>NC_044355.1:6208470-7686390 GCF_007364275.1 Archocentrus centrarchus | reverse complement strand
TTATCTGCAGGCATTTCATAATAAACTGCAGTGTGGGATTAATTTTTAAATATTTATTGAAATCATGGTGAGTAAAATATTAGTGGATGCATAAAAAATCATGAATGTCTGAACCAACATTTATAATTTATTACTGAGATTCTGCATATCTAGTAAACAGAGTCAGTGAAGTGGCTGCAGTCCAGAATGTTTTTGTTTTTAGCTTTTCTTTCTGTCTTTTCTTCTTAAGTTCAAAATTTGTTAATAAAAACCATCTATATGAAAATTACTTAGGACCAAACTTACTGAGGTATGTTCAGTATCATGGTGATACATAAGTGACATATAAAGTGTCTGCTGGAATTTTTTCTCGTTCCAGATGGGTTCCCGCTCATTAATGTGCTTGTGATACAGGCAACACTGCTGACCTGCTCTGTGATTGTGAATTTGGTTCTGATTCTCGCCAGAAAGAAAAAACAAACTTGTGAACACTGCAAAGGTACGTTCATCACATTCATAACATAATGTGCAAATATAGGTCAGCAGCATAATGCGGTATATAGTAACACTTGCCTTGCTAGCAGCTGGTTGGATGTCCTGATGCCTTTAGAAAGTGCTGGAAACATTCCCCACACATTATGTGATTACTTAACTGTTCATTTTCTTAGCAGATTGGAGTAGTGCTTTGTGGGGTCTATATTCCTCACAATCACAGTGTGACATTTCTATTCATGTGTTCTCCTTGTGGCTGAAAGTTTAAATGAAATGAATAGTTAAAGTTAGAAGTAGTGGTGATGTCCCTTTCTATCCTGTTTGACATTGGTACAGCTCACAGAATTTTCATTTAATAAAATTTCAACAGGAAAAAAATACAATACAATACAAATCATATGCTGATAAACAAATTTGTCATCTGGGAGAGAAAAAAAGAGGTTTTCCCGATATGAAATTTCAGCCTTAAAAAATAAAGTTTAAAAAAATAAAAACAAAAAGCTCTTCTATAAATTTAAGAACTTCTAACCAAATATTATTCAAAATTTTGCATGAATTGAATTTACTTGTAAATAACTTATAAAGTTATAATTTGAATTGATCTCACCACAGCCTGTCCAGTATAGAGAATCCAAACTTCTATTATTATGGGATGCAAGTTTTGGAGTCAAGAAATATTTCATATTCACTTTCAAAGTGAATTTCCACCAAATAATAAAAAACTGATAGTTTAAATGAATTTCATTAAACGTGAGTTACCATCATTATTCAGTTCCTTTTGTTTTTAACACTTTTTCAGATTTATTGCACCTGTTAGTTCTTCAAACCTCATAAAAATTTATATAAGCCTCTCTGCAGTTAGTCATAATATCTTTCAAAAACGGATTATTATTATTATTTTTGCCAATATTATGAAAATTGATTATTGGTTTAATGTAGTGTTTAGAAAGAATCAATTTTATTTTCCGGGGAAATCTGCCAGAATCTTACCAATCCCATTTTTAGCCCCAAAATTAAAAATAGCATCTAATGTGTTTGATTTTTTGGAAACATTTACTGCTATGAATACTTTTATCTTCTTCTATATTTCTTTTTTTCCAACATTATCTTTAGGTGAATTTTCATTTAAATCTTTTATATCTTTATATCTTTATTGCGTTTTCAAAAATACAGAAATAAGCTCTCTCATCAAAGGAAACATCAAGGGCAACTAAATTATTGTCCAGTTTTCAACTTGCCTTTCCTTACAAGTCAGGTGCTTATAAGATATCTTAGAGCAGCATTTAAATGAAAGTACAGAATGTATGAGAAAAGAGAATAAAATAAAAAACAAAAACAAAAAGAAAAAACAGGTGGGTAAACCATAAAACAAAACAAAACAAGACAGAAAGACACAAACCCAACAATCACAACAACAAAGGTTTCTCTATATTATCAAGGGTTAGCCCAAATTATTTCACTACTGTGTATATGATTCAAAAAGTACAAACTCGGATGTACAATTCTCACAGAATAAGGAAGTCCAGTATCCAAAGAAAACAGATTATTTTTAGAATAGGATACTGCAGATAATCACTAGTAACTACGCCTCATCCACCCCACTCCCCACATCCGTCAAATCCACACACTCTAAATATTCCATAAAAGGACCCCAAATGTTTTGAAATAGTGATAGTTTCCCCTTTATAGTGTAAGTAATCTTTTCCATAGGTAAAGTTGTGGAGATTTCATTAATCCAGTTAATGAATTTTGGTTTACTGGTACTCTGCCATGAGAGCGCTATGACTCTTTTTGCAAGTAGTAAACATAAATCCATGGCAGTAATTATTTTTCTGGACATACGATGTCCATCAGGATATAGACCTAAAATGAACAGTTTAGGGTCAAGAGCTAATTTTATACCTAGTATAATCTCTAAAGCTTGTTTAAGTTCTCTCCAGAATTGTTGAATTTTATTGCATTCCACAGTGGAAGAACGTCCCCTTCTCCTCTCCACATCTGTTACACCAGTCTGGGATGGCACCATTATACTTATTAAGCATTTCTGGTGTCACATATGTCCTCATTAGCCAGTTATATTGCAGTACTTTGAGGTGTGTATTGGTAGTTTGTGTTTGTGCTTCAGTGCATGCCTCTTCCCAGTCCTCAGAGGATAAATTCTCCTGTAAATCCTCCCTCCAGGCTTTAAGTTTACATGAAGAAGCTTCTATATTTCTTATGTTAAAGATCTTTTTCCATGTTTTACTTGTATTTAGAACACAATTATTTCTTCTAGTATTTTGTTTCTGCAGAATATTTTTTACCCCAATGATTTCATTTCATTTCTATTTTGGGTTTAATTTATCACTCATCAAGCTGAGCAGCATAAAAAAATAATCACTAAATGTAAATGCCAAAAATTGTAATTTTTAAAAAATCTTTCCATATGAATTTCTGAAGGTGTCATTCCTTCTCGCTTTAATATATAAATACATTTGGCATTTACGTTGATTGTATACAAGACTGGCTGAGGATAATCAACATTTCCTAATAGAAAGTTCTTCATTTTTGGAAAAATGACCCAGGCTTATTTTAAAGCAATCTATCTTTTTTAAAGTGAATTTTTAACATATTTCAGCACTTTGTGTGTGATGTTTCTATTTGGTTTTATTCTGCAGGGTGAACTGTTGAATTTGACGACTGCCAGAAGTTTAAATTTCAAATCAGTTCCTGGCAGGTCATGGACGTTTTCTGTATCTAAATCTATTGTCAGTATTTTTACCATCATTGTGTGTAAAATTTATGGACAGTTTTTGGGTGTCAAAAAGGCACAATGTGTCCAACCTTCCCAGATGAGCTACAAAAGCAGAACACAATGTCTAGTTGAGCTACCGTCAACCAGAAAGTGACGCCAGAGTGGTTTCAAACTCCATTAGACTTAAGCAGCTGTTGCAGCAGAAAGATTTTAATGCAACACAAGTATTTCTGAATGTGGCAGAAATGTAGGTGAGCAGTGCGAATCTGCAGATGCTCGTTAAGCTCACTAAAATCTCAAAGGTTGCCCATCATCGTGCTTATAGCACAACTGAAGCTATCCAGCATAACTGCAATCTTGATAATTAGGTTCTTGGTTTTGATCTGATAAGCATTTATATGAAATATCCACTGTTTTTAATGATGTTAATGACTTTTTTTATGAACAGGAAAAGTAACAGGCTCCAATAATGCTGAACAGGAAAAATCCCCAGCGGATCAAGCGAGCAGTGAGGTATGCACACGTGCATATGCACACATGCATGCCACATAAAATAATGAATAAATGCATGATTAGACACTGATCATAATGTTATTTTGCACTGGGCAGATACCATTGATGACAAAGTGAATGCTGAATTTTAGGAATTCAGTGATAAACTGAGCATTTTGTATAAGGAACAGTTAACAGTTTGATGTTTCAGGCAAGTAGTGCAGACAGCAGAGATCAAAAAAACAAAACAAGCTTTCCTTTGAAACAGAGGTGCACAATGACAGCATAGCAATCAATCACATCTGACATCCAACCTAGAAGTGTTTTCATGATCGTAACTAAGTGGTCAGGAAACACCTGCAGTTACATTTGCACTGAAACATGAAGTCATCTCATGTAAAACAAGACTTTCTGTTCAACAAACAAACAAACAAACAAACAAACAAACAAACAAACAAACAAACAAACAGCACCATATCTGGCATGTTTTTCGGACACAGAAAACTTTTTTGCTGTCTTGCTGATAAAGCTATGTGTTGTTACAGTTTTTTTTTCAGTGCTACAAAGGCCATATATTTCCCTTTCCTGATATCTTAATTTCTCTAATACGCTGCTACAAAGTTCATAACTGCACTACAGCAATGGAAGTAAAACTCAGACAGGATTTGATGAACGATGAATCCTGTAACAGCCAGCCAGAGTGTGGGAGGAGTTTGCAGCTTATTGCAATGTTCTCTGGATTTTTAACCATTTAATTTCTGTTATAAAATATTTACAAAGTTTGTTAAATGACAACTCTAATTTCTGTTAATAATTTGCAGGATGGTGAAGAAGTAGAACTAAACTACGTGGCCCTGGATTTCCCCACAAGAAAATCCTCAAGATGGAAAAGTAAGAAGGAGTCACCAGAATACACCATATACTCTGGCGTTAGAGAGTGCCAGTAAAAGGCTGTCCCCATGAAGAATGAGTATTTAAGGCTGAGACAGCTGTGATTCCTCTGGGGTGAATGAAATGTGATGGGATCAAGAATAAAATTATTTGCTTCTTTTGTTGTAAGACAGAAAATTTAATTCCACTTTATGAAAATATTTTGTCAAAATTTGTGTTTTTGGACTCTGTACTGATTAAATAGGTGGATTTGTTAATAAATGCAGTGTATGTTTATTGCAATGCTGGATGGGAGTAGCGCAAAAAGATATGCATTTTATTGAACTCTTTATGGTCGTATAACTTTTTACTGCCTTGCTTGTTATAGTCACAGATAAATATAATCCTGCTTGTGTGCTCTATTATCTTCCAATGCTTCAATAAAGATAATAAAAAATTAAACAATATTCCTCGTTGTTGGGGTCTTTACTCAAAAAAGTAATGTATTACATGCTTCTCTACTTTTTTTGTAAGTATGATACTTAATGTGTTGCAATACTTCCCACATTACTTTATTACTACTCTGTAACATGACCTGAAATGCATATTTACCACAAATATATCATTTAATTATTAGGGATGTACTAATAATTAAAGTACTGGTATTGGTCCGATATTAAGTACTGGTATTGGTCCGATCCTGACCTAAATTACTGGATTGATATCGGGAAGGAATAAAAAAATGCAATCCATTAAATATCACAAAAATGCTTGATGAAATTTAGGGCTGCAACGATTCCTTGAGTAACTTGAATAATTTGATTATAAAATATCCTCAAAGCAAATTTGTTGCTTCGATGCTTTGTTTAAACTCTGCATCGCTCAGGACTCGTTTCACCCGTATTAGCAGCATTGTCTTCTTCTTCTTTTTGTGGGTTTAATGGTGATTGGGAAATCAGCTTAGAGCTGCTACCATCACCTACTGGAATGGAGTGGGGGGTCAGGAGTTAGAAAAAACACCCTCAGATTCTAAAAAGTTCTCTGTCGCTGTGACGGATTCCCTTTAACACTAAGTGGATCATCGCTGACATGTTTTTCCAAGCCTCCACCTCCCTCTGCTGTGTTTGTGTGTTGTGCTCGCTGTGCTGAGAATTTCAGCTGTTCATACCTGTTAAGTCTCCCGTTTTGGCCGGGAAACTCCTGTATTTTACCCCTCTCTCCTGCTGTCCTCCCATATTATTATTTTCCCTTATTTTAATATAATAATTTTAAAAAAACACTCCTGTGCTGCTCCACACTGAATTCTGTCACTAGCCTTGAGGTTAGTGTTCCCGGAACAACAACTGCACCTTGGTTGGGCTCAGTGTTGCCAACTTAGCAGCTTTTCAGACTCCCGTAGTGACTATTTTTTCCAAACAGCGATTAGCGACAAGTTTAGCGTCCCTGGACCTCGCTTCGGCCTTTATCAACCTTTGAGACAACCGACAGAGAGTTTTCTTACACAATTTGGCAACAGTGGCCCAGAAAAAGGAGGAGGGTTGAATGTAGCTAGCTACACTCGCAGCCCACATAAATGTTTTCATTAAATTTGATATTCTAACATTAAACAATTCAGGACAAAAATGATTTCTGTAATGTGGGTTTAGGCAAAACATTAAAGTTATGAAGTTATTTCAGAAAGTTAATTTGTAGTTCTAAACATATTTAGGGTGTTTTTTTCTTCACTTTTTGTCTCTCCAAAGATGTTACTCCTCTCTCCTACAGCCTCCATCGCAACTATTGCAAATGACCAATTATGCAAATTAGGTGATGACGTCATATAGCAACTGTTATTTTCAGTGGCAGAAAATTTCCCTTATTTTTAAATACAAAACTTGACAGGTATGGCTGTTATTTTTTCTCTACTTCAGCTCTCAGAACGGATCGCTATATCCGCAGTTTGCTAGCGAGCGCTGTCATTAGCACTAGCGATCGTTCAGCACCAGAAGGACCCCTTCCCCATCAAAATATTTTTTTAATACTTGACTAATGACTAAATATAGACCTGGAGTAGAAACGTATTTTTGTGAATACAAAGCATAACAAGATTACACTCATGCAGCCTAGTTTTTCAACATAAACACTGATAACACAACAGTAGCAGGCAGCTGTTTTACGTGCAGTCTGTCTGCACAAGTGCAAAGAGGCAGAGCTGCTATAGAGACGGTGAGCTCAGATGGAGCAAAAGGAAACGTTTTTCTAGCGTCCAAGAAAATCCCCCTAATCAATAGTTGCAGCCCTAATGAAATTTGTAACATGCCATAAGCCAATGCATCACCTCACATAGAAGCAGCAGGCTTCAGGTGACAGAATGATTGTTGTGAGAGAGACTGTTGACTTATGTAAAATGCATCCAGGCATTTAAAAACAATTGTTTTTTAAAAAAATCGGATTTGTATTGGTATCGGCCAGTATTCAAATGTAAAATATCAGCATCGGTATCAAACATAAAAAAGTAGTATTGTGCCATCCCTAATCTGCACACACATACACTTCCTGTAGTCAGGTTTTATCAAGACAATCAGTTCATGTCTGTGGTGGCCTCTTTTCACACTTTCCCTCCTCATTTCTCACCCCTCTTGAGAATTGCTCAATAAGCTGCTGTAAGTACTTGGCTCAAATGAAAAGAAAAAAAAAGTTTGTTTGTTGGTCATTGACGTCTGAGAGTGTCAGATTAATTTTAGCATTGTAGATCTTTGTTCAAAGGGTTGGTAGAAGTTTCTTCTCAACTCTTTTTTTTTTAAAGATCACTAAATTTGTTTCTTGTGTAGTTGAGTCCTCTAAGTTTAACCAGATGATGGCCTGTGAAAACAGTGAATAAATAAAGTCTGAATAAATCACAACTACACAAACATTGCATTGTAACAGGATGTGAGGTTTGTTTTTCAGGACACTAGCTCAGCCTTTAAGACAACATGTCGTCCTCAGCAAACTTCTTCCTTCTTCCTGTTTCTCTTTCTGAGAAATTCAGTACAGTGTAGTGATACACAGTATGTGGTATACAAAAATATGGAATTCTTTAGACATATTTGAATTAACACACACCTTTCAGTTTTTTTTTTTTTTGCCTTACATATTCTTGCTGATGAGTAAAACATTTTCAATGATAGAAATTGCTAACAGGTTATTAATATTGCCATTTGAATAATTACTGATTATGTTTTTTTTTTTTTTTTTGCTTGTTTGTTTGCTTGCTTTGTGGGGCAAAAAAAACCATTCAAAGCTCTTTGGCTGTTGGCTGCCTTTTGTTCCATCATCTGTTAAGATGATCCCACACTGCTTCAATAATGTTGAGGTCTGGACTCTGTGGAGGCCAGTGCATTGCTGATAGTGTTTCTATCATGGTGCTGGGTATTTTTTTTTTTTTAAATGTTCCTTCGTCATGTGCCAAGTCTCCTGTATTTAGTGTTTGTGTTCTCCGTTTGGTTTGCACTTCCTGCAGTGCCTTCAGTTTTGCTTCCTTTGTCTGTGATTTTGTTCACCTGTGTCTCATGCTCTCCAGCTGTTTCCACTTTGCTTAATTACCCTTCTATGTATATATTGTCACTGTCACTCTGTTGTCCTTTGTCAGTTTTCCTTTTGTTGGAGTCAAGTTTCACAAGTTTTTGCATTATTGCTGCTTTTGTACTTTTCATCATTGGCCAAAAAGTTTGCTTTTTGTTAAACTCTTCCTGCATTTGGGCCCTACTCAACAACCAATCTGCACACCCTGCAGATTATAAACAAGATGCTCTGAACAGTTCCATTGTGTGTTTTTCTATCCAGGTAGACTTTTACTGCACTGGCAGTGGGCTTTGCATCATTGTCATGCAGAAAAATGAAGTCATCACCAATCAGATGCTTTCCTGATTTTACTGCATGGTGATCAATATCTGACAGTACTTTTCTGCAATCATCGATACCATCGATTTTCACAAGACCCCCAACACTACTGCAGCCCCAAACTATGACAGTGTTTTATGGATGACTCAAGACACTCACTGTTGCATCTCTCTCCTGGGGAGGCTGTGACTTTGTGATAATCTAGTAAGCAGAAGGTTGATGGTTCAATCCTGTGTAAAGTAGGAGAGTGCTATATAAAACCAGCCCATTTACCTCTGTTGTGTATATATATTTGATGATTTGAACCAAAACATTTCAAATTTGGATTTATCACCCCATGACAACTGCAGCCACTAATCCAACCCCCCCCATTTAAAATTTTTTTCTTCAGTGGCTTATCAGCGGGGGGGGGGGGGGGGGGGGGGGGGGGGAGACAGGAGAATGATACAGGGGTGAACCCATGGGCAGGTTGGCGACAGGCTGGGATTTGAGCCCGCGCCACAACACGGCATATCTATGTGGTTGCTGGCTTCACCAGTAAGCCACCTGCCCCCCCCCCCCTCCCCCCTTGTTGTGTAACAAGTAACACGTATTGATAGCCACACACTTCCCATAGCAGTAGCCTCACTGTTAATGTTTCTGTGCGTTTTAAATGTTTAGATCAAATATAGATCTTTAATTTGAATTTTAGATTATATAGACTATTCTGTTTTATTCTTGAAGTGTAACTGATGCATCATCTCAAATGGTTTGAGCACCTCCTAGTGGCCCCAACAGAATTTTACACAAACAGCCCTGCTCAGACATGTCTAATTGTGAGAGTCATATTCTCATATTGTTCCCCTGCCACTGAGAGCAAACCTTGGACGGCTTGATGGTTTCTCTCCCAGAAACATCAAAGGCACGGAGGTCCACAAACAAATGTTTTGGCCTAGTAACACCTCCAAAATTAAAGTGGATCTGGGTCTTTTGAGTCAAGATCTGACACAGACAGCAACAAACATGAGTGTAAAACTGGACAGTGATCTTAAATTAAAGGCACAGATTAAGTCAGTAGTCAAGTCCAGCTTTTAATCAATTAAAAACAAAATGGCCAAGGCAAGGCCGTTTCTTTCTTGGCATCAGTTTAAAATTTGAATTCATGCTTTTATCACAACTTGTTTCGACTACTGCAATGCTCTTTATGTTGGGCTGAACCAGACACTACTTACCCAACTGCAGATGGTACAAAATGCTGCTGCTCGACTTTTAGTTTGTGTCAAAAAACTTGAGCACATTACTCCACATTTAAGCCACACTTCACTGACTGGTTCATTTTAGGACTGATTTTAATTGTAATTCTGGGGTAATGCTGTCACAGGCCCCGGGGGTACTCTCCGCTGCTCTGTGGTAGGGTGTGGGAAATGGGGGTACTTACTGAGCCAATTAGCTGGCTCTCTCCTTCCGGGGGTAGTCTTCTACTCCTGGCCTTATGTCTCCTAACCCCTCCTGCCCGTTCCCTATATAACACATTGCTCACATACGTAGGGCCTCGAGGGCAGGGCATGTGTGGAATATAGGCCACAGTGAGCAGGGACATCAACATGGCTTTGCTCGCTGTGCCACATTGCCACCCTCCCCTACCGTGGGGCACCCTGCTGGGGTCGCCCTCCTCCTTCTCTTGGGTTGGGCACGCGGTTGTCATCAAGATACATGGTCTCGTTCTTCGGTGCCCGTGGGGGGGGGGCTGCAGGCAGCCTGGGATTCCTGGGTTTATCTCTGGCTGTCTCTGGCTCCGGGGGGTCACTGTTGTGGCTTCTCACCCTCCTTACTAAGTAAGTTTCATGACAAACATGCACACAGGCATGCACACATACACAAGCAACAGAACAAGAGTATATACTTGTTTTCTGTTTTATACTTCTCTTTCAGGTGCTGATTGCTGTTGTTGTTGGTTATTTGCTCTGTCCTTTTTGTTTTTGTGCTTCAGTATTTTATTACAGGTGCAACAATTGGTGCCCCCCCGCTTCTGCCCAGCACTTTTGCCTGTTGGTACTGGTGTAGTTGGGCCATAGCATTTAAAGCTAAAAAAAGAAAAGAAAAGAAAAAAATTAATAAATAACAAGAGGAGCCTACAATACAAATCCTCCTTACCTTTTTGTTTTGTGGTTTTAAATTTCATTTGAGGAGGATGAGATGTGGTAGAGATGACAAGGCTATAACCTCAAGGAAGGAAATGGGAAGTATTCTACTGTTTGGAGTTTTATTTTTTTTCACACATGGCCCCAGTACACATGGAATGGACTAGCTGGGGCCTGGTGGCTTATCACAAGTTGGGTCAACAGCTAAAAACATGTAGTGGAGTAAACCAATAGAGGAGGATTTTATTAGATTAAGATTTAAGATAGTGTTTATTTGTCACATGCACAGTTATACACAGTACAATGCACAGTGAAATGTATTTTGTACCTGCAACCATATATACACACACATATAAATAAGAAGAATAAAAATTAAAAAAAGTAATTCACACTATACACTATACTCTATATACTATACACTATACACACTTTTTAAATTATAATATTTACATTGTGCAATAATGGTCCAGTTAGGGCTCAGAGTTGAGCAGACGGATGGCTTGTGGGTAAAAACTCTTCTTCAACCTTTCAGTCTTAGCCCTCAGGCAGCGGTAACGCCGGCCTGATGGGAGCAGGGAGAAGAGAGAGTGTCCGGGGTGGCTGGGCTGTTTTAGGATCTTCATGGCCCTCAGCCTGCACTGCTTGGTGTAAATGTCCTGCAGGTTGGGGAGGGTGGTTCTGATGGTCCGTTCAGCTGCTTGGTGCAGTTTCCCATCCAGGTGGTGATGCTCCCACACATGATGCTCTCGATGGTGCAGGTGTAAAAGTTCCTGAGCACCTTGAGTGGGAGCTTGAAGTCTCTCAGCCGCCTGAGGAGGTAGAGACGCTGTCTGGCCTTCTTCACAGTGATGTTTATGTGATGAGTCCAGGACAGGTCCTGTGAGATGGTCACTCCCAGGTATTTGAAAGTGTCCACTCTTTCCACCTCAGCACCACTGATGACAAGTGGATGGTAGTCCCTCTGCTGCTTCCTGCTGAAGTCCACGATCAGTTCCTTTGTTTTGCTGACGTTGAGCAGGAGGTGGTTCTCCTGGCACCAGTTCTCCAGGCGGGAGACCTCTCTCCTGTAGGCTGTCTCCTCATTGTGAGAGATTAGTCCCACAACAGCAGTGTCGTCAGCAAACTTGATGATGACGTTGGACTCTGACGTGGCCATGCAGTCATGGGTGTACAGTGAGTACAGCAGAGGGCTGAGCACACAGCCTTGGGGGGATCCAGTGTTGAGGGTGAGGGAGGATGAGGTGAGGTGACCCACTCGTACCACCTGTGGTCTGCTGGTCAGGAAGCTGTGAACCCACCTGCACAGGGATGGGCCCAGGCCCAGGTCCAGCAGCTTAGAGACCAGCCTGGAGGGAACTATGGTGTTGAATGCTGAGCTGTAATCTACAAACAGCACTCTCACATAGTTCTCCTTACCAGTGTCTATGTGTGAAAGGGTCTTGTGGAGGAGGAAGGATATGGCGTCATCTGTGGATCTGTCTGGCCGGTATGCAAACTGTAGTGGGTCGAGGGTGGTGGGCAGTGAGGAGGTGATGAATGTCTTGATGAGTCTCTCAAAACACTTCATCACCACAGAGGTGAGCGCTATGGGCCTGAAGTCATTGGGGCTGCTGGGGTGTGGTTTCTTTGGGACAGGGACTATGATGGACTTTTTAAAGCAGGTGGGAATCACACACAGTTTCAGTGAGAGGTTGAATATCAGTGTAAACACAGGTGCCAGCTGGTCAGCGCAGGTCTTAAGGACACGTCCACTAATACCGTCTGGTCCAGCCACTTTCCTAGTGTTTACACGTCTAAACGCCCTCCTCACGTCGCGCTCCGTCACAGTGAGTGTCTCCGCCCCTCCGGCCGGGAGCGCAGCGGGCTGTCGGCTTCCTGACTCAAAGCGCGCAAAGAAGATGTTGAGTTCATCAGCCAGAGAAGCGTTGGCACTCACCGGGTGTGTGTGTGGTGCTTTGTAGTCCGTGATGGTGCGTAGTCCCTGCCACAGTCCCCTGGAGTCAGACTGTTGTAGTTGCTGTTCCAGTCTGCGGCCGTAGCGATGTTTTGCCTCTTTCACCGCTCTGCGGACGTTGTATGATGCAACCTTGTAGTCCTCCATGTTCCCAGAGGCGAGGCCGGAGTTGTAGGCAACGGTGCGGGACCTCAGGGCGTCGCGGACAGATTTATCCACCCACGGCTTCTGGTTGGGAAAAGTCCTGATGGTCCTCCTAAGTGAAGTGTCATCAACAACTTTCCCAATAAATCCCACAACAGTTTCCGTAAACTCCTCGATGTCTCCGCCCGCACTGCTGCGAAACATGTCCCAGTCGGTTGAATCCAACGCACCCTGCAGAGCGGCCTCTGTTTGATCAGACCACCGTGTCACTTCTCTCACAGCAGGGGGTTCCTGCCTGAGCCATTGTTTGTATTTCGGCATGAGAAGGACAGCGGTGTGGTCAGACTTCCCAAAAGGGGGAAGAGACTTTGCTTTGTAGCCCTCTTTGAATGGAGAGTAGCAGTGGTCTAGGGTCCTCTCTCCTCTGGTGGGGCAGTCGATGTGTTGAATCAACTCCGGTATCAGCTTTTTCAAGTTTGCACTGTTAAAGTCCCCGGCTACGATGAGAGCCGCATCACGCTGGTTAGCCTGATAGGTGGAAATCGCCTCATGTAGCTCGGATAGTGCAGTGTTTGTGTCCGCCTGAGGTGGAATATAGACGGCGCTGAAGATGACCGAAGTGAACTCGCGGGGCAGGTAGTGGGGGCGGCATTTCAGGGTTAGGAGCTCCAGGTTAGGTGAACATGATTGTTTCAGAGGGACAACATTCCTACTGTCACACCAGTTGTTATTAATCATTAGGCACACACCTCCTCCTCTTGATTTTCCAGACTCACTCGTTCTGTCCGTGCGATGAACACTGAAGAACTCCGACGGCTGTACGGCGTGGTCCGGTATGAGGGGGGTCAGCCATGTCTCCGTGAGACAGATGATGTTGCAGTCCCTTATGTCCCTCTGAAACTGTATCCTGGCCCTGAGTTCGTCCAGCTTGTTATCCAGTGACTGGACATTAGCCAACAGGATGCTCGGCAGTGGGGTTTGGTGCGCTCTGCGCCTCAGCCTCTCTTACGCCGGCTCTTTTCCCTCGGGGCCTTGTCCGTGACCTGGGTGCTCCGCGCCATCCTTTGTTTGAGCTGGCCCACTGGAAACGCAGTATCTCCTGGGGCCAAGTCGGGTCGGGAGAAAAAGGTGTCAGAATACAGCCAGAGTGCTGTATTCTGATATTAAAAAGAGTCTGTCTGTCATATGTGATATGACACAGAGCAGGCGGAATTATAAAGTCCAGAATTAGAGCTAAACCTAATATATACAAACAAAGCGTAGGAGCAGGTATGACGGCTGCTGACCTCACCGGCGCCATCTTGAAAAAAAAAAAAAAAATTAATGTCATGAAAGAGTGCCAGGCTCATTCACATACAGTTGGGAAAATAAGTATTTGATACAGATTTTGCAAGTTTTCCCAACTACAAAAAATGTAGTTGGGAAGAGGTGTATAATTTTTATCGTAGGTACATTTCAACTTTGAGAGACAGAATCCAAAAAGAAAACCCAGAAAATCACATTCTATGATTTTTAAATAATTAGTTTGCATTTTATTGCATGAAACAAGTATTTGATACAAGAGGAAAAACAGAATCTAATATTTGGTACAGAAACCTTTGTTTGCAGTTACAGAGGTCAGATGTTTCCTGTAGTTCTTGACCAAGTTTGCACACACTGCAGCAGGGATTTTGGCCCAGTCCTCCATACAGATCTTCTCCAGATCTTTCAGGTTTCAGGGATGTCACTGGACAACACTGAGTTTCAGCTCCCTCCAAAGATTTGCTATTGGGTTCAGGTCTAGAGACTGTCTAGGCCACTCCAGGATCCTCGAAATGCTTCTTATAGAGCCACTCCTTAGTTGCCCCGGCTGTGTGTTTCGGGTCATTGTCTTGCTGGATTACCCAGCCACAACGCATCTTCAATGGTCTAACTGAGGGAAGGTTGTTGGCCAAATCTTGGGATGTATAACACCATCCATCCTCTAGTCAAAATGGTGCAGTTGTCCTGTCCCCTTTGCAGAAAAGCCCCCCAAAGTAGGATGTTTCCACCCCCATGCTTCAAGGTTAGGACGGTGTTCTTGGAGTTGTACTCATTCTTTTTCTTCCTCCAAACATGGCGAGTGGAGTTGATACCAAAAAGCTCTATTTTGGTCTCATCTAACCACATTATAAATATATTGTAATAACAATTTTATTATAATAATCACTAGGGCATTACATTAAAATAATTTAACAACTCACCAGCAGGTGGCAGCAGAGCATTCATCACCACTGGTCAGCACAATGGGCCTGCAATGCTCCTGCTCTTCTCAGTGCATCTGAAACTAAATGACTTCAGGTCAGTTATGCTTCTGTAAGACAGTGCGACTGTAATTGTAGCAGCAGTTTTTGTTGTAGTAGCTGGACTAATTGTGTTTTTTACTTTGTGTGTCACTTTATAGTATGAAATGTAGTCCTTATAGATAAATTTCAGTTGATTTTATTAATTTCAACCATTTATAATAAAAGAAAGTGCTAAACAATTTAATATTCCATATGTCTGTGTAGATTATCAGTTATTCAGTTTACAAATAAACCTTGTGGGGAATTGGTGGGCTAACACATCTGACACACATTAACATGTTGGTTCAAGTTTGGCTCATGCATTATGCTGCACCATCCACTCTGTGATCAACTTCCTGTGGAAAAAAAAAAGATCACAGATGTTTAATGATCTACCTGATCTACCGATACTGAGTTCATTTAATGTAGGTAAAATCTTAAATAACTTAAAGTAACTTATGAATAAATAATTTATATGTGGTATGACTAATTCAGAAGTGAATGTTTTAGAAGTCTCAGAAGCAGTGAGAAACAAATGATGCATGGAAAATTCAGCAGTGATGTGGTCGTGTGGTGTGAATCCACAGGAGGCATTTTTTTTACTTTTATTTTTAGTTTCTGTGCAGGGAGCTAATGTTTCTAACCCTTTTCCTGCAAGGTAAGTCAAATTAAAGTAAACATTTTTTTAAACACCAGCAGTTTGCAGAAATGGCAACAACACAGTTGACCTCTGATATAACACTTGTGCTATTAAAATTTCCACTGCAGCAATGTGGATTACTTCATTATATATAATTTGTTTAGGAAAGTAAATGTGCTGCATCATCACTGGTTACTCTTTAATGGTTCTTAAAGGTGTTGGAGATTGAAACAGCTGATCTTCCCATCACATGTCTTTTTTCTGAGCTTTATGCATCCTGTCACTCAATATAGTAAGCCTTACAAATTTTGGTTATGAAAAAAATGGGCTCACTTTGTTTAGCACAAAGGCTGAAAACATTAGTAAGATTAAAGAAACAAAACAGTATCTCTTGAATCAATATTTCAAAGAGAACAAAAGCAAAAGTGATACAAAGAAACAAAGAGATTGTACAACACTAAAGGACACCCGCCAATAAGCAGACAAACGAGGTACCGGACAAAACAGCATACAGTGTGTTGGGATGAGAATGCACTGATCTTAGTCATTTTTCCAGTATTAACTTGGGAGGGTAGCTTAACCTTTGCAATGAACATGCAAATTGTGTTATTTTCTTTTGCTCAGGATGAATTGGCTCCCTGTCAAGTTTTTTCTTACCAAAATTAAGAGTGTATGTTGTACAGATAATAATGATTTGATTGAACTTGAACAGCGTGTAAAAATCAAAGGTTGTGTAGTTCAACCAAATGTGCAGTTAGTGGGTCTGAAGAGTGCTTTAGTCCCCAACACCCACCTCATGAGAAACCAGATTAAAGTTGGTTTCTAGTATCTGGCTTGTCTTTCCCCTCAGTCACACGTAAGTCATGTGTCGGTCTGCAAATCTTTCTGTGACAGTGACAAGATTTAATTTAATCTCTGATCCTTAAATATTACATCACAAGAACTGTTACTGTGTGGGGTTTGTGTGGTTAAAGGTGGTTAGTTTTGTACAGCTCTTTATTAATTGAAACTAAACAAAGCCATATCCAGGGTGGGGAATCTGTACACTATCTGGGTAACCGTTTAAGCTAAAAATAACCCGCTGAGACTTCTTGTAAACGAGCTACATATCCTGTTGGTACCAAAATTCATGTACATTCTGAGTAAACAGGCTTGGTGGGGTGCTGGAAGTAGAGAAGTAGCCAGCCACAGCCCGCATCTCACAGCTCAGCCGCTACATGTGGCTTTGCTTGCTCTTTCTCAGGCACTGACATGCATATGCCACTGTGCTTTGAAATGACAAAGTACAAGACTCTTGTTGATTCAGTCAAACAATTTTTGCAGAAGTTATTAGCTGTTTTAAATGTGCTTAATTCGGGCAATGTTCTGTTTCCACATATAAATAGCTCCTGTTTATGCATCTGTTGTATCAAAATTTGTTAATTTTTAAACATTATGTAGTATCTTGATTAAGCAATGAAAAAACATGCAACAGTAAATCAGTGAGACCTAGGTGTGAGAGATTTCCTTTGCCTTTGCAACAGGTTTTGTATTCTTTAGAACTTCTCCTGTAAGGGTGTTAGCGTGCACATTTCCATTACTTGTATCTGCAGTCTCATTCTTTCAGTCGTTAGGGCTTGTGACCATAGATAGGAACAGAGATTGACGGGGAAATTGTCAGCTTCACTTTCATGCTCAGCGCTCTCTTCACCACAACACACTGGAAAAATGTCCACATCAATGAACATGTGGCCTAACCCCCTCTGTCAGTCTCCTGCTCCACTCTCTCTTCACTCACAAACAAGATCTCAAGATACTTTTTTTTTTTTTAACCTGCCATATCTGGCAGTTTTCGCAATCGGAATGATAATCTGAAGGCACTATTGTACTAAACATATTTGCTTTTACAAGAAGTGCTCTATACGTTTTCTATAGGTTATTCTTGTTAATTGCATTTTTTTTTTTTTATTTATTCTTGCCAGATCTGACAGGCAGGGAAAGAAAAAGAGAGGAAAAAAAGGGCAGGGGAGACAGGAAAAAAAAAAGAAGATAAAAGCTACACATATATACACATTCACATATACACACACACACACACACACACACACACACACACACACACACACACACACACACACACACACACACACACACACACACACTCTCTTACCGTAGTTTGTAGTAATGTATGTGTGTTCTTCTGTCATGGAACGTACTCTATAATGAAGGCAAGAAGCTGCAACCACCCCCCTTGGGATCCTGAGGCAAGCAGGGAAAGACCCAGGGGACCCGGGCCACCCACGGCCCACCAGGAGCTCAGAAGACTCGAGGCCACACATCCCAATGGCAACTGTGCACACAGCCCAGAGGAGGAAGACCCCAGACAGAGCCCCCACGGTCAATGGGCAAGAGCCCAGAGAGCCAGAGGCAATGAGCAGCTCATCCCCCCGGCAGGTCAGCCCCCCCAGCACGAGCTGAGAATGCAACCCCGAGGCCCCAGGCGCCCAGGAATCGCCCGACACCCAGCATAGCCCCCCCACGCAAAAGAGGCCCGAGCCACCCCCAGGCCACAGCTGCCAAGGGAGCGGGCCAGAAGCCACACCAAGACATCTGGCCACGCACCCCAGGACCCCCAGGCACCCATATCCCAGGGGCAGCAGTGACAATCAGTGGGGAGCAGCGGGGAGCGGTGTGCAGGGGTAACTCCTGCCCTCTGCAACCATGTCCCACAGGGGTCAAGGCCAAGATCTCTACATACTTAAACTCTTCTACTTGGGGTAGCAACTCATTTTTGACCTGAAGTGGGCACTCCACTCTTTTCCATTTGAGAGCCATAGCCTCAGACTTTGAGGTGCTGATTCTTATTCCTGCTGCTTCACACTCATCTGTAAAGTTAATGTGCATGTGGATATGCTCTTCTAGTTTTATAATATATAGGAGAACATTAGTTTTATGTTTGCATATTAATATAGAATTTTTATCTGGTAGTTGACTCCGCCCTTTCTTGGAATAACAACTATCTTATTAATAGTGCAATACTGTATAAAATTTTATTTATCTTTCCATTTATCTGTCTGTCTGTCCAGAGAGCTAGAGAGAGAAAGGGGACTCCACATCCTCATATTTTTCTTGTTCTCTTGTTTCCAAGAAAGCCAGCAAGCATAATTTTGTTATATAATTTTGTTTTGTTCTATACAATAACAACGTGTCTAGCCCAGCTATGTTTATGTAGCATGTTGGCAATGTCTCATATCTCAGTTTTTCAGATAAGACGATTACAAATGTGCTCTGAAGTGGTAACGCCTACCAGCCAGTGTGCTAACGATAAACTTTAATCATCAAAGCACCTGAACTTCCTTTTGCTCCACGGAAGGATATCTTTGGATGTAGGGTGATCAATTTGTACAATGGCAATTTTGTATTTAGTCAGCATGTGCTGCAGCTTATCAAATAAATAAAATCCAAATGTAGCTTACAAAAGAATAAAGAACAAATGTCATTCATTTTACATACACTTTAAAAACCAGTTCATAAGAATATAGCACAATGTGCTATTACAAAATAAGGGAATTTTTCATATTAATGTTTTAATGATGTTTTTCTTTATGTGTAACCACACACTGAATTTTACCATTTACTTATGTACACCCTCCACCGACAAGACAAAAAAAACCCAAAACCAAACCATTTTGTGGGTTTTTTTTTTGACAGACTTTTTTTTACAGTGTACAGGAGCATCTAAGTTGAAATAGAGGTCTTGAAAAAAACTTCAAAACACCACGACAAAGACTGTTGTTCTGCATGTTTCTGTTCACTGCATATTTGTTTGTGAGTGGGAGTCCAGTAAACTTTGATTGCACAAGACAACTCATTTAGTGCATCTGCACTGACAACACAGTATCAAAACAGTTAGTGTAATACAAAATCTAATCCAGTGACACAATTTTGTCCCTTTATTACTTAACATGAACTTATGAACTTTTATACACTGATTTGTGTCCATTTACATGAAGTTAAGCTTTTTCAGTTTTAAAGAGTGTAAAATTCCATCTTCCTGGAGGCTGCAGTGCTGTTTCTCAGCTTAAATCCATACTGCTTCTCTCTTCTTAACCCAGCTTCAGCAACTCTTACCCACATCTTTTCAATGCCATGTACCAACACAATGCAAAGCAGGTACCTAAATTCTACTCCCACAGAGGTTGACTATCAAATGAAACTATAAAATAAAGAAATGTTCTGTAATGTAAAATGTGAGAAAATTACAGATGCATTTTCTGTTTTTTCATGGATTATTTTTACAGTGTGCAAAAACAAAATTTGAGTTAAAAGAGGGCTTGAAAATACTGAAAGTGTGTCAAAACAAAAAGCCCACAACAACAAAGACTCTTACTCTGTATGTTTCAGTTCATTACATATTTGTGAGTGGGAGTTCAGAAGACCATGAACTCATTCAGTGTCATCTGCACTGACAACACAGTATCAAGGCAGTTAGTGTAACACAAAATTTAATCCAGTGATTCGTGTTCTTGGCCACAAATTGTCCATTTCTTGTGAACATGAATTTTTATATAGTGATTTGTCTCCATGTGTGTAAAGTTAAGCTTTTCTGTGGTGTTTGGGTACGTTTATGCAAAAACAACCTACTTGTTAGTCTTAGCTATGGATCATAACTTATGTGTGAGGAATCATGTCTGTTTCTGAGACTTAAGCTAACTGAAAGTCATGTTAACTTTAGTGAAAAAAGGACAATTGATGTCCATGTAAATGTACAAATAAAGTACTATTTCATGGTTTGCAATGAGGCAAGGGCAGCATGGAGGAAAATAAAATTTAGGCTGGCCAGAACTTTATTTTTTCATGTCCTTTTGATAGCAAGATTAATGATTCACACATGTAAGGGATGCGAACAGCTGGGCTGGGCTGCGTGAATCAGACACAGAGTTGCAGGAAACACCTAGTAGCACTATAGAGAAAAGTTTAGAAAAGGTCAAGCGAGTTTTGCTTACACTCATTTTGAGTGTACAGAAACAAAAGTAAAGCATTAGAGAGCTGTTGGACTGCATTGCTCCATGAGATGCATGCTGATTTTTGCTGTTACAGAGAGACAGCTGAGGCTTTGCAGTTGTTTCATCTACACATACAAAATACATCAATAAAAATGACTAAAAACAGTAATGTTTCAGTTTGAGACCAAACTGTCTAATAAGGAATTAACATCTTGTGTGCAGTATTGTGGCAACGTTAGAAAGCAGCTGTCCAGCTGAGTTTGCGAATCACAGTGAATGCAAAGAGCTATAGATTTATCAGAGGTCACAGATGGTTTACTGGTTTGCAAACTATCTGTATGTATGCATGCAGCAAAAGAACACCTTGCTTTTGGGCAATGACCACTTAACACACTGCTATTTACTTTGTTTGAATGGAGATAGATTCATTATTTATCTCTGGGATTTTCTGCCTTTTTTTTTTTTTTTTAGATTATTTTTTAAAGGTCCTGACACGACATACAATATATATGACGTATACTGTATGCATGTGAAATGGGGTTGGTTTAGCTTGCATTATGGAAAATGTGAGTTGCAACATGCACGTGTTGCAGAGTGTTTTTTTTTTTTTTTTTTTTATCAAGACAGTCAGCGTACTTGTGTGGTGGCCTCTTTTGCAGTTTCCCTCTATCATTTCTCACTTCACAGAGAATTGCTCAATAAGCTGTGGCTTCATCAACTGTAAGTACTTGCCTATAATATTATCTCAGATGGAAAAAACAAAACAACAACAAAAAAAACCCTCAATTTACATCTACAGTATTGGTCATTGGTGTCTGAGGATATCAGTTTCACATTAGCCTCTGAAATGATTCTTGAATTTGTTATTATTGTACATAAGTCATCTCATGTTGACCAGAAGATGTTAACAGTGATCAGAATACTTTCACACTTTTGGCAGTTGGTAAAATATTCAGATCACCTTTGAAATTTTATAACCACACTGTAAATTTTCTAGCTGACCAAGGAGGATCTAAATTTAACTCCAAGCATTTTTTCATAGTTTTATGCATTAAATCTTTGAAACAATCAAATTTAAATAACATAAAACAGATGAAGTGAAGTAAAAATCATACATTGAATTACAATTCTCACTGAAATGTAGCATAGTAGTATAAGGTAATGTAATTTGTAAGACAGTAAACGTACAGTCCTGATGAATGTGCTTTGATCTATAACTATCTTTCAATGGTTTTCTTCTAAATATCCTTGCAAGGTGCTTGGTTTTCCTTCCAAGCACCTTGCAAGCTCCTTTACCAGTTTGACTGGAAAAAATTACACAAATCAGTTTGAATGCATTCAAAACAAAACTACAACACTCGAATCATGCACCACTGGGTCCACCATATTAATGTCTAACATTATGGAAAAGTGAAATTAATTCATTTATTTAATCTTACATTTTACACTCATCCCTGTGCTGCCTTCACTACTCACTTACTGCAGGACTGCTCTGCTGCTCAATAACTTTAGCAGTTAGTAGCTATTGTTTTGCCTTAATGACACAAGATTAATAAAAGTAACCACAACCCCAGGTCATTTGAATCATATTTACCCTTTATATACTGAGTTGTGCATATATACATGCAACATATTCATTACCATGTGCTTAAAATGACAATGTGGACATCATAAACAAACTACACTACATCTATACATAAATGTCTAACTGTATTTACATGTGTATATATAATGCAGGTTTTCAAATACAGATTATGTTGTTATTCCTGAAGAATCATCAGTGGAAACAAACTGTACTGAAAAGGATTTATTTTACAGGAAGTGAATTTTCTGTGCTTCAGCCAATCACCATGATTTCCACTTTGTAAACCTTGATCACTTTGTGACTTAAACTTTCTTTGAATCAGTTCTGCAAGCGAAGGTGGAGGGACCACAATGATCGGAAGACTTGTCTCTTTGATTCTTCTAAGCACATTGTGTGAGTTCACTTCTTCTGTACTGTAGCATGTAGCATTGTGAACCATATAAAACTATATATATATATATATATATATATATATATATATATATATATATATATGGCAGTGTAGTACTTTATATGATGATTGTGCCTTTTTAAGCACTTTGTTCTGTTTTTTTTTTTCTTCAGCTCTGAGTGAAATTAATGTGGGACCTCGGCAGATCTCTTTGACTGCAGTTAAACTTGGAGACAGTGTGACTCTGACATGCAGTGTCAGTTGGGATGATGTTGGGTTGTCTTACTGGTATAAACTGAATTTTGGATATATGACCGAAACAATTGCCTCAGGAAGTTTTGACAAAATATCACTTCAGTGGCCATTTAACAACTCCAGATTCAGTGCCACAAGAGTAGGTAATGTGCATTCTCTTACCATAAGAAATGTAAATAAAGAAGATGAAGCAACATACTTCTGTCAAGCAGGAGCGGCATACGTAATGGAATTTATTAATGGCACAGTTTTGGCAGTGAATGGTAAAGTACATGCATTTTACAGTTTTTGTCATATTTGTGTCAAAACCCAAACAATTACACCATTGATATCATATCGTGTTTTGTGAATCACACAGATCCTAAAACTCAGCAGAAATCTGTCACTGTGAAACAAACTCCAGATGTTGAGTCGGTCCATCTGGGCGACACAATGACTCTGCAGTGTTCACTCCTCTCCAAGAACAAAACTGACACAGTTGAGTGTCCAGGTGAAGACAAAGTGCACTGGTTTAAAGGTGCATCAGAATCCCATCCAGGCATCATTTACCATGGCGGTATCAGAAAGAGAGAGAAAGGGAGATGTGACTACACTCTGTCTAAAACTATAACAAACTCATCTGATGCTGGGATGTACTACTGTGCTGTGGTCACATGTGGAGAGATCCTGTTTGGTGAAGGAACTAAAGTGGAGATGAGTATGTATTTATTATTTAAATCTTTACTTACCTGTTTTGATTATTGTTTTCTTGATTTCTTTGAAGTTTTGCAAGAGATCATTAGATGATAATTTCAGAAATTTTAAATTTTAAAAACTGATTCAAGTATTTCAAGTATGTAAATACTTACACTCTCAAAATACTTTATAAAGACATGTTCTTAAAGCTCACAGCCCACAGTGGTTGGTAACCTATGAAATAGTCTTTCAGTTTACAGCCTACATGAATTGATTATTCACAGATGGCATTTGGGTGTCACTGTGACCTTTGCTGTCTTTGTTCTTTATCTGCATTTTTCGTGTGTGTGTGTGTGTGTGTGTGTGTGTTTTATACTTATTTCCTGTGGTGTTGTCTGACACCTGCGTTTGAACTGCTCATGTTTACATGGTGATTATTGTCATGCCTATGAAAGGTCAGTGTTGCTACGTGAACACTTAAAATGCAATCCAATCCAATGAGAAATAATATAGCTATAATACGATTGGTTCACCTGAAGCATATGGGAAATACTGTTTTATTTTTATTTTGTTCTTTTACTGGGAATAGTGATGGTTTTAAAAGCTAAAAACTAAGATGCTGATGTTCAGCAGAGGAGTGCACTATGAAGCAAGTTCAACATAGCTAGCCTTTCCTTGTGTCAGCTAGCTTTGAGAAAAACCCTATTCAGAGATACTGGGTATCATGATGGTCATTTTCAAGGTTCTTTGTTAATCCAGTTTTTCTGCTACATGTTATACAGATGTATAAAAAAACTTAAAAATCAAATGCAATACAGTTGTTACAAACAATAAAGGAGATTGATATGGCAGAAAATCATTTGATCATGACAAGCACACTGAGGAGTAAAATAAATATAGTGGCACAAAAAAATTAAGGGAACACGAGCAATTACTGGTAAGAAACTACAAATAAATCAATTTTGTAATCTGAGCTCTATGAGCTGCAACTATGGCTGTGTAAAAGACACTTAGTAGCATTAGAACCAAAAAATGCTTAAAATTATAAATTTTTTGCATCACCAGTGCAATAAACACATACAATTTGTGCTAATGTAACTTTACAGTAGCACATTTGGCGGCATTAATAATTTAGTTAACATGCTGCATACATAAAATGTATACCTTCAGTAGATAATCTACTTACTTTAAAGAAATGAATGAAAATGTGGCACCAGCGGATCTTAGACCAGACCTTTGAAAACCACGCCCAGGTCCTGCATTCATGACAGTTATTTAGCCAGCTTCAAAGAGAACCACATTCATGATTGAAAACTGTGACATTAAGCTCAGCATAGTTCACTAACCCATTAATCTTGTTTTGTAGTACTGTACACCCATCTGGTGTGTAATGAACAAAGAATGCAAGTGAGGTTCATAAGAAAAAATGTCTTCAGGCATTTTATAATAAAATGCAATTGTTATTGAAGTAGTGCTAAATAAAATATTAATGGATACATAGAAAAATATGAATGCCAGAATGAACTTTTATGACAATTTATTGCTGAGATACTGTACAACTAAGAAATTGAGTCAGCAAAGTGATTGCAGTCCAGAAAGGTCCAAAAAGAGTCTTTACTTTGTAAAACACAAAACTAAAATAGTTAAGCTGAAAATTACCTATAGGAAACTGACTTATGACTGAACTACATGTACACTATCACACTATATAATGGTGAATGATAGTAATTATATAAATGAGATGTTAAATGTCTGCTTGTATGTTTTCTCATTTCAGAGGGATTTCACCTCTTTACTGTGCTTGGGACACTGCTGACCTGCTCCGTGGTTGTGAATTTTGCATTAATTTTCATCAGAAAGCAAAAACCAACTTGTGAACATTGCAAAGGTAGGATGCTGGGTGCTAGTGGTGATCAGGTTGATACCAATTTATGCATGTATATATCATCACCCAACATCCAGACTGACATTGAAACAACTAGTAGCTTAGTGTTGCAACATCCGCAAAAATCAACTGCTATCTCAGCTAGAGATTGACGAGGTGCAACACAAATGCTATGGGAAGGGGGAGCCAGGACAACAGATAGAGGGCAAATATCATCATCCTCACACTCTGAGATTGGATACCAAGCCCCCTTAACAACTTATACATTGAATGCCAGAGCAGCTGACCTGAAATATTAAATCATGGCTGAGCTGGAAGCTTGGACACCCAAGGCTCTGAAGGTCTACTAAAAGATACAAATGCAGAACTATGAAAAATCCCTACTTCGACCATCACAGTGATCCCTGAGATGCTTGTTTATTACATGAACAGCCACAAGGAGCAGTACCCTCCATAAAAAAAGATGGCTAGAGGCTAAGATCAAGGCAGCATGGAGAGAAGTTAGCCAGCTATCAGACCCAAAGAAAGGTGTGATGAAGAAAGGGATGCCTTAGAAGTTCAATAAGATGTCCATACCTGAGGCCTCAGAAACTGCTAAGCAAAGACTCACAACCTTGGCTAACCATTTTAAGAGATATACCAGAGAGATAGAAGCCATGAGAATAAACTGGATGTTCTCCACTGAACCATCCAAGGTGTACTCTCAGTGGCAGGGGAACAATATGAGAACAGCACCTGTGACCAAGGCTGGAGATAAATCAATACCAGAAGAGCATATGGGAGAAGGATGCAATGTGATAGAATAGAGTAGAATAGAATAGAATAGAACTTTATTGTCATTATACATACAATGAAATTAATCATTATACAACAAGTTATATAACGACATTCCATCATAATATAACAAAATTGCGTTCGGAACAACCATCCAGAGAAGAACAGACAAGACTAACATAGGGGAGATGGGTGTCCGCAGCCGCAGCCTTCACTGGTGCCGCCGCTACAATCAGTCCCCAGAAAAAGGAAACAACACACATCATGGGATAGTTAGGTTAAAACAAACAGTCATCTGGGTCATCAGGGTCCAAAAAAACCACCTTATCAAAGCATATTTGCACATTTAAAGCCAGGATAGCAATATGGTGGGGGAGGAGGGGGGTAGGAGGGGATGCAGATGGCGACGAGAGGGTCAGGGCATTGTGGAGCCAGATGCCAGCTCCTAGCCAAAACAGTTCGCTGATAGTGATGGAAGTTCATCAGCGGCCGTGGTACACCAGATCCAACTTCACAAATCACAGAGAGGGCTGAGGGGAAGAGCGACCGTCACACATTGTCCCGGAGAGATATGATTGCCAGCCCAAGGCTGGCTAGGGAGCCGAATTCCTGATAATGCATATGTTGTTTTGGAACAGGCTGCATGTTTTTTTTTCCAACAGCATTCAGTCTTACTGGTGAACCTATTTAGTAATCCAATATTCAAAATTCATTTGTTACCGTCCTCACCGTGCAGAAACTGAACCTTATCTCCAGATCTAACCCCTCTCGCCTGCGAGCACGTTCTCAGCTGGACTACCTGTCCGCTTTACAGCTCAGGTCCAACAGGCTTTGAGTCTGAGTTTGTACGGCCCTGCACAAGCCATCCACCTGGGTTTGCAGCCTCGGCTGATGTCGAACTGCTGCCCAGATTTTCTTAATTTCCCGGTAAATCAGGTATCCTCCGAGCCCAAACAGAAGAGATACCGCTACCAAATAGCCGAATATGTAGACGTCTTCAACATCCTCAATCTCCAGAATATGAGAGGCACACAGGTCTCCACGAACTCCAAGAATCAATGACATATCCAACTGAGTCTGTTCCACTCGGACACGCAGGCTCCCCTTTCCCCGATCTCATAGTGGAGAAAATTCGATCACTGGTGTTTAGGGCCCAGTTTGCCAGATCCATGTTGCTCTCAATCTTGTTCTTATTCGGACAGTGTGTAAGAGATGCTCTCAGCAAGCAGCAAGCAGGAGAGATAGGGAGGGCAGGGAGAGAGATAGAATGCGACCGTCTCCATCAGAGAGCAGGAGGACACTGAGCAAACACCAATGCTCAGTGGATCAAAGAACAGACCACAGCAACCTCCCTGAAGTGGCTCCAGTAACCATCACAGTGGCAGATATCCAAGAAAGAGTCTCAAATATGAAGAGCTAGACCGCAACAGCTCCTGACATGATGCACACCTACTTGGTTAAAGAAGCTAACTGCACTCCATGCCAGGCAGCCTCAAGCTGTATACCAGAAGTGTACGAGATATCCATTCACTGATCCAAACTACTAGGATTTAAAGCAATGACATCAGAATGTTATTCAAACTGGAGAAGTGTAGTTGGATGGTGACAAAGAGAAGAAAGGTAGTCAGAACTGAGGGGATTGCACTACCAGAAGACAACATTGCAGACGTTGAGGAAAACTACAAGTACCTTGGAATCCCACAAGCAAATGGGAACCATGAAAAGGCCGCTAGGAAAGCTGCAACCGCTAAGTACCTGCAGAGAATAAAGAGAGTCCTGAGCAGTCAGCTGAATGGGAAGAACAAGATCCAGGCAATCAACTGCCAGTTGTCAGATACCCTGCTGGGATAACAAGCTGGCCAAAGGAGGAGATAGAAGCCACTGACATCAAGACAAAAAAGCTCCTTACCATGCATATAAGTTTTCACCCCAAATCCAGCATCTTGAGACTGTATGCTAAGGAAGGAGGCCGAGGACTAGTGAGTGTCAGAACCACTATCCTACATGAAACAACAAAGATCCATGAATACATCAGGAATATGGCCACAGAGGATCATGTGCTTAGTGAGGACCTCTGGCAGCAGAAACCCGAGAAAGAAGAGGAGAAAGAACAGCAACCATCATGAAAGGACAGGCATCTGGCTGATATAGAAAAATCCTACCAATGGCTGGACAAAGCTGGACTGACATAGAGCACAGTGGCACTAATCATGGCAGCACAGGAACAAGCTCTGAGCACAAGATTGATAGAGGCTGGGGTCTGCCTCAGGAACAATCTAGCACATAACAGCAGGGTGTAAGATGCTAGGAGGCAGGGCATACATGGAACACCATAACCAAATGATTGGCATAGTATACAGGGACATCTGTGCAGAGTATGACCTGGAACTCCTAAAGTCAAAATGGGATATGCCCCCAGGGAGGTCGAGAATAACAGAGCTAAGATCCTGTTGGACTTACAGATACAGACAGACAAACTTGTGATGGCTAAACAACCAGACATACTACTAGTGGACAAACAGAGGAAGAAAGCCATAGTGATAGACATAGCAATACCAGGGATGGCAACATCAAGAAGAAAGAACACGAAAAGCTTCATAAATACCAAAAAGAACTAGAAAGGATGTGGAAGGTGAAGGTAACAGTGGTCCCCGTGGTAATCGGACCACTTGGGGCAGTGAGAATGGCTCCAGCAGATTCCAGGAACGACATCAAAGATCTCTGTCCAGAAGAGCACAGTCCTGGAAACGGCTAAGATACTGCGTAGGACCCTCAAGCTATATATATAGATATCTTCATACAATTCCTTTACCAAACCTCAAATGGTTAATACAATTCAATTTTATTTATATAGCACCAAATCACAACAAATAGTCGCCTCAAAGGTGCTTTATGTTGTAAGGTAAAGACACTACAATAATTACCATATAGTTACTTCCTGAATGAGTAACAAATGCAGATAGTGAAGCAGGAGTGGTTTCAAAGTGGTTACATGACCATGACAATCACTTCAATAGACTTAAGCAGACTTAAGAGATAGATTTTAATATTTCTGAAATATAACGATTTCTGGATGTTGTAGAACAGGTCAGCAGGGTGAATCTGAAGGTGGTAGTTAAGGTGAATAAAATCTCAAAGGAATGTTTCCATCATCATGTTTATCGCACAGAGAACAAGGTGAAGGCTTATCCAGTATAGTCTAGTACAGTCTTTAGTATAATCTTGATAATTAGGTTCTTGGTTTTGGCCTGACAAACATTTAAATGACTGTTTTGAACACTGTTTTTGTCTTCTTTTTTATGAACAGGACAACTTACAGCCTCCAGTCAGCCTCCAATCAGTCAACAGGAGAGATCAGCTGTGGATCAACTGAGTAATGTGGTATATATATTCTAAATATCATTAAATGCATGACTAGACTGCACAGTGTAGAATAATGTTATTCTACACTGTGCAGACACCATGGATAGCAAAGTGAATACAGTGTAGCTTTTTAGGGTTGAAACACATAGAACCAGCAAGCTGAACATTTTCTTTGAGAAACAGGAAGCAGTTTGAGCTTGTGAGATACAGGCAAGCAATGCAGACAACAAAGATCAAATAAATAGCAGATGATCTGACACTGAGGTGTAAAACTGCAGCCAAGTAATCAATCACACCTGACATTCCTCCAACAAATCCTTAAAATCAAACTATGACAGGTTTGGTTGGGTCATGAAAGCAATTTTACCGTGACTCAGAAAATATCACACTTCAGTTTAAAATTTCTGCTTGTACTAAAACGAGTTTTCATGATTGTAACTAAGTGGATAGGTAACGCCTGCAGTTGCCATTGTACTGAAACATGTAGTTGCCTCATATAAAGTAAGACTGGAAGAAAACCAACAAACCAAAGAAATAGTGCCATCAGTGATTTACGCCAGCATTGTTTACAATGATTTTGATTTGGTCTTGATTTGGTTTGTGAGGCTGTCATTCACCCTGAATATGCCTCCAAAAATCTGCAATTACTTTTGTGGCTTTTGTAAACATTCAACTAGGGAGGTTTTTATAAATAGACTGGCTCCAGTTAATAATATCTACGATGGTGTCAAAAGCTTCCAGCACTGTGGAGTCTTTACTTCTTCACAGTACGACCTGTGTGGCATTAAGTAAACCAGATCAAAATCTTTCCTCTTAATTTCCCTAATATGCTACTATAAAACGTATTTTGCTGCAGCACAGGATTGGCAGCATAATGAATAGCTTTATAAACAACTGAGTGTGGGAGGAGTTTGCAGTTCACTGACTGACTGTTCTGTGTGTTTTTACCCATTTAATGAAAATTGTAACGATTTAACTTGGTTGTTAAATCACAACACTAATTTCCCTTAATAATTTGCAGGAGAGTGAAGATGTAGGAGTAAATTATGTGGCGCTGGATTTCCCCTCAAGAAAAGCTAAAAGATGGAAGAATAAGAGGGAGTTACCGGATGAGAGCATATACTCTGACATGAGAGACCACCAGTAAAAGACTCTCCCCTTGAAGAATGATTATTTAAAACTGACACGTGTGTGAGTCATCTGTGGTGAAAGAAATGAGAACAAATAGAAAATTTATTGTGAGGACAGATTTTTGCCATAATTTTATCAGTAGTGCTGCAAAAAATAGATTAGTATGGAGATGAGACATTTTTTTGTAACGGTGTCTTTTAAAATAGAAATTTATACCAAAAATACACATTTATTATATTGTTAGTATATGTACATTTATACTATTTACTCAGATTAATATTAACCTTTCACACTGACATAAAAATCAATAAAAATTCATGAGAAAATACTTCATTCCATATTATGTTGTATTAGAAACTTTATGTATGTATTAGACTCTTTTTATGTTTATGTATGCATGTGTTGTCATATTGAGAAGCTGGCTGGACCCACTAAGGAGACTTGATAAGGGATTGTTTTTAGGTAAATAAACTTGATTGAAAGACAGGTGAGTCATGGGGGGACTGAGGTGGGTAGAGAGATTCGGCTTCAAAGTTGATGGGAATACAGGAGCTCTGCCAGAGAAGAGAGGGGCAATTAATTCACTGTCCAAAGGGGGGAATAAACTGGCTGGTGCATGAATTACATCAGATTGAGCCTTACTTGGAAACATAGAAAAACTGAGCTTGGAAGGAGTACTGAGCAGGCTTAATAGGTGGAGAGCGGGCAGGCAGACTGGGCACGGGTTGCATAAGTCTGCCAGATTGTGAGATTGTGGATCAGAGAAACAGCATTTTTGCAGGTAAGGTTTTTAGGTGAGCAACATAGCAAGGCTAACGGTCTGGCAGGGAACTGCACCACCACCTGCTCTTCTTATCCTTGAGGCCTGAGGAATCAACCACCAACAGGTGAGGAGGGGTTGATCCACACCAAACGTCTCTGCCCAGCAAGCCCAGAAAATCCACCTACAGAAATTAAAACTGAAAGGAGATAAGAGGAACACAAGACACTAATCCACCTATGATAAGGACAAGTCACAGTTTATTGTTTTTAGTATTTCAGCTTCACAGATGATCTGCTTTAAAGCAAAGTAGCTAACTAAATATCGCCAGAAATACAATCAACCAACAGACAGCTTTGTGAGCACCACTAATGAGCAGCAAATTTTCACACTGACATAACCTTCAGCACACTGATGGATGGAGGTGCTATATGCCACTCTCCCAGTATGTCAAGCCAAGGAAGGCTTTGTCCCGGGTTTGATTAGAAGACAAGAAGAAATGGTGATGGACAACAGCGTCTGAATAAGTTAAAGAGGGAAGAGTCGTGTTTGGTTAACGGGTGTTAGCATGCAAGAAAAAAGAAAATACTGTTCTGTTATGTGGCTGGTATATGCAGTGTCATGCACTCAGTTTTTCATCCAATTTTAATTTCACTGTAAAAACTGATTCTAGTACATACTGAATTTCTTTTTCACATATAGAATAGAATACAAACATTTATTGTCATTATACAGATGTACAATGAAATTGGAGGGCCACTCCTGTTCAGTGCCATGCTGTAGAAAGTCAAACTTCATAAAATATAAAACTTCTAAAAATATGCAGAAAATAAACAGAATGTATAAAAATATATACATTGTAAAAAATAAAATAAGTATATACATATAATAATGAAGAAGGTGAGTATTGCACTTGGTGAATGAAAATTGCACTAGTGAATGAATATTGTGTTCCAATCTCAGAATGCAACATAACATCAGATTCAGAATCCATAAATAAAAGTTATTCACAGATTTCTTATTTAGGCTGCACTTGGTGTTCTCTGCATATTTACATTCACAAACTGGTCTCAACCAAATTTGTGGGGAGACACTACTGGGTAAAAATTGTGAAAGTTTCCCTGCTGATTACTTATATTAGCACATAATTTTTGTAGTCCAAGTTTACATTCATTTGCATAAATGTCCAACAAAATGTGAAGGACAAATAAACACCTAAATGTGCATTTTTTTTTCAGTTAGTCTGAAATAATTCACATTACAAGCAAAATAACTAAACATCGCAAACCCAGTAGATAAAAAAAATACCTGCAAGTGTCATACAACGCATCTGAAGCACCGAGTCAGATTCCCTCTTTTAAATGTGGAAAACAAGGCAACCATTTTTAACAGTTAAAAGCTTATTAATTTCACCAATACAGGAGGCCAAATTATGTTAGTGATTAAGTTAATTTTTTTAACAAAGCCAGAAAAATAAGAACACCCACGAGTCACAAAGGATCTGTAACAGGATGTGAGGTTTATTTTAGAATTCAGGATGTGTTTAACACTGTCATCAGCATTTAACTCAGTGTTTGAGAGAACACGCTGTCCTCAGCAAACTCTCTCGTCCTTCTTACTCTTGTTTTTCTTCCAGAGAAATCCAGTGCAGCGTAGTTTACTTCATAATCAGCTTCACTCTGTGTAGTAATAAAAAGGATATACAAATAAGTTGTTTAGATGGTGATATGGAACTCTTTAGACATATTTTAATAGTAATTATTTTCATTACTTACGGGTGGGTGCAAGTTCTCAGTTTGTACTTCTGATATAGCAGTTTCTATTCCTAAGATAAACAAAATTATAATAATAAATAAGGGGGTTCACAAAATGACAGCCACTTGGAGAATTGAATGCTTATGGTAGAACTTGCTTTATGTTTTTCTAAATGAAATACATTAAATGTTTAGCTTCTAATAACACTTACCTTTACATTTCTTACATGCGCTTCGGTTCCAGATGAAGAAAACATTTCCAATGACAGAAACTGCCAAACAGGATATTAATATTGCCATTTGAATAAATATCAATTTTGTTGTTTGGTCTACAAAACAAACAAACAAAAAACATTGGTTCTTAAAAATTCCCATCACTCACGTACTTTGAGTAGAACTTCCAGTACTTAGGACAAATTCATACCAACTTCCAATGTAGTTCCATTTCCAAATAATATCTCTCCACATGTGGCCACAGCACAGTAATAAGTCCCATTATCAGAGGAGCTGATATTCTTAGAGATCCGATAAACACATTTCTTCTGAGTCTCAGATCTTTTCTCACATTGATTCGTACTGTTTCCATCAGTGTAGATGATGTTTGGATGAGATCCAGCTCTGAACCAGAACACATTATGACCTCCTGGACATGTCTCGTTCTCAGAGTCAGAGAAGACTGAACACTGGAGATCTGCTGTGTCTCCTGGACGGACAGGATTTGATTCTACTGGCTGCTGGACCACGGTATAGTTTGATGTCCTTTGAGTGTTTCCTGTGGAATACAAAACACAAAGACATTCTTCAAAACATGCTCAGAGACATTTAAAATGTTTGTAAAAGTAGGTCAGTTTATTACCTTTTATCAACAAATATGTTCCATTCCATTTAATATTAATCCAGTTGTCTGTTCCACAGTGATAGATTCCCTCATCTTCGTGGACAGTCTTCAAAATGGTCAGGCTGCTAAAGTTTGCATCAATTTGTGCCCCAAATCTTAATTTATTAAACTCTGAAGCAAACTGAGGTGATGTAGTTCCATACAGTGTCACAATGAATTTAAGCGTATCCCCAACACTCTGCTTGTACCAGTGGACTCTATTGATGAACTCTTCGGGTAAAGCACATGTTAAAGTTGCTGCTTCACCGAGCTTAACTGTTTTCACTGGAACCAGAGAATCTGAGTTAAACATAGGAAAAAAAAAAAAAGTAATGAAGTGAAAATATTTAGATTTAAAATTAGTAATGTAATGTAAAAAAAAAGTAAATTTGTTATCTATAAAACTACATAAATCTTTTTTGACAGCTATTTGATCTGAATAAAAAAGCACTTACATCCTTGATGAAGAAAAAGCAATAGAATCCATAACACGACCATCTTGACATTGCTCCTTGTCGGGGAATTTCAGTAAGTTAAAGAGTTTGAAATGAGTATGTTTGGTTAGACCAAAAAAAAAAAAAAACCTGAGTCTGATTGGTTACCACAGAAGAGACTCAAAAGTGCACTTCCTGTTACATTGGTCTCATACTGAGCTTTTTCTAAAACACAATTTCTTTTTCATCTTCTGTTGCAATATTTTACATTGTTCACTCTTCACGTTTGAATATCTCTGATTGATCTTAATTCATGTTCTCAAATGTCAAGCAGAGAAACAACAAAAGCCTGTATTTTACTCCTGGCCGTTTGCTGCAAGAAATACCCCAAATACGTCAAACTCTGCACTTCAGAGGAAATTTGCAAGCTTTGAGTTTCATTGGTGAGGGGCGACGACATTTTGTTCTTCAGAAGAGCAGGCTGGAACAATACTGCATGGTATTGCATGACCTAATGTGCAATTTGTGGAGCAAATTACACAACAAACCCTTTCAGCAATAGATATTTCATTAAATATCACCCACAATAACTCAGTGGCAAAGATGGAGGTATATGCCAAGTGTGAGATTTTAACACTTGAGATTGTCTTGAATCATTCAAAATAAGAAAGCTTATTTGCATCAGTTGGCTCCACAAACCTAAAACCCTAACCAGAGACAATGAGTATCATGACAATAGTTATGAAATCAAGTCTTCTTTTGCTAAGAGACTTATTTCAGTGTAAATTCCCTGGACAGGTGACTGACATGTCATTTAATTTTTTTAGACTTATTTATTTTTTACTGCATGCCTATCTTACAGAGCAACAAAATATAAAAGTATATTTCAAGAAAAGGCAGTAACAAACCCCTGAAATGTTTCAGAAATGTTTTGTCCATCCATCCATCAGTTATATTCTTAGTGCCTGTTGTTCATTTGTAACTTGTGAAGTGTTGTAAGTGTCTTAAGTTGTAAACTTCTATCCATCCATTTTTAATGTTTTCTGGGTTACAGACAGTAATGTCAGTAACACGTTACTTAGTAACGCGTTACTCTAATCTGACTACTTTTTTTCAGTAAGGAGTAATCTAAGGCGTTACTATTTACAGTCCAGTAATCCGTTTAAAGTTACTTATCCAAGTCACTGTTACTATTTTTGTCATTTTCCTCAGTAAAAAGATGTATTTTTGCTTTCTTCCTGCGTCTCGGGGAGTGACGTCTGGCCGATGCGACAGTTGTCCCGTTTTCAGCATGAGGACAATAACAGCACACAGCCACACAAACGTAAACAATGGAGGGAGGAGAGAGATGTGTGTTTTCTAGGTGGAAATAGAGGAACTATTTTGAGTTTGTGTCAGCTAAAGATGACAACATCAAGGTTAGTTGTGCACTCTGTGCTGCTGACAAAGTGCTAACTAGCTTCATAAACACTGCGTCAATTTGAAGAAACCTTTGGAGTCACAGCACAGCACAGTCACACTTACAGAGCAAGTCCCACCAGGTGGTGCAAAGCAGAGCTGCGGCTACTGCAGGAGGCCCCCCAGCACCCAAACAGCAAAAGCTGGATTTCGGTACAAAACCAGTAAGTGGGGGAGATGAAGTTGGTCGGACAGTATGTTGTAGAGGAAATGCTGCCCTTAAACACGGTTGACTCGCCCTCGATTCGTGGTCGGCATTTTCATGTTGAGGCAGCGGTGAGGGTGCTGCTGGTGTTGTGCCAAAAAGTGATCTGTCTGCCAAAAAGCGTTTTTCTGTATTTGCCAAAAAATGATTGCCTGTATTTAAACGGCTGTAAATGACTTGTTGAACTATAATCTGTGAAACGTGTGTCAAACATATCTCTCTTCTTCTAAAATTAAGTAATCAGTAAAGTAACTAAGTTACTTTTTAAAGGAGTAATCAGTAATCGGATTACTTTTTCAAGGTAACTATGCCATTACTGGTTACAGGGCATCATATTGAGAAGAAATGCCAGACATCCATCTCTGTGACCATTACCTCCAATGTTTCCAGGGTTAATACTGAGGTACTGAGCACAGGAGATTGGTGTGCATCAGTCGGGAGACTATTTTTTTGTCAAGCTGCCTCTGGCTCTCATTCACTGCTTTGAAAATAAGTACTCTATTGCATCAATTTTATAGACACTATACTGCCAAAAGTGTTTGCTTGTCTGCTTTCACGTGCATTTGAACATTCCATTCTCAATCCATAGGGTTTAATATGTCGGACCACACTTTACAGCTGTAAGAGCTTCAAGTCTTCTACAAAGGTTTATGGGTTTAGGAGTGTGTTTATGGGAATTTTTGACCATTCTTCCAGAAGCGCATTTGTGAGGTCAGACACTGATGTTGGATGAGAAGGCCTGGCTCACAGTCTCTGCGCTAATTCATCCCAAAGGTGTTCTGTTGGCTTGAGGTCAGGAATCGGTGCAGGGCTGTCAAGTTCTTCCACGCCAAACTTGCTCATCCATGCCCTTATGGACCTTGCTTTGTGCATCACCAAACTGTTCCCACAAAATTAAGTGTGTAAAATTGTCCAAAAAGTCTTGGTATGCTGAAGTATTAAGAGTTCCTATCACTGGAAGTAAGGGGCCGAACCCAACTCCTGAAAAACAACCCCACACCATAATCCCCCCCTCCACCAAACTTTACTAATGCAAAGTCAAGCTAGTCATGTGTAATGTTTAGTCACAATTTAAATATAATGGGATAAATTTCATCTTTCAAAAAATTTTAGCTTATTTTTACACCTGCCTTTAAATTGTTTACATATTCTTTGGTAGAAGATGAGAAAAAAATTTCCAATGACCAAAATGGCCACACAGACTATTAATAAGGCCATTTGAATAAATACAGATTGTGTTGTTTGCTCTAAGAAACAAATAAAAATATATTATTCTTAAAAACCCTCATCACTCATGTTAGTATTAACATGTTTTGAGTATTAATTCCAGTAATTAATACATAATCATACAAAGTTCCAGTGTAGTTCTATTTCCAAACTATATCTCCCCATTTATGGCCATGTATGATGTTCCATCATCAGAGAAAGATATTCTCACGTGTATTTTGTTTATTTCTATTAGAGTAGATGATGCTTGAATCAAATTTATTTGAACTGCCTCTGAACCAGAACACATTATGATATCCTGAACATGTCTTGTTGTGACAGTAATTAACACAGTGGAAGAGTCACTGTGGTTGGATAGACTGGATTAGATTCTATAAGCTGCTGAACTGCAGAGTAGTTTGACATCCGGAGTGCTTCCTGCATAATATAAAATAAAGAGACATTCTTCAAAAGAGTGATAAATTCTGTCATCCTTTTGGATTGTCTTCAACATGCACAAGCTTCTAAACTTCTTATCATTATCTACATTAAATCTTAAATTTGAGAATTATTTTATACAGTCCTATTAATTTAGGAGCATTCCCAACACGCTGCTTGTACCAGTGGACTGCTCTACTGCTAAGCGCTTTGGGATAAAATACATTTTACAGTTTTTCTCAATCACTTTGGCGCAGTTCTCAAATCCGTCATGCATTTCCGCACCCACATTTGCCTTCTCTCATTGTTTTTGTGCATACTGCTATAGTTTCTACACATGTCACTGCTAAAAATACCAACACATCAAAACAATGTGTACTTTTGTCAAACTGTTTTTACTTCAAACATTTTTCAAATATATAAGGCAGAGCAAGGCAAACACACCATGGTCAGTGGTAGCAGTGAAATTGCGGTGGGGTGGGTGTATTAGATTTGATTGTAAATTTTGTACTAAATTTAATATTTATCTTACTATTTACTATTTTGTTGTTGCACCTAAAATACTTATTCTATTACTTTATCTATCACTTATCTTTTTGACTGCAAGAGCAACTGTTCAAGTGGCGCACCGCAATCTCATTGTGCATACTTGTATATGCAATGACAGTAAAAGAATCTTGAAAGTAATTTAAAGTAAAACCCATGTTTCTTAAACTCTGTTGTCACTCTCCACCTTGTGCTGTGACTTTTAAGCCAGATTGTAACACAAGAATGTATTACTGTATTACAATATGCAATCCTTGACCACTTTATTAGGTACACTTTGTTAGTATTATGTTGAACCCCATTTTACTCCAGAGCTGCCTTAATGCTTCAAAACACTGATTCAACACAGTGCTGGAAACATTCTTCAGACATTTTGCTCCATATTGACAAGAAAGCATCACACAACTACTGCAGATTTGTCAGCTGCTCATCCAAACTTCCACTTTTTAATTTTTTTAATTAAAAGAAAAAATGTATTTATATTTTTTATTTTTATTTAATTATTTTTCTACTTTGACTATATCCCAAAGGTGCTCTACTCAATTTAATTAAAATGTATTCATACAGCACCAAATCACAACAACAGTCACTTCAAAGAGCTTTATATTGTAAGGTAAATACAGCAACACAGAGAAAACCCGAACAATCAGACAGCCCCCAGCGAGCAAGCACCTGGCAACAGTGGGAATGAAAAACTCCCTTTTAACAGAATGAAACCAATGGCAGAACCATAAGAAGGACAGCCATCAAGGTTGTTTTATTGGCTGTGGTAGAAAAAATGGTGACCAAACGAGACGGTTGGGGACTTTTTGCCTTTGGATTTCAGCCAAAACAAACACGAAGTCAAGGTATGTACACCTTTCGTAGGCCTTTCCTTAGCCTATGGCTTAAAATCAAAGAATATGTATACATTACTACGTTTTTTAAAAATTTTTTTTATTAAATCCCAAGCTAGTGGCGGTGGTGCAGTGGGTAGGCACTCGCGCTGCATTGTGTCCTTGGGCAAGACACTTAAACCACATTGCCTGGTCTCTGGCTGCATGACCGCAGATGCTCGTCTCTGGATGAGTGATCTGGAACGATCATTTCGTTGTGTGCCTTGTGCGCACAATGACAATGAGTTGAATTTAACAAATAAAATGATGCAACAGCATTTCCTTCCCCACCATGCCCAAGCCTCCTCCTCCCCAGCAGTCAGTAGTACCCTAGGCCTTCCCTCTGTCAGAGTCCCATTGCCATATAGCAAGTTTGGCCTGGAATTTCAAGGTACAAGCAAATGTATATGCACTCAGTCAGTGTTGAATATATTGTTTCTCTGCATGAGTACTTGTCTGTGCATTTAAATTAACAACTTTAGCAAAGCATACTAAACAGATCTTTTTTCTGAAATTCAGAGCAATGCTATCTGCCCAGTTTGTGAATCTCTGTCTATCTGCATGTTCATTTACTGATGATTCTGTGGCTTACTAGTCAAATCTTAGCACTGTTTGCTGCCGATCCAGGTTTTTTTTTTTCTAGTCAGTCAAGTCAACTCTTCATAGACTCAAGAATGTGAGATAAGAAATGTTACAGTACCGTCAGTGATGGTATAGTTACCTTGAAAAAAAGTAATCTGATTACTGATTACTCCTTTAAAAAGTAACTTAGTTACTTTACTGACTACTTAATTTTAGAAATAACTAAGCTAGATTACAAGTTACTTTATTAGTTACTTTTAACAGCTGCCAGTGTTGTGCCAAAAAGTGATGGTCTGCCATAGTGATTCTGATATTTCTATTCTGATGTTTGTGTAATGTCTTTGCTTATATTGGTAAATAGAGTGCAGTCAGCATGATTTATGAAGGGCTTATATATAAAATGAAGAAATAACTTGTTTTTCAACAATCTTTAGGAGTCTAAGTTATTGTACCTACATTATAATCAATCCAGAGCTTTTTGGCCACTTAAAATATCTTTATAGAACTGTGATATTATATTTGTAATTTCTGCAGCCTTCTGAGCCAGATTTGTGTTTAAAAAGACATTTTTAATGTCAATGAGAGTTTTTACCTTGAAAGAAAAAAAAATGTATAAAAGTCACTTTTGCCAAAAACTGACTGCAGCTTCTACCTTACCGGCAGCACCCCCGCTGCCTCAACATAAACATGACAACCACGAAATGAGGGTGAGTCAACCGTGTTTAAGGGCAGCATTTCCTCTACGACATACTGTCCGACCAACTTCTTAAGCTCTCCCCCACTTACTGGTTTAGTACCGAAATCCAGCTTTTGCTGTTTGGGTGCTGGCGGGCCTCCTGCAGTAGCCGCAGCTCTGCTTCACACCACCTGGTGGGACTGTCTCTGTAAGTTTGACTGTACCGTGACTCCAGATGTTTCTTCAAATCTGATGTAGTGTTTTTGAAGCTAAAGAGCACTTTGTCACCAGCACAGAGTGCACAACTAACCTTGATGTTGTCCTCTTTAGCTGACACAAACTCAAAATAGTTCCTCTATTTCCAGCTAGAAAACACACATCTCTCTCCTCCCTCCATTGTTTACATTTGTGTGGCTGTGTGCTGTTATTGTCCTCATGCTGAAAACGGGACTTAATTGTCACATCTGCCAGACATCACTCCCCGAGACGCAAGAAGAAAGCAAAAATATATTTTTTTACTGAGGAAAATGACAAAAATAGTAATGCAGTGACTTGGATAAATAACTTTAATCAGATTACTGGACTGCAAATAGTAACACGTTATATTATTGTTACCGAAAAAAAAGTAGTTGTATTAGAGTAACGCATTACTAAGTAATGCGTTACTAACATCACTGGTACTGGTACCAGTGGTACAGTAAAATGCATCAGCACCTGTATTATTTTAAAAAGAAGACAATCTGTGTCTCACTCTCCACCCCTGCCAGTTATGCTCAGCCATGGTTGCTATTGAGTTGTGAAATTTCAATAAGGTATCTCTGCTGCTTGCCAGTAGCGAGTTATGTTGTTTTTAACAATATATATTTAAGCAATATAGCTATTTCTTCTCAGAGAAGAAATAGCTATATTGAATGTCTATAATCCACCAGGGTCTTCAATAGATTTATTAACATCTCTGTTTCCTAAAGTTATAAACCTTAACATAAGACAGACAATCATAGGGGGAGATTTTAATTGTCATTTAAATCCTATTATAGATAAGTGTCCGCATGGTAAACTAACACTTTCGGCTCATGCTAAGATTGTCAATGCATTCTGTGAAGAGATGGACTTTGTAGACACATGGAGGGCACAACATCTCTCTGTTAAAGAATACACCTTTTTCTCAAATGTATCTGAATCTTATAGTAGAATTGACTATTTTTTGCTTCCTAAAAGTATCTTAAGCTCAGTAACTTCTAGTTCTATAGGCCCAATAACTGTTTCAGACCATGCTTTCTACAATATAGCCTACCAAACCACTTAAAACAGACTAGAAATTGGAGGTTTGCACCATATATCTTGACAGACCATAAGTTCCTGACTTACTTTAAAGAAGAATTTATAATATTTATGTCAATTAATTTACCTTCTACAAATGATCCATCATTACTATGGGAAACCTCCAAAGCTTTTTCTAGGGGTCTCATTATATCCTACACATCTACTAAGAGACGTAGGGAGTAGGGTTTAATCCCGGGATCCGGGATTCCCGGGAAATGCGATCAGAACAATTTCCCGTTTCCCGGGAAACGTTAGACGGGAAACCGGGAAAAAAGTCGCGCGCGTCGATTTGACTTTCAGAAAGAAAAGAAAGCTTCAGAATGTTAAATTTAAAGGAAATATTGAGAGAAGGGTTCGTTTAATGCGAAAAGCATTACTCTTCATTTCAGGCACGTTCAGCCTCCGTTTAAGGCTTCAGCTTCATCTCAAGCGTTTTAATAGAGGTATTACACAGTTGTACTTTTTTCCTCTTTAATTTGTTGAAATCGTAGGCAATGTGTTTACCCTAAGGTATTTTGTATTATATAATTTCATATTATTATATATTGTTATATTGCATTATATAGCCTATAAAATATGCCTGCCCTGAACAATAAAGAAATATCTGTTTAACTTCGAGTGTTTCTTTTCCTCGTTTGCAGCCGCTTACTAACAATCATGAATTAGGACACGGGCCTAATGGGTGAAGAAATGATCATGAAATAGATTGCTTTAACATATTTCGCTTTTAAAATGGAGTTGAGTAAAATGTATATTTTTTAGGCTATAATGATTGGCCAGTTTTTCAATAGACGATTCACAGCGAACCTACTTTAACCCTCAGACACGGTGTTATAAATTTGCTGTTGCCAGAATGGCAATGACCAAGTCGTAGTGCATTACTCAAGGCCCTGTGTTATGCCATATTATAGTGTAGTACGGTAGTTAACTTTTCAATGACTATTACAGCGTTCCACTGGTGGAGATATAGCGCAACAGATGTCGCCACGACAGCGTGGCTGAGCCTTTATCAATGCTGTGGAGATGAACCGTATTGTTTTGCACCAGCAGTTGTAAAATAGCTTGGTATAATTCCATGTACAATGGAGGAATATTCGAATTATATTTGTTAAGGGAGTGTTGAGGAACGATACAACACCGCATAGCTCGAGCACTCGAATGTCGAGATGTAGGTTTTATTGCGTTAATCAAGCTGACGTTGCCCCCTACTGGGCATAACAGGACATAGCTGGAAAGCTACCTCTACAATATCAGAATAGGTTAAGGCCGACACAGGCTACAGAAGGCCTAATTAAAATAAAAAAATAAATAAACTTTTTCCCGGGATTCCCGGGAAATGGCTCGTCATTTCCCGGGATTTGATTCATGTCATTTTCGGGAAAAATATTAAACCCTAGTAGGGAGGCTGAACAAAGAAAGATTTTAGAGACCAAATTAAAGCGGGTTGAGAGGGAATATGTTACACACTCATCTGCACAAAAACTTAAAGAGATAGCTGCACTTCGAAGTGTTCTTGATACACTTCTGACTAAAGAAGCAGAAAATCAGATTAGATTTGCGAAACAAAAGTTGTACGAACACGGGGATAAGGTGGGGAAATACTTGGCATACTTAACAAGGAAAAAGGCGGACTCCCAGACTATCCCTTCGGTCATAGATGACCAGGGAAAGCAAACTTTTGAGAACATAAATATTAATAATGTATTTAATAACTTTTATGAAAATCTATATAAATCAGAATTACAGCCCAAAAAAAATGGACAGATTTTTCTCCAACATGAAGCTCCCTTGTTTAACTGAGGAACAGAAGATAAGTCTGGATGCTCCCATATCTAAAAAAGAAGTCCTGGATACAATCAAGAGATTACAATCTGGCAAGTCTCCTGGCCCGGATGGGCTTAGCGTGGAGTTTTACAAAGAATTCCACGGCCTCTTAATTGACCCTCTTTTAAACATGTTTAATGATTCCTTCACTAAAGGAACGCTACCACAATCATTGAGAGAGGCAAATATCTCTTTGATTTTAAAAAAAGGTAAGGCCCCTGAAGACTGTGCCTCATATAGACCCATCTCGCTTTTGAATGTGGATTTAAAGATAGTCTCTAAAATTTTAGCTGTGCGTTTAGAAGGATTGTTACCTCTCCTTATTAATGAGGATCAAACTGGATTTATTAAAGGCCGTAATCTATATAATAATACTCGCAGGCTGCTGAACATCATACAGTTTTTTCAGCAGAAGTCTTTAAGTGGTCTTGTGCTTTCTCTAGATGCAGAGAAGGCATTCGACCGTGTGGAACTACCATATTTGTTTTATACGCTACGAAGGTTTGGAATGGGGGAAAAGTTCACACATTGGGTAAAACTCCTGTATGAAAATTGTCTCTCAGCTGTTCGCACAAATGGATTGTGGTCTTCATATTTCAGCGTCTCAAGAGGTACAAAACAGGGTTGTCCTTTGTCACCATTGCTCTTTGCTCTTGCAATAGAGCCTCTTGCAGAGGCTATTAGGTCTAATAAAGATATAAACGGCCTCAGGATTGCAAACAGAGAGCATAAGATCACTCTTTATGCTGATGATGTCTTAATCTTAATGACGAAACCTGAGGTCTCTATTCCCTGCCTAGTTGAGACAGTTGATTGGTTTGGCCAGTTCTCTGGTTATAAAATAAACTTTAGTAAATCCGAAGCTATGCCTTTAGGTAAGTTAAAAAATATTCCTCTATCTCCATTTCCATTTAGATGGTCACCAGAGGGGTTTGATTATCTAGGAATAAAAATTACACCTAATTTTGACCAAATGTATAAAGCTAACTTTTCCCCCTTATTTGAACGCATTCGGCGAGATTTGGAGAGACTGAATGCTCTTTCTTTATCTTGGATAGGTCGAATTGCATTTTTGAAAATGAACATGCTTCCTAGGTTACTCTATCCAATACAAATGGTCCCAGTAGTACTGCCAAGCAAGGCCTTAAAACAACTAAATGGATGGTTTAGTTCCTTTATATGGTCAAAAAGAAAGGCACGCCTTAAAATGGACACACTATGTCGCCCCTCAGCAGAGGGGGGCCTTGACCTCCCAGACATCCGAAAATATCAACTCAGTGCTCACCTGCGTGTTATCGCGGATTGGGTACGTAATAAATCTACTTCACTCTGGATTGATATAGAGAGCTCTATGTCTGACTATCCATTAACATCGTTACTTTTTCTAAAGAAAGCAAAATCCCTTAAATCTGTCTGTCATAACCCAATTTCTATAGCCACAGTTACGGGGTGGCATATAATCAGGAAATTAGAAGGCAGGTCACAAACAACCTCGGTTTTTACTCCAATCTGTAATAACCCAGACTTTTTGCCGGGAACAATGGATAATAATTTCAAAATCTGGGGTGACAAAGGAATACTTAAATTACAGGATTTGATGGAAAAATCTACCCTAATGTCATTTACTCGATTAACTGAAAAATACAATGTTTCAAATAAAGATTTTTTTCGGTACCTACAGATCAGAGACTTTATAATGAGAAATACTACATTGCTGACATGTCAGGATATATCAGAAACAGAAAGACAACTTTTTATGACCAAATCAGCGACCTCTATTAGTAAATTTTATAACGCTCTTAAATAAATTTTAAATCTTAAAATTTTACTTGAAGGATCTGTGGGAAAGAGAACTTGATTTAATATAACAGAGGATGAGTGGATTGAAGTTTGGAATAATGTAAAAACTTTAAGTATCTGCAACAGAGTCAAAGCGATTCAGCTTATGATTCTTCATAGAGCCCATATTTCTCCTTATCAAAGGCAAAAATTTAAACCCACCTTATCTCCACAGTGTTTAAAATGTAAAACTGAGATAGGCACTCTTACTGTACACATTGCTTCTGGTCATGTAATAAAGTTAAGCAATTTTGGCAGATTATTGGTGGGGAACTGAATAAAATTTTTTCTACTAAATTGAACAACAATCCTTTGTTTTTATTACTAGGAATAACCGATCCAGTAGTTACTGATAAACATAATAGAAAGCTTTATAGAATGTTGACTTTCTGTGCAAGAAAATGTCTCCTCCTTAATTGGATAATGGAAAAAATTTCTTCAAAAACACAATGGCATAAGGTTATTTTGAATTATATATCTCTTGATTACCTGACATGCAGGCTACACAATAAAGATGATATCTTTGTTAAAATATGGGAACCCTTTTTGTTATATATGGGAATGAATGTTTCTAAAATCTTTATAAAAGCCTTTGTATTGTAATTACTATCGGTGAATATGGTCTTGTATTAGTCACTAATAATGTGACGTCCTATGTTTTTTTAAAAATTTTTTTTATTCATTTATTTATTTTTTTATATGTACCAAATATAGGATTGGGACCGTAGAAACTGATGTTTAGGGGCCAAATGTTTGTTTTAATCAATTATTCCCTTTTTTTTTTTTTTTTGTGGTTGTTGTTGTTGTTGTTTTGTTTGTTGGTTGAAAATTTAATAAATATATATTAAAAAAAAACCAATATATATTTAAAAAATCTGCACACTTACACCTGTATTTCTTTTATTGCTTTATTTAAAAATATCAAGACATCTTCTTCAGTTTACCTTGGACACAGCTAAAAAATCTCCAGTATGCACAGTACAGCTTTGCATGAGTATGGTGATTCTCTGGTTATGCTTTTAGCATCAGATTGCCTTGGAAAATTTGGACTCATAATTTTGGTTTGGACTCATGAATATAGGCTTCAGAAGATACAGAAGTCCACTGAGAAAAAAAGGAGTCATGGTAAAGCCCTGCCTGCCAAACCCTCAACTCTTCATCTCCTTTTGGAATCGGACTTGGTGATGAGGGAAGCATATGAAACTGGAAATTTTGAACTTTGTGAGGGACTGTTTGTGGTTGATTTATGAACCTCCTCTTTCCTATAGAAAAACCCAGAAAAGATCTGTAACCTTCATGTGATTACACACAGTCACTAATTTCTTTGCCTAGCCATAAGTTTAATTTGTTCATACAATTGGACAAAGGTTCTACAACACCCTGCAGTGTATCACACTTGCAAATTTTCTCTGTGTGTCTGTGTTTCAGTGGAACTGCAAATTCATGCAGGTGAAGCACCAGCTACAGGGAGGACATCTTCCACAGCCGCATGCAACTAAGACACGCCCACAAACACAGCAACACAGAATGGGATGGGGAGCAGGATAAGAAAGAAAAACAAAAACAATCTGGTGGCCAGCCAGGGAGAGCTCTGGGGACCATGACAGAAACCTTTGCATTTCTGACTACACTGATTGCTGCATTGAGGTAGCTGTGACAGGGGCTGAGGACAGCAGCTGCTCTTGGTGTGGGGTCAGTAGATGCTCGTGCCTCATTACTGCTTCTATTAAGATTTTGTTGGATGAATGTGATCAAATTCCTGGCCGCAGACTCCACATCCTTCTCTGAGTGAAGACGCTGACAACAGAGAAACGTGACAAACACAGGTTATAAAATACTGTAATTTGTATATTACTTTTTGTAAGATAGATTTGCACAGTAGTGATGTTTCACAACTTCTGTCTAGTACATCAGTGTGTCACAGGATTCTAGCCAGCGGTTGATTGGTGGGCTGAAGTAGTCTTGCGCCAGGTCAAGAATTTCACCGTTAACGCTATTGGAGCTATTCATTGTTAACACCAGTGTTAATTTTGACAGCAAATTTTGATTTAGTTTTAGTCATAATTTAGTCATCTGAATAGTTTTAGTTTTACTCTAGTTTTAGTCAACGAATTATCATAAGAATATAGTTGATTTAGTCGACTAAAATATAAACGGTGTAAAATGTAAATGCTTTTTCTTCAGTTCCCTTGAATTAGTCATTATACACACTTACGCAAAATTAAACATTTATTAAAAGTTATGAAATATTATTAATAATATTAACATTAGTGTTTCACCTGCTTCCCACACACCTGATCATTAACACCTTACTGAGATAATACGATTGTTTTACAGCAGGACACTCTCTGAAAGGTACAGGACAGTGTTCAGGACTAAGATTAGGAAAGGCTAATCCACTGTGGTGTGGAGATTTTCTCTAAACACAAACGCTAAACTGGGAAAAACACTTTACCCTGCATGATATTAAAATGCTTACCTTTGCATGGAGATCTGGGTGACTGGTTTGCAGATGTCGTTTAAGATTTGTCGTGTTTTTAGCCGAGATTGTCGCCCCATGTGGTTTATGCATCGTTTTGTTTGTCACAACGTCAAAGGACAAATGTGTCAGTAGTTATAATAATGCGGCCCTTTCACACCTAGGTGTGAAAATCACACCTAGGTGATAAAAAAGCCTTGCGCGTGCATGTGAGGTGCGTGTGCGCGTGCGTGTGTCCGTGCGTGTTTGCGCTGACGTGTGATAATGACGTACACGGGGCAGTTTAGCGGCGGATTACTAACGTGATTTTTAATGAAAGTATGTTTTTAATGTACAGCGTACAATGAGGAGTGGTACAATGTATTTTTTCATTATTAAAACATGGAACGGAGGTCATGTGATCAGCTGTCACGATGATTTTTGTTGTTGTTCCGATGAATGCGCAAAGGATCATGGGAGTTCTCATTTTGGTGTTTATGTGTTTAGTTACAGAATTATCAGCTATGTTTTGCTGCTCTCTCATCGATCTTATTAGTGTGAGATGTGAATTGCGTAGGGTGTGTGGTATGGATGGTATTTATTTAATGAAACACCGTGACCGTGGTGGATGTAGCCCGCTAATGGTCTAGCCTCGCCGTGACGATTTTGCAGTACGGAGCTCTGCTCCCTGTGAGCAAGTGGTTTCTGTGTGAATCGAAGCCCCCGCGCGGAAGTCGAGAATTGTTTAGCTAAACGGCCTAAACCGTTTCCCATTCATTCTCTATGGTAGTGCTAAACCACTACGGATGTAATATATTTTTGGCCACTATGACCCTTGTGGCGCTGTTGTGCGTTTGCGATGCGGTACTTCTAAAAATTTCCACTTTGAAACTTTAGCCGAGACAGGACAGTTAACCCACCGCTCGCTACAGCAATCAGTGCCCCGTATTCATTCATTTATTAAAGGTAAGAAAGGATGTTCGAAATAAGAGTAAATCTACACAATGAATATGCAGGTCCAGGATCACAAGTGTTCGTTGTGAATTCATTTACTGGTGCAGTCACGTAAACTAGCGTCCTTCCGTCGCTTGGCTACCATGATCACAGTTTATTAGCTGTGGTGAAATGACGTGCTAAATATGAATGAACATGATGTTTTATTTTTTCATGTGTGTTATTAACAGATTGTACTGTTAAAAAAAGCTCGGTGGGTTTCTGACAAAGTTCTGTACATATTTTGCCAACACTAAGAGGCCGCTGTGACACAAAGGTTACTAGTGTAGTGTAATTAAACAGCGTATTAATGGCTCGTAGTGAGATGACACGCTAAATTATGAATGAACCTGCTGCTATTTTTCATTCATGTGTACAGTGATTGTGTTGTAATAGCAAGGAATCAGTGGGCGATATCTGACTAAGGTGAGCGATGCTCGCTAATGAATAAACATGATAGGCATATGCTGAAAATCTGCCAGCAATACTTAGGTGCTATGACACTATAGCTACCAGTTTTAGGTTAAGCTTGACTACTGCAACTGACATAAATAATTGTGAATAAACAAATAATCACTCAACCATGAATGATTTTTATTTACAGACAGAATAGTTTGCAATGCCTGGATAAAATAAATTTTTATCACAACTATTGTAAGCTAGAGTAAGCTTTCACTAAGTCAGCTGAACCCTGGCCACAGTTTAATAAATGTATTCTCCTGTCAGTGCTCTTTAAAACACTTCTTCTGTCTCCTCACCTTTCTCCTGGAGCTTGCTGTCTAAACCCTACCACAATGTGCAGCATTATTTTTAATTTATTTCTTTTGATAAATTTGTCCTTTTTTTGTGGGGTCAGAGGTCATGTGATTATGACCTGAAAGCTCTGTATTTGTGTCAAAATGATATTTTTAAAATCAAATTATGTTTATTTCTTACTTTTTTTCTATGTCAAGATGCACAAGAAAGTTGTATTCTACCCAGGTAAAACCTGTGTGGTGTTCCGCAAGGGGCCACTCGGATACCTCCTCCAAGACCCGTCAGATGAAGCTCGGCGGATAAAAGACAACACCAAACTTCAGAACAAGTCTGTACCAATGAGGGAGGACCTGGTACATCAGAATGCTCTGACTGTGGTCCGTCACAGAGGAGGGGATGCCTCCGACAGGCGTGAGGTGCAAGGAGAGTACATCCTGCAGTTTGGAAAATATAAAGGAAAATCTTTCCGGTGGCTTCTGGAAAATGATGTTGGGTACACCATGTATCTGATCAAAAGTCTCCAGGAGGAAGAGGCTGCAGGGATCGCCATGGCTGAAAGGCATAGTAAGGATAGCCTGCAGTCATTTGTACAGTATGCCCTCAGTTTTACGGAGATAAAGTCTCTTCAGGATTATGAGGCCAGCAGAGTGAGTGCTGCAGCAGAAGTCTCCTGTGAAGATGATCAGCTTGTTGGCTTTGGCTTACAATCTAAGAGCACATGGAAGGAGATTTGGGATGGCAGAGGTGATGGCTACGCGGCCTTTATCATGGAAAAGAGCTGCATTCAAGAAACACGGATGTATAAGCTGCAGCAGTACTTGCGCAAGAAGCATCAGTCTGCCTCAGCTAGCACAAGGACCTCCACCAAACCCATTGGTAGATAATTTTATTAATATTTTAATAACATTTTGATGTGAAACTAAGTTAATTATTTATTTAATTCTTGCCTGAATCACAGGAATGGATGATGACAAAGAGTTGGAGGAGGCAATGCTGAGTGTCTCACCTGAAAAACTTGAAGCCAACAGCTGTAAGTAAACCATCATCACCTTGACTAAAGGTCAGAACTGACCGTGGCTATTTTCTGTCTGATATCTCCCCTCTCCTCTGTCTCTGCATAAGTAGTTACTGTGCCAGCAGCAGCAGCAGCAGCAGCAGAAGTACCCACACCCAGAGTGCCTTCAGGAGCAAAGACAGGTTTTTAATGAAAGGTTTCAGAACTGGAGTACAATTGTTTTACACGACGAATTGCCCTCCAAAACTGAACCTTAACTTAAACTGTTATATCATGTTGTTCTTGTGTTTGTGTTCTGGCCATGTTCCGGCCACATTCCTCCGATAGTTTAGTTGTGTGCTGGCATGATATTAACTGCTGTAAGGACTATGAATTGATACCTGCCTTCATGAATTGATACCAACCACAAGGGGTGAGTATGCACTTTTGTCCTTTATGGGTGTTGTATTAAAAGCGATCAAGTAGCACTAGGCACTAACACCTGAATGAATGGTTGTTCATTGACTCATGTTGCTTCTCCTGCTTCAACAAGTAGAGGTTAGAAGAATAAATTTGTTTAGGTGCCGTTTACACGAGACCGTTTTCATTTTGAAACGGTGTCGTTTTGATGCGTTTCGGCCTTGCGTTTACACGACAACGGTGTCGTTTTGATGCGTTTCGCCCTTCTGTTTACACGACAACAGAGTGAAAACGATGTGTTTCAGAAACGGGGTCCAGAGTGGAGCGTTTCAGAAACGCACCGGCTTGCGTTTTCGTGTAAACACTTGAAACCGGGGTGATTTGAAAACGCTCGACTCGCACATGCGCACTATGGTTGCGACGGCCAGTTTTTCGCGCACGCGCAAACTGATAAACAGTACTCGCGGATTCACGAGTGCTTCTTATGCTTTTCCTGTGTTTTTACCGTTTTGTAATTCAGCGTTGTGTGCAGCAGCGATCCAACCTCATCATCTGTCCACACAAAACCTCTCACATTGGCCGTTTTGTAAGTAATGAACAATTTGCCGCACTACCTACTGTGTCACTCCACGCATGCGCGTCTTGCGTAAACAAACTGCAAAGAGAAAACCAACGCCAACTTGTGGCCTGGCATGGGAACTACATCGTTTTCATCGTTTCACATGTCCTCGTGTAAACGCGGATCGTTTCTGAAATGCCATCGTGTAAACGAAAGGCTGAAACGCATCAAAACGACACCGTTTCCAGTGAAAACGGCCTCGTGTAAACGGCACCTTAGTTTCTGTTGCAATTAGATATTTTACATTTGTTTAACAATGAGAAACAGGAGAAGTAAGAGTATGGATGTTTGAGTTCCTACTAACACCAACACTCACATACATTGTAAATTATGAAGTGACTAACACGTTTTTCCATTGTAGCTCCCTCTGCGGCACTGTCCATACCCCCTTCCGACACATCTACTGAACTTCAAGCATCATCAGCTGATGGTAACAAACAACTATAGTGTTTTCCATCTGATTAAAGGTTTTGTTTATTGTGTCTAGATAAAAAAGGTTGTTTTTTTTGTTTTTTTTTCCTGTACCTTGTAGGTGCAGCCTCAAAAGATGAGAAGAGCAAGGTTCCTGTGCCTGTACCAAAGGAGCTGTCGTTTCTACTGAAGGAGACCACAGATCAAACACAAGGGCCTGAGTCAAATCCAGGTACGTCTCCATTTTAATTTAGGATTGGTTTTCAATTAAACTTCGGCTTAATGCATAGATCACTGATGCCAGTATAATATTCACAACCACTTTACACTTTGTCATAATGTCATCTTGTGCAAAACCTGCACAACTGAATGACAGAAAGCCTACTTTCCTTTTCAGGGCCCAGCACAAGTGTTGCTTGCACATCTGTGCGCAAAGTTCTCACTTTTGAAGACAGCAATGAAGATGGAGTGGAAAAGGCAGGATACCACTGGGTGGACAGGTCAGAACAGTCATCTTTTTTTTTTGTTCATTGTCATTCAAACTATTAATTGTCTGAACAAATAGAGTTGTTTTTTTCAAGATCAATTTAATAAACAACTAATAATATACACGTTTAAATATATTTGTGTTTCTTGCATTTAGGGATTGCTGTGCACCGTTTAAGATCCCGGACTGCATCCCTGGTGAAAATCTAGACTGGGATGCCTGGAAAACCACTCCTGCTATTATTGCTGCAGCCACATCTGGACCACTGGCAAACTCTTGTGCCTCTCGAACAAATTATAATCCAAACATTGTTGTTAAACTGGACTTGTTCCACTGCCTGAGGCGATTTTCACGAGAATGCACCTCTGAGCATCACCCTCTGAATCTTGTTATTCCTAAAACACTTCACATAATGAATACAGTCCATGCTTTTTGTATAGGAGATACAGCTTTTATCTTTCTAACCTTTCTGTTCTATTTATGTTATAATAAATATGACTGCGTAGGAGATAATCCAAGTCTGATGTGTTCTATCTTTGGTTTGGTTATTGCTTTCTGGCTCTGTCTACAAAAACAGTTCAATAAGGGGAGATCACATGGAAAATTTTGATGATTTATTGAAATCAGAAGTTACAGAAATAACTTAAGTGATTCTGCAATTAGACTCCAATAATCCATCATAGCAAAAAGAATCCCAGAGGTGGCAGGAGTTAGGACAGGACCCCTCCAGAGTTTAGAAGCTGATAGTGGTGAAGCTGAAGATGGAAGCTTGGATGGGGCCCTGAGTGATCACAATAAGGAGGAGATGGGTTGTAAAAATGAGTCTGAAAGACAGAATGGAAGAAAAGCAATGAGATTTAAAGCATTCAGAATGAGGTTAATTGGCTTAGAGAAGGCAGGCAAGAAAATGATTGAACAACAGTAATTATGTCAGTATTGAGTTTAACAGCACTGGAAAATGCAGGTGATATAAAGAATAGATAAGCAGGCAGATTAGTGATTACAGAACAATAAATCTGTTACAGCTTCAGTCTTTTTATTTAAACTGGGTTATCTAGATGACAAAAATAAACTGATGGGAAAAAAGAGGACTTTAATATCTCTGGTATGTGTATCTCAAAAATGTTATGATACCTTTTATTCTTCATTATGTACTTAGTGAAACTATAGGTACACACTGCAGAAAAATAGCTCTCGGTCTGTAACAGTGTATAAGAAGAAAAAAAGCAATGTTCAAAATGAACATTATCCACATTTCCTATAGAAAAACTGGTGTTTATTCATTGATAATGTAACACAAGCTTTGCCCACAGCAGGACTCGAACCTGCGCTCAGACAATAACGTAAATAATCAAGCGATTTTTTCATTGGACAAAAAAGCTGCGATTTGATTGGCTGTTACTGCGTTACACCTATACGCGATGGGCCCCCGCGAGCAAGTAATGCAAAGCTAACTCAAAAGTCTCTGAGTTTTCTTTCTTTGTTCTACCGTGACGCATGCGCTGTGCGATCCAACAATCGGTCTCACTATCTCTCCCGCATGGCTCTCCTTATTTCCCGGATGTTCATCAAAGAGGTTCAAATCTCACCGCACAGTGGCTAAATAAAAATACAATGGTAAATAATCTAATATCCGAGCTCACTTGTCAAGCATAAAGCACACAACACAGTGGCTAAATAAAAATACAATGGTAAATAATCTAATATCCGAGCCCACCTGTCGAGCATAAAACAGATAACACAGTGGCTAAATAAAAATACAATGGGGGTTAAGCCAATGTCCGTGTTCACCAGTGGGGGGGTGTTACACTGCATTGTTTACATACAGAACGGAGGATGACCCAGGGCTCACATCAAAAGCTAGCAGATTCAGTCTGAAACCGTACCTTTCACACACACACACACACACACACACACACACACACACACACACACACACACACACACACACACACACACACACACACAAATAATTAAAACAGTGGTCTTACTAAAAAACCGATGCACTGTTAAAATAAATTTAAAAAAAAATATACTGACATCCACAACATATCCCAACATCCGCTTAGCAATGTGTAACTTTTTAGAAAGCCATAACCCGGCGACAACTTGGAGTACGACCCTGACCTGTGTGAGTACAGGGAGTCTGTGTTAATAAAACTGCACTTCCTGTATGGGATCACAAACATGTGAGTAGGTAATGCATAGTTAGCTCAAAAATCTCTGAGTTTTGCTTCTTCTAGCAAGCTGTCCCACAGACTTTTGTGATGTTCTTGAGTGAAATGAGTAACTACTTTTACTGTGAAAACCAAAGAAATTCCGACAGTATTAAAAAATATCAGACTATGCTCAAACTAGGCAATCCTATATCAACATTCTCCTCACAGGGTTAAGACAGAAAAACAGAATCTCACGCTTATCATAAGCTTTATGCGGTGAGCAGTACATTATTTTTCCATGTTAAAGCGTGGAGTGATGAGAGTGTGATCAGCTGAAACGGAGTTCTTTTGTTGTTCTTTCAAATGAAGGCGCAAAGGATCATGGGAGTTCTCATTTCGGCGTTTATGTGTTTAGTTACAATGTCTGTGTAGATTCTCAGTCATCCAGGTCATAGTAGTCTCTGGAGCTTGAAAAAGGCGACTGGACTTCTTTTTGTTTCTTGAAGACGTTTCACCTCTCATCCGAACGGCTTCTTCAGTTTTCAACCAAATGGTGGAGAGACCCAGGTATTTAAACCCCTGTGGCCGTAGTCCCCTGGAGGTGGTTATGACCCTCTATTGATCATGTGCGTGAACACATGTGCCCAGGTGTGAAGGGGGCGTGGGTCATATTTAATCAGTGGTTTCAGTTGAAACCAGTTTAGGACTCCGCTCCTTTGTTTCCTGTGGCCTATTGAGGTCACTGGAACAAAGGTGTGAATGGGGGTTGAGACGTCTGGGAAGGGAGCTCAGGACAGCACTGTAAGCGGGGGAAAGTTGGTGACGTAATCCACCTCCTCTGTTCAATGATGGTTGTTCACAGTGGACATAGATGGCTTCTTTCACTCCTCTTTCAAACCATCTGTTTTCCCTGTCCAAAATGTGAACATTGGCATCCTCAAAAGAGTGCCCTTTTTCCTTCAGATGCAGATGTACTGCTGAATCTTGTCCTGTCGAGGTGGCTCTTCTATGTTGTGCCATTCGTTTGTGAAGAGGCTGTTTGGTTTCACCAATGTAGAGGTCCGAGCACTCTTCACTGCACTGAACAGCATACACTACATCGCTGATCTTGTGTTTGGCGGGTTTGTCCTTGGGATGAACCAGTTTTTGTCTTAGGGTGTGACTTGGTTTGAAGTATACTGAGATGTCATGCTTGGAGAAAATTCTTCTGAGTTTCTCTGACAAGCCTGACACATATGGGATGACAATGTTGTTCCTCTTGTCCTTCCCATTCTCTGTAGTTTGTGTTTGGCCTTCATTCCTGTGCATCTTAGCTGATTTGATGAAGGCCCAGTTGGGGTAACCGCATGTTTTGAGGGCTTTCTCAATGTGTGTGTGTTCCTTATGCTTCCCTTCTGCCTTAGAGGGAACACTTTCCGCACGGTGTTGTAGGGTCCTGATCACCCCAAGTTTGTGTTCCAGAGGGTGGTGGGAGTCAAAGAGGAGATACTGGTCTGTGTGTGTGGGCTTCCGGTAAACTTCAATGTTGAGGCTTCCATCTTCCTCGATAAGCACCGCACAGTCCAGGAATGGTAACTTGTTATCTCTGGTGTCCTCCCTGGTAAAACGTATGTATTTATCCACTGAGTTAATGTGACGAGTGAAGGCTTCTACTTCTCGGGTTTTGATTTTGACCCAGGTGTCATCTACATATCTGTACCAGTGGCTAGGTGCCATGGCTGTGCCAGTGGATGGCACCTAGCCACTGGTACAGATATGTAGATGACATACTTATCGCCACTCAAGTGGCGATAAGTATGTATTAATTTATGGAATATTTTTAATTCCTTTTAAAATTTCTATAAAAAATGTTTAATAATGTGGAGGTCTTAATTGGCCAGACTTCTAATGCAGAAATATTTGTGAAGAAAGATTTTTACATGCTCTAATTCATCTCACCAAGACTCTGCAGTGGTATAAGATTTTATTGCTAATAGAATAATGCAAAAGTACTATCAAAAGAAAATAAACATTTGCCTCCAATTCTTATAATTTTTTTTACATTAATGTAAATGCAATAATCTCATTTGTTACAGTTCCCTGTGAATTTGGTTTATGAATGGCACAGAATACTTAAACTTGATTCATTTGTTAATGCTCAGTGTGGTTACCAAAAAGCATTTCATGACTCACTGAGAATGATATGACATTTTATATGGTTCTTTCTGCAAACTATTGATGATTTTTTTTTTTTGCAGTACAAACATGGAACCTGGCTGTCATTGTTTTGTTGGTACTGTTGGCTCTCTGTGTCATTGTGATCGCAATCCTTATTTTATCAAGAGACTGAAGGTTTTCTTACGTTGTTAAATTTTTCTTAACAAATTTACACCTGCCAGAGTTTTTGGACCCATGAAATCACAGAAATCCTCACCAAAGCTTAATCGAAACAAGAAAAGCGCCGTGTTGTTTTTTAACACACACGGCAATACTAATGTGGTCATATAACCATTGTTCATGCATTAAGTTGCTTATGCTATATTTTGTGCCATAAAAATAGTTACTAGTTAAAAGTCTGGCAAGCAATAAAGTGTATGTTGTAATAATGTTGCTTTGTAGTAATAATTATAAACATGTAAAATATAAAACTATGTATTTATTGTTCTTGTGTCTTTGCACTATTCTCCATCTTTATTCTTATTATTGTACTGTATATAATAGATGGGGCAAACTATGTAGCGCTCTAAATAATCATTTTACTTCTGCCATTTTGAACACCTCATAAATTCCTTCACCAACATGTGAATAGAATAGAATAGAATAGAATGCCTTTATTGTCATTATACAGGATGTACAATGAGATTGGAGTTAAAACATACAATAAACACAGGAGTAGAATGAGGTGCAAGAAGCTGGACACAATTCACAAAATGTTCTCACTGCACTTGTCAGCTTTGCTGCTTTTTTTTGCTGGTTTCTCATTTATTCACTCATCTCATCTCATTCAGATTTTTAAGGCTTTCGGGCTCTGTGTAGCGGTTAATTACAATAACTCAAATAACCATGGTAAAAAAGTCTTATTCAAATCTTTGTGTACTAATTATTGCTGTATTTATTTCTGTGAATATATACTACATCTTCACATGGTAGTTTCAGACCTCTAAAGTGTTCACAGCTTGAAATACTTCACATTAATATTATGTTCTAAACTGTAACAGCCCACATTGCAATGTTGGCGCCGGGGGGCGCTAGGGGGTACTATAGCTCCCCCTGGAAAAGTCATAGCACACCCGTAGCACCCCCCAAGAAAATAGCTTGTGTCTGTGTGTGTTGAGAACTGAAAGAACAAATGATTCTTCATAGCATCCTCACTAAAATGCTTAGCCCCTGCAGAAAAACATTTCTGGAGCCGCCACTGCCACAGTGGTTGGAAACCTCTGAACAAGTTTTGTTGTTTACAGCCTACATGAGTGTATCCTTTGACACATTTGGCTGCCTCTGCTACTTTGTTCTCTTTCTTCTTTCTCTGTACGTCTCTGTGTGTGAGTTTTTTCCTCATTTCCTGTGGTACTCTGTGACAGAGAGGCCCTGCCTTTCAGCTGCTTATGTTGTCTTGCACAGTTTACATGGTGATTTTTGTTGTGACTGTGTCAGAGATGATGGGTGGATATCAGCTTTCAGTGTTAACCTCGACTTTCTGCTTCAAGCACTCTGCATGCTCACATCAATGGGGACATTTGACACATCAAAAGAAATTTAGTAGCATTAGAACCAAACATAAAAACATTATTAAATTTTCTGCATCACCAACTGAATACAAGTAAATTCCAGAGACATTGCAATATAATTTATGCTGCTGTAACTTTGTCGCTGGGCTTCAATCAGTGGTGTTACTAAGGCACAGCTCAGTTTACTTCAATACAATTTTATTTATGTAGCACCAAATCACAACAAACAGTTGCCTCAAGGCGCTTTGCAATGTAGGTAAGACCCTACAATAATACAGAGAGAACCCAACAGTCAAAACAATCCCCCATGAGCAAGCATTTGGCAACAGTGGGAAAACTCCCTTTTAACAGGGTAACAGCTTAGCACAGCTTAACAAGTTGCACATATAAAATGTGTTCCTTCACTCGATAATTTATTTGGTACCAAAAACTTGCTGTAAAAAAAAAAAAAAAACTTTTAAAATAACCTGCTACCAACCATTTTCTCATGAGTTACTGTGGTGATTTATCCAGGCAAAAGAGAAGCACATTTTTGACACTGAAAACTGCGACTTTAATTTAATTTAATTCAAGTTTATTGATATAGCACCAAATCACAACAAACAGTTGCCTCAAGGCGCTTAATAATGTAAGGTAAAGACCCTGCAATAATTACAGAGAAAACCCAAAAGACTTCAGATGCAAAACCCTCTAAATCCACCTGGACACTTTTAAAAGAACATTTTTAAAAAATATTTTGGCAGGATTCTCATTTTCAGACTCTGTATTGATTAAATAAGTAGCTTTGTTAACACATACTGTATGAAGTGCATGTTTGTTGCTAGTCAATTGATAGCAGTGCACAAAGATATGCATTTTTTTTTTTAATCAAACTGTTTATGGCATTGTAATTTCTTATCAGTTTTTTTCCTTGTAATCAACTCAAACTGGCTGGACATTGGAAACTATCATGATTTTGGTAAACAGGTTTTTAGCATGCAAGAAAAAAAAACTGTTATTCTCTTATGCAGGGATGATATACAGTGCTATACAATCATCTTTACTTCCAACAATTTTAATTTAAACATAAACACCGATTACAGTACATTCTGAATTTATTTTTGAGACATTATCATCATCATAAAACTCTTACATACATGGTATTATTGGATTTTCTGGCCTGACACTCCCGTTACTTTTTAGCAGGTGAAAAAATAAGCCCAGTGGAGCAAAAATGCTTCTCAGCAGAAGAACCAGACTCCTCAAAAAAAAAAAAAATCACTGGAGATGAGCAGGTTTCTTTACCAAGGTTTATTAACAGTCAAAGTTACAAAGAGCAAAAGCAAGCAGCCATCTTAAAGTGCTCATTAAAAAGGATTTACAACTGTTCGCACCTTATACTAGCTAGATGTTGGGAGAATTTGAGGCCAATTTTGCCTAATGGTGGGTTATTTAGGCAGATTTATGCTCAGCCCCTAAAACAAATCAAAAAAGGGGCAGTGGTTCTGACAAATGCCCTGCCCATGAACCCCATTAGGGTCTTTTAATAAAACTGCTGAGCTTGGCAGAAACCATGGGATGAGCAAGAAGTTAGACTCTGAGCCACAAGAGATGGCACGGTACAGGTGGCAGAACTTCTGTGAACGAGCTAAGAGTTCCCGCTTGGCTACAGCAGACAGCTAGTGAAGGGCCACAGAAGCTCCTGCAGCCTCTGAACATGAATAAGAGCAATTCCAGCAGGCCTCAAGTCCTCCCACCACTTTTAGACACATAGTATGCGTTTTATTTCAGCGTAAAAAAAGCAGTTTAGTTGCAAATAAACAGAAGTAGAAACAATAACTGTAAATATCAGCATTGGGGTAATAAAAGATCACAACAGTATTTATTCTACTATAGTCTGTATGCAGGTATTCACTATTGCAAAAATTAATCAGTCTCAAAATACTTTCCCTACATAGCATTCAGAATCAGAATCCATAGAAGTTTTCTTCAGATTTCTTTAGGCTGCCCTTGGTTCTCTCTGTATGCTTCCATTCACAAACTGGTTTCAGTCAATTTTGTGGGCTGACACTACTGAGAAAACATTTACATGGTGAGTAGGTATCCAGCTTATTACCAACAATACTTTACATCAAGATTATTTGTAAGAAAAACTACAAAACTACAACACCGAAAAACCTATTAACACTAAGCAAACATCTTCTAGATGATTTCATACCAAGGAATGGTAGGTAGACCTAATCCAGCCCAAAAGCCTTGAGAACTGTATAGATCTGCCTTTTCTCCATGGCCTTTGCATCATTTTTTGCATCAGCGTTCATCATAGTAAAGACAACAGCAGAAAACATCCCTGTGTCCTTATTCTGGGAAATATAGCAAATAAAAAAGATAAAAAAAATATCAAGTCTCTAATCCACGAAAATATTATATTTATAAGAAAAATCCTAGCATTAAATACTTTACCTGTTCTCTTTTCTGGAGGGCAAGAGCTGGATTACAGAATACAGAGATAAAAATACAAATGTAAGATTCATTTTGTTTTGTTTCGTAGCAAACCATGACGAGATTCAGTTACCTTTGTTATGATCACTGTTGTTTTCCCTAATCGTGTAAATGAGGACAGCAATAACAATCAGAACCAAGACACGGCACGGCAGAAAAAACAGTGTACTTGCCATTTGTGACCATGCGCTGCTTTCTGGAACAATATTAAAAAGTGAAAAAAAAAAAGAAAAAGTTAGATGTGGATAAAAGTAAAGATGTTTGAATCACCTCCTGATGAGACTACGGTGAATATGAAATAAAATTAATTATTAATTAATTTTCACTGCATCTACTGGCAATTAAATATTATATGATTTATATATTATAAGTATTAATTTAAAAATCAATAGCACAGGCACCTTGAATATCCAGTGTAGTTCCATTTCCAAATATTATCTCTCCACATGTGGCCACAGCACAGTAAGAGGTTCCACTGTCAGAGGAGCTGATGTTCTTAGAGAAGCGATAAACACATCTTTTCTGCTGAGTCTGAGCTCTTTTCTCACATTGATTCGTACTGTTTCCATCAGTGTAGATGATGTTTGGATGAGATCCAGCTCTGAACCAGAACACATTATGATCTCCTGGACATCTCTCGTTCTCAGAGTCAGAGAAGACTGAACACTGGAGATCTGCTGTGTCTCCTGGACGGACAGGATTTGATTCTACTGGCTGCTGGACCACGGTATAGTTTGATATCCTTTGAGTGTTTCCTGTGGAATACAAAACACAAAGACATTCTTCAAAACATGCTCAGAGACATTTAAAATGTTTGTAAAAGTAGATCAGTTTATTACCTTTTATCAACAAATATGTTCCATTCCATTTAATATTAATCCAGTTGTCTATTCCACAGTGATAGATTCCCTCATCTTCGTGGACAGTCTTCAAAATGGTCAGGCTGCTAAAGTTTGCACCAATTTGTGCCCCAAATCTTGATTTATTAAACTCTGAAGCAAACTGAGGTGATGTAGTTCCATACAGTGTCACAATGAATTTAAGCGTATCCCCAACACTCTGCTTGTACCAGTGGACTCTATTGATGAACTCTTCGGGTATAGCACATGTTAAAGTTGCTGCTTCACCGAACTTAACTGTTTTCACTGGAACCGGAGAATCTGAGTTTAAAAAAAGAAAAAAAAAATTCTAATTTCTCAAAATGATCTCATTTACAAATATTAGTAATGTTATTATCTATAAATCCACACAAACCAATTCAACATAAATAATCATATTTCAGATACAGAATGAAAAAACACTTACATCCTTGATGAAGAAAAAGCAATGTCATCCATAACACGACCATCTTGACATTGCTCCTTGTCGGGGATTTTTAGTAAGTAAAAGAGTTTGAAATGAGCATGTTTGGTTAGACCAAAAAAAAATAGATCTGATTGGTTACCACAGAAGAGACTCAAAAGTACACTTCCTGTCACACTGGTCTCATCATGAGCTTTTTTTTTTCTTTTTTTTTAAACTCACTGTCTTTTTCATCTCCTGTTGCAGTATTTTACATTGTTCACTTTTCACGATTGACTCTGTCTGATTGTAATTCCTGTTCTCAAATGTAAACCACAGAAACAGCAAAAGCAAGTATTTTACTCCTGATTGTTGTATGTGCTACAAGATAAACCTCAAACACATCAAACTCTGCACTTCAAAGGAAATTTGCAAGCTGTGTGTTTTATTGGTGAGAGCTCACTTATTTTTGCATCAGTTGGCTCCACAAAACCTAAAATCTATCTAGAATCTCATTCTTGGCTCTATGCACTTGGCTGCGAAGAGGCAAGGATGACATCCACAAATGTAGGTCTATCATGCAAAAAAAAAAAAGGCCACCATGGAGAACATGATCCAGAAATGCTGCCTTCTTGTCTTAGACTGAGGGAAAAGTGGAAAACTGTTCAGTGATTAGACAAATTGAAATTTGAAATTCTTTTTGGACACCATGGCCTCTAGATTAAAGAAGAGAGGGACCATCCTATTGTTATCAGCACTGAGTTCAAACCCTGCATCTTTGATGTTATGTGGGTGCATTAGTTCCTCTGGAATTGTTCCCTTGCACATCAAGATGTATCACCTTAGAAATTTCTCTTCCTAATGCTCACTAATCACCACAGCCAACACGAGTGATGTAGAAGAGTTAGAATTTAGTGTGAAAAAATATTTAGTAATGCATCTACAGCACTGTGCAAAAGACATGAAGCAGCCCTTCACGTCTTTATATTTTTGCAAGTAAAATGGAAAATAAGTGAAATTACTTACTGAGGTGTGCAAACATACATATATGTGGCAAAAACTGAGTTTTACAGTACAAAAGAGCTAGAAGGTCAGCACTTGGTACGGCCACCTTTATTTTTCAACCTGAACTCTCATGATTTCTTTAAGTATGTCATGGTCCTCGGGCTAGGTCCCAGTGTTTTGTTATTTGAACATTCAGTTTCTTTTTTGATTCTTAGTTTATTTATCTGAGTTCTGTTCTGTGTCGTGGTTTTTGTATTTAGTTCCTGTTTCCATGTGTTCCTGCTGCATGCCTGACTCCCTGATGTTTCTGTCTGGTTTTGTCTCTCTGGTTCAAGTGTCAGTAAGAACTTCAAAACCTTTTTACTGCTTTTTCATTCAGTCACCAGCAGGTGGAAACAGAGCATTTGTCACCACTTGTTCAACATGTTGGGACTCAGTGTAAGTGAAAATAAACCACTTCTGCTCAGTCATGCTTCTTTAAGGGAACAGGGAATAAGAGCAGTCATCATTACTTTTATGTATCCATTTTAATTGTAGCAGCAGTTTTTGCTGTAGTAGCAGTGGGATTACTTTGTGTTTCACCTTTTACTCTAGATGATAAACATAAAGAAAGTACTTTAAATTAATTTATACAGTTGAACTTAACTTCAACCATTTATCATGAATCAAAGTTTAAAAACAATCATAGAGAACTGGTGGGCTAACACTTCTGATATATACTAAGATGCTGGTTTGAGTTTGACTCGCGCATTCTGCTGCAAATCATCCACTGTAAACAAATCACAGAGTTTTAATGATCTACTTGTTTGCATAGAGTTAATTTAAAGTGAGTGAAAATTAATAAATAACCTTATTTATCAATAAATAACTTAAATTCATATATGATTTATGATATAAACACGATTCTTTGTTTCTCACTGCTTGTGAAACATCGATCAAACGACTCATGGAAAATTCAGCAGCGATGTGGTCGTGTCGTGTGAATCCACAGGGGTATTTTTTTTTTTTCCTCTTGCTTTTAATTTTTAGTTTCTGTGCACGGGGCTATTGTTTCTATACCTAAAAAAAAAGTAAAACATCTATAAAATACTAGCATCTAACAGCATATTATGCAAACACTTGACCTTTGAGAATTTCCGTTGCAGCAATGTGGCTTCCTTCATTATTTATTTATAAAAGGAAATGTGTTGCTCTGTCACTGGTTTGTAAATCTTGTTCATCTTAATGCTTGTAAAAGGTGTAAAGGGCTGAAACAGCTGATCTGCCCCTCACACACCTCACCTCAATATTTCAAAAAAGTTAAAATTAATACAAAGTAATGCTTTCTGTGCTGTATTCATAACTAAATTGTACCTGCCATAATTAGTGGATTTGAGAAGCCATCAGACAGGACAGCCTCTTAACCATCTGACCTGAGTATTCCTTTAATACAGCTTTTTGTCATCCCTGGGATGTCTATTAGTACCACTTTGTCAAAGCTACTGGTGTGGCTAACTTACTTACAACGTGCCCTATGACATGTGTGCTGTGACACACATTTGTTAAGGCAAATGAGAGAGGTCAGTCACATGTGTGATCTTCCTTTAACCTTAATCTAGTTATGTGTAGTGCCTATGCCTAAGTCAAAAGTGAAACACAAAATTGTAACGGGACCACCCCTAATCACCACTCCTCCAGCCTCCTTATGATGACCTTGCAGGTTGGTTAAATGTGGCTGTTACAGCCAGTAGAGCTCTGACTGGAGAACACCTTGCATGCAACAAATACACACAGGAGGTACTTGACAACACAGCATTATGTGTTGGGATGAGAATGCACTGGTCTTCCGGTCAGTTTTCCAGCATCAATTTGGATCCCATTTAAGTGGCTCAGAAAGGGTAGCTTATCCTTTGCACATTGTGGTATTTTCTGTTGCTCAGGATGAATTATGATAAAGACTTTTGTAAGAAGATCTTTCTCCAAAATCACACACAAGCCTGGTCTGCAGCTCTCTTTCTGATAGTGACAAAATTGAATTTGACCGCCGATCAAATAAACTTTAAATGTTATAAATGTAATGTCATGAGTGAAGGAAAGAATTTACCTCAAAAAATTCCCTAAAATGATTTTTTTTTTAAGCACAGTTGTATTTGTGTGGGGTTTGCGTGACTGGAAAAAAATTATTTTTGCACATCTCCTGAAAACTGTCTGGTTAACAGTTTCGGTCGAAAATAGCCTGCGGAGGCTTCTTGTGAACAAACTACATATCCTGTTGATAAATTCATGCGCATTCTGAGTAAACGGGCTTGGTGGGGTATCAGAAGCAGAGAGGTAGCCAGCCACAGCCTGCAGCTCGCAGTTCAGCCGCCACGTGTGGCTTTGCTTGTTCTTTCACAGGCACTGATGTACGTATGCCACAGTGCTTTGAAATGAAAAAACTAGTTTAACTGTTGATTCAGTTAAACTCCTTCTACACAGGTGCATGTGCACTGGCTATTGTTAGCTAGTTTACATACACCTAACAACTGCAATGTTTGTTTCCACACATCAGTCGTTCTTGTTAACGCACCTGACGTGTGAAATTTGTAGAGTCTCGATGAAGCAATGATAAAAGACGCAGCAACAAACCTGTGATATCCAGGTCTGAGTGATTTCCTTTGCTTGTGACGCAGGTTTCGCACTCCTCAGAACATCTGTGAATGTCATAGTCTGTGGGTTTTGGAAGGGTTAGTTTGAGTTTTCTGGTTGTAATTGGTTGTTAACTAAAGCTTTATTTTTGACCACTATTGTTTATTTTATTGTTTCTGTGGTTCACTCATGTTCTGGTATTTATTAGCTTCCTCAGTGTTCTCTTGTTGTCAAATCCCTGTGTTACTGTAGATGCTTCCCAGTTGAGTTATTTCCTGTTTTATTTTGCAGTTTGCAGTCTCCTGTGTTTTGTATTTAGTTTTCCTTTGTGTCTTTGACCTTAATTACTGTCACATGTCTTATTTCCCTAGCTGTGTCTCATTCCCCTGATTGACCTTCAGTGTTTTTGTTGATTTTTGGATCTTTATTCTTGGACTCTCAATTGGTCATGCACTCACATATTTATTTTTCCCTCATACATCAGCTCCAACTGTCCTGATTGCTGTCCTCTCACACAGACAAAATATTTCTCTCACTTCCTCTGCTTTCTGTTACTCTGTTTATCATTCTCCTCCCTGTCACTCATTTGGCCCTCAGCCTTGTTTAGGTAATACCACACCTCTCTGCCCTCAGTCGCCCACAAACCCACATAAACTGCAGCAGTATAAAGCATTAGACACTCAAGAGACTTTGTGAGGGAGGGTATTAACTTTGTCTTTGGATATTTTTTCTTTTTTGACATTTGGATTTTTGTGAGACTTTTAAAAATTGCCTCAGTAAAAGGTTCTTAATTGTTTCCTTTTACCTGTGAGTCTTGCATTTGGGTTCTTTTCCCTTGAAATAAGGGGTTCCAACATGTATGTGTTGTCTTTTTTTGTCTATTGTCTATTTTTTTTTTTAAACTTTCTGATTTGGCCTGAAAATAAGGATGTCATATATCAGAATGAGCCAGCCAGCCAGCCATTTGGGGCCTCTTCCCAGCACACCTTACCTGGGGGATTGTCAAGTCAGATACCCAAACTGGCCAAACAAAGTGTCTCTTTATTTAACCTGTAGGCAATGTCTCACTTCCTGAGATAAGAGGTTTACAAGTCTGCTCTGAAGTGGTAAGCCCACCAACCAGCGTGCTTATAGTGAATCTTAACTGCACAAGGCCGGCTACCTGATCTGCTTTTTGCTCTGAGGGAGAACTATAGACAATGGCAAACAGTTGTCAGCCTGTGCTCCAGCTTTTGAATCATCCCAACAGTTTACACATAACAATCTCACAAAATCCACACACAGCTAGAAAAAGAAAAAAAAAAGAAATGAAAAAAATTTCATTCATTTTACATGCAAAAGCATCTACATTAAAAGTGAGGCCTTAAAAATACTGAAAGTGTGCCAAAACAGAATTTCCCCACCACAACAAAGACTCTTGTTCAATACGTTTCAGTTCACTACACATTTGTTTGTGAGTGGGAGTCCAGTAACCTTGGATTGCACAAGACAACGCAATCAATGCACCTGCACTGACAACACAGTCTCAAGGCAGTCATTGTAACACAAAATTTAATCCATTGATTAACATGAACTTTTACATTCTGATTTGTGTCCATGTATGTGAAGTTAAGTTTTTCAGTTTTAAAGTAATGAACATAACTTACTGTATGTTTATGTTTGCATTTGAGACCCAAACTAAGGGGCAAAAAAAAAAAAAAAAGCTGGGCTGGTCTGTGCGAATGAGACACAGAGTTGCAGGAAACGCAGTAGCACTACAGAGAAAAGTTGAAAAAAGCTCCAGTAGGTTTTGCTTACACTCATTTTAACCCCCAAAGAAACAAAAGTAAAGCGTTAGAGAGCTGTTTTACAGTTTTGCTCCATGAGAGTGCTGATTTTTTTTTTTTTTTAATTACAGAGAGACAGCTGAGGCTTTATTAAAAAAACATATCAATAAAAACAGTTATTCTTTAGTTGGGGAACAAATTGTCTAATAATTTATTAGTGGTCACAGATGGTTTAGTAGTTTGTGTGCATGCAGCAAATGAAAGCTCTGCTTTTGGGCAATGACCAACTTACCTTTGTCTGAATGAATATGTATTCATTGTTTATTTAGGTGTGATTTTCTGCAAATTTTTGAAAGACCTGAAACTAAATTTAAGTACAAAAAGTATTTTGTATTTATGTGAAATGGGGTTAGTTTTGCTTGAATGGCATGAAAATTATGTAAAATGTGAGTTACACTTCAGGGTATAAAATCATTTATAAAAAATGACTGATAGCATGGGGTTAATTGTAGCCCTCTATATCGTTGTTGAATGGATTGGTAAAACTTCCTTCTTAAGTCTCTTTGTCTTTCTCACAAATAAATATATATATATATTTGTTTGTTTTATGTAATCACTGGCAAAATCACAACTTGTTGCTTTGTGAAACTCTTCAGATCACTGTTAATTTTTTATCACATAATGAGATCACTGTCAGTCTTGTGTGTCATTAATTTTTTTCATAGTTTGATGCATTAAATTTATAAAACAATTAAAAATAATGAAGATAATGATACTGTTGATTTTTTTTTTAAGTCTCACAGAATGCAGGTCTATCACCATCTTTCAGCACTGCTCTTCTTCTTCTAAATATCTCAAGAGTTTAACTGAAAAAACAATAAAAATTAAACTGCAAAGCTGATTTTGAATTAGCAGTTGTTGTTTTGCCTTACAATACATACAATTACAAGAATATAAGATTAATAAAAGTACAACTCCAGCTTAATAGAACTACAGCTTAATATATTGATTGAGTTATATTTAACTTATGAGCATATCTCCATGGTTTAAAATGACAAATTGGAAATATATAAGCTAAAACACAAAGTTTTCAAATACAATTATTAATTGGATCTATGCATAAATGTCTAATTGTATTTCCATGTGTATATACTGTAATACAGTTAGTCAAATACAGATTATGTTGTTATTTCACCTGAATCATCAGTGGAAACAAACTGTACAGCCTAGATTCACTTCAAATGCTTTACAAAATTTTACAGGAAGTGCATTTTCTGTGTTTCAGCCAATCACCATGATTTCCACTTTGTAAACCTTGATCATCTAGTGACTAAATCTTCCTTTGAGTGGGAAGACATCAGTTGTGCAAGAGAAGGTCGAGGGACCACAATGATCAGAAGACTGCTCTCTTTGATTCTTCTAAGCACAGTGTGTGAGTTCACTTCTTCTTTACTGTAGCATGTAGCATTGTAAACCATATGAAAACAAAATGTAGAAGGTAGCATAACATTTTACAGTACTTGATTACATTTTTTTTAGTTGCTTTGTTCTGCCACATTCTCATTTCAACTGTTTGTTTCTTTTCTTCAGCTCTGATAGAAATGAATGAGGTTCCTCACCAGATCTCTTTGAATGAGGCTAAAATTGGAGATGATATAAATCTGACCTGTACAATTTTGAGTGATGATGCAGGGTTGTCTTACTGGTATAAGCTGAACTTTGGATATATGCTTGAAACAGTTGCTAAAGGAGCTTTTGGCAAACTAACACTTAAGGGACAGTTTGACAACTCAAGATTCAGTGCCACAAAAGTAGGTAATGTGCATTCTCTTACCATAAGAAATATAAGTAAAGAAGATGAAGCAACATATCTCTGTCAAGCAGGATCGGCATACGAAATGGAATTCATCACTGGCACAGTTTTGTCAGTGAAAGGTAAAGTATATCTTTTTATTGTCTTTGATATATCTGTATCAAAACCCAAAAAATCACAGCTGAAACCATTTCATGTGTTTTTGTGAATCACACAGATCCTAAAACTCAGCAGAAATCTGTCACTGTGAAACAAACTCCAAACGTTGAGTTGGTCCATCTGAATGACACAATGACTCTGCAGTGTTCACTCCTCGCCAAGAACAACAAAAATGACACAGTTGAGTGTCCAGGTGAAGACAAAGTGCACTGGTTTAAAGGTGCATCAGAATCCCATCCAGGCATCGTTTATCATGGCAGTATCAGAGAGAGAGAGGAAGGGAGATGTGAATACACGGTGTCCAAAAATAAAACTACCTCATCTGATGCTGGGACGTACTACTGTGCTGTGGTCACATGTGGAGAGATCCTGTTTGGTGAAGGAACTAAAGTGGAGATAAGTATGTTTTTAAAGTTTGATTTAAATCTTTATTTATTCATACTCATTACTGTCTTGATTTCAGCGAATATATTCAAGAAGTTTTCATATGGTGGTTTCAGGCCTGTAAAACTGACTTGAGTTAGATCAGCTTGATTTGCTCACAGCTCAAAGTTCTTTGTATAAACATGATAATGTTCTTAAAGCTCACAGCCTACAGTGGTTGGAAACCTGTGAACAGTTTACTGCCTGCATGTGTTGGTCGTACTGCAGGTACTGTTTGGCGGCCTCTGCTACCTTTGCCCTCTTTGTTCTTTCTCTGTACTTTTCTGTCTCTGTGTTTTCTACTCACTTCCTGCGGTGTTCTCTGTCATGTAAAGGCTCCTGTGTTTCAGCTGCTGTGTCTGCCCTGTGCAGGTTACATAGTGATTTTTGTTGTGACTACCAAAGGTCAGCAAACACTTGAACGTGAACACTTAAAATGCAGTACAATCCAATAAGAAAATGCTATAATAAGAATATTTCACACGAAGAGTACAGACAAGTTAATGTGTTAGTTTAGTTTCATTTTTTAAGCTTTATGGAAGATCTGTGAAGCCATACTTGGAACAGTGATGGCTTTTACAGTTAAACATAGCCAGGTGTTCTTAGTGCTAGCTGGCTTTGAGAAAACCTAAAACCCAGTCAGAGATCACAGGTATCACAATCAAATTTAACCTCGGTTAGAAAATGGATCGATTGAACACCACGTACTCCAATCAGAAGATTATCAGAAAAATGGATTATACAGATGTATAAAGAATAGAAATATAAAGAATCTAAAAAGTACAGCAGTAAATTAAATGTTATTGAAGTGATGAAGTGAAATATTGAAATAAAATATTAATGGATATATAAAAAATCATGAATGTCTGAACTAACCTTTATGATAATTTATTACTGAGATACTGCACATCTATGAAACGCAGGCAGTGAAGTTGCTACAGCCAATAATTGTTTTGTTTTTAGCTTTTTCTTTTTTTTCCTGAAAAGTGTCTTTACTTCCCAAATACAAAACTGATACAGTTAATGAAAACTATCTATATGAAATTTACTTAGATCCGAACTCAGTGTGTCATGTAAATGTACCATATTACAGTATTATGTAAGTGAGACGTTAAGTGTCCCCTGGGACATTTTCTCATTCCAGAGGGGTTCCCGGTCGTTGCTGTGCTTGTGACACTGCTGATCTGCTCTGTGCTCGTGAACTTTGCTCTGATTCTTACCAGAAAGCAAAAACCAGCTTGTGAACATTGCAAAGGTAGGTTCATCACATTTGTAACATAGTGTGTTTATGTATGTACTTTACTAACATAATGTAGCGTACAGTAATACTTATCTTGCGACTACTGGATGGATCCCTTATGTCTTTAGTATTTCCTTCATTTTTCATGGCACAGCTTCAACAAGGTGCTGAAACATTTCACAGAGATTTAGATTCAGATTTAATGAACTACAGTTTATTGATCTGTGGGCTCAGTTACCTGTTCTGAGCTGACAGGAGTGGTACCTGGTTGGGTCTACTGCTGCTGGAGCCCATCTGCTTCAAAGTTCAACCTGTTGTCTCTTCCAGTATATTCTTCTGCATGCTTAAAGTTTGAGATGAATTATTCTGTCTGAGTGTAGGAAACATTACATATATATGAAATTGTTTAATTTGTTAAATACAGAGGTAAAACAGTCTCAGGTACAGAAATCATAAAAAAAATATTTGAGTTGGTCAACTTGCATGAACATGACTATAATTATTTAAAATGTGTATCTATTAATATTAAGATTTTCCTAATTTATTGTTGCAGGCATGTATTCTAAAATATAAATACATCGGGCATTTAAGTCAATATTTCCCTATAGAAAAGCAATCAGTCATGTTTACAAAAATTAATGGATTTCATTATCTTTCAGCGCTTTGTGTGAGAGGTTTCTGTTTGGTTCTTTAGTGTGTGGCTCTCTGACCCTCTGAGAAAAAATGTTGCCCACACCTGGTCAAAGATCTACGGGGTGAACTTCCAGGTTTCTCAGCTTCTGAAAATCCAAATTTTCTGTTTTCTGTTCAGTATGTCTGTATTGTTTGTTTGTATTTTCACCACAGTGTGTAGAGTTCATGGACTTGTTCAGGGAGCTAGAAATCTGCATGTCTAAGTCTCTCAGATGGGCTGCAGAAGAAGAAGTCAATGTCTAGATGAGCAACTGTCAACCAAGAGCAAGAATTTGAGGTGAAAGTGGGAAATGCTCACCAATAATGAATGGTGTGATGAATTTCAGTCAGAATTAGGCATCAGCAGCATCCAGCCTGTCTTTTTTAAGTATCTTTAAACACTAAACTTCAAATGGCTGCTTCCTGGATGAGTCACCAATGCAGATAGTGAAGCAGTTGTGGTTTCACACTTACTTCATGAACATGACAGTGACTCCATTAGACTTATGCAGCCATTCTAGCAGTCAGATTTGAATCCAATAACAACCTTTTCAGATCTGGTAGAGCAGGTTAGCAGTGTGACTCTGCAGTCTCAAAGGCATGTTTCCATCATTATGTTAACTGCACAAAGAACTAAAGCTGTATTTAGAGCAAATGGAGGCCATATCCCGTACTGGCATAGTCATGATAATTAGGTTTTTGGTTCTAACCTGACAAGCAATTAAATGAAATAATCATTTTTTATGTCTTCTTTTTATGAACAGCACAGGTTACAGCCTCCAATCAGTCTCCAATCAATCAACCAGAGAGATCAGCTACAGAACAACTGAGTAATGTGGTACATAGACTCTAAATTTCACTTTTACACTGGACAGATACCATGGATGACAAAGTGAATGTAGATTTTTAGGGTTGAAACACACAGAACAAGTTTTCTTTAAGAAACAGAACACAGTTTTACCTTGTGCAACAAAAAAGATCAAATAAAGTTTATTTGATATGTACGTGAGGTAAAAAGCTATAGTGCAGTAATCAATGACACCTGACATCACTCAGACAACGCTCGGTACCCCATAGCAGCTGTGGTGGGCTGCCTTTCGTTTCCCCCAATGACATGTTTCTGCTACTGTTTGTGTATAAAAACATTTTTTGTACACCAATATTTTAACATATTTGTAATATTTTAACATATTAGCAGTAAATCAGGAATAAAAAAAATGACTCCCAAATTACATCAACCAGTCTGGCTGGTGTTCATTTAGGGCGGTTGTCAGATCACTGTTTGCCTCAATGCTGGGTGTGGAGCATCCACGACTATTTACTCTGAAGGAGGCTGTAAAACTTTGTGAAAGCAGTCAGATATGGGTCAATGAGTCAGTGAAGTCCAGTGACAGGGATACTTTCCTTTAGGCAGTATTTCATTAGAAAGCATAGCATACTTTTTCACTGCTATGCAGATGATACCCAGCTTTATCTATCCATGAAGCCAGATGATACACACAAAACAGTTACAAAAATAGGAATGTCTTAAAGACATAAAGGCCTGGATGATCTCTTATTTCCTGCTTCTAAATTCAGATAAAACTGAGGTTATTGTACTCAGCCCTAAAAAATCTTAGAAATATGGTGTCTAACCAGACACTTACTCTGGATGGTCTCCGGTAACACTGTGAGGAATGTTGGAGTCATTTTTGATCAAGATGTGTATATTAAACAAATATATAGGACTGCTTTCTTGCATTTGTGCAATATCTCTAAAATTAGAATATTCCTGTCAGAGTGATGCTGAAAAACTAGTATTCCTTTTGTTTACTGATAGTTTAATTTCTCTGAAATGCCACTGCGAAATGTGTAACTGCAGCATGGCAATGGAAGAGAACATCGCACAGGATTTGGATCTTCTTACAGGCAACTCAGCGTGGGAGGAGTTTGCAATTCGTTGTGGCTATGTTCTGTGTGTTTTTACCCATTCAGTGTATATTGTAAAAATGTTTTAAGCTGGTTCTTAAATTACGACTCTGATTTCTATTAATAATCTGCAGGAGCGTGAAGAAGCAGCAGTAAACTATGTGGTGCTGGATTTCCCTACAAGAAAACCTAAAAGATGGAAGAATAAGAGAGAGTTACTGGATGAGCACATGCACTATGGCGAGAGACTACCAGTAAATAAAAGCACCTTGAGGTGACTGTTGTTGTGATGTTGCTATATAAATCAAGCTGAATTGAATTAAAAATCTCTCTCATGAAGACTGAATATTTAAAATGGACACTGATGTGATTGAAGAGAAAATGTATTGTAAGGACACATTTTTTTGCATTAGGTTATTGTTAGTAGCACTGCAACATAGATTGTTGGCTATTTAAATCAAAAATACACATTTATTATGTTACTGTTATGTATTTTATATTATATACTGTCAGACTGATTAATATTAATATTGATTAACTACTCAAGCTAAAATAAATTTCAATAATAATTTACTGTCAGGAAAGAGAGAATATTTTATTCCTCTTTATGTTTTGTTAGACACTTTATGTGTGCACATGTTTGCTCAGGATAATCAGGGCATTGTTTTTTATTATTGTTTTTAATTATTTCAGATTCAGAGGGCATGCTTTAGAGTAACCCCAAAACTTAGCTAGATGGTGTAAATTGTAAAGAGTTGTAGGGTTACTGTGATGGTGATAAAGGCTATATACTCTGGGGCCCATTTTTGTTTTCCTGGTTTTAAATGACCAGACCTAGATTTTGAGAGTGATTATGAGATGATATTAAATTTAAGTTTAAAGTAACCTCAATGGAAATTGCAGCTTCATTGCAACATGGGAAACATGGTAACTTATTAAGATACTGTGCTTAGCTTAAGTGCTACAAAGAAATTTGTTTCAAAACACAAGCAACATTCAGATTCTGCAGACTGATGATTGCAGTTTTTAATTAACAGTTTTAATTAATGATGTAATTTTTTTCAGACTCTGAAATGATTTCATAGATAGCTTTGTTAAATTGTATTCGGTGCATGTTTATTGCAAGGCTAGCCAATTGATAACAGTGCACAAAGATATGCATTTTATCAAAATGTTTATGGTCTTTTAACTTCTTACTTTTATTCTTTTTACACTTAGCTTATCTGCTCTCTGTAATAGCTTGCAATGCAATTATAATGCAGTCAATCAGTTGAATTGAATAACAGGTGAATTCCATACACTTGCTGGACATTGGACACCATCATGATTTTGATGAATCCTCAGTGAAAGAAACTGATCAGTTTGAAAGTGAATGCATCCAGTATCTTGTTCCTTTTTGCATAGAAATAAATGCATTGGGAGTGAATTGTCTGACTACATCATTTGACTCTTCTTAGCTGAGGAGGACTTTTACTGACAATTGGACCTGATCAGCATGTTGGTCACCTAATACTCCAGGTAACTATTGTTGTTGATCATGTCTCTTAGGATGTTACTAAGAGACATGACCAACAGTAACCATCAGTCCACAGACAGCTTTGCAAGCACAGCTAAAGAGCAACAATTATTCAAAATGACATTCAGCACACTGATAGGATGGAGGCTTAATGTCAAGCCAAGAAAGGCTTCATCCAGCTTTTAATTAGACTAGAAAAACTGTTGATAACAGGGCCTGAAGAAGTTAAAGAGGGAAGAGTCAGGTTTGGTTTCAGTACATACAGTATTTGTTTTTCACATAATAATAATAATATTATAATAATAATAATAATGTGAAAAACTTTGCCATTTCATATTATGGTATTTATTTTAATGTCGTGTGTATGCAGGTATTTTAATGGGGTTTTTTTTTGTGCTTTTTTTTAAAAACTTTTTTTTGCAACATTATAAGAATGAACGTGTTTCAGTCTCAAAATGCCCCCCCGCCCCGACCATACTATTAGATTCAGAATCCATAGATAAAAGTTTTAAACAGATTTATAATTTAGGCTCTGCTCCAGTCTCTCTCTTCATTCTCAGTTCCGTCCAACTTTGTGGGGTGAAACTCCTCAGTAAAAAAATTGCCCATAGCTGTAAATGTGAGTGTGAACAGTTGACTGTCTCTATGTTAGCCCTGCGACCTGTGTCCTGACCTGGCGTACCCGACCTCTCGCCCTATGACAGCTGGGACAGGCTCCAGCCCCCCCACAATACTGAAAAGGATAAGCAGAAGGAAATGGATTGATGGCTGGATTTCACCATCAAATATTTCCCAGCTGATTACTTATATTAAGAAAATAAAACACCTAAATGGATATTTTTTTTCAGTCTGAAAGAACTCATGTCAGAAGCTAAGTAAGTAAACAGCTCAGGTTTTTGCCCATAGTCTCATAAAAAGCACTGGAAACTGTAAATACATTTTTTAATTGTGGAAAGCAAGGCAAACATTTTTCACAGTTAAAAAAAAATACTCATATCACCAATATGTTGAAAGGCCAAATTTTGTTTGTGATGAGATCAATATTTTAACAAAGACAGAAAAATAAGAACACCAAAGAGTCAGAAACAAAGGATGTGTAACAGGACGTGAGGTTTATTTTATTATTCATGAAGGATTCAACACTGTCATCAGCATTTAACTCAGCGTTTGAGAGAACACGCCGTCCTCAGCAAACTCTCTCGTCCTTCTTATTCGTGTTTTCCTTTCAGAGAAATTTAGTGCAGCGTAGTTTACTTCATCATCAGCTTCAGTCTGTGTAGCAACAAAAATGATACACAAATACATTTTTTAGATGGTAAACTCTTCAGACATATTTGAACTAAATTGCACTAATTTATATTACTTACTGGTTGATACACGTCAGCAGTTTGTACTTCTGATATAGTACTTTCCATTCCTAACAAAATTTTAACAATAAATATATAAGAATAAATTACACTTAATTTTGCATTGACTTCTGAAGTTATTGTCACAAAAATCTCATTCATAGAAATCATTATTCAATTAATTAATTTTTTAAATGAGGCACAAAAAGAAATAACCATTGTGGAGCTGGATGCTTAAAGATTCATTAACAGTTCAATAAATGTGTCTTTTTGGTTTCATAGCATAACTTATTTTATGATTTGTTTTGATAGAATGCATGAATGTTTAGTTTCTAATAACACTTACCTTTACATTTTCTACATACCCTTCGGTTCCAGATGAAGAAAACATTTCCAATGACAGATATGGCCAAACAGGATATTAATATTGCAATATGAATAAATACTGATTGTGTTGTTTGGTCTACAAAACATACAAAAAAAAATGGTTCTTAAAAAGTCTTATCACTTATTTTGGTGGTAGCATATTTTAACATAACTTCCAGTACATAACACAAATTCATACCAACTTCCAATGTAGTTCCATTTCCAAATAATATCTCCCCACATGTGGCCACAGCGCAGTAATAAGTCCCAGCATCAGAGAAGCTGATGTTCTTAGAGAAGCGATAAACACATCTTTTCTGCTGAGTCTGAGCTCTTTTCTCACATTGATTCGTACTGTTTCCATCAGTGTAGATGATGTTTGGATGAGATCCAGCTCTGAACCAGAACACATTATGATCTCCTGGACATCTCTCGTTCTCAGAGTCAGAGAAGACTGAACACTGGAGATCTGCTGTGTCTCCTGGATGGACTGGATTTGATTCTACTGGCTGCTGGACAACAATATATTCTGATGTCCTTTGAGTGTTTCCTGTGGAATGCAAAACACAAAGACATTCTTCAAAACATGCTCAGAGACATTTTAAAAGTTTGTAAAAGTAGCTCATTGTATTACCTTTTATCAACAAATATGTTCCATTCCATTTAATATTAATCCAGTTGTCTATTCCACAGTGATAGATTCCCTCATCTTCGTGGACAGTCTTCAAAATGGTCAGGCTGCTAAAGTTTGCACCAATTTGTGCCCCAAATCTTGATTTATTAAACTCTGAAGCAAACTGAGGTGATGTAGTTCCATACAGTGTCACAATGAATTTAAGCGTATCCCCAACACTCTGCTTGTACCAGTGGACTCTATTGATGAACTCTTCGGGTAAAGCACATGTTAAAGTTGCTGCTTCACCGAGCTGAACTGTTTTCACTGGAACCGGAGAATCTGAGTTATATATTTAAAAAAAAAAAAACAAAAAGAAAAAAAGTTTTCATGAGGTGAAAATGACCTAATTTACAAATATTATTAATGTCATTATCTACAAAACCCAATTAGATCAATTAAACATAAATAATCATATTTCAAGCGTACGGGCAGAATTAAAAAAGCACTTACATACTTGATGAAGAAAAAGCAATGTCATCCATAACACTATCATCTTGACACTGATCCTTGTCGGAGAATTTCAGTAAGTTAAAGAATCTGAAATGAGCATGTTGGGTTAGACCAAAAAAAATGAGTCTGATCCGTTAGAAGAGAGTCAAAAGTAACTTCCTGTCACAGTGGCCTCATCCTGAGCTTTTTCTAAAACATATCTCACTTTCATCTCCTGTTGCAATATTTCACATTATTCACTTTTCATGCATGGCTATCTCTGTCTGATTGTAGTTCTAATTGTTCAGCACAGAAACAGCAACCTGCATGCATTCTACTCCTAGTTGCGGTATGTACTGCAAGAAATACCTTAAATACGTCAAACTCTGCACTTCAGAGGAAATTTGCAAGCTGTGTGTTTCATAGATGAAGGGCTATGACATTTTGTTCCTCAGAAGAGCTGAAGAGCAGGATGAACCAATGCAGTATGGTTTATGTTCTTCAAAAACCAGAACTGATGTGCAATTTGTGGTGCAAATTATATAGAAAATGATCAAGCAGAAGATATTTCACAAAAAAAAAAAAAATCACCCACATTAATGTCGTCGCAGAGATAGAGGGAAAGCCAGAATACATTTTTTCCTCAATTGCTTTGGAATGATTCTCAAATCAGATATAATTTCATTTTCACTACTTTTAATGCAGTTCTCAAATCAATAATGCATTTCTCACCCATATCAGCCTTTTCTTATTGTTTTTAAACACACTACTATTGTTTCTTTGCATACTTCCCTACAAAAGATATTTGTAATTGTGTTGATACACTTCACATCTGAATCTCAGAATTCATCAAAGCAGTTTGTATTTTTGTGAGTCACAACTGCAGATGCCTCACTCCTCTGAACACTGTCCAGCATCGCATTAGTGATAACAGTCAAATTACTTCAAACTTTTTTCAAGCATGTAAGAAAGAGCAAATCCAGTCGCACACTGTCAGTGGTAGCAGTCAAACTGCCCTTCAACTGAAGCAAATATAAACACATGCTCTCAGAAGAGGTTTAGTTGAGACAAACAGAAACACATACTCTTGGTTGTGTCACAGGTGCATGTCACAGCACTGCTAATGACACACAAACATTTCATCGAATGCTAAACATATGCAAACCGCTTTATTATTAGGTGCAGATCTATTCTTCTTAAAAATATCTGTCACTCATGTTTATATTAACAGTTTCTCCCCACATATGCTCTCAGCAGAGTCGTCCCAGCATCAGGAGTTGACTTTCTTAGAGAAATAATAAACAAATCCCTTCCATCAGAGCGTTTTTCACATTCATTATGTCTCTATCAGTGCAGATGATGCTTGGATGAGATTTATTTGATACAGCTCCGAATGAGAACACATTGTGACATCCTGGACAGGATGTCTGAACACTGGAGTTGCTGTGTTTCCCGGATGGACTTTGATTCTATCAGCTGCAGTATCAGCAGTATAGTTTGATGTCTTTGAGTGTTTCCTGCATATGAAGACATTCTTCAAAACAGGGATGGATTCCTTTGGAAATGTCTTCAAAATAGACAGGAAAATGATCATTATTTACATTAAATTTTAAATGAGAAAATTGGACAATATTCTAGTGCTGTAGTTTTATACAGCAATTCCAATTGTAATTCATCCTTGGATCTAGAGCACGTGTGCCAAACTCAAGGCAGAGGCCTGCGATATAATTTTATACAGCCCGCAAAATAATTTCCTATGGCTATTATTAATGGCCCTCCTGTAAATACCACTTATACTACAAATCACACGATGCACTGCAACAGCTGGCGCGCAGGTCAAGACCTGTGCACTGATCCATTTTCCCATGTTGCCAGGCAGAGGACCTGTTCGCTGCCATCAGAGGTAAACCCACGTGTCTCTTTTCCCCACCTGCAATGTGCGACAGCCTAAGTAGAGAAACCAAGACCTCCTTCTCCCCAGATACCTCCCTCACCTTATCCAGGGGAACACCAAAGCGTTTGTAGGTCTGCTGAGAGGTATAATATCTAGAAAGAGTTAAGTAAATATGTACCTTTTCAATTTAAGCAAATTATATTGTAAAAGCAGATTTTTTCACTCTTAAATAATCACCAGGCCATCGGATTAAAAATAATCTAATATCTCAACACCAGGTGGCAAGAGAGCATTTGTCATCACTTGCTCAACATGCTGTGCCTGCTGTGCTCGTGCTGCTTATCTCAGTGCAAGTGAAACTAAATGGCTTCAGCTCAGTTGTGCTTCTTTAAGTTGGCAGCAAATAAGAGCAGTCGTCATTACTTTTATATATCAGTTGTAATTGTAGCAGCAGTTTTCATAGTAATAGCATGACTAATTGACGCACTACTTTGTGTTTCACTATTTATTCTAGAAGGTACACATAAAAAGGTACCCAATCCAAGTTTATTTACATAGTTGACCTTAAGAACTTCAAAGATTAATAATAAAACAAAGTGCTCAACAAATTAGTATTCAGTTTGAAAATAACCATTGTGGGGATGTGGTGGGCTAACAATTCACACATATTAAGATTTTGGTTTGAGTTTGGCTCATGCATTCTGCTGCATCACATCCACTGTCTAAACAGCTTCCTGTTACACACACACACACACACACACACACACACACACACACACACACACACACACACACACACACACACACACACACTTTAAATTTTCTACATGACTTTTTGCATTGAGCTAATTTAATGTAAGTAAAATCATAAATAACTACATTTTTTACATGATTTATGATGTATAGACAATTCTTTGGTCGATGTTTCACAAGCAGTGAGAAACGAACAATGCACGGAAAATACAGCAGTGATGTGGTCTTGTGGTGTGAATCCGCAGGGGGTATTTTTGTTTCCTCACTTGCTTTTTATTTTTGGTTTCTGTGCACGGGGCTATTGTTTCTAAACCTTTTCCCGCAAGTCTAATTAAACAGTTTTTAAATACTAGCAGCTTGCAGCATATGCAAACACTTGACCTGTGATATAACAGTTCTTCTGTGAGAGTTTCCATTGCAGCAGTGTGGTTTCCTTCATTATTTGTTTAGAGAAGGAAATGTGTTGCTTGGTCACAGGTCTCACCTCAATGTTTGTAAAAGGTGTAAGGGGCTGAAACAGCTGATCTGCCCCTCACACACCTCCTTTTCTGATCTTTATGCATGCTGTCACTCAATATAGTAAGCTTGGCACAATGGTTGAAAGCATTAGGCTTAAAGAAACAAAACATTAAATGCTGACATCAATATTTGGGAAAAAAAAAATCAAAATTGACAGCCTATTAACTATTAGCTACAGCTTATTCTCATTCCTGGTGTTCTGACTAGTGCCACTTTGTCACAGCTACTAGTGTGACTAATTTGCATGCAAGGTGCCCTTTGGTGTGTGTGCTACAATGCACAGTCGTTATGGCATAAGTAAGAGAAGTAACCAAATGTGTGGTTGGTGAGTCTAAAGATTATTTTTCAGTCCCCACCCAGCTAATAAGTAACCAGACAACTTTCATCTTGAGTTCTAATATCTGTCTCTTTCTCCTCAATCACACTCAAGCTGCCTCTTTCTGAGATAGTGAAGATTTAATTTAACCTCTGATCAGATAAACTTTAAATGTTACATTAAATGTTACAGGAGTGAATGAAAGAATTTAACTCTCAAATTCATTATATTATTATATATATATATAATAAATATATATATAAATAAATATATATATATATAAATAATAATAATAATAATAATAATAATAATAATAATAATAATAATAATAATAAAAAATATATATATGTATATATATATATATATATATATATATATATCCCTGACCGCCTGTGTTTGTGTGGGGGGTTTGTGTGGTTGAAAATAGTCATTTTTGTATAATTCTACAATAGTTCAAACTAAACATGTCCATATCCAGAAGGGCAGATCTGAAAACTATCAGGTTAACAGTTTTAGATAAAAATAGCCCGCGGAGGCTTGTTGTGAACGAGCTACATATCCTGTTGATACCATAATGCATGAGCATTCTGAGTAAACGGGCTTGGTGGGGTGTCGGAAGCAGAGAGGTAGCCAGCCACAGCCTGCATCTCACAGTTCAGGTACCACATGTGGCTTTGCTTGTTCTTTCACAGACACTGATGAACACACACCACACTGCTTTCAATTGAAAAAAAAAGTACAAGACCAGTTTTGCACAGTTGCATGTGCACTGGCTATTGTTAGCTAGTTTACATGCAACAACAACTGCAATGTTTATTGTTTCCACACATAAATAGTTCCTGTTTATGCCCCTGTCATGAAAATTTGTGAATTCTTAGAAGTCTGAATTAAGCAATGATAAAACAGAGGCAATAATAAACCAGTGATATCCAGGTCTGAGTTACAGTTACACAGACATTTCCTTTGTCTGTGTAACTGTAAATGTTATAGTCTGTGGGTTTTTGTTTTCTGGTTGTTACTGGTTATTATCTAAAATGTTAGTTTTGATTACTATTGTAGGCTGAGTTTTGTTATCATGTCTGCGTTCTTGCATTCTGAGTTCTCTACGAACCCACAGTGTGCCTGCAAACCCATCTGAACCTTACACCGTAACCTACACTGTAACCTACAGCGTAACCTGATGTGCCCCTCCCTAAATATATAACTACATGTCGGGTTGATGCAGCATGCAACTACTGTGATTGGCCTTTTTAGTACTGTCAATTCCCCCCATGCATTTCTGGCTACTTTGACTGAATACCAGCACTTTATATCTTTCTACAAGTTGGCGCCAGATATAAAATGCTGGGACAAGCCCACACGATAGCTGACACATAATGTACCAGGGCAAGCATAAATATAGGCAATGAAAGTAGGTTATGTTACAGGCTCTACAAAGATTCACAGTGTAAATCAGACCTTAGTGTTTTCTTGTTGTCAAGTCCCTGTCTCTGTTAGAGGTTTCCCAGTTACTTCCTGCTTTATTTTCCAGTTTGCAGTCTCCTTTGTTTTCCACAGTTTTCATTTGTGTTTTTGTCCTTAATTAGTGTCACATGTGTCTTATTTCCCTAATTGTGCCTCATTCTCCTGATTGGCCCTCGGTGTGTCTGTGTAGGCATTTAAGTTCTGGCTTTTCTATTGCCTTTGTCAGATTGTCTATTTGTGTCAAGAGGTGCTGCATGGCAGAGTGGCCTGGACTCAGTGTGCAGGACCACAGGCGAACTTAACTGAAAGGTTGTTTATTGAGGGGAATCACTGGAGACTAGTGATGGGTTGGTTGCGAATGAGCTGGCTCGGTTGCGAATGAGCTGGCTCTTTGAAGTGAATGAGAGGAGCTGGCTCCTGATAGTGAGGTGTTTTTTTCCTTTTCATTCTTTTTTTTTTTTTTTTTTTTTTGTGGAAGCCACACGTGATTGGTTAAGATGTGCAACGGAATCTGCGCGTCTACATGGAGCAACAAGTTGGGGGGAGGGTAGAGACACACCACACTGAGTCCACACAGATCAAACACAGAGGGAGCGTCTCCTGCAAAGTTTGCTCAGAGACCGGAAAGAGCAAGAGGAAGTTGCACTTTACATAGAAGCTACATGCAGGAATGGTGAGGAAAAGTAATTCATTTTACACATTTTTTTTAACTACAATCTGAGGAGCTGTTTGGGAGCCGAACCAAACTTCCCATCACTACCAGAGACATAAAATACAAAAATAAACAGGGCTGGACAGGTGCCAGGGCAAAATTCAAGACTAAGTGGCAGAGAGACACATGGCAGGGAAACACAGACGACAACACAAGGAAGAACAGAAAAAAACTGAGGGCTTAAATACACACACTAGGTAATCAGGGCAAGTGGAAACAGCAGGGCACAACAGGTGAAGCAAATGAAACTAATAACACAGGGGAAGCAAAACTAAACACAAAGCACAAGGAAAATGAAACTGTCAAAATAAAACAGGAAGTAACCTAACAAGGTACATGCAGACTTGACAACACAGAGAAAACTAAACAGGGACCAAGGCACAAGGAAATAGACAAAGAGAAACAGACATGGGGCAAAGATGTAGACTAAACACAACACTGGGAATAAAACTCAATACGAAAACACAGGAGGTCAGGGACATGACAAAAGGACAAAACAGACACAAGAACACATACGCAGGGGAGACGGGGACAAAGAGAACCAGGAAATCAAAATGTAACAACAATGAATAACAAAACAGGAACTGAGATGAAAAACAAATTGGGAACATAACTCAGTGACAACAAAACCTAAACACTAAACAGTGGGCACATGGCTCGGGACCATGACAATTTTCAAATTTTTGTGAGGTCTTTGTTGATTTTTGGTTTTGTTGCCTCAAACCAGTCGAGGGATGTGATCTTTCCAGTTTGGTCTGTGTTTTGGGGCCTCCTCCCAGAAAACCTCACTAAGGAGGTACTTCTCCTTTGTTGGTTGCCAGCCTGAGCACACTTGCATATTACTACAGGGTTTTTATCCTCTATTTATCTTTTTAATGTTTTGAATTCCCCTTTCTTGCAGTAACAATAGTCTCATCAATTGTGCTATATATATATATATATATATATATAAGGGGATGCCACATCCTCATGTTTAACTTTTTATTTTATGTTGCTTTGTTAGTCAGCAAGCATAATTTGTATTTTTCTACACAATAGCAAATAAAGTATTGTAGTCTCTCTATTTATGTAACCTGTTTCATATCTCAGTTCCTGACATTCGAAGATTATAAGTCTCCTCTGAAGTGGCATAGCCCACCAACCAGCGTGCTTACAGTGAACTTCGATCATCAAAGCATGAGGCTGGCTACCAAATCTAGTTTTTGCTTCGAGGAAGCGCTATAGTATTCCAAGCCATGTGTTCATTTCTTACTCTTTGTTTTTTCTGTCCTTTACATATAAAGTGATTGATTTATGCAATGACAAATGAATATTGTATTTAGTCAACATGCAGTGCAGCTTTTGAATTATCCTGGCAGTACACATATCATGCAAATCCACACATATCTTGCAATAGAAAAAAGAGCAAATTTCATTAATTTTACATACAAAAGCATCTAAGTTAAAACAGAAGTATTGGAAATACTGAAACTGTGCTAAAACAAACAAACAAACAAACAAACAAACAAACAAACAAACAAACAAACAAACAAAGCAAATGCAAACAAACAAAGACCACAACAAAGACTCTTGTTCAGTAGGTTTCAGTTCACTACAAATTTGCTTGTGAGTGGGAGTCTAGTAACCTTTGATTGCACAGACAATTCATTCAGTGCATCTGCAACACAGTCTCAAGGCTGCGTGTGATGCAAAATTCAATCCAGTGATTTTTAAATTGTCCCTATTTTGAGAGCATGAACTTGATGTGCACATGAAGTTAAGTGAAAATGTCCATTCTATTATTAGAGGCTGGAGGATAAATGTTTTTTTTTTTTTCCCATAGACCAGAGACTGAAGTTCAACCCATTCTTGGAAACAATAATGTTCCACCTTCTTTGATATCACTTTTGCTCTTCTGTATATTGCTGCTGTTTGGGTGGGCTACTTGGTGAGGATTAGAAGAAGTTCATAGTTTGTCTGCTCAGAGGAGTCTCAAAAAACACATGTGGTCTAAGCATGAACTTTCATCTAAGTGAAATACATCTTTCAAAAATATTCTACAGTATATTTTCAAAAGCATTTGTTTGACTGCCTTCACATGCATATGAACTGAAGTGACATCCCATTCTAAATCCACAGAGTTTGATATTATGTTGGGCCACCCTTTGCAGTTATTACAACTTCAGCTCTTCTGGGAAGGCTTTCCACAAGGTTTGGAAGTGTGTTTATGGGAATTTTTTTTTTCATTCTTCCAGAAGCACATTTGTGAGGTCAAAGAGTGATGTTGAACAAGAAGGCCTGGCTCACAGTCTGCATTCTAATTCATCCCACTACTTTAAAGCACACCACCACCGCACTCCACAGTCCTTTGCATTGCACTTGGTGATGTAAGTCTTGGAAGCAGCTGCTTGGGTGCAACCCATTCCATGAAGCTCTCTATGCAGTGTTCTTGAGCTAATCTGAAGGCCACATGAAGTTTTGTGGTCTGATTCAGTAGAAAGTTGGTGACTTCTGTGGACTAGGTTCTGTTCAAAGTTCCCCATGTTGAGATTCTCTTCTGCATCCCTTGATTGTAACAACTGGTTATTCAAATTACTGTTGTCTTCTATTACAAGGCATTTTAGCTGGTTTCCTTAACCAAGTCTATGGCATTAATGGGTTTTTAACATCTTATAGCACTTTGTGTAAGCTGTTTCTGTTTGGCTGTTCACTGTATGGCTCAGTGTTGAGCTCAAGATATTGGTGAAGACTCAGAAAGTATACCACAACTGCAGTCTCATGTGTTTTACTGAAACATGATTTAACTAAAACATCTCAGACTCTAATGCGGATCCACTTGGTTTCACCCTCATATGGTCAGACAGAGATGTTAAAGCTAGTGCTCCATAATCTCTGGAGACTTCAATCCGGATTCACGCAATTTGCTGACTGTCCTACCAGAGAATATAAAAACCTTGATCTGCTGTACGCCAACGCCAAAGAAGCTTTCAGAGCAACTGTCTTACCACCACTTGGCAGATCAGACCACAACTTGGTGTTTCTGAAGACATGTTTCTGCAGAGGCAATCTGAAACTAAACTCAAAGTCAGGAAATGGACCTCTGATGCTACTAAGGCTCTAAAGGACTGCTTTGGATGCACAGATTTGAATGTGCTGATGGAAACAGATGAGAAGAGTATGGCATTTACACAATAACAAACCCTGGATGACAAGTGACATAAAGTCAGTCATCAACCAGAAAAAAGGCAGATTTTAGGGATGGTGACAAAGAACTGCACAAATAGCTGCAGCATGAGCAAAAGAAGAGAGAAAAGTGGAATACAAAAAAGAAGACAGAAAGGAATCTACAAAACAGCAACATTAGTGGATAAAAAAAAGATAAAAGAAACGACAGCTACTTATAGGTGATGTGGAAAGAGCTGATGAACTCAATCAGTTGTTCAATAGATTTGACTCTGCAGTCACACCCACTTCCACTGCTACTCAGTCTTTTCCTCCACATGTGTGCTTCTCCACCACAGCCACTCCATATCTCCTTGCAACTCTAATGTGGCAGCATCAGAAACATGGATGGAAGGAGACTGGACAAACTAGTCAGGAAAGCTGGCACTCTAATTTGAGCCAGTAAAGACACACTGGGAGAGGTGGTTTAAAAAAAAAAAAAAAAAGCCATCCTGAACAACTCACCCACTTGATAACATCTTTATGGAAAAACCTCAGTACTGGAAGAGCCACCAGGCTTTTAAGTTCTCATACAAATAGCAGATGAGATGTCCTCATTTCAACTTCACACTTTTTTTTTGTAATTTGATGTATTAAATTGATCAATAAAAAGTCATAACTGAAGAAAAAACTTAAGTAGAAGCCCACAGATCAAGTGGAGAAAAAGGTTTATTCAGTCATGCAACACATTACATTTCTCACTGAAATGTAGCTCAATAGAAGAATAAAGAAATATAATTTGCAAGTCAGTGTACAGTCCTGAGAAATGTACTTTAATATATCACCAGCTTTTCCATCCATCCATCCATCCATCCATTTTCTTCCGCTTATCCGGGGCCGGGTCGCGGGGGCAGAAGCCTAAGCAGAGAAGCCCAAGCTTTCCTCTCCCCAGCCACCTCCTCCAGCTCATCCGGAGGGACCCCAAGGCGTTCCCAGGCCAGCCGAGATACATAATCTCTCCAGCGTGTCCTGGGTCTACCACGGGGCCTCTTCCCGGTGGGACATGCCCGGAACACCTCACCCAGGAGGCGGCCAGGAGGCATCCTAATCAGATGCCCGAGCCACCTCAACTGGCTCCTTTCGATGTGGAGGAGCAGCGGCTCTACTCTGAGCCCCTCCCGGATGGCCGCACTCCTCACCTTATCTCTAAGGGAGAGGCCAGCCACCCTTCGAAGGAAACTCATTTCTGCCGCTTGTATTCGCGATCTTATTCTTTCGGTCACTACCCAAAGCTCGTGACCATAGGTGAGGGTAGGAACGTAGATCGACCGGTAAATCGAGAGCTTCGCTTTTACGCTAAGCTCCCTCTTCACCACGACGGACCGGTGCAGCGTCCGCATCACTGCAGAAGCAGCCCCGATCCGCCTGTCGATCTCCCGTTCCCTTCGCCCATCACTCGTGAACAAGACCCCGAGATACTTAAACTCCTCCACTTGAGGCAAGAACTCGTTCCTGAGCCGGAGATGGCACTCCACCCTTTTCCGGCTGAGGACCATGGCCTCAGACTTAGAGGTGCTGATTCTCATGCCAGCCGCTTCACACTCGGCTGCGAACCGTTCCACTGCGAGCTGGAGGCCCCCCCCTGATGAAGCCAACAGAACCGCATCATCTGCAAAAAGCAGAGATGAGACTCTGAGGCCACCAAGGAAGAAGCCTTCCGCCACCTGGCTACGCCTAGAAATTCTGTCCATAAAAATTATGAACAGAATCGGTGACAAAGGGCAGCCCTGACGGAGTCCAACACCCACAGGAAACAAATCCGACTTATTACCGGCTATACGGACCAAGCTCTCACTGTGGTTGTACAAGGACTGAATGGCCCGCAACAATGGGCCAGACACCCCATACTCCCGCAGAACCTCCCAAAGAACACCCCGAGGAACACGGTCGAATGCCTTCTCCAAGTCCACAAAGCACATGTAGACTGGTTGGGCAAACTCCCACGCACACTCGAATATCCTTGAGAGGATAAAGAGCTGGTCCAGCGTTCCATGACCAGGACGAAAACCGCATTGTTCCTCCTGAATCCGAGGTTCGACTAACGGACGCACCCTCCTTTCCAGCACCCTGGCATAGACCTTACCGGGGAGGCTGAGGAGTGTGATCCCCCGAAAGTTGGAGCACACCCTCCGGTCTCCCTTCTTAAAGATGGGGACCACCACCCCGGTCTGCCAATCCAATGGCACTGCCCCAGATCTCCACGCGATGTTGCAGAGGCGTGTCAACCAAGACAGCCCTACAACATCCAGAGCCTTCAGGAACTCAGGGCGAATCTCGTCCACCCCAGGGGCCCTGCCACCAAGGAGTTGTTTAACTACCTCAGTGACCTCACCCCCAGTGATGGTCAAGTCATCCCCCTCATCCCCAGACTCTGCTTCCACTACAGAAGGCGTGTCAGTGGGATTCAGAAGGTCCTCGAAGTATTCCTTCCACCGTCCGACTATAGCCTCAGTTGAAGTCAGCAGCACCCCCCCCGCACTATAAACAGTGTGAGTGAAGCACTGCTTTCCCCTCCTGAGTTGCCTGACGGTTTGCCAGAATCGCTTTGATGCCGTCTGAAAGTCTTTTTCCATAGCCTCACCGAACTCCTCCCACACCCGAGTTTTTGCTTTGGCCACTACCCGAGCTGCATTCCGCTTGGCCTGTCGATACCTGTCAGCTGCCTCCGGAGTCCCACAGGCTAACCAAGCCCGATAGGACTCTTTCTTCAGCTTGATGGCTCCCTTCACCTCCGGTGACCACCATCTGGTTCGGGGGTTACCACCACGACAGGCACCAACCACCTTGCAGCCACAGCTCTGAGCAGCAGCCTCAACAATGGAGGTGCGGAACATGGTCCATTCGGACTCAATGTCCTCAGCCTCCCTCGGAATGCTGTCGAAGTTCTGCCGGAGGTGGGAGTTGAAGATCTCCCGGACTGGGGCTTCTGCCAGGCGTTCCCAGCGCACCCTCACAATACGTTTAGGTGTGCCAGGTCTGTCCAGCATCTTCCCCCGCCACCTGATCCAACTCACCACCAGGTGGTGATCAGTTGACAGCTCAGCTCCTCTCTTCACCCGAGTGTCCAGAACATACGGCCGCAGATCTGATGATACGATTACAAAATCGATCATCGACCTGCGACCTAGGGTGTCCTGGTGCCATGTGCACTTATGGACATCCTTGTGTTCGAACACGGTGTTTGTTATGGACAAACTGTGGTTTGCACAGAAGTCCAATAACAAAACACCATTCGGGTTCAGATCGGGCAGGCCGTTCCTCCCAATCACGCCCCTCCAGGTCTCACTGTCATTGCCCACGTGAGCGTTGAAGTCTCCCAGCAAGACTATGGAGTCACCAGATGGAGCACTCTCCAGCACCCCACCCAGCAACTCCAAAAAGGGTGGGTACCCTGAACTGTCATTCGGCGCATAAGCGCAAACAACAGTCAGGACCCGTTCCCCAGCCCGAAGGCGCAGGGAAACTACCCTCTCGTCCACCGGTGAAAACTCCGACGTACGGGCAGCAAGCCGGGGGGATACAAGAATACCCACCCCAGCTCGCCGCCTCTCACCGAGGGCAACTCCAGCTTTTTTCTTCCCTAAATGTATGAATGTTTTTCTTTCAAGCACTTTGTTAGGAAAAAAAAAAAGACACAAATCAGTTTGAACACACTCAAAACAAAACTGCAAAACCGGAGTCATGCGTCACTTGGTTGTACTTTCCACTACATTAAAGTCTAACACCATATAAAAATTAAATTCATTCATTCATTCATTCATTTAATCTTGTATTTTACACATATCCCTTTGAAGCCTTTGCTACTTTACTGCAGGACTACTCTGCTAGTCTAATAACTGTAGGAATTAGTAGTTACTGATTTGCCTTAATCATAAAAGCAACTACAACTCTCAGCCATTTTTTTTTAAACATTTATACACTGACTGAGTTGTGGTTAGCCTGTGTGCATTTTTAATCGTGTTTAAAATGACAAATTGGGCATCACACATTAACTAAAACATCCAGTTTTCCAATAAAATTTTTAGTCAGATCTATGTATAAGATTGAACTGTATTTCCACATATATATAATGCAGGTTTTTAAAATACAGATTATATTGTTGTTCCGGCAGAATCATCAGTGAAAACAAACTGTACAGCCTAAATTCACTGTAAATGGTTTGTAAAATCTTTACAGGAAGTGCATTTTCTGTGCTTCAGCCAATCACCATGATTTCCACTTTGTAAACCTTGATCACCTTGTGACTAAATTTTCCTTTGAGTGGGAAGACATCAGTTGTGCAAGAGAAGGTTGAGGTAACACAATGATCGGAGGACTGGTCTCTTTGATTCTTCTAAGCACACTGTGTGAGTTCACTTCTTCTGTACTGTAGCATGTAGCATTGTAAACCATATTAAACAAAATATGTAAGGCAATGTAATATTTAAATGATACCTTTTTAAAGCGCTTTGTTTTGTTCTAACTGCTACTGTCTTTTCTTCAGCCCTGACTGAAACCCACGAGCTTTCTCTCAATATCTCATTGACTGTGGCTAAACTTGGAGATGATGTGACTCTGGCATGTTATATCCTTAAGGATGATGTTGTGTTGTCTTATTGGTATAAGCTGAGCTTTGGATATGTGATTGAAACAATTGCCTCAGGAACTTTTGCCAAAACATCCCTTAAGGGACAATTTAACAACTCCAGATTCAGTGCCACAAGTGTAGGTAATGTGCATTCTCTAACCATAAGAAATGTAAATAAAGAAGATGAAGCAACATACCTCTGTCAAGCAGGATCGGCATACATGATGGAATTTCTTAATGGCACAGTTTTGGCAGTGAATGGTAAAGTATAAGCATTTTATTGTCTTTGCTATATTTGTGTCAAAACCCAAACAATTACAGTTGATACCATTTCACGTGTTTTGTGAATCACACAGATCCTAAAACTCAGCAGAAATCTGTTACTGTGAAACAAACTCCAGATGTTGAGTCGGTCCATCTGGGCGACACAATGACTCTGCAGTGTTCACTCCTCTCCAAGAACAAAAATGACACAGTTCAGTGTCCAGGTGAAGACAAAGTGCACTGGTTTAAAGGTGCATCAGTATCCCATCCAGGCATCATTTACCATGGCAGTATCAGAAACAACGATGAAGGGAGATGTGACTACAGTCTATCCAAAATTATATCAAACTCATCTGATGCTGGGACGTACTACTGTGCTGTGGTCACATGTGGAGAGATCCTGTTTGGTGAAGGAACTAAAGTGGAGATAAGTATGTATTTAAAGTCTTTTTTAAATCTTTATTTATTTATACTGATTATTGTTGTCTCAATTCCTGTGAATATATACAAGACGTCTTCACATGGTAGTTTCAGGCCTGAGTTAGATCAGCTGTGAGTGCTCACAGCTCGAAATACTTTGTGAACGTACTGTTTTCAGGGCTAACAGTTCACATTGATTGGAAACCTGTGCAGTTTACAACCTACATGAGTTAATGCTTTCACATATACCATTTGGCTCCCTCTGTGACCTTTGCTCTTTGTGCTCTGTACTTCTGTCTGTGTTTTCTATTCATTTTCTGCGGCGCTCTCCTGTAATGGCACCTGTGTTTCAGCTGCTCATGTTTTCTTGTGCAGTTTACATAGTAATTTTTTATTGTGACTATGTAAGGTCAGTTCAGCATAGCTAGTCTTTGTGTTAGCTAGCTTTGACAAAAGCTAAATCGCAGTCAGATATAACATAGCACAAACTGAGCACTGCTGACCCGGTTATGTGTTCAGCGCAAGGTACGACGGTGACAGAGAGCCACCTTGGTGAAACTGAAAACTGTGACTTTACTCTCAACGTGGTTCACACCCCTCTGGTGTGGGATAAACAAAAAGTGCAGTTGAGGATGATGAGAAGAAATGTCTGCCGGCATTTCTTCATAAGCCCCAATGTGGGACAGAATAGTTATGGAAGTGGTGCTAAGTAAAATATCAGTGGATGCATAAGAAATGACAAATGTCTGAACTAACTTGTTAGGTGTTGTTTCTGCTGGGATGTTTTCCAGAGGGGCCCCCGGTCGTTACTGTGCTTGTGACACTGCTGACCGGCTCTGTGCTTCTTAATTTTGCTCTGATTCTCATCAGAAAGAAAGAAGCAGCTTGTGAACATTGCAAAGGTAGGCTCATCACATTCATAACATAGTTCGTGTATATGTAATAGTATCATAACGTAGTATACACTTACTTTGCTTGTACCATGTTACACCTTTTTTGCCTTTAGAACTGCTTTCATTTTTACTGACAGAGATTCAACAAATTGCTGGAAACATTCCTCAGAGATTTATACTATTTACTGAAGTGTTGCCCCAGTTTCCTGTTCTAAGCTGACAGGAGTGGCAACCGAGTGGTCCTCTGCTGCTGCTGGACCCTGTCTACATACCTAAATGCTGTCAGTGGCTGATTATATATTTACATAAAACAGCAGTTAAAAGTGTGTTTAACAAAATGGCCAGTGAGTATATCTATACAGTATATACTTACAGTCACTTTCATTTTATTTATCCATTCTGAATATGGCAAAAGATGAAATTAAATAAAACCTTCCCAGACGGACTACAGAAGCAGACAATATCTATTCAGCTACTGTCAACCAAGAACAAAAATTTAAGACGGCAGTGAGGAAATGCATGGTGGGATAAACTTCAATCAGAATTAACCATCAACATCATGGATCTATCCAACCTGCCTTGTGCATCATTACCTACTTTACAAAACTTCTACTTCCTGAAGAAGTCACAAATGCAGATAGTGAAGCGGTAGTGGTTTCACACTGGTTTCATGAGCATGACAATGGCGTCACTAGGCTTAAGCATCTATTTCAGCAGACAGATTTGAATCCAACAGCACCCTTTTCAGATGAGGTAGAGCAGGAGTTTAGCAGCGTGAATCTGCAGGTGCTTATTGTTATTATTACTACAGTCACTTTACTTGTTACAGTTACTTCACTTGTAATGTATTCTGTTATCACTTACCGCATTAGCCAATAGCATTATTATCAAAACTGCCACTTTCTGCCTATTTGCACTGCTGTATTTACAGATATTTATGTTTAGATTTTATACTGTTCATCCTATCTTCAAAAGGAACATTTCTACCATCTTGTTTATGGCACAAAGAACTGAAGTACATGTGAGAGCGCATGGAGGCCCTATCCAGTATTAGCATAGTCTAGTATAGTCTCTTTAGGTTCTTGGTTCTGACCTGACAGGCATTTAAATGAAATAATCAGTGTTTTTTTTTGTTTTTTTTTAAATGTTAATGTTTTATTTCTATGAACAGGCGAAGCTACAGCCTCCAATCAGCCTCAAATCAATCATCAGGAGAGATCAGCTGTGGATCATCTGAGTAATGTGGTAAATATAATCAAATACATGAATAGACTAAAAAAAGGAATATAGAACATTATTTTAAAAGGTTTTAATCAGTTATGTTAATTAATCACTTTAATTAATGAAGGTTGCACAAAATTACATAAATCGTTAATTGCCATCCATCATATACATTGTTAAACAGAGTCAGAAAACAACTCTTGTCCAGTAATTGCCAGTAAATCTGCAATTACTTTTCTTACTACACCTAACATGTTACTATGAAGTGTTTGCTGCTGAATAGCAATGTAAGAAAACCTTAGACATGATTGGGATTGGCAGCGTACTGGGTCTCCTTTATTTATTTATTTATTTTAAAGCTTTATTTTACCAGGTAAAATGTTTGAGAACCAGTTTTCATTTACAGACTTGACATGAACATGACTTTTCCTTATAGGCAGCTGAGTGTGGGAAGAGTTTACAGCTCATTGTTACTATGTTCTGTGTGTTTTTAACCGTGTAATTCAAATTATAGAAATGTTTTAATTTGCAGTTGAAATACATCTCTAATTTCCATTAATAATTTGCAGGAGGGTGAAGAAGTAGGGCTAAACTATGTGGCGCTGGATTTCTCATTAAGAAAAACTAAAAGATGGAAGAATAAGAGGGAGTTACCGGATGACAGCATATACTCCGGCATGAGAGGCTGTCAGTAAAAGGCTCTTCCCAAAAAGGACGAATATTAAAGCTGACACAGATGTGATTCTTCCGGGGTGAATGAATTGAGACTGAATAAAAAAATTTATGAGGACAGTGTGTGTGTGTGTGTGTCTGTGTGTTTTTAATGTTATTATTAATAGCACTGCAAAACACACTGTAGTGGGGCGAAATAATTATTTGATCACCTTCTGAATTTGTAGGTTTGCTCACCTACAAAGAGTCTCTAATTTTATGGTAGTTTAATTTTAATGGAGAGAAACAAAATATCAATGAAAAATCCAGAAAAACGACATCACAAAAAAGTCATGAATTGATTTACATGTTATTGAGTGAAATAAATATTTGATCAGTTACAGATACTCCTGATGTCAGCTTGTTATGTGTATGAAACACACCTGTTCACAGAATCATTTTTTTTTTATTTCAACCTCTCTGCCAACATGGGCAAGACCAAAGAGCTATTAAAGGACCTCACTGACACGTTGTAGAGCTGAACAAGGCTGGAATGGGCTACAAGACCGTCAGCAAGAAACTTGGTGAGAAGGTGACAACTGTTGGTGCAATTATTTGGAAATGGAAGAAATATAAAATGACCATCAATCGCCCTCATTCTGGAGCTCCGTGCAAGATCTTGCCATGCGGTGAGGATGATGATGAAAAGGTGATGGATCAGTTCAAAACTACACAGGAGGAGCTTGTTAACGATCTGAAAGCAGTTGTGACCACAATCACCAAGAACACTGTTGGTAACACACCGTGCCATATTGGGTTGAAATGTACAGGCCCTTCTTAGGTTCACCAGTGAACATCTAAAATATGTCATGTAAAGAAGAAGCATATTAAGATCATGGAGTGGCCTAGCCAGTCTCCAGACCTCAGTCCTATAGAAAATCTGTGGGGGGAACTGAAGCTTAAAGTTGTTTGAGATTTAGGCCCCGTTTACACGACAACGTTTCCAGTGGAAACTTTGCTGTTGTCATTTCCAAAAAGTGCTGTGTTTACATGGAGATGTTTCAGAAATGGTCTCTGTTTACACAGAAATGAAGTGGTTCCTATTGCCAGGCCACAAGTTGGCGGTGTGGATATATGAGCCACAATCATAGTGTGCATGTGCGAGTGCCCTGTTTCCAAAAAAGCCATCTTTTACCTCCGTTTACATAGAGATGGGCATTTCAGAAACACTTTCAGAAAACCAAAAAGTATCATTTTCATTCTGTTTTTGTGTTAATGGGAGGTCAAAACGCATCAAAATGTATCCGTTTTCATTATGAAATGGTGTTGTGTAAACGGGGCCTTAGAGTGTTTCTATAAAGAGGAGTGGGCCAAATTCCCTCATGAGATGTGTGCAAACCTGGTGACCAATTACAAGAAATGTCTTACTGCTGTTTTTGGAAACAAGGGTTTCTCCACCAAGTTCATTCATGTTTTGCTTGGGGATCAAATACTTATTTCACTCAATGGTATGCAAATCAATTTCTAACTTTGTGTAATGTGTTTTTTTTTCTGTCTATCTCATTGATATTTTGTGTCAGGTAATGAGGGCATTGGGAAACAGCAGGGCACGACAGGTGGAGCAAATGAAACTAATAACACTGGGGAAGCAAAACTAAACACAAAGTACAGGGAACACGAGACTGTCAAAATAAAACAGGAAACACTAACAAGGTACATGAAGACTTAACACAGGGGACTGGCACACAGAGGAAACAGGGACCGAGGCACAGTGAAACAGACGAAGAGAAACACAGACACGGGACAGAGACGCCGACAAGTCTCAACACCAGGAATACGAAAATACAGGAGGTCAGAGACATGACAAAAGGACAAAACAGACACAAGAACACAGACGCAGGGGAGACAGGGACAAAGGGAACAAGAAAACCACAACTGATAACAAAGCCAGAACTAAGATGAACAATGAAAATCAAAACAAACTGGGACATAAAAAAACTCAGTGACAACAGAAGACAAAACGCTGGGCACACGGCCCAGGACCATGACAATATTGATTAAAGATATGCGTTTTTACCAAACTGTTTATGTAACATCATCCTTCTTATGGGCTCTATATAATATCTTGTAGTTCATTTATAAGAAATAATATAAACAAGAAACTGAATTGAATAACAGATGAGTCTTATACACACAAACTGAATGGACATTGACTCACAGAATCATGCTGATTTCCAATGTTTAGACTGAATGGTAGGTGAAATAATTTTTTAATTGGAAGTGGATGTGTTTTGTTCCTTTCTGCATGAAAAGAAATGCATGAGGAGGGAATTTCAGTCAGAATTATTTGACTGTTCTCAGCTGAGGTGGAGTTTATTTGACAGACAGACACCTTGTGAACAGGGTGGTCAGCCAAAATGCCACATAACTAACTAAAATCAACCGACATAGCTGCTCATCAGCACTGCTAACAAGCAGCTATTAATCACAGTGACATAGCATTCAGCACACTGATTGAGGAGAAATCTGTTGAGCCAAGGTTTTGTCCAGGTTTTAATTTAAAGACAAGAAGAACTGTTGAAGGACAACAGATGAAGAAGTTAAAAAGGGAAGAGTCAGGTTTGGTTAACAGGTAAAAAAACAACAAAAAAACGCTTTCCTGTTATGCAGCAGTTATGCCATAAAAAGCATCTGAAGCACTAAATGTCATACCTGTTTTAACTGTGGAAGGCAAGACAAGCATTTTTCACAGTTAAAAAAATAATGTCACCAGTATAGCAGAAGTTAAGAGCCCACATTATGTTTGTGATGAAGTTAAAATTTTAACAAAGACAGAAAAATAAGAACACCAAAGAGTCACAAAGGATCTGTAACAGGATGTGAGGTTTATTTTAAAATTCAGGACAAACTCAACACTGTCATCAGCATTCAGCTCAGTATTTGAGAGAACACACTGTCCTCAGCGAACTCGCCCATCCTTCTTCCTCTTGTTTTTCTTTCAGAGAAATTCAGTGCAGCATAGTTTACTTCATCATCAGCTTCAGACTGTGTGGTACCAAAAAAAGCATACACAAATTGTTTAGATGATGATAAGAAAATCTTTAGACACATTTTAACTAAATAGCACTAATTGTCTTTGCTTACTGGTTGGTACAAGTTGCCAGTTTGTACTTCTGTTATAGCAGTTTCTATTCCTAAGAAAAAAAAAGAAAAGAAATTATAATAAATATACAGGTTGATGTTTACAGATTGATTAACACTTGTTTCAGTGAATGACTTCTTCTGGATTTATCGCATAACTTGTTTTATGATTTTGTACATAAAATGAATGCATAGCTTCTTACAACACTTACCTTTACATTTTTTACATACCCATCGGTTGTAGATGAAGAAAACATTTCCAATGACAGAAATTGCCAAACAGGGTATTAATATTGCCATTTGAATAAATATTGATTGTGTTGTTTGGTCTACAAAGCAAACAAAAAAAAAATAAGTTCTTAAAAAGTCTTTGCTCATGTTGTAGTAAAATATTTTGTGTATAACTTCCAGTACATAAGACAAAGTCATACCAAGTTTCAGTGTAGTTCCATTGCCAAATAATATCTCCCCACATGTGGCCACAGCACAGTAATAAGTCCCAGCATCAGAGGAGTTGATGTTCTTTGAGAAGCGATAAACACATTTCTTCTGAGTCTGAGCTCTTTTCTCACATTGATTCGTACTGTTTCCATCAGTGTAGATGATGTTTGGATGAGATCCAGCTCTGAACCAGAACACATTATGACCTCCTGGACATGTCTCGTTCTCAGAGTCAGAGAAGACTGAACACTGGAGATCTGCTGTGTCTCCTGGACGGACTGGATTTGATTCAACTGGCTGCTGGACAACAATATAGTTTGATGTCCTTTGAATGTTTCCTGTATAATACAAAACACAAAGACATTCTTCAAAACATGCTCAGAGACATTTCAAAAATTAGCAGAAGTATCTCAGTTTATTACCTTTTATCAACAAATATGTCCCACTCCATTCAGTATCAGCCCAGTTTGTTATTCCACAGTGATACATTCCCTCATCTTCTCGGGCTGTCTCCAAAATGGTCAGTTTGCTAAAATGTTTATCATTACGTACATAAAATTTTGCTTCCAAAAATGGTGAAGCATACTGAGGCTCTGTAGCTTTTAACAGTGTCACAATGATTTTAAGAGTATCCCCAACACGCTGCTTGTACCAGTGGATTTTTCTGCTGCCGAGCTCTTCATCTGGTAAAGCACATGTTAAAGTCGCTGATTCACCAAACTGAACTGTTTTCACTGGAACCAGAGAATCTGAATAAAAAAAAACGTAAACAAACAACACATTTTCATGTTGAAAATGTACTAATTAAAAATGATATTGCTCTTATCTATAAATATAGATGAATCTAGTCAACATAATCATGTTTCAGATTTATAGAAACAATTAAAAAGCACTTACATCCTTGATGAAGAAAAAGCAGTGTCATCCATAGCAGCACCATCTTGAGACTGCTTCTTGTTGCGTTTTTTTCAGTAAGCTACGAGTTTGAAATGAGCATGTTGGGTTAGACCATAAAATGCATCTGATTGGTTAACACAGAAAAGACTCAAAAGCACATTTCCTGTCACATTGGTCTCATCCTGACCTTTTTTCTAAAACATATAATCTCTTTTTCATCTCCTGTTGCAATATTTCACATTGTTCACTTTACACTCTCTCTGCCTGGTTGTAATTCATGTTTTCAAATGTTAAGCACAGATACAGCAAATGGCATTTATTCTACTTCTGATTGTAGTATGTACTGCAAGAAATACCTCAAATACATCAAACTCTGCACTTCAGAGGAATTTTGCAACCTGTTTGTGTCATTGGTGAGGGGCTATGACATTTTGTTCCTCAGAAGAGCTGAAGAGCAGTGTGAACCAATGCAGTATGGTTTATATTCATCAAAAACCAGAACTGATGTGCAGTTTGTGGAGCAAATTATACAGCAAACTATCCAGTAGCTGATATCTTACAAAAAGTCACCCAAAAGTTTTTTGTGGTCAAAACATTTTCTTTGTTCATTCATATATATATATATATATATATATATATATATATATATATATATATATATATATACACATACACTCTGTCTGAAGAATAAAACCTGTTCCTTTGTTACTGCATTTTCAATTCAATTCAATTTTATTTAAACCTTATAGCGCCAAATCACAATAGAAGTCATCTCAAGGCACCTTATACTGTAAGGTAAAGACCCTGCAATAATTACAGAGAAAACCCAACAGTCCAAACAACCCCCTATGAGCAAGCACTTGCAGACAGTGGGAAGGAAAAGCTCCTTATTAAACAGGAAGAAACTTTTGGCAGGGTCAGCTTCAGGGAGGGGCAGTCATCTGCCAGTTGGGGGTGAGGGGAGGGATACAGGATAAAAGACATGTTGTGGAAGAGAGCCAGAGATTAATAACAACTAACTGTTAAATGCAGAGTGGGGTATAAACAGAGTAAAAAGGTGAATGAAAAGAAATACTGTGCATCATGGGAAGGCCCCAGCAGCCTAGGTCCATTGCAACACAACTAAGGGATGGTTTAGGGTCATCTGATCCAGCCCTAACTATAAGCTTTATCCAAAAGGAAAGTCTTAAACTTAATCTTAAAAATAGAGAGGGTAACTGTCTCCCAAATTCAAGCTGGGAGCTGGTTCCACAGAAGAGGGGCCTGAAAGCTGAAGGCTCTGCCTCCTATTCTACTCTTAAGTATCCTAGGAACCACAAGTAAGCCAGCAGTCTGTAGTACCTCATAGGTGATATGGTACTATGAGGTCTTTGAGATAAGATGGGGCCTGATTATTCAAGGCCCATGTGATTAGAAGAATTTTAAATTCTATCTGGATTTAACAGGGAGCCAATGAAGAGAAGCCAATATGGGAGAAATCTGCTCTCTCTTTCTAGTCCCTGTCAGTACTCTAGCTGCAGCATTTTGGATCAGCTGAAGGCTTTTCAGGGAGCTTTTAGGACAGCCTGATAATAATGAAATACAGTAGTCCAGGGGTATTCAAATAAAATTTAAAGAGGTCCAGTCAGACAAAATTTCATGAGGCCAAGGTCCGGAAGTCCAAATATTTCATGTGATTATATATATATATATATATATATATATATATATATATATATATATATATATATATATATATATATATACACACATATATAAGAGGTTTTGTTAGTTTTCAGAGCATTAGTTTTTATACACAGTAAAATCCTGAGTGTCAAATAAGCAGTGTCAGAACATGTAAACTCTATAAGAGTCAGTTCAACACCAGTGGGTGTAAAATGCCTCCTTATGTTCTGCAGTGTTGGTGTAAATATTCAGAGTTAAAACAGGTTTTTTAAAAATAACTCTTTACAGTGTAACTTGTCAAGTGTTAAAGGAAATGCACTCGGTTAGAGTTACTAAAACACTATAATGCAGTGTTAATGAAAATTCTCCAAACTGAGTGTAAAAAAGTACTCTGAAAAGCTCCGCCCCCTTGCACTTTGTGCCAGACCGAAGAGAATTTTATCGGCGCCATTTTCAACTTCTCCGCCTTGCTGGAAAAGTCTCGGTAAGTTTCCTCAATTTTTCATTTTTTTCCTGAATTTTCACTGTCGTTACACTCAAAGCAGCATATTAAAATAACATGGTTCTTCAGACAGAAAAAAATATGCTTTTCACGTGACAGATGTTTGAGGAGTTGTTAGCTAGCTTAAACCTTCAAAATGTTATCCTATATTTAGCATTAAATAAAGATGGCATTTTAGACATAAAATTGCATTAACGGGTCACTACGCTTCCAAACGTTGATAGGAACCTATAAAATATACTTCAGGGCTGATTTTGGGAATTGACTTCAGACACCTGCCTCGAGCTCCCCCGGGTTATGTTTTCAATTTGCCTCGGGGGAAACTCCTTCTGCGGGAGCTGCGGTTCCTCTGAAACAGCATGAAATGTATCGTCGGTGTTAATTAAATCTCAGCTATTTCTACTTTTTAATGGTATTCTATTAAAGTTATGCTTGTTACTATCAACGAACATGAAATCGTCCTCAGATGAATATCAAATGATCAACTACGTTTGTGGTTTGTTTAAAGTAATTCTTGAGTCAAAACAGTGTTTTAGTCGTTGATCGCCAGGCGCTGAGACGCCCTTGCACTGGGCTGAGAAAATCGGTTTACTTTCAGAATTCTGCTGTCACAGCATTTAGCAGACAGGAGCACACCCCGCGGACTCCACACCGGCTAGATCGCTGCTATTATTGCTGCTTGCTTCATACACACCTAAAGAGGCGGAGCCCTTACTGAGACGTGAGCTCAGGTGGAGCAAAAGGAGACGTTTTTCTAGCATCCAAAAGAAGCCCCCCCCCCCCCCCCCCCCCCCGAACCACCCACTATTAAACGTTTACTGGGAAGCAGCTGGAAGTCCTCCATCAACCACCTGATCAGCAAGTGAAGAAAAGACAACTTTGTAGCTGCTTCATCCACCCTGTTTGTTTCACACAGGGAAAAACTGCTGTACGGAAGTTAAAATATGCAGATGAACTGTAATTCTTATCCAATTACTTCAGTAATCAATGGAATTATCGATAGAATACTTAATTACTAAAGTTGCAGCCCTAATTTAATTTGCTCCTTTAGGACAGCACCACCACAACATGTGAGAGAGATGTATGCTCAAGGCATGATTGAAAAGTTCCCAAACCTGCGTGATCCTTATTCCAAAAATGGATATGTAAGTATTAAATCCAATATCCAAGTTGTTTTAAATTCTTTATCTTTTGACCCAAATGCTGCCTTTCTAATAAAATAGCCTGTTAACCTATTTGAAAGGAAGATTTCTATTATGGTTAAAGTGGCTACTTAGCATGGAGGCTTAAAACCATCCAGAGGAAGAGCACCTTATCAGAGGGGAGAAGATCATCATGTCAGCTGACTGGGTGTGGACCAACAGCCAGACGAGATGCTTCATTTAACCCTGAGGTGACCCTAAGAGAAGAGCCATATAAGGAAGCTAATTCCTTCATGAAATACTCTTCTGATGAGGCCGCCATCAGGAACAAAATGAAGATGATGTTTGATTACCGTTGCAAGATGGTCCTGGACGAAAACAGATCATCCAGCGTCTTGACTGAATTTCCTCGCTTCAGAGATGTCAGAGGCTTGGTAATTCAGCATTTTACACAAATAGCCTGTTGATGTACAATTGTGTGTTCATAAGTGAATTGACTTGTTCTCTAAAATGAAAACCTTCTAAAATAGCTATACATCTCATTTTGGGCAAACTCCACACTTTACTTTTGATGCTTTACCTAAGTAGGTTTGGTCAAAAAAATTAAATCAAAGAAGTTAGTTTCTGATCATGAGTTGATCACACAATCCAGTAAGATCTTTGTTTTTTAAATTAATAACCTCTTTAAACAAACCTGCCCCTGAAATAAAGGCCTGGAGATGAATTGGCTTTGTGTTATATTGCAATAAGCTCTTTTTCCATATGTTTAGATTGATCAAGACTTCATTCTGGAATTTGGAGAAGATGTAGCTACCAGGTTTTTGGAGAGGTTAGTGCCAACGTTTTTTTTTCCCCCATAAACTGCAAACATTCGTTTTATATTGGAATACATTTGTTTTTATTTTACATAATTTTTCAACATGGTAGTGTATGGTTTGCAGTGATTATTTTCAATGTGTTTTTTATTATTTTTGATGAGTGTTGTACTTCTTGTCTTATTTTCTGTGCTCAATTAATAGAATGCCTTTTACTTTAGGTGGCCGACTGTTTTCAAGCATAAAGTGATCCAGCAGAGCAAGACTCTCCCTACCTCAACCGACCTTGAAGAAGTGATCTACTGTGCTGAAGGAGCTTCAAGTGAGGAGGAACTGGATGAGACCCTTACCTCTGGTAGTTTTATTCTGTAGGACTTAAACCTAAGTATTAATAGTAGCTGGAGGAATTGTAAAGAATTTTTTATTTAATTGAATTTTCTATTGGATTTCTTTATGTTTCGGCTTTAAAGGAATAGCCTTCTAATTTTTTTTCTTTATTTTCATGTTCTGTGTTATTTCTGTTCTCACAGGCTGGGACAGTGATCTTGCTTCCATCATTCTCCTGTTCCACCTGATTCCTCCTTCCTGTCAGGGTTACAAAAGACGTGGGAAGGTTTCTCCATCCCAGGATGAGGAGCACCATGTGGTCTTCCAGAAGGTTTGTAATGTATGTTAATTTTTGCAACAACTATTACCTGTTCCCTTTCTCCTCTTTTGCTATGATTCTTTTCATATATGAAATGGATTCTGTTTTAAAATTATATGGAACCTATTTCATTCCTTTTATTGCTATGTATTCTTCTATTTGGGGGCAGAGAGTGTTGGTTAGGTGTTGATTTGAACTTTGACAGGGAAAGCTTCTGGCAGTTTTTGACAGAAATTTTAAATCCCACTTATTTTTCCTTTTTTTCATACTTAGAGTGGAACAAGTGTCCAGGAACATGCTGATGCCATGAACTCCACTACGCAGCCCTACCCACTTGCTGTTGGGACAAAGAGGAGCACCATTCATGAGTTCTTCATTGTTCTGGACAAGCAGGTCGTACCATGCAAGTCAGCCAGCTCACTTGGAGCTTTTGATGAAATTTTTCACTTCGTATTTGGAACTGTTTATAATCAAATGCTCCACAACATGTACGTCTTGGAACTTGGAGAGTTAAAGGTAGGTGCTGAAATTGCTTCAGAACTTTGTAGTGAACACTCTCTCTCTCCATGTCAAACACAAAATTACTTTCAACTGGGGCTACAGAATTTCATCGGCAACAACATATTCCTAATTGGTCACTAATAATCTAAAGATCTAATTTGAAAAGCTTTTGTGTAAAATTTTATGTGACCTTAAGAAAATGGGTGCTTTTAACTTTGTCACTGACCAATTGATATTTGTCGTTTGTTAAAAATGGCACTAATGTCAAGTTCTTCAAAAAATATGTATTTCTTAGATAAATGGATAAAGATGTTCCAGTAAATTCACATTGTCTTAGAAAAGTTTTTTCTTTCTAATCAAACTGAAAATGCAGAGAAGCCTTTAAGTGCATTTTATTTTTGTACTGAACTTAATAAATTAATAAGACAAGGAAGATGGGTTCTTTTTGTGCTACAAATATCTTTGGCTGTATGTCGTAAGAAATATTAACAATAGGTTTATAAAAACAGTATATAATTGTGTAAATTTTTTTGACACTGACTGAATTGGTTACACATTAACACTGTTTAGAGTTAAATTTAATTAACAGTTAAATAGATCTTACACTTGTTAAGAAAAAATTGTAGGAGTTGATTTAGAATAACACTTAAAGTAGCAGTGTCATATTTAAATAACACTGTGAGTGTTATTTATGTCATAGAGTAAAAGTATATTAACAATGTGAGTGCTGATTAAATTTTACTCTATAGCTAAATTTAACTCTAATCAGAGTAAAATCAACTCTGAAAATGTAACACTGAGCTCAGTGTAATTTTAACACTGTACAGGGCGGGACCATATGTTCACTGGCTCAGTGTTAAAATTGACTCTTTTAGTGTTGCATTAACACTGCCCATTTTACTGTGTATTTGGTTTCATGCTTAGTTTTAGTTTAGTTTGCGGCCTCTGTACACAACTTACTTAAGTGGCCAACATTTACGCTTGTGTAGCTGGATTGTGTGTGTTAATTACCTTGCGGTCGCGTGCTGGTGTTTTTATATGTGGTGCCGGCTGGGACTTTTTTGGTCCTCGCTCTTTGTGCTCAGTTTTTTGGCTGCAAACATATTTGTCCCTGTTTGTCCACTTTTATCCATTCCAATAGTTTCAGCAATCTCCCTCCAGGAATTTGCTGACATTTGTGAGTCCTTATATTGATGCTTTGATTATTATTCCTGATTGTTATTCTCTCACTGATAAATTCTAACACTACAGCAAAAAATAGCCAGAAACGCACAGGGACTGAACAGGTTAATCACAACCTTGTGGGCTGTGTGGACCCGACATGTAGTTCGATTTCTCCGGAGGCGCATGTCAGGTTACGTTGAAGGATCAGTGGTTTCTCGGCAGACTGCTGCCATTACTTTGCGGACCGATGCGGTGAGCACGCACACACACAGTTGCCCGATGGCGCTCCCAGCTTAAACTGTTAGAGCGGAAAAAAATGATTTCATATCAATCCACAAGGGTTTTTTTTAAATAAAATTACAAAAACAAAAGTCATTTTTTCTATAATTTCTGTTAGTTTTAGTTAGTTTTGTAAACTCACACTACTGTTTTTTTCTTTTAATTATAGATTTTATTTATTTCAGTTAATGAAAATGTTTTTTTTCAGTTTCAGTTTTTATTATTTAGTTTGTTTTCGTTAACTATAATACAAAGTTTACCAGCCGGCAGGGACCAGCTTGGTGGTATCACGTGGTATAGCCAAACTGGCATGCAATTGGTCAGTGGGTTTCCTTGGATGCTTCACTACTACCGTAAGGACTGTAAAAGCTGCGCCGGTAAACCAGAAAGCGCTCAACAAGATTTTAATTAAGTGGTCGTTCCTGTTTTGGTATTAGGTTCGGGTCCGCTTGAGACATCATTTCGGTCCGGATCCGGACCGAGGTCCGCCTATTGGTGATGGCTGCAATAGTCCATACTTGCTGCCAGATGGTCAGTCAAATACTACAGTATACATCTGGCTGCAGAGCTCCACCCACTGTGGGTTCACTTTCAGTACAGGATTCACTATAATAATTGGTTCAGATAATATTACAGGTTCTCTGGACAGACAGTTTGTAAAGTGGATTGAAGAAGAAGATGTGACATACTGTGCTGTGTTTACAACACAACATGACAATGGCAAGCTCATTTGTCTGACCTGAACTAGTGTCTGATAAAAGTTCATTTAATTTATATTTTTTAACAATTTTTAATTTAAATTTAATACATTTGAAAGGTTTATTCGAATGAGCTGAATTCACCTTTGAGAGCAGAGCTGACAGCACGAGAGTGACTCTGCTGCGGCGCTTGCCAAGCAGACACTCGTGTGCATGATGGCTTCTTTGCGCACTTGGCTGCTGAGTTCTACACGCATGTGTTGTTGAATTTACAGGGGAGTAATTTAATTGTGTGATTTGCAATGAATACCTACACCAGTGAAATAAAATGAATTACTTCTGATTATGTTTTAACTTGCATGCGACTCGATATGGTATTTTCACAGAAATCAGTCTGTAAACATCACTGTGCCATCCACAAATGGAGGTTAAAGCTCTGTATCACAAAGAATCCATGAACATGATTCACAAACACCACTGTCATCCCTGGGCAAAAGTTGCCAACTTCCATTGTTGCCAACCCCTCAGTAAGGAAAGTAGCTATTGGCTGTCCCAAAAGTCAAAAGAAGTCATTATATGATGTCATCACCCAATTTGCATAACTGGTCATTTGCATGTAGTTGTAATCGAGTCTGTAGGAGAGAGGAACAACATCTTTGGAGAGACAAAAAATGTTTAGAACTACAAATTAACTTCATGAAATAACTTCATGACTTTAATGCTTTGCCTAGACCAGTGGTTCTCAAATAGTGGGGCGCGCCCCCTTTGGGGGGCGCGGTGCGATACCTGGGGGGGCGCGTGTGACCCTGGGGAACAGGCTTTTTTTTGGGGGGCCGTACTAGTATAAAGTGTAATTGCGCATCCACTACAGTAGGCGGCAGTGGCGCTGTCATTGTTACTTCTGTCACGTTTGCGACAGTGCAACATTTTACGACTTACAAGACAACAGGTTTGCCTTGGTTAGCAGTGTTGAGTCAACAGAAAGCTCCGACTGCGTTCTGCCTATAGCCTCCGTTATTCAACATAACAACCCCCAACATGAAAAAGTTTTTAACAGGGATGAAAAGAAAAGCGGAGAGAGACAAAGATAATGAGACAAAAGAAAGTCACCCGAAAGCTAAGACGAGGAAATACGACGAAGCGTATTTAGCGCTTGGCTTCACTGTCACTACAGTTGGAGAAGAGGAAAGACCGGTGTGTTTGCTGTGTCTAGTTGGTCAAACATGTTTACAGTTTAAACAAGGATTTATTTATTTTTAATTTCAGGCAATGATGCACTTAAAATCTTTTCTGTTGCAGACTTAAAACACGATTTAATAAAGTTATTCTTTGTAAGTTTGACCATATGTCTTTCTTTTTTTCTTTAATGTTAATAAGGATAAAATGTTATGCAGAGATGGATAGTCACAGTGGGGAGTGGGGGGCGCGAATAGTTTTCTTCTTGCTAGGGGGGGCGTAACAGAAAATAATTGAGAAGCACTGGCCTAGACTCACATTACATTAAGGGTGGAGGGGGGGGGGGGTTCAGTAAATCTGCCGGCTGCATCACGAGGAATAAGCACACAAAGAAAACCCTCTTCTGCTATGAAGGTCATGGGACTTCTGGTACAGACCAAGTTCCACTATGGAGTTCCGGTATGGAGTTGAGGTATAACAGCACACTCTTGCCTGCAGCCAGGTATTCTTTGGGTCCGGGTGATACCAAAGCATACGAAGGCTGTATATACACAAAACACGGCAACAGCAGAGGGTTTCAGGTTTACAGTCTATCTCCAAAACTCTCCAAAAGTTGAAGACGCCACCAACGCTAGTCGCTTTTTGAAAAAAATAATTGCTGGGGGGGGGGGGGTCAAAAAGTTGCTAAATCTAGCAACAAAATTGCTAAGTTGGCAACACTGGGAACCCCACAAGGGACACGGGAGAAAAAAAAATATGGGAGAAAAAAAAAAGCCCTTTTGTGAGATCCTGCAAAAGTTTTTAATCTTAGGCTATGTGTTTCCACGTTAATCTTGATAAGGCAGCGTCCATCAGAACGTTGAAAGGATGGATGATTTCCAGCAAAAGTCATATTTAAATTATAACTCAGCAGTCATTGTTGGCTGTAACCACGCCAAAACTGTACAAACAGGAAGGAATGAACCTGGCTAACTACCTCACTCTCACTCACAAAAGTTTCCCTCTCACATGTTTGTTTTTTTCTCTGTATTAAAGGCTCAAATAAACGTATGTGAAAGACCAACAATAAATCACCTTTATTTTTTTCTTAAGAAATGTTTTGCCTTCCTTTGCATAATCTTCCTTTTCTTTGTTTGCAAAGCACTGTTTGCACACAAAGGCAAACAAAACGTGAGACACTTGTGACAAAAAAAACAGTGCATAGAAACTTGGAAGCATTTCTGTGGTTGGGCTTTCAAAGAAAATGCAACAGTACAAAGGGGCTTTTCTTCCTGTGTCACACCCTGCTGTAAACCCAGAAAGCAGGTCTTGCAGCATTATTTTATCAATTTTTAAACACGCAAGTGGAATGACACTGTAACAGTCGTAATCGTGTGGTGTCTCTTTATGACAGCCTAAGCTAATGTTAGTGATGTCACAAGTATGCGCCACCGCTCCTCTGTAGAAAGCGTGGGAGAAACGTCTTGGCAGATGGACGCTGGACCGAGGCGGATCTATAGTTTTATCTCCCTCACTCTGAGTAACATTATGGGTTGTATGAACACTGCTTATTTCATGTATGATAATGTAGCAGCCATTCAAATGGGCTTTGTAAGGTTGGTGAAGAATGTGTTTATTAAAGGACAACACTGTGGAATTCCCAGTACCAGTGTGGTTGTGACTTTTTGATTGTGGGCTGATCTCCTCTTCACCACTGAACAAGGCCCAACATTACAACACCATATAACTGATACAAGAATATGTATAATAAAGCAGCTTACAAGAGCATTTCAAGGGTAGAACAGGGGGAAAAAACCCTCAGTCACACTGTGATGATTTTTATCACACTTTTCAGTTTTTTCATAACTGCTGGTAGAAGAGGGGAGGAGCTAATCAGCTGTTCCTCTCTGGCCTCTGTGGCAATTCAGGACTCTTTAAATGTTTGACAGATTGTTGAGTGTAGGTCTGAAGACTTTGCTACTAATACACACACACACACACACACACACACACACACACACACACACACACACACACACACACACACACACACACACACACACACACAATGTATAAAGTTGTAGATGGCTGTTGTTTAAAAACACTAAAAATAAGTATTTGTCTTTTAAATAACAAGAAGGTAAAACTAAATCAATTCAGTTAATATAGCTAAAATTAGTCCTCTGAAGCCATTTAGCTCTTCTCTCAGTTCGTATCCTTTTGAAGCTCACAGTGAATTCTGTTCTGAGTAAACAGCTTCAGTGGTTGGTCAAAGGGCAGCGAAACGGCCCACCACAACCTTTGTCTGTGAGTGTAGCTCTTGCATGTGGCTTTGCTCGTTTGCTTGCCATTAGAGAAATACACAGGGCCTTTAGAAAGTGCTATAAGACCAGTATCAAAGTTTTATTATTCTAAATGTACATTTTAAAAAACACTCTTTGGCAGTCACCATAGTACTACAAAAATACAATTTAATGCCTGCCACAGTTTTACAGTTTTTAAAAGCCAGTAAAACTCACGCACTCACTAACTCACGCACAGATTCTTTTTTGCCTCTACTGAGTTTCATTCCTCTTCTCTCCAGAGCATCTCTCCACTTCTCCAGGCTCTCATCCACTTACTCCCTACTCTCACTACAGATCACAGTGTTGTCTGCAAACATGACATAAACTCCTTCCTGACCTCATCTGGCAAACTCTGTAAGCAAAACATGACTCAGAGCTGATCCTTACGGTAGCCCCACTAAATCCACCTGTCACTCCTACACACCTCACCAGTCTCCTTATGCATGCACCATCCTTGCATCATTCCTGAAAAATGTCATCAAACTTCATTAAATCCTGTTAAATCTGTCATTTTTGCTGAATGGATTTCAGCGATGAAGTGTTTAGAAAGTTGCAAAAAAAAAAAAAAAAAAAAAAAAAGCAATAATGGATTTGCACTACATGTATAAGGTATTATTTATTTACAAAGTTTGGGAAACAAACACAACAGTGAGAACAGGTTCATTTCATTACACAAAAGTCTAAAAATCTGAAGATTAATGTACAATAATATTTACTTTTGCCAGCTCACTGTTTATTTCTTTCTTCTGATTCATGCAAACACAATGTACTGATCAAAATCATCTTGCTTTTCGTCATGTTGAAATTTGTAAACTTCTCTGATATGTGGTTGCTGTGTTTGAATACATAAGTAATTTTGAAACCTAAATATCCTAAGAAGGACAAGCAGAAGAAGATGGATGGATAATCCCTTGTGTCATAAACTTCTGTTTTTGACATTTTGACTTTAATAGAGATGTATGTATGTAATGTAGTAGAGCAGACAAATAGGGAATGTAAGGAAAGAGAACAGAGCAATGATGGTGAGAACTCTGCAGCTGAGCAGAGCTTAACATCATACATATACATAAATACATCCCAGAATAAACTAGTAATGTTGCTGTTCAGAGCTGATTTTACTGGACTGTATTGCCCCTTTTACAACCAAACGCACCAAACCTTCCTCCCAGCCCTGGCTGGATGAGACAACCCGCGCTCTCAGACGTGAGTGCAGACGCGCTGAGAGAAGGTGGAAAAAGGATAAGCTCCATGTCTCCTTAGAGATCCTGCGTAACTGTTTATTGAAATACCAGAAAGCAGTAAAATATGCAAAGTCTGCTTATTTCTCTAACATTGTTTCAAGTAACAGTCACAGGCCTCATTTTCTTTTTAGTGTTTTTAATTCACTCGCTGATCCTCGCTGTAATGTAAACCAAGCCAAGGTCTGTCCTGCACTGTGCGAAAACTTTAAGAAATTTTTTGTGGAAAAAATTTCTGCCCTCAGGCCTTCATCACCTCAGCCTGAAACAGACTCATCTGCACCTCCTCCCAGCAGAGCTGTCTTTGAGCAGTTTGAGCCTGTCACACTCTCCACACTAAAGGAGGTGATTCAAAATATGAGACCTGTAAACTCTCCCACAGACTGTGTTCCGTCTCGCCTTTTTAAAGAGGCTTTTGATTCAGTGGGACCAACTATCCTCGCTCTGATTAACAGTGCGCTTGCATCTGGTTGTGTTCCAGCTGCCTTTAAACATGCAGTTGTACAGCCTCTAATCAAGAAGAAGAACCTTGACCCTGATGTTCTTTCAAATTACAGACCAATTTCTAAATTACCATTTTTATCCAAGGTTCTTGAAAAAGTTGTTTTTAAGCAACTTCAAGCATTTTTAAGTGAACATGGAATGTGGGAAAAGTTTCAGTCAGGTTTTAGAATGCGTCACAGCACAGAGACGGCTCTTTTACGAGTTTTTAACGATCTGCTTTTAACTGTGGACTCTGGTAGTCCTGCAGTTTTAGTACTTCTAGATCTGTCAGCTGCCTTTGACACTGTGGACCACGAGATCCTTCTATCCCGCCTAGAACATGAAATTGGCATTAAAGGCACGGTTCTGACTTGGTTCAGATCTTATCTTACTGATAGAAGTTTCTCTGTCCATCTAGGAAACTGTTTTTCTACCACAGCAAAGCTTTCTTGTGGAGTGCCTCAGGGGTCCATTCTGGGCCCAGTTCTTTTCTCATTGTATATGTTGCCTCTAGGGTCGATTTTTAGGAAACATAATATTTGTTTCCACTGTTTTGCTGACGACATCCAGGTGTATATGCCCGTCAAACTGAACAGCAGAGATCCATGGGAACCCCTGCTGAACTGTCTAAGTGACATCAAGTCCTGGATGAGAAACAATTTCCTAAATCTTAATGAAAGCAAAACCGAGGTCATATGCTTTGGTAAATTTGACCCCTCAAGCTACTCCTCTGGCACTCCGAGTCATTTGGCTCCTCACTGTCGTGATGCTGTGAAAAATCTGGGTGTCATTTTAGATAGTAGTTTTAAAATGGAGAAGCAAGTAAGTGCTGTTACCAAAATCAGTTTTTACCAACTCAGAGTCATTGCCAAGGTAAAACCTTATCTCCCGCAGCAGGACCTGGAAAAAGTTATTCATGCTTTTATTACTTCCCGCCTGGACTACTGTAATTCTCTGTACTTTGGCATAGATCAATCATCTGTGCGCCGCCTGCAGGTAGTCCAGAATGCGGCAGCTCGTCTTTTAACCGGTTTAAAAAAGCATGAACACATTACCCCAGTCCTGTCATCCCTTCACTGGCTCCCTGTCCGTTTTAGAATCGATTTTAAGATTTTATTGCTTACTTTTAAAGCCTTAAACGGACTGGCACCTTTGTATCTGTCTGAGCTGCTTCACTGTCACACCCCTGTAAGAGCTCTGAGGTCATCGAACCAGCTGCTCTTACAGAGGCCTAAAACCAGACTAAAACAGAGAGGTGATCGAGCTTTTGCAGCAGCAGCACCAAAGCTATGGAACGATCTACCTCTCCATATCCGCACAGCTCAGACGATACACACATTTAAATCTCTATTAAAAACACATTTCTTTTCCTTGGCATTTGGCTGCAGTGCTACCTCCTTTTAGATGATTGTTTTATGGTATTTTTATGGTACTTGTTTTAAACGTTTTAATTTTTAATTTTCTTATGTTATTTATTGTTCTTAATGTTTTTATTTATTTATTTTTATTTTATTATTTTATTTATTTATTTATATATTTTTATTTTTATTTAGTATAGTCCTTGGGGTTACAGATCTTGTACAGCACTTTGGTCAACGTCGTTGTTTTAAATGTGCTTTATAAATAAACTTGACTTGACTTGACTTGATTTTGACATGTATGCAAATATGCATGTTTTCATTATTAAGATGCATTAAATCTTAATACATTTAAACATACTGATAATATGTACAGAAAGACAGCACAGTAGCTCTAAGTCAACATAAATAAGGTTATTTCATACCAAGGGAAGGAAAATGGACCTAATCCAGCCCAAAAGCCTTGACAGCCATGTAGATCTGCTCCCGCTTCACTGTGTTTGTGTCCTTTATTTTACTTCTGTCAACTTTCATCATGGTAAAGACAACAGCAGAAAACCGCTCTGTGTCCTTATTCTTTGAAAATAATCAATGAAAAAATAATTAGAAATTTCAAAACTTTAAAAAAAAAAAAAAGTAAAAACAAGCTTTAAGTACTTTACCTGTTGCCTTTTCTGATTAATCACGTTTTTCTGCAGGAGAGCAACTTTAATATGAAGCATACAGATAACAAAAAAAATTAAGATTTATATACTTTTATTACACAGAAAACTACAAGTATATTAAATTACCTTTGCAATGATCACTGTTGTTTGTTTTGATTGTGTAGATGAGGGCAGCTATAACAATCAGAGTTATAACCACGACAGCACAACGAAAGAAAACTGTACTGGCTCTCTGTGACAGCACGCTGCTTTCTGCAATTATATCAAAAAAAAAAAATAAACAAATTAAAAGATTGTGCTAATTACAAATAGTTACATGTAAAAAGATATATTTTCTAAATAATAGATCAACGATAAAGTTACCATGAATATCCAGTGTATTTCCATTGCCAAATAATATCTCCCCACATGTGGCCACAGCACAGTAATAAGTCCCAGCATCTGAGGAGTCGATGTTCTTAGAGAAGCGATAAACACATTTCTTCTGAGTCTCAGAGCTTTTCTCACATTGATTCGTACTGTTTCCATCAGTGTAGATGATGTTTGGTTGAGATCCAGCTCTGAACCAGAACACATTATGAGCTCCTGGACATGTCTCATTCTCAGAGTCAGAGAAGACTGAACACTGGAGATCTGCTGTGTCTCCTGGACGGACTGGATTTGATTCAACTGGCTGCTGGACAACAATATAGTTTGATGTCCTTTGAGTGTTTCCTGTATAATACAAAATACAAAGACATTCTTCAAAACATGCTCAGAGACATTTCAAAAATTAGCAGAAGTATCTCAGTTTATTACCTTTTATCAACAAATATGTCCCACTCCATTCAGTATCAGCCCAGTTTGTTATTCCACAGTGATACATTCCCTCATCTTCTCGGGCTGTCTCCAAAATGGTCAGTTTGCTAAAATGTTTATCATTACGTGCATAAAATTTTGCTTCCAAAAATGGTGAAGCATACTGAGGCTCTGTAGCTTTTAACAGTGTCACAATGATTTTAAGAGTATCCCCAACACGCTGCTTGTACCAGTGGATTTTTCTGCTGCCGAGCTCTTCATCTGGTAAAGCACATGTTAAAGTCGCTGAGTCATATTATCTATGAATCTATTCATCATAAACAATCATATTTCAGATTTTTGGAAACAATCAAAAAGCAGCTTACATCCTTGATGAAGAAAAAGCAGTGTCATCCACAGCAGCATCATCTTGAGACTGCTTCTTGTTGGAGTATTTCAGTAGGTTTAAGAGGTGAAATGAGCACGGTGGCTTAGACCATGAAATGCCTCTGATTGGTTAACACATAAGAGACTGAAAAGACACTTCCTGTCACATTGGTCTCATCCTGAGCTTTTTCTAAAACATCTCTCTTTTTCATCTCTTGTTGCAATATTTTGCATTGTTCACTCAACACTTTTTGACTGTCTACCTGATTGTAATTCATATTCTAAAATATTACATTACACATCAAACTCTGTGTTTCAGAGGGAAGCTGTATGTAACATTGATGAGGGGGCATGACATTTTGTTCCTCAGAGGACTGAAGAACATGCTGAGACCAATGCTGCATGTTTTAGGTTCTTTAAAAACAGAGATCATGTGCAATTTGTAGAAAGTTACATAGCAAACCAGCAGCAGATATTTCACAAAAGTCACCCACATTAATCCAATAGCAGAGCTATAGAAGTAAAGCCAGAATAATGTCAAGTGCAAGATTTTAGCTGTGATCTCCTTGCCTCATTCAAAATAACCAAGCTTTTAAAAAAATTATTAATAATAGATAACAGGTATCGTCATACACACACCCTGAAGAATTTGTCGCATTTTCTTTTCAAAATATTTTTACACGCCATCTTTATTGCTCTATATCACTTTGGCCAACATGTGTGATGATAATTTCTCTAACACATTACAAATCAAAAGGAATTATATGGAGGATTTAGATCATGAAGAGGGGACAATAGATTAGGAACAGAATCTGTGGCAGGCCGGAAAGGCAGACCCCAAAAGCAGGACTCAAAAAAAGGCGCAAAGATGAACTTAGAGGACTTTATTGAAACTGAGGGTAGTATAAACAAATAAACTGGGCTGGTCTGTGGCCTGAACTAAAACTAAGGGGGAACAAGGAACAGAGACGCACACAGCTGAACATAGATGACAACACAACAAAAAACAGAAAAAAACTGAGGGCTTAAATACACAGCAGGTAATCAGGGCAAGAGGAAACAGCAGGGCACAACAGGTGAAGCAAATGAAACTAATAACAGGGGAAGCAAACTAAACTCAAAGCACGGGGAACACAAAACTTGTCAAAATAAAACAGGAAGTGACTAAGGAAGGAACACTGCACAGGGAAACAGAGACACAGACATGGGACAGAAACGCAGACTAGTCACAACACTGGGAATAAAACTCAATACAGAAACAAAGAAGGTCAGGGATAAGACAAAAGGACAAACAGACACCAGAACACAGACGCCGGGGAGACAGGGATGAAGGAACAAGAAAACCACAAATGATAAAGCCAGCAGTAAGAACTATGAAAACCAAAACAAACTGGGAACACACAGGGAAAATAAAATTAAACACAAAACTCTGGGCAGACGGCCCAGGACCATGACAGATTCTTCCATCTTTTTTTTTTTTCGTAAGAACACTCCTAAGATGGGCAGTAAATAAATATCATTAAAGATTTACACACTTATCACACAACAGTAACAGGTGCTTGGTTGCTGTGTTTCATTGTGTGATTAAAACTCTAGTCTCAGACCTATATACCACAGAGCTATGCATTACAGACCAATAGATTACAAAAATACAGAACAAATATTCAGATGTTAGCAGCCTGTAAGAGCATGATGCACCTGAGCAAACAGTGTGACTGATTTTGTCAGTCAGCAAGTCCAGATAGTGAGATGGACTCACCACCTTTGGGACTGTTAGTTCTTCTGTGGAAGGACCACAGTCTTTCCAAACTGACACCATCTGTGAACCCAAACCCCTCAAACTGTCTGCTGCTCTGCTTCATCTGGGATTAAAGCTAGCCATAAAAAATCATATAGAGAGGTTAAGAATATTTTTTACTACTACTACTACAAAATATTAGAGCTCAAGTTCAGATAAGTTTGGATCTTAATTTAAACAATGCAATGAACAGACAGGAGATTAGAGGACAGGCTGGTGTTATTGCCAGCATTTCACAATCATGTCCAATGAGATGTTGCTTGGTGTACCATCTCCTGATACTGAATGAATACAGTATGATATTATATTTCAGGCCTCTTTTCTGTGGAACCAGTTCCCAGTTTGGATTCAAGAAACAGTGGTAACATGCCGTGTAGATACCTGACCTTCCATGACAGTTGATGTTCTTTCTCTTCTTCTTTCTTGAGTTTCTGCTGCCTGAGGTACTCACTAAGCACATGATCATTTATGGCCATCTTCCTGATATGCTCATGGATCTTTGTTGTTTCATCTAGGATAGTAGTTCTGACACTCTCTACTCCTCGGCCTCCCTCCTTCCGCTTAGTGTACAGTCTCAGGGTGCTGAATTTGGGGTGAAACCCTTCATGCATGGTAAGGAGCTTTCTTTTCTTGATGTCATTGGCTTCTATCTCCTCCTTTGGCCAGCTTATTCTACCTGCCTTCAATGTCTGCATAATGTTGCCGTCTGGTAGTGCAATCCCCTCAGTTCTGACTACCTTCCCTCTCTTTGTTACCATCATATACTGTATATATATATATATATATATATATATATGCTCTACATTACAAAGAATTAAGATTATTCTGAAGGCAGTCTGCTGGGTGTACCTATCAAAGTATCTGTGAGTGTATGAAGCCATTTTTTTCATTTCATTTCATTGTTCAGTGTAACTGACTGTTTACTGTACACATGACAGTAAAACACTCTTGAATCTCTTGAATGTGGTGTTATTACAATGTAAAATATTTACAACTAGATATTATTGACCAAGCAGCTGAAGCATTAACTGTAATATTATTTAATTGCAGAACTCAAGATAATAACCATTCAGTTTAAAATCAGGGATGTCAGAAACTCAATAAATGAAATAAATCTACATAACAGGCTTTGAAAGTCCAAGTACTGATATAACGTGACTTAAATAAACTACTAACAGTTAAGATTCAACAAAAACAGAAAACTTTAACACCACAGAATATAAGTCATAATATTCAGTGAACAGCACTAAAGAATCTCAGACATAGGGTCTATAATGGAATATGAGGTTTATTTAAAAATTCAGGAAATTTTGAAAATTGTCATTAACATCAGCCTGTAACTTGAGAGTAGATGCCGTCCTCAGCAAACTCTTGCTTCCTTCTTGCTCTTGTTTTTCTTTCGGAGAAATTCAGTGCAGCATAGTTTAGCTCTTCATCAGCTTCAGTCTGCTTTGTAATTAAAACAATGGGCAAAAGATGCTGATTCTAAACTTTTAAAACATATTTTATCTAACAGTGTTTTTCATTACCTACCGCTTGGTGCAATTTGTCATTTTGGGCTCCTGATATAGCATTTTCTCTTCCTACAAACATGAAATTATAGTAACAAAGAGATAATAGTGAAATGCACTTAATATGGCATTTATTTTTGAATTTGTAATAAACAAAAAATACACTGATAGGAAGATATGATACAAAGAAAGTATATAGGTACACAAGGGAATAATGGTGATGATGTGCTGGATGTTAGTAGATTCATTAATAATGTCTAAGATGATTGAGTAATTATGATATTACAGTAGAATGTATATAAATGCTTTGTCTTTCCTTTATTTTAGTGTGATAGCATAATTTTAGCCTTTCAAAACAGAAAACTTTACCTTTTTATAACACTTACCTTTAAACTGTTTCCACACTCTTTGGTAGAAGATGAGGAAAACATTTCCAATGACAGAAATCGCCAAGCAGACTATTAATATGGCCATTTGAATAAATACCGATTGTGTTGTTTGCTCTACAAAACAAACAAAATTGATGTGTCTTAAAAAGTCTTGTTAACATGTTTTGAGTATTACTTTTAATTTTAGTAATTAATGCAAAAATTATACCAAGTTCAAGTGTAGTTCCATTTCCAAATAATATATCCCCGCATGTGGCCACAGCACAGTAATAAGTCCCAGCATCAGAGGAGCTGATGTTCTTTGAGAAGTGATAAAGACATCTTCTTAGAGACTCAGATCTATTCTCACATTCACGATGTCCATTTTTATGAGTGTAGAGGATGTTTGGATGAGATTTATGTGATCCTGCTCTGAACCAGAACACATTATGATCTCCTGGACATGTCTCATTCTCAGAGTCAGAGAAGACTGAGCAGTGAAGAGTCTCTGTGTCTCCTGGATGGACTAGTTTTGATTCTACAGGCTGCTGGACAACAGTATAGATTGAAGCTCTTTGAGTGTTTCCTGTGTAATACAAAATGTAAAGACATTTTTTAAAACATGCACGGATAAACTTAAAAAGTTTTTAAAATGAGGATGCAAAAATCACCTTTGACAAACAAATATGTCCCACTCCATTCAGCATTAATCCACTCTGTGATTCCACAGTGATAGATTCCCTCATCCTCTTGGACTGTCTTCAGAATGGACAAGCTGCTGAAATTCTCATCAATATTTACATTAAATCTTGATTTGGAAAATTCAGGACCATACTCTGGTGCTGTAGTTTTATACAGAGCCGCTATTAAGTTAAGAGTTTCCCCAATGCTCTGCTTGTACCAGTAGACTGCTCTACTGCTGAGCTGTTCGGGCAAAGCACATGTTAAGGTTGCTGATTCACCAAGCTGGACTATTTTTGCTGGCATCAGAGAGTCTGAGTTAAAACAAAGCAGAGAAAAACAACATCTTGTATAAACATTTTTAAATGTTCTAATTTAAAAATGTTAAATGTATTATATTATTATCTTTAAATACACGTGGATCTATTTCACATAAATACATATTTTTACATTTATGAGCATAATGAAAAAGCACTTACATGCTTGTTGAAGAAAAAGTAATGTTATCCATAACACCACCATCTTGACACTGCTCCTTGTTAGGAACCTCATTGCTATTTTTATGAGTGAAGGAAGTGAGATGAGCTACTGGGTTAGACCATCTATGCATTTGAAGCCTCTGATTGGTTAAAACATAATAGATTCAAAAGTGCACTTCCTCTCTCATTTGTCTCAACCTTTACTGTATCTAAAACATATTGGCTCCTTTTCATCTTCAGATTACAAGTTTGTGATTGTAATTCATGTTCTCTTATTTCAAGAATGGAAACAAGAATGACACTCCTGGTATGTAGTATGAGGAATACCTCAAATATGTCACACTTTGTAATTCAGAGGGAATTTGCAAGCTGGATGTTTGCTGCATGTCATGAGACATGCAGCAAACATCCTCCTCAAGGTGAAGAGCAGGCTGAACCAATGCTGTATGGTTCGTCAAAAACAGGCATTGCAAACTAGCTTAGGCTATAAATGTTGTAAAAATAAAATGAAGCTAAAAATCCAGAACTAATATTCATTTTGTTGAGCAAATTACGTAGCAAACCATCCTGCAATTGTTGAGATATTTCTTTACATATCATTCACATTAACTTAATGGTGGAGCTTGAGGTAAAGCCAGAATAATACCAAGTGCAATATGTTAGTTTTGATTTTCTTCTCTAAGTCCAAATAAGCACTTTGCACTATGTAGCGTTCTGATCTGTAAAAGATTTCGTATTGCCTGTTTACATCCTGTCCTTCCGTTAACTTACTGCCATCTTGTGGTCACAGCTTTCTGTTGTCTTTGGAAGCTAGCTTGACTTCAAGTCACTAGAATCTATAGTTTCTGTCATTTTAATGGGGATTTTCATGACTCATAAGACTGTAGCTTGGCTAGCTGAAAAAAGAGAAGCTTTTGCATACACATCATGGTTAAACACAGAAGAACAGAAGAATAGAACACCTTTATTTGTCATTTGAATGTACAATGAGCTTGGACTCTCTCTCATGTGCTCTCTGACGGGGTACTGATGATCTCAGATCAGTTATGATATTGTAACATTATTATATACATGTGCAGTTGTTTGTAGAAACAGAGTAAAGTACCAAAATTGCACCAATTCGTCATCTCAGCAGAGACATTTTATTTCACTAATCACCTTATATGGTCAAAATTTCATGTGTGATGATCCAATAAACTTGGTATTATTAGTATTAACAGTAATTGGCCCTTAAGCCTAATAAATGGTTGTGCCACCTTTGGCAGCAAGGATTGGAATCAAGCATGTGCAATAGCAGGCAATGAGTTTTTCACATTGCTGTGGAGAAATTTTGGACCTTTGTAGAATTATTTTAATTGAGCCACACTGGAGGGTTTTCTTTTTCCTCTCTCTCTTTTATTTATTTATTTTGTTGTTTTGTTTAATATTTAATATATATTTAATATTTTGTTAAATATATCATATAGCAGACGAACACAGTGATATTTGAGAAGTGAAATGAAGTTTATAGGATTTACAGAAAGTGTGCAATAATTATTTAAACAAAATTAGGCAGGTGCATAAGCTTGGGCACCCCAACAGAAAAATGACATCAATATTTAGTAGATTCTCCTTTTGCAGAAATAACAGCCTCTAAACTCTTCCTATAGCTTTCAATGAGAGTCTGGATTCTGGTCGAAGGTATTTTGGACCATTCTTCTTTCCAAAGCATCTCCAGTTCAGTCAGGTTTGATGGTTTCTGAGCATGGACAGCCTGCTTTAAATCACACCACACATCTTCAATAATATTCAGGTCTGGGGACTGAAACACTTGCAATTGGCCACCTTGACCCTTTCTCCTAATTGGATTCACCTGTGTATGTAGGTCAAGGGTCAATGAGCCTACAAAACAAATTTTGTGTTCCAATAATTAGTGCTAAAGATTAGATATTAGATTCAACTCATTGTCATTGTGCCCATAAGGCACACAACGAAATGATCGTTCCAGATTACTCATCCAGTGACGAGCATCTGCGGTCATGCAGCCAGAGACTGGCGCTACCATTAGGCAATGTGGAGTAAGTGTCTTGCCCAAGGACACAACACAGCGCAGGGACAGAGGTTCAAACCGGCAACCCTCCGGCTGCAAGGTGAGCACCTACCCACTGCGCCACTGCCACTACTAAAGGTGTTCAAATCAATAAAACGACAAGGATGCCCAGACTTATGCACCTGCCTAATTTTGTTTAAATAATTATTGCACACTTTATGTAAATCCTATAAATTTCATTTCACTTCTCAAATACCACTGTGTTCGTCTGCTATATGATATATTTAACTGAAATTGCTGATTTGAACAACCAATGATTTATAAAGGAAAATGCTGAAAATTATCAGGGGTGCCCAAACTTTTGCATACCACTGTACTGGTGTGTTTTAGATCACTGTCATTCTTCAGATGTTGTTCTGGGTTCTTTCATGATGTCCTGGATAATTCACCAATGTGCTCTTGGAGTAATTATGGTAGGCAGCCAATCCTGTTCACCACTGTTTCAAGTTTTCTCCATTTGTGGATAATGGCTCTCGCTGGGGTTCACTGGGGTCCCAAAGGCTAAAAAATAGCTTTATGAAAATACACCACCTTGATAAGAAAAGGTATGTTTTAATGTGGTCCAGTTTGTTTTGTTAATGTGGTAAACATATTAATAAAACATTAACATATGTTTATTGTAGGGTCTTTATGCTGTCCTTGAAAGTTAGGGATACAATCACTGACAGAGGCCAGCCCTGTTGCAACTGCAAAATATGATCTAGCCCAACTACTGGCCTGATAGCTCACACTGCTGAAGCACAGCACCCATACCATTTACCATGGCTATAATTTGCATGAATGCAAATGTCCTGGTTGCAGAACGCTCTCCATCCTCTCGAGGATATTAAAGTGTGCATGGGAGTTTGTCCATCCAGTCTACATGTGTTTTATGGATTTGGAGAAGGCATTCGACCGCGTCCCTTGGGGTATCCTGTAGGGGTTGTTGCAGGCGTATGGGGTGTCAGGCCTGTTGTTGCAGGTCATTGAGTCCTTGTACAACCGAAGCAAGCCCTTGGTCCGTATTGTGTGGATGTTGGACTTTGTCAGGGTTGCTCTTTTTCACCGATTTTGTTCATGATTTTTATGGACAGAATTTCTAGGTGTAGTCAAGTGGCGGAAGTCTTCTACCTTGGTGGCCTCAGAATCTTGTCTCTGCCTTTTGCAGATCATATGGTCCTGTTGGCTTCATTATGTGGTGGCCTCCAGCTTTCAGTGGAATAGTTTGCAGCCGAGTATAAAAAAGGCTGTCATGACAATCAACAGCTCTAAGTCTGAGGCCATGGTTCTGTGATGGGAGAAGGGAGTGAGAGATTGATAGATGGATTGGGGCTGTGTCTGCATTGATGCGAATGCTGCACCGGTCAGTCGTGGTAAAGAGGGCACTGAGCATGAAAGCAAAGATGTCAATTTACTGGTCAATCTATGTCCCCACTTTCACCTATGGTCATGAGCTTTGGGTAGTGACAAAAACATTAGATCCTGGTAGAAATGAGGTTCTTCCGAAGGGTGGCTGGCCTCTCTCTCAGAGATAGGGTGAGGAGTGCAGTGATTCGCTAGGGGCTCAAAGTAGAGTCGCTGGTCCTCCACTTCGAAGGAGCCAGTTGAGGTGGTTTGGGCATCTGACTAGGATGCCTCCTGGGTACCTCTTGGGTGATATGTTCTGGGCATGTCCTACCTGGAGGAGGCCCCAGGGTAGACCCAGGACATGATTATATCTCTCGACTGGCCTGGGAATGCTTTGGGGTCACCCCAGATGAGCTGGTGGAGGTGGCTGGGGAGAGGGAGGTCTGGGCTTCTCTGCTTAGGCTGCTGCCTCCACAACCTGTACCCAGATAAATGAAAGAAAATGGATAGATGGTTGAATATTTTTAATAAACCGATTTAGTGACTTGCATTAGCAAGGGCAAAGTTTAGCATACTGCTGTCAGCTGCTGCCTACAATCCACAGGCACTGACACGAAGATTCAGCTCAAAGAGCTGCAGTTTAGTCATTTCTGCGTTGGCTTAATTTTTCGGCCCTGGATGCTCCCACTTAATTAAAACATGACTGATTGGAGACTGTATTTTCTGGGATAAATCACAACAGAACAATCAATTTTAGAATCTGTATTCTTTTAGCTTTACTAATATTAAAAGGACTTGGCAGTAAACCAGGACAAACCACTAAACCCTATTTTACATTTCCCTGTTTTAGGAACTGGATTGACCCAGATTTTCATGGAACAAAGTTCACAATTTGCACTGCATGGTTTCATTCATTGACATTACTAGCATACAGCTAAAACACATTTATTTATAGATTATAACATATTACCCCTGGCTTAGAATTTTTAATACTCTTTGAAAATGTGGGAATATTGGAAAATATTATAAGGTAATAGTATGTATGTATAGCCATGTTATTCATTTTGCCAAATGCCTTACAGCCTCATTCTCTGCACTGTGTCAAGGTTATGAATGTCTAGACATAAGATTTTTGATTAATTTCTTCTTCTAACCTACATTCCACTCTCTCTCAGTGACTATGATGTTAGCTTTCTCCAAATGTATTTATAATACAGGTTAAAAATTTCAGGACCGTATAGCAAGACGCATAACATATCTTAAACATATAAAGCATCTGAAGCAATAAAATGTAATATTTTTAATTGCAGAAAGAATGGCAACAAATTCATACATTTAAAAATCACTTATGGACTTAGTTAACTGTATTACAGGATGAAACAAATCAAATATTAACAGTAAATATTTAACCAAGATAGAAAAGTCTCAGAGTCTCAAACTATGGATTTGTAACAGGATTTGAAGTTCATTTTACAGTTTAGATATTTAATATTTGTATCAACATCAGCATTTAACTTGAGAGTAGACACTGTCCTCGGTAAACTCTCTCTTCCTTCTTCCTCTTGTTTTTTTGTCAGAGAAATTCAGTGCGACGTAGTTTAGATGGTCAGCAGCGTCAATCTGTGTAAGAAAGAACAATAAATAAAAAAATTATAATAATATATTAAATAATAATGATCTACTTTTTAGACATTTTAACTGAATAAGAATAATTTTCATTGCTTACTGGTTGGTGAAAGTTGTTAGTTTGTGCTTCTGACAAAGTACTTTCTGTTCCTGAAGATAAATTAAATTATGATAATAAATAAATAGTGCCATGCCGATGATGTGGCATTTATGTCACAATTTATTGTCATAAGCAGACATCCCACTGATGGAAATATATTAGTCAAATAAAACAAGGTGGTACGAATGGAAAAAATAGCTACTATTGAGAGTTGAAAATTTGCACAATTATTAACATGTACAATGAATGACTTGTTATGATTTCACAGTGGAACTTGCATTATGATTTTGCGAGTAAAATGTCTCAATATTTAGTCATTATTTAAATATTATGGGAAAATTTTTTTAGCTTCTAATTGTGCTTACCTTTAAATTGGTTACATAGTCTTTGGTAGACGATGAGGACGACATTTCCAGTGACAGAAATGGCCAAACAGGCAATTAATATTGCCATTTCAATAAATACAGATTGTGTTTTTTCCTCTAAAAAACAAACAAACAAACAAAAAAATCAATGCATTTACTTTCACAAGTTTTATCATTCATATGGGCATATTTAATGATGTATATAACTGCCAGTACATATCACAAAATCATACCAACTTCCAGTGTAGTTCCATTCCCAAATAACATCTCCCCACATGCAGCCACAGCACAGTAATAAGTCCCAGCATCAGAGGAGCTGACGTTCTTAGAGAAGCGATAAACACATCTATTCTGAGAATCAAATCTACTCTCACAGTCATTATGTCTGTTTCTATCAGTGGAGACCATGTTTGGATGAGATTTATCTGAACCAGCTCTGAACCAGAGCACATTAAAATACCCAGGACACAAATTGTCAGAGTCAGAGAGGACTGAACAGTTAAATGTCGCTGTGTCTCCTGGACGGGCTGGACCAAATGCTGTCGGCCACTGAACAACAGTATAGTTTGATGTCCTCTGGCTGTTTCCTGGGTAAAACACAACACAAAGCAACTCATGAAAACATACTTACAAACAAATTAAAAGTTAGTAAAAGTAGGTCAATTCATTACCTTTTACTAATAAATATGTCCCATTCCATTGAGGATTAATCCATTCTAAGATCCCACAGTGATAGATTCCCTCATCCTCTTGGGCTGTTGTCAAAATGGTCAGGTTGCTAAAACTGTTGTCATTATGTAAGTGGAATCTTAAACTAGAAAATTCAGGACCGTACTCTGGTGCTGCATTTTTATACAGAGTCACAATTAATTTAAGAGCACCCCCCAAACTCTGCTTGTACCAGTAGACCTTTCTGCTGCTGAGCCCTTTGGGTAAAACACATGTTAAGTTTGCTGGTTCACCAAGCTGAACTGTTTTCACTGGAACTAAAGTATCTGAGTTCAAACACAGAAAAACATAGAAAAGTAAAAATTAACATCATATGGTAACATTCAAATACAAGCATATTATTAATATTTTATGTATTGATCTACATGCATGTATTTGACAAAAATTCTTAACTAAGAAAAGAACTGGACAGAATAAAAAAAGTACTTACATGCTTGATGAAAAAGCAGTGAAATCCATAACACAATCATTGTGACACTGCTCCTTGTCGGGGACCTCATTGATGTTTCAGTGAGTTAAGGAGATTATATGAGCGTATTGGCTTAAACCATAGAGGCATCTGATTGGTTACCAAAGAACAGATTCAGAAGTACACTTCCTGTCTCATTTGCCTCATCCTGGGCTTTCTAAAGCATATCATCTCATTTTCATTTTCTGTTGCAACTGTCCAGATTGTTCACTTTTCAACTTATGGTTGTCTCACTGTAGTACTTATTCTCAAATTTTAAACATGGAAATCGATCCTATTACTAATTGTGGTATTTACTACAAGAAATAGCTTAGCGGATCACACTCTGCATTTCAGAGGAAGTGTGCAAAGGGCCATGACGTTTTGTCCCTCAGAAGAAGACCTAAAGAGGAAGCTGAACCAGTATCAGCTGTCCACAGCAGATAGTTCACCCTCTTCAGAAACTAGAACTAATGTGCAATTTGGTGAGCAAATTACATAGCAAACCATCCAGCAGTTGTTGAGATATTTCTCTAAATATCACCCACATTAACCCCATGGTGGAGCTAGAGGTAAAGCAAGAATTATGCCACATGCAAGATTTAGACTGTGATTTCCTTGACTCAATCAAAATAAACAAGCTTTCTTTGCATCATTTGGTTTCAGAAAACCTAAAAATCCCAGTTAAATATAATGATTATGAAATTAAATCATACGGAACGATGAAGTATAAAAATATTTATTTAAATGCAGCAAGACGAAAACAAGGAAATGCTGCAGAAATTTGTTAATCTTTATTAGATTTGAAGCCCTTTTTGTCATCATAAGATGTATAACAAAACTGTAAAAAGAATAAACATGCATATATTTACACAGTAAATACTTATACTCTTATTATTAATATGAGTCCGCTATACAGACAGACCCCTGTTTATATAGCAGCTTTTATATAAAAAGTGTTTGATATAAAAGCTGCTAAATATAAAAATAATATACAAAGTAAGGTGGTAAGGTAATGAGGTACATATGTGGCAATACTAGGCAGAATATTACTGATGATGCGAGTATTAAACAGTGACTTTACCATTGTGAATATTGTGCAAGTTTCTAATAATTTAAGATACTGCAAGTACTTACACAGGAGAGAATCTATTGCACATCCAGAGAAGAGGTGATGGGAGGTGGGACACACAGAGGAAATATCAGTGCAAGCTGAGGTTCTCTCACTTTGATTATTGTAACTCACTTTTCATGTGCATCTCTAAGTCCTCTATAGCCCGCCTCCAATTAGTGCAGAACACAGCAGCAAGGTTGCTAACGAAAATTGGCTATCACTTGCATATCACACCTATTCTTGCAGCCCTTCATTGGCTTCCAATGAGATTCAGCATCCACTTATACTCTTATTATTAATACATGAGGCCCTTACATGGACAGACCCCTGTTTATATAGCAGAGCTTCTGCTGTAGCCAACCTCTCCAATTGTCTAACCAGAGTCTTCTAACTACCTGATGCTCTGATTTTAAAATCAGAGGCAATTGTGCTTTTGAGGTTGTGATACTGGGAAATAAGCTCTTCCTGCGAGTCTGCTTGTTCTTGATTTTAAGGACCTGTAACACTTGCCAGAAAGGCAGCAGGTCAAACAGGTAAAAATTAACATGTGATGGGCCCTTTGAAATGTTTTTAGCCCTGTGTAGGCAGCAGGCAAGTGAACAAGTCCTTTCAGCAAGACAAAGCAGTCAATGATTTTCTGAACTGTGTTAATGATATGCTAACGCCTCTTCCTCTCTGCTTCAGTACAGTTCCTGTACCACACTGTGACAGAGTATGTCAGCATACTCTTTATGTAGGAGTGGTAAAAGATCACTGGCTTGACCCATGTTGTTCTTCATGAGCACTCTCAGAAAGTGAAGTTGCTGCTGTGCCTTTTTAGTGACTGCTGAGTTCTTATCAGTCCAGGACATGTCAGCAGAGATGAAGGTACTCAGGAATCTTATGGGGTTGTGGGTGGGCCGCTGTCTAAGCAGAGGTGCCCAGACCTCCCTCTCCCCAGCCACTTCCTTCAGCTATTCACCAACCGTTTCTAAGTCAGCTGCGAGATGTAATCTCTCTGACATGCCCTGGGTCTGCCCTGGGGTCTATTCCAAGCCCCTCTCAAAGCCAAACTCTCTAAAGCTTAGCCCAGCCACCCTTCAAAGGGAGGTTATTTCTGCTGCTTATATCTGCAATCTCATTGTTTCAGTCACTACCAGGAACTTCAACCACAAGCAGGGGTAGGATTGTAGATTGACCAGTAAAATGACAGCTTTGCTTTCACGTTAAGTTCTCTTTTTACCAGTAGAGAGTCCACATCACTGCTGAAACCACACCAATCCTGTCAGTATCTTGCTCCACTCTTTCCTCACTTGTGAACAAGACCCTTGAACTCCGCCACCTGTGGCAGTAGTTCCTGACCCAGAGTGGACAGTGAAAAGGGTGGTGTAACATGAGTTTTTAAGGTATAAACTTCCTTCCATCCATTTTTTCAATACTCATCTGAGTCCAGGTCTTAGGGGCATCAGAGATACGAGACCCCTCTCTACACCACCATCCTCTCCACTTTTTCCAAGTGGCATACTGAGGTGTATCTGTAAAACACTTACAGTATTGTAGCATTATTATATTTATGCACAGATGTGTGTGGAAACAGGCAGGAGAGACAAGGACCAAACTAAGTGTGATAATCTCAGCATGTAAGTTTTCTTTCACTAATCACGTTAGCCAACATGTGTGATGTAGCGGAGTCAGAGTTTAGCGAAGAAACTGAATTATTTTCTAGCACAATACCTGTGAAAGCATTTATAGACAGGATTCAGAACACGAGGGGGCAATCAACTCCTGTCCTGCCATGTTACACAATCATCATGTCCAGGCATCATCAAACATTTTCAGATTAGCAGATATGAGAAATCATGCAACTGACCAAATTTCATAAATCTAACCAGTTATTTTGTTAAATATACTACCTTGATGAGAAATGGTATTTTTCACTGTGGTCCAACTTGTTTTGTTGGTGTGTTAAATAGTAGAAGATTCTCCCTGCCTTTTTGCACTTAGCTTCAAACACAAACCTGATATGCTGAAGAACTGTGCCAAGGCCGGGTACTACAAACTCATTTTTGATGCCTGCGTGCAAATGATCACGTCTGGGGTCAGGACCCATTCTGTGATCTGCAGGTTGGAGTGCTAAGTTGCAAGCCAACTTAGCACTCCAGACATGATTGATTATTATAATATAATTAGTTGGATACTGTACAGTATTCTCTGTGATGTATCTGTGTTCTATTAACTTTCATATTTTCAGTGTAAATAGGAATGACAAAGCAATGAAACATCTTCTGCAGTTTCTCCATCAGCAACTCTAGGTTATTTAATATTTTTCCTTTTTTGGCACATGTCTGCATACTATCAAAAATTTTAATCTGTAGAAAGATTTTCAATTGATTTCTTCTTTAAAATGCTTTTCCTTCTTGCTGCTTCTTTAAACTTACAAATTAGCTCAAACCAAATAGATGTCATTAAACAAACATAAAAAAAAAAATTCAGGGGGATTAAATGTAATATTATTTAATTGCAAAAGACATGACATGTTTATACAGTTGAAAATCAGGGATGTCAACAGTGCATCAAAAAAAGTTACAGTCTTGGAGAATCCATACATAATCAGTAACAGCAAACATTAACATAAGAACTATAATAAGACCAAAGGGGTCTGTAACAGGACGAGAGGTTGACTTGAAATTCATTTAACTTGAGAGTAGACACTGTTCTCAGTGCACTCTCTCTTCCTTCTTCCTCTTGTTTTTCTTTCAGAGAAATTCAGTGCAGCGTAATTTAGTTCTTCATCAACGTCAGTCTGCTTTGTAATTAAAAACAAAACAACACCAAAAAATACTTGTTTAGATGTTTTTTTTTTTTATTAAACTTTCAAAACAGTTTAACAAAATACCAATATTTTTCATTACTTACTGGTTGGCATGAGTTGTCATTTTCAGGTATAGCACTTTCTGCGCCTATAAACATGAAATTACAGTAAAAAATATATAATGGTGGAATGCACTTAATCAAATATGTTGGCACACAAAGGAATAATAACCACTATGGAATGTTGAATATTTGGGATGTATACACTCCCTCATGGTTTTACAAGATAATTTTGCATAAATGTTTAGTCTCTCCATCATAAGATAAGGTTAGATAATGTTTATTTGCCACATGCACAGCTGTACACAGTAAAATGCACAGTGAAATATATTTTGTACCTGCAGCCAATAGAGTAAATAAGAAAAAATAGCTAAATATGAACATGCAATTCACACATCACAACACACAAAATAAAAGTATATAAATACATAAAAGGTAAAAATATAAAATTCTAGTTAATGATATTTATACGACGACATGTTATTGCAGCTGTGAATTCAATTCAGTTCAATTTTATTTATATTGTGCCAAATCACAACAAACAGTTACCTCAAGGCACTTTATATTGTAAGGTTACCTTACAATGTGGCAATAAGTGCATGGTATGGTGCAAATCAAGCAGAATAGAATAATTCACAATTTAGGGCTAAGAGTTAAGCAGACAGACGGCTTGTGGTTAAAGACAACTAAGAATAATGGAATAATTTTAGCCTTTCACATAACTTTACCTCCTTACCTTTAATTGGTTTACATGCGCTTCGGTTGTAGATGAGGAAAACATTTCCAATGACAGAAATAGCCAAACAGATGATTAATAATGCCGTTTGAATAAATACAGATTGTGTTGTTTGCGCTAGAAAAAAACAAACAAAAAAAAATCAGTCCTCAAAAAGTCTTATCACTCATGTTTGTATGATATATGGAGTGTAACATCCAGACTTGAACACAAAATCATACCAACTTCCAGTGTAGCTCCATTTCCAAACAGTATCTCCCCACACTTGGCCACAGCACAGTAATAAGTCCCAGCATCAGAGGAGCTGACTTTCTTAGAGAAGTTGTAAACACATCTTTTCTGTGAATCTAATCTTTTCTCACTTTTGTTGCATTTATTTCCATCAGTGTAGATGACTGGATGAGATTCATGTGATCCAGCTCTGAACCAGAGGACATTGAGACCTCTGGGACAGGTCTGGCTGTCAGTGTCAGAGCGGACTGAACATTGGAAAGTTGCATTGTCTCCTGGACGGAGTGGATTTGAGCCTATCAGCTCCTGAACAACAACACTTTCTGATGTTTTCTGATAGTTTCCTGTGAACATAAAATGTAAAAACATTATGCTGTCATAGTAGCTAAAAACTTTGTAAATGAGGATGTACAATTTTATACCTTTTACATACAAATATGTCCCGCTCCAGTTAGTCCTAATCCATTCTGTGAGCGCACAGTGATAGAATCCCTCGTCCTCTAGGACTGTCTTCAAAATAGTCACATTGCTGAAATTGTTATCATTATGCACCTTAAATTTTGATTTAGAAAATTCAGGACCATACTGTGGTGCTGCAGATTTAAACAGTGTCATAATTAACTTAAGAGTTTCCCCGACACTCTGCTTGTACCAGTGGACTTCTCCACTTTGGAGCCCTTTGGGTAAAGCACATGTTAAGGTCGCTGATTCACCAAGCTGAACTGTTTCCACTGGAACCAAAGAATCTGAATGAATAGAAAAGATACAAACTTGAAAAAAGGCATCATTTCAATGCAAAGTTATTTTTTCTGTTAATCTACACACAACTTTCTAACATGTCAGTTTTTAACTTTTATCACCACAATAATAAAAATGAAACAAACACTTACATCCTCGATGAGAAAAAAACAATGTAATCCATAAGACGATCATCTTGACACTGCTCCGTGTTCAGGACTTCACTGGTATTTCAGTGAGTGAAAGAGGTAAGATGGTTGTATTAGGTCAGACGGTAAAATGTATCTGATTGGTTAAGACTGAAGAGATTCAAAAATACACTTCCTGTCACGTTGGCCTCATCCTGGGCTTTGTAAAACATATCACCTCTCTTTCATCTTCAGCTGCAATTGTCCTGATTGTTCACTTTTCATTTTTGACTCTTGAGTCATAAATTTTGCTTAAATTTGGGTGATAGTTATTTTTGTCCTTGGCTTTCAAGCACATTAGCAGGCAACTATAACAGTTAGAGCGCCTGTTTGTGGTATCTACCCTGGAATATATAATATTTTAGATTTTAGATTTGAGATGAAATTTTGCACTGTGAAAGAACTGAAGAGCAAGCTCAACCAATGACCTTTACCCAACTAATGTTCAATTTTTGTAACAAAGGTCATGGCAAGCCATTTGGCAGTTGCATTAAAAATCTCACAGGTTAACCCCATGGTGGAGCTAGAGGTAAAGTCAGAATAATACCAACTGCAAGATTTGGCTGTGATTATTCTTTCTTAATTAAAGTAGGGATGCTTTCTTTGCATCAGCTGTATCCACAAAACCTAGCCCGATATATTGTGTATCATTATTTGTCAAGACCCTTTTTCTTGATAAGGCTCTGAGCAAAATTCCTTCAAGTGGATGTTAGACCCATCTGAATTTTCTTCTGTGCACTATTGACTGACCTCTTTCCCCCCATTTCTGTCCAGAAGAAGAGGCCATGCAGAGAAATGGGGAAGAGAAAAGAAAAAAAGAAAAAAAGAAAAAACACAAACCAACAAGAAAGTGAATTCTGCAGAAAAGTCTTAACAGACTGGATGCACTATGAATACCACTTATTTATTTTGAACATGCAAGATGCATTCATCCATTTTCTGTTTCTCTGTGTCTGGGTTGTGGTGGCAGCAATCTGATATAGGATGTGTCTTAAACACCTCACCTTGGAGGTGTCAAATATGCATCTTTGTCAGATGTCTGCACCACCTCAGCTGTCCCCTTTCAGTGCCACAGAATTAGGAGTAGCATCTCTACTCCGATTTGCTGCTTAATGATTGAGCTTCTCACTCCATCAACACCTAATGGAAGAAACCTGTTTCTGCAGCTTTTATCTGCAATCTTATTCTCTCAGAAACGCCTCACAGCTCATGGCCATAAGTGTTGGCAGTAATGTAGATTGACCAGTAAATTGAGCTTTATGCCTAAAAATTCTGTCCTTAAAAGTTATGAACATAATAATAAACAAAGAAACACCAGAAACAAGCCAACTTTATCACTGGCATTGTCTACCATGAGTGTGCCTGAATAGTTTTGATTAGCAGGTTTCTAACTGAGAGAAGTGAGTCAAACGTAATCTGTGGAGCACTGTTTATAAGAGCTGTTCAAAATCTCTAAATGCTAAAGAAAGGTGCTTGATAGCTTTCTTTATTATCTCCTTTAGCATAGGATACACTGGGCCTTTATGAAAGGAAGTTCCATAATTCACCATCTGACTTTTCATGAAAACAATCAACAAATCTGATAAAACAGATCATGGAAATGATCACTGCAACTTTCTGTGAAATACATGTCTGTGTGTTTTCCTTTTCATGCCATAGTCAGATATGTTTTGAACTTTCAACAACTGTTAAACTCACAAGGATCATCAACAATAAGCTGTTGGAATAAACTATGTTGTCAAGCTGTTGCCTTTCATGAAGAACCTGGATTTATACAAGCTCTATAAATCATGACTATGAACTATTTTCATTGATCAAAGTGTGTTTGAGGTTTGCTGTTGCAAGCTATAGTTGCCATTGGATTGGATTATGGATTGCTCACTGAGGCCTCAGTTTGTACAGCTGGGAGAACCCCATCTGATGTGGTGGTTAGCAATACTGGGACACCACAGTGGATTGTCATATCTCCAATTTCCAGGGCAACAGTGAAACATGCCACCTGCAGAAGTTCTCTGATGATACTGCAGTGGTTGGGTATATTGTGTGTGGGCAGGAGTCAGAGTACAGGGAGCTGGTGAGGAGCTTTGTGGAGTGGTCCAGCAGAAATCACCTCCTTCTCCTTCACCACTTTCCTTGACCTCATGACATTTTCCACCAAGGTCAAGATGACATCATTAGGAAAAGACTATTTCACTCCACCACATGTTAGCCTAATTCTCCTATTGGCTATTGGCTTTGCAAGTACAGCTGTTGTAACTGGCTAACAGAGAGGAGCAGCCACACTCCTGTGTAAAAAAGATCAAACCTAACATTACCAAAATTCACTGCATCATCATGATGCTGTAAAACACATTACAAACCTTTAAAGTTTTAAGGTATTAACTGTCAAATTCAAAATGTCTGCTGACGATCTAAAAATGTAACAGAATTGCTTCCTTCTCTGTCCAGAGATTTGCAGATGTGGATAAAAGAAAGCAATGTGCCACAGACGATGCTCTGCGGGAACACAGAAAAGTCCATCATGATATGGTATGATAACATTTTGTATTGTTAAAATTTGAGATTATACCATACAAAATATTTAAGTTTAATATCACAGCACTGACAGCTGGGATAGGCTCCAATCCCCTGTGACCCTGAAAAGGATAAGCAGAAGAGAATAGATGGATGGATGGATCACAACACTAAATGCAAAGGTAATTTAACTCGGGCACGTACGGCCATCTGTACTGTTACTTGTGTTTGGATCATAAGAATGAAAATACTGCACATTAATTTCACTGAGAAAAAACCAAAACATACAAGCAAACAAACAAAAGCCCCAATGCCATTCTTACATATTTGGAAATGCTGTGGTTATATGTTTAAATTTTGAACTTGTTTAGCTAAAGTTCATAGAATTTGAGTGGCTGTGCATATTTGCTGCTCAAAAAAATTAAAGGAATTAAAGGAAGAGTATAGTACCAAGTTAATTAAACTTCTGGGATGTTGATATGGTCAGTTAAGAAGAAGGGGTTTTTCATTAGCTGCTTTAGTGCACCGGTGCACCAGAGGGGCAAAAATGAGACAACACCCCCCCCTAAAACCAATAGTTTTACAGGTGGAGGCCACGGACATTTTTTCCCTCCTCATCTTTTCTGACTGTTGTTTCACAAGTTTTGCATTTGGCTAGGGTCACTGTCACTACTGGTAGCATGAGATGATGCCTGAACCCTACAGAAGGTGCACAAGTAGTGTGCTCCTCCAGGATGGCAGATCAATTCATGTCATTGGCAGAAGGTTTGCTGTGTCTCCCAGCACAGTCTCAGGAGATTCCAGAAGACAGGCAGTTACTCTAGGAGGACAGTAGGACTGGCAGCAGGACCGGTATCCGGTCCTTTGCACAAAGAAGAGCAGGTTGAGCACTGCCAGAGCCCTACAAAATGGCCTTCAGCAGACCACTGGTGCGAATGTCTCTGACCAAGAAATCAGAAACAGACTTCACGAGGGTAGCCAGAGGGCTCAGTGTCCTCTAGTGGGCCCGTTGTTCCCTGTCTGGCACCATGGAGCCCGACTGGCATTTCCCATAGAATACCAAAATTGGCAGGTCCATCACTGGTGCCCTCTGCTTTTCACAGTTGAGAGCAAGTTCACCTTCAGTGCAAGTGGAAGATGTGAAATGTATTGGAGAAGCTGTGGAGAACATTATGGTACTTGTGACATCGTTCAGCGTGACCTGTTTGGTGATGGGCCAGTGATGGTCTGGGGAGGTATATCCACGGAGTGATGCACAGACCTCTACAAGGTAGGCAACAGCATCCTGACTGCCATTAGTTAGTGGAATAAAATCCTTGGACCCTTTGTTAAACCCTACGCTGGTGCAGTGGGTCCTGGGTTCCTCCTGGTGCACGACAATGCCTGGCTTCATGTGGCAAGAAGTATGCAGGCAGTTCCTGGAGGATAAATGACTTGATACCATTTATTGGCTCCCATGATTGCCTGATGTAAATCCAATAGAACATCTCTGGGACATTATGTTTTGGTCCATCTGACATTGTTAGGTTGCACCTTTGACTGTCGAGGAGCTCAGGAATGTCCTGTTCAATATCTGGGAGGAGATGCCCCAGGATGCCATCTGTCATCTCATTTACAGCATGGACCTGCTTTGTCAGGCATCCATACAAGCATATAGAGCCCATATAAACTACTGAGTACCATTTTGAGTTGCTGCAATGAAATTTCAGCAAAATGCATTAGTCTACTATATTATTTTTTCACTTTGATTTTCAGGGTGTCTTTGAATTCAGCCCTCTGTAGATTGATAATTTTAATTTCCATCAAACAATGTGGCATCCTTTCATTCCTAACACATTACCCAGCCCATATCAGTATAGTTTTTTTCCCACAGTTTTTTCCCATTGAGATCTGACGCAAAGTGTTTCTTTAATTTTTTTGAGCAGTATGTTTGAGCCTGCATGCATTCTTTTAATCCTGTGTGGATAACAGAAAATGCCAAATAAATTCAAACTTGTGCACCCAAGTCTTTTTAAGTCAATCATTACACCCTGGAAAAAGAGCAGTTTAAGGAAATAATTGAAAGCTCTAAATTCCACTGACATTTATGCCCATGATGATTGTACTTAATGGCAGTGGTGCAGTGGTTAGGCGCTCGCCTTGCAGCCGGAAGGTTGCAGGTTTGAGCCCCTGTCCCTGCGCTGCGTTGTGTCCTTGGGCAAGACACTTAAACCACATGGCGTAACGGTAGCGGCGGTCTCTGGCTGCATGACCGTAGATGCTCGTCTCTGGATGAGTGATCTAACGATCATTTCATTGTGTGCCTTATGCGCACAATGACAGTGAGTTGAATCTAACATCTAACATCTAAACTTACCACAACTAGAACTTCTGGCACTTCCAAGTTCCCATCCAACTCCATTTCCAATATTCTTCCACATGTCACCACAGCACAGTATTACAGTAAGTTCCAACATTACACAAGCTGATGCTCAAAGCACAGAAGCACATTCAGACTTTTGCAGTAATCTCAAATTAGTGCTTCTGTTCAGTCATGAAATCTGAAATAAACTATGGAGCAGTGGTTGTCGTCACAAAGAGGGTTAAAAAGGGAGAAGAAGAAAAGGAAAGACTCACCAAAAGTGTAAAAATATCATAAACTCTGAAACTCATGCTGTATTATCTATTTATTATTAGATATTGAACAAATTTCAGCGATTCACTACAACTGTTGTAGCTTGTACTTTAAAAAAAAAATTACATATTTTGAAAGATTTAAAAAAATCACGCTAATACACAATAAAATTTTCTTAGGACATTTTATTACTACAAGACTGCAAAACTAGGGTCAAATTTTCTACATGAAGAAGTGATAAACTAAATTAAGAGTTCATTGTTGCATATTTATTTGTTCTGATACAGATACCAACACAATGTACTGATCAAAATCACCAGTCTCTTTTCAAATGTTGAAACATGTAAACTTGTATATACTGACTGCAATTAATTAATCATCTCACATTTCTACTTTAATATAGAACTGTTGTGGAGAAAAACTGGAAATGTGAGGAACGAGAGCAGGGTAATGTTGAGGACACCCATGTCATCCTGACTTATTGGCCATCTACTTACACGCACTATGTGATTTAAATAATGTCCAATCTTTGATATACTTGTGAATTTGGAGGACTTTTTTTCTTTGGGTTTGACTAAACAGAAGATATAAGACAAGGAATAAGACAAACACACACTAATGACCAGACTACTCAAGGAATGTGCAATTCAGGGCTGATCTTTTGATTTATGCAAATGTAAATACATTTAAATGCACTGATATTAACGCATACAGAAGTAGAACAGAACTACAGCACATAAAAGTCTATTAACTCTAAGCAAATGTTCGCTTAATTGTTTTACAAGGAATTTACTGGTAAGTAGATCTAATTCAGCCCAAAAGCCTTGACATTTGAGTAGATCTGCTGCCTTCCCATTGTATTTGTGTCTTTTCTTGTCCATCTGTCAGCTTTCATCATGGTAAAGATAACAGTAGAAAACATCTGTGTGTCCTTATTTTGGGGAAAAAAAGAGTAAATAAAAACTATTAGAAATCTCAAAACTCCAATCTGTAAAAAAAAAAAAAAAAATCACATTTATAAGAAAAATCTGAGATTTAAGAACTTTACCTGCTGTATTTTCTGATCACTGAAGTTTTTCTGCAGGACAGCAGCTTGATTATAGAATATACAGATAAGGATTAATGCTGATGTAAGATTAATTAGTTTTTGTTCATGGAGAACTGTGAGTAACGTCAGTTACCTTTAAAATGATCACTGTCATTGGTCCTGATCATGCAAATGAGGAGAGCAATAACAATCAGAACCAAGACAGGGCTCAGCAGAAAATTACTTGTACTGGCCATCTGTAACCACATGCTGCTTTCTGGAACTGTATTAAAAGTGGAAAAAGATCAAGTTAGATATGGTTAAAAGTAAGATATGCTTGATTTCACCTCCTGATAAGACTAGAGTGAGTGTGAATGAGAATTTGTAATGAATTAATTAAGCAGTGTTCACTGGATATTCTGGCACTTAAATATTACCATTTATTAATAGCACAGATACCTTGAATATCCAGTGTAGTTCCATTTCCAAATAATATCTCCCCACATGTGGCCACAGCACAGTAGTAAGTACCAGCATCAGAGGAGCTTACGTTCTTAGAGAAACGATAAACACATCTATTCTGAAGGTCAGATCTTTTTTCACATCCATGTTTATTCCTGTCGGTGTAGATGATGCTTGGATGAGATTTATCTGATCCGACTCTGAACCAGAAGACATCATGGTCTCCTGTACTTTTCTGGTTTTCAGAGTCAGAGAGGACCAAGCATTGGAGAGCTGTTGTGTCTCCGGGATGGACTCGATCTGATACTGTTGGCCACTGGACAACACTATAGTTTCATGTCTTCTGAGTGTTTCCTGTTTAATAGTTAATATAAAAATATTCTTCAAAACTTGCTCAAACACACTTAAAACTTTTTTAAAATTTGTGTCAGTTTGTTACCTTTGACTAGCAAATATGTCGCACTCCATTCAGGATTAAGCCATTCTATGATTCCACAGTGATAGATTCCTTCATCCTCTTGGACTGTCTTTAAAATGGTCAGGTTGCTAAAATTTTTAGCATTAAATGCCTTAACTCTTGATCTAAATATTTCTTGACGATACTGAGGTGCTCTAGTTCCATACATTGTCAAAATCAGTTTAAGATCATCCCCGATACTCTGCTTGTACCAGTGGACTTCTAGACTGCTGAGCTCTTTATTGGGTAAAGCACATGTTAAGGTTGCTGGTTCACCAAGCTGAACGGTTTTCACTTGAACCACAGAAGCTAAATTAAGAGAGCACATAGACAATAATGAATGGTGTGGAAATGAAAAAGAAAATATTCCAATACAAAATGTATTTTATTTTCAACACATTTATTTGATATCTAATTTCTCTACATAGAAAACTTTTAGAGAAAATTAAGAGCACTTACATCCTTGATGAAGAAAAAGCAACGTAATCCACAGCACCATCATTATGACACTGCCCCTTGTTGAGGACTTTGCTGATAGTGCACTGAGTGAAGGAGGTCAGATGATCTTGTTAGGTAAGACTGTAAAATGACTCTGATTGGTTAACACAAATAGATTCAAAAGTCCGCCTCCTGTCACACTGGCTTCTTCTTGGGCTCTGTAAAAATGTTTCACCTCTCTTTTGTGTTCTGTTGCAGATTTCCAGGTTATTCGCTTTTTGCCAGTCTCTGGGTGATCGTTTACCCTGTCCTTGGATCTTAAGGGCATAAACAGCAAGTGGACCAATCACTGCTGTTTTTGATATCTACTGCATGAAATATCTGAAATTCATTAACATTTTTACATTTCATATGAAATTTGGCATTTTACTGAAAACAGGCTTAACCTATACCTACAGGAGATAGTTTAGCTTTTTCAAAAACCACAACTAATATGCAATTTTTGTTTCAAATGTAATATCAAACCAGTTAGCAGTTGCGTTAATAGTCACCCATATTGACCCCATGGTGGAGCTAGAGGTAAAGCCAGAATAATGGCAAAAAGCAAGGTTTTAATCATCATTTTCTTATCCCAGTCAAAAGAGGCACTAAAGTTTTAATCAAGCTCCCAACAAGTGTGTGGTTGACCCATCATTCAAATTTTCTATCTAAATCTACTGACATCATGCTCCCTATACTAATCCAGAGAGGGGGTCAACACAAAGCAGCAACAAAAAGAATTCTGCAGAAATTTGTTATTCATGAAAATTTGTCAGCAAATCTTTAAAAATTTCTTAATGTGTTCTGAATACTGAATGCATACATCAATTTTCTACTGATATTCTGTGTCTGGTTTGTGGTAGCAACAATGTGTCTGATATATAATGCACCCAAAACACCTCATGTGGGAATTGTCAAAGATACATCACTGTCAGATGTTCACCTCAACTGTCTCCTTTCACTGTCACAGGAACAGGAGTAGCATTTCTACTCTTACTTGGTGCTTAATGACTGAGCTCCCATGCTATCGCAAACCTGAGCACTGTAACACTATGGGAGATGCTCCTGGCCATAAAAATCTGCAGGAATGCAGATTGACTGGGAAATTGACAGCTTTACTCACAATGGTCAGCTCTCTCACAACACACTGTTACAGCCAGGGTTCTAAATTAACACCCGCTAACCCCCCAAATGCGGGTAAAAAATCATTTTGGCGGGTGTTAATAAAAACTTACTAGCCAATTTTGCCAGTGATGCAAGAGGCATTACATGCATGATACATAAGGCTCAGTTCTCGGTCATTTATCCCCTGGCAGTACTTCCTACATTTCCCATGAACACTATATGCCTTAACGCTACATCATGACATTATACGCCCATTGGCTGTGCGCAGTTTGTAGTGAAAATAGCGTGAGAAACCATGGAAATGAATGCTAACACCACTGAACAGACTTCAGAGAGCAACTCAAGGTAGAAGCGAAGTAAACGGGGCCAGAACTAAACAGAGAGCACACTGAAAGAGGAGGGAGTTAACGTTAGCTTAGTAAAAACTTTTAAGCTAAATGCGGCGGTGATTGGGACTTGGACAGACTGGGGCAGCTGGGGGGGAGAAAAGGAGCGAGAAGAGGAATGAGGCAGGTGATGATGAGGACAGAGAAAAGAAAAAAAGAAAATTTAATGCCAAATGGCTGATGGGCTGTGAATGGCTAGTGTTTGACAATGAAAATGTAGTAATGTTTTGTCAAAATTGCTGCACTTACGGGAAAGAAAAGAACAAAACTAACAATTTCGTGGTCAGAACCAATAATTTTAAAGTCCAGACAATAAAGACAATAAAGACAATAAAGGACCATGAGAGACCACAAAGTCATCAGAAGAGCCTATGAATTAAAGCTTAAATGCATTCAGTGGCACTCATTTCTCTTATTTTTACCGCATAAAATTTGGCTAGTGGAAATTCTGATTGGCCGGTAACTTTAGAGAGTTACCAGCCACATTGGCTGGTGATCAAAAAAGTTAATTTAGAACCCTGGTTACAGCGCTTGCAGCACTGTAGATTCTGCAACAATACATCCACGACAGTGTCCTGCTCCACTCTTGCTCCACTTGTAAACAAGATCCTGAGTTACTTGAACTCCTTAGAATGCCTTTATTGTCATTATACAGAATGCACATTGAGATTGGAGCAATTTTTTTTTTTTTTAGAATAGAATTTTTTAGAGTAGAATTGTGTCTGTGTGCGCCACCACTTGGGCTGGCAACTCCTCCTCAAACCAGAGAGGACTCTCGACCCATTTGTGGCTGAGAACCTTGGAGGTGTATATTCTCATCCCCACCAGTGTGCAATCAACAGCCAACCTTTGCATCATGAATGAGAGGTTGCCGATTGTTGAAGCCAGTAAGACAACATAATCCTGGATGTATTATTAATAATAATAATAATTAAAAAAAGACCTCCGAAATGGAAACCTTCTGCCATTTGACTACTCCTGAAAATTAAACTGAATAAATAAACAGAATAATTAGAAAGGGCACCTCTGGTGTAGTCTAACACTCAACCAGGAATGAGTCTGCTTTATCGTCAGCTTTGTAGACCATGAATGTCGTCAAATAGGCACTTTTGATTGGCAAGTTTCCTAACTGAGTGAAGTTAGTTGAAAGTATCAGTTTGACAGTGATAATAAGAGCTGCTCAAAAATTAAGAACTAAGGTGCTTCAAAACAAATCATAGGATAAAGTGGATGATTCTTTATGAAAGGAAAGGAGATAATTCTGCTCCATACTGTAAGGTGGCTGTAATTAAACCACTACTTAAAAAGCCATCATTTGACCCAGCTGTCTTAGCTAATTATAGGCCAATCTCCAACCTTCCTTTTCTGTCAAAGATTCTTGAAAGAGTAGTTGTAAAACAGATAACTGATCATCTGCAGAGGAACGGTTTATTTGAAGAGTTTCAGTCAGGTTTCAGACTGTACAGAAACAGCATTAGTGAAGGTTACAAATGATCTTCTTACAGCCTCTGACAGTGGACTCATCTCTGTGCTTGTCCTGTTGGACCTCAGTGCAGCTTTTGATACTGTTGACCATAACATTTTATTACAGAGATTAGAGCATACTATAGGTATTAATGGTACTGCACTGCAGTGGTTTGAATTATATTTATCTAATAGACTCTGATTTGTTCGTGTAAATGGGGAGCCTTCTTCAGACACTAAGGTCAGTTATGGAGTTCCACAGGGTTCTGTGTTAGGACCAATTCTATTTACATTATACATGCTTCCCTTAGGCAGTATTATTAGAAAACATTGCATCAATTTTCATTGTTATGCAGATGATACTCAGCTTTACCTATCAATGAAGCCAGATTACGCACATCAATTAGTTAAACTGCAGGAATGTCTTAAAGACATAAAGGACTGGATGACTTCTAATTTCCTGCTTCTCAATTCAGATAAAACTGAAGTTCTTGTACTCGGCCCCACAAATCTTAGAAACATGGTGTCAAACCAGATACTTACTCTGGGTGGCATAACTTTGGCCTCCAGTAACACTGTGAGAAATCTTGGAGTCATTTTTGACTAGGATATGTCCTTCAATGCACATGTTAAACAAATATGTAGGACCACTTTTTTGTATTTGTGCAATATTTCTAAAATTAGAAACATCCTTTCTCAGAGTGATGCTGAAAAGCTAATTCATGCATTTATTACTTCTAGGCTGGACTATTGTAATTCGTTATTATCAGGCTGTCCTAAAAGCTCCCTGAAAAGCCTTCAGCTGATCCAAAATGCTGCAGCTAGAGTACTGACAGGGACTAGAAAGAGAGAGCAGATTTCTCCCATATTGGCTTCTCTTCATTGGCTCCCTGTTAAATCTAGAATAGAATTTAAAATCCTTCCCCTCACCTACAAGGTCTTAATAATAATCTTATCTCAAAGACCTTATAGTCCCATATCACCCCAACAGAGCACTTTGCTCTCAGACTGCTGGCTTACTTGTAGGATACTTAAGAGTAGAATGGGAGGCAGAGCCTTCAGCTTTCAAGCCCCTCTTCTGTGGAACCAGCTCCCAGCTTGGATTCGGGAGACAGACACCCTCTCTATTTTTAAGATTAGACTTAAAACTTTCCTTTTTGATCAAGCTTATAGTTAGGGCTGGATCAGGTGACCCTGAACCATCCCTTAGTTATGCTGCTATAGGCCTAGGCTGCTGGGGGGTTCCCATAATGCACTGTTTCTTTTCATTCACCTTATTTACTTTGTTTATACTCCACTCTGCATTTAATCATTAATTGTTATTAATCTCTGGCTCTCTTCCACAGCATGTCTTTTCTCTCCCCTCAGCCCAAGTGGTCACAGCAGATGACTGCCCCTCCCTGAGCCTGGTTCTGCTGGAGGTTTCTTCCTGTTAAAAGGGAGTTTTTCCTTCCCACTGTCGCCAAGTGCTGCTCATAGGGGGTTGTTTTGACTGTTGGGTTTTCTCTGTATTATTGTAGGGTCTTTACCCACAATACAAAGCACCTTGAGGCGACAGTTTGTTGTGATTTAGCGCTATATAAATAAAATTTAATTGAATTGAATTGCAATTTCAGTGAGTGCACACACTGCTTTCTGGAGCAATATTAAAAGTGAAAAACACCAAGTTAAATATGTCTAAAACCAAAAGATGTTTGATGTCACCTGCTGATGAGATTTCAGTGAATGTGAAAACAAAATTTGTAATAATGAACGAGTTAATAAATTTTCACTGTATATACTGGCACATTTATTAATTTAATTTAAGATTAATGGCACAAGTGTCTTGAACATCCAGTGTATTTCCATCTCCAAATAATTTCTCCCCACATGTGGCAATAGCATAACTCCTCATTTTCTTACAAATGTAATATTAATTTACTTTTGTTTGATAGAGAACTGTCAGTAACTTCAATTATTGTTGCAGTGATCACTGTTATTTTTCCTGATTGTGTAACTGAGAACAGCAATAACAATCAGATCTAAGAAAGGGCACAGCAGAAAAATAACTGTATTGTTCACCTGTGACCAAATGCTGCTTTGTGGAACAATGTTTTTATGTGACAGCCATAAAAAGACTGTTTGAGTTCTCTGTTTACTAAGGGACGGTGCGCCAAAGCTTCCTTTGATGCCTTTATGAAAAGAACTAAGATAATTTCGACCCGTTATTGATTGTGACCCTTCATGAAAACTATCAACAAAACTGAAAATGGCACACAATATGAAGATGTTAATTATGAGTATGCTTTTCATTTCCAGGCATAATCAACTGTTATGTTTTGAACTTTAAACAACTGGCAAATCCACACTGAACTATGAACAATATGCTGTAGTAATAAAATCTGCTTAATGTCAGGTTTTTGCCTTTCATGATTTATACATGTTCCCTAATTCAGGATCATGATCTATTTTAATTTATCAAAGAGTTTTTAACCCTCCTGTTATGTTTGTTTCTGAGGAAGAGCAATGACGTTTCTGGGTCAGTTTCACCAGTGGCATGTTATCCAAAAGTTTGAGAAACCAAACCTTTCCATTAAACATTGTTTATAGCACATTATTAACTCTATTACTAACCATTCCAATCAATATTTAGTACAATGGTGTTTTTAACCTCTAGTTTTTCATAAAATATATTTTTTAACTTCTTTGATTGGAAAAACCTGCATATACACACAACATTGACTGTTTTATTTTACATTTAGATTTTTTTCCTTTGTATGGTGTGACTTTCATAAACCACCTCTTCTGTTCAGGGTTTGACCAAGTGACTTAAAATGAGTCATGAAGATCTGTATTGAAAATAAACTTCATTTAAGCAACGTTTTTGAACCAGAAATGAAGATTTATTTATTTATTTAGCTGGTTTGGAAGGCATATATCATCTAAATGTGCAGTGACTTCTGCATGCCACTAGCCTTTCATCCATTATGACATTGGAGCCTAGGTTATAGAGTAGGGGAAGTTGCTCTACCCACTTGTTCCACACTGTCTTCATAGCTACCAGCTTGTCTCTCTCCTGTGTGACAGCCCTTGTCTCTTGATTATCAAATTGGATTACACTGGAGAAAACATGAAATGTCTCCAGACATTCTGGCACAAAATAAAGCCTATTTTCATCTCACAAACTGGCTGCTGATTCATACTTTGACTTATAGACCCCAGCCAAGATAAGGACCCCAAAATATGCATGTAGATGCATTTTTTCCAGCTCCTTCCAGTTCTCCTGCAAAACATGCCTTCCTTCCTAATAAGTTATTTCCAGATTGTTGAGCAATACTAGCTCAAAAGCTGACTTGATGTCTGCTACACAATCCACTGAAATCCCAGTGGGCCCTGGCACTGTCTTTATCATGTTTTCTGCAGACAGTTTTGCCTCCCATATGCTATATTGCCAAAAGATTTACTTACTCATCCAAATCATTGAATTCAGGTGTTACAATCACTTCCATGGCCACAGGTGTATAAAACCAAGCACCTAGGCATGCAGACTGCTTCTACAAACATTTATGAAAGAACGGGTCGCTCTCAGGACCTCAGTCAATTCCAGCGTGGTACCATGATAGGATGCCACCTGTGCAACAAGTCCAGTCATAAAATGCCCTCATTACTAAATATTCCACATTCAACTGTTAGTGGTATTATAACAAAGTGGCAGTGGCAGTCAGCGAATGCTGAGGTGCATAGTAAACAGAGGTCGACAATGTAAATGGACTAGCTCTTATATAGCGCTTTTCTACTCAGTCAGAGCACTCAAAGCGCTTACACAACATGTTTTACATTTACCCATGCACTCACATTCATACAAGCACTTCCATGTTTATACTAAGCGCTTTTAATTAACTAACATTCACACACATTCATACTCCGACAGGACGGTCGGAGAGCAACTTGGGGTTAAGTACCTTGCCCAAGGATACATTGGCATGTAGCCTGGAGCAGCCAGGAATCGAACCGCTGACCTTCCGATCAGTAGGTGACCTGCTCTACCTACTGAGCTACAGCCACTGCAGACCTCCAAACTTCATGTGGCCTTTAGATTGGCTCAGGAACAGTGTGTAAAGAGCTTCATCAAATGACTGAGCAGCTGCATCCAAGCCTTACATCACCAAGTGCAATGCAAAGTATCAAATACTAGTGTAAAGCAAGGTAACAGAAAAGGTTCCTGTCAAAAGTTACCTTTATATATGAGGTCAATAGAATAGTGTGTGTGTGTGTGTGTGTGTGTGTGTGCATGTGTGTGTGTGTGTGTGTGTGTGTGTGTGTGTGTGTGTGTGCGTGCGATTGAATTTGACCTCCAAGTCAGTATCAGTGTAAAATAAACATGTATGGGGTGGTACAAATTTGTGAAGTGAAAAATTTTCATTGTATATGTGAATTATATTTATTAAGCCAAGATGAAGATATTATACTGTAAAAAAAAAAATGCAAAAATAAAATTTAAGATTATTTCATTCATATTTAAATAGTAGGACAGCTAAACAAATAGCGCCACATGGATTTGGATAAGTGGAAGAAAATGAATAAAAAATAATTCAAAAGTTTAAAATGAACCAGTTCATAAAACAGTGGTTTTGCCTGTATTGTCTTGTCTTAGCCATAAAAAAACATCCAAAAGATCAAATGTAAAAATGTTCTAATTAAAAAGGAAATCATATGGTTTAAAAGAACAATAGTTAAAAACAATTTTTAGACTTTTCTGGCTTTAGGAGCTCAAATCTTGTCAGTGATAATGCAAATAAAGTCTTAACAGTTAATATTGAACTAATGTAGAAAAAATACCTGAGAACTGAGAATCACAAGTACAAGATTTGTAACATAACTAATTTAAATTTTTATAGATGCTCAACTTTGGTTTCAGAATCAGCATTTAACTTGTGAGTAGACACTGTCCTCAGCAGAGTCTCTCTTTCTTCTTCCTCTTGTTTTTCTCTCAGAGAAATTCAGTGCAGCATAATTTAGTTGATCATCAACTTCAGTCTGTGTAAGAAAAAAATGATAGCAACCAATTTAAATAATGATGTGAGCTTTTCAGACATATTTAAATTGAGTAACAATAATATTCATTACTTACTGGTTGGTTTGAGGTGCCAATCTGTGCTTCTAATATAGCATTTACTATTCATAAAGATAAATTTAATTAGTATAACAAATACACAGTAGCAAAATGCATTTGATGTGGCATTTACTTCAAAATTTTTTGATGTAAATAAAAATGTAAATGGTACAAATATATAATTAAAATAAGTTGGTAAACAAAGGAACCAGAACCACTATCAAGAGCTGATTCACATCAATGTGAATGATTACTGAGTTTTCATGAGTTTAAAGTGGAAATTTTATGATTTCTTACACAAATTACAGAAGTGGTTAGGTTTTTGTTCTTTATTTAAACAATGCAAAGGCTAATAGGATAATCACAATATTTTAAATAATTTTAGCTTTTTATAACACTTACCTTTATTTTGTACACATACTCTTCGGTTGCAGATGAGGAAGACATTTCCAATGACAGAAATAGCCAAACAGAGTAGTAATATGGCCAGCTGAATAAATGTTGACTCTGTTTTTCTCTCTACAAAACAAACAAAAAACCATATTTGAAAAATGTCTTATCATTCATGTTGGTGTCAACATAGTTTGAGCATAATTTCCAGCACTGGACAAAACAATCATACCAAGTTTCAGTTCAGTTCCGTTTCCAAATAATATCTCCCCACATGTGGCCACAGCACAGTAGTAAGTCCCAGCATCAGAGGAGTTCATGCTCTTAGAGAAACGATAAACACATCTATTCTGAAGGTCAGATCTTTTTTCACATCCATGTTTATTTCTGTCAGTGTAGATGATGCTTGGGTGAGATTTATCTGCTCCGACTCTGAACCAGAAGACATCATGGTCTCCTGTACTGGTCTGGTTTCCAGAGTCAGAGAGGACCAAGCATTGGAGAGCTGTTGTGTCTCCGGGACGAACTCGATCTGATACTGTTGGCCACTGGACAACACTATAGTTTGATGTCTTCTGAGTGTTTCCTGTTTAATAGTAAATATAAAAATGTTCCTTAAAACATGCTCAAACACATTTAAAACGTTTTTAAAAATTGCATTAGTTTGTTACCGTTGACGAGCAAATATGTCGCACTCCATTCAGGATTAAGCCATTCTATGATTCCACAGTGATAGATTCCTTCATCCTCTTGGACTGTCTTTAAAATGGTCAGGTTGCTAAAATTTTTAGCATTAAATGCCTTAACTCTTGATCTAAATATTTCTTGACGATACTGAGGTGCTCTAGTTCCATACATTGTCAAAATCAGTTTAAGATCATCCCCGATACTCTGCTTGTACCAGTGGACTTCTAGACTGCTGAGCTCTTTATTGGGTAAAGCACATGTTAAGGTTGCTGGTTCACCAAGCTGAACGGTTTTCACTTGAACCACAGAATCTAAATTAAGAGAGCACATAGACAAATGACATAAGATGTAAAAAGTTATAATACAATTAATTTTATTTTCGACACATCTATTTGACATTTAATTTCTTTACATTGAAAATTTTTAGAGAATTAAGAGCACTTACATCCTTGATGAAGAGAAAGCAAAGTAATCCACAGCACCATCATTTTGACACTGCCCCTTGTTGAGGACTTTGCTGATACTTCACTGAGTGAAGGAGGTCAGATGATCATGTTAGGTAAGACTGTAAAAGCATTCTGATTGGTTAACACAGGTTTCAGAAAGTCCACCTTCTGCTGCACTGGTCTCCTCCTGAATTTGGTAAAAGATTTCACCTCTGTTTGATCTTCTGTTACTTCTGTTACCGTTTTGTTCACCTTTTGCTTTTGACTCCTAAATTTAGCTTGTCTCTTGGCAATAGTTCTTATACTTTAATCTGAAGGGCAAAACATCAAGCAGAACCATCACCACGTAACCTACTGTTTGTGGTATATACTGCAAGAAATATCCAAACATAACATTTTGCATTTCAGCTGAAAGTTAACATATTGCCCCAAAGAAAAGCAGACAAGCAAGCTGAACCAATGCCTTTTACTCAGCTAACTAATTTAAATTAATTATTTTAAAATATTTTATACGATTTTCATAGCAAACCATTCTGTACTTAACAATAAATGTCACTCATGTTAACCCCATGGTGGAGCTAGAGGTAAAGACACAATGTCACCTGTAAGACTATAAATATACTTTCTCAATCAAGAAGACAGGCTTCCTTTGCATCAGCTGACTCTATAAAATCAAAAACCCAAGTTAAAGATATTGTATATCGTGAAATTAGTCATGAAATCAAATTTTTACTTGTTGAGACAGCTTTTATTACTAAAACTAAGAAAACTCTGCTCAACATAGACTGACTTCATGCACTCGATTTCAGTCCAGAGGAATACATCATACAGACACATTTAAAAAATCAATACAAATAATCAACACAAAAAGCAAGAAAGGAAATTCTGCAGAAGTTGAAAATGAAAAATTTCCAGCAAATACATAAAATTACTTAATGCACTCTGAAGATTGTTTATGTATATTTTGGATTTTAACTTTATTGCCAACCAGTAACAGGCAATTTATATACAAACATTTTTATCCTGAGACTGAAATTGGGGCTTCACATCATTATTCATACATAAAATCCCAAATTTTCCATTTCCCATCATACAGGGTAAAGTAGGACTGGTAACCCAAACCAATCGACAGAGAGACAAATCAGAGAAAGATGCACCTTAATTAAGAAAAGTCACAATAGGCTTCCACAGTCTTTTAAAGCTCTGAGGTTTCAGTTGTAGATGGGCAGTTACTCGTTCCTTTGTATATAAGTGCTTAATTTTTTGTATCCAGTGATCCATATTTGGTGGGTCGGGCTTCATCCAGTTGACTGTGATCATCTTTCCTGGCTGTCATTAGAATACGTAGCAGAATCCTTTGGTCATGAGTTAAGTGGTCAGGAAACACATCAAGTATGAAAATTACAGGATCAAAAGGAATGTTTAATCTTAGTATTCTCTCCAGTACATCTTTAATATTTCCCTAAAAAGGTTGTATTTGAGGACAATCCCAGAATATGTGGGTCTGATTGCCCACTTGACCACAACCCTTCCAACATTTATCACTAATACTGCTCTTTGAAAGAAAGTTTTCGAGTGGGGTTTGAAAAAATCTTATTTTGCACTTCCAATCAAATTCTTTACAGTGCTGACTCCTGATTCCTTTGTGGCAGCAAGTACAAATGTTCTCCCATGGTTCATCCTACAAAATGACATTCAGTTCCATCTCCCATTGTTGTTTAATATGCTGAGTGCCATCTGCCTCACCCATCATTAGTTTTTTTATACATTAAGGAGACTTGCTTTTTCATAGTTCCTGAATTTTAGAGTAAATCTATTAAATGTTTTTCTATGTTTGTTGGTTTTCTTTTAATGTGTTCCCTTTCTGAATCCTGTGTTATATAATGCCCAATCCAAAAATAATATATCGTCGGCAGAGAGTGACAATTTATGTTGAGTGTTTGTTTCGTCACATATTCCCTGAATCCTGGGGTTAGACCCAATCAGTTCTCTATACTAAATGTGACTAACGAAGGTGACAAGGTGTCTCCTTATCAGGTACCACGCCCCAATGGAAAAAACTTGGAGCACCCTGATTCTAGATCTGGGGTTCTTGTAAAATGCTTGGCTCCATCTAAGAAAAGTATCACTGAACCCCATTTGTTTGAGAGTCTGTTGTAAAATGTTCCAGTCCACTTGGTCAAATGCCTTCTCAGCATCAAGCCTGAGAAGCATTGATGGAGCGCCTCTCTTTTGTGCCAACAACTGTAAATTTCAGGCTATCCTCACATTATCAATTCCCTGTCTTTGTGTTATGAAGCCAGTTTGGTCTGGTTTTACAAGCTTTCTTATATACAGCTGGATTCAATTGGCAATAATAGAGGTTAGTATTTTTAAATCAACACAAAGAAGAATTGAGTGTGGCTCCCCCTAGTCTGTTACGATGCTCTGAGAATAAGATATATGTTTACCTGCTGCTATTGTTAATAGACATTCCTTAAGCAAAATGTCAGTGTGTTATCCTTGTGAGTCTACGAATGCAAGAAACAAGACAATCTCCTGGGATTTCATGTTTGATAGGACGCCCAGAATTGTCCATTGGGCTCTCTTTTCCTCTACCAAACCCCCACCCCTTGTTTTGTGCTGGTTGCAATTTTGCACTGCAAATTCGTTCATGAACAGGATCGTTGTGAGATGGTGCGTGTGCATTGTGAACAAAACTGGCCGTGCCCGGTGGTAGATTGCAAATTGCGGTGAAATAATACTATAGTGCAGCAATCTAGCCAGAGGAAAAAAAAAAATCAGAGTCTGTATCGCAACAGGGTGGAGTGTACAGGGTTATGAAGCGACATTGGTGTACAGTATAGTACGTGTGGAAAGGGCTCTGCAACTATCATTGTGTCATTTATGACAGAGGTGGCATTTAGCAGTTTTTTCATCTGAACTCTTCATATTCTTTCCCCCTCACTAGGCTAGTCTTGATTTCAGTAATACTCAGGGCCGGATGGAAAGCTCTGTCGAGCTGGATGTGGCCCGCAGGCCGCCAGTTGATATTTACTGCTGAAGTGTGTTGCCCTAAACATAAAACACATCCAGACTTAGCGCAATATTTTTTTAATCACAGAAAATAAGAAAACCAGTGTATATAGTGAAAAATCAGGAATACCATAAATGCGACAATTTTGAAAACCGAACTTTGTTAAGAGTATTTAACTAAGGTAGCAAAACAACAAGACCAAAGGGTCACAGATAACAGGATCTGCAATAGGATGTCAGGATTAATTTAAATTCAACACTGATATTGGCATCAACATTTAACTTGAGAGTAGACGCTGTCCTCAGCAAACTCTTTCTTCCTTCTTCCTCTTGTTTTTCTCTCTGAGAATCTGAGTGCAGCATAGTTTAGTTGGTCATCAGCTTCAGCCTGTTAAATAAATATAAGAAAAATAATGATACTGAGCTATATAGAAATACATTATTTTAACTAAACAACAATAATTATCATTACTTACTGGTTTGTGTAACTTGTCAGTGTGTGCTTCTGATAGAGCACCATCTGTTCCTAAAGATAAATGAAGTTATCATATTTATAATAGTGAAATGCACTTTTTTATCATTTACCTCAGATTTTATTGTCATTAATAAAATCCCACTGATAGGAATATGTTATTCCAATGGAAATAAGTTGGTACACAAAGGAAAGACAACCACTATGGTTTGCTCAAAGTTTGCTGGTTAACAAAAGTGTGATCGACTTCTTATGAGTTTACAGTATAACTTGTATGATTGTTCTTTCCAATATTTAAGTGTAATGGGATAATTTATGAATTTCAGATTCTTTTAGCTTCTTATAATGCTTACCTTGAAATGATTTACATATTCTTCGGTTGCAGATGAAGAAAATATTTCCAATGACTGATATAGCCAAACAAATTATTAATATCAGCACGTGAATGAATGCTGTCTGTGCCGGTTGCACTACAGAAAACAAAGAAAACAAAAAATTAGGGGTGGGACTCGATTAAAAAATTAATCGAATTAATTACAAGCTTTGTAATTAATTAATCGAAATTAATCGCATTTTAATCGCATTTCAATATTTGACATGAGAAATATTAATTTAAGTTTAGTTGATGAATGAATCAATATACATAAGCTTAAACTTCAAAATTTTGTGTATTTTCCCACCAGTCTACTACACAGACCAATGAAGGGTGGAAGTGCTCCTGTGATAAGCAAACTCCTGAAATTAAAGTTAAGCATCATAACTGGATAGTTTCATTCAACATTAATGTCTCACTTGTTATAGTTGGAAATTAATCATTCTCTCAGCTGTATTCCTTGATGTTGAAATGTGTTATGCTTGTTTTAACAGTTTATTTTGAATTAAAGTCTTAAAATTAAACCACAAAAAGGAGAAAAAGTTCGTTCTCTGTTTAACCAGCTGCTTTTACACAGCTGTGCTTCGCACTCACGGTTGCTAGGCGACATGAGCTACGCAGAGGTGACGGCAGCTGATATGAAGGCTAGCCGCTCACTTCCGGCCTTTGTGGTGTTCGTGGGCTGTGAAAGACGTGGGCCGGGTCCTTCGCAGGATGCGGCCCCTAATTTGGACATTGTGCGTCGATATAATCTGTATGCCGGGAACTCGTGCACTGAGAAATGTTCCACGGTGCAAAGTGCGATTAAAATGCGTTAAAATTTTTAACGCGTTAATTTCCCCATAATTAATTAATCGAAATTAACGCGTTAAAATCCCAGCCCTACAAAAAATAAATCAGTTCTCAAAAGGTTTTATCACTCATGTTTGTATGAACATGTGGGTAGTTTAAAATAGATAATGAAAAAATCATACCAAGTTCCAGTGTAGTTCCATTTCCAAATAATATCTCCCCACATGTGGCCACAGCACAGTAGTAAGTCCCAGCATCAGAGGAGCTGACGTTCTTAGTGAAGTGAAAAACACATCTCTTCTGAGGCTCAGATCTGTTCTCACATTCATTACGTCTTTTTCTATCAGTGTAGATAATGTTTGGATGAGATTTATTAGATTTGACTCTGAGCCAAAGGACACTGAGATCTCCTGGACATGTGTTGTTGTCAGAGACAGAGATGACTGAGCATTGCAGAGTCACTGTGTCTCCTGGATGGAGCGGGTCTGTAACTGTTAGCCACTGAACAACAGTATAATTTGATGTCTTCTGAGTATTTCCTGTGTATTACAAAACATAAAGATATCCCTTAAAGCTCACAGTAGAAACTTTAAAGTTTGTAAAAGTTGCTCAGTCTTACCTTTTACTAACAAATATGTCTCACTCCACTGAATGGGATACATCCACTCTGCTATTCCACAGTGATAGAGTCCCTCGTCCTCTTGAATTGTGTTCAAAATGGTCAGGTTGCTAAATTTCTCATCCTTCTGTGCATCAAATCTTGTTCTAGAAAATTCAGGGCTATACTCTGGTGTTGCCGATTTTGACTGTGTCACAATTAATTTCAGACCATCCCCGACATTCTGCTTGTACCAGTAGATTATTCTAGTGCCAAACTCTTTAATGGGTAAATCACATGATAATGTCACTGATTCACCAAGCTGAACGTTTTTCACTGGAACCAGAGAATCTGAATAAAAAAGAAAAACAAAACAGAAAAATAAAATGTTTCATGATACAGAAATGTTCTAATGTTCTTATTTAACAGGTAAGTTTTTAACTAAGAACATTTTGGACAGAATAAAAGTACTTACGTCCCTGATGAAGAAAATGCATTGTAATCCATAGCACAATCATCTTTACACTGTCCTTTGTTGGGGACCTTGCTGGTATTTCAGTGAGTAAAGGAGGTGAGATGATCATATTAAGTCAAACTGTAAAAGGCACCTGATTGGTTAACACTGAATAGATTCAAAACTACATTTCCTGTCACATTTTCCTCGTCTTGGGCTTTGTAAAACATGCAGCTTCTCTTTTACCTACCTGCAGTAATCCTTTTTTAGCTATTGTCTCGAACATTTTCTCTATCCCTGGATATTTGTTATTTTTGTCAGTAAAGCTTGAGCACATATGGTCTTGGAAATGTCTCAGTTGTTTCATATTTTGAATTTCAGAGGAAATTTGCAGGGTGGATGTTTCATTAGCGATTAGATTTTACCTCTTAGAAAAGCTGGAGAGCAGGCTGAACCATTTCCCCCTGACTGAAGGCGGTGGTATAGCCTCTTCCAAAACCAGAACAAACTTTTTGTAGCAAATTTCATGGGAAATCAACCAGCATTATTGAGAATTTTAGTTTAAATCACACGTGTTAACCCCATGGTGGAGCTAGAGGTGAATCCAGAAAGATGAAAAACTTAGACTATGAGATTTTACTGTCTGAATCAAAATAAGCAGGTTTTCTTTGCAGCAGCTGGATTGACAAAACCTACAAACTCAGTCAGAGATAATGAATATCATGACAGTGATTATGAAATCAAACCTTTATTTGTTAAGACAAGTTTTCTTTATCTGACTCTTAGTAAAAGACACACTTAGTGTGTTTTATTCATCATTTGAAGTTTCTTTTGAGCAATGTATACTAACTGTGTGCCTGCTATTACAGTCAAGACCAGGTCACACAAATGAAAAACAATTTGACCACAAAGCAGTAAGATATAAATGGTCCATTATAAGTGCTTTAGATCATATCAATTGTACAGTATTTTATTTTATACACATCAGCACTTTATCTATTAATTTAGATTCACCAATTAAACTATCATGCATGTCTTTGGGATGCAGAAAGAAGCTGGACTGTATAGAAGAAACCCATGCAGGTACAGGGAGAGCATGAATACTCAGCACAGAAAGGCCCCAGCCAGGACTTGAACCAGAAACCTTCTTGCTGTGAGACAGCAATGCTAACTCCTCCATCACTGTGCCACCCAACTGCAACCTGTATGCTGCTTAGAGCTCTTAAACTATACACTTCCATCCATCTGTCAATTTTCCACCTCTTATCTTATCACCTCGATCTGGGTTGTGGGGAAATAGTCTACGCAGAAATGCCAAACTCTGAGTGTCCTCTCATTAGGACATACCTGAAACATCTGACCTAGTAGTTGCCATCCTAATCAAATGCTCAAACCTCCTCAAGTCTGTCCTTATGATGCACAGGAGCAGGGGCTCTAGACTGAGCCCTTCCTGAATGGCTGTCTGTCATGATCCTGGCTGTTTTTTATTTAATTATTTTTTTTAGTCATGAATTAGTATTTTAGTTTGTCATTGTTTTCTGTTTGGTTATTTGTGTTAGTTTCTGTTTCTCATGTTGTCTGTCTCATGGTCTGTGTGATCCCTCCAGTGTCGAGTCTGTGTTATGTTTTCATTTCCACATCCTCCTGTTTGGTCAGTGTTCCTGTGCCTGTTTTGTTTCTCATGTTTTTGTCCCTTGTCTCATGTTTTGTTTCTATTCCCAGTGTTTCCCCTTTGTTGGGTTTAGGTTTCTGTTTTGGTCATGTTTAGGTTCCCTCTATGTGTCAAGTGTGTACCTTAGTTGGTCACTTCCTGTTTTATTTTGACAGTTCTTTGTTCTGTGTGCTTGTGTCTTGTTTTACCTCCCCTTGGCTCATCTGTGTAATTAAGTTCAGCTGTGACCCTCACCTGTGTTCCCAGCTGTTGTCACTTCCCTGATTAGCCTCTGTGTATATATTGTTTGTGTTTCCCCTTGTTCCTTGTTGTGTCGTCGTCAGTGTTTCCTTGCTGTGTGTCACTCTGTCTTTTAGTTTTTGTATTTTGTTCTGGCACCTGTCCAGCCCAAGTATTATTGTGTTCAGTTCCTCTCAGTTTCTCAATAAATCACATTAAGTTCAGTTCTGACTGAGAATCCTGCATTTTGGGGTCCAACCTTGCCTGCCTGCCACAGCTAACCATGACAGAATCTCCCATCCTATCTCTTTGATAGTTGAGCTAACTACTTGTTTCTGTGACCTTAGTCTCTCAGTCATTACCTGGGCTCTCATGGTCAGCTAACCAAAACAAGGTCTGCATGACTGTAGCATGCCGCACCATTCCGGCTATCAGTGTCACACTTCAGTACCTGGGCTCTCATGGTCAGCTAACCAAAACAAGGTCTGCATGACTGTAGCATGCCGCAGCATTCCGGCTATCAGTGTCACACTTCAGTCTTCAAGAAGAAAACAAGACACAAAGACATGAAGATACTTGAGTACTTGCACTGGTTCCACAGCCATAATAGGCAGTCTGCTCTTTTCCAGCACAAAAACACTGTCAAATTGGAGGTGCTAATTTGCATTCCTGCTTTTTCACCCTTGGCTTCAAAAAACCCCAGTAAAGGCTGGATTCAAATTTTTTTAAGCCAGAAATGGTGACAAAGCACAGCCCTGGTGGAGTCCAACAATGAGTGAGGGACAGAATAATAATTATATTCTGTCTATGGTGCCTACTTACACTCATGTGCTTACCTACAAGCCACTCCATCAGGCCCAGCTACAAGGTAGGGCTGGATGATGATGATGTTTTTGTCTTTTTTAAGAACTTTCTGGACGGGTTTAGTCTCACCACTCACCTAAGACCAATTTGCATTTGGATATCCTGTCAGATCACTCGGGCAGACCCTTCCATTAGAATAAGGTGGTGATTCATGGAAGGGAAGACTATAAACCTGATACCTTTAAGATGTAGTCTTTATAAAAGAGAAATGTGACAGTCAATAATTGGTTTGCAAAACCACATTTCAAGCTGGAAAGCTTAAGCACAGACTTGTTTAAAGGGCTGAAAGAGTGGTTTAAATTATCCCGCTATCTATTTTCTATAAAGGGTAAGTTATGACCATAAATAAGGTACATTTTTCTTTACTGTCAATGGAGATTGACTCATGAATTTGGTCTTGAGTGGTCACTCAGAATTTCAGTTTTGGTACTTCTGGTCTGAGTTGATTTTTAAACATAAAACTGCATTCAGGTCTCAGACTGTCCCACATTTAAGGATGTGTAGCAATTGCTTTAGTTTTTTTAGCTAAATCAAAGTAAAGCCAGTTATATTGATTTAATGTTCTTTGGAATAAATGCCAATAAACTAATAATTGTAAAATATGTATTTTATTATCCTTGTCATGGTCCTGGGTCTTTGACCCAGAGTTTTGAGTTTGAACAGTCAAGTTCTTTTGTTTAATATTTTTTCCATTTGACCCTTAGTTTGAGGTTAGTAATGTCATTCTTCAGCATATATCTCCTGATTAGTTTCTTAGTTTTAGTTTTGCTGTTTAGGTTCTGTTCATGGTTGTAGTTCATTTTCCTTTTTTTTTTTTTTAAAGCTTACATTGTCTCCTCTGTGTTCCATGTGGCTAGGGCTCCTTCACCCTGTTAGTGTTTCTTCCTGTATACGTTTTATAGCTGTCTGTCCTTGTTGCTTGTTCTTAGTTTACTTCCGGTGTCTCGTTAATTCAGATTTAGTTCAGCCATGTGCAGTTCCCAAGAAATCTCCACCATCCCAAATAATGTATTTTGGCCTTTTTGAAATTTTTTTTAAAAAAAGCACCAAGACATTAAAAATATTTTTTAATTGCAGAAAGTAGGACAACCAGTTAATACAGTCAGAAATCTGGGATACCAGAAATGCAGCAAAACTAAGTTTCAGGCTTTGAGAGCCCAAATTTTGTCAGTGATGAAACACATAAACTGTGAACAATTGATAATTAACTAAGAGAAAAAAATTAACAAGATAAAGATTCATAAGTGCAGGATGTGCAACTAGAAATCAGGATCAATTTAAATTTCGGGAGATGCTCGACATTGTCATCGACATCAGCATTTAACTTGAGAGTAGACACTGTCCTCTGCACACTCTCTCTTCCTTCTTCCTCTTGTTTTTCTTTCAGAGAAATTTAGTGCAGCGTAGTTTAGCTCATCATCACCTTCAGTCTGAAAAAAATTTATTTATATATGTATTCAATATATTTATTTATTTATATAGCACCAAATCAGTGATCTATCTATACACACACACACACACACACACACGCTCCCATTCATTTGACTGTGTAAGTGTACACATCTACAGTGATACAAAATTTTTCTCACATCCTTTAACTGAAAATCAATAATTTTCATTACTTACAAGTTGGCGTGAGGTTTCAGTTTGTGCACCTGATGTAGCACTTTGTGTTCCTAAAGATGAAAGAAATTACAATAATAAATAGAATTAAATAAACTTTGTCTCATTTCTTTTTGTCATTAGTTAAAATTCCATGCAAAGAAATGCATTATTCTAATAAAACTAGTTGGATTGATTAATGAGGTACACAACTTAATATTAACCACTGTGAAGACCTCAGTTTTTGCAGATTCACGAAAAATATGTATGTGACTCTTTATGGTTCTTCCCTTACGATTTTGTATATAAAATGCATAATTGTTTAACGTTTTAAATAACACTTACCTTTAAATTGTTTACATAGTCTTTGGTTGCAGATGAGAAAAACATTTCCAATGATAGAAATAACTAAACACACTATTAATATTGCCCTCTGAATAAATACTGACTGCGTTGACTGCTCTGAAAAACAAAACAAAACAAAATCAGTTTTATGTTGGTGAGTATAAATTCCAGTATTGAAAATAAAATCATACCAGGTTCAACTGTAGTTCCATTTCCAAATAATATCTCTCCACATGTGGCCACGGCACAGTAGTAAGTCCCAGCATCAGAAGTGTTGATGTCCTTATAGAAGTTATAAACACAGCTATCCTGAGGGTCTGAGATTTCCTCACATTTATTATTTTTATTCCTGTCAGTGTAGATGATTTTTGGATGAGATTTATCTGATCCAGCTCTGAACCAGAGGACACTGAGACCCTCTAGACATGTCTTATTGTCAGAGTCAGAGAAGACTGAACACTGGAGAGTCATTGTGCCTCCTGGATGGACTGGATTTGATTCTATCAGTGACTGACTAACTGTATAGTTTGATGTCCTCTGAGTGTTTCCTGTGTAATAGAAAACAGAGAGAGCTTCTGGTTTGTTGTCTTTGAAACGTGCTTAGAAATTATTTAAAAGTTTGTAAAAGCAGGTCAGTTTTTTACCTTTAACAAACAAATATGTCCCATTCCATTTAGCTCCAATCCGTTCTGTGGTCCCACAGTGATAGAAGCCCTCGTCCTCCTGGGCTGTCTTCAGAATGGTCAGGCTGGTTAAATCCTTATCTATCTCAAAATTTAAACTAGAAAATTCAGGACCATAAGTAGGTGCTGTGGATTTAAATAGTGTCACTATTAACTTAAGAGTATCCCCGATACTCTGCTTATACCAGTGGACTCCACTACTGCTCAGCTCTTTGGGTAATGCGCATATTAAGGTTGCTGGTTCACCAAGTTGAACAGTTTCCACTGGAACTAAAGTATCTGAGTTATGAGAAGACAGAAAAATAAAACTTGTTTGATGTGGTAACTTTTCAGTGCAAAACAATTTTTCTAAAAGTCTAGATTCAGCTATTTGACAGGTAGATTTGTTATCTAAGCCAAAATTTTTTAAAAAGCACTTACGTCCTTGCTGAAGAAAAAACAGTGAAATCCATAAGATGATCATGTTTACACTGCTTGCTGTTGGGGACCTCACTGGTATTTCAGTGAGTGAAGGCGGTAAGATGATTGTTTTAGGTCAGACAGTAAAATGTATCTGATTGGTTAACACAGAGTAGATTCAAAAGTACACTTCCTGTCACATTTGCATCATCCTGGGCTTTGCAAAAAACCATCACCTCTCTTTCATCTTCTGTTGCAACTGTCCATTTTGATAACTATGACACTTTTGCTTATCTCTAGGCAATTCTTCTGTTAAGCCCTCAAACAGGAATCAGTACAGTCACTTCTGCTGTTTGTGAAATGTAGTGCAGTATATACCTCAGAAATGCATTTTGCATTTCAAATCTGCAGGGCTGATCATTCACTGGTCAGGGGCCATGGCATTTATTAACTCCAAAGAGCTGAAGAGCAAGTCTGAAACAATGTTGCTTGACCAAAGCAGATGATTGATCCTCTTCAAAAACTACTGGGCAATTTGTGGAACAAATTACATAGCAAACCACCCAGCAACTGTTGAAATGCTTAAGAAAAAAAAAAAAAATCACAAATCAGGGCTTTCAAATTGTTTTGGAGTAGCAGGGGGGCATGCCAAAGTAGCAGGCACCTTATGACCGAGACCTTTGCTGTCCTCCATGGGCATCTTTTCCCATCTGTTTCGCTTATATGAGTACTATCCAGTGTTGCCAGATCTCATGATAGAAACAAGCAACCAGCTCTATGAAAACAAGCCCAAAATAAGCCCTACTGGCAATCCACAACATTGTGTAAAACTGAGGCCGCTTTTAAACAGTAGTATAGCTCATTTCTTTGTTTTGTATCATTGTGTTTTGGAGCAGTGAAACCCATGATTCTTAGCCTCATAGAAGAGAAGGGTGCACAGTTTTTTGTGTGCTTCTCAGTATTAGCATGTTGCATGAAATCAGCATGGTGAGCAGATATTTCACACTTGTAAACTCTGCAGAATGCCTTTGATACGTCTCTCATCGGTACTGCAGCTACTTTCTGAGGTGTTTGCGCACATAACACACACACACCCTATCAAGGTTTATTGTGTTCATGTCTGCAGATCTCACCTATTCATGGACTTATAAAATACAAGATTTCTATTACAGGCTTTTTTTTTTCTATCAATCACAAACAACAAAAACAAAAAGTTTGTGTGTGTCTAAGGGGGGGGGGGGGGGGGGGGGGGGCGACAGGAGAAGGGGAGGTGAAGGAGCAGCAGGGGTGCCTAATCAGCTCCGTGCCTCTGTTATTGATATATCATATGCACAGCTGTTAAATACAGAAAATGCATCTTGTGAGGCGCCCCTATGCATTGCATATAGCATACACCCACTTTTTGCGCCACTGTCTCCCATCTGAGCTCGGATCCAGTCTTTAAGTGCGCTCTCTTTCTCCACTCTTTATTATTATTTTTTAAAATATTTTCCCCACTTACTGGAGCGCATTCTTATCCTTCTTCCTCACTCTGGGCTGTCATGAGTGTTTGTTTGGGTGTGCGCCTGGTCAACATGGGTGCTGTTTTCTCTTATTTCTCTTACATGCATGAGAAGCCATGACGGCAGCAGACGATATGAATAGTCACATGGCAGTCGTGAACCAATCAAATGGCTCAGATTGAAAGAATGTAACTATCACCACGTGCGTCCTCATGGCGCTGGAAATGGAGACGGTGGACGGGGCAAAAATTTTCCTTTGGGAAAATTAAAGAGTAGACGGTGCAGAGTGGTGGAGTAGGTGGAAAATGCGCCTGGCGCCGGCATAATTTGGAAGCCCTGACAAATGATGTTCCAGAAAACTTGTGTCCAAACTTTTGACTGGTACTGAACATGAGAGTGAACTCTCAAAGCTGAATTCCCCAAGTCTTTCCATCTATGTATGACAATAAGAACTGTACATTTATGTGTTTCAAAGCCCATCACTGAAGAGTATAACCAGAATGTCAGTGATGTAATGCATCACAATCCATCACAGCTCACAGGTTTTTGTAATGTGTGAAGTACAGAAAGAAAGTGATACATTTTCTTGTCATTGGATACTGCACAATCTAATCAGTAAGTGAAGAAAAGAGAACTTTGTAGCTGCTCCATCCACCTTCTTTGTTTCACACAGGGAAAAACTGCAGTACGGAAGTTAAAATATGCAGATGAACTGTTAATATGAAAAATATTTCTTATCCAGTTACTCGGGTAATCGATGGAATAATCGATAGAATACTCGATTGTTAAAATAATCAATAGTTGCAGCCCTAATGAAATTTGCAACATACCATAAGCCAATGCATCACCTTCTCACATAGGAGCAACAGGATTCAGGTGGTAGAGCAATTGTTGTAAGTAAAGTTTACTTATATAGCACTTTACACAGACAAAAAGTTACAAAGTGCTGTACAATAATGAAAACACAATCTCAAAAAACAAAAGATAAAACACCATGTTAAAATATAACAGTACCATATTAAAAGAAAAAGAATAAAAATAAAGTCAACAGAAAGTCTGGTTAAACAGAAAAGTTTTCAACTTTTTTTTTAAAAAAGATGCCACAGAGTCAGCTAAACGGAGATGGAGTGGTAAACAGTTCCAGAGCTTTGGCACCACTACCTGAAAAGCTCTGTCTTTGTATTTGTATTTTATCGGTAGATATCCAAATGTAAAATATCGGTATCGGACATAAAAAATTGGTATCGTGCCATCCCTAGTTAAAACATGAGGTGAAGCAATATTTCAACCAATCACATCAACTGGTGTTTTATGAAGTTCTTTATAATTTCATGCATAAAAATGGATCAACACTGAGAAGACCACAGGTCCCTACTGCATCTACAAACAGCTCTTATTAGAGAAACTTTACTGACAAATAGGAAAAAATAGGCTGGAGCCTATCCCAGCTGTCATAGCGCATGAGGAAGGATACACCCTGGACAGGTCACCAGCCTGTCTCAGGGATAACACAGAGAGACAGACAACCATTTACACCTATGTGCAATTTAGGATCACCAATTAACTTAACCCCACTAACTGCAAAAACGACCTATGAGGTTGTTTTATAAAGGAGGACAGGCTCGAACAAATGTATGTGAAAGACCAACAATAAATCACCTTAATTTTTTTCTTAACAAATGTTTTGTCTTCCTTTGCATAATCTTCCTTTTATTTGGTTGCAAAGCACTGTTTGCACACAAAGGCAAATAAAAAGTCAGTCATCGCTGACAAAAAAACAGCGCACGGAAACTTGGATTCATTTCTGTGGTTGGACTTTAAAAGAAAATGTAACAGTACAAGGAGGCTTTTCTTCCTGTGTCACACGCTCTTGTAAACTCAGGAAGCAGGTCTTGCAGCATTATTTTATCAATCTTTGAATACACAAGTGGAATGACTGTTACAAGTATATGTAAAATAAAGCCGCTTACAAGAGAATTTGAAGAGTAGAACAGGGGAAAAACCCTCAGTCACACTGTGATCATTTTTCATCACACTTTTCTGTGTTTTTTCATTACTGCTGGTAGAAGAGGGGAGGAGCTAATCAGCTGTTCCTCCCTGGCCTCTGTAGCAAAGGCAGGACTCTTTAAATGTTTGATAAATTGTTGAGTGTAGGTCTGAAGCCTTTGCCACTGAGTGCTACACACCTCACGTAGGACAGCGGTGGACAGGCAGGTTGTTCAAATTAATGATGAATTAATTAGTTAATACACATTTATATGCTGCTGTATAGCTGCTGCTTTGCTAAACACACACACACTTATTTATTTATATATATATATATATATATATATATATATATATATATATATATATATATATATATATATATATATATATATATATATATATATATATATAAAACAAGAAAGTAAAGCTAAATCAATTGAGTTCATTTAGTTAAAAGTAGTCCACTGAAGCCCTTTAGCTCTTCTCTCAGTCTCTCATCTCTTTGAAGCTCACAGAGAGTTCTGTTCTGAGTAAACAGCTTCAGTGGTTGGTCAAAGGGCAGCGAAATGGCCCACCACAACCTTTGTCTGTGAGTGTAGCTCTTGCATGTGGCTTTGCAGAGGGCCTTGAGAAAGTGCTGCAAGAGCAGCAAGAAAGCTTTATTTATCTGAAAGCACATTAAAGAAAAAATTAAACAAAGAGATCAACAGTTTTAATGTCATGCATCCATCTAATGTTGTGGGAAGTTGTGCTGCACAGAAATACAATTGTCCAATAAACAATTTGAACATGGTATAAGAAGACAAAGATAAAGAGGCTAGTTTCATATTGTGTGTGTGTGTGTGTGTGTGTGTGTGTGTGTGTGTGTGTGTGTGTTTGTGTGTGTGTGTGTGTGTGTGTTTGTTTTACAGATGGGGTCACAATTGCTGATGATCAGTTAATCAAATCCATTTGATTAGTGGCACCTAAAACTATCAGTGTCTGTGTGATAAAAAAAAAAAAAAACAGTAACTGAAAGGTTTGTTTGTTTGTTTGTTTTTTACAACTTTTTGGTACAACAGTGCATAAAGATAAAGGAGCCAGCCAATTCAGAAGATTGGATTCAGCTTTATTGTCATTCTGAAAAGTATGCATCATCAATGACAATCCACCCAGTCTGCATGTGAGTGACTAAAGCAGGAAGAGATGCATGCACCAGCATACAGAGGTGGGGAGGTGGTTGAAGCAACACCTTCCATCCTCTACATTTAACTCCATTCTCATGGTGTCACAAAAACACAGTGACCCAAAGTTGATGAGAAGCTTCTGACTCAGCTGAAACACTTTTAAATATGACAGAGAAATCTTAAGTGAACCAAGGAGAAGGCACAAAGTAAAATATAACAGCTGAGACTTGAATATTTGTGCAGACGTTAGAAAGATTTAGGTAAAGATACAAAGATGATAAAAAAATAACAAAGAAAAAGTCTTTAAAAAGTTAGTCTAACTACCTGTTTGATGTTTGACACATAAATATGTCATACAATTCAATTAAGTTGTTCCCTGTAATTTCCTGGGACAGTGGTGTGTCCACCCTGTGATCACATCTTATAAATGTACAGACAGTAGCAAACAGGAAAGGTAACAACTGTAAAATATAATTCAAAACAGAAAATCAATAATTGATTGTTTTTACATGCCTTTCATCTACTTTGTGGTACTCTGTACATCCTTTGTGTGCAGAACACTACTTGCACCTGAAACACACAAAGCCAAAAATAAACACAGTTGATGCACCGAAATTTAAGCATTGCTGTGGTTGGACTTTCAAACAAGGTCAAGAATACGAAGGGGTTTTCATCTGTCTCTGTTAATGCCACGTAGCTGGTCGGGCAAGACTCCATCCATCCATCCATCCATCCATCCTCTTCCACTTATCCTTTAAAGGGTCGTCAGGGGACAGGAGCGAGAGGCGGGGTACACCCTGTACAGGTCGCCAGTTGGTCACAGGATTGAACACACAGAGAGACAAACAACCTTTCACACCTATGGACAATTTAAAATCACCAGTTAAACTGACCCCACTAACTGCATGGCTTGTATAGTTTATATTAAGTGGAATAATTCTATTGTATTAGTGTGACTAGTGTTTATATCAGAACAACTTACAGGAGCTGTTGAAGCCTGTGTGAGAAAGAGACACACACTCAGACCTGTTCAGTCATGTTGTGACCGATTTCACACTTTACTGTGGTTTGGTGTTTTTCATTGGCAGTTAAAAGGAAACGAGGGCAGGTGCTCATCATTCACTTGTCCTAACTTGCTCTTTATTTTTTTTAATTTAATTTTTTAGGGCTGACAACCTCACCAAATATTACAGTGTGTTCACTTAGCACAGTTACAGAATTTTACCCCATTCAAATTAATGGTACATAAAACTTTAACATGAATTAACATCACAATTTTTCATTCCATGACCACAGATGGAAACAGTTACAGATTTATGCTGGAAGCAAGCACAGCTAAAACAATCAGTTCTGTTTGACTCCAACTAGGCTGCTTCTCTTTTCTCACATCATATCTGGTGAAAGCTCACAGTGACGTCTGTCCTGAGTAAACAGATTCAGTGGTTGGTCAAAGGCCCACCACGGCCTTCGACTGTGAATGTAGCTGCTGAATGTGGTTTTGCTCGTAGTTCTCTTGGCACACAGACACACACTTACTGAAACCTTAGCTAAAACACATTTTTCACATCAGACATTCTAATTTTTAACAAGTTGTATCTCTGAGGTGATTACTAAAATAAGAGAAATCACTGCCAAAACAGCGGGGTACCCTTGTAACTTTTTTTTTTTTTTAATCTCTATTATCTGAAATTCTTATAATAAGAAACTACTCTTTTTTTTTTTTTTTAAGAAAAACTAAACTATAACCTTTAAATTTTACACTCATAGAAATAACAGAGATCTCATCAGACAACCTCGATTAAATCTCATATTCACTATGACAGCTGAGAAAGGCTCCAGCCCCCCTGCAACCCTGAAAATGATAAGCTGATGGATGGATGGATGGATAATCCCCTTGTTTCAGAGATTTCTGTTCTTGACATTTGACTTCAGTGGAGAGTTGTAGTGGAGTGAAAGAGGAAATGTGTGGAACGAGAACAGAGCAATGATGATGAGAACTCTGCAGCTGAGGGCGCGGATGAGGTTTACACCCTATCTACCTGAAACATCAGACTCGGCTATTCAGAGCTGACTTGACATGTATGTACATTTTCATTATTAAGATACATTCCATCTAAATACATTTAAACATACTGATAATATGTACAGAAAGACAGCACAGTAGCTCTAAGTCAACATAAACAAGGTTATTTCATACCAAGGGATGGAAAATAGACCTAATCCAGTCCAAAAGCCTTGACAGCCATGTAGATCTGCTCCCGCTTCACTGTGTTTGCATCCTTTATTTTACTTCTGTCAACTTTCATCATGGTAAAGACAACAGCAGAAAATATCTGTGTGATCTTATTCTGCAAAAATAATCAATAAAATAAATTAGAAATATCAAAACTTAAAAAAAAAAAAACAGAAAGAAAATCACATTTATGAAAAGAATCCTAGCTTTAAGTACCTGTTGTCTTTTCTGATCAATCAAGTTTCTCTGCAGAACAGCAGCTTGATTATGGAATATACAGACAACAATACAAATTAATATTTGTATACTTTTATAACACAGAGAAGTACGAGTAACTTGAATTACCTTTGAAGTGATCACTGTTGTTTGTCTTGATTGTGTAGATGAGGGCAGCTATAACGATCAGAGTTATAACCAAGACAGCACAAAGCAAGAAAATAACTGTACTGGCTCTCTGTGACCACACGCTGCTTTCTGCAACCATAATAAAAAGTGAAGAAAAAAAAAAAGATGATTACTTCAAATGCGTTAAATACTAATTAAGTATAAAAAGTGTAAATTGAGACACATTTTCTAATTAATAGATCAATGTTTACCTTGAATATCCAGTGTAGTTCCATTTCCAAATAATATCTCCCCACATGTGGCCACAGCACAGTAATAAGTCCCAGCATCAGAGGAGCTGACGTTCTTGGAGTAGCGAAAAACACAACTCTGCTGAGTCTCAGATCTTGTCTCGTATTCATTACGTCTGTTTTTGTGAGTGTAGATGATGTTTGGATGAGATTTATCTGATCCAGCTCTGAACCAGAGGACATTGAGATCTCCTGGACATGTCTTGTCCTCATAGTCAGAGAAGACTGAACACTGGAGAGTCATTGTGTCTCCTGGACGGACTGGATTTGATTCTATCAGTGACTGACTGACTGTAAAGTTTGATGTCCTCTGAGTGTTTCCTGTGTAATAAAAAACACAAAGACATTGTTTAAAACACACTTTACATACATTTCAAAGTTTGTAAAAGTATGACAGCTTATTACCTTTTACTAACAAATATGTTCCACTCCATGTAGTTCCAATCCATTCTGTGTTCACGCAGTGATAGAGTCCCTCATCCTCCTGAACTGTCTTCAAAATGGTCAAGCTGGTAAAATTCTCATCGTCATTTACTCGAAATCTTAAACTAGAAAATCCAGGATCATATTCAGCTGTAGATTTGATCAGTGTAAGTATTAATTTAAGACTATCCCCGACGCTCTGTTTGTACCATTTGACTCCTCTACTGCTCAGCTCTTTGGGTATAGCACATGTTAAAGTTGCTGGTTCACCAACCTGAACAGTTTTCACTGGAACCAGAGAATCTGAATTAAGAGAAAACAGAAAAATTAAACTCTGTTTGATGTGGTAACTTTGCAGTTCAAAATTATTATTATTTTTTTTTAATTCTATTTGACATATAAATTCATAATAACATTTTTGGATAAAATGAAAAGAAAAACTTACATCCTTGGCCAAGACAAAACAATATAATCCATAAGACGATCATCTTGACACTGCTCCTTCTTCGGGATCTTACTGGTATTTCAGTGAGTGAAGGAGGTGAGATGAATGTTTTAGGTCAGCTGGTAAAATGTACCTGATTGGCCAACACAGAATAGATTCAAAAGTACATTTCCTGTCACATTTACCTCCTCCTGCGCTTTGTAAAATCTGTCACCTCTCTTTCATCTTCTATTGCAGTTATCCAGATTGTTAAATTTTTCTTTTGACTGTAGTTTTGAACACTGTTAAATTTATAGTTATTGTTGTCCTAGAAATACCTCAAACACATCATGCTTCATGGCAAAACATCCAGCATTAATGACATACATCAATAAAAATCACACACATTAATCATGGTGGAACCAGATGTAGACGTAGAATTATACTAAACTTAGATTTTCATTTTTAAACCAAAACATGCAGATTATCGTTGCATCAGCTTGCTTCACAAAACCTGTAATGGGCATCATGCTAATAAATATGAAATCAAATTTTTATTTGTTAAGACAGGTTGTCTTCATCTGGCTCTGTGAAAATGTAAGTGGGCATAATTTGAATGTTCTTGTGTACAATATAGACTGACTGCATGCCTTTATTTCAGTCAGGAACAGGTCCTACAGAGGAATGAAGCATATAAACACAAACAACTAATATTCTAGAACATGCACTTCAGCTGGTAGCAGTGCAGTCTGGTAGCTCTGATCTTTACTCAAACTTTATTTTTGTTGTATTTTTATTGATTTTCCTTTCTTTTTGTACTGATGGATACTTCTGTGGGGAGATGAGTTTACTCCAGAGAAAAGCTTTTTTTCATTGAAATGGAGCAAATCTGGAGGATGCCACCCTTTTCCAGCTGAGATAAAGAGGTGCTTTTGTGGCTGTCATGCTGAAGGCTTGGAGGTGGAGATTTAAGCCCTTTCTGCCAGCAGTCATCATGGGAAATGTCGACTCTCTGCCCAACATATGTGATGAGCTGGAGATACTGATGAAGATTCAGAAAGTATTCTGTGAGTCTTATATTTTAGTGAAACATGATTGAATCAAAACACCTCAGACTCTAATGTGGATCTACCTGGTTTCACCCTCATACTGTACGGTCAGAGATGCTAAAGCTAGTGGCGAGAAAAAAAGGTGGGGGTCTGGCTTTGTTTGTGAACCAAAGTTGGTGCAATCCTGCACATATCACTGTCAAGGAGAGGTTGTGTTGCCCTGATATTGAATTATTGGCAGTTAGTATGCGACCATATCACGTACCGAGAGAATTCAGTCATACCATAACAGTGCTTGTGTACATTCCACCCAAAGCAACAGACAAAGTTCCATGTGAAGTTCTCCATTAAACTGTTGCTAGAACACAGACAGGCTTCATAATTTCAGGAGACTTCAGTCACGTTTCTCTCTCCTCCCACCTGACTGGATTCACACAATTTGTTGACTGTCCCACAAGAGAAAATAAAACTCTTGATCTGCTGTACACCAACATCAGAGAAGCTTACAGAGCTTCTGTCTTACCACCACTTAACACCTAAACAGGTTCCTCCGCAGAGGCCATCCTGAACAACTCACCTGCTTTATAATATCTTTATGGAACGTAAAACATCAGTACTGGAATCTGTCTGTGTAGGTTCTCATAGTAATCTCTGGAGCTTGAAAAAAAAGGCGACTGGCTGTTTCACCTCTCGTTTGGTTGGTTTGGGTGTGCCTTCTCGGAAGATTTGCCAAAACACGTACGCATGTAGCACACATGCACGCATATGTGTATATATTTTTTTTGTTTTACACAGGTTGTCACACTTGCTGATGATCGGTTAATCGATCACATTTGATTAGTGGAGACTGGCTGCTTACCAGCCTCTTAATTCCTGTTCAAAACTTTAGTTTTCACATGACTGTATCAGTGTTTGTAGGATAAGAAATTACAGCAAGTGATTTGTTTGATACATTTTAAAGGAGAAGTCAACCTTTTCAAACAACAGTGGATAAAGGATCCAAAGAATTCAGAAGACTGGATTCAGCTTTATTCATTCAGCTATATTATCATTGTGCCATGTACCCCCATGATCAGTTATGGTCTACCCAGTCCGCTCGTCAGTGACTTAAGCAGGAGATGAAACATACACCAGCATAGAAAGTACACTCATCTCAGAGTACCAGTTCTCCTCTGCCTCTTTTCCTCTAGTACATCTCAACATGACTCTATTCTAGTGTACTTGGTTTTGTTCATTTTCCATTACAATTGAGTACTGTTTCAGCAAGGTGGGATGAATGTCCTGTGGCAGCATTTGTATGCAACATAAACACAAACGGTCACTCCGTCTAGCTTCTTTTGGATTCCATCATCAGCCATCAAGCACAAAAACGTCTGTGTTGGTTATTGTGTAGCCATTTTCCTCATTGCCGGGTTTCAAAAATGGCACGTTTGATTCTTGTGAAGGAGTTGCTCTCATGAGTCATTTAGTGGCCTCACTGCCTGGCCAATCAGTGGCATGCATTCTGTTGAGATCACATTTACGGCTTGACTCAGATCGCTTGGAACCATGACTGAGTAGGTACTTAAAAAGTACCTGGTACCATCTAACATCTAACAAACCCCTAATAAAACCCCTAAAAACTGAGTCCGGTCAAGTTGAGCTGAGTAGGTACTAGTGGAAAAGCAGCAATGGTGTTGGAAAACCACAGTGACCTAAAGATGTTGAGAAGCTTCTAACTCAGCTGAAACGTATATAAATATGACAGATAAATCTTATGTGTATGAAGAAGAACAAATATAGTAAATAAAGCAGCTGAGACTTGAATCCAAGACCTGATTATTTGTACAGACAGTAGGGAGATTTAGGTAAAAATACAAAGATTGTCATGGCCGGGGAGGAAACAGGCGAGGAATGGCTGACACGAAGGACTCCAGAAGTCAGCGTAACTTAAAAGGGATTTATTTAAGCAGGGGGAAAACAAATACAAAAATCTTGGAAGGGAGACGACGGTCAAACACAGGGAACACACGGGCACACAACATCAACGACGCGACAGAGAACAAATGAAAACTGAGGGCTTAAATACACACTGGGTAATCAGGGCAAGAGAAAACAGCAGGGAACAACAGGTGAGGCAAATGAAACTAATTACACAGGGGAAGCAAAGCTAAACACAAAGCACAAGGAAATCACATGGCAAAATAAAACAGGAAGTGATAAACCAAGGAACACGCAGACAAGTCACAACACTGGGAACATGACAAACATACAGGGAGGACAAACTCAGGAAATAACTATTAACACAAAACGCTGGGCCAACGGCCCAGGACATGACAGTACCCCCCCCTCAAAGGCCGGCTCCCGACGGCCAAAACCAGAAACAAAACCAGACAAGGGCGGGAGGCGGGGGACCAGGAAGGAGGGCCCGAAACAAAAACAGACAGGGAGCAAACAAAGTCAGGAACAAACCCAAAAACACAAGGAAGCACTGGAGCAAGGGTAGAGCACAGGGGCAAAAAACAATAAGCAAAAGGAACAGAACAAAGAAAAGCAATGGCACAAGCTGAATAACAGTCCAAAAACCAGAGCAAAACATGGGGATGAGAAAACAAAAAACAACCGGATGAAACAAAAAGCGACGGCACAAGGCCGGAGAGCTCCAACGTCCAAAACAGGGGGTCGAAACAAGGAACAGTCCAGGAGCTATAACAAAACAAAAACAGCAGGGGAAAAAACAGTCCACAGTTCAGGGGAGTCAGTGGGAAATCCAAAACAAAAAACACACAGTTCAGGAGGCCGCAGAGGCCAAGGGGCCACAAAGCAAAGTCCCAACGAGGGAGGCCGACCGCGCTCCCAGCGGCGGCGGCGACGAGGACGAGAAGGAATCACTGGAGGCCGACCGCGCTCCCAGCGGCGGCGGCGACGACGAGGGGGAGTCACTGGAGGCCGACCGCGCTCCCAGCGGCGGCGGCGAGGAGGAGTCACTGGAGGCCGACCGCGCTCCCAGCGGCGGCGGCGAGGAGGAGTCACTGGAGGCCGACCGCGCTCCCAGCGGCGGCGGCGAGGAGGAGTCACTGGAGGCCGACCGCGCTCCCAGCGGCGGCGGCGACGACGAGGAGGAGACACTGGAGGCCGACCGCGCTCCCAGCGGCGGCGGCGACGACGAGGAGGAGACACTGGAGGCCGACCGCGCTCCCAGCGGCGATGGGGAGCAGGCACCGGAGGCTGACCGTGCTTCCAGCGGCGGCGGCGGAGACGAGGAGAAGACACTGGAGGCCGACCGCGCGGCATGCGGCGGCGACGAGGAGGGGTCACTGGAGGCCGACCGCGCTCCCAGCGGCGGCGGCGACGAGGAGGGGTCACTGGAGGCCGACCGCGGGGCATGCGGCGGCGGCGACGGGGAGCAGACACTGGAGGCCGACCGCGGGGCATGCGGCGGCGGAGAAGGGCGACCCCGGGCTCTGGTGGGGAACCCTCGGGTGACGTGGAGCGCTCGGACTGAGCAGAGACCCCCACCGGCTCGGACTGAGCGGGACCCCCTGGCTCGGAGCGCTCGGACTGAGCGGAGACCCCCATCGGCTCGGACTGAGCGGGACCCTCGTGCGCGGAGCGCTCGGACTGAGCGGGACCCTCTGGCGCGGAGCACTCGGACTGAGCGGAGACCCCCATCGGCTCGGACTGAGCGGGACCCTCTGGGGCGGAGCGCTCGGACTGAGCGGGACCCCCTGGCTCGGACTGAGCGGAGACCCCCATCGGCTCGGACTGAGCGGAGACCCCCATCGGCTCGGACTGAGCGGAGACCCCCATCGGCTCGGACTGAGCGGGACCCTCTGGCGCGGAGCGCTCGGACTGAGCGGAGACCCCCATCGGCTCGGACTGAGCTGAGCCCATGGGCTGAACGGGGCCTACATAGTGAGGCACCGGATGCGTAGGCTGGGACCGCGGAACAGGGCACACTGCTGCTTTATTGAGCAGCAGGGGCTGCTCGGGGAATAGCCGAGGTGCAGGGGACTGCGTGGAAGCAGGCCGGGAGACGACTGGCTGCGTGGAAGCAGGCCGGGAGACGACTGGCTGCGTGGAAGCAGGCCGGGAGACGACTGGCTGCGTGGAAGCAGGCCGGGAGACGACTGGCTGCGTGGAAGCAGGCCGGGAGACGACTGGCTGCGTGGAAGCAGGCCGGGAGACGACTGGCTGCGTGGAAGCAGGCCGGGAGACGACTGGCTGCGTGGAAGCAGGCCGGGAGACGACTGGCTGCGTGGAAGCAGGCCGGGAGACGACTGGCTGCGTGGAAGCAGGCCGCGAGACGGATCTGGCTGCGTGGAAGCAGGCCGCGAGCTAGGGAGTTCTGGCTGCGTGGAAGCAGGCCGCGAGCTAGGGAGATCTGGCTGCGTGGAAGCAGGCCGCGAGCTAGGGAGATCTGGCTGCGTGGAAACAGGCCGCGAGCTAGGGAGATCTGGCTGCGTGGAAACAGGCCGCGAGCTAGGGAGATCTGGCTGCGTGGAAACAGGCCGCGAGCTAGGGAGATCTGGCTGCGTGGAAACAGACCGCGAGCTAGGGAGATCTGGCTGCGTGGAAACAGACCGCGAGCTAGGGAGATCTGGCTGCGTGGAAACAGACCGCGAGCTAGGGAGATCTGGCTGCGTGGAAACAGACCGCGAGCTAGGGAGATTTGGCTGCGTGGAAACAGACCGCGAGCTAGGGAGATCTGGCTGCGTGGAAACAGACCGCGAGCTAGGGAGATCTGGCTGCGTGGAAACAGACCGCGAGCTAGGGAGATCTGGCTGCGTGGAAACAGACCGCGAGCTAGGGAGATCTGGCTGCGTGGAAACAGACCGCGAGCTAGGGAGATCTGGCTGCGTGGAAACAGACCGCGAGCTAGGGAGATCTGGCTGCGTGGAAGCAGACCGAGAGCTAGGGAGATCTGGCTGCGTGGAAGCAGACCGAGAGCTAGGGAGATCTGGCTGCGTGGAAGCAGACCGAGAGCTAGGGAGATCTGGCTGCGTGGAAACAGACCGAGAGCTAGCTGACACTGGGGCCTGAGAGGGAGCTGACACTACTGGAGCTACAGAAGGAGCAGGAGCTGAGGGAACTGGGACCAAAACCGAAGGAACTAAGACAGGGGCTGAGGGAACTGACTGAGAGGGCACTGAAACAGCTGACACTGGGGACCGAGGAAGAGTTACTGGAGCTGACTGAAGGCGAGGGAGAGCGACTGGAGCTAGAGCTGACTGAGACCCTGCTGCTGCAGCTAACACAGAAAACCGATGCGAAGGCTTGGACCTGGCTGCCCCCACCCGCGGAACAGGTGCGAGTGCCGAGGTCAGCCCGTCCGTGGCTGCCCCCACCCGCGGAACAGGTGCGAGTGCCGAGGTCAGCCCGTCCGTGGCTGCCCCCACCCGCGGAACAGGTGCGAGTGCCGAGGTCAGCCCGTCCGTGGCCGCCCCCACCCGCGGAACAGGTGCGAGTGCCGAGGTCAGCCCGTCCGTGGCCGCCCCCACCCGCGGAACAGGTGCTAGTGCCGAGGTCAGCCCGTCCGTGGCCGCCCCCACCCGCGGAACAGGTGCGAGTGCCGAGGTCAGCCCGTCCGTGGCCGCCCCCACCCGCGGAACAGGTGCGAGTGCCGAGGTCAGCCCGTCCATGGCTGCCCCCACCCGCCGAACAGGTGCAGGTGCAGGGGAAGCTGGAGCTAAGGGAGCTGGAGCAGGGTGAACAGAGGGAGCTGGAGCTAACTGAGGGGTCTGGGATTGCGACTGAGGAGGAGCTGGAGCTACAGCTGACATGGAACACTGCGACTGAGGGGGAGCTGGAGCTACAGCTGACATGGAACACTGCGACTGAGGGGGAGCTGGAGCTACAGCTGACATGGAACACTGCGACTGAGGGGGAGCTGGAGCTACAGCTGACATGGAACACTGCGACTGAGGGGGAGCTGGAGCTACAGCTGACATGGAACACTGCGACTGAGGGGGAGCTGGAGCTACAGCTGACATGGAACACTGCGACTGAGGGGGAGCTGGAGCTACAGCTGACTTGGAACACTGCGACTGAGGGGGCGCTGGAGCTACAGCTGACTTGGAACACTGCGACTGAGGGGGCGCTGGAGCTACAGCTGACTTGGCACCCTGCGACTGAGGGGGAGCTGGAGCTACAGCTGACTTGGAACACTGCGACTGAGGGGGAGCTGGAGCTACAGCTGACTGGGAAGACTGCGACTGAGGGGGAGCTGGAGCTACAGCTGACTGGGAAGACTGCGACTGAGGGGGAGCTGGAGCTACAGCTGACTGGGAAGACTGCGACTGAGCAGGCACTACAGCTGACTGAGGCGAGAGTGGCTGGGGAGGAGCACGGCGACGCCGGGAGCGCTGCTTCCTTCGCGTTCTGTTGGAGTGGGAAGCACGATTCTCAGCATCCAGGATGTCCACCAGCAGAGGTGAATCAATAATCTCCACATCATCTGGCAGCCAAGAGAGGTCTGGGGAGGCGGTGGGCTGTGGGTGAAAGGATGAAAATGACGAGGTGGGAGAGGTGAGTTGAAGGGATGACGGCGGATCCGGAAAGCGAGGCAGCGCCTGTGGTGCTGAGCTGCAGTGGTGCGGAGGAGACGACGGAGGTGAGATGACCGGCTGCAGGAGAGGTGAATTAGTGATGGCTTGGAGGAAAAAGGTTGTGTCTTTGCCCTGGACAGGGCGACCAATATTATACAGTTTAGCTTGTAAGTTTTTCCGGAGCATGATTATGGAATGGGCAAGGGAGGCAGTGTCAGGATGGGTGAGGAGCCAAGTGGAGGAAGAAAAAAGTCTGCAGCAGAAAATTGCCTGAATAATCTGACGGGGTTCATCAGTGGCATGAATGATGTTCCTGGAGAGATCTATGAGCTCCAAAATCACTTCCTCTTGCTCGGAGGGGCTCCTGGTATCCGCGGGGTCCATAGTCTGGTCGCGTCGTTCTGTCATGGCCGGGGAGGAAACAGGCGAGGAATGGCTGACACGAAGGACTCCAGAAGTCAGCGTAACTTAAAAGGGATTTATTTAAGCAGGGGGAAAACAAATACAAAAATCTTGGAAGGGAGACGACGGTCAAACACAGGGAACACACGGGCACACAACATCAACGACGCGACAGAGAACAAATGAAAACTGAGGGCTTAAATACACACTGGGTAATCAGGGCAAGAGAAAACAGCAGGGAACAACAGGTGAGGCAAATGAAACTAATTACACAGGGGAAGCAAAGCTAAACACAAAGCACAAGGAAATCACATGGCAAAATAAAACAGGAAGTGATAAACCAAGGAACACGCAGACAAGTCACAACACTGGGAACATGACAAACATACAGGGAGGACAAACTCAGGAAATAACTATTAACACAAAACGCTGGGCCAACGGCCCAGGACATGACAAAGATGATCAAAGAAAAAAGAAGAAGCACTCCAAGTATATATTTTGTTTTCTTTGCTCTTTTTAAATGTACTTTAAGAAATTTGTAGTGCAGTAACAATCCGATAAGAGTCATATGACATTATGTAGGAGCAGGTAATGGATAGGTATTGATGATACTAATTTCTAAATAATGACATGAACAATGTGGACTTAATATACAATATTTTACTACAGTATAGCTTTAAAGATATAACACATTTTGGAGTCAACTTTAAAGAAATACAGATGTGAAATGTAAATGTGAGGTCAGAGGCCAAATGTGACATGATATTTGGATGCAAACTATAATGTGATATTTAGAATCCTCCCATATTGTTCTCTATATGTTCTCAATACAAACAATGGTAGTAAGAAGCACTGTTTTAAATAGTTCTGTATAGCATTATGCAGCCCAATCTACTGACCCTGAAGCAGAGGTCAAATGTGACATATTTAAAATTTTTATACAGTACCGGTTTGGACACCGTGACTCATACTGTAACCTACTTTCTATATGTTGACAATAGACACCAGACTTGTAAGAATCATAGTTTCTAAGTTACAAGGTATTTAGTCAATTTTTGGTCAATAATGACTCCACTCTACACCTCTACAAAGTTTTTAGTTCAAAACCTTTTAAGCTATTGTGTTTACAAACAGAACGAGGACATGCACACGTGCAAACAATACCAAAACCATAACCTCACTGGCAGAGGTAACAGAAAAAAATCTTCAAAAAGCTAGGCTGACTACAACTGCTGCTTGACCTTTGACACATAAATATGTCATACAGTTCAATCTAGTGGTTCTCTACAATTTCCGTGGACAGTGCTGTGTCCAGCATGTGGTCAATATCTTACACAGCTTGTTACAAAAGTAATATGTAGAATTTAAAACAGAATGTCAATAATTGATTTATCTTTAAATGTCCCCCATTTCCTTTTTGGTACTCTGTACATCCTTTGTGTGCTAACAGTACTTGGACCTGTGACACACAAAGACAAAAATAGACATGGCTGATGCATGGAAACTTAAGTATTGCTGTGGCTGGGCTTTCAAACAAGGGCGTGAATACAGACAGTTTTTCTTCTGGACTCTTTTAATCTCAAGTAGCTGGTCTTGCAGCACTGTTTTATTTTTTTTTTTTTTAAATGGAAACACTAATATTAAAAGTAGCATTAATGTGACTAGTATTAATATTAGAGCAACTTACAGGAGCCTAGGGAGGGGAGGTGCTCATCATTCACTTGCCTTACACTGTTCTTTTTCCCCCTTTTTAAAAAAAATAAGAGCAGAGAAATACAGGAGGTTGATACAGGTGAGGTCTGTTCTGAGTACACAGATTCAACGGTTGATCAAAGGCTCGTCGCAGCTGTCGTCTGTGAATGTAGTTGTTGCTTTGCTCGTTGTCCTCTTGGCATGAAGGAAACTCTGAAACCTTAGCTAAAAGCACATTTTTTACACATCAGACATTCAGATTTTTAACACAAGTTGTATCTCTAAGTTGAAATGTGAGAAATCTACTTTTGAGCTCACTGCCACAGTAACATGGGGAACCTTCTGTCTTTCTCTCTTTTTTTTTTGCAATCGTATCATATTCTTATAATAAGAAATACAAGAAAAGACACCGGCAGGTCACATTTTTATGTTATTTTTAAGAAAAAGAATTTCTAACCTTTAAGAAAAAGAATTTCTGTGAAAAATACACAAATAGTGCTCTCACACTCTCTCTTAAGTAAATTTGGCAGTGTTTCCCAGATTTACTATCTTCATGGTTTTAATAAAAGTATTAGTCACAAGTGGTCAGAATAAACACTAATAACAGCTAACACACGGCAACCAAAAGCTACTGAGAAAGAAATACATATTTTATCAAATTACAATATGCAAAATGTTTGCTAAATAGGAGAAAGGTTGTTTAGTACATTTCAGCCAATCACTGATTTTGGCCTTGGAAACTTTCATCACCTTGTGACTGAGTCTTCCATTTGGGCAAGAGGAGATCAGTACTGTACCACAATGATCATACAACTGACTGCTTTTGTTCCTCTTTGTTCACCATGTACAGTAAGTGCAATTTTTTTGATTGTGAAAAAAACAGATGGTCAACTATTGTTTTTACTGCACTGTTGTATAGCTTTAATAAGGCTGTTTATTAATTCTGTTTATTAAATATTGACTCAGGCGGGCTGAATACTTTTGCACACCACACTTTTCAGTTTTTTATTTTTAAAAAATGTTTTGAATCATGTATAATTTTCATTCCACCTCACAATTGTATACCACTTTGTGTTGGTCTTTCACATTAAATTCCAGTGAAATATATTTATGTTTGTGGTTGTAATGTGACAAAATATGGAAAAGTTCAAGGGGTATGAATACTTTTGCAAGCCACTGCAACTGCTGCTGATGCTGTTGAACTTGGAGACAATGTTACCTTTCTGCCATGTCCCTGAGGAGGACAATAAACACTTCTGCTGGTATAAACAGTTTCTTGGTATTATGGTCCAAAACTGCTGCCAGTGTCATTGTTGTCATCATGTTTCACAGTGATAAAAAGGGCATCTCAATACATACTTCTCCCACATTAAAATAGGGTATACCACTGCATTCACCAATGATACATTCTTGGCTGTAAACGGTAATTTTTTCTTTTTTCTGTCAGTCTCACAGATCATACTCAAATTTGTTATGAATATGTTGGGAATTTGTCTCAATTCGCAGATCACATTCACCACAAATCTGTTTATTTGAAACAAAGTTGAAAAAAGGTATCAGCATACAGTTTACTGGTTCAGAACTGGATCAGAAAGATTTGATCAGAATTTATTTACAGTCACAGGAACAGCAGGAATGAAGATGTGAAGAAAAGTTGTGTCTACAGTCCAGAATCACTCACTCACTCAGGTCCTGAGGACATGGCTTTCATATACTGTTCATGTATATACTTTCATATAGTGTGTTTTAGGCCTGATACTTCATTTTTGTCCTTGTCTCCAGTTTTCTCAGTGTTTACTGCACAGCATGCTGCGATATGCCAACTAATACAGCTTTATTGGTGAAAAAAAACTATTTTATGAAAATCCGTCTGTTATCTTTGATGAATCCATAAAAAATGATAACAAAGAAATTGAAACACATGACAGTTTGATGGTGATTTTTTAAGAGGCTGTTAGTAACAAAGTGTCTGAAAATACAATACAAAAATTGTAAAATGGTTGTTTGTTAAATTTTGTTATGCGTAGCGATAACTTTGGTTCATCCTTTGATTAATGTAAATTGCCTATATATAAGTAAATCATCATGTTTTCAGTGAAATTAGGAATAACTTCTGGTATTTTCATAGACACACTTTCACATTCTGCATTTAACTTGAGAATACACGCTGTCTTCAGTTTGATTCTTCTTCTTCTTTTTTTCTCGTGTAGCGTTCCTTCCAGAGAAATGCAGAGCAGCATAGTTCAGATCATGTCCACTGTCATTCTATAAAAAATAATATAATTCATACTGTTACATCACGCTGTTGGAAATCATTTTAGTGAAATAACAAATCTGATTTGGTCTTATTACTTACACTATCATCCACTGTGTGGCTCAATTCATCTTTTCTTGCTTGTGAAGAGTTGTTTTCTGTCCATGATGGTGAGAAAAAGGAATATTATTGACTTTTTAATTAGTCTTCAAGCCTGGACCAACAATTTCACTTGTATATTTAAGTTTAAATTAAATTATTGACCATTAATGATATTTATCTGCAAAGTTAAGTTTAATATGAGGAAAACTAAAACACTATTATAATTTTAGATTTGATGAACAGCACTTGCCTTTAAATTGTTCACATGATGCTCTTGAAGTTTGGCAACAAATGAAAATTATATTAAGAATCAGAGAAATAACCAAGCAGATTATTGTAACCACCAATGCAGTAAATTCAGAACCTGCTGTTGGAGCTACAAAACCAAGAAAATAAATTATTAGTGATTTTAAAAGGAACTGATACTTATTTGATCTTATATTTTTCTGTAAAATCTTACCCATTTGTATTTTAGTTCCATTTCCAAACATTATCTCCCCACATGTGGCCACAGCACAGTAATAAGTCCCTTCATCAGAGGAGCTGACGTTCTTAGAGAAGCGATAAACACAACTCTGCTGAGTCTCAGATCTTTTCTCACATTTATGTTGTCTGTTTCCATCAGTGTAGATGATGCCAGGATGAGATGTTTGTCCTTCCCTGAACCAGAACCCTCTGAGACCACCTGGACACGTCCTGTTATCAGAGTCAGAGAGGACTGAGCACTGAAGAGTCACTGAGCCTGCAGGAGGGACTGTCTTCTCCTGAACAACAGTATAGTTTGTCCTCTGGGTGTTTCCTGTGTCGTATGAAAGCGTGTTAACAAATGTGACTACAGAGCATATTTTGAAAGCCTGAGAAAAATAATAAGTCAAGAACATATTTCACTAAAATCAGGTGATAAGCACTGTGCAAACATTTGAACAAAAGAAACAGACTAAACATATCTTGAGTGCAAATTTTATGAATTTTGAATTATATTAGTCAGTTTTCACAACATACTTATTAACAATGGGGTATTTTTCCTTGGCATTGATAAAATACAGTTTTAGCAGCTTCACTTTTGAAGAATTTCATCTGGAAATTCTTCAAAACTTACCTTTTACTAACAGATATGTCCCGGTCCAGTTAGTATTTGTGAGCCATTGTGTGATTCCACAGTGATAGATTCCCTCGTCCTCTTGGTTTGTCCTCAAAATGGTCAGGTTAGTAACATTTTTATTGTAATTAACCTTCCATCTGGAGTCAGAAAACTCAGGTGCAAACTCAGGTGTTGCAGGTTCCTTCAGTGCCCAAATGAATTTCAGAGTGTCTCCGGCACTTTGCTTGTACCAGTGGACTCTGCGGCTTAAGTCACTCTTCGGCAGGACACATGTGAAGGTTACAGGTTCACCAAGTTGAACTGTAGTTACTGGGATAAGTGTATCTATTTGAAAGAATCATATAAAAGTTAAAACATTAAGTCACAATGATGCAGGAAAACCATGATGCAAACATCATATATGTGTGGAGAAACTTGCACAGAATAAGAAAACACTTACATCCTCGATGAAGAACAAGCAGTGTAACCCATAACACGATCATCCTGCAATGTCTCGTTTGGGGGACCTTGTAGGTATTTCAGTGAGGGTAGGAGGTATTATAGCTTAGACCGTTTATGTCACAGTGTCAAATGCATCTGATTGGTTACCACAGAATAAAGTGCACTTCCTGCCACATTGCTCTCATCCAGGAGTATATCTTCTCTTCCTTATCCATTCAGGCACTCATTTTAATGATAAGTAAATCCCTTTTCTAATGAATGCTAGGAGCTTATCCTATAGTTATTTCATCATTTCTACCCAATATTCATTTTCTGCCATTATTATGATCTGTCAGTAAGTTCTCCAACTAATTGTATGAACCAATTTCATTTTATCTAAATATATTTGCTGGATTGTTTCCACTTAAAAATGTTCATGTTATATTGTAGATGGGAATGAGCACACCCACTTTGAACCAGGAGAGTATTAATTTCTATCTGGGTCTATTCTAAAGCTTTGCTTTCATTCACTGATTACACTTATTAGGTTGAGGCAACAAAACATAGCAACTTAGTTATATTTAACCCTTTTACTACCACAGGGGTCAGGGTGACCCTGACCCCTGTGGTAGTAAAAGGATTAACCAACTCTACTTGGTTATAACAGTTTGCTTGTTTTCTGGGGTTATCTCTGTCTCTGTTTTTTTTTCAGCTGCTCAGCTATTTAGTGAGATAAACACACTTCCAGCAATTTCAGAAAGAGATATACTGAGTTTTTTTTTTTTTCTACTTTTCTTAGAATTCACTTCAAAAATTTGAAAACTGCATAAGACAAAAAGCCTATTATTTTATTTTTTTTTACATTGGAAACTAAGAGGCCATCCCCATGTTTAAATACTAGGAGTTAACTTTTTTGCTCTTTACATCTTGTAAAAATATCCTTAAAACCATACAGCTTAGGCTAAAACCTGAGTCCTAGCTGAACAATTTTACTTGAGCTGCCAGACGAGAATGCAGGAAAGAACTTGACTTAACGGGGGGGATTGAGCTTTTTCAGCTATAGCCCCTAAACTATGGAATAAGCTGCCTCCTCATGTTAGGTCAGCTTCCGCTCTGCATGTTTTTAATGTACACCTTAAAACTCATTTGCATTCTTTGGCTTTCAAGCCAGAGTGAGAGCTATTTATAGTGAGAGCTATTTAGGCAGTTGTATTATCTTTTATATTTTTGTGATTTCTTAGATATATTTGTTGATGTGTGTTTGCGTGCACATGTATGTGTATGGTGTATTTATTTTACTGTGTTATCCTTTTTTCATGTCCAGCACTTTGGTCAGTCTTGTTGTTTAAAATGTGCTTTATGAATAAATATGGATTTGAATTTCATATTTACTATTTACATATTTACTATGACCAATACACCATGTTGAATGTCCAAAGAGGTAATAAGAAAAATATTAGCTCTTGAATTGGATGGCAGGAACACGTCTAAGAAAATTTGGCTCAGGGGTAATGAAAAGTAAGTCATACTAAAACAAAACATCTGGAGGGACATTTTGCAATTATTTAGGTTAACTGGCAGTAGGTCAGTAGCAGTATGGCACAAAAAAGCCATCTTATGTCCACTGTGAACAGTGACTGAACAGAGGAGGTGGATTATGCTACCAACTATCTTCCAGTTCTGTCCTGAGCTCCCTCCCCAGGCACCTCAACCCCCATTTACACCTTTGTTCCGGTGACCTCAATAGGTCACTTGATAGAATGGGTTAAAGTCCCAAATTGGTTTCACCCGAAACCACTGACTGTAATGACACAAGCCTCCTTTCACAACTAGGCGCATGTGGTTATGCACATTAACAGTAGTGGGTCACAACCACCTCCAGGGGACTATGCCCACTGGGGTTTAAATACCTGGGCCTCTCCACCTTTTGGTTTGAGAACTGAAGAAGCCTTTCAGATGAGAAGTGAAAGAGCTTCAGGAAACAAAAAGAAGTCCAGTCGCCCCTTTTCAAGCTCCAGAGATTTCTTTGAACTGTTCTTTTTTCCAGGGTGAATACATTGTGTAGCATGCATAATTAATGAGTTTGAATTTTTGTATTTTCTGTAATTCACACAGGATCAAAAATAGACATACAGTACAGGCTCAAATATATACATATACTCTCTTAAATATTTTAGTAAGTGTTGCTGAAGGTCCTGCAGTGTCTTTTAACTTGACGACACCAAGACCTCTTAACTCATTAGTGATCACAATCAACTACAACTGGTAGTTTCTCTTAATAAATAGGATTTGTTTAACAACACTCATTGGATTGGCCAATACTCAGAAAATTGGTTAAAGTCCAAGAAACTTACTGAATATTCAAGGAGAATAATCCTTCTCCTTCTCATCTGACGGTGACCCAAACTGTCACCGTCAGATGAGAAGAAATTGGTTAGGATGTTCATGAACAACCCAGGAACCACCAAGGCGCAAGGCAGACATGAACTATAAACTTCTGGAACGAGCGTCCACGGTGAAGTGAGTTTTACATCACCGTGGACTGACATGGTGCTGACAAAGAAAGAAGCCCCTACTCCAAAATTAACACCTTTAAACTCCTCTGAAATTTGCAGCTGCCCACGTGGTCGAGACAAATGCCTTCCAGAGAAACGTTTTGTGGTCATTCAAGTCAAAGAGTGAGCTATTTGGTCACATTGAAAATGAAATATGTTTGGAGGCGTAAGGGTGAGGTTTTCAAGCCTAAGAACATTTTACCAATTGTCAAGCATGTAGGTGGTAACATTATGCTCTTGGGCTGTTTTGGTGCCAGTGCTACCAGCACGTTACACAAAGTGGCTGTGATAATGAAAAAGAGACTACCTTCAAGTAGTTCTGCTTGAGAATTGACCATAGAGTGTTGAAACTAGAACACAACTGGGTGTTCCAACACTGCTCCAAAACATGTTGTTATGGATTGGCCTTTCCAAAGCTCTACCTCGACCCCATTGAAAATTTGTGGGCTATTCTTAAAAGCTGGATTCATGCCAGGAAAGCAATCAATTTAAATGAATTCTACCAATATTGCCAAGAAGAGTAGTCAAATACAGTATCCAGCCAGAATTATGCCAGCAGCTTGTTGATGGCCACCTAAAAGCATGTGGTTGAGGTGCAACTTGCTAATGGTCATTTAACCAAATATCACTGGGGTGTATGCATATGTTTGAGTCTGCATGTTTATTTCTGACTCTGTGTAGAGTAGATAAAATCCAAAAGCCATTAAAGATGCATGTTCTACAGTTACTCCACCATTACATTCATACCCATGATGAGTGCATGTTAACCTCTGACTACAACTTTATATAGAGGTTTTAGAGGAATGTGTGCTCGCAAGTCGACAATATCTTTTTCAGGGATGGCCTTGCATGTTTCAGCACAGTGCTAAACCACATACTGTGTCTATAGTAAATATGTCTATAATAAATCTATGACAACGGCTTTGTTGTATCCAGGTGCTGAACAGGCCTGCCTTCAGTCAAGGTCTTTCACCAATTGAAAACGTTAGTGTATCATGAAACAATAAATTCCAACCAAGAACGCCCAGTACTGTTGAGCAGCTAAATCCTATATCAAACAAGAATGGGGCAACATTCCAGTCCAGCAACTGGTCTCCTCAGTTCCCAGGGGAATACTACCCAGTAGTAAACATGGCCCTATTCAAACATTTTTGGGATGTGTTGCTGCCATCAAATTCAAAATGAGCTAATTATTTTCTTAATATAGTACATTTAAACATCTGATATGTGTTCTGCATTCTATTGTGGATAAAATATGGGTTATAAGATATACATATTGCATTTTATTTTATTTACACTTTTCACAGTATCCCAGCTTTTTGGAAGTGGATTTGTAGTTTTACTTCTTCCAACTTCTTATACTTTTCTTTAACTGTTACTTTAAACTACTAATCCAGTTTTGCCTTCAGCCATCTAATAAGCAGTGATGCACAGCTTGCAGTATATGAAGCCATAGATTCATAAAGCATAAACCTTCCTACTTTTCAAACATTGCAGTTTACCAAACCTAATGTTAACTTTAAAGCTGTCAGTAATTTTACCAAAGTTCACCATTTCAGAAACTGCAGAGTTATTGTATATCATAAATGTATGTCAATAAAGTCACTATATAAAAGAAATCATGTCCATGTGTCCAAAATTAATTTACTGCTATTTAGTTCATTGTTTGTACATGCTATTGTTTGCTGTTGTCTGGCTACTTAATTCCTGTTTTTCTATTATTGGTTAATTGCTTAAAATCCAGTTGGAGTACCTCTTTCTCAAGTTTGCTGGAGAAGCCCACAAAAGTGTGTCTGAAAACCTGAGAGCAGTCATTGTAATGTATACTTGCTTATCAAAAGGTAAAGTGTGTCTGCACTTTGAGCGATTTGTGTTTGTCACACGTAGCTTTGTCACTGATGGTTGGTTTCTAGCGGATATTCTGGGCACCGCATGCCTAGCAAACCCTCTGATGTGTTTGCCTCGTTATCACATCTCATTCAGCGGTATCCTGGCTCTCGTTGGTAATCACTTCAGATGCTCACCTCGAAGTTGAGTCCCTCTGCTCAAGAAGGCACACGTACTGACTGACTTTATTACAATGTTAATATTTTGTGTTATATTTTTGCATTAATCTATATTTGGTGTTAAGAAGGAAGTAACACATCCACTGTAACCAGCTTTTTCTTCCATTACAGTAATGTGAAGATGATGTATTAATGTGACTCACTGAGAAATACATATTTATACAAAGTCATATTGAGGGGACAAACAACACAGACCATTCATAGATGGCATTCACACTGTTTAAATGTATTGAAAACACTTGATATTATTTTTTGTGAATACAATGTCAAAAATATCCAAATAATAGTACATTTCTAACAAACAACAAAAGCAGAATATATATATATCCATATCCATGATAATAAATCTTAATCTAGCCCAAGAGTCTTGACATCAGTGTAGATGCTTTCTTCCTCTGCAGGTTTTGTTTCTCTTGTTCCTGATTTGCTCGCTTTTTTAAAAGTTGGTGCTGAATAAACCATGTTCTCATCTGTCTGAGGAAGAAGCACATGTAAATATTTACAGGCGCAAACATTAAAACATGCTGATAGATTACACCTCTATTTTTTTTTTTCATAATTACCTGCACATTTTCCTGATCACCACTTGAAATTACATTTGTTTGCAGGGCAACTGCAACTGTATTGTCAACTAAAAAACATAGCACTAAAATGGGGTTAAATTTGCCAAATATTGTTTCATTGATGTACAGTATGAGTGACTTTGCTTACCATTAGAATACACATATGATTTCTTCTTTAGTTTCTTGATTGAATACACTAGAAAGGCTATAACAATCAGACTTATAGCCAAAGCAGCACACAACAGATAGAGAATTGTATCATCCTTCTTTGAATTGCTCCTGTTGACTGACATAAAATAAAATAAATAATGAAAGTTATCAATGATTGAGAGTGTAATCAAAATTATTTTTTTAGTTATTTGATCAGTCATTACAGAATATTGGATGAAAAATCAACCAAATGCACAAATTTTATGATTCCTCCATTATATAGAAATGTGATGCAGTTACCTTCAGTATGTCCTGCTGTTTTATTTCCAGAAAATGAATCCACACATGTGGCCACAACACAGTAATAATTCTGAGAGTCAGAGGAGTTCCTGAAGTAACTGTAGAAACATTTCTTTGTTGACAGTTCCTCTGAGTTCTTTTCATGTTCATCTCCATCATCCATATGACTGTAATTAAAACCCGGGTGAGACTGATGTGATTCTGCACTCAAACAGAACACTCTGCCATCGGCTGGACATGTTTTATTCTGGAAGTCTTGGAGGACCGAACACTGCAGAGTCACTGTGGGTTGGTGGACAGGATCAGGTGGAGCAGCAGTAGTGAAAACAGGGTCTGGTCCTGAGAAATGGAACAAAAAAAATGCTAAAAATTCTCTTATTTTAAAGTGAATTATGTAGATTATTTATTTAATCATATGCATATATGCGCAGATATAGAAACAATCTACATTATGTAAATTCAGAGTTTTCTAGAACTCTAAAAAATTCTTTAGGTTTTTGGATGCTTACCTTCAACTTTCAGGTTGATTCCATTCAAAAATGTTAAATCTCGATTTGCTGTTTTCATGCAGATGTAAACTCCTGTATCACTTTGCTGTGCTTTTGTAATATACAGAACAAATGTTCCAGGCTCTGTTCCAGTTCGAATGTGCTGATCATCACTCTGAGAGCTAAATGATCTCCCTAAGATTTTAGGAAATTTTCCTGAAACCAGCTTGATCCAAAACAAGGTTCCCACATCCCTGCGGGTGCACGTCAGGTTTATATTCTCCCCAACACGAACAGTCTTTGTCTCGAGGATCTGTTCATCTGAGCAACCTGACCAAAAAGAAAAAACATCAGTCATCAAGAATCATATTTGCCCTCTTAAATTTCTTACATTTCAGTACTTCAGTACATATCTGCAGTATATCTCACCTCTTTATATACTTACGCCCAACACTGAGCATCAGGAATAAATAAAATATAACCCTCATTTCTGGTGTTTTGTCATGATAAAAACCTAATTTAAATGATCATCTAAATATAATGGTATGAAGTGGGAGGAAACACTTTCAGAGCAGTCTGATTGGCTTCTCGTTATGTTAGAGTTTCACTGTGTTCGGAGTGGAAACAGTATCAACCATCTTTCCAACCTGAGCACATGAAACGACACCAAATGTCATTTCATATTTAAGTCTTGTTGTGGGTTTCTCAAACTGAAACTTACAGAAAGAAAACATCACAGATTCGTTTAGGCTGTCACCTGAAAAGACATTTGTAAGACATATATTTTCATAACTTTACACTGAGCTTCACATTGAAATCAAATGTGAGGCCTCCACTCATATTTAATGAAACACACTAAAACTGTGCAAATTCAGGAGATAATAATTTATCCTCAAATCCCTAAAAATGTACTCAAATTTAAATTTTTATTCTGGGTTGGAAATTCATTCAATATTCATCAATTTCAATATAATTTATGGTCTTTTTAATTGTTAACTTTGATTTGCAAAACCTATTATCTGCAGAAAGCATATTTTTTCAGCCTTGTTCCGGTATGATCAGAGTTAGACAACTAAAACCACCAAGTGGATTTATGATTTGATCTCCTGTTAGCGCTACAGTTTAGTGTGTGTATTGTGAGATCTCAGCAATAAAGCTGTTCCTAAGTTCATCTCGCCTCGTGAGTCGTGCATTGTGGGTCCATTCTCTACATCCCACACAGCGGTACATGACAGTAAGTTTCTTCTCACCGCTGATAATTGTGCTACAAAGGCCCCAAACACACCTTCCTAATGTGGGAGCCAACCAATTAGGAGTCATGATTGTCACCATCTAACAGGATATCAGCGGCATGCAACATGCTGTACCACAACATGAAAAACATCAAAAATAACACAAAGAGCTGTCTACTCATAAAATATAAGCTACTTTTGCTTGCTCCCTTATTCACAAGGGGATCACCACAGCAGAGGGTTGATCTACAAAGTGAGATTAATGGCTTAAATAGCTGTGTCAACCTTAAAGTCTGTGTTTTCTATGTCATGAAAGCGTCTCTTTTTTTTACCTGGTTAAATCAATCACCATTGGTAACTGATGCTGAACACATAACCTGGTCAGTAGCAGGTTATGTTCTGAGTTTTGGTTTAAAATCAACTGGGAGTGTTTTGTTGCCTCCAATTCTTTTATTTACAGCATGTTTTAAGTGCAATATAGAGTCTCTGCTGTGGGACTACATTCTGCATATGACAGTTTTACTACACCCTTGGCTGCCACACATTAACCTGCATCCTTATAATTAACTTGGATACAAATGTTTATTTTACTGCACTATGTGATAAATCCCAAGATTAAAAATTTCCTACAGCATGAATCTCTTATGTGATTTGCAACATTCTTGCATTTTACTGTTTTATGTTCTTTAGAGTTTTTTTTTAAACACCACTTCATCATCTGATAACATCCCTGATTGGAGTTGGTGGCTCTCATATTGAAGATTTCATGCAAAACAATAACATGACCCACAAAATGCCCATCTTCATGTGAGCGTGCACAGAGCCTGAGGCAGACAGCTCTGCTGAACAGAGAAGGTTAAGAGCTGCCACTGAGATACTCGTTATCTCCAACTGTGGTTTTAGCTTTTGTTGGGCCAGCAAGTGCAAAGAAAGCCTTGCTGTGTTGAACTTTGTAGCTCAGGTAAGTTGGCATGTTTGGTTTGGCAGATATATGTGCTGGATGCCCTCCAGCTGTGATATAATATATAACTTACCTTAAAGAAATAAATGGAAATACAACAGTTTATCTTCTTAGGCTCACCCCTGCTCACTCCTTTAACACACAGATCAAATTTCAGAAGTTACAACAAACATGAGTATGGCTGTTTGAAGAAGCGAATGGGAAGTGAATAATCCTTAGTAGGTGGGTGTGCTCCTCAGGTCACAGGCAGTCATCTGTAAACTTTAGATTTGCCACACAAGTCACAGCCGGGCAGCTGCATATTCTAATTAGCAGGTTCACTAATCACGCTATACTGATCTTTATATAAAAGGAAGGAAACACCAGTTAAACAAAATGACAAATACAACAGCAGTCGCAACATGTGGCAAAGCAATATTTCAAGCAAACACATCAACTGATATTTCATAAATTTCTTTTTTATTTTATCCATAGGAAATTTATCAACATTAAAACGAGGTAGGGAATGTTAGAGTTTGACTAAGCTGCTAGCTGCCTGCTAGGCTTCAGTTACTGAAGTCGTCCTCTTGACGGTATTAGTGAACTTTTTTGTTTGTTTATTTATTCATTTTCTGAAAACAGATCAGTTCTGCATCGGCAAAATAGTCTGATTAGAGCAAGTTTACTGACACATAGAGGAAAAATTGCTGGTGTGTTTGACCAAAACAATTAATTGGAAGACATCTACACTTCATATGTTATGAGTCAGGCAAAAAAGAAAGCAACTGAGTCAAAACAGCCACTAAAAGGTAGTCCACTAAAACTGCATAAAAATGGCCAAAATTATGTGCATACATGTGCAGCAGAACTACTTTGTTCATACTGACAGAAAAAAAAATAGATAAATAAATGCTGCAACTTTTGTCAGACCAGAACATTTTGCTTAGTGGTCCAATCAGGGTCAACATGCTGCGGACCACAAGCCAAAACATGTTGGTCTGACAAAGAAGATGTTCTTAAAATGGCAGCACAAAACCACAATGTCACCGGTTCAAGTTCAGCCAAATCTAGAGATCTGCGCTGCATGTCACAGCCCCCCCTCTCTGAGGCCACACTTCCTGTCTGTTGCCTCACTGTTTACGCCAGCAAAGAGGAAAAAAAAGCACAAGGTGCAACGAGTGTTGCCATGCAGTAAATCAATGCCCTGAAACAATCACTGTGTCCAGCTTCTGTATATCTTTTCTTCAAGTATGGGAGAAGTAAATGTGAAATTAACTTGAAATTTAAAGACCAGCAATAAATATCTTCTTTTTTTTTTTCTTGAGGAACTTTTTGTCTTTTTTACATAACATGCCTTTACTTCGTGTGCAAAGCATTATTTGCACACAGACAGACAAACAAAGTCACAGTCATTACTGACAAACAAACAAAGCATGGAAACTTCAGCATTTCTGTGGTCGGGCTATCAAAGAAAGGCGTGAAAGGGGCTTTTCTTCCTGTGTCACTCTCTGCTGTACACTCAGGAAGCGGGTCTTGCAGCACTGTTTTTATCAGTTTTTAAAAAGGCAAATGGAATGACACAGGTATAACTTTTATAAGTAACATGTATAATAAAACAGCTTACAGGGAAGTTAAAGAGCTGAAAAGAAAAGAACACATGGTCACCGCGTCAGTTATACGGTGACTGTTTTAATCACACTTTTCTGTGGTTTTTCAAAGCTACTGATAAAAGCGGGGAGGTACTAATCTCTCATCCCTCACTGGCCTCTGTTGCAAAAGCAGGACTTTTAAAATGAATTATGAAGAATGAAGAATGAATTAGTTAAACCTTTAAATGCAGTCCTATGAGCATTGCATATATATTGTATTTTATCAGAGGTGCATAAGGTTGCACTTGCTTGTATTTGTCATTTAAAATGCAAGAAAGAACTAAATCAATTCTGTTTATTTAGCTAAAAGTAGCCTGCTGAAGCCTGGCAACCATTCTTTCACTTCCTGGTAAAGCACAGTGAAACCTGTTCTGAGTAAACAGCTTCAGTGGTTGGCCAAATGGCGGTAAAAAGGCCCACCACAACCTCTGTTGGTGTAGCTGTTGCATGGAGCTTTGCTTGTTGAGAAAAAAAAATTGCAGAAGGCCTTTTTTCTTTATGCTGTGAGACCATAAAGGGAGTTTCACTCATCTGAACAAATACCTTTTTAAACAAAGAGATAGTTTTAACAGTATAAAATACCATGCTCTCATCTATAGTTGTGGAACATTCTGGTAGACAAATATACACTCAAATATATACTCTGACAAAACCACCACCTGTCTGCAAGTGAACGTCTCTCACTTTCTGTCTACATTTGCATGTGGCAAAAAAAAAAAAAAAAAATGCTACTGTGACTGCTTCTGCAGCAGTCACAGTAGCATATGTGGGGGACATATGAGGGGGACACTGGATTTCATTTTAATTATTTAATATTATAATATTATTGGTTCATGATGTTGTTTAAAGTGCATTTGTTACCACTGAAATTGCTGTGTTGTCTTTAAAGGTGGCACAGTGCATAGGTTAGAATTATATAGGATTGTCTCTTGTGTGACCATATTAAATGTACACCGGAGTCTATTTTTTTTTTTTTTTTCAATGTGCATTTTTTATTATACCTATTTGAGGATATAGTCATGTGAGTGCAAGCACAACTGTCCACATATAAACTGAACTCAGCACGTATGACCTGAGGCCTGATACTAGGAAAAAAAATGTATTCCTCGACCCATTGTATGTGATTGCTAGAGGTTGATAGCAGCCGTGATGAAATTGAATACTAAAGTCACAGTCATGCAGGCCTGGAGAGTGGTCAGTGACCCCCTGGTAACCACAGCTGCTTGGAGAAAATGTGTATTCTCAGCCATTTGGTTAGCTTTTACTGGAGGTTGCTTGATGTTGCTAGGTGAAACTGGTGGTGCACCAAAAGCTTCTTACTATTTCTTTGGTCATTAGCAGATAACTGCATTTGCCCACAGTTCGCATGAAAGATGCTGACTTGTCTGTAACACTCAACAACTACTCAATAAGCAATAGTGAAACTGTGAAGAGTGTGATGCAAGTTGTAAACACAGAACCTTCACCTTCAAAGTAAAAAGTGTACCTTTTGAAATGGTCAGATGGTCTCATTTCAGATTTGTGTTTTCAAAACAATTTAATTTGGTTCAGTTCAGTTTTATATATAGTTCCAAATCCCAACAACAGTCACCTCACCATGTTTTATACTGTAAGATAAAGGCCATACAATATTCGCGAGAAGACCCCAACAATCAGGTGATTCCCTAAAAGCAAACACCAGGTGATGGTGGACAGAAAAAAAAAACAAAACTTGAATTCAACAAGAAGAAAATTTTATTCTTGAATTTCTGTCAGTGATTGACAGAAAAATATTAGAAAAATTATGTGGTTTGAGTTAAATATACCCCCTCACAATATTAACCACATGTTGAATGACAAACTTCTCCTATGTCTTATTTTGGTGACCACTGAGATGCTTCTCAATCCTCTTTATTACTTCTACAGGCCTGCCTCACGCCACCAGTGCTGCTGCTGACTAGCTCCTCCCCATCTCACTCAGTCATGGCAGCAATGGAGAGGAGCTAGTTAACTACAACCACTTCACAAGACAAGGAAGCATGGCTCCAAGCAGTAAAACTGAAGTTACTAGCCAGTGACCTCAATAACATCTGACATATCTGACAAGATGGCATCCTTCCTGCATGACTTGACCCTGCGACCCATGGACTCTCTGCTGCCCAGCTTATCTGCCCCACTGCTTGGCCCTCCAGCCTTTATGCTGCTTCTCAGCCTGTAACCTGGACCCAGCTGCCAGGCCTGTTGGAGGATCTGATGCCTGGCCCATCAAAGACCCTGTTGCCTAGGCACTCCCTGGGTCTATTAATGCCAGGCACTCCAAAAAGACTCCTATTCCTCTGCCTTAGCTAGCCTTCCCAGTGACTGCACCTCTTCTGCCTGAGCTAGCCACCCCTGGAACTCTGCTTCCTGAGCTAGCTAACTATGAGCCTATTTCTCCATTGGGCCAGGTGATAACGGGCCCTAGAAAAAAACAAAAAAACAACCAACCAACAAAAAAAAACAAAAAACTGAGCTTCACCTGTCTGAGCTGGCTGAACTGGAGTCTGAGCACCTGGAGTCTGCCTCTCTGCCTGGGTCTGATGATGCCAGGCAAGCCTCAGAGCTTGCGCTGCCTGGGGCCTCACCAGAGCTTGCTAGCTTAGAAATGGAGCTGGCAACCTCAGACACTATGAATCCTGCACTTGCAAGCAGCCACAGTGTCCAGAGAATCCAGAGGGCCTGAACAACCTGATCCTGTGTTGCTTGGGCCAGTGCAACCAGAACCTAGGCAAGAGGACCCTGTGTTGCCTGAGCCACAGAGTTCCATTGCCTGAGCCAGCTCTCCAAGCTTCTTGACTGGACCACTGCCAGCAATCCTTCTATCCTTCAGAAGGACTCTGTCCCACTTCTGGCTGCATTGCAATTGCTGGCCTGCTTCCCAGCTTTCTTAGAAGCTTCACCTTGACAACTGTCCAAGCCTCCTCTCTTCTCTGCTGGCTTCCAATCTGGCTTCCAGAGGGGTCCTGGCTCCTTTGCTGTCATTGGGACCATTCTCAACCACCAGAGTATCCCTGCCTCCTTCGTCCCTGGCCGTTTTGTTGATCACCAAAGGGTTTTTGCCACTGCTGCCGGCTGTCTGCTCTCCTCCACCTCTGGCTGCCTCTATTGGCTCCTGAGGATTTAATTGATGTTAATATATGTAAATATTCTGACCTGAGGGGGGAGGGGGGGGGGGGGGGTCTGTAGGTTAAGAAATAACAGAAAGTGTTGTGTTTGTGGCATTTCAAAAACGTAGCCAACCTTATGCTACAACAATGCATAAAGATAAAGAATTCAGCAGATTAGATTCCACTTTATTGTCAAATAGTGCTTTGCACACGAAGTAAAGGCACTTCATGCAAAGAATTTTTGTCACATTATCAGTGATAACCCACCCAGTCGGCTTGTCAGTGACTTAAGTAGAAAAGCACACATGCACCAGAATACAGAGATATGGGGGGTGGTTGTGGTCTCACTCTCCATCCTCTACACTGGCTTCAGAGTACTATTGTCATGTCCTGGGCCGGTGGCCCAGTGTTTTATGTTTTCTTGGTATGGTTTCCGTTTTCTCAGGTTGTTTTGTTATCTGTTAGAGTTGCCCTCAGTTATTTCTAGTCCCTCGTGTCTCTCTGTATTCTGTGTCAGGTTTGCGTCTCTGTTCCCTTGTCATACTTCCTGTTTTATTTTGATATTCGTCCAGCCCCTGTCTGTTGTATTCAGTTTTGCTTCCCTCTGGTCTCGTCTTAGTTATCTGTGTCACCTGTGTTCCCACCTGTTTCCTCTTCCCTCATCAGCCCTTCTGTGTATTTAAGTCCTGCGTTTTCTATGCCTGTTGTCGCGTCGTTGATGTTGTGTGCCCGTGTGTTCCTGTGCTCCCTGTGGTTCCCCTTCGTCTCCCTTCTGAACGGTTTTTGTATTGTTTTTCCCTACATTAATAAATGCCTTTGAGTTATGCCCATCTCCGGAGTCCTGCATGTTTGTCCTTCCTCGTCCGTTTCCTCCCCGGCCATGACAGAACGACGCGACCATTACAAAACCCCCTCCGGCTCCAATTTTTTCGACGGCACTCGTCTAGCGCTGGGGGGCCCGACGTCTTTGAACAGTCCCCGTCATCGTCACTCACCTGCCTCCCCTTTCGCTGATCCCTCCCTTCCTCGGCAGCCGCGGAGGAGAGGGAGTTCCCGGCAGCAACGGCGGAAGGCACCCCGAGACCCGAGCGGTATAACGCCGCGGACCGCTTCACCACTTCACACCCAATCCTCCGTTTCCGTGAGTAACACTGGCTTCAACGCTACTATGCCTGCGGACAATTATTCCCGTCACCCCCCTGCCTTTCCCCTCCCTGAGGTGGCAAAGCAGACCATTATCTGTTGGGTGGATTCACTGGTTATGGACCTTCTGGCTGACCCATGTGAGCAGGAACAGCAACAGCTCACGGCCCAGCTGCAAGGGCTAGTCGATGATTACCCTTGGTTATTTGGCTCTCTGCATGGGTTAGTGCAGGATTTCTTAACCTCCACCCTTCACCTACAGCAGTCCCCAGTGTCAGCTCATTCTCAGTCCCCAGTGTCAGCGCATTCTCAGTGCCCGGTGTCAGCTGTGGCTCAGTCTCAGTCTCCCCAGTCAGCTGTGCCTCAGGCTGCTTCCACGCAGTCAGCTCCTCTCCCTAGCTCGCAGTCAGTCTCCTCGCAGTCAGTCTCCTCGCAGTCAGTCTCCTCGCAGTCAGTCTCCCCTAGCTCGCAGTTAGCTCTAACGCCCTTAGCTCCTGCTCTCTCTAGCTCGCAGTCTGCTCTTTCTGTCTCCCGGCCTGCTTCCACGCGGCCAGTTTTGACGTACTCAGGCCCCTCTAGCCTTCAGTCGGTTTCCCTAATGTCTGTTCACCCTAGCACTCTGTCAGTTCCTCCAGTGTCAGTTCCTCCAGTGTCAGCTCCTCCTCAGTCGCAGTGTTCCCAGTCAGCTGTAGCTCCAGCTCCTCCTCAGTCGCAGTGTTCCCAGTCAGCTGTAGCTCCAGCTCCTCCTCAGTCGCAGTGTTCCCAGTCAGCTGTAGCTCCAGCTCCTCCTCAGTCGCAGTGTTCCCAGTCAGCTGTAGCTCCAGCTCCTCCTCAGTCGCAGTGTTCCCAGTCAGCTGTAGCTCCAGCTCCTCAGTCGCAGTCTCAGACCCCTCAGTTAGCTCCAGCTCTCTCTGCTCACCCTGCTCCCGCTCCCTTGGCTCCAGCTCCCCCTGCACCCGTACCTGTTCCGCGGGTGGGGGCAGCCACGGACGGGCTGACCTCTGCACCCGTACCTGTTCCGCGGGTGGGGGCAGCCACGGACGGGCTGACCTCTGCACCCGTACCTGTTCCGCGGGGGGGGGGCAGCCACGGACGGGCTGACCTCTGCACCCGTTCCTGTTCCGCGGGTGGGGGCAACCAGGTCCAAGCCTTCGCATCGGTTTTCTGTGTTAGCTGCAGCAGCAGGGTCTCAGTCAGCTCTAGCTCCAGTCGCTCTCCCTCGCCTTCAGTCAGCTCCAGTAACTCTTCCTCGGTCCCCAGTGTCAGCTGTTTCAGTGCCCTCTCAGTCAGTTCCCTCAGCCCCTGTCTTAGTTCCTTCGGTTTTGGTCCCAGTTCCCTCAGCTCCTGCTCCTTCTGTAGCTCCAGTAGTGTCAGCTCCCTCCCAGGCCCCAGTGTCAGCTAGCTCTCGGTCTGTTTCCACGCAGCCAGATCTCCCTAGCTCTCGGTCTGTTTCCACGCAGCCAGATCTCCCTAGCTCTCGGTCTGTTTCCACGCAGCCAGATCTCCCTAGCTCTCGGTCTGTTTCCACGCAGCCAGATCTCCCTAGCTCTCGGTCTGTTTCCACGCAGCCAGATCTCCCTAGCTCTCGGTCTGTTTCCACGCAGCCAGATCTCCCTAGCTCTCGGTCTGTTTCCACGCAGCCAGATCTCCCTAGCTCTCGGTCTGTTTCCACGCAGCCAGATCTCCCTAGCTCTCGGTCTGTTTCCACGCAGCCAGATCTCCCTAGCTCTCGGTCTGTTTCCACGCAGCCAGATCTCCCTAGCTCTCGGTCTGCTTCCACGCAGCCAGCTCTCCCTAGCTCTCGGTCTGCTTCCACGCAGCCAGATCTCCCTAGCTCTCGGTCTGCTTCCACGCAGCCAGATCTCCCTAGCTCTCGGTCTGCTTCCACGCAGCCAGTCGTCTCCCGGCCTGCTTCCACGCAGCCAGTCGTCTCCCGGCCTGCGTCCACGCCGCCAGTCGTCTCCCGGCCTGCGTCCACGCAGCCAGTCGTCTCCCGGCCTGCTTCCACGCAGCCAGTCGTCTCCCGGCCTGCTTCCACGCAGCCAGTCGTCTCCCGGCCTGCTTCCACGCAGCCAGTCGTCTCCCGGCCTGCTTCCACGCAGCCAGTCGTCTCCCGGCCTGCTTCCACGCAGCCAGTCGTCTCCCGGCCTGCTTCCACGCAGCCAGTCGTCTCCCGGCCTGCTTCCACGCAGCCAGTCGTCTCCCGGCCTGCTTCCACGCAGTCCCCTGCACCTCGGCTATTCCCCGAGCAGCCCCTGCTGCTCAATAAAGCAGCAGTGTGCCCTGTTCCGCGGTCCCGGCCTACGCATCCGGTGCCTCACTATGTAGGCCCCGTTCAGCCCATGGGGGTCTCCGCTCACTCCGAGCCGATGGGGGTCTCCGCTCAGTCCGAGCGCTCCGCGCCAGAGGGTCCCGCTCAGTCCGAGCCGATGGGGGTCTCCGCTCAGTCCGAGCCGATGGGGGTCTCCGCTCAGTCCGAGCCGATGGGGGTCTCCGCTCAGTCCGAGCCAGGGGGTCCCGCTCAGTCCGAGCGCTCCGCGCCAGAGGGTCCCGCTCAGTCCGAGCCGATGGGGGTCTCCGCTCAGTCCGAGCGCTCCGCGCCAGAGGGTCCCGCTCAGTCCGAGCCGATGGGGGTCTCCGCTCAGTCCGAGCGCTCCGCGCACGAGGGTTCCGCTCAGTCCGAGCCGATGGGGGTCTCCGCTCAGTCCGAGCGCTCCGAGCCAGGGGGTCCCGCTCAGTCCGAGCCGGTGGGGGTCTCTGCTCAGTCCGAGCGCTCCACGTCACCCGAGGGTTCCCCACCAGAGCCCGGGGTCGCCCTTCTCCGCCGCCGCTGGGAGCGCGGTCGGCCTCCAGTGTCTTCTCCGCGTCTCCGCCGCCGCCGCTGGAAGCACGGTCAGCCTCCGGTGCCTGCTCCCCGTCGCCGCCGCCGCTGGGAGCGCGGTCGGCCTCCAGTGACTCCTCCTCCTCGTCGTCGCCGCCGCCGCTGGGAGCGCGGTCGGCCTCCAGTGACTCCCCCTCGTCGTCGCCGCCGCCGCTGGGAGCGCGGTCGGCCTCCAGTGACTCCCCCTCGTCGTCGCCGCCGCCGCTGGGAGCGCGGTCGGCCTCCAGTGACTCCCCCTCGTCGTCGCCGCCGCCGCTGGGAGCGCGGTCGGCCTCCAGTGATTCCTTCTCGTCCTCGTCGCCGCCGCCGCTGGGAGCGCGGTCGGCCTCCAGTGATTCCTTCTCGTCCTCGTCGCCGCCGCCGCTGGGAGCGCGGTCGGCCTCCCTCGTTGGGATTTTGCTTTGTGGCCCCTTGGCCTCTGCGGCCTCCTGAACTGTGTGTTTTTTGTTTTTGGATTTCCCACTGACTCCCCTGAACTGTGGACTGTTTTTCCCCTGCGGTTTGCTGTTTTTTGTTTTGTTTTGGCTCCTGCTCTGTTCGTGAACTTTGACCCTTGTATTGGACTTTGGAGCTCTCCAGCCTTGCGCCATTGCTTTTGTTTATTCTGTTTATTCTGCTTATTGTCTTTTTGCCCTCGTGTTCTAGGTCTTGCCCCTGTGCTTCCCCAGTGTTTTGGTTTTGTCCCTGGGCCTTCTTCCTTGTTGCTCCCTGCCTGGTTTTTGTTTTTTGTTTCAGGCCCTCCTTCCTGGTCCCCCCGCCTCCCGCCCTGGTCTGGTTTTGTTTTCTTGTTTTGGCCGTCGGGGGCCGGCCTTTGAGGGGGGGGTACTGTCATGTCCTGGGCCGGTGGCCCAGTGTTTTATGTTTTCTTGGTATGGTTTCCGTTTTCTCAGGTTGTTTTGTTATCTGTTAGAGTTGCCCTCAGTTATTTCTAGTCCCTCGTGTCTCTCTGTATTCTGTGTCAGGTTTGCGTCTCTGTTCCCTTGTCATACTTCCTGTTTTATTTTGATATTCGTCCAGCCCCTGTCTGTTGTATTCAGTTTTGCTTCCCTCTGGTCTCGTCTTAGTTATCTGTGTCACCTGTGTTCCCACCTGTTTCCTCTTCCCTCATCAGCCCTTCTGTGTATTTAAGTCCTGCGTTTTCTATGCCTGTTGTCGCGTCGTTGATGTTGTGCCCGTGTGTTCCTGTGCTCCCTGTGGTTCCCCTTCGTCTCCCTTCTGAACGGTTTTTGTATTGTTTTTCCCTACATTAATAAATGCCTTTGAGTTATGCCCATCTCCGGAGTCCTGCATGTTTGTCCTTCCTCGTCCGTTTCCTCCCCGGCCATGACAACTATTCCCACAGTGTCCGAAAAGCACATTTACTGTAAGTGATGAGAACTTCCTGACTCAACTGAGACATATGTACCAATGTAAAAGGGAAATCTTATATGACCTTGAATGAACTGCTGCTCGACTTTTGACACATAAATATGTCACACAGTTCAAGTAATTTCCTGTATTTTCCCGAGACACTGTGGTCACATATTATATTACAAGATCACACCTGTAAAATATAATTTAAAGCATAGCACCAACAGTCAGTTTTTTCTTTTTATATCCTCTACAAGACAAAGATAAATAGAGTAACTTATGTATTGCTGTAGTTGGCCTTTCAAACAAGGGTGTGAATACAAAGGGACTTTACTGTACTTAGTCTCACGCTCTCTGTTTTAATCTTGCGTAGGTGTTTTAGCTATTTTAGGAACCTGCAACAGCGCTTCATTATGTATGACTAATATTTATATCAAAACATCTTAAGGAGCTGTTAAAGGATGTGTGAAAAAGAGGCACACATTCAGGCCTGCGCCCTTGTTCTGTGCCTAAGTGCAGTGATCACTGGCAGTTATAAAGACATGAGGGGAGCTGCTCATCATACATTTGCCCCAAAGCAGGATTTTAAATTGTTTGCTACTTATAAACAACAGTAGATTGACATTCTCAGCAGAGTATGTATGAGCATCACTTAGCAAAATGTTGGACTTTCAGCCCGTCTAAATCAATAGTTACTAAAACAGTTAATTTACATTATTAAATAGCATATTGATATCATTCTCTGTATACCGTGACTGCAGATGTAGCAGGTCCAGATCATTTTTATAATTGATTAAAAATCTGAAGATGGATGGACACAGTTTTCCATTTACAAACTAAAATTATAAATCCAACTCCTTCATCTAAAACCTGCCCTGCTGAAGTGTCTTGTACAGTAGGTCTTCTCTCACTTTCTCTCGCTTCACATCTGCAAGCTCGTAATGAGGTCTGTTCTTAGTCAACGGCTTCAGTGATTGGCCAAATGGTAGAGAAGTGGCCCACCACAAGCGTCATCTTGTCAATGTAGCTGTTGAATGATGCTTTGCTTGTTGTTCTCTTGTCATGCAGGAGGGCATGCTGGCACAGTGGGAAAATATTTTCCAAAAAAAAAAAAATCTAGCCTCTTAAAACTTTAAGACCAATAACAGTTAATAGTTGATAAATCTATGATACTTTTGAGTTCACTGTCAAAACAGCTTTGGGACCTTGTGTCTTTGTATGTAAGAGTTTAGCTGTTACCTTAAATTTGTCATTGGCACATCATAAAATAATGAGAAAATTATAAAAATGTTTGAAGTCCTGATTTGTATGGTAGCTATTTATATATATATATATATATATATATATATATATATATATATATATATATATATTGCCAAAAAAGAAGTTCAATTGTATCAAAGAGTGTTGGAAAAATACCATACAGTTCACAGGAAACACTACACCCGGAGGTGGTTTTCATCGTGGCTGGCGATGTCAACAAAGCCAACCTTAGGAAGGTTTTGCCAAAATACCAGCAGCATGTAGACTTTCCAACATGTGGCCATAACATCCTGATCCATGTTTACACCCCATTCACATGTGCCTACAAAGCACATGTGAATATTGTACTAATATTCTATTTATTTAAGTGTAATTTCATATGTAACTTCACAATGGTGCTTTTAGTTTATATGTGAAATATTGAGAGTCCTGGACCTAAGAATATCATTGGCGATGTGCCATTGTTAGCCACTACCGTATAGGTGTGCAGTGGCCCAGTGTTTCACAGTCAGATGCAAAATGGTGACAGCAAAAATAATCAGTTCATACATCCACAATGAAACTTGAAAAACTAAAAAGTGACGTAACAGTGACAGCATCCATCTGTTATTTGTAGTCTATGATTGAGCTTAGCTTCACACAAACTGAAAAAAACTAGAAACAGTGTTAAAGCATTACATTTTTATGTATGAGTTTTGTTTGGAAAAGCAAATATATGTCAGTTGGTTAGCACTGCTGCCTCAGATTTAGAAGGTCTGGCAGAACAGGTCTGTTAAGAAGTGAAACGCTCCCTTTCAATTTAAAATAAACAGATTTAAAAATCACAAAATTAAAAAAAAAAATCTAATTATTAGTTTCTGTCTAATTGTAAAAGCAGCTTACTGCACATGTCTTCAGTCATGATTTTCATTTTTAAAAAAAGTAAAATTTTACTTTTGTTAAACATTTTTTAAATTTGTACATACTTGTACATATACTGGTAGACACACAAAGTTAACCATCCTTTGGCACCCTGTATGAGTGTTTAAAGTGGTACCTTCTGGTTTTTAAAAATTTGAAGAACTTGCAGCTAACCATAATCAGTAACTGATTATCACAGGAACAATAATTTCAGTCACATTTTTAAGTAGTCAGAATACAGACACTGATGTTTGATACCACATAGCTACCAAAAGCTACAAACAAATACATCTTCTATCAAATGAAAATTGACCACAGATTTGCTAAATGGGGGCGGCAATTTCCTACATTTCAGCCAATCACTGATTTCTGCATTGGAAACCTTCATCACCTTGTGACTAAACCTTCCATTTGGGCACGAGATCAGTAGCGTGAGACAAGAGAGCTGTGCCACAATGATTGTGAGGCTGACTGCTTTGATTCTTCTGTGCACACCATGTAAGTGCAGTTCTGCAGTACTGAAAAAATAAGATAGAAACCTTCTGCTACCACATCACTGTGTGTGCAGTACATCTTAGCTGCAACTATGTATTAACCTTTCAAAAGGTAATTACACTGATTTTGTCCTTTTTGTGTTGTAACTCTGTTATTTGTCTTAATTCTTCAGCTCTGACTCAAACTGCAGAGATTCCTCAGCTCATCACTTTAACTAATGTTGGCCTTGGTGACAGTGTTACTTTTGTCTGTGAAGTTCCTGAGGAGTTAAAATCCTGGTGGTATAAACAGTCTCTTGGACATATGCCCCAAAGTGTTGCTAGTCATGTTCTTGGCAAAACAACTTTATCTGGTGGATTTGATCCATCACGTTTCACAGTGAAAAAAGAAGCAACTAAATTTTTTCTTATTATCAGAAATGTCAGTAAAGAGGATGAAGCAGCATATTTCTGTGAAACTAGAACCACATATTCACAGACGTTCCCTAATGGCACATTCTTGGCTGTGAAAGGTAATGTGTTTCTCTTTTCTTTAACAAAAGTTCAGTGGTACAAATCATTTAAATCAATTAAAATAGTTTATTTTACAAATCTGCCTGAATTTACAGATCACGATCAGCAGAAATCTGTCTATGTGAAACAAATTCCAAAGAAAGCGTCGGTCCTGCTGGGAGACTCGGTGACTCTTCAGTGTTCACTTCTCTCTAAGAACAAAGAAAATGCAGTTCAGTGTTCAGATGAAGACAGAGTGTACTGGTTCAGAGCTGGATTGAAAGGATTTGATCCAACCATCATTTACACTCTCATGGACAGCACTGATGAAGATCTGGAGAGAAGATGTGTCTACAGTCTGCCCAAAATTATACAGAACTCCTCTGATGCTGGGACTTACTACTGTGCTGTGGTCACGTGTGGACAGATCCTGCTTGGTGAAGGAACTAAAGTGGAGACACGTATGTACTCACATGTGTGTTTAAATCAGAAACTCTCTTTCATTACAGTTAGGGTAGACTTACTGAGTTGATTGGAGAAGAAAAAAAAACTCAAGCTAAGTGCTATAATCTATACTTAATTATTTTAGTGCAACACAATATCATGAGATTGACTTCTTCTAATATTACATTTTACAAGTTACATTGTTTGGATAAAAACACCTCCTAATCTTCGTCTAATCTTCCACACCTCTAATCTTTATCAATCAGTTCAGTTGTTTTCAGTCCTGTTGCCACATATTTATCAAATCAAGCACCTAGCCAAGCAGTCTGCTTTTACAAACATTTGTGAAAGAATTGGTTGTTTAGATGAACTTACTGAATTCAAGTGTGGTACTGTAGTAGGATACCACAGTTGTAACAAGTCAGTTTGTGACATTTCTTCCCACCTACATGCTCAAATGTAAATGGTATTATTGCAAGGTGGAAGCGTTTAGGAACAGTGGCAGATCACATAAAGTTACAGAATGGGGTCACACTCGCTGAGGTGCATAATACAAAAAAGTCGCTCTGCTGTATGCACGCACTGCTCAAAAAATTAAAGGAACGCTTTCAAAACATCAGATCTCAAAGGATAAAAAATCATGTTGGATATCTGTACTAATATGGACTGCGTAATGTGTTAGGAATGAAAGGATGCCACATTATTTTGATGGACATTAAAATGATCAACCTACAAAAGTCTGAATTCAAGGACACCCTGAAAATCAAAGTGAAAGAATGATGTGGCAGGCTAGCCCATTTTGCCACAATTTCATTGCAGCAACTCAGAATTATAGTTTGTATTGGCTCCTGCAGGCTTGGATGCATGCCTGACAACATCAAGGCATGTTGATGAGATGACATACACTATGACATACACTATTGTGCTGCCAAAACAGCCCTGACCCATCAAGACATGGATGCCACTACACCCCTGATGGTGTGCTGTGGTGTTTGGCACAAAGATGTTAGGAACAGATCCTTTAAGTCTTGTAAGTTGTGAGGTGAGGCCTCCATGAATCTGATTTATTTGTACAGCACATCCCACAGATACTCAGATGCTGTGTAACATGCTATACTCTAATTAAAAAGTGTTCCTTTACTTTTTTGAGCAGTGTATGAAATGATAAACAAAATGACTTGCCATGTAATTGGCTATGTTGCCATGTTAACAATTCACTCACTGGCCACTTTCTATCAACCTCTCGTTAACCATGGCAGCAGCTCAGTGCATGTAGGCATGTAAATATAGTCAAGATGATCTGCTGAGGTTCAAATCAGGCATCAGAAAGTGATTTTGATTCAGTAGCTTGTTGAATTTATACCATCAAAAATTAAAGTTACTCTGAAGGCACAAAGGGGTCCAACCCAGTACTAGAAAAGTGTACATATTTTTCTCCAGAAAGCTGTCACTTATTCCATTGTAGCTTAACACATTTTTGCAACAACTGATGAATTCTAAGAGTCCATATTAATAAAATGTTAAATGTTTCTCTTTTTTAATTAATGCAGGACCAGAATTAGGCCCTGTTTTCCTTGTTCTTGGGGTGCTGCTAACTTGTTGTGTAGCTGTGATTGTCCTCCTTATTTTGTACTTCAAAAGGAAAAATGTTTGTCAGCATTGCAAAGGTAGGTTTACTGTGTGTGTGTGTGTGTGTGTGTGTGTGTGTGTGTGTGTGTGTGTAATTTTGATTTGGGACTTCTAATTAGATACTTGCCAGATTTGTTCTTCGTCTTGTGCATTAATTTGAGGGTTGAAGGGTCGTCAAAGAAAATTTAGGTTTGTGCTGAAGGTAAAATTGTGCTGAAGGTAAAATTGCATTCAACTAAGCATTTTCACTTTCTGATAAACGTTTGGAAAGCTACAGTAGTGACATCACAATATTGTATTGCAAAAAGAAACATTGAACATCAATTGCTTAAAGTGTCTGTAGAAATAATCTGTGTAATTATATTATATAATAATTAGAAAACTGGAGGTGCACTGGGCACACCACAGGAAAGAATGTGTCTGTCTGTTCATCTGGGCAATTTTAATGTCCAAATTTCTTTTCTTTAGGGGAAATAAGTGCACCCAACCATGTGGGACTCAGCATGTCAACTGTGGACCAAGCAAATTATTCAGTAAATATGCATTTATTATATATTCTGCGGGATGCTTTTGGAAAAGATATGAACAGTTTCATAGTCATAGCATACAAGTAAAATATCATAATCAAACCATTTTTTGAACTTTGCTACAATATTACTATATGAAGTATTGGAATAAAGTTAATAGGTAGTTAGTTCCACAAATATTTGGGCAGTGACACAGTTTTTGTAATTTCACCTCTGTATACCCCCACAGTGGATTTTAAAATAAGCAGTTAAAATCTGATTGACGTGAAGACTTTCAGCTTTCTTTCAAGGGTTTAACAAAAGCATTCCATTAACTGTCTGGGAATTACAGCCATGTTTTCTATAGCATACCCTTTTGAGCCACACCTCTTAATCTTTGCATTCAGGGATTTTCAGTCGCTGAAGAGCTCGCTGAATTTAAGCCTGATACCGTAATTGGATACCAATTCAGTTTGTGAAATCTCTTCCCTCCTACATACTTCAGTATAAATAATTGCAAAGTGGAGGCCTTCAGGAACCACAGTAACTCAGCCATGAAGTGGCAGACTGCATACAGTTACAGAGCGGGCCACCAAGTGATGTAAAACTTGCTAGCAGTGTGGTGCCCTGCCATGAAGCAAAAATCGTTCAGCGCAACAAATTTGAGGTGTTGACTTGACCTCCAAATTCCTACAATCTCAATCCAATCGAGCATCCATGGGATGTGCTGGATGATTGAGTCCGATACATGGAGGCCCCACCTCACAACTTAGAGGACTTAAAGGATCTGTTGCTAACAACTTGGTACAGATACCACAGCACACCACCAGGGGTCTAGTGGAGTCTGTGCCCTGAGGGGTCAGGGCTGTTTTGGCAGCAACAGGGGAACCAACACAATATTAGGCAGGTCATGATGTTTTACCTGATGGGTGTATGTAAGATAAGATAAAACTTTAATGATCCCACGACGGGGAAATTTGCATGTTACAGCAGCTCTTTACTTTTAGACTTAACTTTAGACTATTTCACTAATCTCGCTTTATTTGATGACATAAATACTGAAATACCTGTCATTTCAGACAGTGACCTATGCAGCGGTGGATTTCTCCTCAAGAAGAGTAAAAAGAGAGAAGAGGAAGAGAAGAGAGTCAGCACAGGACTGTGTGTACGCTGCTGTTAGATCAGACTCCCACACTCAGCAGCAACTGTCAGCATAGGCCAAGAAGGGCAGGAGTCGCTGTTCTTTAACAGCTGCTCAGGCCTTTCTAATGTGTTTATTTGAATATTCAGATTACCCTGTGGAAGACTGATTTTGTGGGAGCATCATTACATATGGCAGTATTTTTTAAGGACAGCATGCTGTGTAATTCACACTGGGTAACTGTATCTTAAATCACTGTTGAAAAATATCAAGCTTATTAAATTCCAGTTGCACAAATTGATTTCCATGATTCTGATAAAAGTTTAGAAAGCTTCAAAATAAAGTTGCACAATGACAGGTTATCCATTTTCAGGGTTTAATGATTTACAGCTGATGTCGATGAACACACAGTAACGACAAGGATAAGTTCTTAACATATTTTATTACAAAACAACTGCAGCATCGTGGTCAAGATTCATGATCATGTAATAAACTTACTTGTAATATTTCCCTGTTGCACATTTGTCTTTTGTACTGATCAAAATCATTGTCAACACTGCTGTCAGTCTGTAAGTTTGAGTACGGTGGTGTTTCCTCAGACTATCACTCATTATCATCACGCAGTCAGTTTACAGTTTCAGTTTACTTTATGAATGCAATTAATGAAGCTGAAAGAGATTTAATTAAAAAAGAAAGAAAGAAAAATATATATTTATTTTCATATACAGTTGTCTTGGAGAAACAGGAAACATGAGAACTGAGAGCAGGAAAACAATAGTACTGACTAAACTACTCAGCGCCTCCATGTAATATGAATCCTACTTGGTCATCATTCTGTAATGGTGGGATTTCAGTAATGTCCACTTCCAAAGTAATTAATTTGGGATTTCTTTTAAGTTTAGAGGATTCTAAACTTTCTTTTTAAATTTTTCTTTCTTTTTGTTTTTGGACTCATTAAAGACAGGATATAAGAAACAGGACAGAAAAGCAACAAGCATTCATGACCAGACTAGACTTGGAATTTTGTTCAATATTGATACGGACGTAATCCACACATTTTTATCATTTACATTATTTGTTTAGTCTAAATACAGCAAGAACACATAGAAGCCTAATAATATCTTATACCAAAGGAGGGAAAATGGACCTAATCCAGCCCAAAAGCCTTGACAGTCCTGTAGATCTGCTGCCTCTCCGCTTTCTTTGCATCCAGTTCACCTCTGTCAGCTATCATCACGGTAAACACAACAGCAGAAAACACTGATGTGGCATTATTCTGGGAAAATAGGGTAAATAAAAAATATGTATAAACATCAAACTTTAAAAATGATCACATTTTATATTTGAAAATAATACTACCTCAGTGTATTTTACCTGTTGTCTTTTCTGGCCAGTAAAGCTTTTCATGAGTACAGCTGTAAGAAACAGACTTATACTCAAGAAAGTGCACGCTGGAAAAATTATTATACTGGCACTCAGTGAGCAGATGTTTCTTTCTGGAACATATTAAAAATAAAAAACAAAGTTACATAAAATGTAAATAATGTGAATAATGTTTAATCACTTTGAAAGTAAAGTAAAATTACTAATAATAATGACAATGAGATTAAATTTTAAAGATTTCTAATTAATAAATCGATGATAAAGTTACCTTGACTGTCCAGTGTAGCTCCATTTCCAAATAATATCTCCCCACATGTGGCCACAGCACAGTAATAAGTCCCAGCATCAGAGGAGCTGACGTTCTTAGAGAAGCGATAAACACATCTCTGCTCAGACTCAGATATTTTCTCACATTCATTATGACTGTTTCCAGCAGTGTAGATGACACTTGGATGTAATTTATCTGATCCCGCTCTGAACCAGAACACATTATGATCAGTGGGACACACGCTGTCAGAATCAGAGTGGACTGAACACTGCAGGGTCGCTGAATCTCCTGAACGGAGTGGATTTGATGCCGTTGGCCGCTGAACAACACTGTAGTTTGATGTCATCTGATTGTTTCCTGTGTAACACAAATACATTCTTCAAAACATGCTCAACCAAATCTAAAAAATTTGTAAAAGTATGTAAGTTTATTACCTTTTACTAACAAATATGTCCCGCTCCATTCAGTATTAATCCATTCTATGATTCCACAGTGATAGATTCCCTCATCATCTTGGTTCGTCTTCAAAATGGTCAAGTTGCTAAAATTCTTATCATATTGTGCTTGAAATCTTGATTTAAATATTTCTTGACCAAATTCAGGTTTAGAAGTTTCATACAGTGTCACTATTAATTTAAGAGTATCCCCGACACTCTGCTTGTACCAGTGGACTCCTCTGCTGCTGAGTACTTTGGGTAAAGCACATGTTAATTTTGCGGGTTCACCAAGCTGAACAGTTTTCACTGGAACCAAAGTATCTGAATTAGAAGAAAACATAGAAAAGTTAAGTTTTTGACAGGTAAATTCTCAATTTTGAACATTTTCATAAAAGATAAAAGAGCACTTACATCCTTGATGAAGAAAAAGCAAAATAATCCATAACACGATCATTGTGACACTGCTCCTTGGTGAGGACTTTGTTGGCATTTTATTGAATGAAGGAGGTGAAATCATGGTATTAGGTAAAACACTAAAATGCTTCTGATTGGTCGATACAGAAAAGATTCAGAAGTACTCTTCCTGTGTCACGGTTGCTTCCTCCTGGGCTTTGTAAAACCTCCCACCTCTCTTTCATCTTGTGTTGCAGCTGTCCATTTTGTTAACCGTAACACTGCATATCTCTAGGTGATTGTTATTTTTGTCTTTAAACCTTAAGCACTCAAACAGGAACCAGCAGAGTCCCTATTGCTGGCTCTGGTATGTACTGCAAGAATTACCACAGAAATACATCACTTTTTTGCATTTCAAAGGAAAGTTCAACAGCTGATCATTCATTGGCGAGAGGCCATGTAATTTTGTACCTCAGAAAAACTTTAAAGCAGGCCAGAACCAATGCTACTTGCCCAAAGCAGATGATTCAGCCTCTTCAAAAACCAGAGCTAGTGAGCAATTCGTGGAGCAAATTATATAGCAAACCATCCAGCAGTTGTTGCTAGGGGGGAAAAAAAATCACATATTAACCCTATGGTGGAGCCAGAGGAATAGTTAGAATAATGCCAGACTTTGACTCCACAAAGCATGTAAAAACTTGTAACAACCATATTGAGGAAGATGGAAGCCTCAACACTGAAATTTACTGGAAGCTGACACACAGACCAATACCTACGCTTTGGTTCCCACCACCCTCTGGAACACAAACTTGGGGTGATCAGGATCCTGCAACACTGGGCAGAAAATATTCCCTCTAAGGCAGAAAGGAAACAAAAGGAAGACATGCATGTAAAGAAAGCCCTTAAAACATGTGGTTACCCCAACTGGGCTTTCATCAAATCCGCCAAGATGCACAGGAAAGAAGGTCAAACATAAACTGGGGAGCGTAAGAATGACAAGCAGAACAACATTGTCAGCCCTTATGTGGCAGGCTTATCAGAGAAACTCAGAAGAATTTTCTCAAGATAAGATAAGCAACATAGTGTATGCTGTCCAGTGCAGTGAAGAGTGCTTGGACTTCTACTTTGGAGAAACCAAACAGCCTCTTCACAAATAATGGTTTGAAAAAGGAGTAAAAGGAACCATGTATGTCCACTGTGAGCAACCATCACTGAACAGAGGAGGTGGTTTACATCACCAACTTTTCCCCCGCATACAGTGCTGTCCTGAGATCCCTCCCCAGGTGCCTCAACCCCCATTCACGCCTTTGTTTAGGTGACCTCAACAGGTCACTTGATAGAATGGGGCAAATTCCCAAATTGGTTTCACCTGAAACCACTGATTGTAATGACCCCACTCCTCCTTTCACATCTTGGCGCATGTGATTATGAATAATAATAAACTACCTCCAGCAGACTCCGTCTGGTTAGAGAACTGAAGAAGCCTTTTGGATGAGAGGTGAAATGTCTTCAAGAAAAAAAAAGAAGTCTAGTCACCCTTTTTTCAAGCTCCACAGACTACTATGACCTGGATGACTGAGAACCTACACAGACACACTCCAGAGGTAAGATATCGTGGTGATGTTTGCAATGTCAATGTCAAAGTCTTTGTCAAGACAAATTTCTTCAGGCTCTGTGTTAACTCCCATCAAGTGGGAGTTTGACCCATCATTTGAATTTTCTTCTGGACAGTACATGCTCATCCTATGCTTCCCTACTTCAGTTCAGAAGAGCATATCCTAAAGAAAATAAAGGTGTACAAAATTACATTCAAAGTAAATGCTGTTTAATGTCACCTAATGATGTGATTAGTGTGAACATGAAATGAAGCTTACCAGTAAGTAATTATAACTGTACAATATGAGTCCTCCAGCCAGTTAGTGCATCCCCCACACTCTGTTGACAAGAATATTTGAGTAGGTTACAACTCCACTTCCTTCTGAAATTAAGATAAAGATTCAGAAACACTTACATTTAGCTGAATCTAAGTCCTTTATTTCCTCTCTAGCAGAGATTCCCACTGTGTCCCTGAACACCTTGCCCAGGAGGCATTCCAGTCAAATGCCCAAACCACTTTCAATGTGGAGGATTAGTGGCTCTACTCTGTCCTTCCTGAACGACTGAACTCCTCAGCCTATCTCTAACTGAGAGACCAGCCACCTTTCAGAGAAAACTTATTTCCGCCACTTGTATCCACAATCTCAGGTCACTACCCAGAGCTTGTTACTATACTGTAGGTGAGGCTGGCATAGACCAGTGACATAGGTCAGCTGGTACAAACAACCCCTGTCTGTCTGTCAATCTCTCACTCCCCTTTCCTCTCACTTGTGATTAAAACCTTGATACTTAGATTCCTCCACATGGGCCAGTAACTCATGCCTGACTCAGAGTGGACACTCCACCCTTTAGCAACTGGGTCCTGGACTTCCTGACGAACAGGCTGCAATCGATGTGGATCCATGATGTCACCTCCTCCCTCATCATCCTCAGCACTGGCTCCCCCAGGGCTGTGTGCTGAGCCCTCTCCTGTTCACCCTGCTCACATATGACTGCTCAGCAAAACACCCTGGCTGTCATATTGTGAAGTTTGTGGCTGACACAGCAGTGGTCGGATGCATCGCTAACGACGATGAGTCTGGCTACAGGCAGGAGGTGGAACACCTGGAGGGTTGGTACAGAGACAACAATCTCTGTATCAATGTGGCAAAAACAAATGAGATGATCGTGGACTTCAGAAGAGCCAGACACCCCCTCCTCCCCCTGCACATTGGAGGATCTGTGGTGGAAGTGGTCCCCAGGTACAGGTACTTGGGCGTTCACCTAAGTAACGACCTCACCTGGGGCAACAACACTTCCAGTCTGGTCAGGAAGCCACAGCAGCACTTCTACTTCCTCAGGAGGCTGAGGCGTGCTGGACTCTGAAGCTCAGTCCTGTCTTCATTCTACAGATGTGTGGTGGAGAGCGTCCTGGGCTACTGCATCACTGTGTGGCATGGAAGCTGCTCTGCAGCAGAGAAGAAGGCTCTGCACAGGTTGGTGAAGGCTGCACAGTGGACTGTTGAAGTCAGCTTCTCCACCACCACAAACATTTACACCTCCAGATGCAGGAAAAGGGACGCCTGCATCCTGAAGGACCACACACACCCAGCACACACACTCTTTTTTTTACTCCCCTCAGGTAGAAGCCTGAGGAGCATCAAGAGCAGGACCACCAGTCTGAGGAACAGCTTCTTCCCTGAAGCTGTAAGACTGTTGGACTCTGGTGGAGCTGTGTAGCTGCACTGCTCTTGCAAACCTCTGCATACACTCATGCTGCTGTCATTTGCACAAGTCACTGCAGTGGCACCACAGGTCTCTACCATCACTCCACATCCTAACTGTAATGCATTTTTAATTTTTTTCTATTTTTAATATTTATTAGTGGTTAGTGCCTGTTGTGTTTAATTATTATGTGTCCGTGTGTGTGTAAAAAAAAAAAAAAAAAAAAAAAAAAAAAAAAAATATATATATATATATATATATATATATATATATATATATATATATAAATTCAGTGCGGCATACTTCCAGTAAGGGTCCCCAGGCTAGACCCCTCATGCTAACCAAGCCTACCTCGGAATATGAGCAAGAGATACACGATTGAAGCCATACCGGCTCGGACATCACCTGGATTAACAAGGTCCGCATCAGGTGTTGAGGAACCAGGGCATTCTGACGATAAGTGGGTTACTGGAACTAAAAGGTTACGGCATAAGTGGACACAAGATGAGAACCGGGAACTGTTGGAATGCTACTACACAAGCAACTGCTATCACAGCTAGAGATTGATGAGGTACAACACAACTCCTGTCAGGCATCATAGCAGCTAAGATGAGTAAGCATGTGGCCCAGAAAAAGCGAGGCCCAGAAAAGGATAGGCAGGGAGATCAGGGGAGCAAAACACCAGCTACTAGTAGATAGCTGGTAGATAGCTGGTGTCACTCGAGACTGTAAGACCCAACCGACCAACCTGTGCACCGCCTGGATTGACTACAAGAAAGCCTCATACATCGATCCTGGAATGCCTATAATATAACTGTATAAGATCAACAGGACCCTAAGAGAGTTCATCAAGAACTCATTGGGTATGTGGAGAACAACACTAGAGGCCAACTCCAAGCCCATCGCACAAGTCAACATCAAGTGTGTGATTTACCAAGGAGATGCCCTCAGACTCTGGTCTGACATACCTTTCAGTGTTCTCTAAACTTTAAGGGAGTTATCATTGCCTTTTGCAATAATTATCTAAATTTTCTGTATTTCTGAGACTTATTGTAACCTTGAGATTCTTGAGATTTAAGAACTAATAACTGCCTGAATTAACCATGAATTAAAATATGAAATAAGTAAATATAAAACTTCCATTAACGCACCCATAAACAACTAGCTCATTTTATAATCTGTATATGTCTAAATGTGCATCTTAAAGTGTTGTTAATGATTTACTTAGACTTTCTACACAGTGAATAATTAACAGCTACTAAATAACTTGTTTGTACTTGATGTAGTATTTATTTAGAAATGTTTAATCCACCATTTTTTAAAGGTGTATTCCGTAATATTTGTTCAATACAGAAAATATATTAAAATAAACACTGAAATGTGTATTCTATTAATCGCAGGAAGCATGACAACCAATTAATACAGTTACAAATCAGAAATACAAAAAAAAATCCCTAACTTTAAGGCTTTCAGAGACCATATATTTAAATTGATGAACCAATGTAACCATTCATAGTTAATATTTAACTAAGACAGAAATATAACAAGACCAAAGAATCACAGAGGGCCTGTAACATCTGGTTCAATTTAAATTTCAGGAAATATTAAACATTGTCACTGTCATCAGCATTTAACTTGAGAGTAGACACTGTCCTCAGCACACTCTCTCTTCCTTCTTCCTCTTGTTTTTCTTTCAGAGAAATTCAGTGCAGCGTAGTTTAGTTCCTCATCGGCTTCAGTCTGTATAATAATTAAAAAAGCAAGATGGTTATCTATATAGTGATGAGAGTTTTCTGACATATTTTAACTGAATACCATTCATTTTAATTACTTACAATAGCATGTCCTTGTTGGTGCGAGGTATTGGTTTGAGCATCTGATGTAGCACACAAGATAAATTACATTTATTAGATTCCAATACTAAATATATAATAGTGAAATGTTGATAATCTGGCATTTATTAAATGGTTTATTTTCACTCCTCACTGACGGAAATGAATTATACACATAAATTAGTGTGTATTAGTGAGGTACACAAAGAACCAAGAACCTCAATCCTTTTAAATTCATGGAAAATATAGACAACAGTTGACTACTTATGGTTTTACAGTAGAAACTGTCTTATGATTTTATATAGAAAATACATAAATGTTGAGCATTTTTATTATTTAAATATAATCTAAATAGTTTTAGCTTTCTTAACTTACTTTGAAATGGTTTACACAATCTTCGGTTGCAGATGAGGACGAAATTTCCAACAACAGAAATGGCCAAACACACTATTAATATTGCTCTCTGAAGAAATACTGACTGTGTTGATTGTACTAAAAAAAAAAAAAAATGAAAACCCACAAAAACAAACATCAGTTCTCAAAAAGGCTTATCAATCATGTTTGTCAACATTTAGTATAGCTTGAAATACTTGACAGAAAATGATACCTTGAATATCCAGTGTAGCTCCATTTCCAAATAATATCTCCCCACATGTGGCCACAGCACAGTAATAAGTCCCAGCATCAGAGGAGCTGATGTTCTTAGAAAAGTGATAAACACATCTCTGCTCAGACTCAGATATTTTCTCACATTCATTATGACTGTTTCCAGCAGTGTAGATGACACTTGGATGTAATTTATCTGATCCCGCTCTGAACCAGAACACATTATGATCAGTGGGACACACGCTGTCAGAATCAGAGTGGACTGAACACTGCAGGGTCGCTGAATCTCCTGAACGGAGTGGATTTGATGCCGTTGGCCGCTGAACAACACTGTAGTTTGATGTCATCTGATTGTTTCCTGTGTAACACAAATACATTCTTCAAAATATGCTCAACCAAATCTAAAAAGTTTGTAAAAGTATGTAAGTTTATTACCTTTTACTAACAAATATGTCCCGCTCCATTCAGTATTAATCCATTCTATGATTCCACAGTGATAGATTCCCTCATCATCTTGGTTCGTCTTCAAAATGGTCAAGTTGCTAAAATTCTTATCATACTGTGCTTGAAATCTTGATTTAAATATTTCTTGACCAAATTCAGGTTTAGAAGTTTCATACAGTGTCACTATTAATTTAAGAGTATCCCCGACACTCTGCTTGTACCAGTGGACTCCTCTGCTGCTGAGTACTTTGGGTAAAGCACATGTTAATTTTGCGGGTTCACCAAGCTGAACAGTTTTCACTGGAACCAAAGTATCTGAATTAGAAGAAAACAAAAATGTTTTTGACAATGTTAAAACATCCTAATGCAAATTTTCTGTTATTCTCCACAAATCTAGAATGGGAAAGATAAAAGAGCACTTACATCCTTGATGAAGAAAAACCAAAATAATCCATAACACGATCATTGTGACACTGCTCCTTGGTGAGGACTTTGTTGGCATTTCAGTGAATGAAGGAGGTGAAATCATGGTATTAGGTAAAACACTAAAATGCTTCTGATTGGTCGATACAGAAAAGATTCAGAAGTACTCTTCCTGTGTCACGGTTGCTTCCTCCTGGGCTTTGTAAAACCTCCCACCTCTTTTTCATCTTATGTTGCAGCTGTCCATTTTTCTATCTCTAGGTGATTCTTATATTTGTCTTTAAACCTTAAGCGTGCAAACAGTAATCAGCACAGTCCCTACTACTGGCTCTAGTATGTACTGCAAGAAATACCTCAGAAATACATCACATTTTGAATTTCAGAGGACAATTGCAATGCTGACTGTCTATTGTGAGGCGCCGTGGCATTGTGTACCTCCGAAGAGCTGAAGAGTGGGCCTGAACCAATGTAGCTTTCCCCCGTTAAAAAACAGAGCTAATGGCCAATTTTTTGAGCAAACTACATAATGAACAATCCAGCAGTTGTCTAGATACTCAGAAAGAAAAAAATCCCACATTAGCCCCATGGTGGAGCCAGAGGAAAATCTAGAATAATGTCAGACTGATTATATGATTTTAGCTCTTATTTGCATCTGGCAGCTCCAGAAAACCTAAAATCTCAATCAGAGGTAACAGCTATCATGGCGATGGTTATGAAGTCAAATGTCTGTCAAGACACATTTCTTCATTAGGCTCTGTGTGAATTCCTATCAAGTTGGTGTTTAATTTATTGTTACATAGGTACAAGTATGCTACATGAACCAGGCAACAGCATTTATAGCCTAAGCTAGTTTGCACTGCTTGTCCCTAGATGGGCCTTTAAAGCATGCGAAAACCAGTATCATATACAATCTGTATAATAAATACATTTAAAATACAAAACTAAAGCACAATAACACGTTGCACAGACTGCATTATAATAAAATAGGATAACTGCATGACTGGTTAATCTTTAAAAACTCTTTCAGTTTAATTTTAAAAATGATCCCAACATGATGTCGACCCACCCAATGCAGCTATAACAGCTTCAACATTTCTGGAAAGATTTTCCACAAGGTTTATGAGTGTGTTTATGGGAATTTTTGAACATTCTTCCAGAAGTCACTTTGTGAGATCAAACACTGATGTTGGACCAAAAGGCCTGCCTCTAATTCATCCCAAAGGTGTTCTGTTGGGTTGAGGTCAGGACTCTGTGCAGGCCAGTCCAGTTCTTCCACACCAAACTCGCTCATTCATGTCTTTATGGTCCTTGCTTTGTGCACTGGTGCACATGTTGGACCAGGAAGGGGCCATCCCCAAACTGTTCCCACAAAGTTGGGAGCATGAAATTGTCCAAATTGTCCTGGTGAGCTGAAGCACTGAGCATTCACTTCACTGGAACTAAGGGGCTGAGCCCAGTTCCTTAATAACAAACCCACGTCATAACCCCCCCCCCCCCCCCCCCCCCCCCCGCCAAACTGTACACTTGGCACAACGCAGTCAGAGAAGTACCGTTTTCCTGGTAACCACCAAACTTCTCAGTCACTACCCACACTTACAGGCACAAATGTAGACCAGTGAATCTCAGCTCTCTCTTCAACACAACACAACAGAACAGATCAGTACAGCATCACTGCAGATGTTGACTAATCCATATGTCGGTGTCCCACTCTGAGCAGAAACTCCTCTCCAACCCAGAGTGCACAACCCACCCTTTATTGGGTGAGAACTATGGTTTAAGATTAGGAGAAGGTAATACCAGCCACTTTGCAATCAATAGCAAACATTTCTGCACAAATGATGATCTTTTTAGATTCAAATTTGAGTGGCTTCTAGAAGAACGTGACGGTTTTATACTTTATACCTGGTATATTGTATCCAAATATGTTGTTCCCAGCATATTTTGTGTATTCCTTGAAGTAGTTAACACTAAGCCAAACCAAGTTCCAGTTTAGTTCCACTTCTGTTTAGTTTATAATAAAAAATATATAAATACATTATGAAACAATGTACTGTGTCATGTGTTGTTGTTTATGTGACGTATTTACCTAATTTTAAGACCTGCAAAAGAGCAGGTTATTTTTATTATGTCCAATGAATGTATGCCTCACTCCATTCAAGATGAAGCAATTTTGTGATTCAACAGTCATGGGTTCCCTCATCCTCCTGGACTGTCTTCAAAACAGTCAGGTTACTAAAACTGTTACTATTATGTGTATGAAATCTTGATTTAGATAGCTCTGAGCCATACTGTTTTAGATTGAATCATGTTAAGTTTGTTAGTTCACCAAACTGACCAGTTTTCACTGGAACCACAGAGTGTAAATTAAAATAAAATATAGAAAAAACATTTTTTGGGTGATGTGGAAACATCCTATAATTATTTTCTATTATTTTCCACTCATCTATTTGACATGTAAAATCAACAGATGCATTTAGAATATGCTTATAACATTTTTAGGCAACACATTAAAAACCATTTAATTTCTTGAAGAAGAAAAAGCTCATTCTTAATGCCATCGATGTGAGACTGCTTGTTGTTCAGGATCTCACTGATATTTCAGTGAGTGAAGGAGGTGAAATGATCATTAGGTAAGACAGTAAAATGCTTCTGATTGGTTTACACAGAACAGATTTAAAAGTACACTTGCTGCCCATCTCTAGGCATTTGCTCTCCTTGTCCATGAACCAGAACCCCTTCAGGCAGGATACAGGAATTTGGTGAAAAAAGATTCATGTTCTGCCCACATAATCTTTTTAGGTAGGTGTCAGAAAATGAATATTACATTAGAACATACAACTAATGAAAGTGATTTACACAATTATGTAAGCCGTGATGACCGAAGGGGATTAGCATGCAAACAGCAGTCAGCACATTACCTACTGCTGGCTGTGCTACTGTATGTACTGCAAGAGATACCTAAATTCACATTTTGCGTCTCAGTGGGAACTATGAGGTTGATTCTGTCATTCACACAGACGTGCAACATTTTGTCCTTCAAGGTGCTAAAGAGCACGCTGAACCAAATTGCAGAGTGAGATCATTCAGCCCCTTCAAAAGCCAGATATCATGTGCATTTTGTGTTACAAATTCTTTGGTAAATCATTCATCAGATTGTGTAATTTTGCTGAGAATCACACATCTTGACGATAGAGTAAAAGTCCAAATAATGAGTGGAAATTTTTTCTGTCTCAATCAATGAGAAAGCTGAGGCAGACGGACACAGAAACAGGAGAACAAGAACAAACACAATAATATGTAAATAGCAGTGTGTGTGTGTGTGCAAAAGAAAATGTTTTTAATAAATTGGCAATAAGTTCTTTATATTTCTTTATTTTCAGTAAAACAGATCAGTGATATAAGAAAACCCCAGTTTTTCATAGACACGTTTTCACACTCTGCTTTTAACTTGAGAATAAACAATTTCAGCTTCCACTTCATTCTTCTTCTTCTGTCCCCTTCTACCTTTCCTTCCAGAGAAATGCAGTGCAGCATAGTTCAAATCATATCCGCTCTCAGTCTATGCAAAATAATAAAATTAATATTCTTATATCAGCCTTTTAAAATAATTTCACTGAATTAACATATGGTTTGGTCTGATTACTTACACTATCATCCACTGTTTGATTCAAGCCGCCTTGTCTTGCTTGTGAAAAGCTGTTTTCTGTGAATAATCACAATAAAATAAGAATATTATGAACATCATCTGATGCTTCCAATCGCTGGCTGAACAATTTTACTTTTTATATTAAAATGAACTTTTTGACCTTGATGTGCTCACATAGAGCTTGTATAGAACATCAAGTATGAAGTGTCAAAATGTATATAAAAGATGCATTATTTTATACTAATTAATGATCCACTAAGTGCAATTTGATGAAAAAAAATCACAGTATTATAATTTTAGATTTAATGAACGAAACTTACCTTTAAATTGTCCACATGCTACTCTTTGAGTTCGGCAACAGATCAAAACAATATTGACAATGGCAGAAATAACCAAGCAGATTATTGTTATGATCAGCGCAATAAATTCAGAACCTGCTACTTGCTCTAGAAAACCAAGAAAAGAAATTATTAGTGATAATGAAAGACACTTGGAACAATCTGTCATGATGTTATTCAAAATCATACCTATTTGAAGTTTAGTTCCATTTCCAAATAACATTTCCCAACATGTGGCCACGGCACAGTAATAATTCCCTTCATCCGAGGGGCTGACAGTTTTAGAAAAATGATAAACGCAGCTCTTCTGGGGTTCAGATCTGTTATCACATTCTTCACTTCTGTTTCTGTCAGTGTAGATGAATTTTGGATGAGATGAATGTGAGCCGGCTCTGAACCAGAGCACAGTGAGATCTCCTGGACATGTCTTATTGTCTGAGTCAGAGAGGACTGAGCACTGGAGAGTCACTGAATCTCCTGAGTGGACTTTCATCAGTGGTGGCTGAACAACAGTATAGCTTGATGTCCTTTGAGTGTGTCCTTTGTAAAATAAAACAGTGTTAAAAAATGTGACTGTACACATGATAGTCATGTATGTGTTATCAGTTGCTGAGATAACTGCAATTATTTGGAGAAAATAAATGAAATGTATATATTAGACGTAATTATGTTGTTTCAGTCAGTTTTCACAGCATGCTTATTGACAATAACTTATTTTTCCTTAATAAGATAAAGTGCTGCTTTACTGGTTGAAGATTGGAAAATTGGTGAGTAGATCACATTATTACCCTTTACTAACAAATAGGTCCCGGTCCATTTTGTATTCTGGAACCACTCTGTGATTCCACAGTGATAGATTCCCTCGTCCTCTTGGTTTGTCCTGGTCAGGTTGGTGAAATTTTCATCGTAATTAACCTTCCATCTTGAGTCATTAAACTCGGGGGCAAACTCCGGTTCTGCAGATTCCTTCAGTGTCCACATCACTTTCAGAAAGTCCCCGGCACTCTGCTTGTACCAGTCGACTTCTCTACGACTGAACTCAGTCTTAGGCAGGACACACGGGAAGGTTACAGGTTCACCAAGAGAAACTGTAGTTATTGAAACAAGGGTATCTAAATTGAAAGAAAACACACAAAATCAAAAAGATTACCTGATAATAATGCAGGAAAATCACCATGTAACCAGCATACATGATACCTTTATGGAGACAACTTGCACAGAGTAAGAAAACACTTACATCCTTGATGAAGAACAAGCAGTGTAACCCATAATATGATCATCTTGACAATGTCTCTTTTTGGGGACCCTGCAGATGTTTTATTGACTGTAGGAGGTATTATGGCATGGGCGTTTTATGTCACACTGTCAAATGGATCTGATTGGTTAACACAGCATACACATTTAAGGGCACTTCCTGTCACATTGCCCTTGTCCAGGTCAGGAGTATATCACCTCTTCCTTGTCCATTCACTCATTTTAATTATAATGTAAATCCATTTTCTAGTGAATGTTAGGAGCTCATCTTGTAGTTGTTTCATCTTTATTATCCACTTTGTATCATTTGTTTCTATCATTTCAAAAAATCCATTTCAGAGTTTCTCAACAGACATGTTGGATTCTTTTCACTTTAAACTGTCAGAAAAAAGTTCATGTTATAATATAGGCGTGTTAGTGGGTTTAAGTCCTATCTGGAACCGTCTTCAGCCTTTCCTTTCACTCACTGACTACTTTCATTTTCACTTCCTGCCTGCTTAAGTTTAGATAATAAATCTAGGTTAGGTCTCAGGTTCAAATAGACAACAACAGGCACACCTTCTGTTCTGTGCTACCTGAGTGACAATGCTCTGCTCTAGCTAACAATGTAGACGCTTGCATGCATTTTACATGCATTTATCTATACAGCCAATAGAGACTGCTTAAGTGTAAAACTTAAATGGTCATAATTGCAGCTTACACAAATCTATGCGATGATTTTCAGGGGGTGGACAATTTTTGTTTTAGCTGCACAGCTATAACCACATTTCCAGCAACTTTGCTTAGAAGAGATGAAGGTTATTTGTTGTTGCTGTTGTTGGTGGTGGGTTTTTTACATTGGCCGTCAAATATATTCTTTTTTTGGTTTGTTTTTTCAAATCAGGGAAATATCATATTGTTAAAATAAACTAGTTATGCATTCAAGCCAAGTGGTCTGAGTTACAGAGCATGCCACAGGATTTCCACATTTCATTTCTATTTTGACTGGTACACACTGTTGGATGTTGAGAGAGGTATGTGTGCATTAAACCTATACTTTTTTTCCCTAATGGCCAACATGGTGTTACTCCTCAGGCTGCATAAAATATGTGGACTAGTTCTTATATAGCTGTCTTCTACTCTACTTGAGCCCTCAAATGGCACTGACAAAAGTAATGCACAAACCAGTGTCATCACAGCTGATATGTCAATCTTTTAGAAACATTAAATATGGCTTTGCCAATCACTAAAGTTGTAGTTTTCACTTGTTTGACTGTTTGGTTAAAAAAATATATATAGTAAAGAATTTACTGAAAGACATTTAGGAGTAGTTATGATTCTGACAAAAGACAAACTTGTCCTGGGCACATTGTATTTCATTCTAAATACCACACTTCTGGTACTGAGCACTGTATTTAACACTGAGACACACGATTATAAGATAAAGTACTGTGCAAAATCTTGAACCACCTCTCATTTATATACTGCAAGAAAATGAGAAATAGGGAGAAAACATTATATAAAGCAAAAAACAGCTTGTCTAATGATTTTGAAAGTCAATATTTGGTCTGTAGATATTTGTTTTTGTTTAAACAGACCACTTTTTGTCATACAATTCTTCAATTTCCAAATGACACACTGCACATCATACTGAGATATATTAAGTGTTTGGCTAATGACACTTTGGGAATCACCTTGTGTGCCAAACTGTTACAGGTTACTGCCAAATTACAATTTAAATTTGGCTCTTAAGTTGCCATGTGCAGCTACACCACTGGTCCATCCTTTGAGTTAGGTGCTTTGTTTATGCTTGAATCAATGTTCCCTCTAAGCTGCGCGCCTGTGCAATCGCGCACTGCTCACACATTCTCTACGCAAAAGAAAATCTATGCAGCGCAAAAAACTGAATCCAACATAAACCGTAAATTGGACCAATAAAAATTATTTCCGTACCATTTTGTAGTTTAAGTCAGTGAGTGTCAGGTATTCAGCCAATGATATGATACGGCTCACTTACGCTACGCAACCAATCATCACATACTATTGTAATGAATTGTAAGAAGACTCAAGATGGGAATGGGAATTGGTACATTATTGCAAGAGAGCACAAAAGACTGAGAGAAAAGGAACAAGCTGTCACACACACAAAAAAAATCTGACCCTGAGCATGATCCCTGGTTTGTAACAGGTGTAATACTGGTGTGTGGCCACAGCGTGCACATCTGATGTTGCTCACAGTGGTCCTCAGTGTGCTCAGGGAGCTTTTGTGTATGCCCAGACACATGAAAAATTTGAGGGAACATTGGCTTAAATGATTCATATATCAGTATTAATCCATCCATCCATTCTCTTCCACTTATCCTGTTCAGGGTCGTGGGAGGCCTGGAGCCTATCCCAGCTGACATAGCCTATCCCAGCTGGAAACCTGTGCAGGGTACACCCTGCACAGGTTTCCAGCCTGTCACAGGGCTAACACAAAGATACAGACAACCATTCATACTCACATTCACACCTATGGGAAATTTAGAATCACCAACTAACCTAAATTAACCTAACCAGTAACTGCATGTCTTTGGACTATGGGAGGAAACCCACGCAGACATGAGGAGAACATGCAAACTCCACACAGCGAGAGGCCCGGGCCAAGGTGGAATCAAACCCAGGTCTTCTAAATGTTATTCCAGCTGTGAGGCAGCAGTGATTTTTTCCTTGTACCTGACCATTTTCAGAGGAATGTTTTGTGTTTGAGTGAAAAGCAGCCAATGTCCAAAGAAAAACTTTGAAAGAATTTAAGTATGCCTGGAGAACTATTTATGAAGACTACTTTAAAAAAGTACAAGGAAGTCTGGCTCCTTGTGAAATTACTTGCTTGGAGTTCCTCTTTGTCAACAGAAGCCCACAAAAGCATGCCTAAGAACTTGACAGCCTCCATCTGAACCAAGAAGTAATGGTGCATCAACACAGGAACCAGTTCATTTGTTGCAGATCACTTTGTCACACCTTGCTTTGTTGGGCATTTCTTTGTCACTGACTGTCGGTCACTAACTCCACGCTCTGGTTGCCTAGGTAACTAATATATTTATCATGTCAGTCAATCATGTCATTGCTTTCATTGGTATCGCCAGCCTGTCTTTGCTGAATCTCATTGACTTTCTTTAGTCTCTCATCACCTCAGCTGACATGCTGATGAGAGACCACCCTGTTGTGTGGAGGCCCTTTCAGGCTATTTGTGGATGGCCTGCAGGTAAATGAAACATCCAAGTGCACTGACATCAACAACTGCTAACAACAGCTTGAGAGTTACATGGTTATATAATAGAAACATTTTTATTGTGTGAAGCGGCTGGCATGAGAATCAGCACCTCTAAGTCTGAGGCCATGGTCCTCAGCCGGAAAAGGGTGGAGTGCCATCTCCGGCTCAGGAACGAGCTCTTGCCTCAAGTGGAGGAGTTTAAGTATCTCGGGGTCTTGTTCACGAGTGATGGGAGAAGGGAACGGGAGATCGACAGGCGGATCGGGCTGCTTCTGCAGTGATGCGGACGCTGCACCGGTCCGTCGTGGTGAAGAGGGAGCTTAGCGTAAAAGCGAAGCTCTCGATTTACCGGTCGATCTACGTTCCTACCCTCACCTATGGTCACGAGCTTTGGGTAGTGACCGAAAGAATAAGATCGCGAATACAAGCGGCAGAAATGAGTTTCCTTTGAAGGGTGGCTGGCCTCTCCCTTAGAGATAAGGTGAGGAGTGCAGCCATCCGGGAGGGGCTCGGAGTAGAGCCGCTGCTCCTCCACATCGAAAGGAGCCAGTTGAGGTGGCTCGGGCATCTGATTAGGATGCCTCCTGGCCGCCTCCTGGGTGAGGTGTTCCGGGCATGTCCCACCGGGAGGAGGCCCCGTGGTAGACCCAGGACACGCTGGAGAGATTGTGTATCTCGGCTGGCCTGGGAACGCCTTGGGGTCCCTCCGGATGGGCTGGAGGAGGTGGCTGGGGAGAGGGAAGCCTGGGCTTCTCTGCTTATGCTTCTGCCCCCGCGACCCGGCCCCGGATAAGCGGAAGAAAATGGATGGATGGATGGATTTTTATTGTGTATGAGATTTCCATTATAAATATAATGAAGCTGTAGAATGAAGTCTTTTCAACATGGATTTCAAATTTTATCAAGATAGCACAAAAACGTACTGTTTTGTAAAGGTTTTTGTGTGTTGATCTCAGGCGTGGTCTCACATGTGCCACTTGGAGACTCTGAGTGCCACATGTTAGCAGCCTTTGATATACAAACTTCAAATGGCTGTAACTCCTCAATGCTTCAACATACAGTCATCAATGAGGGCTCTAATCAAAGATACTACCCTGAGGAATCCTCTGCTATACACAAAGTTACTGATAGTACAAATTAATTACAAGTATAGACATATAAATCAGAGGTTGCCCTAATTTGTAAAAGAAGGAAAATGTTAGGCCTCCATTCACAAACCCCCCAGTCTATTTTCAGTGATTCCTTCACACACCCAAAATAAATAAATTGTATATTGATTATATTAAGTTACAGTAAATGTAAACACTACATATTCACATAAAAATAAAGACCACAATCCTCCTAATAGTCCTTCTCTGATACATAACTTACAACTCCCTCCCAAACAAATACCCCCACCCCCACCCCCACAAACAAAACACAAACACAAAGCATAAAGCTTTCTGTAAAACTTTATAGACACTTACGGGTCAAAAAAAGCTCTGAGCCATTGACCTCCTCATCCTGCTGTAATAAATGTAATAAAGACCCTGTGAAAGCCTTATCGAGACCTGCAACAACCTTCCCTGCCCCCAACACTGCTCTTGTAAATTTCCATATGTAAAGAACATACACACAATATACTGTAAGTGGTGCAACAACAGCGTACAGTGATATTTTCTGTGTAATAGTGCATGTCATGCTTACCATTACATACATATTTACATCTAAACGGCATATAATACGAGGACGAGCTGAGAATAAAAAGTTACACGATGATCTGAATGGTCTGATATTTAGAGCTTTTCTTGTCTTACTGTTAACACACTTTTGTCTACAAACCACATTTAACCATCCATTCATGGAGTAATTTATTCTACACTCTTGAAGCACTTACCTCACGTCCATAAACAATTTAGAATCACAGTTAACCAAACATGCATGTCTTTGGACTGTGGGAAGAAGCCAGAGTGCCCAGAGGAACGCAGTCAGGCCACAGGGAGAGCACACAGAAAGGCTCCAGCTGGGGTTCAAACCAGGAACCTTATTAGTGTGAAATGATAAGGACTACACAAGTATGCATCCCATATACAGTATTGATGACTATTTGAACATTAATATTTCTTGAAGAAGTGAGATGATCTGAAGTTCTACATCTTTTTGGACCAACTTAACTTGTCTTGAGCATCACCTGATAATTTTCCTTTACTATGATTTTAATGTTCATTTTTGATAAACTCATAATTACTGACAGAAGCCAATTTGGTTTCCTTCTAGTTTACTTGCAACACTGATAATTTTTAACAATATTTATGACTCTTAGTTAATATTTATATTAATAATAATTATTATATAGCTACATAGTCAATGTTGCATAAAATAGTAATAAGAAAAATCTAAATCTAAATTAACTTAGATATTTTCAAAATATTACATTCAGAGCTTACAAAAAAACAGGAAAAAAGAAAAAAAATCACACCAAATACTTCAACATTTTATTAACTAGTTAACATGATTTCATTGTAGCTTTTTAAATGTCATATTATTGTTTTAAAGCACACCATTGTACATTTGTCTATTAAGAAGAAAGCCATACATCCACTGTAGCCAGTCTGTCCTTTTAGTACATTACATTGCCATGGAGAAAGATTTATGCATACAAGAATAGGAACAAAATAATTGAGAAAAAACATTCACGAATGTTTACATGTACTGCAAAAGCATAAAAAAGAATTATGATTTGAATTCATTTTAGTCCATGACACTATTAATAAAATGTGAAAAAGAAAAAAATATTATAACCTGTTACTGTAGGTAGAATAAGTAAATTTCTAATGCAAAAAAATGCAAGAGTTATAGTCAAAATATAACAATGTTGATCCAGCTGAAAAGCCTTGAAATCAGTATTGATGCTGTTTTCTTCAGTAGGTTCTAATTTTTCTACAAGTGAAAATTGCTACAGAATAAACCAGCGAGTCTTCATCTGTCTGAGGAAACAGAAAAATATTGAAAGGCAGACATTAAACATACTGAAATCTTTCTGCTGATTGTTTCACATAATTACCTGTGGAATTTCTTGATCTCCATGTGCTGTCACATTTGTTTGCAGAGCAGCTGCAGCTGTATTGACAGATAAATTCACAGCATGAGAATGAGTCCAGTTTTGCTGAATATTGTTTGGCACACTGACATATGAGTGAGTTTTCTTACCATCAGAATACAGATATGAGTTATTCTTCAGTTTTTTGATGGAATAAACTAGAGAGGCTGTAACAATCAGACGTGAAGCCAAAGCAGCCACTAACAGAAAGAGCGTATTGTTCTTCTTTGCATCGCTCTTGTTGGCTGCTGACATAAAATGAAAAGTAAAAAAAAAGAAAGTTAATGATTAAAAATGTTATCAAAGGACTTTTTAAGAACTTGATTACAGAATATTAGACTGAAAGCTAAAATCTCAGCAGATACACAGGTATTCAAATTTCCTCCATTATTTCAAAAATATGATGCTATTACCTTCAGTGTTGCCTTCTGTTTTATCTCCAGACTCCACACATGTGGCCACCACACAGTAATAATTCTGAGAGTCAGACGAGTTCCTGAAGGAACTGTAGAAACATTTCTTTGTTGACAGTTCCTCTGAGTTCTTTTCATGTTCATCTCCACCATTCATATGACTACAATTAAAATCTGGGTGAGACTGATGTGATCCTGCACTCAAACAGAACACTCTGCCATCGGCTGGACATGTTTTATTCTGGAAGTCATGGAGGACCGAACACTGCAGAGTCACTGTGTGTTCCTGATGGACAGGATCAGATGGAGCAGTAGTGAAAACAGGGTCTGGTCCTGGGAAATGGAACAAAAAAAAAATGTAAAAATGAACTTCTTAATAGAAACTAAAAACTTTTATATTAATCATTTAAATATGTTACATGTCGTTCTTGCACAGATATGTAAATCCACATTTTTTAAGAATTGTAAGAAATCTTTAGGTTTTTATATACTTACCTTCAACTTTCAGGTTGATTCCATTCAAAAATGTTAAATCTCGATTTGCTGTTTTCATGCAGATGTAAACTCCTGTATCACTTTGTTGTGCTTTTGTAATATACAGAACAAATGTTCCAGGCTCTGTTCCAGTTCGAATGTGCTGATCATCACTCTGAGAGCTAAATGATCTCCCTAAGATTTTAGGAAATTTTCCTGAACCCAGCTTGATCCAAAACAAGGTTCCCACATCCCTGCGGGTGCACGTCAGGTTTATATTCTCCCCAACACGAACAGTCTTTGTCTCGAAGATCTGTTCATCTGAGCAACCTGGAAAAGATCAGTCAGGCATGAACAAAAGAATCATGTCTGCCCTCTTCTTCATTATGTCAATAATTTAAATGTGTATCAGCAGTAAATATGTTCTCTCTATATACAATATACTTACATCCAACACTGAGCATGAGAAAAAAATAAAATATCATCATCATTTCTGTTTCTATTTTCTTTTACACTTGATACTGCTGTAATAAGGACTTAATTTAAATTATCCATCTAAATATAACTATTGGAATTGGGAGGGAACTATTTCACAGCCGTCTGATTGGCTTCTTATTATGTTGGTGTATCTCTACATTACCAGAGTGGAAACAATATCAACCATCGTTCTAAGCTAAGAACATGAAACAACACCAAATGTGGGCTCCATCGTCTCATCTTTGATTCTTGTGGGTTTCTTAAACTGAAACAACAAAGCACCAGAACGTTTTGTATTAGTGCCACTATAGCAGATATACAGGTACTGCAAACATTTATATACAAACATTTTAGAAGAACTTAACTTTAAGTGATCAGTGTGGATACATTTTTATTTAAGCTGTATTTGATCAAGCTTCATAGTTTAAAAGTTATGATCTTATTGATCACTGAACCTAATATATAAAAACTGTTTGTCAGCTTGGTTAGAGAAATGGTCGAAGTTAGACAACTAAAACATATTTTCCATAAGGCTATAATGTTAAACCCCTGAAGGTCTGGACACAGCTTGGAAACGAGTTGAGGTTAAAAGAGTTTATTTACACCTCTTATACTGGCGAGCAACATTTCTCCTTGAAACTCCACCCTCCCAAGACTCTCCCAGCCTTAGCTCGCTTTTTCAGCTGGTGGTGTCCTGAACAAAAGAGGCAATGAGTAAACCATCCAGAAGAAGTGGTGGTGGTGGTGGTGGTGGGGGTGCTGCCGGTGTTGTGCCAAAAAGTGATTTTCAGTATTTGCCAAAAATTGATTGCCTGTATTTAAATGGCTGTAAATGACTTGTTGACTTATAATCTGTGAAACATATGTCAAACATATCTTTCAGGAATGATATCAGGTCATTTTGAGTGAGAAACAGCATTTCTATCACAAGGTAGAAGCTGCAATAAGTTTTTGGCAAAGTGGCTTTTATATATTCATTTTTTATCAAGGTAAAAACTGTCATTGACATTAAAAATGTCTTTTTAAACAGAAATCTGTCAGAAATCACAACAAATATAACAACACAGTTCTTTAAACATGTTTGAAGTGGCCAAAAAGCACTGGATTGATTATAATCTAGGTACAATAACACAGACTCCTAAAGATTGTTCATTTAATATATAAGCCCATCAAAAATCATGTTGACTGCACTTTATTTACCAATATGAGCTTCTAAAAATCTAAATTGGATTTTTAATCTGCTCACTGTCATCATTAAATCCACTGGTACAAATTTAAGATCTCAACAGAAGAAAATATTTACAGTAACCTTTTTTGACTAATTACGACATAATTTCAGAGGAATTTTGATACCTTTAGCCCTTAGAAATGAACAGATCACATGTATAACATGCAAAATAATGCTTCTGGAAATCCATTAAAAACAACAGTCTTTGTAATGCAGAGTTAAATGTGTTCTCATTTATAGGGTGTTAAATACTGTAGTCTTGTTAAAGGTAATCTGAAACTACAACTCCTCTAGGAGAACACACAACGAGAAGGGACAGAGCCATGAGGGAGCACACAACAAAGACCAAGGGAATACCGAGGCAATATTATACACATGAGGTAACAAGAGAAGAGGGAATGTGTGGGAGCAAAGCTGGAACAAATAAGAGGACGGGACAAGGGAAGTAGAACTAAATACAAAGTACACAAGACAAGAAACTGTTAAAATAAGACAGGAAATGACTAACTGAGACCAGACACATGAACTTGACACCTGGGCCCTATTCCAGGAAGCATGTTCAACAAACTCAAGTTCAGTCACCTCTGAGTATGTTCACTCTGAGTTAAGCATGTGCATGAGTAAGGAAAGAAAGTCATAATCAGTGGAGCTCCAATGATTCCCTATGGCAACAGGTAAATAAAGAACAGAGCCTCCATTTTAATCCAGTAGATCAAAGATCATGTGTGTCAGTGCGGAGCATGACGGTTATTTTAAAATCAGGAGGGAAGGGGCGCCTGGGTTGCTCAGTGGTGGAGCAGGCGACTATATGCACATGCCGCGCTGCGGTGTGGGCGGCATGGACTTGAGCCCTGGTCCGTTACCATTTTGCCCGCGTGTCTTCCCCTGTATCTTTCCCCTGTTTCCGGTCTCCCTGTACTGTCAATAAAAGCCGCTGTGGCCAAAAAAAAAAAAAAAAAAAAAGCAGGAGGCAAGAACAGAGTCATTGTAATCAGCTTGGTCTGGTCTTTCATCATCATAGACAGAATAACAGTTAGATATATAAATATACTTTTATAATGTCTGGCTTCTAGCTTCAGAGGGGTTATGGTGAACTTCTTTAGTCTAGCCATTTTCCTCCTTCAGCACAGCTGTATAGGGTTTTAAATTTTGAGAACTCGTGGGTTGTTAACACTTCAGATTATGTGGTCATCCAAATGAGATTAATGGTTAAGAAATTCATCACAAGTAGGGAAGTGTAGGGGTTAACCAGTCTGCCACCTGCCTGTCTGTTAGGCTTCAGCTAACACAAGTTACTAAACTTTTTTTAAGGTGAAAACAGATCCTCACTGCATCTGTAAGAAACTCTGATTACTGTAACTTTACGGAATGGGAAAAAGTTTGGCATGAGAAACAGTAAGTCTGAAGATACTCAAACCGTCTGTAATCACCATCCTGCTGTCATACTGTACCTGCCGTGTTGTTTAACAGGGGAATTAAAGCATCTGCATTGAAACTTAACCCTAGCACTGCACTTAAATCAAGTAATTACCAAAAATCACATGTGTGGGTTTTTGGCAGAAATGCGTAACTACTGCCACTAAAAACATGACCGCAAGGTTTAACAGCAAACTCTGTAAGACTGGAACATTTTGCTTTGTGGTTCAGAGTCAGGGACAGTTTTCATACCTATCTCTCCACAGACTCAGGGCCATCATATCAAATTGGGGTCAACGTATGATGGACCGCAAGCCAAAATATGTTAGTATGACAGTGAAGTTGTTCTTAATATAGTAGCACGAAACCACAATGTCACTGGCTGAATTTCAGCCAAGGCCAGAAAAATACAACCCAGAGGTTTAACAGCATGCCCCCCCACCACCACCCTTTAAGACCACGATTCCTGTATTTCACTGCTCACACCAGTTTAAAAAAAAAAAGTTTTCTTCACAGTGATAATGTGTATGGTGACATTCACAGCTTTGCCATTCAGTAATTCTGTACATGTAATATAATCACACATAAAAAAAATATACTGAAAGTACTGTGAGAAATAAATGTGAAATTTAAAGTCCAACAATAAATAAGCACTTTGGTTAAAATGCTGTTTGTCATCTGTTAAATCTGCCTTTTCATTGTGTGCAGAGAAGTGTTTGCACACAAAGACAAACACAAAGTCACCGTCACCGCTGACAAACAGTGCATGGAAACTTGAGCCTTTCTGTGGTTGGGGTTTCAAAGAAAGGTGTGAATACAAAGGGGCTTTTCTTCCTGTCTCACTCTGTACTTCAGTAAGCTGGTCGTGTGACGCTATTTTATCTATTTTGAAAGTCAAGTAGAATGACACAATATAATTGTTAAAAATAATATGTATAAAAGAACTACCAAAAAGAGCATTTGTAGGGTAGAAACGGAAAGGACACAAACTCGCCTCCACAGTTACACTGAGTGCTTTTTAAATTTAATTATTCCACACTTTTAAAAGAGGGGTGGTGCTAATCAATGTTCCCTCCCTGTCCTCTGTGGCAGTGGCAGGACTTTTTAAATGTTCGGTAAGTTATTGACTGTAGGTTTGAAGCCTTGCTTAAGTATGTTCCTACATGCCTCTCTCAGCACAGTGATGGATGGAAGCTTAATTCAAAAGAACAAATTAATTATGACAGCGTAAATATACATTTAAATTCAGTTTTATGAATAATGCACACATATGACATTTTATGAGAGCTGTATAAAGTTGTAGATGATGCACTCAACAAACAAACAAACAAACAAACAAACAAACAAACAAACAAACAAACAAACAAACAAACAAACAAACACTAAGTGTAGTTTGCTGAAGTCTTCTCTCGCTTCATATCCTGTTGAAGCTCACAGTGAGGGCTGTTCTGAGTAAAGAGCTTCAGTAGTTGGTCAAGGGGCGGAGAAATGGCCCACCACAACTGTTGTTTGTCAGTGAAGCTGCTGCATGTGGCTTTGCTTGTTGTTCTCACGAGTACAATGCAGAAGCCCTTTAGAAAGTGCTGTGAGACCATAAAGAATTAGTTTTATTAATCTGAATAAATAATTGTAAATGTTTTTAAACAAATAAATTGTTTTAATGATCTAAAATGTCATGATTCCATCTATATTTGTGGAAAGGTTTGGTTGACAAACAAAAACCACGGCCTGTCTGCAATTTTTTTGTCTCTCGATTTCTGTCTCCATTTGCATGTGGCAAGAAATCAAAGATAAAACGATTCTTTTCACAGCAGACATTTAGACTGGAGCGCAGGTTCTTCTTATTCTACTAGTAAATGTTATTATGCTTCCCCTGTGCTTTTTATGCTTTGACAAAGCATGTACAAAGTGGTAAGACTATTAAGACTATAACTGCAGGCTTATGTCAGAGGCCATAAGAAGATCAACGCTCACTAACGCTGTTTCTGTGATGTGATGGATTCTGAAACCTGACTGAAACTCTTCAAATAAACCACTCCTCACATTATTGACGCATTGATGGTTTGGAAGAAGTAGTTGTTGAAGTTAACATCTGCCCCCTTTTGCATTTGTCACACCTACATGTGTCAGATCGTCAACAATTTTTCATATTAGACAAAGATAACCTGAGTAAACTAACCACATTTTTTGGAAATCTGAGTTCATGTTGACCAGCTACACCCAGACCTGTTTCAAAGCCAGTCCTGCTGAATCAAGAGGTCACGTAGCCCTTTAAGACCTGTAATGGAACACGTCCACCAGACCATATCTTTACAGTTATACATGCTGTAGTACCGTCTTGTGGAATATTTCAACCCACTATACATCAAAAAAAAAAGTCTTCATAACCATAATTATTATAATATTTATGAAGGAAATCCATAGTAACTGAATGAGGTAGCTAAAACATGCAATAACCCACAAAGAAATTGAAAAATGTTTTCTGTATCTACATATTATGCTAGATACAGAAATGCCATAGCTGTACACGCTAATGCACATGATTAGGCGCATGGAGTACGTTTTGTTGCTAGTGCTTTTTACACAATTTTTGTGAACCCGTTAGAGGAGGGATACAGCGCTCTGGAACACGTTGAATGCATGTTAGTGTAAATCCTCTGGTTTCATATGCAAAAGAATTATTGCTCTATCATATATGTTTGCGATTCTACCGGCATTTAAAAGCAGTTAGTAGTTGGAAGCGCCGGCGCTCCGGCCGGTCACAAGCAGAACCTGTTTCATATAAAGGAGGCTAAAGAGTCTCAAAAAGCAACTCATCATTGCACTAAAGAAACTCAAGAACTGAGAACCAAAGTTATTGATATCTATCAGCCTAGAAAGGGTTACAAAGCCATCTTTGAGACTTTGGGACTCCAGTGAACCGTGACTGTGCCAGAATGACTCACATGTTGTCACTCTCAGCTCATCTTTTCCAGAGCTTGGTCACTCTTAAACTTGCTATTTATCCTTTTTCTGTGCCATATCAGAAAGCCATTATGCTGGATGAGGAAGTACACCACCAGCGTTACGGGTAAGCCTTGAGTCCCATCCAAGAAGGTCCCTGTGAGCGAAATTCTACTGACTTTTTTTCTAATGTTTGCATAAGAGTATTAAAAGTACTCTCTCATCCTGCCATCCTCTCAAGTTGCCCGTCCACTTTCAAAGAGACGTTTCACTACTTAAAGCCTTTTGGATAAGAACTGAAACATCTTCAGAATTCCAGTCACCTTTAGTTAAGCATGATGCTGCTCTTTTAGTTTTCCAAAATAATGTATAGTTCTTTCTACTGTGATGTAAAATAAAGATGTTCAATCAATTGTACATTTTTTCATACTTTTTTTTCATGATTTTCACTATTATATTTCATAATTAGGACATTTTTTGATTGCATTAATCAAAAAACAACAAAATGCAAACAGAAAATCAAAGAGAGGAAAACTGGTGCATAAAAAATTAAATGAATGAGCCCAAAGCCTGAAGTTTTGATATGTGTGGTATTTTTTTTTGTCATTTATTTATGTATTCATTCATTCATTTATTTAGGGAAATAAGCCACTCATCTTGATAAGTTAAGTGTTATCATTTTATATTACACTGATATATAAAGGAATGGTTAAGACTGCTTCTCACCTACTCTTGAAGGAAAACCACAACAAAACAAACAATAACAACAAAAATCAAGAATCAGTTCCTCAGTAAAGTAGATATGATGTAGGATATTACAAATATGTAAATGATGAGCATCAAAATGACCTTTTTTAAAATAGCAAAAAAACCACAAACTGGACATAACAGAATATAATACTATTACCATTAATGATTTATCATGTTATTTATAATTTTAATAAACATATTTAAAAAAAATCATGGTTATCATTATAATACACTTTTGGTTGGTGAAATAGAAGCCACAGTGCAGCTTAATGTGCATTTCCCACAGTGTGTAAATTATTACTCCACTGCAAAAGCACTGACGTCAGTGTAGACCGTCCCGCCCTTTGCTGCTCTTTTATTCCTCGGCTCTGAGTTGCTGTTTTTCCTCCTGTTGATGTTTGGGGCAGAGTAAACCACTGGGTTCTCAACTCTCTGAAGAAATTCATGAAAAAGAGAACAAAAAAAAAAAAATGTCAAGAGAAAGAAAACATTGCACTGACTTCTGTTTTTTTTTTTTTTTTTTATCTAAACCTTACCTGTTGACTCTGCTGATCATCACTTCCTGTTCCACCATCTGTTCGTAGGACAAAGAAATTTAACCTGAAAGATGCTTCATGTGCACTTAATTTGCAACAAAGCGGTTGATGTCAACAGAAGTTCTATTACCACACCAACAATTGGAAGTTTTCTTCTTGATGGTACAAATGAGGAAGGCTATAACAATCAGACTTGTAGCCAAAGCAGCACATAACAGAAAGAGAACTGTATTGGCCTTCTGCAAGTCCCACATGTTGAGTGCTGGAAAAATAGAAGGATCCAGTAATAATGATTATATTTGATAACATTATAAATTGGAAACAGATGTATTGTACCTTCTCTAAATTATTTTAACATTTTTCACATTTACCTTTAATGTCCAGTTTTGTTCCATTTCCAAAAAGTATCTGTCCACATGTGGCCACAGCACAGTAGTAAGACCCAGCATCAGAGGAGCTGACGTTCTTGGAGAAGCTGTAGACACATTTCTGTGTAGAGGAATCCTCTGGACTCCTCTCACAGCTGTCATTATTTTCATGAGCATAAATTAAGTTGGGATGAGAGTTATCAGCTCTAGGGCTGAACCAAAATACTCGGTGATTCCCAGGACATGTTTTGTTCTCAGAGTCAGAGAGAACCAAACACTGCAGAGTCACTGGGTCTCCTGGACGGAGGGGACCAGATTGGGGCACCTGAATGATGTCAGTGATCGCTGGATCTGGCCCTTAGAAAATAAATAAGTAAATTAATACATAACTATTTTTGTTCAATATTGATTTGTATAAATATTCAGACATATTCAGCTTTATTTACCGTTAATTTTGAGAAATGTTGCATTCAAAAATTCCATGTCGAGTTGATCTACTTTTATGCAGTAATAAAGACCAGAGTCGTTTAGCTTAGTTTTGCTTATTTCCAGAGTAAAGGTTCCAGGCCCTTGTTTTGCTGTAATATGAGGAGTCTTGTTAATACCACCATAATCAAAGGTAAATGTTCCTCCCAAGAATTCAGGATGGTTTCCAGAAACAATCCTGATCCAATACAAGGTTGCTTCAAGTTCAGATGTCAGGCGCGGGCATGTCAGAGTCACATTATCTCCAACATCAATAGTCTTTGTTACAAAGAACAGATCATCTGTGCTTCCTGAAAATAAAACAGAGCAGTTTGAGAGAGATTTCTATGTGTCAGGTGTTAAACTGGATAAATATTTATGGAAAGAAGTTGATTCTAAACTTACGACCAAGTCTGAAGCTCAGCAGTATATAAAATATGATCAGCATTTTCTGATTAATTCACTTGGCTCATTTACATTTAAGCATTCTAAAACGATCCCCCTCAATATAATCACATCAAGTGGGAGGGAACAATTTCAGAACAATCTGATTGGCTGTTCGTTACCTTGGTTCTCCACCACAGTGGGAAAAAAATCAATCATCTTTCCGGCCCAAACAACCGAAACAACACCAACAGCACGGTTTTGTTTTACAGTGGGTTTCTTTAACTCACACAGCATGAACTCACAAGGTGACACAGTAAAACAAAACACTCACAAAATTTCTTTAAATTTCCATAATAAATTGTGTTTATTCTTTCTAAAATGGTCATGCCATTTAGAATCACACACAGTTCACCTTGATAATCTCTGATAACATAAATTGGGGGACATAATATTCCATGCTTCCAAAAATATAATTTAAGATTGAGCTGTGGTTAGGATTAGGATTACGTTTAAGACTATGCAACTACGAGTACTCAAGGTTAGAGAAAGTTTCTAATGGCAACTTAACTGTTATAAAAAGTACTTACTGATGGATGACTCCAGCAATTTAGTGTTGCAAAAGAGATTAAAAAAAAATGTAAAAATTTTTTTGAATATGAATCTTACTCCAAAATATGGATTCCAAAGGCATTTTATAAGAGCTTTTCCAACTAGCATACATTATGGCGTTCACACATTCATTTGAATGGTGAGTGTGTTCACAGTCGTGGAAGATACTGTTTATACACTAAATTGGGTCACTGGAGCATGATGCTAGGTGGCTGTCAGGGACCATAATGACATCATACTGTCTATAACCTCAGATGTATCAGGGTGGCAAGTTCAGTTGCAGAACTCTTGATGGTCTGGGAGGAGTTTGTGGCCAAGAAACAAACAAACACAGACAGACAGACAGACATTTGTGTATTAGGTTAAGATTTGTGAGCCTGTATGTTTAATATGTTTCTCCTCCTATTATACTAGATTTGAACATAATGATTCAGCATTTCACTCAGATGAGGGTCTGTGTGACTGCACACCCCAATCTTGGCTAAGTTTTAGCAGTCTTACTGATGGCCTCAAAGATTTCATGGTTGACTGAAGGACCAAAAGGTGCCATGGTCAAAATCATCACCCCTCCATTAGTGTGATTGACAGTCCAAATAAACCATACCTGTTCACTGTTTTTATAACTGAACTGTCACAAATATTAATCTACTAACTGACGCCTGCAGAGTCTGAACTGCAGCTCTGCGTTTTTGGTTTGTTTGTTTTTGGGGGTATTTGCACTTTCTCTGAGCATTGCACCAGGAGATGCATGCACCAGCAGGAGATGGTTGAGGTAACTTCCATCCTCTACACTCAAATCAGAGTAGCATTCTCACTGTGTCACAAAACCACAATGAGCTGGAGGTTATGAGAAGTTTGAGACTCAACTGACACACATTTACCAATGAGACAGAGAAGTCTTATGTGAGCCTACAGGGCAAAAACTATGTGAATAAAACAGCTGAGACTTGAATTTAAGATCTGAGCAACCCAGTAACTGTATATCTTTGGACTGTGTGATGAAACCGTAATACCCAGAGAAACATGCAAACTCCACCACACAGAAAGAACTGGGCCGAGGTGGTTTTGAACCCAGGACCTTTTAGCTGGGAGGAAACAGTGCTAACCACAATGACACCATGCTGCCCCAGGTAAAAACACAAAATAGAAAAATATGTTTTTGTGAGCTGCTAAAAATACAATGCTGTATCTTGGTGGCAAATGACACAAGTATGAGTGCTCTCTCACCCTCCCCCCATCTCTCATATAGATTTACCTGTCAGTTAACCACATTAACTGACCATCTTTGTGGCCACATTTCCTTTTATTGTGCCTGGCAGCTTCTCCTAAAGTCCACAGGTAAACACTTTCCCTAAAGTACAAGTTGTTGGGCAGTCTTTATTCTCCAAGCTCGGGTCCTCTCTGCCAGAGGCCTGGAAGCTTGGGGGTTCTGTGCAGTATCTTAGCTGTTCCCATAACTGAGCTCTTCTGGACAGAGATCTTGGATGTCGTTCCTGTCATGACTGCTGCGGCAGGCAAGGCAGAGAGGACCTCAATGCAGGACTCAGAGACAAGAGTTAACGTGTTCTTCTGTAATTTTGTAATTTTGTAATATTGTGCTATAGTTATAGCTCTAATATCTCTGTATATTTGCAATTTGTATACTTGTATATTGTCTTATAGTTTTTATACTTATTTGTTTTTTTCTGTAAGCACGAAGTACCGCAGCAATTTCCTAATGCTGTGAACCTGTTCACCCATATGGCAATAAAAACCTTCTGATTCTGATTCTGATTCTGATTCATTTTAATAAACACAACTCAGGGTTACAAGGCTGGATGGGTGCCAGGAAACTAGAGAAACTCGAAAAACTAAAGCACACAGCAGGACCATCAACATAGACGCCAACACTGACAAAGACAAAAGCAGACAATAAATACACCAGGGATGACAAGGGAACAGGTAACAGGTGAGGGGCACAGCTGAACATAATTACACTGGGAAAGAAAACTAAACACAATGCACAAGGAACATGAGGCTGTCAAAATAAAACAGGAAGTGACCAACTCTAACACACACACTCTAACACTCTACCTGACACGGAGGGAATCTAAACAAGGAAACAAAGGGAAGGGAAACTAAACACAGAAGAGCCAAAACACGGGAACAAAACAGACACAGGAACACAAAGAAGGGACACCTGAGTAACATTCAAATAACTAAATAACAGAACACCCAAACAACAAACAGAGAAACAAAACTGCAAGACAAACTATGAAACACAACCTGAAACAAAACAAAACTGCAAAAAAAGGAACTAAACACACTGGACCTCCGGCCCAGAACAATGACAGTTCCTGGAATCTGTTGGAGCCATTCTCTCAGTTTGGGGGTCACTGCCCAGAGTGTTCTGATTACCACAGTGACCACTGTTACCTTCACCTTCCACATAATCTTTAGCTCTTCTGTCTCAAGCTTCTCAAGTTCTTTCTTCTTGCCAACACTTGGTATTGCAACGTCTATCAATACGGCTTTCTCCCTTTGCTTGCCCACCACTACGCTGTCCTATTGGTTAGCCATCAAGTTCTGCATAATCTTAGCACCCCACCCCCAAGGAAAAAAAACAACAAAAAAACCCAACACACACGCACATACAACCCCATTTGCAGGACCACAGATTCTTATAAAGAAGGTCAGGAGTTGCATTTTGTCTTTGTATATTGAGAGACAGCATATGATAGGATGCCAAAGGAGGACCTGTGGTATTGTTTGAGGGAGTCGGGAGTGGAGATGATGGTAGAGGACATGTGTAAGGACAGCAAGAGAGTGCTGAGGTGTGTAGTAGTAGAGAGATGGGTTCAGGGATCAGCTCTGAGCTTCTTGTTCTTGTTTGCAGTGGTCATGGACAGGCTGACGAGATCAAACAGGAGTTTCCATGGACTATGATGTTTGCAGATGACATTGCAATCTGTAGATTTTAATTATGTATATTTATTTTGTTTTGTTTTTTTTTTTTAGGCAGCACAGTGGCGCGGTGGTTAGCACTGCTGCCTTGCAGTTAGAATACCATCTGGGAGGCCTAGGTTCCATTCCACCTTGGCCCGGGCCCCTCCCTCTTTCTCTGTGTGTAGTTTGCATGTTCTCCCTGTGTCTGTGTGGGTTTTCTCCAGGTACTCTGGTTTCCTCCCACAGTCCAAAGACAGTGTTGTCTGTCTCTCTGTGTTGGCCCTGCAACAGGCTGGTGGCCTGTACAGGGGGTACCCTGTTTCTCACCCTATGTCAGCTGGGATAGGCTCCAGCCCCCCCACAACCCCAAATAGGATAAGCGGAAGTAAATGGATGGATATTTGTTTTTAGTTGATTTCTGTTAGAGAGCGCTTTCTATTTACACTAAAAATTAATTAAAGTGCAGACAGCATGGCAGTGCGGTGGTTAGTGCTGTCGTTTGAATCTAAGCTGGGGCCTTTCTGTAGAGTTTTTGTCTTTGTGGGTTCACTCTGAGTACTCTGCCTCACACAGTCCAGAGACATGCATGTTGAAGTTAGCTGGCGATTCTAAATTGGCTGTAGGTACTGTATGTGACAGCGGGGATAGGCAACATTAAATGTTTTTTAGAAATGTTACTTTAAACATGCAAATGAGGTGTTAACACAATATTCTGTAATATTTGTTCAGTTACAGAAAATGTAGTACAATAAACACCTAAATGTGTATTTAACATCTTTGTTCCCAGAGAATTTATTTCAAGCAAAACAAGTCAAAATCTCAAAACTGACTCCATAATTAAATAATTCATTAAACATAAAATAAACTTCTGAGGCATTATGTGTGCAATTTTTTTAATTGCAGAAAGCATGACAACCAGTTAATACAGCTAAAATCAGTGATGACAGAACTGCAATTAGCTTTCATGCTATGGGAACCCAAATATTGTCAGTGATGATTAACTAAGATAAAAACCAAATATCGAGGCCAAAGATTTACAAACATAAGATGTGTAACAAGATGTCAGGATCATTTTAAATTTTTGCTCAACAGCTCAACAGTGTCGTCAACATCAGCATTTAACTTGAGCGTAGACACTGTCCTCTGCACACTCTCTCTTCCTTCTTCCTCTTGTTTTTCTTTCAGAGAAATTCAGCGCAGCATAGTTTAGTTCTTCATCAACTACAGTCTGTGCAGTAATTTAAAAATAGGTGTCAGTGTAGTGATACAGAAATCTTCTGACACATTTAAGTGAATAACAACAATTTTCATTACTTACCGTCTGCCGTAAGTTGTCAGTTTGTGTATCTGGTATACAATGTTCTGCTCCTAAGGATAAATGAAATAATAACAATAAACATACGTAATAGTGAAATTTATTTAATATGGCATTTACCTTAGGCTTTATTTGTACAACTAAAGCTGGCCTGAATAATAATGTGTACAAAGGAATCACTATCTAGACCTCAGTGTTTGTAGATTCATTAACAGTGTGTACAGTAATTTAATCTATATGGTTTTAAAGATCTTATATTGTGATTATGCACATAAAATAAAATGCATAAAGGTTTTTCTTTTAGTCATTTAAATATAACTTGAATAAGTTTAGTCTATTAAATGTTTTTAGCTTTGTGTAACGCTTACCTTTAAATTGTTTACATATTCTTTGGTTGCAGATGAGGAAAATATTTCCAGTGACAGAAATGGCCAAACAGATTATTAATATGGTCATCTGAATAAATCCTGACTGTGTGGATGGCACTATAAAAAAAAAAAACAAGCAAAAATAAATACATAAATAAAATTTCAACAACCCTTATCACTTCTGGTATCAACACAATTGGTGTGTAACTTCCAGTATTGAACATTAATGTCACCTAATGATGAGACTGCTGTGAATGCAATAAAAATTATATAAATGAATTAGATCAATGATAAAGTTACCTTGAATATCCAGTGTAGTTCCATTTCCAAATAATATCTCCCCACATGTGGCCACAGCACAGTAATAAGTCCCAGCATCAGAGGAGCTGACGTTCTTAGAGTAGCGAAAAACACAACTCTGCTGAGTCTCAGATCTTGTCTCGTATTCATTACGTCTGTTTTTGTGAGTGTAGATGATGTTTGGATGAGATTTATCTGATCCAGCTCTGAACCAGAGGACATTGAGATCTCCTGGACATGTCTTGTCCTCAGAGTCAGAGAAGACTGAACACTGGAGAGTCATTGTGTCTCCTGGACGGACTGGATTTGGTTCTATCAGCAACTGACTGACTGTATAGTTTGATGTCCTCTGAGTGTTTCCTGTGTAATACAAAACACAAAGACATCCTTCAAAACATGGTAAAAACTATTTCAAAGTTTGTAAAAGTATGACCGTTTATTACCTTTTACTAACAAATATGTTCCACTCCATGTAGTTCCAATCCATTCTGTGTTCACGCAGTGATAGAGTCCCTCATCCTCTTGAACTGTCTTCAAAATGGTCAGGCTGGTAAAATTCTCATCATCATTTACTCGAAATCTTAAACTAGAAAATCCAGGATCATATTCAGCTGTAGATTTGATCAGTGTAAGTATTAATTTAAGACTATCCCCAACGCTCTGTTTGTACCATTTGACTCCTCTACTGCTCAGCTCTTTGGGTATAGCACATGTTAAAGTTGCTGGTTCACCAACCTGAACAGTTTTCACTGGAACCAGAGAATCTGAATTAAGAGAAAACAGAAAAATTAAACTCTGTTTGATGTGGTAACTTTGCAGTGTAAAATATTTTCTCAAATAGTCTACATGCGTCTATTTGACATGTAAATTATTAACTACAAATATATTTAGACAAAATTTAACTAAAAAAAGCACTTACATCCCCGGTGAAGCCAGAACACTGTAATCCATAAGACGATCATCTTCACACTGCTTCTTTTGGGGAACTTTACTGGTATTTTAGTGAGTGAAGGAGGTGAGATGATTGTATTAGGTCAGATGGTAAACTGTATCTGATTGGCTAACACAGAACAGATTCAAAAGTAGACTTCCTGTCACATTTACCTCCTCCTGCACTTTGTAAAACCTATCATCTCTCTTTCATCTTCTATTGCAGTTGTCCAGATTGTTCAGTTTTTCTTTTGACTGTACTTTTGAACCTTGCCAGTATGATAGTTATCTTTATTCTTAGATTTATGTAAAAAAGAAAAAAAATACCTCAAATGAATCACATTTCAGAGGATATTTGCAGGCTTGATATGTCATTGGTCAGGGGTCATGACAAAACAGAACCATTTGGAAAATTTGTAGTAAATTTCATCAGTATTAAAGAGAGATTTCAAATCACACGTTAACCCCATGGTGGAGCTAGAGTTAAATCCAGAATGATGCTGAACTCAGACTACAATATTTTAGCTTTTACAGGTCTTAAAGAACAATGAAAAATATTAAAAATATATTTTAGTTCACAGCAGAGAGAAACAGAAATAATGGTAAGAAATAATGAAGTGATGCTACAGTTTCTGCAGTTTGTTAATTATTGTTAATTATCCAAATGGTAAATATATATCAGTAAACCTTGATTTTGCTCAATATATACTCAAAGCCTGTTTCATTTTTAATGTAAAAGCAATAATATAACACTTTCTTGTCTCACTGACCACTCAAAATGCTTTAGAACACAAGTCACATTTTTAACAATACATTTATCCACCATTTTATTCTATACACTCAAATCGGCCAATTTAAAAAAGCTAAACATGATCCGTGTAGGCAAAGCTGGAACAGAGGAAATCGATTAAGAAGCAGAGAGAAGATGCACTCTCCTGAAAGAGCAGCTTCAGCTCGGGTTAATAACAGGCACCATAACTAACTACCCCACTGCTGTGCTGCTCATTTGTAATCTGTGAGTTGCATAGAGCTCCAAAACTAGAAACATGCAATCATCTATCAATTTTCTGCCACTTATGTCTTGGGGGAAACAGTTCAAGCAGAGATACCAAACCACAGCTCTCTTCTCAGTATGGCATGTCCCCATCTGGTAGGTGTCATCCTAAACAGATGCCTGAACCACCTCTGCTGGTTCCTTATGATGCAGAAGGGAACTAAGGTTGACCCCAGAAGTTCTTTCTGCTGCTTATACCTGTCATTGCCTGTGATTTCTTTTTTTTTTGATTAGGCTTCAAACGGGGCTCAGTAGTTTTATATTTAAGTGAAAATTATGACCTTGAAGAAGTCACATATGAGTGAGATGATGCAAGCAGTATTAAGAAAATCTAAACAATAAATATAATGTGAGGAAAAGTGTATTTTTTAAATCTCAACTCAAAGCACTTCATACAACACATTTGCATTTACCTGTTCACACACACATTCATACAAGCACTGTTTTCTATATCAAAGTGCTTTCTATCTAACATTCACACACATTCATTCTCTGATGGTTGCATCGGAGAGCAACTTGGGGTTCAGTATCTTGCCCAAGGATACTTTGGCATGCAGACTGGAGGAGTCAGGAATCAAACTACCAACCTTCCCATTAGTAGATGACCTGCGCTACCTCCTGAGCCACAGCCACCAAAATAGGACTGCTACTAGTGTTCATGAGCCTGTTCCTTTTTGTTATGTATCCGATCAAGCACCCCAAAGACTTTGTGTTCTTCTGCCAGCAAATTCAAATACTACTTCTCTTTCTTTGCTGGACCTCTTATAGACTGCTACTGATTACAGGCCAACACTTTCTGAGGCTGTGTGTGTTGCTGTGCCAACCCCTCCAAAGACTGCTAATGTTTCAATGCCCGCATCTTTTGAAACTGTAGCTTCACCTGAGGCCTCCTCTGTGCCTCCTCATCTTGAAGATGTTTCACCTCTCATCAGAAAGGCCTTTGATGAGAGGTGAAACATCTTCAAGGTGACAACTGTTGGTGCCATTAGTCAGAAATGGAAGAAATATAAAATTACCATTACTCTCGGTCTGGAGCTCCATGCAAGATCTTTCCTTATAAGGTAAGAATGATCTTGAGAAAAGTGTTGGATCAGGACAAAACTGTATGCAAAGATCTTCTTAATGATCTGAAGGGAGTTGGGACTACAAGAACACCACTGGTAACACACTACGCCATAATGGATTGAAAGCTTGCAGTGCACCTAAGGTCCCCCCTGCTCAAGAAGGAATATATACAGGGTTGACCTAAGCTTCCCAGTGAATATTTAAATGAGTCAGAGAAGGCTGGGAGAAAGTGTTGTGGTTAGATGAAACTCTCTAGCATCAACTTGACCCCATCATGTTTGGAGAAGGAGAAAAGCACATTAAGGTCACTGAGTGTTCTAGCCAGTCTCCAGACTCAGTCCTATAGACAATCTGTGAAGGGACCTGAAGCTTCAAGCTGCCAAGCAGCAATCAAGAAACTCAAAGGATTTAGAGAGTGTTTGTAAAGAGGAGTGGACCAAAAAGTCCTCTGAGGTGTGTGCAACCCTGAAGGCCAACTTCTACAACAAACATCTTACCACTGTGCTTGGCAACAAGGGTTTCTCCCCCAAGTGCCAAGTTGCTTGGGAATCACAGTCATTTCACTCAATGACACACAAATCAGTTTATGACTTTTATGTAATGTGTTTTTTCTGGACTTTTACATGATATTCTGCCTCTCTTCTTTAAAATGAAACTACCATAAAGATTAGAGACTGTTCATTTATTTTTGAGCAAACTTCAAATTTAGAAGTGGATCAAGTAATTATTTCCCCCACTGTAGGTAATGAGGAGATGTTGGGTTGGGATGGTGTTACAGAATGCAGTTGAGGCTCTGGGTAGTACTGAATAGCTTAACGATGGCTGAGAAAGTACAGCAGAAGTGCTGAGGGAATCTGCCTAGAAAGTACTTGTTGTATAATCTTGACAGAGAAAAGAGGACAAGGAGACTTGGTGGCGGAATGAGGAAGTACAACATTAAATAAACTTATGAGGCATTATGTGTACAGTTTTCTTTTAATTGCAGAAATAATGACACAATAACTGTTAAATATTAAGATAAAAAACAACAAGAAGTAGTCACAAATATAGGCAGTGTAACAAGACATCAGTGTCAATTTAAATTTCAAGATATGCTCAACAGTGGCATCAACATCAGCATGCGACTTGAGAGTAGACGCTGTCTTCGGCAAACTCTCTCTTCCTTCTTCCTCTTGTTTTTCTTTCAGAGAAATTCAGTGCAGCGTAGTTTAGTGCTTCAGTCTGTGTAATAATTTTTAAAAAGTTATCAATAAAGTAATACAGAAAAATTCTAACATATGTGAAGTGAATAACACAAATTTCCATCACTTACTGGTTGGTGTGAGGTCTCAGTTTGTGTATCTGATATAGCACTTTCTGTTCCTAAGGATAAATGAATGAGTAGTAAATATATAATAGTGAAATTAACTTAATATTGCATTTCCATTAGAACCTATTATTAATAAAAAATCTCACTGATAATAATCAATTATTTGTCAAACTTAAGCTGGATTGATTGATGAAGTAATCACTATGGAGACCTGTGCATGTAGTTTCTTTATAATACAATGATTGAATCTTTGTATTACAGCAGCTCATGTAATGTGACTCTCTTATGAAATAGGGATAAATATTTGTTCTTTTTAATCATTTAAATATAATTTGAATAAGTTTAATCTTTATAATGTTCTTTAGCTTCTTGTAACACTTACCTTTAAATTGCTTATATAGTCTTTGGTTGCAGATAAGGAAAACATTTCCAATGGCAGAAATGGCCAAACAGACTATTAATATTGCCATATGAATAAATGATGACTGTGTGGATGGCACTATGAAAAAACAAACAAAGAATTAATTCTGAAGAATATTTATCACCCCAACTGGTATCTGACACTGTCACAGTGTTGCAGGATAGAGGACCCACAGATGTGTGGAGACAAACTGCAGAAAGAGAAAGTGAGCCTTTGTGTTACCTGACAAAAATACATAGAAAGTTCACATACATGAGGTAAACAGAACTCAGAGCTAGAAGAGAACACACTGGAAACTGTAACATGGACAAAGAGAAGACATCACTACTTATACTCACAGACACACCAAGGGCTAATCAGGGGAATGAGACACAGCTGGGGAAAACGAGGAACATGTGACCTTAACAAGACAGTGGAAGTAAAACTAAATGCAAAACACAGGAGACAAAAAGCTACCAAAATAAGTCAGGAAAAAGCATTAAGCACAGTAGGAACACTGAGGGAACAGTAAGTATTGACAGGAAATACAACTAGAGCACAAGAAGAAGCACTTTAAAAAAACAAAACATGAAAACCAGGAACTGCTAAATTTCAAAAACTAAAAAACACTGAATCCAAAGCCCACAATCATGTTAGTATCAACATATTTGGAAATAACTTCCAGTGCTGAATAGTAATGCCACCTACAGATGAGATGACTGCGAATGCAAAAAAAAAATTACTAATAGTTAATTATGACCAATTGTTTGAAACATAAATGTTAAAGTGTAATTGATAGATCAGTGATAAAGTTACCTTGAATATCCAGTGTAGTTCCATTTCCAAATAATATCTCCCCACATGTGGCCACAGCACAGTAATAAGTCCCAGCATCAGAGGAGCTGACGTTCTTGGAGAAGCGAAAAACACAACTCTGCTGAGTCTCAGATCTGGTCTCATATTCATTACGTCTGTTCCTGTCAGCGTAGATGATGTTTGGATGAGATTTATTTGATCCAGCTCTGAACCAGAGGACATTGAGATCTCCTGGACATGTCTTGTTCTCAGAGTCAGAGAAGACTGAACACTGGAGAGTCATTGTGTCTCCTGGATGGACTGGATTCATTTCTATCAGCAACTGACTGACTGTATAGTTTGACACCCCCTGAGTATCTCCTGTGTAATACAAAACACAAAGACATTCTTTAAAACATGCTAAGAAACAATTTCAAAGTTTGTAAAAGTATGACAGTTTATTACCTTTTATTAACAAATATGTTCCACTCCATGTAGTTCCAATCCATTCTGTATTTGCACAGTGATAGAGTGCCTCATCCTCTTGAACTGTCTTCAAAATGGTCAGGCTGGTAAAATTCTTATCTTTATGAACCTGAATTCTTGTACTAGAAAATCCAGGACCATAATCACTTGTAGATTTATACAGTGTGGCTATTAGTTTAAGAGTGTCCCCAACGCTCTGCTTGTACCAGTTGACTCCTCTACTGCTCAGCTCTTTGGGTAAAGCACATGTTAAAGTTGCTGGTTCACCAAGCTGAACAGTTTTCACTGGAACTAAAGAATCTGAATTAATAGAAAAGTAGAACTCTGTTTGACATGGTAACTTTGCAGTGCAAATCTATTTGACATGTAAATTTGTTAACTAAGAACATTTTTTATACAAAATCATAAAGCACTTACATGCTTGTTGAAGACAAAAGAATATAATCCACAGGACAATCATCTTGACACTGCTTCTTCTCAGGGACCTTACTGGTTTTTCAATGAGTGAAGGAGGTGAGAGGATTGCTTTAGGTCAGATGGTAAACTGTAACTGATTGGCTAACACAGAAGAGATTCAGAAGTACACTTCCTGTCACATTTACCTCCTCCTGCGCTTTGTAAAACCTATCACCTCTCTTTCATCTACTATTGCAATTGTCCAGATTGTTCAGTTTTTATGTCGAGTGTAGTTTTGAACACTGCCAATATGATAGTTATATTCTTAGATTTATGCAAGACATACCTCAAATCTACCACATTCTGCATTTGAGAGGATATTTGCATGCTGGATATTTCATTGGTTGGTAGTCATGACATTTTGCTTCCTGGAGTGTTGAAGAGTAGACTGAACCAATGCCCGGTGCTCAATGGAGATAGTTTAAACTTCTCTAAAGAACTATTTGATGGTTTTGGCAGCAAATGTCATCAGCATTAATGAGATATATTAATAGAAATCATTTAATGGGCCAAGATAGGTTTTCTTTATCTGACTCGTTGAAAACCTCTGCTGGCATTACCCAGTCACAAACAGGTCATACAGGGCAATGAAAGTCAGTAAAAAAAAAATAAAAAATTCTGCGGAAAGCTGTTAAAAGGTAAAACCTGTGTATGTAAAATCTCACCACTAGATGTCAGTAGATTGCAGTCAACTGAATTTTTTTTTTTTTTTTTACCCCCTACCCAGTTCAAGTGCATATTCATAGCTACCATGGCCGCTATACGACAAACACATTTTAGTAGGCAAGCGAGATCAAACACACGGAATTTAGACTGTACCACACAGTAGCCATGGCCGGCCACTTTGTGTTTCCCCATAACAGCTGCTGCCACCCACCGTGTTTCTGTTATTGTTTGTTCATAAAAACATTTTCGTGTCAGTGTAGGCTGTCAGTCTGTTCTACCGTAGCTGACAGCATATCGAATGAGAAGTGTCCATGTCTGTTTACTTTGGAGGAGGTGATAAAACTTTGTGAAAAGAGTCTGATACTGGTTGATGAGTCAATTCTGTCTAATGGTAATGACACTGTCACGGCCGGGGAGGAAACAGGCGAGGAATGGCTGACACGAAGGACTCCAGAAGTCAGCGTAACTTAAAAGGGATTTATTTAAGCAGGGGAAAAACAAATACAAAAATCTTGGAAGGGAGACGACGGGCAAACACAGGGAACACACGGGCACACAACATCAACGACGCGACAAGGAACACATGGAAACTGAGGGCTTAAATACACACTGGGTAATCAGGGCAAGAGGAAACAGCAGGGAACAACAGGTGAGGCAAATGAAACTAATTACACAGGGGAAGCAAAGCTGAACACAAAGCACAGGAAAACCAGACTGTCAAAATAAACAGGAAGTGACAAACCAAGGAACATACTGACTAAACACGGGGAACAGGCACAGACTCAGGACAGAGACGCAGACATATCACAACACTAGGAAACACAAGACATCAACCTACTGGGAGGACACACTCAGGAAATAAACTAACACAAAACGCTGGGCCAACGGCCCAGGACATGACAGTACCCCCCCCTCAAAGGCCGGCTCCCGACGGCCAAAACAAGAAACAAAACCAGACCAGGGCGGGAGGCGGGGGACCAGGAAGGAGGGCCCGAAACAAAAACAGACAGGGAGCAAACAAAGTCAGGAACAAACCCAAAAACACAAGGAAGCACTGGAGCAAGGGTAGAGCACAAGGGCAAAAAACAATAAGCACAAGGAACCGAACAAAGAAAAGCAATGGCACAAGCTGAATACAGTCCAAAAACCAGAGCAAAAACACGGGGATGAGAAAACAAAAAAAAAACAACCGGATGAAACAAAAAGCGACGGCACAAGGCCGGAGAGCTCCAATGTCCAAAACAGGGGGTCGAAACAAGGAACAGTCCAGGAGCTATGACAAAACAAAAACAGCAGGGGAAAAAACAGTCCACAGTTCAGGGGAGTCAGTGGGAAATCCAAAACAAAAAACACACAGTTCAGGAGGCCGCAGAGGCCAAGGGGCCACAAAGCAAAGTCCCAACGAGGGAGGCCGACCGCGCTCCCAGCGGCGGCGGCGACGAGGACGAGAAGGAATCACTGGAGGCCGACCGCGCTCCCAGCGGCGGCGGCGACGACGAGGGGGAGTCACTGGAGGCCGACCGCGCTCCCAGCGGCGGCGGCGACGACGAGGAGGAGTCACTGGAGGCCGACCGCGCTCCCAGCGGCGGCGGCGACGGGGAGCAGGCACCGGAGGCTGACCGTGCTTCCAGCGGCGGCGGCGGAGACGAGGAGAAGACACTGGAGGCCGACCGCGCGGCATGCGGCGGCGACGAGGAGGGGTCACTGGAGGCCGACCGCGCTCCCAGCGGCGGCGGCGACGAGGAGGGGTCACTGGAGGCCGACCGCAGGGCATGCGGCGGCGGCGACGGGAAGCAGACACTGGAGGCCGACCGCGGGGCATGCGGCGGCGGAGAAGGGCGACCCCGGGCTCTGGTGGGGAACCCTCGGGTGACGTGGAGCGCTCGGACTGAGCAGAGACCCCCACCGGCTCGGACTGAGCGGGACCCCCTGGCTCGGAGCGCTCGGACTGAGCGGAGACCCCCATCGGCTCGGACTGAGCGGGACCCTCGTGCGCGGAGCGCTCGGACTGAGCGGGACCCTCTGGCGCGGAGCGCTCGGACTGAGCGGAGACCCCCATCGGCTCGGACTGAGCGGGACCCTCTGGCGCGGAGCGCTCGGACTGAGCGGGACCCCCTGGCTCGGACTGAGCGGAGACCCCCATCGGCTCGGACTGAGCGGGACCCTCTGGCGCGGAGCGCTCGGACTGAGCGGAGACCCCCATCGGCTCGGACTGAGCGGGACCCTCTGGCGCGGAGCGCTCGGACTGAGCGGAGACCCCCATCGGCTCGGACTGAGCGGAGACCCCCATCGGCTCGGACTGAGCGGGGCCCTCTGGCGCGGAGCGCTCGGACTGAGCGGAGACCCCCATCGGCTCGGACTGAGCGGGGCCCTCAGGCGCGGAGCGCTCGGACTGAGCGGAGACCCCCATTGGCTCGGAGTGAGCTGAGCCCATGGGCTGAACGGGGCCTACATAGTGAGGCACCGGATGCGTAGGCTGGGACCGCGGAACAGGGCACACTGCTGCTTTATTGAGCAGCAGGGGCTGCTCGGGGAATAGCCGAGGTGCAGGGGACTGCGTGGAAGCAGGCCGGGAGACGACTGGCTGCGTGGAAGCAGGCCGGGAGACGACTGGCTGCGTGGAAGCAGGCCGGGAGACGACTGGCTGCGTGGAAGCAGGCCGGGAGACGACTGGCTGCGTGGAAGCAGGCCGGGAGACGACTGGCTGCGTGGAAGCAGGCCGGGAGACGACTGGCTGCGTGGAAGCAGGCCGGGAGACGACTGGCTGCGTGGAAGCAGGCCGGGAGACGACTGGCTGCGTGGAAGCAGGCCGGGAGACGACTGGCTGCGTGGAAGCAGGCCGGGAGACGCCTGGCTGCGTGGAAGCAGGCCGGGAGCCAGAGAGAGCGGGCTGTGAGCTAGGGAGATCTGGCTGCGTGGAAACAGACCGCGAGCGAGAGAGAGCAGACTGCGTGGAAGCAGACCGAGAGCTAGGGAGATCTGGCTGCGTGAAAACAGACCGAGAGCTAGGGAGATCTGGCTGCGTGGAAACAGACCGAGAGCTAGGGAGATCTGGCTGCGTGGAAACAGACCGAGAGCTAGGGAGATCTGGCTGCGTGGAAACAGACCGAGAGCTAGGGAGATCTGGCTGCGTGGAAACAGACCGAGAGCTAGGGAGATCTGGCTGCGTGGAAACAGACCGAGAGCTAGGGAGATCTGGCTGCGTGGAAACAGACCGAGAGCTAGCTGACACTGGGGCCTGAGAGGGAGCTGACACTACTGGAGCTACAGAAGGAGCAGGAGCTGAGGGAACTGGGACCAAAACCGAAGGAACTAAGACAGGGGCTGAGGGAACTGACTGAGAGGGCACTGAAACAGCTGACACTGGGGACCGAGGAAGAGTTACTGGAGCTGACTGAAGGCGAGGGAGAGCGACTGGAGCTAGAGCTGACTGAGACCCTGCTGCTGCAGCTAACACAGAAAACCGATGCGAAGGCTTGGACCTGGCTGCCCCCACCCGCGGAACAGGTGCGAGTGCCGAGGTCAGCCCGTCCGTGGCTGCCCCCACCCGCGGAACAGGTGCGAGTGCCGAGGTCAGCCCGTCCGTGGCTGCCCCCACCCGCGGAACAGGTGCGAGTGCCGAGGTCAGCCCGTCAGTGGCTGCCCCCACCCGCGGAACAGGTGCGAGTGCCGAGGTCAGCCCGTCCGCGGCTGCCCCCACCCGCCGAACAGGTACAGGTGCAGGGGAAGCTGGAGCTAAGGGAGCTGGAGCAGGGTGAACAGAGGGAGCTGGAGCTAACTGAGGGGTCTGGGACTGCGACTGAGAGGGAGCTGGAGCTAACTGAGGGGTCTGGGACTGTGACTGAGGAGGAGCTGGAGCTACAGCTGACATGGAACCCTGCGACTGAGGGGGAGCTGGAGCTACAGCTGACTTGGAACACTGCGACTGAGGGGGAGCTGGAGCTACAGCTGACTTGGAACACTGCGACTGAGGGGGAGCTGGAGCTACAGCTGACTTGGAACACTGCGACTGAGGGGGAGCTGGAGCTACAGCTGACTTGGAACACTGCGACTGAGGGGGAGCTGGAGCTACAGCTGACTTGGAACACTGCGACTGAGGGGGAGCTGGAGCTACAGCTGACTTGGAACACTGCGACTGAGGGGGAGCTGGAGCTACAGCTGACTTGGAACACTGCGACTGAGGGGGAGCTGGAGCTACAGCTGACTTGGAACACTGCGACTGAGGGGGAGCTGGAGCTACAGCTGACTTGGAACACTGCGACTGAGGGGGAGCTGGAGCTACAGCTGACTTGGAACACTGCGACTGAGGGGGAGCTGGAGCTACAGCTGACTTGGAACACTGCGACTGAGGGGGAGCTGGAGCTACAGCTGACTGGGAAGACTGCGACTGAGGGGGAGCTGGAGCTACAGCTGACTGGGAAGACTGCGACTGAGCAGGCGCTACAGCTGACTGAGGCGAGAGTGGCTGGGGAGGAGCACGGCGACGCCGGGAGCGCTGCTTCCTTCGCGTTCTGTTGGAGTGGGAAGCACGATTCTCAGCATCCAGGATGTCCACCAGCAGAGGTGAATCAATAATCTCCACATCATCTGGCAGCCAAGAGAGGTCTGGGGAGGCGGTGGGCTGTGGGTGAAAGGATGAAAATGACGAGGTGGGAGAGGTGAGTTGAAGGGATGACGGCGGATCCGGAAAGCGAGGCAGCGCCTGTGGTGCTGAGCTGCAGTGGTGCGGAGGAGACGACGGAGGTGAGATGACCGGCTGCAGGAGAGGTGAATTAGTGATGGCTTGGAGGAAAAAGGTTGTGTCCTTGCCCTGGACAGGGCGACCAATATTATACAGTTTAGCTTGTAAGTTTTTCCGGAGCATGATTATGGAATGGGCAAGGGAGGCAGTGTCAGGATGGGTGAGGAGCCAAGTGGAGGAAGAAAAAAGTCTGCAGCAGAAAATTGCCTGAATAATTTGACGGGGTTCATCAGTGGCATGAATGATGTTCCTGGAGAGATCTATGAGCTCCAAAATCACTTCCTCTTGCTCGGAGGGGCTCCTGGTATCCGCGGGGTCCATAGTCTGGTCGCGTCGTTCTGTCACGGCCGGGGAGGAAACAGGCGAGGAATGGCTGACACGAAGGACTCCAGAAGTCAGCGTAACTTAAAAGGGATTTATTTAAGCAGGGGAAAAACAAATACAAAAATCTTGGAAGGGAGACGACGGGCAAACACAGGGAACACACGGGCACACAACATCAACGACGCGACAAGGAACACATGGAAACTGAGGGCTTAAATACACACTGGGTAATCAGGGCAAGAGGAAACAGCAGGGAACAACAGGTGAGGCAAATGAAACTAATTACACAGGGGAAGCAAAGCTGAACACAAAGCACAGGAAAACCAGACTGTCAAAATAAACAGGAAGTGACAAACCAAGGAACATACTGACTAAACACGGGGAACAGGCACAGACTCAGGACAGAGACGCAGACATATCACAACACTAGGAAACACAAGACATCAACCTACTGGGAGGACACACTCAGGAAATAAACTAACACAAAACGCTGGGCCAACGGCCCAGGACATGACAGACACAGTGATAAGTTGTTGAATATATCCTGAACTTTTCTGTCAGTAAGCACTGCTGTTTCACCAATCTTTAGCCACATACATAAAATTCATTGGAATACCAATGTACATCACACTGTGCTCAAGATGGTGGGGCAACATGGCAACTTCCACAAACTGGTGCCCGCTCTTGTGTATTTTAACATATTAATTCTAAGTTTAGGAGAATGAATCAGACATAATTATACACTAATCAATATATATTTTTGAGTACAATATTATTTTTCTATTAAATATCCTAAAAAAATGATTGACCTGTAATCATGAAAATAGTAAATTATCAGTAAAACTGTGTTTTTTACTCAGTTTATTCTCAATGCCTGTTTCATTTTCCTCGAAGCACAAGCATTCATACAGGGCTTTATTCTATAGACTTCATCTAAGGCATATCCATGGCCAATTTAGAATCACCTGACATGCAACATCTTTGAACTGTGGTTGAAAGGTGGAGTCTCCGAAGGAAATTCATTCCGGCACAACGAGAACACTGATACTGCAGAAAGAATGATCTATGCTGGGGTTAAAAATAGGCACCTTCTTGTTGTGAGGTGACAATGCTAACCACCCTACAACTGCACTGCCCATTTGTAAAGTGTGAATTACTCTCTTAAAATACAAATGTGCAGTCATCTGTCAATATGCAGTAGCTTATCTGGATTCAGGTCTTGGGGGAAACAGTTGAAGCAAAGATGCCAAACCTGAGGTTTAATGAATGTAGATTAACCAGAAACCACAGTTTTGCTTTCACTGTCAGCTCTCTGATTACCAAAACATACAAATACAGGGTCGCCATCACAACACATGCTGCACCAGTACATCTGTTAATGTTCCCCTCCACTCCTCCCCCAAATCTCTACTTCTAGGCTGGAATATTGTAATTCATTATTATCAGGTTGTATTTAAAGCTCTCTAAAAACCTTTAGCTGATGCAAAATGCTTCAGATTAGATTAGATTAAATTTTATTAATCCCTTTAGGAAGATTCGATCAGGGAAATTAGAATAAATAGAATTTATAATTCTTCTCCTCACATTCAAGGTCTTGAATAATCAGGTCCCATCTTATCTTACAGACCTCATAGTACCATATCACCCCAACAGAGCACTTCACTCTCAGGCTGCTGGCTTACTTGTGGTTCCTAGGATACTTAAGAGTAGAATGGGAGGCAGAGCCTTCAGCTTTCAGGCCCCTCTTCTGTGGAACCAGCTCCCAGTTTGGATTCCGGAGACAGACACCCTCTCTATAGGCCTAGGCTGCTGGGGGAGGGATTCCTATGATGCACTGAGTGTTACTTTTCATTTGCCTCTTTTTACTCTGCTTATACCCCACTCTGCATTTAATCATTTGTTATTATTAATCTCTTGCTTTCTTCCACAGCATGCCTTTTGTCCTGTCTCTCTCCCCTCAGCCCCAACCGGTCACAGCAGATGACTGCCCCTCCCTGAGCCTGGTTCTGCTGGAGGTTTCTTCCTGCTAAAAGGGAGTTTTTCCTTCACACTGTCGCTAAGAGCTTGCTCATAGGGGGTCGTTTTGACTGTTGGGTTTTCTTTGTAATTATTGTAGATATATAGAATATAAAGCACCTTGAGGTGACTGCTTGTTGTGATTTGGTGCTATATACATAAACTAAATTGAATTAAATAAACAGACCTCTCCTGGCCTTAAAACAGCTACCAATCTGACCCAGTAAAAATGGGGGAAGACATACACTCTGTGGACAAACATAGGCCACCTACTTATTATACCTACAGGAAGCTGCAAGAAAGCCAGACATTTTTAGCTGCTGTGTTGCACACACGTTAACATGTGTGCAACACAGCAGCAAAGAACATCTAAACAATCGCCACAGGTTCAAGGTCAACCAGATTAACGTCACAAACTCAAAATCTGTGAAATGTGGTCACAATATCTAATTTTGTTTGCTATGCCATCAAATAATGGCCACAAAAATGTTTTTATAGAATCTTACGCTTTCACAGTTAAACTGACTGTTTTAATGTAAACTGTCACCACACCATCCTTTCATCCTATCCAACATTTGCGATACAGCACAGGAAAAGCCATGCAAGACACAGACCGAGAGTCCCAGCTGCACAAAGAAGCAGCCAAGCAATAATCCCATCAAGAAGAGCCTGACTGGCAATGGCAATTTCATTAATACAGCACATTTCAGTACCAGTAAATCAATGTACTTATCATTAAAGATGAAAACATAACATATTTAGGTCTGCTTGTGTGGTTGCATACCTTGCAAATCTTCCTGTACCATCCTTATTTAACTCCTGCTCTGCTGAAATTAAAGTTTACTAAACTTTCTATCTTGTCAACTTTCTATCATGTACTATCCATGAATCCATTTAGGTAACTGTGACAGGTACAGGTTGTAGGTATTGGTGATAAAAGAGTACAAACAAACTATGGGTTTATTTGTTTTTTCTTAAGGAGGAGAGACTCAACAATATAAATGTAATAAAAGAATGACAGAGATTTGATGGGGACAGGATCAAGTAATGAGATGCTGAACTTTAACCAATTACTAACTTCTTTCAGATCTTTAGAATTTAGACAAGAATGTCGACATTAAACTTGTGGCAGTATTTGGATAATAATGTGAGGTGGTGTTATATAGAAACATGTCACAGTGTGTGGAAGCAGAGTGTGTGGCGTGGGTGGAGGAGAGGACTCTATTGTGGTTGATTAAACAAACAAACAAAATAAGGTGAGTACAGAAACTAAGCAAACCCAAACTGGGAGGGATAACTAACGAGGGAGCACGAGGAGCACAGAGTGCACAGGAACAGAACACAACGACAAACCAGAAACCGACAAGAGACAAGAGGAAGCCTGACACAATAAATACACAGAAGGACAATCAATGAACAGGCAACAGGTGGGGAGCACAGCTGAATGTAATCACAAAACGAGACAAGGAAGTAAACTAAACAGAGCACAAGAGACACAGACTGACAAAGTAAAACAGGAAACAACAGGAAACAACAGGAACGTAGACTTGACAACGCTCAGAGGCAGGCACAGGAATGAATATACTGTAAACTTAAGGCTACTTAAGGTATGAGAACACATGAAACAATAAAACAACTCAGTGAACATGAAGGCAAACTAACTAATTTAAAGTCCATTAAACACAAAAGCATTAGGTTGCAGACCAAGGACCTTGACCAAACAAGAGAATAAGAAAATTTATTTTTTTGTACTGTCACTTTAAAAAGAAAAATCAGTTTAAAAAGTGTTAACGTTATCCAATTATCTTAATTCACAAATCAAACAATTTCTGTGTTCTTAAGCTGATTTTCTGTTGCCTCAGTTCGGTCTTTGCGGCACTCCTGCAATAAATCTTCATCTTTTGTCACGTCTAACTCTCAGTCCTGCGTTTGGGCCTAGCTACATTAGGACACAGACTATTTCACTGATATCACTTTAATTTATGTTGATGGCACAGATTATGAAATGTCTGCCATTTCAGACTGCAGCAATAAATTGCTATGCAATGAGAGTAAAATAAAAAAAAAAATATTGGTAGCCACCAGTGCACCCCGTTTAGGTGGCACAAATCTGCTGGAAGTACGAGTTCTAGAACACATAATTACCAGGTCTCCATAGATTTTAATTGGTCCATATGAACCTTAGTAATTTGCAAATGGCTAAGTAAGAATCAGGAATTAGAAATGCTAAATCCATAATAAATATAAACCACTGAGAATAATGTCACTTTCTGTGATGGGTATCATTATGGTAAAAAACTAACTCGTCTGAGGTTTGTAGTAGATACATCCACGGCATCAATTTGAAAATCTTGGGTGACATCTTTCTCCAGGTATCATGTTCACAAGATTTTCATAAAACTTTACCTCTGACCTTGGAGTGAAGGTCTTAATTCATTGTTGAAATAAATGTTATCAAACGTCGGTAACTCCTGTTTTGCGATGTTGAATGCTGAATGGATTTCAGTGATGAAAAGTGTTTAGAAAGTTGCAAAATAAATCTGAACAATAATGGATTTGCACTAGAAGGTGTTTTATTTATTAAATAGTTTGGGAGATTAATATTAATAAGCACAATAACAGAGAATAGGTTCTTAGGACATCTCATTAAAACAAGATCTCAAAAATATAGTGAAGATGTTTGGACACACTTACCCATTCATATGAATGGGTGTGTACAATAAATTTATTGTATCATTGTCTACACACAGGCAGCACGGTGATGTGGTGGTTAGAACTATGGCCTCACAGCTAGAATGACATCTAGAAGGTCTGGGTTTGATTCAACCTTGGCCTGCGCCTTTCTGTGTGGAGTTTGCATGTTCTCCCCGTGTCTGTGTGGGTTTCCTCCAGGTACTCTAGTTTCCTCCCAAAGACATGCAATTACTGGGGTTAGGTTAATTGGAGATTCTAAATTGACCATAGGTGTGAATGGTTGTCTGTGTTAGGCTGGTACCTGTACAGGGGGTACCCTGCCTCTCGCCCTATGTCAGCTGGGATCCAGCACCCCCCGTGACCTTGAACAGGATGGATGAATGGATTGTATACACAATGATACAATAAGTTTACTCTTAACAGCTCACTGTTGATCATTTCTTTGTCCTGATACACACACCAACTATATCATTGTTCAGATCTGATCTTGAAATGGATGCATGTATGCACATTTTCATTATTAAGATGCATTCATTCTAAAGACATTTAAACATACTGATAATAATATGTACAAGTATAAGACAAAACATCAACCCCATTACTTCTAACTCAACATAAACAAGGTTATTTCATACCAAGGGATAGTAAATAGATCTAATCCAGCCCAAAATTCTTGACAGCCATGTGGATCTGCTGCTGCTTCGCTGCCTTTGCGTCTTTTAATTTACTTCTGTCAACTTTCATCACGGTAAAGACAACAGCAGAAAAGATCCATGTGCACTTATTCTGGGAAAAGAGTCAATAAATAGAGTTAATATAAATATATAAAAAAATGCTAAAACTTTAAAAAACAAAATCAAACAAGAAAAGCATTTCATATTTATGAAAAACCCCAGATTTAAGTACTTTACCTGCTGGCTTTTCTGATCACTGAAATTTTTATGCAGAACAGCAGCTTGATAGTGGAAAACACAGAAAACAATTAATACAAATCCAAGGTATATAGTTATATAAAATATTTAAAAGAGAACTACAAGTAACTTAAATTACCTTTGCAGTGATCACTGTTTGTCTTGATTGTGTAGATGAGGGCAGCTATAACAATCAGAGTTATAAACAAGACAGCACAAAGCAAGAAAATAAGTGTACTGGCTCTCTGTGACCACACGCTGCTTTCTGCAACTATATTAAAAGTGAAAAAAAAGATGATTACTCAGAATGTGCAAAATACTAATAGTTAAGTGTAAAAAGTGAAATTTATGACATTTTTTCTAATTAATAGATCAGTGATAAAGTTACCTTGAATATCCAGTGTAGTTCCATTTCCAAATAATATCTCCCCACATGTGGCCACAGCACAGTAATAAGTCCCAGCATCAGAGGAGCTGACGTTCTTGGAGAAGCGAAAAACACAACTCTGCTGAGTCTCAGATCGTGTTTCATATTCATTACGTCTGTTCCTGTCAGCGTAGATGATGTTTGGATGAGATTTATTTGATCCAGCTCTGAACCAGAGGACATTGAGATCTCCTGGACATGTCTTGTTCTCAGAATGAGAGAAGACTGAACACTGGAGAGTCATTGTGTCTCCTGGACGGACTGGATTCATTTCTATCAACAACTGACTGACTGTATAGTTTGACACTCCCTGAGTATCTCCTGTGTAATACAAAACACAAAGACATTCTTTAAAACATGCTAAGAAACAATTTCAAAGTTTGTAAAAGTATGACAGTTTATTACCTTTTATTAACAAATATGTTCCACTCCATGTAGTTCCAATCCATTCTGTATTTGCACAGTGATAGAGTGCCTCATCCTCTTGAACTGTCTTCAAAATGGTCAGGCTGGTAAAATTCTTATCTTTATGAACCTGAATTCTTGTACTAGAAAATCCAGGACCATAATCACTTGTAGATTTATACAGTGTGGCTATTAGTTTAAGAGTGTCCCCAACGCTCTGCTTGTACCAGTTGACTCCTCTACTGCTCAGCTCTTTGGGTAAAGCACATGTTAAAGTTGCTGGTTCACCAAGCCGAACAGTTTTCACTGGAACTAAAGAATCTGAATTAAGAGAGAATATAGAAAAGTAAAACTTTGTTTGACATGGTAACTTTGCAATGCAAATCTACTTGACATCTAAATTTGTTAACTAAGAACATTTTTTATACAAAATCATAAAGCACTTACATGCTTGTTGAAGACAAAAGAATATAATCCACAGGACAATCATGGTGACACTGCTTCTTGTTAGGGACCTTACTGGTATTTCAGTGAGTGAACGGAGGCAACATAATTGCTTTAGTTCAAATGGTAAATTGTATCTGATTGGCTGACACAGAAGCGATTGAGAAGTAGACTTCCTGTCACATTTACCTCCTCCTGCGCTTTGTAAAACCTATCACCTCTCTTTCATCTACTATTGCAGTTATCCAGATTGTTCAGTTTTTCTTTTGACTGTTCTTTGAACACTGCCAATATGCTAGTTATCTTTGTTCTTCGATCACATGTAAGCAATACCTCAAACACATGACGCTCTGCGTTTGAGAGGAAATTTGCATGTTAGATATTTCATTGACCAGCAGTCATGACATTTAACCTCTTGCAGTCCTAAAGAATAGGCAGGATCAGTGCCCATTGCTCAAAGGAGATAGTTTGAACCCCTCAAAAAACAGAACTAATTGCTGATGTTTGTAGCAAATTTCATCAGCATTAATGAGATATATTAATAGAAATGACAAACGGTTAACCCCATGGTGGGGCTATAGGTAAATCCAGAATAATGCTGAGCTTACACACTGAGATTTTAGTCGTAATTTTCCTTTCTAAATCAAAATAGGCAGGCTTTCTTTGTATCAGCTGGCTTGGGAAAACTGAAAATCCCATACAGGGATAATGACTACAATGATAACACATGACGACTTGTGTTCAAGGTTTTAATGGCCAAGGCAGGCTTTCTTTATCTGACTTGTTGAAAACTCAAGTTGGCATTTTATGTATCATTTTAAAATTTCAATCACAAACAGGTCATACAGGCCAATGAACGAGAGTAAACAATATTTCCATCCGAAGCAGCAAAAGAGATACATTACAGAAATCTATTAAACATAAAAGTGCATAATCACAGCTAGGGTCGCAGTCTGATACGGGTTGATGAGTCGGTGAAGCTCAATTCTGTCCAATGACAATGACATGAGTTAAGGTGTTGAAGAAGAAAATCCCACAAATGTACAATATTCTGCATTTCAAATGAAATTTGCAGACCAGCTTTTCTCTTTTTTTGGTCACAGCAGCTTTGTTGACAGAATAGAGTGACAGGAAAGCCAGAAGATACGGAGCAAAGAGCGACAGGTCGGGATGTGAACCTGTGCTGCCTGCTTTTTGCCTCAAGGCATACATGGTTCCCTGCTCTACCATTGATCCACCCCAGCGCCCAGAGCTTTGAAATTTTGTCTCACAAAGAAGATGAACACTAGACTGAACAAGCCTCACCATGTGAGATAGTTTAGCCTCTTAAAAAACAGAACTAATGACAGTGGACTCATCTCTGTTCTTGTCCTGTTGGACCTCAGTGCAGCTTTTGATACTGTTGACCATAACATTTTATTGCAGAGATTAGAGCTTGCTATAGGTATTAAAGGTACTGCGCTGCAGTGGTTTGAATCATATTTATCTAATAGACTCCAGTTTGTTCATGTAAATGGGGAGTCTTCTTCAGACACTTAGGTCAGTTATGGAGTTCCACAGGGTTCTGTGTTAAGACCAATTCAATTTACATCATACATGCTTCCCTTAGGCAGTATTATTAGAAAGCATTGCATCAATTTTCATTGTAATGCAGATGATACTCAGCTTTACATGCCAGATGATGCACATCAATTAGTTACACTGCAGGAATGTCTTAAAGACATTAAGGCCTGGATGACCTCTAATTTCCTGCTTCTAAATTCAGATAAAACTGAAATTCTTGTTCTCGGCCCCACAAATCTTAGAAACATGGTGTCTAACCAGATACTTACTCTGGATGGCATTACTTTGGCCTCCAGTAACACTGTGAGAAATCTTGGAGTCATTTTTGACCAGGATATGTCCTTCAATGCACATATTAAACAAATATGTAGGACTGCTTTTTTGCATTTGTGCAATATTTCTAAAATTAGAAACATCTTTTCTCAGAGTGATGCTGAAAAGCTAATTGATGCATTTATTACTTCTAGGGTGGACTATTGTAATTCGTTATTATCAGGCTGTCCTAAAAGCTCCCTGAAAAGTCTTCAGCTGATCCAAAATGCTGCAGCTAGAGTACTGACAGGGACTAGAAAGAGAGAGCAGATTTCTCCCATATTGGCTTCTCTTCATTGGCTCCCTGTTAAATCTAGAATAGAATTTAAAATTCTTCTCCTCACATACAAGGTCTTGAATAATCAGGCCCCATCTTATCTCAAAGACCTCATAGTACCATATCACCCCAACAGAGCACTTTGCTCTCAGACTGCTGGCTTACTTGTGGTTCCTAGGATACTTAAGAGTAGAATGGGAGGCAGAGTCTTCAGCTTTCAGGCGCCTCTTCTGTGGAACCAGCTCCCAGCTTGGATTCGGGAGACAGACACCCTCTCTATTTTTAAGATTAAAACTTTCCTTTTTGATCAAGCTTATAGTTAGGGCTGGATCAGATGACCCTGAACCATCCCTTAGTTATGACTGCTATAGGCCTAGGCTGCTGGGGGGGGGTTCCCACAATAGAGTGTTTCTTTTCATTCACATTATTAACTTTGTTTATACTCCACTCTGCATTTAATCATTAATTGTTATTAATCTCTGGCTCTCTTCCACAGCATGTCTTTTCTCTCCCCTCAGCCCAACCAGTCGCGGCAGATGACTGCCCCTCCCTGAGCCTGGTTCTGCTGAAGGTTTCTTCCTGTTAAAGGGAGTTTTTCCTTTCCACTGTCGCCAAGTGCTGCTCATAGGGGGTCGTTTTGACTGTTGGGTTTTCTCTGTATTATTGTAGGGTCTTTACCCACAATACAAAGCGCCTTGAGGCGACTGTTTGTTGTGATTTGGCGCTATATAAATAAAATTGAATTGAATTGAATTGAATTGAATTGAATTGAATTGAATTTATGTGCATTGTGTCAAGTAAATCCTATGGCACATCATCCCTCAGACTGAATAATTATACTCAAGACACACTGTGGAAGAGAGCCAAAGATTAATGCTGTTGCATTTTGAACTGTTTGAAAACAACGAAGTAACAACTGATCACAGCCAACATATAAAGAATTACTTTATTATTACTCCGCAAGTCATGTGGTGGGAGGTAGGCCTTCACCTTAATAAGGAGCCTTAATAAAAAAAAGCTGATCTTAAGAACAGAACTAATCTGTTTATCAAATTTTGAAGCACCATCAAAAATCACACCAAGGTTCCTTGCAACAGCATGACAGTAAGAGGTTAGGATACCAGTAGCACGCTCATACCCATCTAAAATGTGGGGTTGCCCAAATAAAATAATTTCTGTTTTGCTTCTGTTCAGTTTAAGGAAGTATATCTTCAACCGTGATTTAAGTTTACTTGTACCTGGATAGAAGCACAGCTGTCAGATTGTAAAGGTAAATGTAAAGAGAATGGGACCCAAGAGAGAACCCTGAGGTACCCCATAACTGAGTGGAGGCACAGATGATGAATACTGTCCTAAATAGACAGAGAAACTCCTCTCTGACAAATATGACCGGAACCATTTAAGCGCTGTCGCTTAAATACCCACACATGATTCAAGCCGTGACAGAAAAATGCTGTAATCTAAAGTGTCAAAAGCTGCACTCAGGTCCAAGAGCACAAGAACAGCTGAATTAGCAGCATCAAATTACCATGATAACCACATGCTGGATGTAAAGTGCACTTTCTCAGCTTCTCAGATTTTTCTGACAGGACAAATTATCACATAATTACAGTAATGCAATGTACACTTGTGCTAATGTGTTGGCAGTGATACGCTCTGTGTCAAAGGCTGTTAACATATATATCAGCAACAATGGCTTGGGGTTAAAATCAACATGGTGAGACCTTCATGATAATATTATACTATGTAAAACTATTCATTTGATAATTCATAATATACACAAATGATTTGAAAAACAAGTACAGACAAACACAGTGTTGTGTAAGGCTCAATGAATGTAAAACATCATGCTTCTGGTAAAATTAGTAACAATTTCTTTGTACTTGTTTATTTTCAGTGTATGAGACACAGATGTTCACATTCTGCATTTAACTTGAGAATAAACACTTTCTTCAGTTTGCAGTTCATTCTTTTTCTTTCCTCTTGTGGCTTTCCTCCCAGAGAAATGCAGTGCAGCATAGTTCAGATCATATCCACCATCGGTCTGTGCAAAAAATACACATCAAGCTGTTGGAAATCATTTCAGGGAACTAACAAATATAAATTGGTCTTATTACTTACACTGTCATTCACTGGTTGGTTCAAGTCATCTTGTTTTGCTTGTGAAGAGCTGTTTTCTGTGCATGATGGTGATTAAAAAAAAAAAGAATATTATCTACTTGATTTTATTTTCAAACCTGGATCAGCAGTGAAAACTACCTGACCCTGATGAAGTTAGATGAAATTAAGTGTGTATGATGCAAGCAATATTAAGACTTAAAATAGGTACAGCAAATATTTGACTTGACTTTAATGAATCGTATTTTCCTGAAAAGATACTTTTAATGTTTAATGTTTAATGTAAGTAGAGTGCTATTATTATAATTTTTGATTTAATGAACAACACTCACTTTTAAATTGTTCACATGCTGCTCTTGAAGTTCGACAACAGATGAAAATAACATTGAGAGTCACAGAAATAACCAAGCAGGCTATTGTTACCAGCAGTGCAATAAATTCAGAACCTGCCGTTTGCGCTGCAAAACCAAGAAAATAAATTAATAGTATTCTAAAGAGGATAACGCTTAACTAACATATTTTTGTGTAAAATCATACCCATTTGTTGTTTAGTTCCATTTCCAAATAATATCTCCCCACATGTGGCCACAGCACAGTGATAAGTCCCAGAATCAGAGGAGTCAATGTTCTTAGAGAAGTGAAAAACACAACTCTGCTGGGACTCAGATCTTTTCTCACATTCGTGGTGTCTGTTTAAAGCACTGTAGATGATTCTAGCATGAGATGTATGACTTCCGTCTCTGAACCAGAACACACGGTGACCTCCTGGACACGACTTATTGTCAGATTCAGCGAGAAGTGAACACTGAAGAGTCATCGAGTCTCCTGAAGGGACTGTCTTCTCCTGAACAACAGTATAATTTGATGTCTGTTTGTTTCCTGTTTAATATAAATGTATTAACAAATGTGACTACAAAGCACCTTTTGAAAGCCTGAGAAACATATGCTAGTCATAAGACAATTAAAAATGTATTTTACTTAAAGCAGTCAGTAAGATCACTGCAAACATTTGTATGAAGCTTTTGTTGTTGATACAAAATTTCATTAAAAGAACAGAATGTTACCTTTTACTAGTAAATATGTCCCAGTCCATTTGGTATCTTGAAGCCACTCTGTGATCCCACAGTGATAGATTCCCTCATCCTCTTGGTTTGTACTCAAAATGGTCAGATTGCAAAAATTTTTATCATATTTAACCTTCCATATTGAGTCATTAAATGTAGGAGCCAGCTGAGGCGCTGCAGATTCCTTCTGCGTCCAGATTATTTTCAGAGTGTCCCCGATGCTTTGCTTGTACCAGTGGACATCTCTACGGATGGTCTCAGTCTTGGGCAGAAGACATGTAAAGGTGACGGGTCCCCCGAGCTGAACTGTAGTTATTGGAATGAGTGCAGCTAAATAGAAACAATAAAATCAAAACAGTCAATTATGATGCAGGAAAAAAAAAACGAAAAAAAAAAAACAGAGCAGAACAGTATGACCTACAAAGATATATAGAAAATTACTTGCACAAGATAAGACAGCACTCACATCCTTGATGAAGAAGAAGCAGTGTGATCCATAACACAATCATCTTGACAGCGTCTCTTGTTAGGGATCTAATAAGTATTTCATTGCCTGTAGGAGGTGATATAACATGGACCCTCCAAGTCACACTGCCGAATGCATCTGATTGGTTATCACAGAACATTGACTAGGCCACTTCCTGTCACACTGGTGCAACTCACGTTACAGCTTTTTCAATATTTGCTAAGCAATGTCCACCCCCCCCCCCCCCTTCCCGCTCCTAAAACTAAGCTGTTATATCGCCCTCTTCTTTCTTCATTAATATTGGACACAATTCACTAAAATGCTCTTGAATTGCCACATTGAGCAAAAATGTTTACTATAGGAAGTGAAAGTAGGATAGAGGCACAAACATTCTTGACTTCAGTAAGTGGCTTGAGCCTTTTTATGCTTTAAACAGATTTAAACATGGTTATTTATATGGACATTAGAGGCCATATAACCTTTGAACATAAATAATAACCACTTGCACAAATTACTTATAGGGGCATTTTCTGGGGGAGAATAGTCTTTTAGCCATAGCTATTTACAGTAATTAGCTAGACACACTTGTGTGGTACACATCTACTTTGTCCAGAAAGGTCAACCATTACTGGCTTGTAATCACAGACATAATGAAATGATGTAGCCTCCAGGTCTGAAAAGTGAAGCCTGTGCTTTATGGTGTGGATCACTAATTTTAAGCAAACCTCTCAGCTATGAAGGGAAAAAGCCTGATGGTGTAAAACTGATGCTGTTAGTGATAATGGTAACTTTTCCATCTTTAGCCTGTGATAATAAACCTGTGTGGATTGTGCTTGATCTACCATCTCTTAAAACTAGTGGAGTGTTTACCTGAGGGTTAATCAATTACTTCATCATTATAAATATGCTATAAGTGGTTATTTACTGTATATGTGTGGATTACTAAAACGCAATAATTCAAAGAACAGACACAGTTTGACATCATGAAGTTAAAAATTCACTAAAAATAAACAAAGTTAGATAAAGAGAAACAGCGATACTTGAAATTTGAAAGATTTGTGACATTTAATGTGTTTGAAATGTATAGTTATTGCGTACTGTAGGTTATTTAGTTCAGTTCAATTCAGTTTCATTTATATATTGCCAAATCTCATGGAAACAGTCACCTCAAAGCTCATTGTGTTGTGTAGTCATGAACAAGGCAGATGCTGGCCAAAAAGCCTCCAAAGGCAGATTCAAATGTAAACATTGTCTCCAGGTGTAGGAGGAGTGTCACACCTGGAAGTGTCAGGCCTGTAATGGGCCCCTCTGTCTGTGGTGGAGAGGAACAAGTAATTTTTATGGTATCTTATTTGTAAATATACATTATAAACATTACCTGCATTTTAATGTAAATAGTTGTGTATACCTTTGTTGTTTGCTAAATTTGTACAAACATTTTTGACATTTACAATTTATATTTGTGTTTTAAGTTATAAAAATGGGTCATTAAATGTTTATGGTTTTCACAGAAAAAAAATTAAACTCTTTTCTACTTGGATTTTTTTTTTTGTAGTGATTTTAGGTCCAATGTGTTAATACAGCAAGTCGAAATGAAAAAAAGAATTACTGAAAAATGAGACCAAATAGGGCCAGGTAAGCAGTTTTTAAGATGAAATATAAAGGTATAATCAAAGGTAGCCATATCTTAGGCACCAGAGGGTTCAGGTGCATCCCATTCTCCTTTGACTACCTGACTTGGTTTGGTCCTCTTGTTGAATATGAGCTGCGGTCAGTGTACAACAGAGTCCAAGGGTGGGGCATCTTCAGCTTTGCTGTTACTGTATCCATGCACAGGAGGAGATCAGACTGATCCTTTGCACACGGCTACCTGTGATGAGGTCAGCCAGCAAGGTGCTCATGGGACATCTTACTGAGCTGGTGACATTTTGGTAAAACAACTGAACCCACTGGATGTAAACTTCGGTCACGTTGTGGCAGCAAAGCGGATGCCAGATGGGGCACTTTGTTTGAGAGCCTTCACGAGATCCAGATATGACACATGGATTACCAAATTCTTTTCTGTGTCCCTCAAAAAATAATTTTGTGGTGTTGATGGCATCTATTGTGGAATAGCCTTTAGCAAAGCTGCACTGATTGGGCATACCCATCTATGGAGTGATGCTCCATAGATGGGTATCAATGACATCTTTGAATATAGAATATATTATATTGAATAACACTTGATTATTTCACTCCTATTTTATTGATTTTAATGCAGGTTATGGACATGAACTGCAGGGGTTAACTAGTCGGATAGCTGTCTACACTTTAGGTAATCTGAGATACTGAACTCGACCTGCTGACCTTTTTATGTTGTATTCTCTGCTGCCTCTGGAATCAACTTTGATGAGTGTTATTTACACAAAAGGAAAAAATATAAACAATAAGTTGGAAGGCACTCAAACCCTCTGGGGAATGAAAGCAACCTGACATCAAAAGCAACAAAGTAATTACCAAAATTATGTACGTAGGTTTCTAACAGACCTACTGTTCACCTTCTGACACAAAAAAATCTAGAAATAAATAACTGTGACAACATTTTTCACACGGAAACAGTTTGCTTTGTGGCCTAATCAGAGTCAACATATTCTAGACCACAAGCCAAAACCTGTTGGTCTGACAATGAAGTTCTTAATATGGCAACACAAAACTAAAATGTCGCTGGTTCATCCAGAGCGAGATATTTGTGTGTTGCTTGTCACAGCCGCGAGGCTGAGACCACATTTTATTTTTGTCCCCTGACTGCTTACACCAATAAAGACATACATCATAGTACAGCAGCTGCTGGAGTTTTGCAATGCAGTAAATCGGTAAGTCCCTGACACAATGCTGTGCCTGGCTTCTGTACTTATAATAGTATAGGATGTATAGGAATATATTGATCGATAGGCATGGGAGAAGTAAAGGTGGAAAAAATAGATAAAAATATGCTGCCACCCCCCCCCCAAACAAAAACAAAAAAGAAAGAAAAAACAGTCTTTCTTTGCATAATCTGCCTTTTTTGTGCACAAAGCACTGCATGCACAGAGAGACAGACAAACAAATTCACAGTCATGACTGACAAATGGTGAATGGAAACTTAAGCATTCCTGTGGCTGGGCCTTCAAAGAAAGGTAAGACTATAGGGGGCTTTTCTTCCTGTCTCACTCTCTACTCTAATATCAGGAAGTTGATCTTGCAGCACTGTTTTATCTATTTTAAAAAGGCAAGTGGAATAACTCTATGAATAATTGTTATAAGAAATCCATAGAACAACTTAGAAGAGCAGTTAAAAGTTACAACAGTAAAGGGCACACACTCACCTCTTCAGTCACACTGTGACTGTTTATTTAATCACACTTGGTTGTGTGTGTGTGTGTTTTTTTTTAATAGCTGCTGGTTTAAAAGCACAATAAATAATAAATGTCCTTTAAATGGGGAGAAAAAATAAATTCAGTTCAGTTTGCGTAGCAAAAAGAACCTTGTAGCTTTTCTCTCACTTCGTATCCTGTTAAAGCTCACACTGAGTTCACTTCTGAGTAAACAGTATCAGCAGTTGGTCAAAGGGAGGAGAAATGGTCCACCGCAGCCTTTGTCAGTGTAGCTGCTGCATGTGGCTTTGCTTGTTGTTCTCAAGAGAGAAATGCAAAGGGCCTTTAGAAAGTTCTGTGACTTTCTAAAGGCCCTAAAAACGTTTTACTCATTTAATAAGTAATTTTAAACCTTTTTTTTTAACAATGAGAATAACACCTTTAACCACAATAAATGTCAAGCTTTCATATCCAGTTATGGAAAGTTGTGGTGGACAAAATACACTCACTTACCAGGAGTTGCACCCTGTCAGGTCACCACTGCTACTTCATTAGGTAAACCTGTTCAACTGCTCAATGCATCAATTACATTCTGTTGCTGCGAGATTAAATGGCAGCAACACAATGCATTTAGGAATGTAGACATGGCAAGTTGAAACTGTGCATCAGAATGGTTGTTGGTGTGATATATATATATATATATATATATATATATATATATATATATATAGATAGATATATAGATAGATAGATAGATAGATAGATAAACATAGATATATAGATATAGATAGATATTGAAATGCAGGTAACTTCATAATGTATATTTACAGAAAAAGTATTGCTTCTTCTTCTGTGGGCAGTGGCATTTAGAGACTTTTGACTTCACACTGATTGCCATATATTCACTCGTCGTCTCAGTTTTGACATTTATTGTTTTTTGCATCTTTCAATGCATTTTTTTTTCTTTTTCACACAAATTCACAGATTCTTACTTCTATCATCGGTTCAAAGGAATTTGTTGAGGCTCAGACACCTCAACCAGCCTCTCCGTCTTCCACGAGGAGCCATGTTTACCAACTGGTTTGGTTTTGTGCCAAAAACTGATCACCTGTCAAAAAGTGATATCTGGTGTTTGCCAAAAAATGACTGGCTGTGACCAAAGGACTGCTGAGGGAGGTTACTGAAACTTGGTGATAAAGAGGCTAACTTCTTTGTTTGCAGATTTTTTTCAATGAATTTTTACCGTCAGAAAACAATATTTTGGCAGGGGGGTATTTCTTACTTTTATATTTCAGATTTTTACATTAATGGGAACCCTGATTGTGCATCAAAGTGAGAAAAATGCATGCATTTTAAAATAAAATGTAATGAAATATTGTTCAAAAGAAATGTAATTGTCCATCCATCCATTTTCTTTCACTTATTCCGGGCCGGGTCACAGGGGCAGCAGCCTAAGCAGACAAGCCCAGACCTCCCTCTCCCCAGCCACCTCCTCCAGCTCATCCGGGGGAACCCCAAGGCATTCCCATGCCAGCTGAGAGATACAGTCTCTCCAGAGTGTCCTAGGTCTACCCCGCGGCCTCCTCCCAGTAGGACAAGCCCAGAACACCTCACTCAAGAGGTGCCCAGGAGGCATCCTAGTCAGATGCCTGAGCCATTTCAACTGGCTCCTTTCGATATGGAGGAGCAGCGGCTCTACTCTGAGCCCCTCCCGAATGGCTGCACTTCTCACCCTATCGCTAAGGGAGAGGCCAGACACCCTTCGAAGCAAGCTCATTTCTGCCGCTTCTATTTTTTGATCTTTTTTTTTTGGTCACTACCCAAAGCTTGTGACCACAGATGAGGGTAGGAACGTAGATCGACTGGTAAATCGACATCTTCGCTTTCAAGTTCAGCTCTCTCTTCACCACGACAGACCGGTGCAGCGTCTGCGTCACTGCAGACGCAGCCCTGATCTGATCCATAAAAAGTAATTATATTATAACAAAACTAGCATTCTTCTGTGAAAAGTCAATTAAAAATCAGGAAAAACACTGCTGTTTGAGAAGCAAAAAATAAACCAATATAAAATCAAATAAATGAACAATGGTGCATGTAAAAATGAACTCAACAAGGCTTTAGTTTCTTTGGAAATTAACTAGAAAGCATTCAAAATACCCACTATTTGAAAATGCAACCCCCCCCCCAAGAGTGAAACAAATGTACAGGACAATGTGGATATTCCCAGAATGAGTATAGTTTGTATCAGAATGGCTGGCTTTTCAGAGTTAAAAGCATTAAAAATAAATAAAAATCTCAATAATAAAAACAAGACAAAAACATTGGACTCTTACAGAATATACTGTTAAAATATTACTTTATCATTCTCAGAAGACAAACAGAGGCTCCAGTGTTGCATTTTCCCACAGTTTTTCAGAAAAACTCGGGTACTTAATGATTAGCAATTCCAATATGTGAATTATTTATCTGTTACACTGACATCAGAGTAGATTGTTTCTTTCTCTGCTTGTCTGGAACTCCTTTGCGGTACTTTGGTCGTTTTGTTCCAGGTGAAAGTTGCTGCCGAATAAACCACAGAGTCTTCAACTTTCTGTGTAAAAACATAATATATAACAAAGAATGTTAGGACACTGCATATGTTAACTAATTATGTAAATAGAAAAATATTTACTCATTACTTTCCCCATTTTCTCTGATATACACCTTACCTGCTGACTCTGCTGGTCACCACTGATTGTTCCAACATCTGTTTGTTTGAAACAAACCAATAATGTGAAACCTGTGATGTTGGCATTTGCAAAATATTGTTAGATAGACTGAGCGGAAAGGGGAAATTTATATTACCGTTACAACAATTGCAAGTTTTCTTCTTGATGATATAAATGAGGGAGGCTATAACAATCAGACTTGTAGCCAAAGCAGCAGACAAGAGAGAGAGAGCTGTATTTGCCTTCTGCAAGTCCCACATGCTGAATGCTGGAAAAATACATGCACCCGGTGATTATGATTTTTATCTCTTTTGTTAACATTATAAACTGATACCAATGTATTTTGCTCTTATTAACATATTCTAATTTTTTATAACATTTGTCAGATTTACCTTTAATGTCCAGTTTTGTTCCATTTCCAAAAAGTATCTGTCCACATGTGGCCACAGCACAGTAGTAAGACCCAGCATCAGAGGAGCTGACATTCTTGGAGAAGCTGTAGACACATTTCTGTGTGGAGGAAGCCTCTGGACTCCTCTCACAGCTATTTTCATCAGCATAAATTAAGTTGGGATGAGATTTATCAGCTCCAGGGCTGAACCAAAACACTCGGTGATTCCCAGGACACGTTTTTTTCTTGGAGTTGGAGAGAACTGAACACTGCAGAGTCACTGGGTCTCCTGGATGGAGGGGACCAGATTGAGGCAACTGAATGATGTCAGTGATCGCTGGATCTGGCCCTTAGAAAATAAGTAAATAACAACAAGAATTAATAAATGAACAAACAAATAAATCAATTTTACTCATTTTTCATAATTAATTTACATGCATGGGCAAGACATATTCAGCTTTATTTACCATTAATTTTGAGAAATGTTGCATTCAAAAATTCCATGTCGAGTTGATCTACTTTTATGCAGTAATAAAGACCAGAGTCGTTTAGCTTAGCTTGACTAATTTCCAGAGTAAATGTTCCAGGCCCTTGTTTTGCTGTAATGTGAGGAGTCTTGTTAACACCACCATAATCAAAGGTAAATGTTCCTCCCAAGAATTCAGGCAAGTTTCCAGAAACAATCCTGATCCAATACAAGGTTGCTTCAAGTTCAGATGTCAGGCGCGGGCATGTCAGAGTCACATCATCTCCAATACCAAGACTCTTCGTTCCAAAGAACAGCTCATCTGTGCTTCCTGAAAGTAAAGTTAAACAGAGCAGTTTGAGATAGTTTTAGCTAGTGTTAAATTGGGGAAATATATACGTAACAAAGCAAACTTTAAACTTACGACCAACCCCGAAGCTCAGCAGAATGTAAAATATGATCAGCATTTTCTGATTAATTCACTTGTAGTTCTTTTCCACTTAAGCATACTGAAGGACGATGCATCTTAATATAATCACATCAAATGGGAGGGAACAATTTCAGAACAACCCAATTGGCTGTTCGTTATGTTGGTGCTTTACTGTACTACCACAGTGGAAATAATATCAACCATCTTTCCGGCCTAAACAACCGAAACAACACTAACAGGTTTTTTTCTTTAAGGTGGGTTTCTATAACTCGCACAGAGTGAACACAAGAGATGATACAGTAACTAAAATACTTAAATAATTTTTTTATCTTAACTTATGTGGTCAAGCTGTTTACCATGTAAAGATCACCTTTATTAACTCTAATAACAGATTTAGGGGGCATTTGATTTAAGGTTAATCTGTGGTTAGGATTAGGGTTAAGCTTAAGTTAATGAAACTAAGAGTACTTATGGTCCTTAAAAGTACAATTATAATGACAAATTAAATGTTAAAAAAAAAATTATTAAAGGTCTACTTTCCTCATTAGTATAGACTATGCCAGTTTCTTTCATAACTTACTGTACATCCACATCTTGCTATGCATTTATCTGTTATAAATGTGACATCTCCAAGACATTTATATATATACTTCACTGCAATAAAGTCCAATATGAATGAATGACCAAATTCATTTAATGTCACCCCAATAGAGCACTTTGCTCTCAGACTGCTGGCTTACTTGATTCCTAGAATATTTAAAAGTAGAATGGGAGGGCGAGCCTTCAGCTTTCAGGCCCCTCTTCTGGGGAACCAGCTCCCAGTTTAGATTCAAGAGGAAAAACACCCTGTTTATTTTTAAGATTACTTTTAAGATTAAGAACTATGCCTTAATTATGTTGCAGTGGGCCGAGGCTGCTGCGGCGTTCTCATGATGCACTATTGCATTGCATTGCATTATTGCATGGTATTTATCTTATGGAGATTGTTTCATTTTTGGATACAAATGCAATGTTTCTGACTAAATGAAAATGACAGGATGCTTTGATAAGGTGAACAATGGCTAAAACCAGGTCACTTTAGCACATTTGGTGGTTTCCAAGTAAAGATAGCTTTATACATTATTTATTCATTATTATTTATACATCATAAATAATCAAATTTTAATGAGATAAATTAGAAGTTACTGTTGTAATATAAAAATTACTGGATGCTTTTATAAGGTACCCTAGATGTGTAAATGGTAAAAATGATCATCTCAGCCTGTTGCTAGGTGCTTGCTAGGCAATATGATGACATATTATGTGATACAGACATGAACCTTCAGGGGTTTAAGATGTAGCACTGGGCCGAGTTTAGCTGCTGACACACACACACACACACACACACACACACACACACACACACACACACACACACACACACACACACACACACACACACACACACACACACACACAGTTTCTGTATTACATTAAGATTTGTGAGGCTATATAAAATAGTTTCAATATTTACAGTGTTTTCCTCCTGTGTGTAAAGAAGTTATAATAAGTAATTTGTTTGTATCCAAGCTTTCAGAAAATTCAGTTTTATTGTCACTGTGTATTGAACATTTACAAACTATACATTATGACACACCCACTCTGCTTGTAAATGACTTTAGCAGGAAGAGACACAGCATCAGCTCACAGGGGGAGGAGGTGGTTGTGTTCACACCTTCCATCCCCTACACTCACTTCAGAGCACCATTCTCACAGTGTCACAGAAACACTGTCCTGGAGGTCTGAGACATGTACCAGTGTGACAGGGAAATCTTGGGAAAAAACTATAATAGTAAAAATAATAATTAAAACAGCTGAGAAGTGACCCGAGGAGCTGAATATTTGTACAGTCAATAGAAAGATTAGATAAAAATACAAAGGTGATCAAAGAAATCCATCTGGTCTTAATACTTCAACTGCTGCTTGACCTTTGACACATACGGTTCAATGAAGTAGCTCATTGTAATTTCCTGAGACACTTCTGTGTTCAGCCTGCGGTCACGTCTTCTGTGTACAGTTACACAAAGAGACTCCTGCAAAAGGAAAAGGTAACAACTGTAAAGTATAATTTAAAACATGGATTATAGATGAATTTTTTTCATGCCCTAATTGTAATTTTTGGTACTCTGTTTGCTTTATGTACACAATACCACTGTACTGTACTTGCACCTGAAACACATATAGATACCAATAAACAGCTGATGCATGGAAACTTAAACACTTCTGTATTTTGGGCTTTCAAACAAGGGTATGAATGTGAAGGGTTTTTTCTTCTCATCTCTGTTTCAGTCTTAAGGAACTGATCACGCACCAGTTCTCATCTTTTTTTAAAAAAAGGAAAGTGGAATAACACTATATTATTCCTATGACTATGTTTATATCAAAATAACTTACAGGAGTTGCCAACAAGTATGTGAGAAAGAGAAATACACAGAGACCTGCTTAGTCATACTATGATCACTGTCAACCACATGTCACTGTGGGGAATGAGGGGAGGTCCCCCATTTCTTCTTTTGAGAACAGGAGTTTTAATTGGTTACCAAACTCTGAACTATACAGTAGGTTTGAGAGTCTCACCAGAGATTGTAGCAGTGTGTATCACTTAGTACAGAAACAGACATTCATATACCGTATTTTTTGGACTATTAGGCGCACTTATATAGTGGCAGTGGTGCAGTGGGTAGGCGCTCGCTCGTCTTGCCGATTCGAGCCCCTGTCTCTGCGGTGCGTTGTGTCCTTGGGCAAGACACTTAAACCACATTGCCTAACGGTAGCGCCAGTCTCTGGCTGCATGACTGCAGATGCTTGTCTCTGTATGAGTGATCTGGAACGATCATGCCATTGTGTGCCTTGTGCGCACAATGACCTTATAATCCGGTGCGCCTTATATATGATTTCTTGTTTTGCTTACTGACCTTGAACCAATTTTATGTGGTACACTCAAAAATCTGTCAAAAGTGTCAACAGTGCGACTTTGGTAAGGGATGCTTACAAATATCGACATTTTCCAGAGCATACGACGGGGGGAGGGGGGTAACACCCAACGTACGCTTTTCAAATAGTTAGAAAATGTTGGTCAGTCTGTGTAGTTCAAGCGCTGCCGTCTCACCGCCAATGGCCGCGGCATCAACACCACTGCACCATTGTGTGTTCTGCAGCGATATGGCCTCCGGTCTGGCGGATCAGTTCAAAGGCCTCATTGAATTCTCTAAAATAGTCCATCAATTCACAAAATGACTCTACTGACGATATTAGACAAGAACAAGCTGTGAGTGTGGCGCAGCATGTGCGGAAAGCAACCAAAGCCCCCAGAGATAAATTCAACAACAAGTGGAAGCATTGTTCCAAAAATGGAAACTGTACGCAGTAAACCGCAGAAAACAGTGATGGATTTGGCCTATTTTCATCTATGCTGGCCCGTATATTTGTGCGTAATCTGGCGATTAGCGGCCGGCACTGTTGCCAACTTTTGTGCCACAAAACTCGCTGTTGGCTGTCTCAAAAATCACTAGGAGTTGCTAAAGGACGAATCGAGGTCCGGGGGTGTGTGTGTTGTCCCCCTCAGTGCCAAAGAGAGGTCCGGGCGATGCCACAGCGTACGAGCAGTATGAGCGCTGTATGTACACAAAACACGGCGACAGTGGAGTTTTCAGGTTTCTGGTGTTGAGTCAAAAAGGGATTTCCTATTTTTTTTTTTTAATATTTCTTCTTTGCTTATATCGATAAATATACTGGTGCACAGGATTTATGAAGGGCTTATATATAAAATGAAGAAATGACTTGTTCTTACCCTCATTAATAAAGAATATATTGTATTGTCTGTTAAGATGTTGAAGAAGATGGTGAGAGATTGCCAGCAAAAGTTGCCCTTTTATTAACAATTAAATGGTTGCTGTGTGCCACAACCAAAACAAAACAGTAACAGCAACGAGACTGACTCGGATAATGACGAGAGGGAACCCGGCATGCTTGATGCTGAAATCACCCAACTGTTCAACTCAGACACTGAAGATGAGGAATTTGATGGATTTGTGGAAGATGAATTATTTAAAATGTGAGTGTATTTTTCTGTATTTGTTACAACTGAACAATATTCTGAGTTATTGTGAATGAGTTGAATCAAGTTCGACTTACCTGACGCTTTTATTTCGTTCTACATATGTTTTATCATGCGCCTTATAACCCAGTGCCCCTTATGTATGAAAATAGACCAGTTCATTGATATTGCGCCTTATATTGCGGTGCGCCTTACAAAATACGGTAGTTCAACTTAATTATCTCAAATTAGCAAATTTACATTAAAATTAAAATAAAATTACATCACAATTATACATTCCAATATTGCAGATTTATGTTACTAAATGTTTTTTAAAACATAATTTAACCACCAAGTACAACTGAAACAATCACTTCTAGCTGTTCAACTCGAACTGTTCCTTTGATCAGCTGACTTGGTGGTGATACGCTACATCTTTACCAGCTGTTTGCGGCTTGTAAGGGCAGGCAACCGGTGCTTCAGCGGCGATCACCCGAAGTTAAAGGGCCAAGGTCATGGAGCGGTCTAGCCAGTCTCTGGTGACCAACTACAAGGAAGGTCTTACCACTGTGCTTGCCAACAAGGGTTTCTCCACCAAGCACTAAGTCATACGAAGGTCAAAAGTGACCTTCATAAATCACTTTTAATTTTAATTTCCTTGTTTTCCATTGAGTTATCAGTTCTTTCGCTTGCTAGAAAACTATTAGTGGCAACCAACCACCCAACCTAGTGACATCACGTTCTGTACTCTGATAAGATGACACTGCACATGCTCTTAATTCAGCTTCACGGGCAGCATTAAATTGATTTCCTCCTGGTTTGTTTTTTTTAACTTTGTGTAAAAGCTCAGTTTAATAAACAAGACTTAAGTAAGTTACTTTTTCTTTATTTCAAAGCAACCTACACTGAGATGTTTTCAAAATGTCATCTTCATAGCAAAGTACCATAAATATAAAAACAACAGTTAAAAGAAAAATAATCACAATCAGTATTGAAATAAGTGTTTAAAGAATACAGTAAACATTGCCTAAGTCGAAGTTGCACAAATCAGATTTTCACCCTAGTGAATGGCTTCTGCAGGTCCCGATTGTTCCTAATGTTAATTTCAGTAAAAATCATCTCCTATGTCAGATCGTAGAAGTGGGATTTTCGCCTACCACGGATGGAAAATCTGGTCCCATTGTAATACATTTCCAATTAAATGTGATCGCATAAGTCGGACGAGTTTAGTGCTAAAGCCCTCCTCAGCTCCCGTCACGCCTACTTCCAATGTGTATGATCTACACAAACTCCATGCATTGGCTCATTCATACACAACTACACACACTAACAATGCCTGGTGGTTGCTTGAGTGTCTAAAGAGTCATGTGATGTCTGGATTGGCTGCACTGGGCGAATCAGTTCATTTCACCGGAGACAATCATGGCAAGTGCAGGAGGCAAGAGTAAGCTACAAACTCGCATTTACGAGCAGAAATATGAGATTATAAAATTTGCGGAAGCAAATCGAGGGATGAAGCAGAAAGCCATTGCTGCGAAATTCAATATTAGACCCCAAACTGTCTGATATTTTGAAGAATTTTGAAGAAAATGATTTTATCCAACTTACACATAAGGCAGATTTTTTACAAGTTGGATGAAATTCCATGGGCCATTTCAATCCAACTTAGGCAACTTTTACTGTAATTAGTAATGTGGCCTTTGTATTTTGTGTTGTTATAATACTGTATTACCTTGAGATGGAAATACTGATGTGGCTCATGGAGAAATACATACAATATACAAAAGAATATTGTGGGGCAATACAACAACATAGTTAAAAATTCTAAAATGAAAAAAAGCATTCATACACATTTTTTACACTCTGCACATAAACTATGACTAAAATATCAAAACTATTGTATCTACATCCATAATGATAATAGACCTTAATTACATGTTCGAAATAAAGCTTTTGATATGATATGATATGGTCCAGCCCGAGGGTCCTGACATCAGTGTAGATGGTCTCTGCAGATTGTGGATCTCTGTTCAATAATTATCTTATTTTTTTAAAAGTTGCTGCAGAATAAAACAGTGAGTCCTCATCTGTCTGAGGAAGCAACACATGTTAATATTTAGACAAACAGAAATTAAAACGTGTATAACTTACAGATAGAGTTTCTTAATTTTTCTGTGTAATTACCTGTGGACTTTTCTGATCACCAGTGGAAATGCCATTTGTTCCCAGAGCAACTGCAGCTGTATTGTCAGCTTAAAAACAGAGCACTGAAATGAGTTTACTTCTGCCAAGTATTGTTTAGATTATTGTACAGTCTGAGTGACTTGGCTTACCATCACAATCCACATATGCTTTTCTCTTTAGCTTCTTGAGTGAATAGATTAGAGAGGCTATAACAATCAGACTTATAGCCAAAGCGGCACATAACAGACAGAGAATCATATTGTTCTTTGGATCGTTCTTGTTGACTGCTGACAAAAAATGAAAAGAAGCAAATAATGAAAGTTAACAATGATTCAAAGTGTGGTCAAAAGTATTTTTAGTTGTTTGATTAGGCATTACAGAATATCAGATGAAAACTATAAAAATCTGATACAGTTACCTTCAGTATCGCTTTTTGGTTTATCTCCAGAAAATGGCTCCACACACGTGGCCACGGCACAGTCGGAGGAGCTGGAGTTTCTGAAGTTGATGCAGAAACATTTCTTTGTTGAGAGTCCCTCTGAGTTCTTTTCATATTCATCACCACCATTTAAGTGAGTATGATCAAACCTGGGGTGAGATTTATGTGATTTAGCATTTAAGCAAATCATGCTGTCCACTGCAGGACATGTTTTCTTGTGGAAGTCACGGAGGACTGAACACTGCTGATTCACTGTGTGTTCCTGATGGACAGGATCGGATGGAGGAGCTATAGTGAACGCCGGTTGTCGTCCTGAGAAAAACATCAATTATTTATATTGAATGACAAATTACTTACTGGGGTTAGGTTAATTGGCTAATCTAAATTGCCCATAGGTGTGAATGAGAGCATGAATGTGAGTGTGAAAGGTTGTCTGTCCCTCTGTGTTGGCCCTGCAACAGGCTGGCGACCTGTTCAGGGTGTACCCTGCCTCTCGCCCTATGACAGCTGGGATAGGCTCCAGCCCCCCCGCGACCCTTAACAGGATGTGCGGAAGCGAATGGATGGATGACAAATTACAAAGGAAATAATATAAAGAATGTTTTTTAAACATATTTATAATAAGTGTGTATATATGCAGAAAGAAATTAAGCTATGTAAATTCACACATTTTTAAGGAATATAAAAAGTATTTTTTTATGTACTCACCTTCAACTTTCAGGAATGTTCCTTTCAAAAATTCTAAGTCTTCTCCTGTTTTCATACAGAAATAAGCTCCTGTGTCACTTTGCTGTGTTTTTGTAATATACAGAGCAAATGTTTCAGGCTCTGTTGCAGTCCTTATGCGCTGGTCAAAACTTTGAAAACTGAATGATTTTCCTAAGATTTTAGGAAATTTTCCAGAAACAACCTTCATCCAAAAGAAGGTTCCCACAGACCTGCGGGTGCATGTCAGTTTTATCTTCTCCCCAGCACGAACAGTCTCTGTCTCAAAGATCTGGTCATCTGAGCAACCTTGAAAAAAAATACAAGTCAGTCATGAAAAAAACACAGAATCTGCATGCCCTCTTTTAGATTATCTTCACTTTCAATACTGTAACATATATTTAAACAATGATTTCTCTACATATACTTACTCCCAATGCTGAGCATCAGATATGAATAAAATATAATCCTCATTTCTGTGTTTCCACTTTGTATAGTTTCCACTTGGCACTGCTGAAATAAAACCCTGTTTAAATGATTTGGGTACATGTAATCATGCGAAGTGGGAGGAAACTATTTTAGAGGAATCTGATTGGCTTCTCTTTAGGTTGGTATAACACTGCATTAGGGGAGTGGAAACAAGATGAACCATCTTTTCAAGCTAAGCACACGAAACAACACCAATTATAGATCCTGCTTGACCTGCTTTTGGACATGTTGGACATGCTGTTTTCATCCAAAAATGTATATCTTTGCATAACTATGGAAGTACACCTAATTACAGACAAGTAAACAAGGCATTTGTAATATATAAATAATACTTATGCAGCATACAAAATTACTGGGTATCAATGGAATACAAGTGGTCAGCAATTGCTCCCAGTACTACAAGAAGTGCAGTAATACGTTATTACACTGTTATACGCATAGTGCCTCCCCAAGACCACAAATAAAGCATAAAAGCAAGGTTTACTAGTCTGTTCATGGAAGTTGACCACAGTGTACAGCAACAAAATGCATATACTAGTGGCTCCTAGGATACTTAAGAGCAGAATATTGAAGTCTCAATCTTAAATATGATCAGTCTGTCTTTATTAGTTGGCTATATTTCACAGGCTTTTAAGGTGGCTGTAATTAAACCATTAATTAAAAAGACACGACTTGACCCAGCTGTCTTAGCTGATTATAGGCCAATCTCCAACCTTCCTTTTCTCTCAAAAATTCCTGAAAGAGTAGTTGTAAAACAGCTAACTGATCATCTGCAGAGGAACGGTTTATTTGAAGAGTTTCAGTCAGGTTTTAGAATTCATAATAGTAATAGGAAGTATTAAAACTATGGAACCCCACAAGGGACATCGGAGAAAAAAAAGAGAGTTTTGCGAGATCTTGCAAAACTTTTTAATTTTAGGCCGCGCACTTCCACGTTAATCTTGATACAGCAGCGTTCATCAGGATGTTGAAAGGATCGGCGAGAGATTGCCAGCAAAAGTCGCCTTTAATTTATAATTCAGCGGTTACTGTTGGCTGTAACCACGCCAAAACTGTACAGGCATGAAGGAATGAACTTGACTGTCTCGCTCTCACGCCATCACTGCTTCACTCGATCGCCACAAACAGACTGTTTGCTGCCCCGCCCCCTTCTCCTCTCAGCCACATTGTATTGTTGCACTAATAAAAATCCATCCATCCATTCTCTTCAAGGTATCCTTTTCAGGATCACAGGAGGGCTGGGGCCTATCCCAGCTGTCATTGGGCGAGAGGCAGGGTACACCCTGTAATTAACAGATTTGCCTATATATTAGAATTTATAGGGTGCACCTGCAGAGAAATATTTCTGGAGCGGCCACTGTTGATAAAAGACTCAAGCCATTTTGTTTGGTGGTTTGCCCATATCTTACAATTATAAAACATATACATATGTAAATTATACGTGCAATAATATATACACAACACAATTTTTCGAAGAAACATTTGAAACAGAATAAAGTAAAAGCTCAAATAGCACTTTTTTTTTTATGCTCACAGATCTGTCAGGTTTCCGATATGTGTCCCCCCAATAGTAAACTCATTCCTACGCCCTTCGTTCCAGTGAGTAAAGTGTGAAGACAACCTTATCTCAGCTTCTCTGATGTGGCCACATGAATGTGAGGTGGATGAACTGATAGAATTATTTGGCTGACATCACTCAAAACTGAGGTGGTGAGACAATCATGATAATATTATATTATGTAAAACGATTAATTTGATAATTCATAATATCATGCACAAATGATTTGGAAAACATGAACAGGCAAATACAATATTATCTAAGGAACATGGAATGTAAAACATTTTATCAGTACAATTAGTAACAAATTCTTTGTCCTTGTTTATTTTCAGTGTATGAGACACAGATGTTCACATTCTGCATTTAACTTGAGAATAAACACTTTCTTCAGTTTGCAGTTCACTCTTCTTCTTTCCTCTTGTAGCTTTCCTCCCAGAGAAATGCAGTGCAGCATAATTCAGGTCATATCCACCTTCAGTCTATGCAAAACAATAAAATTAATATTTTTACATCACACACAAACTTTTGGAAATAATTTCAAGTGAAGTAACAAATATAATTTCTTCTTATTACTTACACTGTAATCCACTGGTTGGTTCAAGTCATCTTGTTTTGGCTGTAAAGACCTGTTTTCTGTGCATAATGGTGATTAAATGGTGATCTTCCCTCTTCCGGCGCCGCGCGAGCAGGCAGCCAGTTTCAGCAGCTCCGCACTAATTCCGTGTTTTTTCTCATTTTGTTTAGTATTAGATGTGTTTTTGTGTTTCTGTATCTTCTGCTCTTTTTCCTCATGATGGAGCAGACTTTTTTCTGGAAAACTTTGTTTTTATTTACCCTTTTTATGGTGTTTATGTTTGGAGACTGCGAGAGTGGCCACGCTCCTATTGTTTACTCTCGGGACCAGCTGATCTCCATCGGGCGCTCCGCTGTGCCTACTCCTGCAGAACGACTCGATATTCCCCGCGAACTGAGAAGGAAGAGACGCGGGAGACGTGCGGGCATAGGTCGTCGTTGCCAGGGGAGAAGGTACAGGCCCGTCATCCCGTCCATCATCATGGGAAACGTGAGATCTCTTCCCAACAAAGTGGACGAGCTGGCGGCGCTAACGCGACATCAAAGGAGCTACCGGGAGAGCAGCCTCATGTGCCTGACGGAGACATGGCTAACCGAGCTAACCCCGGACTCACACATAAACATGGACGGCTTTCATTTGATCCGTGCCGACAGAACCAGGGAGAGTGGTAAGAAGAGGGGCGGGGGTCTGGCTGTGTTTGTAAGCGATAGATGGTGCAACTCCAGACATCTAACCATCAAAGAGACACTCTGCAGTAAGGACATTGAACTGCTCGCTGTTGGTATGAGACCGCACTATCTTCCTCGGGAGTTTTCACATGTTATTGTGATAACTGTGTATGTGCCGCCCTCTGCTAACGCTGCTGCAGCCTGCGATGTCCTCCATGCTACTACCAGCAGACTCCAAACACAGCACCCACAGGCCCTCTTTCTGATCTCAGGGGACTTTAACCACGTCTCCCTGTCCTCCACTCTCCCCACCTTCACCCAGTATGTCACCTGCCACACCAGGAATACCAACACACTGGATCTACTGTATGCCAACATCAAGGAGGCATACAGCTCATCACCTCTGCCTCCCCTGGGGGGCTCAGATCACAACCTGGTTCATCTCCAGCCTGTGTACAAACCCTTGGTACACAGAGAACCAGTTGTGACACACACAGTGAAGAAATGGTCTGAGGAGACTGAAGAAGCTCTGAGAGACTGCTTTAGCTCCACTGTGTGGGAAGAGCTTTGTGCCCCTCATGGGGAGGACATCGACAGCATCACGGACTGCATCACTGATTACATCAATTTCTGCGTGGAAAACACTGTGCCCACCAGGAGGGTACGGTGTTTTTCAAACAACAAACCCTGGATCAACTCTGAAATAAAGGCTCTCCTGAAGGAGAAGAAGAGAGCCTTTAGATCAGGAAATAAGGAGGAGCTGAGAGCCGTGCAGAAGGATCTGAGAAGGAAAATCAGGGATGGAAAAAACATCTACAGGAAGAAGATGGAGGACCAGCTACAGCAGAGCAACATCAGTGGGGTTTGGAGGAGTTTGAACTCAATTTCAGGCCACAAACCAAGCCCTAGGGTTGTGGGAGACTTAGAGTGGGTTAACAACCTGAACCAGTTCTTTAACAGGTTTGACCAGCCACCCACCCCACCCCTCCCCCAGCCCAGTCCCCCCTGCTGTCAGCCCCACCATCTTTAATGACTGCCAACCTTTCTTCTTCTTGGGACCTCACACCTCTCAGCTCTCAGCCATCACCCACCCCCTTCACTTCTGAGGACTCCATCTCACAACCCCCATCCCCCACCTCCATCTTGTCCCTCTCAACTCATCATGTGAGGAAGGAGCTACGTAAGATCAAGGTGCGAAAGGGTGCTGGTCCAGACGGCATCAGCTCCAGGCTCCTGAGGTGCTGCGCAGATCAGCTGTGTGGCATCATGGGATACATGTTCAACCTGAGCTTGAAGCTGGGGAAAGTACCACAACTGTGGAAGACCTCCTGTGTGGTACCGGTACCAAAGACCAAACATCCAAAGGATCTTAGCAGCTACAGGCCGGTAGCCCTGACATCGCATCTAATGAAGACCCTCGAGAGGCTGGTCCTCAACCATCTACGCCTCATGGTGTCGTCTTCGTTGGACCCGCTGCAGTTCGCCTACCGGCCTGGCATCGGGGTGGATGACGCCATCATCTACCTCCTGCACCGAGCTCTGACCCACCTGGAGAAGCCTGGAAGCACTGTGAGGATCATGTTCTTTGATTTCTCCAGTGCTTTTAACACCATGCAGCCAGGACTTCTGAGAGACAAGCTGGAACTGTCAGGAGTGGACCACCACATCTCCGAGTGGATACTGGACTACCTCACTGACCGCCCACAGTATGTGAGGACACAGGGCTGTGTCTCTGACAGGCTGGTCTGCAGTACGGGGGCCCCACAGGGAACTGTGCTGGCACCGTTCCTCTTCACCCTCTACACTGCAGACTTCTCCATCAACTCCCCACGCTGCCATCTGCAGAAGTTCTCTGACGACTCTGCCATAGTTGGCCTCATCACAGGTGAGGATGACTCAGAGTACAGACAGTGGACTCAGGACTTTGTGGACTGGTGCCAGCGGAACCACCTCCTGATAAACGCCGCTAAAACCAAGGAGCTGGTGGTGGATTTCCGCAGGCGCAGACCCACCACACGGACACCGGTGAACATCCAGGGAGTGGACATTGAGATAGTGGACTCTTATAAGTACCTGGGTGTTCACCTAAACAATAAACTGGACTGGACTCATAACACTGATGCGCTCTACAGGAAGGGTCAGAGCAGACTCTACCTGCTGAGAAGGCTGAGGTCTTTTGGAGTGCAGGGGACACTCCTGAAGACCTTCTATGACTCTGTGGTGGCATCAGCCATCTTCTATGCAGCAGTATGTTGGAGCAGCAGCTTGTCTACAGCTGAGAGGAAGAGGATAGACAAGCTCATCAGGAAAGCCAGCTCTGTCCTAGGATGTCCTCTCGACTCAGTGCAAGTGGTGGGAGACAGAAGGACTCTGACCAAAATAACATCACTGATGGACAAGGTCTCCCATCCCATGCATGAAACTGTTGCTGAGCTGGAGAGCTCCTTCAGTGACAGACTGCTGCATCCTAAATGCACAAAGGAGCGTTACCGCAGATCCTTCCTCCCAGCAGCTGTAAGACTTTATAATCATCACTGCTCCCAACAAAAACCACAATAGCCTACACAATGTAGGATAATATATAATATACTGTAAATAGTCTGGCCTGTTAAGGTTCAACACACAGGCACATCATGTACATTGTATATAGTGTTATTATTATTAGTAGTATTAAGGTTAATATTGTTTGTTGATTTTATATATATTCTTTTCTTAATAGTGTGAATTATTATATCTTTATTTATATTTATAATAACTGCGGCTGCTGTTACACCCAAATTTCCCCTCTGTGGGACAATAAAGGCTGTTTCTTCTTCTTCTTCTTCTTCTTCTTCTAAAAAAGAAATGTTATCTACTTGATTACATTTTTTAACTAGCCTTCAAACATGCTCAGCAGTAAATATTAACTTATTGACTTTGATGAAGTTAGATGTAATGTGCATAAAAATGTATACAAGTATTTGACTTGAATTAATTAATCATATTTTTCTGAAAAGATACGTTTAATGTTTAGGAAAAGTAGAGCGCTATTTTAACTTTCAATTTAATGAACAACACTCACTTTTAAATTGTTCCCATGCTGCTCTTGGAGTTCGACAACAGATGAAAATAACATTGAGAGTCACAGAAATAACCAAGCAGGCTATTGTTACCAGCAGTGTGATAAATTCAGAACCTGCTATTTGCTGTGCAAAACCAAGAAAATAAATTAATAGTATTCTAAAGAGGATAACGCTTGACTAACATGATATTTTTACTGTAAAATCATACCCATTTGTTGTTTAGTTCCATTTCCAAATAATATCTCCCCACATGTGGCCACAGCGCAGTGATAAGTCCCAGAATCAGAGGAGGTGATATTCTTAGAGAAGTGAAAAACACAACTCTGCTGGGACTCAGATCTTTTCTCACATTCATGATGTCAGTTTAAATCACTGTAGATGATTCTAGGATGAGATGTATGACTTCCTTCTCTGAACCAGAACACATGGTGACCTCCTGGACACGACTTATTGTCAGAGTCAGCGAGAAGTGAACACTGGGGCTTGAGCCTTTTTGGCGTGGGGGTGGGGGGTTGGGGGGCTCTGTCGGGCCGTTCTCGGGTGCTTGGGACCTCGGGGGCCGCATGTTCGGCTCGTGCTGGGGGTCCCAGCCTGCGGGGGGGTGGGCTGCTCATTGCCTCTGGCTCTCTGGACTCTTGCTCCTTGGACGTGGGGGCTCTGTGGTCTCCCTCCTTCCTCCTCTGGGGTGTGCACGCGGTTGCCATCAGAATGTGTGGCCTCAGGTCTTCGAGCTCCTAGTGGGCTGTGGATGGCCCGGGTCCCCTGGGTGCTTCCGTGTTCGCCTCTGGATCGCGGGGGGCATGATTGCAGTTCTTGCCCTCATTGTTGAGTACATTGCATGACAGAGGTACATACACACACATTACTGCAAACAACAAAATTGTGTATATGTATGCGCGTGTGTGTGTGTGTATATCTACTTTTCTTCGATTTTTTTTTCTTTCTTCCCTTTGTCCCCCCCCCCCTCTTGTTCTTGCCCCTTCCTTGTTGCCTGTCAGACTTGGCATAAATAACTAAATAAAAAATAAATAAATAAAAATACAAACATTAACAAGAATAGCCTATAGAAAACTTATAGAGCTGTTATTGTACATCAGTGCATTCAGATCATTGTTCCAATTACGAAAAATGCCAGACAAGACAGGCTTTAAATAAATAAATTAACTCCTATTTTGTAATGTTAAATGGTGAATGGATTTCAGTGATGAAAAGTGTAAAACTGCAAAATAAGGTTGACCAATAACAGATTTTCACTAAAATGGTTTATTTGTATATTTTGCGAGATTAATATTGAGAAACACTGACACTGTAAGTACATTTTAATACAACAAGACTCCAAAAATATGGTGATGATGTATGCACAATGATACAATAAACTTAGTTTTACCAGTTCACTGTTGATCATTTCTTTGTCTTGACACGCACACCAGCACACATACAGTACACCAGTACTTTCTTGTTAGTCTTTAATTTTGACTACAACATATAAATTTATTTACTTATTCACACTTTACTTGGGGTGGCTGTGGCTCAGGAGGTAGAGTAGGTCTACTAATTGGAAGGTTGGTGGTTTGATTCCTGGCTGCTCCAGATTGCATGCCAAAGTATCCTTGGGCAAGATACTGAATCTCAAGTTGCTCTCTGATGCAACCGTTGGATTATGGATGTGTCTGAATGTTAGATAGAAAGCACTTTGAATAAGAAAACAATGCTTTTGTGATTGGGTAAATGCAAAAGTGTTTTGAGTGCTCAGTTAGAGTAGAAAAGCGTTATATAAAAACAAATCTATTTTACTTATTTTATCATGTAATATTGGTGTGTAAATCATGAAATAAAAATAGAAAAAATGAAGTTGGGGCAGATTAAATCACATTATCTCTATAATTACCAAAAAAATGATAAATCCTTTCAGAAATTTCCGTTTTTGACATTTACATTTTAATGTAGAATCATAGGAAACATGAGGAAAAAAGAGCAAAAGACTGATGTTGGGAACTCTGCAGCTAAGAGCACCAATATGGTATGCACCATAACTGCTTGAACATAATACATGTTCAGTACCAGTCATAAGTTTGGACACACACCCATTCATAGGTGAGTGTGAAAACTTTTAACTGGTACTGTACCTCAAACATCCCAGACTGAACTACAGTAGGAATGTTGCTGTTCAGATCTGATCTTGACATGTATGCAAGTATGCACATTTTCATTATTAAGATGCATTCAGTCTAAATGCATTTAAATATACTGATAATATCTACAGAAAGACCACAGCCCATTACCTCTAAGAAAACAAGAACAAGGTTATTTCATTTCAAGGAATGGAAAATATACCTAATCCAGCCCAAAAACCTTGACAGGCATGTTAATCTTCTGCCACTTTGCTGCCTTTGCATCCTTTATTTTGCTTCTGTCAACTTTCATCATGGTAAAGACAACAGCAGAATACATCCGTGTGTGCTTATTCTGGGAAAAATAGAGACAATAAATAGAGTCAATAAAAATATAAGAAATACTACAACTTAAAAAAACAATTTCATACTTATTAAAAGAATCGCAGATTTAAGTACTTTACCTGTTGTCTTTTCGGATCACTAAAGTTTTTCTGCAGAACAGCAGCTTGAGAATATAATATATGTGGAATATACAGATAACAATTAATACAAACGAAAACTTCATATACTTTATTAAACAGAGAACTACGAGTAACTTAAATTACCTTTGCAGTGATCACTGTTGTTTTTCTTGATTGTGTAAATGAGGGCAGCTATAACAATCAGAGTTATCACCAAGACAGCACAAAGCAAAAAAATAACTGTAATGGCTCTCTGTGACCTCATGCTGATTTCTGTAACCACGTTAAAAGTTGAAAAAAATATAAGATTATTCAGAATGTCCTAAGTACAAATAGTTAATTGCAAAACTGTAGTTTGAGACATATTGTTTAATTAAAAGATCAATGATAAAGTTACCTTGAATAGCCAGTGTAGTTCCATTTCCAAATAATATCTCCCCACATGTGGCCACAGCGCAGTGATAAGTCCCAGCATCAGAGGAGTCAATGTTCTTAGAGAAGTGAAAAACACAACTCTGCTGGGACTCAGATCTGTTCTCACATTCATGGTGTCTGTTCAAATCACTGTAGATGATTCTAGGATGAGATGTATGACTTCCTTCTCTGAACCAGAACACACGGTGACCTCCTGGACATGACTTATTGTCAGATTCAGCGAGAAGTGAACACTGAAGACTCATCGAGTCTCCTGAAGGGACTGTCTTCTCCTGAACAACAGTATAATTTGATGTCTGCGTGTTTCCTGTTTAATATAAATGTATTAACAAATGTGACTACAAAGCACCTTTTGAAAGCCTGAGAAACATGGTTGTAACATATGACACACAGTCAAAAGACAAAATGTATTTTAATTAAAGTAGTCACTAAGATCACTGCAAACATTAAAAAAAATAGATCAACTCTAACTTAAAAGTAAACTGAAAGTTTTCAAAACATGCTGATTGACAACTGAATTATTTTCTTTCACATTTATATGAAACAGCTTTTGTTGGTGATACAAAATTTCATTAAAAGAACAGAATGTTACCTTTTACTAGTAAATATGTCCCAGTCCATTTGGTATCTTGGAGCCACTCTGTGATCCCACAGTGATAGATTCCCTCATCCTCTTGGTTTGTACTCAAAATGGTCAGATTGCAAAAATTTTTATCATATTTAACCTTCCATATCGAGTCATTAAATGTAGGAGCCAGCTGAGGCGCTGCAGATTCCTTCTGCGTCCAGATTATTTTCAGAGTGTCCCCGATGCTTTGCTTGTACCAGTGGACATCTCTACGGATGGTCTCAGTCTTGGGCAGAAGACATGTAAAGGTGACGGGTCCCCCGAGCTGAACTGTAGTTACTGGAATGAGTGCAGCTAAATAGAAACAATAAAATCAAAACAGTCAATTATGATGCAGGAAAAAACAAAACAAAACAAAACACTATGACCTACAAAGATGTATAGGAAAAATAATTGCACAGAATAAGACAGCACTCACATCCTCGATGAAGAAGAAGCAGTGTGATCCATAACACAATCATCTTGACAGCGTCTCTTGTTAGGGATCTAATAAGTATTTCATTGCCTGTAGGAGGTGATATAACATGGACCCTCCAAGTCACACTGCCGAATGCATCTGATTGGTTATCACAGAACATTGACTAGGCCACTTCCTGTCACACTGGTGCAACTCACGTTACAGCTTTTTCATCTTTGTTAAGCAGTGACATGAGATGATGCAGCGTCCAGGTCTGAAAAGTGAAGCCAGTGCTGAAGTGCTTTAAACCTGCAATTTTTGTAATGACAAGCATACAGTGACTCGTCTGATTGCAAAAAGAAGTCTTTGGGAAGAGGACATTACTGTGCCCCTGATTTGTGACCTCAGCAAACACTTTCCTGACTGTTTTATGGTGTGGATCACTAATTTTAAGCAAACCTCTCAGCTATGAAGGGGAAAAGCCTGATGGTATAAAACTGATGCTGTTAGTGATAATGGTAACTTTTCCATCTTTAGCCTGTGATAATAAACCTGTGTGGATTGTGCTTGATCTACCATCTCTTAAAACTAGTGGAGTGTTTCCTGAAGGTTAATCAATTACTTCATCATTATAAATATGCTATAAGTGGTTATTTACTGTATATGTGTGGATTACTAAAACACAATAATTCAAAGAACAGACACAGTTTGACATCATGAAGTTAAAAATTCACTAAAAATAAACAAAGTTAGATAAAGAGAAACAGCAATACTTGAAATTTGAGAGATTTGTGACATTTAATGTGTTTGAAATGTATAGTTATTGCGTACTGTAGTGCATTCAGTTCAGTTCAATTCAGTTTCATTTAGCGCCAAATCTCATGGAAACAGTCACCTCAAAGCTCATTGTGTTGTGTAGTCATGAACAAGGCAGATGCTGGCGAAAAAGCCACCAAAGGCAGATTCAAATGTAAACATTGTCTCCAGGTGTAGGAGGAGTGTCACACCTGGAAGTGTCAGGCCTGTAATGGGCCCCTCTGTCTGTGGTGGAGAGGAACAAGTAATTTTTATGGCATCTTATTTTGTAAATATACATTATAAACATTACCTGCATTTTAATGTAAATAGTTGTGTATACCTTTGTTGTTTGCTAAATTTGTACAAACATTTTTGACATTTACAATTTATATTTGTGTTTTAAGTTATAAAAATGGGTCATTAAATGTTATTGTTTTCACAGAAAAAAAATTAAACTCTTTTCTACTTGGATTTTTTTTTTGTAGTGATTTTAGGTCCAATGTGTTAATACAGCAAGTCAAAATGAAAAAAGAATTACTGAAAAATGAGAACAAACAAGGCCAGGTAAACAGTTTTTAAGGTGAAATATAAAGGTATAATCAAAGGCAGCCATATCTTAGGCACCAGAGGGTTCAGGTGCATCCCATTCTCCTGTAGCTTTGAATCCGTGACTTGGTTTGGCCTTCTAGTTGCATCTGCAGATTGGCCGTTACTGTATGCATGCACAGGAGGAAGAGCAGAGGACATCAGACTGATCCTTTGTGCATGCCTGCCTGTGATGAGGAAAAGTCCTCATGAGACATCTTACTGAGCTGGTGACGTTTTGGTAAAACAACAGAGCCTTAGCTAGAGTACTGACAGGGACTTGAAAGAGAGAGCAGATTTCTCCCATATTGGCTTCTCTTCATTGGCTCCCTGTTAAATCTAGAATAGGATTTAAAATCCTTCTCCTCACCTACAAGGTCTTGAATAATCAGGCCCTATCTTATCTCAAAGACCTTATAGTCCCATATCACCCCAATAGAGCACTTCACTCTCAGACTGCTGGCTTACTTGTGGTTCCTCGGATACTTAAGAGTAGAATGGGAGGCAGAGCCTTCAGCTTTCAGGACCCTCTTCTGTGGAACCAGCTTCCAGCTTGGATTCGGGAGACAAACACCCTCTCTATTTTTAAGATTAGGCTTAAAACTTTCCTTTTTGATCAAGCTTATAGTTAGTGCATTATGAGAACCCCCCAGCAGCCCAGGCCTATAGCAGCATAACTAAGGGATGGTTCAGGGTCACCTGATCCAGCCCTGTTTCTTTTCGTTCACCTTATTTACTTTGTTTATACTCCACTCTGCATTTAATCATTAATTGATATTAATCTCTGGCTCTCTTCCACAGCATGTCTTTCTCTCCCCTCAGCCCAACCAGTCGCGGCAGATGACTGCCCCTCCCTGAGCCTGGTTCTGCTGGAGGTTTCTTCCTGTTAAAAGGGAGTTTTTCCTTCCCACTGTCGCCAAGTGCTGCTCATAGGGGGTCGTTTTGACTGTTGGGTTTTCTCTGTATTATTGTAGGGTCTTTACCCGCAATACAAAGCGCCTTGAGGCGACTGTTTGTTGTGATTTGGCGCTATATAAATAAAATTGAATTGAATTGAATTTAACCCACTGGATGTAAAGTTCGGTCACATTGTGGCAGCAAAGCAGATGCTAGATGGGGCACTTTGTTGAGAGCCTTCACGGGATCCAGATATGACACGTGGATTACCAAATTCTTTTCTGTCTCCCTCAATAAGTAATTTTGTGGGTTGATGGCATCTGTTGTGGAATAGCCTTTAACAAAGCTGCACTGATTGGGCATACATTGAATGATGAAGATGGGCTTCAATGACATGTTCAAAAATCTTTGAATATAGAATATATTATATTGAATAACACTTGATTATTTCATTCATATTTTATTGATTTTAATGCAGGTTATGGACATGAACTGCAGGGGTTAACTAGTCGGATAGCTGTCTACACTTTAGGTAATCTGAGATACTGAACTCGACCTGCTGACCTTTTTATGTTGTATTCTCTTCTGCCTCTGGAATCAACTTTTATTAGTGCAATTTACACAAAAGGAAAACATTTAAACAATAAGTTGAAATGCACTCAAACCCTCTGGGGAATGAAAGCAACCTGACATCAAAAGCAACAAAGTAATTACCAAAATTATGTACGTAGGTTTCTAACAGACCTACTGTTCACCTTCTGACCCAAAAAAATCTAGAAATAAATAACTGTGGCAACGTTTTTCACACAGAAACAGTTTGCTTTGTGGCCTAATCAGAGTCAACATATTCTAGACCACAAGCCAAAACATGTTGGTTTGACAATGAACTTCTTAATATGGCAACGCAAAACTATAATGTCGCTGGTTCATCCAGAGTGAGATATTTGTGTGTTGCTCGTCATAGCCTCGAGGCTGAGACCACATTTTATTTTGTCCCCTGACTGCTTACACCAATAAAGACATACATCATAGCACAGCTGCTGCTGGAGCTTTGTAGTAAATCGGTAAGTCCCTGACACAATGCTGTGTCTAGCTTCTGTACTTATAATTGTCACGGCTGCTTCAGGCAAGGCAGGGAGGACCCCAATGCAGGACAAAAGGCGAGTGCTGTAATAAGACTTAGCTTTTATTATAAATGCTTAAACTCAAACAAGCTGGTCAGGAGGCAGCTGCACAAGGAAACGTGAAACTTGAAACTCGAAAAATGAAACTTGAAATAAAAAAGGCTTACAGCAGGAACATCAAACGAGACATAACAATGACGAAGACCCAAACTAAGAAAAGAGGAAAACCGAGGGCTTAAATGCACACAAGGAAATCAGGGGGAGTGGAAACAACAGGTGAAACAAATGAACCTAATAAAACAGGGGAAGCAAAACTAAACACAAAGCACAGGGAACATGAGACTTTCAAAATAAAAAGGAAGTGACTCATATAACACACACAGACTTAAGACAGAAAACTTGACAAACGGAATCAGACATTACACAAACAAACAACAGGAAGGGAAACTCAACAGAACACCCAAACAACAAACAGAGCTAAACAAGACAAACTCAAAACACTCGGCCACCGGCCCAGGACCATGACAACAATAGTATATATAGGAATATATGGGAGAAGTAAAGGTGGAAAAATAGATAAAAATATGCTGCCATCTCCCCAACAAAAACTTTCTTTGCATAATCTGCCTTTTTTGTGCACAAAGCACTGCATGCACAGAGAGACAGACAAACAAATTCACAGTCATGACTGACAAATGGTGAATGGAAACTTAAGCATTCCTGTGGCTGGGCCTTCAAAGAAAGGTAAGACTATAGGGGGCTTTTCTTCCTGTCTCACTCTCTACTCTAATATCAGGAAGTTGATTTTGCAGCACTGTTTTATCTATTTTAAAAAGGCAAGTGGAATAACTATGAATAATTGTTATAAGAAATACATAGAACAGAACAGCTTAGAAGAGCAGTTAAAAGTTACAACAATAAAGGACACACACTCACACACACTCACCTATTCAGTCACACTGTGACTGTTTATTTAATCACACTTGGTTGTGTGTGTTTTTTAATAGCTGCTGGTTTAAAAGCACAATAAATAATAAATGTCCTTTAAATGGGGAGAAAAAATGAATTCAATTCAGTTTGCGTAGCAAAAAGAACCTTGTAGCTTTTCTCTCACTTCATATCCTGTTAAAACTCACACTGAGTTCACTTCTGAGTAAACAGTATCAGTAGTTGGTCAAAGGGAGGAGAAATGGTCCACCGCAGCCTTTGTCAGTGTAGCTGCTGCATGTGGCTTTGCTTGTTGTTCTCAAGAGAGAAATGCAAAGGGCCTTTAGAAAGTCCTGTGACTTTCTAAAGGCCCTAAAAACGTTTTACTCATTTAATAAGTAATTTTAAACCTTTTTTTTAACAATGAGAATAACACCTTTAACCACAATAAATGTCAAGCTTTCATATCCAGTTATGGAAAGTTGTGGTGGACAAAATACACTCACTTGCCAGGAGTTGCACCATGTCAGGTCACCACTGCTACTTCGGGGTGGCTGTAGCTCAGTAGGTAGAGCAGGTCACCTGCTGATCGGAAGGTCAGCGGTTCAAATCCTGGCTACTCCAGGCTACATGCCAATGTATCCTTGGGCAAGATACTTAACCCCAAGTTGCTCTCCGACCGTTCTGTCGGAGTATGAATGTGTGTGAGTGTTAGTTAATTAAAAAAGCACTTAGCTTCGTAAAAATGGAAGTGCTTGTGTGAATGGGAGTGCATGGGTGAATGCAAACAGGCTGTATAAGCGCTTTGAGTGCTCATACTGAGTAGAAAAGCGCTATATAAGAACTAGTCCATTTACCATTTAGTCCATTAGGTAAACCTGTTCAACTGCTCAGTGCATCAAATACATTCTGTTGCTACCAACTTACATGGCAGCAACACAATGCATTTAGGAATGTAGACATGGCAAGTTGAAACTGTGCATCATATATATATATATATATATATATATAGAGAGAGAGAGAGAGAGAGAGAGAGAGAGAGAGAGAGAGAGAGAGAGAGAGCGAGAGAGAGCGAGAGAGAGAGAGACTGGCTACGGATACCGACTACAGAATGGACATCAGCCACCTCCTGTACATGGATGACATCAAGCTGTATGTTAAGAGTGAACAAGATATCGATTCACTGATCCACACCACCAGGATCTACAGCAATGATATCAGAATGTCCTTTGGACTGGAGAAGTGTAGTCAGATGGTAACTAAGAGAGGAAAAGTAGTCAGAACTCAGGGGATTACACTACCAGAAGGCAACCTTGCAGACATTTAGGACAGCTATAAGTACCTTGGAATCCCACAGACAAATGGGAACCATGAAGACGTTGCTAGGAAAGCTGCAACCTCCAAGCACCTGCAGAGAGTAAGGCAGGTCCTAAAGAGTCAGCTGAATGGGAAGAACGAGATATGCAGCAAAGCATCTCTGAACATACAACATAGGAAGTCTTTAAGCAGATGGGCTGAAGCAGCAGAGCATGGGCTCACAAAAATTGGACAAATAGAAGATTAGAAAAATGTTGCCTGGTGTGATGAGTTTCACTTTCTGATATGACTTTTGCATGGTAGGGGCAGAATTTGGCTTTAACAACATAAAAGCATGGACCCATTCTGCTTTTTTATCAATGGTTCAGGCTGCTGGTGGAAGTGTAATGATGTAGGGGATATTTTTAGTCTGTCCTCTGCTCAGTGTGCATGAAGGCAAAAGGCCCAAATGTGATAAAAGGTTTCTAAATACAGGACAACCACACTGGCATAAAATTGCAGCACATGTATTTTAACAATAGCACAATAGTAGATAAGATGCCGCGGCGCACCAGCTCCACCTGTGTATGGGTAGACTCTGAGCCACTGCCCCCCCCCCCCCCCCCCCCCAGTAAAGGAGATGGGTAATGATCCTTCTGCAGCTTCACCTACATTTATGAAAACCTTGTTATGACTTTTACTTCTGAGACTTTTGACTTCCCACTGATTCAGATCAGGCAGAGAAGGCATTTAGCCTTTTTTGATGCAAATTTTTTTTGATTGCCATATATTTGCTCAACATCATCTTCTCAGTTTTGACATTTATTGGTTTCTGCATCTTTCAATGCATGTTATTTTTTCTTTTTACCTTTTCACACAAATTCACAAATTCTTACTTCTATCATCGGCTCAAAGGAATTTGTTGAGGCTCAGACGCCTCAACCAGCCTCTCCGTCTTACACGAGCAGCCATGTTTACCAGCTGATCTGGTGTTTGCTAAAAAATAACTGGCTGTGACCAAAGGACTGCTGAGGGAGGTTACTGAAACTTGGTGATAAAGGGACTAACTTCTTTGTTTGCAGATTTTTTTTCAATGAATTTTTATCATCAGAAAACAATATTTTGGGGGGTGTTTAATAATTCTTACTTCTATACTTCAGATTTTTACATTAATGGGAACCCTGAGTGTGCATCAAAGTGAGCAAAATGCATGCATTTTTAAATAAAATGTAATGAAATATTATTCCAAAGAAAAGTAATTGTCCATCCATTCATTTTCTTTCGCTTATCCCGGGCAGCAGCGTAAGCAGACAAACCCAGACCTCCCTCTCCCCAGCTACCTCCTCCAGTTCATCCGGGGGTCCCCAAGGTATTCCCATGCCAGCTGAGAGATACAATCTGTCCAGAATGTCCTAGGTCTACACCGGGGCCTCCTCCCAGGAGGACAAGCCCAGAAAACCTCACCCAAGAGGTGCCCGAATGGCTGCACTTCTCGCCCTATCTCTAAGGGAGAGGCCAGCCACCCTTTGAAGCAAGCTCATTTCTGCCGCTTGTGTTTGCGATCTTTTTCTTTTGGTCACTACCCAAAGCTCGTGAGCATAGGTGAGGGTAGGAACGTAGATAGACTGGTAACTCGACAGCTTAGTTTTTAAGCTCAGCTCCCTCTTCACCACGACAGACCGGTACAGCCCTGATCTGATGCATAAAAAGTATATATATTTTAACATAACTAGCATTCTTCTGTGAAAAGTCAATTAAAAATCAGGAAAAGCACTGGTGTTTGAGCCTTGAAAGGTAATTTAATTGGTGAAAAACTGTTTCCTGTTAAAATAAGGAAGTTGTTTAAAACAAATTAGAGAAAAAATAAACCAATATAAAATCAAATAAATGAAAAATTGTGCATGTAAAAATTAACTCAACAAGGCTTTAGTTTCTTTTGAAATGAACCGAAAAGCATTCAACATACCTGCTATTTGAAAATGCAAGAGCGAAGAGAGCGAAACAAATGTACAGGACAATGTGGATATTCCCAGAATGAACATATTTTGTATCAGAACGACTGGCTTTTCAGAGTTAAAAGCATTAAAAATAAATAAAAATCACAATAATAAAAACAAGACAATAACAATGGAAAACAGAAAAACAGAATATACTGTTAAAATATTACTTTAGCATTCTCGGAAGACAAACAGAAGCTCCAGTGTTGCATTTTCCCACAGTTTTTCAGAAAAACTCAGGTACTTAATGATTAGCAATTCCAATATGTGAATTATTTATCTGTTACACTGACATCAGAGTAGATTGTTTCTTTCTCTGCTTGTCTGGAACTCCTTTGCGGTACTTTGGTCGTTTTGTTCCAGGTGAAAGTTGCTGCCGAATAAACCACAGAGTCTTCAACTTTCTGTGTAAAAACATAATATATAACAAAGAATGTTAGGACACTGCATATGTTAACTAATTATGTAAATAGAAAAATATTTAGTCATTACTTTCCCCATTTTCTCTGATATACACCTTACCTGCTGACTCTGCTGGTCACCACTGATTGTTCCAACATCTGTTTGTTTGAAACAAACCAATAATGTGAAACCTGTGATGTTGGCATTTGCAAAATATTGTTAGATAGACTGAGCGGAAAGTGGAAATTTATATTACCGTTACAACAATTGCAAGTTTTCTTCTTGATGATATAAATGAGGGAGGCTATAACAATCAGACTTGTAGCCAAAGCAGCAGACAAGAGAGAGAGAGCTGTATTTGCCTTCTGCAAGTCCCACATGCTGAATGCTGGAGAAATACATGCACCCGGTGATTATGATTTTTATCTTTTTTTATAACCATTATAAACTGATACCAATGTATTTTGCTCGTATTAACATATTCTAATTTTTTATAACATTTGTCAGATTTACCTTTAATGTCCAGTTTTGTTCCATTTCCAAAAAGTATCTGTCCACTTGTGGCCACAGCACAGTAGTAAGACCCAGCATCAGAGGAGCTGACGTTCTTGGAGAAGCTGTAGACACATTTCTGTGTGGAGGAAGCCTCTGGACTCCTCTCACAGCTATTTTCATCAGCATAAATTAAGGTGGGATGAGATTTATCAGCTCCAGGGCTGAACCAAAACACTCGGTGATTCCCAGGACACGTTTTTTTCTTGGAGTTGGAGAGAACTGAACACTGCAGAGTCACTGGGTCTCCTGGATGCAGGGGACCAGATTGAGGCAACTGAATGATGTCAGTGATCGCTGGATCTGGCCCTTAGAAAATAAGTAAATAACAACAAGAATTAATAAATGAACAAACAAATAAATCAATTTTACTCATTTTTCATAATTGATTTACATGCATGGGCAAGACATATTCAGCTTTATTTACCATTAATTTTGAGAAATGTTGCATTCAAAAATTCCATGTCGAGTTGGACTACTTTTATGCAGTAATAAAGACCAGAGTCGTTTAGCTTAGCTTGACTAATTTCCAGAGTAAATGTTCCAGGCCCTTGTTTTGCTGTAATGTGAGAAGTCCTTTTAACACCAGCATAATCAAAGCTGAATGTTCCTCCCAAGAATTCAGGCAAGTTTCCAGAAACAATCCTGATCCAATACAAGGTTGCTTTAAATTTAGATGTCAGGCGTGGGCATGTCAGAGTCACATCATCTCCAACACCAAGACTCTTCGTTCCAAAGAACAGCTCATCTGTGCTTCCTGAAAGTAAAGTTAAACAGAGCAGTTTGAGACAGATTTCTATTACTGTAGCTAGTGTTAAATTGTGGAAATATATACGTAACAAAGCAAACTTTAAACTTACGACCAACCCCGAAGCTCAGCAGAATGTAAAACAGGATCAGCATTTTCTGATTAATTCACTTGTAGTTCTTTTCCACTTAAGCATACTGAAGGACGATGCATCTTAATATAATCACATCAAATGGGAGGGAACAATTTCAGAACAACCCAATTGGCTGTTCGTTATGTTGGTGCTTTACTGTACTACCACAGTGGAAATAATATCAACCATCTTTCCGGCCTAAACAACCGAAACAACACTAACAGGTTTTTTTCTTAAAGGTGGGTTTCTATAACTCGCACAGAGTGAACACAAGAGATGATACAGTAACTAAAATACTCATATAATTGCCCGTATAAAATGTTTTTATCTTAACTTATGTGGTCAAGCTGTTTACCATGCAAAGATCACCTTTATTAACTCTAATAACAGATTTGGGGGCGTCTGATTTAAGGCTGAGCTGTGGTTAGGATTAGAGTTATGTGCATTAACAAGTAATTTGCTATGCATTTACCTGTTATAAATGTGACATCTCCAAGACACACACACACACACACACACACACACACACACACACACACACACACACACACACACACACACACACACACACACACACACACACACACACACAAAGTCCAATATGGATGGATGACCAAATTCATTTTATGTCACTTAGATGTTTAGTCAGTGGCGGTCCTAGCCTGTTTGGCGCCCTGGGCGAGCATCCCTGCCAGCGCCCTCCCACCCCCACCCCAACCCCCCATAGCAATCGCGCAGCAGCGCCTACCGCACTACTCCACTTGGGGGGTAATGAGCACCTGCTGTGTGGTGCATGTAGCTTTCTGCCATGGTCTGACAGACAGCTTTTAACTGAAGGTCTCCCCACCATCACAGGCACACTCAGAATTTCTTTTAAATTTTTTAAAAATTTAAAAAAAAAAAAAAAAAAAGAATTTTTTAAATTTTATTTGAAAAAAACATGGAAGAAACTGAAATATTACACAGCTTCTGCTTACCTTCATCTTTGCTTATTTCTCCTGTTGTTCTTTTCTCTTTTTCCTAAACTGCACAGCTGATGGCTTTGACCTTTTCCTTTCCATCTGCCGTAATTTGCACTGAAGCTGAATAGGTTATCACCACCGCCCATCCACAGGGTTGTCAGATCTGACTGACAGTTGCCAGCCCAACACAACAAAACCTCCATTGAAACTCATGTTAATAGCACCAGGTGTGATATATATTTAACTAGAAGCACTCAGAGAGCGCAAACCTCCGCCAAGGCCATAGGGTCACTGACGCTGTAATACGTGTATCTAAATACTTTGAAATAATCTTTCATCTTTCCCAGACAACAATAACCCCCTATCCCGCAATAGTGTGTTACCTCGACCAGATCGCGGCTCCTAACCGTAGTAGGGAGACCTCTGGTCTCTACTTCGCTTGGCTCGTGGCTGGTAACTAACTTGCTCATCCATGTGGGTCACCTTTAGCAAGGCGGAGAAATGCAGCAAGTCGAAGGATTTTAGCAACAGAACTTTTATTCCTTTTTCCACCGCCACCGAACACACTTTTTCCCTCGCGCTCGTCTCCCACGCTAGCCCGCATACACACACACGGGGCAGAGAAAAGTGGGTGGTGTCTCTTAAAGGGGAAGGCTCTGCCTGTATCCCGCAATACTGAAGAATCCTTAAAAAAATTCCTGGATCCAGATCGTGATTTGGATCGCCACCAAAATTTAATCACTTCTTCCTCTTGTCATTTCCAACCGCTCCACAAAATTTCAGTGACATCCGTTCATAACTTTTGGAGTAATTCTGCTGACAAACAGACAGACAAACAGACAAACAAACAACGCAACCGAAAACATAACCTCCTTGGCGGAGGTAAATATACAGAGCTTTGGGTGAGTTGCCTTTATTTATAATTCAGCAGTTACTGTTGGCTGTAACCAGGCCAAAACTGTACAGGCATGAATGAATGAACCCGGCTGACTGTCTCACTCTCACGCCATCACTGCTTCACTTGACTCGCACCCCAGGCTGAGAGGAGAAGGGGGCGGGGCAGCGCTGTGTGTGTGTGACGATCTAGTGAAGCAGTGACAGCGAGACAGAGAATCCCCCGCCTGCCCCTTTCTTTCTGTTACAACCTGTCTGACCATTGCAGAAAGCTACATGCAATACACAGCAGGCAGAGGGCGCCCATTACCCCACAAGTGGAGTAGTACGGTAGGCGCTGCTGCGGCGATCGCAATGCATTGGGGGAAGGGGGGCGGTCATGCCGCCCTAGATGAAATGCCGCCCTGGGCGGCTGCCCATGTCGCCCATATCAGAAACCGCCACTGTGTTTAGTACACTACCACATGCCCATGCTACAGTATTGTTTTGTGCTATTGACATCCTGATGTGCTTAATCACAGTGAAGAAAAGTTAAAAGTGTGATAGTGGATAAAAGGTCTTGACTAATCAAGACCTTATCATAAAGACCTCAAAGTACCATATCACCGCAATAGAGCACTTTGCTCTCAGACTGCTGGCTTCCTTTATTCCTAGGATATTTAAGAGTAGAATGGGAGGCAGAGCCTTCAGCTTTCAGGCCCCTCTTCTGGAGAACCAGGTCCCAGTTTAGATTCAAGAGACAGACACCCTCTCTATTTTTAAAATTAGGCTTAAAACTTTCCTTTTTGATCAAGCTTATAGGTAGGGCTGGATCAGGTGACCCTTAGGCTGCAGTGGGCCATGATGCACTAAGTATTGCATTATTGTGTGGTATTAACCTTAAGGAGATTGTTTGATTTGTGGATACAAATTTGATGTTCATGATTAAATGAAAATGACAGGATGCTTTGATAAGGTGAACAATGGCTAAAACCAGGTCACTTTAGCACATTTGTTGGTTTCCAAGTAAAGATAGCTTATAATACATCATAAATAATCAAGCTTTTACTGAGATAAATTAGATGTTACTGTTGCAAAAGAAAAAAACATTGGATGCTTTTTTACACATTTTTTGTGTATTACATTAAGATTTGTGAGGCTATATAAAATAGTTTTAATATTTACCGTGTTTTCCTCCTGTGTGTAAAGAAGTTATAATAAATAATTTGTTTGTATCCAAGCTTTCAGAAAATTCAGTTTTATTGTCACTGTGTATTGAACATTTACAAACTATACATTATGACACACCCACTCTGCTTGTAAATGACTTTAGCAGGAAGAGACACAGCATCAGCTCACAGGGGGAGGAGGTGGTTGTGTTCACACCTTCCATCCCCTACACTCACTTCAGAGCACCATTCTCACAGTGTCACAAAAACACTGTCCTGGAGGTCTGAGACATGTACCAGTGTGACAGGGAAATCTATAATAAACTATAATAGTAAAAATATAATTAAAACAGCTGAGAAATGACCCGAGGAGCTGAATATTTGTACAGTCAATAAAAAGATTCTGATAAAAATACAAAGGTGATCAAAGAAATCCTTCTGGTCCTAATACTGGTCACATCTTCTGTGTACAGTAACACAAAGAGACTCCTGCAAAAGGAAAAGGTAACAACTGTAAAGTATAATTTAAAACATGGATTATAGATTAATTTTTTTTCATGCCCTAATTGTAATTTTTGGTACTCTGTTTGCTTTATGTACACAATACTACTGTACCGTACTTGCACCTGAAACACACATAGATACAAATAAACAGCTGATGCATGGAAACTTAAAGACTTCTGTATTTTGTGCTTTGAAACAAGGGCATGAATATGAAGGGTTTTTTCTTCTCATCTCTGTTTCCGCCTTAAGGAACTGATCACGCACCAGTTCTCATCTTTTTTAAAAAAGGAAAGTGGAATAACACTGTGTTATTACTGTGAATAATGCTTATATCAAAATAACTTACAGGAGTTGCCAACAAGTATGTGAGAAAGAGAAATACACAGAGACCTGCTTAGTCATACTATGATCACTGTCATCCACATGTCACTGTGGGGAGTGAGGGGAGGTGCCCATCACCCCCCCCCGAGAACAGCAGTTTTAATTGGTTGATAAACTATGTATACAGTATACAGTAGGTTTGACAGTCTCACCAGAGTGTTACAGTATGTTTCACTTAGTACAGCAATACTCATTCATACCGTTCAACTTAATTATACACAAATTTTGATTAAAATTCATCTAAATTTACATCACAATTATACATTCTAAAACTGTAGATTTCTGTTACTAAATGTTTTTTAAAGCACAATTTAACAACCAAGTACAACTGAAACAATCAGTTCTAGCTGTTCAACTTGAACTGCCTACTGAAACGCCTTGTAGCTCTTCGCTCATGTCATATCTGGTGACAGATCATAGCGAGGTCTGTTCTGAGGAAACAGCTTCAGTAGTTGGTCAAAGAGCAGAGAAACAGCCCACCACAACCTTTGTCTGTCAGTGTAGGGCTGAAGGTGTCTTTGCTTGTTGTTCTCTTGACATGCAGGAGGGCATGCATTGAAACCACTGCTGAAGGATATTTTCATATAAGATATTAAAATAGTCCATCTTTAATAGAAGTTGATACGTGAGAAAGCTAGCATGCTCTTGAGTTCAATGTTAAAATATAAGAATTTTGGCCATTTATGTACAAGACTTTATTCATTACCTTCCTTTGCCATTTGCACATCATAAAATACTGAGAACATGAGAAAAATGTTTGAAGTTCACATTTTGATATTCATTTTTAACAAGAGTCTGTGCAGTTCATCATGAGTTTATATTTATCTCTGCTGCTAAAAATAAGACTGTGTACAGGCCTGTATTAAGTTTGTTAGCGAACATTTAAAGTGTTCAGAGAAGGCTTGGGATAAAGTGCTGAGGTCAGATAAAACCAAAATCAAGCTCTTTGGCATTGGCTTATCCTATCGTGTTTAAAGGGAGAGAAATGCTGAGTATGACCCAAAGAACACCATCCCCACAGTCAGGCACAGAGGTGGAAATGGTTTGGGGCTGTTTTTCTGCTAAGGGTACAGGATGACTTCACCACATCGAGGGGCCAGTGGATGGGGCCATGTACTTTAAGATCTTGGATGAGAACCTCGTTCCCTCAGCCAGAACACAGAAGAAAAAAAAAAAAGTCATGTTAACAATTTACTTCTCACTAATGAGTAGACTGTTCTTCAAATTTCTGATATTTTTTTTTACTTCTTTACATGGATGCAGCACAGAACTACTCTCAGAACCTGAGAGCCCACATCTTACAGTACATTACCAAAATGTGAGGCTAATTTGTGCATCAGTATCAGCCTCAAATGGATGTCAATTGCTTTACTTCTTTATATCAGAGAAAAACTGTCAATGTGCATGAGACTTCCATTACTGTATACATTATATGGCTTATTTTAAAGGCTGCATGTTGAGGCATGTGGTACAGTACTGTTTTACTTTTAACCCTACCTGGACTGACTTTTGTGAAAGCAGCTAGCGAAGGCCACTGAAATGCTTGAACTATGTTAATAAACAGCTTTATTAAGCACTAGCACCTCTGATTTTCACATCACACACACTACCCACTTCTCATTTCATGAACTAGTTTCACATCACACAATTAAGTTTATTCACTGTGACTGTTTAAAATTCAGTTCTGAAACACCCAAAACCTTCAGGCCTCGCCTCTGAGTCTGGAAATGCAAATCAAATTCCTCCTTGTTTGTTTTCAGTATTTAACTTTGAGTAAAAAGTCAGTTTAAAAAATAAGACTTAAGTTTCTTGTTATTTATTTCAACGCAGCCTACACTGAGATGTTTTCAAAATGGAAACTGCACAGCAAAGTAAAACACACATAAAAGAAAAAAAAGGATCAGCATAAAAGAAAAATAATCACATTGAATTCAAAGTTTAAAGAAATAATTAGTAATGTGGCCTTTGTATTCTGTGTAGTTATACAAAAGAATATTGTGGGACAATACAACAACATAGATAAATATTCTGCAATTAAAAAAAGCATTCAGAAATGTATTGACCTTTTTTACACTCTGTACATAAACTGTGACTAAAATATCAAACTTATTATATACACATCCATGACGATAATAGATCTTAATCCAGCCCGAGGGTCCTGACATCAGTGTAGATGGTCTCTGCAGGTTTTGGATCTCTGTTTCCTAATTTTCTTGTTTTTTTAAAAGTTGGTGCAGAATAAAACAGTGAGTCCTCATCTGTCTGAGGAAGCAGCACATGTTAATATTTAGACAAGCTTGCAGCTACATTTTCTAAATTTTTCTGTGTAATTACCTGTGGACTTTTCTGATCACCAGTGGAAATGCCATTTGTTCCCAGAGCAACTGCAGCTGTATTGTCAGCTTAAAAACAGAGCACTGAAATGAGTTTACTTCTGCCAAGTATTGTTTAGATTATTGTACAGTATGAGCGACTTGGCTTACCATCACAATCCACATATGCTTTTCTCTTTAGCTTCTTGAGTGAATAGATTAGAGAGGCTATAACAATCAGACTTATAGCCAAAGCGGCACATAACAGAAAGAGAATCATATTGTTCTTTGGATCGTTCTTGTTGACTGCTGACACAAAATGAAAAGAAGCAAATAATGAAAGTTAACAATGATTCAAAGTGTGGTCAAAAGTATTTTTAGTTGTTTGATTAGGCATTACAGAATATCAGATGAAAACTATAAAAATCTGATACAGTTACCTTCAGTATCGCTTTTTGGTTTATCTCCAGAAAATGGCTCCACACACGTGGCCACGGCACAGTCGGAGGAGCTGGAGTTTCTGAAGTTGATGCAGAAACATTTCTTTGTTGACAGTCCCTCTGAGTTCTTTTCATATTCATCGCCACCATTTAAGTGAGTATGATCAAACCTGGGGTGAGATTTATGTGATTTAGCATTGAAACAAACCATGCTGTCCACTGCAGGACATGTTTTCTTGTGGAAGTCACGGAGGACTGAACACTGCTGATTCACTGTGTGTTCCTGATGGACAGGATCGGATGGAGGAGCTATAGTGAACGCCGGTTGTCGTCCTGAGAAAAACATCAATTATTTATATTAAATGACAAATTAAATAATAATTTCATACTTTTTTTTAACATAATTTTAATAAGTGTGTATATATGCATGAAGAAATTAAGCTATGTAAATTCAGAAATTTTTAAGTAATATAAAAAGTATTTTTTTATGTACTCACCTTCAACTTTCAGGAATGTTCCTTTCAAAAATTCTAAGTCTTCTCCTGTTTTCATACAGAAATAAGCTCCTGTGTCACTTTGCTGTGTTTTTGTAATATACAGAGCAAATGTTTCAGGCTCTGTTGCAGTCCTTATGCGCTGATCAAAACTTTGAAAACTGAATGATTTTCCTAAGATTTTAGGAAATTTTCCAGAAACAACCTTCATCCAAAAGAAGGTTCCCACAGACCTGCGGGTGCATGTCAGTTTTATCTTCTCCCCAGCACGAACAGTCTCTGTCTCAAAGATCTGGTCATCTGAGCAACCTTGAAAAAAAATACAAGTCAGTCATGAAAAAAACACAGAATCTGCATGCCCTCTTTTAGATTATCTTAAATTTAAAAACTGTAACATATATTTAAAGTATGACCTCTCTACATATACTTACTCCCAATGCTGAGCATCAGATATGAATAAAATATAATCCTCATTTCTGGGGTTTCCTGTTGGTACTGCTGTAATAAAAACCTGCTTAAACAATTTGTCTACATGTAATCACGTGAAGTGGGCGGACACTATTTTAGAGGAATCTGATTGGCTTCTCTTTAGGTTAGTATTCCACTGCATTACCGAAGTGGAAACAGTATGCACCATCTTTCCAACCTAAGCATATGAAACAAAACCAATTATATGCCCTGTCATCACCTATTTGATTCTTGTTGTGTGTTTCTCGATGTGAAGCTTACAGATAGAAAACGCATCATGAATTTAGATTGTATCTGCTGAAATGAAATGTACGAAGCAATTTTCATAACTTTTTATTGCTCTAAACATCAAACTAAAACTTCAACAGTTGTGATCTGATTGGTTTTGTTCAAATGTTGTAGGTAGGTATCTGCTCATTATTAACATCCCTGGCCACAGTTCACCTATCTCCCCATGTTTGTTCTGTTTGTCTTCTTGGATGGGTGTTCTGTCAACTGTAATTTCCCCATTGTGGGATCAATAAAGTATCATCATCGTCGTCGTCATAAACTGGGTCGATACTGCAGTATGGCGGGCAAAACAAGGATCCAAACATAGGACTCCAGGAAAGCATGAACTCAGAAATACACAGCTTTATTGCTGATTGCACATCAGGTACAAGAGAATCAGGAAAGCTAAAGAGCAAAACTGAATATAAAGCACACAATTCAAAGGACTATCAAAGTAAAACAGATAGTAGACACAAAAACAAACTGCAGACTTCACACAACACAAGGAGGCAGGCACACTGAGGGACTACAGCACCTACACTAGAGGAACAAAAATACAACATATCCAGACACAAGAGGAGTGAACACCAACAGATGACATAAACTACAGTATAAGGAACAGAGCTGAGAACTAAATCTACTTAACAGGAGAATAAACAAGAAACAATGAAAATGACTCATCATCTTTATTGCCTTGTCTGACATGGACTGCTTTGAAAATGTCAAAATCCCTCCAATTTCATAACCAATCAAATTTCTTGGAGACAAGATTCACAATGCTTCTGTCGCTATCGTGTCCCGTGTGTTGGGTGTCACCCCAGTGGCACTGAGGGCCATTTGTTGCTGTCGTTTGTTGCTCCCAGTGTGTTGAGCCCATAATGTGTAAGGACGTAATGCTTAATTGCAGCGGACTGCTGCTGCTCACTTACTTGGATGCAAGAAGTCTTGTGTGGAGCTATTTCAGCTCCACAAATAGCCAAGACGCGATCTGTGATGTTTGTGGGAAATGAGTAATAAATGAGGCTGCTACCTCAATGTACTTCTGAGTTTAAAATAAATAGATCAAAGTGATGTCTTGTGTTCTTTATGAAGCCAAGATTTGAATTACACCACTTTTAAGTGAATAATCAGGCACCATCTTATCTCAAAGACCTCATAGTATCATATCACCCCAATAGAGCACTTCGCTCTCAGACTGCTGGCTTACTTGTGGTTCCTCGGATACTTAAGAGTAGAATGGGAGGCAGAGCCTTCAGCTTTCAGGCGCCTCTTCTGTGGAACCAGCTTCCAGCTTGGATTCGGGAGACAGACACCCTCTCTATTTTTAAGATTAGGCTTAAAACTTTCCTTTATGATAAAGCTTATAGTTAGGGCTGGATCAGGTGACCCTGAACCATCCCTTAGTTATGCTGCTATAGGCCTAGTCTGCTGGGGGGTTCCCATAATGCACTGTTTCTTCTCATTCACCTTATTTACTTTGTTTATACTCCACTCTGCATTTAATCATTAATTGTTATTAATCTCTGGCTCTCTTCCACAGCATGTCTTTCTCTCCCCTCAGCCCAACCAGTCGCGGCAGATGACTGCCCCTCCCTGAGCCTGGTTCTGCTGGAGGTTTCTTCCTGTTAAAAGGGAGTTTTTCCTTCCCACTGTTGCCAAGTGCTGCTCATAGGGGGTCGTTTTGACTGTTGGGTTTTCTCTGTATTAATGTAGGGTCTTTACCCACAATACAAAGCGCCTTGAGGCGACTGTTTGTTGTGATTTGGCGCTATATAAATAAAATTGAATTGAATTGAATAAATACTCAGCAGAAGAAAAGGTTTACAATTAACTTTTTTTCCTACTTGCTAGATACTTTGGTTTTTATACCATTAGCCCTTAAAATGAGTAGCTCATATGTATAACATGCAAAATAATGTGTCTGCAAATCACTTAATGATAGAACCATCCTTGCAGTGCAGTTAACTGTTTTCTGATGTAGGGTGTCTTGCCAAGGGAAACTGCATAAATTATTTGGTTTGTGTAGTGGTTTATTGATTTGCCTGTTGTGTAGGCAAATGAGGACGTGACAGAAAATCCCTTTTGTGTTTACATCAGGAAGGGCTTTCAGGGTCAAATCTCTGTCAAATCAAACATGCAGAGGCTGTGGTATGCTCCTGTGAATAAGGCAGTACATGTGAATATGTGACTAGCCTTTGGTCATGAGTGACTGCCAAAAACACAATTCACAGTCCTTTGTTGGAGAAAAAAAAAGATGCAGTGTAGAAACAATTCTGTCTGCTGGGTGTACATGTAATAGATTCACACCTGAAAATATACTGAAGGATAGGCACGGAATGTGTGAAATGTAGCTTGAAACCCAAAAATAAATATTCCTTTTTTTCTTAAGTTCTTTGTCTGTCTTTGCATAATCTGCCTTCTCTTAGGCTCCGTTTACATGACAGCATTTCCACTGAAAACGCTGTCGTTTTGCTGTTTTCGTTTTCAAAAAATAGGGATTTCTGTTTACATGAAAGCGCAAGATGCTGAAAACGCTGCAGTTCCTATTGCCAGTTGGCGGTGTGGATATAGGAGCTGCAACCATAGTGCGCATGTGCCAGTGCACCCCATTTCAAAAGGTATTGTTTTCACACTGTTCTCGTGTAAACAGGAGGCCGAAACGCATCAAAACTTAGCCATTTTCATCTGAAAACTCTCTTCCCATGTAAATGGGGCCTTAGTGTGCAACACATTGTTTGCACGGAAAGACAAGCACAGTTCACAATGCACAAACACAAACAATGCATGGAAACTTAAGCATTTCTGTGGCTGGGCCTTCAAATAAAGGTGTGAATACAAAGTTGCTTTTTTTCCGTTAATCTCAGGAAGCTGGTCTTGCAGTACTATTTTAGCTATTTGAAAAGGCAAGTGAAATGATACTTTATAACTTTTACATGTAATATGTATAACAGAACAGCTTACAAGAGCAGCAAAGAGGTACAACAGGAAAGGATACACACTCACATACTCATTCACACAGTGAGAGTTTTTAATCACACTTTTCTGTGGTTTTTCATAGCTGCTGATAGATACAGTGGTGTGAAAAAGTGTTTGCCCCCTGCCTCATTTCCTGTTTTTTTGCATGTTTGTCACACTTAAGTGTTTCGGAACATCAAACCAATTTAAACAATAGTCAAGGACAACACACGTAAACACAAAATGCAAGTTGTAAATGAAGGTGTTTATTAGTAAAGGTGAAATAAAATCCAAACCATCATGGCCCTGTGTGAAAAAGTGATTGCCCCCCTTGTTAAAACATACTATAACTGTGGTTTTTCACACCTGAGTTCAATTTCCCTAGCCACACCTAGGCCTGATTATTGCCACACCTGTTCCCAATCAAGACATCACTTAAATAGGAGCTGCCTGACACAGTAAGGTCCACCAGAAGATCCTTGAAAGCTACACATCATGCCGAGATCCAAAGAAATTCAGGAGCAATTGAGAAAGAAAGTAATTGAGATCTATCAGTCTGGAAAGGGTTATAAAGCCATTTCCAAAGCTTTGGGAATCCAGCAAACCACAGTGAGAGCCATTATCCACAAATGGCGAAGACATGGAGCAGTGGTGAACCTTCCCAGGAGTGGCCGGCCGCCCAAAATTACCCCAAGGGCGCAGCGACGACTCATCCAAGAGGTCACAAAAGACCCCACAACAACGTCCAAAGAACTGCAGGCCTCACTTGCCTCAGTTAAGGTCAGCGTTCATGCCTCCACCATCAGAAAAAGACTGAGCAAAAATGGCCTGCATGGCAGAGTTCCAAGAAGAAAACCACTGCTGAGCAAAAGAAACATTAAAGCTCATCTCAATTTTTCCAAAACGCATCTTGATGATCCCCAAGACTTTTGGGACAACATTCTGTGGACTGATGAGACAAAAGTGGAACTCTTTGGAAGGTGTGTGTCCCATTACATCTGGCGTAAAAGGAACACTGCATTTCAGAAAAAGAACATTATACCAACAGTAAAATATGGTGGTGGTAGTGTGATGGTCTGGGGCTGTTTTGCTGCGTCAGGACCTGGAAGACTTGCTGTGATAAATGGAACTATGAATTCTGCTGTCTACCAAGAGATCCTGAGGGAGAATGTCAGACCATCTGTTCGTGTACTCAAGCTTAAATGTACTTGGGTTCTGCAGCAGGACAATATCCTAAACACACCAGCAAGTCCACCACTGAATGGCTGAAGAAAAACAAAATGAAGACTTTGGAGTGGCCTAGCCAAAGTCCTGACCTGAATCCTATTGAGATGTTGTGGTATGACCTTAAAAAGGCCGTTCATGCTCGAAAACCCTCTAATGTAACTGAATTAGGACAATTCTGCAAAGATGAGTGGGCCAAAATTCCTCCAGAACGCTGTAAAAGCCTCATTGCAAGTTATCGCAGACGCTTGGTTGCAGTTGTTGCTGCTAAGGGTGGCCCAACCAGTTATTAGGTTTAGGGGGCAATCACTTTTTCACACAGGGCCATGATGGTTTGGATTTTTTTTCACCTTTACTAATAAACACCTTCATTTACAACTTGCATTTTGTGTTTACTTGTGTTGTCCTTGACTATTGTTTAAATTGGTTTGATGTTCCGAAACACTTAAGTGTGACAAACATGCAAAAAAACAGGAAATGAGGCAGGGGGCAAACACTTTTTCACACCACTGTAGAAGAAAGGAGGTGGTAGTCATGTTGCTCTCTGTCCTCTGTGGTCTTTGATGTTTGCCAGATTACTGGCTATAGGTTTGGAGCCTTGGTAAACTGTGCTCAGCAGTAAGGGTTGTAGATGCTTGTGGTTTAAGAGCACAAAAAATAATATTTCCCCTTTGAATTGCAAGAAAATAAAACTAAATCAGCTAAAAGTAGCCCGGCAGAGCCTTGTAACTCTTCTGTCACTTCATAGCCTGTTGAAATTCACCTCGTGGTCTATTCTGAGTAAAGAGCTTCAGTGGTTGGTCAAAGGGCGGAGAAGTGGCCCACCACAACCAAGTTGTCTGCCAGAGTAGCTGCTGTATGGAGCTTTGTTTGTTGTTCTCATGATAGAAATGCAGAGGGCCTTTAGAAGGTGCTGTGTGATCAGAAAGAAATAAACAAGAGATTGTTTTAACAACATAAAATGCTATCATCTATGGCTATCTGTAGTTGTAGAAATCTGTGGTGGACAAGCAATTTAGCAAAAGCAGTACTTGTCTGCAGGTTTCTGTCTCTCTTAGATTTTTGGTCTACTTTTAGACCTGCCAAGAAGCCAAAGATAAAAAAGTTTCTGATTTTTTTTTTACAGCAGAAATTTAGACTGGTTAAAAACAAACAACATTAATGGTTTATCTTGGAATATCAGTAAGTTTAGCAATGCTTCCCCTGTGCATTTTATGCTATGACAAAGCATGTACAAAGTAGTCTATCAAGATTTATGCACTAAGATTTATTAAGATTTGTTCTTCTTGATTTTTGTCAGGAAATAACTGGTCATGCCAAGTAACATGGCTGAATCCAAAGTATGATAAGTCTGTTGTGGTTATGTGTTTAGTACCATTTTTGTACAAGACACTTGTCTTTTGTGTGAAAAATGACAATTTGAAGATGCAGCCTTTGTAGTATGAAATCATATTGACTTCTTTCTTCATCCATGGAAGCATGGGAAAAAAGCTCATGGAAAGACTCTGAGTGGGCAAATGGCGTTGGGGTAGATATTTTTCATTTGGACTTAAACACACCAGGAATGCTAACTTAGAAAAGCCAGAGCATTGCCTGACCCTGAATGGAAGACCAGGTGAGGGGTATGCCCTTTTCCGTCTGAATGGGTTACTTTTTGAAAACAAAAATGGTAAAATGACACCGTTCCCACTGAAAACGTGCTTGTGTAAACGGGACCTGAAATACAGAAAGGCATTGTCAAGGTTTACATTTTAGTAGCACCAGTGGAGCTGTGACAGACCTTGTGGCAATTCCTGGCCATAATAACACTATGAGATACTTTAAATCCCTCACATATGATGGGGGTGTACTTCCCACACAACTTGCACTACCCACGCCCCTGTGTAGCCTTTTTTTGGCCAGATGCCCCTTTGACAGTGGCAACGTCACATTCGTACTTGTGTACTTGAAAAATTTTTACTTGACAAGTTCGAACTTCTCCTTCCCCACCAGAGAGGTGACATTCCATGTCCCAATAGCCAGTTTCGATAGCTGGGGATCGGTCCGCCAGGGCCTCCGCCCTCGGCCACCGCCCGACACACACTGCACCCGACCCCTACGGCACCTCCTGCGGGTGGTGGGCCGGCAGGAGGGCGGGCCCATGTAACCTCTTCGGGCTGCGCCCGGCCAAGCACCACGGGCTAATACCTGGCCACCAGACGCTCTCCCTCGAGCTCCCTCCCCAGGCCTGGCTCCAGGGTGGGGCCCCGGTAACCCTATCCCGGGCAGGGTAAACTGTTCCCTTGTTTTTTCACTCATAAGGGTCTTCTGAACCGCTCGAAGCGATTCTGGCAAACCGTCAGGCGAGTCAGGAGGGGAAAGCAGTGCTTCACTCACACTGTTTATAGTGCGGGGGGGGTGCTGCTGACTTCAACTGAGGCTATCGTTGGACGGTGGAAGGAATACTTCGAGGACCTTCTGAATCCCACTGACACGCCTTCTGTAGTGGAAGCAGAGTCTGGGGATGAGGGGGATGACTTGACCATCACTGGGGGTGAGGTCACTGAGGTAGTTAAACAACTCCTTGGTGGCAGGGCCCCTGGGGTGGACGAGATTCGCCCTGAGTCCCTGAAGGCTCTGGATGTTGTAGGGCTGTCTTGGTTGACACGCCTCTGCAACATCGCGTGGAGATCTGGGGCAGTGCCATTGGATTGCCAGACCGGGGTGGTGGTCCCCATCTTTAAGAAGGGAGACCGGAGGGTGTGCTCCAACTTTCGGGGGATCACACTACTCAGCCTCCCCGGTAAGGTCTATGCCAGGGTGCTGGAAAGGAGGGTGCGTCCGTTAGTCGAACCTTGGATTCAGGAGGAACAATGCGGTTTTCGTCCTGGTCGTGGAACGCTGGACCAGCTCTTTATCCTCTCAGGGATATTCGAGTGTGCGTGGGAGTTTGCCCAACCAGTCTACATGTGCTTTGTGGACTTGGAGAAGGCATTCGACCGTGTTCCTCGGGGTGTTCTTTGGGAGGTTCTGCGGGAGTATGGGGTGTCTGGCCCATTGTTGCGGGCCATTCAGTCCTTGTACAACCACAGTGAGAGCTTGGTCCGTATAGCCGGTAATAAGTCGGATTTGTTTCCTGTGGGTGTTGGACTCCTTCAGGGCTGCCCTTTGTCACCGATTCTGTTCATAATTTTTATGGACAGAATTTCTAGGCGTAGCCAGGTGGCGGAAGGCTTCTTCCTTGGTGGCCTCAGAGTCTCATCTCTGCTTTTTGCAGATGATGCGGTTCTGTTGGCTTCATCAGGGGGGGCCTCCAGCTCGCAGTGGAACGGTTCGCAGCCGAGTGTGAAGCGGCTGGCATGAGAATCAGCACCTCTAAGTCTGAGGCCATGGTCCTCAGCCGGAAAAGGGTGGAGTGCCATCTCCGGCTCAGGAACGAGTTCTTGCCTCAAGTGGAGGAGTTTAAGTATCTCGGGGTCTTGTTCACGAGTGATGGGAGAAGGGAACGGGAGATCGACAGGCGGATCGGGGCTGCTTCTGCAGTGATGCGGACGCTGCACCGGTCCGTCGTGGTGAAGAGGGAGCTTAGCGTAAAAGCGAAGCTCTCGATTTACCGGTCGATCTACGTTCCTACCCTCACCTATGGTCACGAGCTTTGGGTAGTGACCGAAAGAATAAGATCGCGAATACAAGCGGCAGAAATGAGTTTCCTTCGAAGGGTGGCTGGCCTCTCCCTTAGAGATAAGGTGAGGAGTGCGGCCATCCGGGAGGGGCTCAGAGTAGAGCCGCTGCTCCTCCACATCGAAAGGAGCCAGTTGAGGTGGCTCGGGCATCTGATTAGGATGCCTCCTGGCCGCCTCCTGGGTGAGGTGTTCCGGGCATGTCCCACCGGGAAGAGGCCCCGTGGTAGACCCAGGACACGCTGGAGAGATTATGTATCTCGGCTGGCCTGGGAACGCCTTGGGGTCCCTCCGGATGAGCTGGAGGAGGTGGCTGGGGAGAGGGAAGCCTGGGCTTCTCTGCTTAGGCTTCTGCCCCCGCGACCCGGCCCTGGATAAGCGGAAGAAAATGGATGGATGGATGGAAGTTCGAACTTCCCAAGTTCAGAGGATAATTTTTCAATTGGAACACCAGCGTACTTGATGAAGTCACAGGCCAGCCTGCCCACAACCAGTGGACGTAGCCAGTTCAATCATTTATTTTTTAAAATTTTCATTTGTGTTTTCACTGAAAAATATACTAATTAAAATATTTTATAATTTCTTTACATTTACTAGAGCAATAGTGATGGGTCGGTCATGAACGCTCTAAGAGCTGTCTCTTTGAAGGTGACGACGGGAGCCGGCTCTTGATTGTGAGCTTTTTTTTTTTTTTTTTTGTGGAAGCCGCACATGAATTGTTAAGATGGGTGGCAGCATCTGTGCATCTACACTGAGCGGGAGGGGAGTTGCCACAGACACACCTCGCAGTGAGTACACAAACACCAGAGAGCAAGGTGTGTGCCTATATAAAAGACTATTGATGGGAAATAATTGCGGGTCTAGTTTGTGGTGGAGATCGGTTTGTTGAATGAATAAGAGATATTAGGAAAAGAGGAGAATGGAGTGGGTGGTTGCTGCCAGTATGCTTTAACTGCAAGCCAAGGAGGAAGCAGCACAACTAAGGAGTTAGATCTGGGAAAGAAGAGCAAGGGTGAAGATGAGGGAGAGGGGATGTGCACTGATGGCTTCCCTTCTTGGTTTGGTACAATGGACTGTATTTTTTTTCTTGCGCTTTAAATTCAAGCTATAGAGAAAAGGTTGTATCTAATGAATTCGAAAGCACAGTGTTTAACTCCAGTTTCAGTTTACATTCATTATAACTAAATAGTTTTTCCTCATTCATGTTAATTTTAATAAGCTCACACAAAGGACATTTTATGTTAATGGTTACAATAATACACATTTAAGATAGCCAACAAAATGTATATTTTCTTAAATCAAGTTTTACACAAAATCTATTTGGTATCTCAAAAAAACTAAGCATACCAATTAAGTGAATATGCAATAAATATTTTAAAGATCAATTCATATTAATGTGTCTAAATAATTTACAAGGGTTTTATTTTTGATTTTAAACAACAACGCCTGGCAAAAACATATGCACAAGTAAACATCAACGTGTCCATCCTTTCAATGTTCTTTGCTGGAATTGATCTCAAACCAGCCTTTAGACTGTAAAGAAACAGCATCAACATACTTCTGCAAATGCTGCCCCGGGAAAAACAACATTGTTGGAGTCATGTGATGGAGGTGCTTGAAACCATTTACTGGCCAGCCTGTGCAGCCTCCTTATATGGCAACAGCAGACTATACCAGTAGCCAGTGTGGAGGGTTGCCCACAATGTTGTTGGAGAAATGATGACCATAATTCACAGAGTAAATAATTTCCCTAAAATTGAGGACATGGAGAAGGTTGGGGCAGGCTTTGCACGCCTTGCTGGCCATGAGGCAGTCCAACACACTGGAGTTGCAATTGATGGATACCATATCTGCATTCTTTCACCTGGAGAACCACAGAAAAAATCTGGAAACTTTTCTCCTATATAATACTGCAGGGCATCTGTGATGCCAGAGGTGGATTTCTGGATGTTTACATTGGCAATTCTAGATCTGTGCATGATGCGCTTGTCCTTCAGTCCTCACCAGTATACAAACAAGCCCTGTATCCACCAGCAGGCTTTTTCCTCTTGAAAGATGGCAGATATCCATGCCTGCAGCATCCAGTCTCATTAATGACCCCATATTGTCAGCCTGTAGCAAGTAAGAACAAAATTTTCTTCTCATTACACCTGCAAATTGTCATGATCCTGGGCCGTTGGCCCAGTGTGCCTTATGTTCTTGAGTTTTGTTTAGTTATGAATTAGGATCTTGTTTTTTCATTGTTTTCTGTTTAGTTATCTGTGTTAGTTCCTGTTTCTTCATGTTGTCTTTCTTGTGGTCTGTGTTCACGTGTTTTTGTCATTTGTAGGTTTCCTTTGTGTGCCAATCTTCCGTGTTGTTTTGTCTGTGTATACCTTGTTTGGTCACTTCCTGTTTTATTTTGACAGTCTTGTGTTCCCTGTACTTTGTGTTTAATTTTGCTTCCCCTGTGTTATTAGTTTAATTTGTTCCACCTGCTGTGCCCTGCTGTTTCCTCTTGCCCTGATTACCTGATGTGTATTTAAGCCCTCAGTTTTCTTCTGTTCCTTGTTGCGTTGTTGTCAATGTTCCCAGTTGTGTGTCTTTCAGTCCATGGTTCCTTAATTTTTGTTCTGGCTGCTGTCCTGCTCAGTTTATTTGTACCAGTTGTTTTACTTTTCTATAAACCTCATTTATGTTCAGCTTATGTTTCTGAGTCCTGCATTTGGGGTCCAGCTTTGCCTGCCTGTCACAGTAACCATGACACAAACACAGGAAAATGTTACATTAGTTACTGTGAACCATTTTGTCATATTTTAGAAGAACAATAAAAGTTATTTGCTGTCAAGGCGATGGTGTGGTTCACTTTGTCTGTTTGTAAAAATAATATTACTGTTATTTAGCTACAACCCAACATAGCAACAATATGCATGTTCTTTCTTTACAGTATCTATTACATGAACACCCAATGAACATGGGTGAGAAATTGCACTTCACACCCAACATAGGATTATTATGGTAATTGTTGCAGGAAGTCCAGGAACGGCAGGGTTTTGGTAATATGTTGTTTCCAAAGACACATTCGGTGTTAAAGGGTGAAGTAATAATTACTGCCACCTTAAAAGTCTCTGGTACATAGTCTATTAAAAAAGATAAATTGAGCATATTTAAGATTGAAGCATTAATTTAAGCAGTCTTGCAGAAATGAGGTCTTATAGACACACTGATCGCTTGGAGGAAATAACTATTAAAGTTGGCTCATAACGCTCAATCAGAGAGTCTAATATCAGTAGTATTGAAAGTAGCTGAACGTAAAGATATATCCTTGAGATGGTTATGAAAAACATTCTCTAATGCCTAAAATTTTATTTGTGAAGAAATTCATTCTGTTGAGTACTCAGCTCAACAGAGCTCTGATTATGTGTCTGCCTGGCGATATGCTGAAAAGAAACCTGGGCCTCTTCTTATTTTCTTCAATCAGTGGTGAATAGCATGATGAAGGGCTTTTTTTTTTTTTCAATCTTAAGAGTAACAAACTCTTTGTTGGCAGCTTGTTTCTGCCACTAAAAAAAGCAGCCAGTGCATGCGCTCTCAGAATGGGGTAGCGACAGTATCAGTGAGCTAGCAGTTTCTAGCAAACATGTTTGTCGGCATCTTTTTGACTATAAATGGTCAAAATTTCTTCTAGCAAAAAACAGCTGCATACAAGGTAAGGAATCAATGTTTCATGTCAATCTGTTGGACAGCTGATTCCTTCAGCTTCTTGCTTCCGTTTAACAAGGAAATGATATGTATCACAGAGCTTCTTGATTGGCAGTTGAAATTTTGAGAGATGTAAGTCAAAATTTTGACCTACTTCAAGTTACGGAAGGTTACTTTTTTTTTTTTTTTTTTTTTTTTTTTTTTTTAGTGGCAGAAACAAGCTTACCCAGGCAAAATGAAGATGAAGATCTTCTAAATTAGAGAGATGCCATTTCCTCTCAGCTTTGAGCTCCGCTTTTGTGAATTATACCAGGAAGTCGAGCAGTTCTGATTTGATGCTTTCTTTTCAGTGTTGCCAACTTAGCGACTTTGTTGCTAGATTTAGTGACTTTTCAGATCCCCCCCAGCAACTATTTTTTCAAAAAGTGACCAGTGACAAATTTAGCAACTTTTTCCAGTGGCATCAGAGATTTTTGGAGAGTTTTGAAGATAGACTGGAAACATGAGTCGTATGCAGTGAAGATGTAAAATTATTGATGAAAAAATTTACCTTTCTGGGCATACAGTTGCGCACTGTTGTACAAAGGGGTATTAGGGCCACATTGCGGAAAAAAAATTTAAATTGCACATTTTGAGAATAAAGTCAAAATTTCAAGAAAAAAGTTGAATTATTATTTTGAGATTAAAGTCTACTTTTCAAGTCAAATAATGGCCATGGCTGCTATACCCTCTATAAAATGACTTGGGCTGATCAAACAACTTGTCCTATTGTGTCTTGAGATTCAACATATCCCTCTGTACTGCACGAAGGTGCAGTCATCGATATCCTTGCATCTGACCATTACCAATTTGTGTGGTTTTTCCGTCTGAGCCGATGCAGCTTTCTGCACCATCTATTTAATGTCCTCATACTTATCACCACATCGTGTTTATATACGAGAAATAATTTCCTTGTTACTGTAACTGATTCTAAAGTAGTTTCACTAACTCATAATACTAGACATTATGGAGGACATAACAGATGTGGAGTGGCAGTTGTTTGACTTGAAACAACTTTAAGCTGCACATTTTGACTTTTTTCTCAAAAGTATAAAATACTATTTCGACTTTTTCTCAAACGCATTTCAATTTTAATTATTTTATGAATAATCCTTCGTAGTGTTGGCCCACGGCACTGAAGAAGATAATAATGGAGGAATTATAACCTTTAACTTCCAGAAATATATCTACTGTAATGATATTTATTCCCCACTGTTGTGTAATCCATTATTGTAAATTTAAATGCTAAGAAATTATTAAATGGGATAGACTTTCAGGGAATACAGTTAAATCTTCAACTTCTCTACCATATGTCAGGAAAAGATGGGCTTGTTTACATTTTGAGAGAAGTCAGTTCAGTCTAATAATGGATTAAATGCAGTGTTGAAGCTGTCATGTTCATTATCTACATGGAGGTTAAAATCACCCACAACAATTATTTTATATGAATTTAGCACTAAATTTGATATAAAGTCTGAGAAATCAGATAAGAACCCTTAAGTAAGGGCCTGGTGGATGATAGATAACACATAAGCCCACAGGTTTAAGGCCTTTACACACCGGACGCGGTAAATGTGCGATTGTTCTAGGCAGTAAAAATATTTTTCAGACTCACCTGTACTTAAGCCGTTCACACACATTTCACAGAATGAATTTTTAATTTCCCTTTTACATATTCATGATGCCTTATAATCTTGCTTGATGTTTTTATTTTATTCTTGTTCATTAATCAGCCATTTAAAATGTTTTTTTTATGTTCATAGATATAAAAAAATATAACACTGTAAATAAAATACACTGACAAATACCATTTAGTTTAATTTATTAGTAAAACTCATATATTAAACACTAACATACTAACTTTCTGAACAGTTTAAATCAATTTGTAGAACAACTTATTTTGGTATTAGTCTTTCCAAAATATTGAACAGTCTGTCCATCCTTTCCCTGCTCTCCTGTACCCTCCTCTCCTCAGCTTCTCTTTGCTGGACGTCCTCTTTAATTAACGCCAACAGCTCTTCATCTCTGTCCCTCCGTCTTTGATGAGATCTTTGGAACAATGAGGTCCTAAGACCTCATCCATATGGACAAACCAGGGCCAATTAGCAGCAGTGGGCTTCCCACTGACTCCCTCTCCTGACCCTTTTATACTTGCAATCCTAAAGGCAGAGGAAATCAAAAATGGCAGTTGACAAAATGAGCAACAAAGAAAATTTTATTAAATTTAATGCTTGTGCCATTGAAAATTATGTACATACTTTTGTTTTTTTTTGTTTTTTTTTAAGTTGTCTGACTTTTTTTTGCCTGCAAGGGGGTGACCTTCCTCTACAGGCCCATCTTCAGAAGAATTGTCCTAATGACATACAGAAAATAAGAGAAGAAGGAAAACCACAGCAAATATGTTAATCCCTGGATGCAAACTTAGGAAAACTTGAAAGGTTTCACAGCAGGACACAGCACCCCACAGGAACAACATGGGTGCTCTATATGTTTTTTTAAGATTATTTGTTGACAGGACTATTAAAAAAGTAACAATACTACTATCATGATATCATAGGTTCTGTACAGGACGGGGGGTTTATGAAGCTGGACAAATACTGGCTTGACAGAATCTTGGTTTTGTACGTCCAAACCATGGTCACCGAATTCTTGGCCCCGGTGAAGAGGTAATCATTGTCACCTCTCATTTTTATAAACTGGGCTGTCTGCTCCTTGGTCCCTAAAACAAAAAGGCACATCAGAGTAACATGTCTTGCTGATTACCACCAAAAATTGTGTAATTAGCAAAAATCTAAATTAGCCATGTATTCTTCCTGATTTTCAGGTTCATTTGCATGGGGGGTAAGGGGGGCACAGTTACAACAGTCTCAGTTGTGAGGCCTTCTCCTCAACCCTTTCCTCCAGTTGGCAGAGCTCTTCTTTTTAGTTTTCTACGAAGTGTGCCGGACTTTGTGATAAGTTCAGCCATTTTGGACCCGGCCCTTCCCTCAGCCTGCTCAGCCAACTTGTCGGCATCATTTTCAAGTGACTCACAGACACTGCTTAGTACCCAACACTGGGTTCTGAGGTCCAACAGCTCCTCCTCTTCTGCCTTCCGCTTCAGAGCATGTGCTGCACTTTCATTTTTTTCTTTCATTCTCCAGGTGCAGTCTGTACTGAGATCTTGCAGATGCAGCAGAGGCACTTTTAAAACACCCCCACAACTGCTGATCCAGTCACAGACTAATCGCAGTGATTCTTCCTGGAGGTTACAGGTTTCCACCTCATTGTTGATTTTAAATCCTTGTTACGTCCCGCGGGCCTAGGGGACAAGGAAGCAACATACGATCTGGAAATGATCCAAAGAAAACCAGAATCGTTCGTAAAACAAATAATGTTTATTTAAAAGAAAAGCCAAAAACAGCCACAACACAAAACAATCCCCAAACCGAAGATGAAAAACCTATAAAGGGGAAAAACACAAAATCTCCATACGGGAGATGCCACTTATCTTGTTAGGGGACAAAAGAAAAAGAAATACGTTGAGCACACTGGCACTGGCAGCCAAAGCAACCACACCCAAACCTCCAGAACCCCGGAGCACATCGGTGGTCAACCCACCGACAAAACTACTCTCCATACTACAGCTGCTCAAACCACCAACACCACCGACTGCTTCACCACCACTATCTCCTCTCTCCGGCGCCGCCTCCTTTTATCCTGCAGCCCTGATTAGGAGGAGACGCACCTGCAGAGGAGAGAGAGAGAGAGAGAGAGAGAGAGAGACAAAACAGCATGTAGCCGTAACAATCCTCTTTCAACAGTGGCTTTGCACCTCGCCGCATGGGAAACTTTTGGCTATGTCGGAGTCTGTCAATATGTTTTGGAATAGCTTCCCGATGCCGCCATTCGAGGAGTACGAGTGATGTTGGCTGCAGTATTCAGGCACCAGAGAACCTCAGCTCTGAGCATTGATGTTGGTGTCAGGAGGGTCTGCTGCCTGTCTGCTGCACCCATCACATTGCTGGTAATACTGGTTTGCTGCTGAGGTGTGAAGGCAATACTTGTTCTTGTAGCTGACCTTGAGGTTGCAGTGCTTTGTGTAGCACCAAAAAACGTAATAGGGATCTGCTCCTCGCGTGCGTGAATCTGCTGCTGGTGAATGGTGGATGCTTGGTGTGATTTGATCGCCGTCACACCGTTCCAGGTCAAATTTTATATTTTTTCTGCACACTTTACAAAACGCCACTCGATCATTCCCCATAACCGGCTTAAGCCAGTCTTTGAATGCTGAGCCATCGAGCCAAAGTAGTGAAAACTTACATTTTCCCATGACAAGGTGCAAAATGACTCACTAGTCTAAACATATTAGGAGATCGCAACACCACGCATGCGCACAGCAGATCGGACAGCAGAACCAATCGAGTCTATCAACGTCAGCTCAGGTCCAGCTGAGTAGTTATATTTTTATGCAGATTTTATAGTTAAATGAATTTAAAACAAAAAGTCTGCATCAATGGAAAAGTCAAAATATATTGAAGGGATGATGAAAAATTTACTACCAAGTCAAATTCTGTTTGTTACCTTTTACTACCTTTTTAATAGCCTTGATTTGAGCTCATTTGATTTACTACCTTTTACTACCCTGCTGAAACCCTGTATCAGTGCGTTGGGCTGACACTTTACATATGGCTTCTGAAGCTGCCGAAGGTTTTGGTGTACCAGTTCATTCTTCTGTGTTCCGTATCCTTAGGTCATGGCCAGAGACCAGTTCCTCATTATTGCATGCATACGAGTGACCCTGCAGGAAATGCTCTCATTGACAGCAGAAACGGCATGGATGATTATCCGTACGGCCATACCACCCTGAACCCACCCGATCTCCTCTGGTCTCAGAAGCTACGCAGGGCCGGGCCTGGTTAGTACTTGTACGGGAGACCACCTAGGAATACCAGGTGCTGTAAGCTTTTGAGGTGGCTGTAGCTCAGGAGGTAGAGCAGGTCACCTACTGATCGGGAAGGTTGGCAGTTCGATTCCTGGCTACTCCATGCCAGTGTATCCTCGGGCAAGATACTTAACCCCAAGTTGCTCTCCGACGCACGCGTTGGAGTATGGATGTGTGTGAATGTTAGATAATAAAAGCGCTTAGCTTAGTTAATCATGGAAGTGTCATGGATCAGCTGTGTGGCAGGAAAGAAGGGGACCCCAAGGCAGACGAGGTAAATGGAAAAGACAGTCTTTAATTGGCAAAGTGCAGGACGGAACCAGGAACAAAACCAGAACTCAAAACCAGGACAAAAATGAACCACAGAGGAACACAGCAGGGGAGCGAACGACGACGACGCGACAAGGACAAAGTGAAAACACCGACAATATAAACACAGCAGGTAATGGGCAAATGGGAAACAGCTGGGAGGGAAACACAGCAAGCACAATTAAACCAAAAGCGCACGGACAAAAGACCTACCAAAATAAAACAGGAAAGAACCTAACAGAGTACACACTGGCTGAACACCTGGGAATACAGACACCGAAGGATAACCGACACCAGCACAACAGAGCACAAGGGAACAGAAACAGTGAAACCATAATAAAACAGAACTAAATCACCGGAACATAGAATACTGGGCCACCGGCCCCGGACCATGACAGTACCCCCCCCTTAAGGGCCGGCTCCCGACGGCCAAAACCAGAAAACAAAACCAGACAAGGGCGGGAGGCGGGGGACCAGGAAGGAGGGCCCGAAACAAAAACAGACAGGGAGCAAACAAAGTCAGGAACAAACCCAAAAACACAAGGAAGCACTGGAGCAAGGGTAGAGCACAAGGGCAACAAACAATAAGCACAAGGAACCGAACAAAGAAAAGCAATGGCACAAGCTGAATACAGTCCAAAAACCAGAGCAAAAACACGGGGATGAGAAAACAAAAAAAAACAACCGGATGAAACAAAAAGCGACGGCACAAGGCCGGAGAGCTCCAATGTCCAAAACAGGGGGTCGAAACAAGGAACAGTCCAGGAGCTATGACAAAACAAAAACAGCAGGGGAAAAAACAGTCCACAGTTCAGGGGAGTCAGTGGGAAATCCAAAACAAAAAACACACAGTTCAGGAGGCCGCAGAGGCCAAGGGGCCACAAAGCAAAGTCCCAACGAGGGAGGCCGACCGCGCTCCCAGCGGCGGCGGCGACGAGGACGAGAAGGAATCACTGGAGGCCGACCGCGCTCCCAGCGGCGGCGGCGACGACGAGGGGGAGTCACTGGAGGCCGACCGCGCTCCCAGCGGCGGCGGCGACGACGACGACGAGGAGGAGTCACTGGAGGCCGACCGCGCTCCCAGCGGCGGCGGCGACGGGGAGCAGGCACCGGAGGCTGACCGTGCTTCCAGCGGCGGCGGCGGAGACGAGGAGAAGACACTGGAGGCCGACCGCGCGGCATGCGGCGGCGACGAGGAGGGGTCACTGGAGGCCGACCGCGCTCCCAGCGGCGGCGGCGACGAGGAGGGGTCACTGGAGGCCGACCGCGGGGCATGCGGCGGCGGAGAAGGGCAACCCCGGGCTCTGGTGGGGAACCCTCGGGTGACGCGGAGCGCTCGGACTGAGCAGAGACCCCCACCGGCTCGGACTGAGCGGGACCCCCTGGCTCGGAGCGCTCGGACTGAGCGGAGACCCCCATCGGCTCGGACTGAGCGGGACCCTCGTGCGCGGAGCGCTCGGACTGAGCGGAGACCCCCATCGGCTCGGACTGAGCGGGACCCTCTGGCGCGGAGCGCTCGGACTGAGCGGGACCCCCTGGCTCGGACTGAGCGGAGACCCCCATCGGCTCGGACTGAGCGGGACCCTCTGGCGCGGAGCGCTCGGACTGAGCGGAGACCCCCATCGGCTCGGACTGAGCGGGACCCTCTGGCGCGGAGCGCTCGGACTGAGCGGGACCCTCTGGCGCGGAGCGCTCGGACTGAGCGGAGACCCCCATCGGCTCGGACTGAGCGGGACCCTCTGGCGCGGAGCGCTCGGACTGAGCGGAGACCCCCATCGGCTCGGAGTGAGCTGAGCCCATGGGCTGAACGGGGCCTACATAGTGAGGCACCGGATGCGTAGGCTGGGACCGCGGAACAGGGCACACTGCTGCTTTATTGAGCAGGGGCTGCTCGGGGAATAGCCGAGGTGCAGGGGACTGCGTGGAAGCAGGCCGGGAGACGACTGGCTGCGTGGAAGCAGGCCGGGAGACGACTGGCTGCGTGGAAGCAGGCCGGGAGACGACTGGCTGCGTGGAAGCAGGCCGGGAGCCAGAGAGAGCGGGCTGTGAGCTAGGGAGATCTGGCTGCGTGGAAACAGACCGAGAGCTAGGGAGATCTGGCTGCGTGGAAACAGACCGAGAGCTAGCTGACACTGGGGCCTGAGAGGGAGCTGACACTACTGGAGCTACAGAAGGAGCAGGAGCTGAGGGAACTGGGACCAAAACCGAAGGAACTAAGACAGGGGCTGAGGGAGCTGACTGAGAGGGCACTGAAACAGCTGACACTGGGGACCGAGGAAGAGCGACTGGAGCTAGAGCTGACTGAGGGCGAGGGGGAGCGACTGGAGCTAGAGCTGACTGAGGGCGAGGGGGAGCGACTGGATCTAGAGCTGACTGAGGGCGAGGGGGAGCGACTGGAGCTAGAGCTGACTGAGGGCGAGGGGGAGCGACTGGAGCTAGAGCTGACTGAGGGCGAGGGAGAGCGACTGGAGCTAGAGCTGACTGAGGGCGAGGGAGAGCTGCTGGCTGCATGGGAGCAGACTGAGGGAGAGCCGACTGCGTGGAGACTGACTGAGAGCTAGAGAGAGCCGACTGCGTGGAGACTGACTGAGAGCTAGGAAGAGCTGAGGCTGAGGGAGCTGATGCGGGGAGAGCTACAGAGGCTGACTGAGACTGGGAGGTGGCTGGAGCGACAGCTGACTGAGACTGGGAGGTGGCTGGAGCGACAGCTGACTGAGACTGGGAGGTGGCTGGAGCTACAGCTGACTGAGACTGGGAGGTGGCTGGAGCTACAGCTGACTGAGACTGGGAGGTGGCTGGAGCTACAGCTGACTGAGAGACAGGCTGAAGAGGCACTGTGGACGACACTAAAAACTGCTGTGAAGGCTTGGACCTGGCTGCCCCCACCCGCGGAACAGGAACGGGTGCAGAGGTCAGCCCGTCCGTGGCTGCCCCCACCCGCGAAACAGGAACGGGTGCAGAGGTCAGCCCGTCCGTGGCTGCCCCCACCCGCGGAACAGGAACGGGTGCAGAGGTCAGCCCGTCCGTGGCTGCCCCCCCCCGCGAAACAGGAACGGGTGCAGAGGTCAGCCCGTCCGTGGCTGCCCCCACCCGCGGAACAGGAACGGGTGCAGAGGTCAGCCCGTCCGTGGCTGCCCCCACCCGCGGAACAGGAACGGGTGCAGAGGTCAGCCCGTCCGTGGCTGCCCCCACCCGCGGAACAGGAACGGGTGCAGAGGTCAGCCCGTCCGTGGCTGCCCCCACCCGCGGAACAGGAACGGGTGCAGAGGTCAGCCCGTCCGTGGCTGCCCCCACCCGCGGAACAGGAACGGGTGCAGAGGTCAGCCCGTCCGTGGCTGCCCCCACCCGCGGAACAGGAACGGGTGCAGAGGTCAGCCCGTCCGTGGCTGCCCCCCCCCGCGAAACAGGAACGGGTGCAGAGGTCAGCCCGTCCGTGGCTGCCCCCCCCCGCGAAACAGGAACGGGTGCAGAGGTCAGCCCGTCCGTGGCTGCCCCCACCCGCGGAACAGGTACGGGTGCAGAGGTCAGCCCGTCCGTGGCTGCCCCCACCCGCGAAACAGGAACGAAGCCATCAGTCTTTGAACCCCCAGTTCTTTCTGTGGCTAATTTCTTAGGAGCCAGTTCAGGGGTGTCAGAATGACAGACCTCTATGACAAAGGCCCTAACTAGGGCAGGAAGAGAGTCCAAAAGCCAGGGATGTACTGACAACAGATTACGTAGCCTCTGCACTATAGCTTCCTTTTGCCTTTCACAATGAAGTTCAAGCCACAGATCACACAGCTTATAAACAAAGTTACACACATCCGACCGGGAGCCCTCAGCAGGGAAACCGTTCTTTGTAGACAAACACGAAACGTCTTTATCCTTGGCTGTCAGTGAAACAGGGAATTTGGGGCTGGGTTTTACAGCCTGCTCAAAAAACACATGTCCTTTAGCGGCTCCTTTGTTCAGCCCAATGTCAAGGAACTCAGTCTTTACATTAACAGGCATGGCAACAGAGTTACTCACGGAACCTGGTGACTGAGTATGAAGCGGCGACGGCTGTGTGGAATCTGGAGGCTGTGGTGACCGTCTCCGCGGCGTTATCCCGCTCTGCTCCCGCAGCGATTCTCTACGATGCTGTCGGGAGCTTGGCCTTCCTCCCTCAGCAGCAGGCAGCGGTGAAGCAGAAGTGCTGGGAGGCCAGGGACCCCTGTGTCCCAGGAATCGGAAAAATGACTCCTCCGGAGTCATTCCGGGCGGCGGCTCCGGCGAAAAGTCTCTTTGCTTCCTCCGGGATCTCGTCCTCCGTGGCTGCGGCATGGAAAACCGCGGCGTCATACCGCACGGCTCCGGGGACGAATCATGCAGCTGCTGCCAGGGATTCCCCTTCCGCCATGGCTGCGGCGCCCGCTGAGGAGGGGAGGGACCAGTGAGCGGAGTGACAGGTGAGCGAGCGGCAGGAGACAAAAAAATTCCGCCAGTGCGGATAACTCGTGGCTTAGGAGGAGGAGGTGAGTGGCGTCGCCGGGGACCGTTCCAAAAAGCAGGTCCCCCCAGCGCCAGGCGAGTGCCACTGTAGGGGTCGGAGTCTGCGGGGTCCATTCGTGGTCGCGTCGTACTGTCATGGATCAGCTGTGTGGCAGGAAAGAAGGGGACCCCAAGGCAGACGAGGTAAATGGAAAAGACAGTCTTTAATTGGCAAAGTGCAGGACGGAACCAGGAACAAAACCAGAACTCAAAACCAGGACAAAAATGAACCACAGAGGAACACAGCAGGGGAGCGAACGACGACGACGCGACAAGGACAAAGTGAAAACACCGACAATATAAACACAGCAGGTAATGGGCAAATGGGAAACAGCTGGGAGGGAAACACAGCAAGCACAATTAAACCAAAAGCGCACGGACAAAAGACCTACCAAAATAAAACAGGAAAGAACCTAACAGAGTACACACTGGCTGAACACCTGGGAATACAGACACCGAAGGATAACCGACACCAGCACAACAGAGCACAAGGGAACAGAAACAGTGAAACCATAATAAAACAGAACTAAATCACCGGAACATAGAATACTGGGCCACCGGCCCCGGACCATGACAGGAAGTGCTTGTATGAATGGGTGTGAATGGGTAAGTGTAAATGTGTTGTATAAGTGCTTTGAGTGGTCAAACAGAAAAGCGCTATATAAGTCCATTTACCATTATGACTGCCTGCACCTTTATGACAGGTTATGCGTCACCTGCAGACTGAAAAAGTGGGGGATAAAACTTTTGTGCTGTCTGACAACACAGGCTACACTGTGGACTTCAACATTTACACAAGCAGGTCCACTCTGGTAACTGGGAGTGGGCTGTCGTTTGATGCTATGATATCACTCATCAAAAAAAGCCATCTGGGATCTGGTTATCACATCTATTGTGATAATTTTTATACCAGCACCTGTATGACCTGGGGTTTGGAGCCTGTGGCACATTTCGGGACACAAGAATTGGCATTCCAAAAACCAAAGTCAATGCCCTGACAAAAAAGTCTCCAAGAGGAACCAACAGGTGGATCAGAGAGGGATCTCTCGTCTTCATCAAATGGTTGGACATGAGGGAGGTGGGTGTGTGCTCCACCCTGCACACTGCCTTCTCAGGGGACACTGTCAAGAGAGCATGCAGGGTTGGTGCCAGTGCTGTCCACTGTGAAGGACTACAACCGCTTTGAGGGTGGTTTTGACCTATCGTGTCAGTTGATTGGCTCCTATTCCTCATGGAGACAAAGCAGAAAGTGGTACATTGCAATGCTGCATCATTTTATTGACATTGCTGTAAGAAACAGCTATTTGCTCATCAAAGAACTGTGTGGCAGACTGGAGCAGCAGCAGCTGATGATGCACCAGGCCCTCCAGGAACTGCTGACAGCTGAGATCTGTGAGGTCCCCTCACAGACAGTCCTGGAGAGCTATGCTTGAAGGGGCACCTGGAAGTGCTCAGGAAGTGCAAGCTGTGTGGGAAGAGCACTCCCTTCATGTGTGAGGCATATGAAGTACCTCTTTGTGTGATTGTGGACAGGAACTGTCACAAGTGTAAAAATAAAGATCTTTCTTTGTGGTTTACTGCACTTCTTAGTAATTTAATTAGTTGCTATGGTGTTATTATATGCATATAATTTTTAAAAATGGGCTATAGAGATTATATTGATGTATAGCAAATTAAATTTCTCCAAAAACTGGCATTGCAGCATGTAAAAATGTAAAGATAAGGTCAGGCGGACTTGTTCTATGGTAGGTAATAAAGGGTTCAAGAAAATAAAAGTGAGCTTGCTATTCCATCAAATTTCTACTGAATAATTCGTCAAATAAACTGCACCACAAAGAGTTTTTATTTAATAAAAAGTAGGGGTGGGACTCAATTAAAAAAATTAATCGAATTAATTACAAGCTTTGTAATTAATTAATCGAAATTAATCGCATTTTAATCGCATTTCAATATTTGACATGAGAAATATTAATTTAAGTTGATGAATAAATCAATATACATAAGCTTAAACTTCAAAATTTTGTTTATTTTCCCACCAGTCTACTACACAGACCAATGAAGGGTGGAAGTGCTCCTGTGATAAGCAAACACCTGAAATTAAAGTTAAAGTTAAGCACCATAACTGGATAGTTTTATTCAACATTAATGTCTCACTTGTTATAGTTGGAAATTAATCATTCTCTCAGCTGTATTCCTTGATGTTGAAATGTGTTATGCTTGTTTTAACAGCTTATTTTGAATTAAAGACTTAAAATTAAACCACAAAAAGGAGAAAAAGTTCGTTCTCCGTTTAACCAGCTGCTTTACACAGCTGTGCTTCGCACTCACGGTTGCTAGGCGACATGAGCTACGCAGAGGTGACGGCAGCTGATATGAAGGCTAACTGCTCACTTCTGGCCTTTGCGTCTTCGTGGGCTGCGAAAGACGTGGGCCGGGTCCTTCGCAGGATGCGGCCCCTAATTTGGACATTGTGCATCGATATAATCTGTATGCCGGGAACTCGTGCACTGAGAAACGTTCCACGGTGCAAAGTGCGATTAAAATGCGTTAAAAATTTTAACGCGTTAATTTCCCCGTAATTAATTAATCGAAATTAACGCGTTAAAGTCCCACCCCTAATAAAAAGCTGACCTGAGGGCGGATCCGTCCCCGGGGTTTATGGCTGTCTGGGTCACAGTTTCTTCAGTAAACTGTCAGCTTTTCTCCAGATTTTTATCTTCAGTTTCTGCCTCCTGCAGTTCATCCGGGTTTGAGATCAAGTTGGGTAAATGATGACGGTAGACATTATAAAAGAAATTATATAGTTTATATTAAACTTTTATTCTATGAAGATGACAGCCTGTCGCAGAGGAGCAGAAACTTCCAGTATGACATCTAATGTGCTCATTTTTTTTCTAGTGTTGTGTAGTCCATTATTGTAAAATGAAAAGTTCTTAAGAGATTATTAGAAGGTTTTAAGGGTTAAAATGTTAAATGTTCTGGTGCTCTGCTCAACAGTATGATTAATTTTTTTTCTGAGAGAAGCCAGTTGATTCTAATAATGAAGTAAATGCTCTGTTGAGGCTGTCATTTTAAACATCTACATGATGTTTTTAGTGGGTAATTTTGCCTTGTGAAAAACATTTTTGAAGGTGCTGTATAAAGTTTATTATTATTACAGTTGTTCTGATTGTCCCTCATATTTTGTCCGTCAAACGAGCTGAACAGCTGGCTCCAATCCACCTGGTGAAGTGAGATGGTGTAGCCTCTTCTAAAATGAGAACCAATGTGCATTTTGTGGAGCAGCTTCAGGGGCAAATCATTAATAATATAATTTTGAGTAATTTTACTGCAAATCACACATTTTAACCCCATGGTGGTGCTAGAGGAAAAGTTAGAATAATGATGATTTTTGCTATCTCAGTCAGCCTCCCAGAGGTGTGTATGCTACACAGCATGTTATACATATTTTTTTTAAGTTTTTTTTTGTTAATACAGGTTTACGTTTGTAAAGTCGAGTTATTTGTACTTAATATACAGTTGTTAGTATTCATCATCTGGGAACCATGAATGTGCAGAGTAAATTTTCTGCCAAAAAGAAGTGAAATTTTGTCTTGATTAGCATAAAACAGTCAAACAAATGCATATGATTTCGAGGTAATACTTTTAACAGAAAGCAGGATAATACCAAAGGGGCAGGAACTGCTGTTTGACTGTATAGACTGTGATAACCAATCAGAAGGTGACCTGTGTCACTTCATCTCACTCAGTCACTTAAATATCAACACGTTTCCTAGTATAGCCATTGTCAGGATGACTCTGTTATTGGTAACACTTCTTCTATTTCACCAAGGATGTAAGTTTTACCTAATTATAACCTATTTTTTATTTTATTTTTTATTTTTTGTCCAAATTGGCAATCTGAGTAGATATGTGATGGTTAGGGATGATTTTCACCTGTCCAAATTATTTACATGCTGGACTAATTGTGTTTCACATGTTTTGTTTAAATTTACTGCAGATTCGCTGGTTCAGGTGACCACCGTTCAACTTGGTGAACCTGTAACTCTGACATGTGTTTTACCTCCTGGTGATTTAAGCAGCAAAGTTCACTGGTACAAGCAGAGTGCAGGAGAAACTCTGAAATTGATTGCGACACTGCGGCGAACTACACACCCTCAGTATGAAAGAGAGTTTTCTGGTGGAAGGTTGGAAGTAAAAGACAATAAGAACATCAGCAATCTGTCCATATTCAGGACAATCCCTGAAGATGAAGGAATGTATCACTGTGCAGTCATGGAATGGAATGTGAATACTTGGAGTGGAACCTATTTGTTATTAAAAGGTAATTATGTGACTGCAGCCTTTTGGACTCACTGTGAAAACTTAACCACACATAAAGGTGTCATGTTAATAAGTCTTAGTGAAAATAACTTTTTTCACATGGGTGGTTAAAAAAAATATAGATTCAAAATATTTAAAATATCAAGTTTAGGTTAGGAATGTTAATGTGTTTGTAAATCTATTTCCAATTTTACTCTCTCCCATTTGTCATTTTACAGTACAGTACATTATATGTTTAAACAAAAAGTTATGGGAAACTGTACACACACAAATTATATATTTGAATTTTAAATTTTTTTACAAAGTCTAAGTAAATGTTATAGAGCACCATTGGGAGGTCATTTTTAAAGAGTTTTTCTTGTTTTGTTTTGTTATGTATGTTTTAATCACACAGGAAAAACCCAGAGGACATCAAACTTAATTGTTGCTCAGTGGCCAACAGTATTGGATCCAGTCCGTCCAGGTGATCCTGTGTCTCTCCAGTGTTCAGTCCTCTCAGATTCTGATAACAAGACGTGTCCAGTAGAGCTCAGTGTCCTCTATTTCAGAGAAGGATCAAATAAAGCTCATCCAAACATCATCTACACTGATGGAAAGAGGCAAGCTGAATGTGAGAAGAGGTCCGACACTCAAAAGAGTTGTGTTTATCGCTTCTCTAAGAACGTCAGCTCCTCTGATGCTGGGACTTATTACTGTGCTGTGGCCACATGTGGGGAGATATTACTTGGAAATGGAGCTACACTGAAAATCGGTATGATTTAACCCAATAATGAAAATGGTCATCATAACATGTTTAAGCTAACATCACTGATAAGTCTTTTCAGAAGTAATGACATATTTTTTTGTTTGTTTATTTTCTAGAGGAAACAGGTTTGGCATCTATTGCACTGGTGATAGCAATAATCTGCTTGGTCATTTCTGTGATTGTAAACATTGTTTTCACCTGTTACAGAAGTCCAAGAGTAGCATGTAAAAAATGTAAAGGTAAGTTCAATTAAATTTTCAATTCAGTTTTATTTACATAGCAGCAAATCACAATTAGTCACCTCAACGCGTGTTATAGTGCAAGGTAAAGACCATAGAATATGTTTTGTCCACTGAAGCAAATACTCTAGTGAAGTCCCAGATTATATGTAACACTAATTTTCTGATTATTGTTCGTTCATGTATGTTAAATCAAACATTTGAGTTTGAGTCTTTGCTGTTTGTGCTGTACCTCCAAAAACTTTAAATTTTTGTGATCAATGTTAATGTGAACAATGTTAAAAACTGAGAAAAGAAATTTATAATTTTAATTTCATTACAGCTTTTAAATTAAAATTGTTGAATTAACAGGTCTCAATGTGGTGTTTGTGAAAAATGAAATAATGCACATATGAAAAATCTCCTACATCACATCATATTGTTCTATTTTTTTTTCATCGTGAATAGACGGCACCTCTTCACAAGCAAGAAATGACAACCTGTGTCAACAACTGGATGATATTGTAAATAATTATGTTAACTTTTTCTTTTTGATAATTCATTACTATGATTCCCAACAGCAGTTCCAACATTTAATGAGCTTTTAATTTCACACAGAATGAAGCTGAACATGATCTGAACTATGCTGCAATATATTTCTCTGGAAGGAACAACAAAAGGACAAAAGGAACAAATAAAAAAGAGCAGAAGACTGAAGAATGTGTGTATTCTCAAGTTAAGCGCTGATCTGGATTTGTTAATGTATACTATTCCAAAGTGAATAAAATCACGTTGTGTGCTTATGTGCAACTTTCCTGGATACAAAATGTGACATGAGAGGGCAGCCCAATTCAACAAGAGCTCAGTGTTGTGTTACAACGGTAATCAGTTTGTTCTACATTGCTTGTACTTCTGGTTCAGTAATTTTTAAGGCCTCATTTAAATTAGTTGTACTATTTATTTTGGTCTTTCAGGTGTGAAAATTATCATATTATCATATCATTATCATATTAATATACGTTGCTTAATAGGCTGTTCAATGTTTGTTCATAGTAGTTCAAACTTTAGTCCCCATGTAATATGTGAGGCCAGCTGAAGTGACTAGTTTATTGTGCACTGTCCAAACTTTTCTGGTAATTATTATAGGAAATAATTTTAACTGAAGTCTACACCATGTGATGTAGGTAAGAATATATTGTAACTATTTAAATAGATATTTTAAAACTATTTCTTGAAGATATTTAAATGATTACATCAATATAATGCTATTTGGTCTCATGCTGGTAGATATATTGCAGTTGAGTGCAATGACTCTAGTAAATCATAACATGGTGCTCCAAAGAACGGAGGCAAATATCCAGCAAATAAATCAGGATCCAGTGGATAGACACATCTAAGACAGTGCTTTCATTTTTAAGTTGAACATTTGTCATATCTGTACAAACAATTGATCAACAAACCAACAAGCAATGGACATCTCCTTTGGGTAATACGCCAAGTCGAGTGTTTCTTAAAAAGTTAAATTTAACTTTGTCAAACTGTTTCACATTGGCAACCATTATTTTACAGTACAGATAATGCACATAAATTATAGATGTTATAATTAGGAAATGAAAATGTGAAATAGGCATCATGAAAATTCCAACATTTTGTCATTATTTAATCACCATTTGTAAAAACAATTGTGAACTAAATGTGCATGTTTAAGCAAAACTTGAAAGACCTTATACAGTGGGGGAAGTAATTATTTGATTCCCTGCTGAATTTGTAAGCTTGCTCATTACAAAGAAATTAAGTGCACCTCAATCTTTTCCTCTCCAGGTCCTAGGTGCTTTTCGGGCCACCAGAGACTCCCTTAGCATTTAAGACCTTGTTGGGAGTTCCCAGTCCAGTCCTTTGTTAAATCACTCCACAAACACCTTGATTGGAATGAACCTCCTTCCAATAAAACTCGTTTTGAGTGTCTTAAACACTCAGAACCAAGCAGGCCAAGTAAACGATTATTTTCCTTTAAAAGTGTGCTTTCCTCCAACTGAGATCTCTAATCCAGATCAGCTTAGAACAGCTGCTGCTGTGCTCTACAGCCCCCTTGCTTCATGTCTCTTGCAACCAGAGTTCCTCCTTTCTCTCCCTTCTTTAGAGGAGGGCCCATAACCCACGCCAGTCAACTGCTTCCAGTACTCAACTCCAAATACCTGGAAGCTGGACTAGAGTGGAACCTCCACTCCCACATGGGCGTCGGCTACATCACACACACAAAAAAAACAAACAACAAAATCATGTAAAACTTAAAGGAGACATATCATGCAAAATCCACTTTTTTTAGCCCTTAAATAACACTTTTTTGTGTACTTTGAGTGTGTAGGAGTGCAGAAAATTTAAATTTATTCTCTCCCGGTGCTGCGTAGATATCTTTATATTGTTTATGGGTCATATTTTTCAGTCTGTTCAGTTTTCTCTATTCCCTGTTACATGTTCTTATGTTACATCACTGTACTTGCTGTGGAACTGCTTATCAAGGTCATGGACTTCCGGCTTACCAATTTCGTGAATCCGCCATTTTTTTCTCACAGTGATTTTGTAGTCCAAGTTCAGTTATGCCGAAGTTGCAAGTAGGTAAGTCAAAATATTCAGTTGTTGGGTGTGTTAACCCACACAATTCCTGACATCGCCTCCAGCATCAGAGCCTCTTCAAAGTGCCTGTTTCTCTGCCGGTAGCTAATCATATTGCTGCTATCAGACTACAAAAATGGCTGAAAGGGGTGGCGTGGAACGCTCCGTGACCTGGAGGGGGCGGGGCATGAAATGTCTCATTCACATTTAAAGATATCAAACCAAAATAAGTTACTCTAATACGTGACTCAGATCAGGGGTAAACGAGGAGTCTGTGGAGCTACAATAACGAGGAATTCAGACCAAAGCATTGCAGTTCTACTTTATATAGACCACAAGTGAATGATTTTCATCTAAAAAAGTAGGATTTAAAAGCATAATATGTGCCCTTTAAAACATGAAATAATCCTAACCCAATGCTTAGTACAGACATCACCAATAGGCGGACCTCGGTCCGCATCCGGAAATGATGTCTCAAGCTGACCCGAACCTAATACCAAAACAGAAATAACACTTAATTAAAATCTTGTTGAGCGTTTTCTGGTTTACCAGCGCAGCTTTTACAGTCCTTACGGTAGTAGTGAAGCATCCAAGGAAACCCACTGACCAATTGCATGCGAGTTTGGCTATACCACGTGATACCACCAAGCTGGTTCCTGCCGGCTGGTAAAGTTTGTAACAAACAGGGTTATTATAGTTAACGAAAACGAACTAAATAATGAAAACTGAACCTGAAAAAAACATTTTCAATAACTGAAATAAATAAAATCTATAATTAAAAGCAAAAAGAAACTGCCGAGAAACTGCACTGATCCTTCAACGTAACCTGGCGTGCGCCTCAGGAGAAATCGAACTACATGTCGGGTCCACACAGCCCACAAGGTTGTGACTAACCTGTTCAGTCCTTGTGCGTTTCTGGCTATTTTTTGCTGCAGTGTTTGAATTTATCAGTGAGAGAATAACAATCAGGAATAATAATCAAAGCATCAATATAAGGACTCACAAATGTCAGTAAATTCCTGGAGGCAGACTGCTGAAACTATCGGAATGGATGTGAGGAAATGAAGAAAGTGGAAAAACAGGGAAAAATATGTTTGCAGCCAAAAAACTGAGCACAAAGAGCGAAGACCAAAAAAGTCCCAGCTGGCACCGCATATAAAACAACAGCACGTGACCGCAAGGTAATTAACATACACAATCCACTTACACAAGCATAAATGGTTTGCCACATAAGTAGGTTGTGTACAGAGGCCGCAAAGCTAGCTCTCCGAGCAGCTCCAAAACAGAAGCAGCTTCATGTGGTGAGAACATCAGGATGCAGCTGGATTTGAGCTTTGATTCCTTCAAATGTTCAGTTTGTTTTTGTTCAACGTTCCCTGTGTTCTGATGTTTAACACCACGTGTACTGCACTGACGCTGACTTTTGTTGTAGAGTTTATTCAGTTTTGGAGTTCATGTTTTTCTTTGTTTCTCCTTGTTGATTAGATTAGATTAGGTTCAACTCATTGTCATTGTGCGCACAAGGCACACAACGAAATGATCGTTCCAGATCACTCATCCAGAGACGAGCATCTGTCGGCGCTGATGTTCATGTGTTTCCTTAATATTACACACATTGCTATTTTGTGAACAGTTGGTTGTTAAATGCAATTTTTTAACGGTATCATTTGTCGAGTTATTATTACACAATAGTCACTCTTGCACCTGACAAAGTATGAAAAAGTAAAACTGACAAAACCTAAACTAAAACTAAGCAGACCTCAGGAAATTTTGTCTGACTGGACCTCTTTAAATTTTATTTGAATACCCCTGGCTTAGTAGGTGATTCAGTTACTCCACATTGCACAGATGTCTTCTTTTGGCTTGAACAAGTGCATTAAAGTCAGTCTCAGTGTCTGAGGTGAACAGGACAGTCACATCAATAGCAAATGCAAGATCTGCCTTCCATTCTGCACTCAAGAGCTCTGGAATGTCTTTTTACAAAACTTAGTTTGAGTTTCTTCTCAGGTCCCATATGCTCTATAGCACTTTGCCCATGCCGAGCCATCTGACAGCTGAACATGGCTTTCTTTTGCAGGTTTGCTAGCAAAGGTTCAGATGTCCCAATCTGCATCAGTCAAGTCCTTGTATTTCTCTGTTTAGTCCTGTAATGGTGATTCAAATTGTAATCCTTAAACACAGCAATCTGCTCTCCAGAAACTAAGCACACACCTTTGTCTTTAGTAACTAAATACATTGAAGCTGTTAAAAATGTTGTTAAAAATGTTCAGATTCTTAAATCTGTTTTTTTTTTTACATGAATTGACAGCTTTCAGGGCTAGCTCACATCTTTCATCCAACACCTCTACACTACTGCACTCGCTTGCACACATGTACAGATATTAATAAAAAAATAGCAGTCACCTTCAAAATAAAAGCAACAATACTGTGTTGTGATTTCCCACAAAATCACAGAAAAGTAAGCCATTGGGAAGTCTTGAAAGAGTGCTTGGTGGCTGAAATGGTACCAACTACATGATGTAAACCTAATTTTCCTGTTGACCTCATGCAAAGGTGGCAATGGACAATCAAAATACAATGCCCAGCTCTGGACTAAAGCCTGATCTTGTCTGTGAAGTCGCTCACAATTAATGTGGTGAGACCATCTTGCTAATATTATAGTATACAATACTTTTTATTTGATAATTCATAAAATCATGCATAAATTAATACAAGAACAGGCAATTATATTATTATGTAAGGAACAATGTGACACATCACGTTTTCAGTAAAATTAGAAACAAATTCTTTATTAGTTTATTTTCAATGAAAGAGATCAGTGCTCAAAGCTGACCCACAGGTTTCCATAGACTTTCACATTCTGTATTTAACTTGAGAATAAACACTTTCTTCAGTTTCCCGTTCATTCTTCTTCTTTCCTCTTGCAGCTTTCTTTCCAGAGAAATGCAGTGCAGCATAGTTCAGATCATATCCATCTTCAGTCTATGCAAAAGAGTGCCATTAGGACTGTAAAATCATTTAAATCAATTAAAAAATATGTTTTGTTCTGATTACTTACACTGCTGCCCACTCTTTGCCTCATATCATCTTGTCTTGTTTGTGAAGACCTGTTTTCTGTTCATAATGGTGATAACAGAGGGATGATATCGACTTTATCTGAATTGTTAGGCTGGTTCAACGATTACATTTAAATTATTGACCTTGATGTGGTCAATAAGTGTGCATGTAACACAATATTGAGACTCAAACCATTTAAAGTAAACATTTGATTTTACATTGGTTAATGATATTTATCTGCAAAGATAAAGATAAACTTAATGTCCCTAATGTGGTCAAATGCAATGAGGTGTCCCTGGAGCAGGCAATATCAAGACTAACATATACAACAAATATGTGATGCTACATTAATTAAAAAGATGCTTTTAATGTGAGGAAAACAAAAGCACTATTATAAATTCAAATGCAATAGACAGCTCTTACCATTAAAGTGTTCACATGCTACTCTTGGAGTTTGGCAGATGAAAATAACATTGAGAATCACAGAAATGACCAAGCAGATTATTACTATCACCAGCGTAGTAAATTCAGAACCTGCAGTTTGTTCTACAAAAACAAAAAAAGTATGAGTAATTGTCAAACAGTCTGACAGTGATATATATATATATATATATATATATAGCAGTGATCATACCTATTTGCAGTTTAGTTCCATTTCCAAATAATATCTTCCCACATGTGGCGACAGCACAGTGGTAAGTCCCTTCATCAATGGAGCTGACGTTCTTAGAGAAACGATAAACACAACTCTGCTGAGTCTCAGATCTTTTCTCACATTCATGATGTTTGTTTCCATCAGTGTAGATGATGCCAGGATGAGATGCATGTGATCCTTCTCTGATCCAGAACACACTGAGGCCTCCTGGACACGACTTCTTGTCAAAGTCGTTGATTACTGAACACTGAAGAGTCACTGATTCTCCTGGATGGTCTGTTTTGTCTTGAACAACAGTATAGTTTGATGAGCTCTGGGTGTTTCCTGTTTTAATTAAATATGTTAACACATGTGACTACAAAGCACATTTCAAAGTACTGCATATTTAGAGTGCATCTTTACATCAAACTAAATGTATTAAATGTATTTTGAATATAAATTCAATTAGATTTGAATTGGTATATTAACTTAGTTGTTTATATATATATATATATATATATATATATATATATATATATATATAATGCCATTACCTTTTATTACCAAATACATCCCGGTCCATTCAGTATTTTTACGCCACTCTGTGAATCCACAGTGATAGATTCCCTCGTCTTCTTGGTTTGTCTTCAAAATGGTCAGGCTGCTAAAGTGTTTATTGTAATTAACCTTCCATCTTGAGTTATTAAACTCAGGTGCAAACTCGGGTGTTTCAGATCCCCTTGCTGTCCAAATTACTTTCAGAGTGTCCCCAGCACTCTGCTTGTACCAGTGGACTTCTTTACGGATAGACTCAATCTTAGGCAGGTCACATGGGATGGTTACAGTTTCCTCAAGTTGAACTGTAGTTACTGGAAGAAGTGTATCTAATATGAAAGAAAACATACAAAATATAAAACAGCAAGTCACACAGTGATGCAGGAAAACCACACACATAAATTTGCACAAATTATGAAGACACTTACATCCTCGATGAAGAACAAGCAGTGTTACCCAAAACACGATCATCTTGACAGTGTCTCTTATTCTGTAGCTTGTAGGTATTTCACTGACTGTAGGAGGTATTATGACATAGACCATTTATGTCACACTGTCAAATGGATCTGATTGGTTATCACAGAATATAGATTCAAGTGCACTTCCTGTCACACTGGACTCATCAAGGTCTTGAGAAGTATATTACCTCTTCCTTATCCAGTCATTCACTTATTTTAATTAGTGTAAATCCTTTTTTTCTATTGTTTCATCTTTTCTGTCCAACATCCAGTTTCTGCCTTTAATATCATCTGTCAGCTAGTTCCCCAACTAAATGACTGTATTCATCATTTGTTGCTACAATTGTCAACAACAGGTTTCAGCATTTCTGAATAGACTTTTTTTTTTAGACTTTAAAACATTAAAAAAATTTATAATTTAGATATGTTTGTGGTTTTAAGTCCTATCTGGGACCATCTTTAAGCTTTGCTTTCACTCACTGATTACTTTTGCTTTTCTGCCTGGTTAGATTTAGACAGTAAAACTAGGTTAGAGCATGGACTCAATTAGACAACAATAAACACATCTTAGAAAGTTCTGTTTTCTGTGTTACGTGGGTTTCTGCGCTCTGCCTTAGGTGCCGTTTACACGAGACCGTTTTCATTTTGAAACGGTGTCGTTTTGATGCGTTTCGGCCTTGCGTTTACACAACAACGGTGTCGTTTTGATGCGTTTCGCCCTTCTGTTTACACGACAACAGAGTGAAAACGATGTGTTTCAGAAACGGGGTCCAGAGTGGAGCGTTTCAGAAACGCACCGGCTTGCGTTTTCGTGTAAACACTTGAAACCGGGGTGATTTGAAAACGCTCGACTCGCACATGCGCACTATGGTTGCGACGGCCAGTTTTTCGCGCACGCGCAAACTGATAAACAGTACTCGCGGATTCACGAGTGCTTCTTATGCTTTTCCTGTGTTTTTACCGTTTTGTAATTCAGCGTTGTGTGCAGCAGCGATCCAACCTCATCATCGGTCCACACAAAACCTCTCACATTGGCCGTTTTGTAAGTAATGAACAATTTGCCACACTACCTACTGTGTCACTCCACGCATGCGCGTCTTGCGTAAACAAACTTTGCAAAGAGAAAACCAACGCCAACTTGTGGCCTGGCATGGGAACTACATCGTTTTCATCGTTTCACATGTCCTCGTGTAAACGCGGATCGTTTCTGAAACGCCATCATGTAAACGAAAGGCTGAAACGCATCAAAACGACACCGTTTCCAGTGAAAACGGCTTCGTGTAAACGGCACCTTATCCAAGACTGAAGACACCAGCATACTTTTCACATGCATTTATTTACACAGCAATTAGAGGTCACTTGATTCTGAAACTTAAATGGCCGTAATTGCAGCTTATATAATTGATTTATGGTGTTGTTTTCTGATGGAGGGGAAGTTTTTTTTTGTTTTTTGTTTTTTTTAGCTGCACAGGTATTTAGTGATCTAGACACTCTCCCACTAAGAGATATTCAGTGATTTTTTATTTATTTATTTTTTGCTTGTAGTTTTTAGGAGCATGTTGCCGCCATATTGGCTCTGGCTTTCTCAGTCAGATCTACCATATCCAATAAAAATAAATAAATATTTGAAAAAATACAAGATTTCAATGGGTACGTTGTCGAACTTAAGGCTTCACAAACTGCAACCATCTTTTAGTTACAGTCTATAATTTTATGTCTCCACCAGCCAGTGAAGTTGCAGTTTACAGTGCCCACACAGGCAGTCAAGAAAGTCAATGAAATTCAGTGATTTTAAGCGACTACAGGCACAATTAGCAATTGGTAATTAAAGTGTGAATTAAAGTGAAGAATGCTGCTGATTGACATAAAATTACAGGATTACCTAGGTAGCCATAACCTAGAATGTCTGTTAGCAATCAACTATTAATGATAAAGGCATGTGCAATGGGTGAATCACTTCCTGTGTGGACGCTGCTTAAAATGTTTCCATCCTGTAAAATACAAGACGTACAGACTTCTATTTTATTTCAGTGAAAAAAAAAAGCTGGTAAAACTAAGTAAAGCACAGCAAAAAACACCAGCGTATTTTGTGTGTGAAGATTGAAAGTGTTGCAGATGCAGCAATTTACTCACCTCACTAGTTTCTGAGTGGTAATATTGTTAAAGTTGCTGTTAAAAGGACCAGATAAGAGAGGGAGGAAAGGGTCTGTTCCCTGTAGGGGCAAGGTGAAATTGTTATAATTTTTTATGGACTACACATTTCAGTATTGCTTTTCCCCAAAACAATGGGGAATGAGGGCTGACTCAGAGTGGAGGAGCAAACATAACACATCAATACAACTCTTCCAGGTGATTCTACCCACAGAAATACTAAATAAAAATTTTAAGCTGTCAAGTCTGAAAAGCTTTGCAAAGTTTTTGTCTTTCTGCTCTTTTCTGTTTTAACACATTAAAACTTGATTTACAACTTTATTGTCATTTGAACTTTACCATTGTGCGAAGGAAATTAGAAACTCCACAATGTCAATGGCAACCCACACAGTCAACTTGCCACTCCCTTAAGCAGGAAGAGACACATACACCAGCATGCAAAGCCGAGGAGGTGGTTGTGGTCACACTCTCCTTTACACTCGCTTGAGAGCACCACTCTCACAGTGTCACATAAACTGGACGGGTCACATAAACACACTGACCTGGAAGCTTCTGATTCAACTGAGATACACATAGTCACAGAAAAGTCTTATTTGAGCCTAGGAGAAAACACAAAGTAAGCAAAACAGCTGAGACTTGAATTGCTTTTTGGTACTTTGTGTTTTCTTTGTGAGCACGCTGTTTGCACATGAAACTCAAAGATAATGATAAACTGAGTTGATGGTCGGGCAAAAGGGGTTTTTCTTCTTTTTCAGAGAATGTTGTGGCCTCTGTATGGAAAAGTTTTAGGCAGATTACCAACTACAAGCCTAAAACCCCCCACTCCACAGACGACCTACAAACTGCAAATAGACTGAACGAGTTCTATTGTCATTTTGATGGTCAGTTCAGCAGCCTTCACACCTCCACCAGTCTCAACTACAATACAACCAGCACGAATATTCACCCCCCAACCTCCCCCACTCCCCACACCTCAGAGAAGCCCACATCATCAAGGACTTCTAACCCAGAATCCCCCTCCTCCCCCCACACCTCAGTGGAGCCCACAACAACATCACCAAAGACTTCCACCCCAAAGCCCCTGTCCTCCCCCACCCCCACAGTCTTTTGTATTCAGGAAGACCAGGTGCTAAAGCAGTTCAGGAGTGTCAAAGCTCGCAAAGCTCCAGGGCCAGATAGTGTCTCACCTGCCACACTGAGACACTGTGCTAACGAGCTTGCCCCATTGTTCACAAACATCTTCAACTCCTCACTGGAGGCTTGCCACATGCCTGTCTGCTTTAAAACCACTACCATTGTTCCTGTCCCCAAGAAGCCAAGGATCACTGGATTTAATGACTACAGACCTGTGGCACTGACTTCTGTGGTCATGAAGTCATTTGAGCGTCTGGTGCTGTCCCACCTCAAGTCCCTCACAGCCCCCCTTCTGGACCCCCTGCAGTTTGCCTACAGAGTCAACAGGTCTGTGGACGATGCCATCAACCTGGCTTTACACTTCATCCTACAGCATCTGGACTCCCAGGGAACCTACGCCAGGATCCTGTTTGTGGACTTCAGCTCTGCCTTCAACACCATCCTCCCTGATCTCCTCCAAGACAAGCTGTCCCAGATGAACGTGCCTGATCCCATCTGCAGGTGGATCACTGACTTCCTGAAAAACAGGAAGCAGCACATGAGGCTGGAGAAGAATGTCTCGGACTCCCGGACCATCAGCACCGGCATTCCTCAGGGCTGTGTCCTCTCTCCTCTGCTCTTCTCCCTGTATACCAACTGCTGCACCTCTGACCACCAGTCTGTCAAGCTTATTAAGTTTGCAGATGACACGACTCTCATCGGACTCATCTCAGACGGAGTCGGCCTACAGGATGGAGATCAAACGTCTGGTGTCCTGGTGCAGCCACAATAACCTGGTGCTGAACGCCCAGAAGACAGTGGAGATTATAGTGGACTTTAGGAAGCACACAGCCTCTCTACCCTCCATCATCCTGACTGGCACCCCCATCACTACAGTGGACTCATTTCGCTTCCTGGGAACTACCATCACCCAGGACCTCAAGTGGGAGCCCTTCATCACCTCTGTCGTCAAAAAGGCCCAGCAGAGGATGTACTTCCTGCGGCAGTTGAAGAAATTCAACTTGCCAGTAAGGACCATGGTGTAGTTCTATACTGCCATCATCGAGTCCATCCTTACCTCTTCCATCACTGTGTGGTACGCTGGAGCCACCACTAGGGACAAACAGAGTCTACAGTGCATTGTGCACTCTGCTGAGAAGGTGATTGGCTGTAACCTCCCATCTCTCCAGGACCTGTACACCTCCAGGACACTGGGGCGTGCAGGTCGGATCACAGCCGACCACTCTCACCCTGGGCACAGACTTTTTGACCCTCTCCCCTCAGGCAGGAGGCTACAGTCCATTCGGACCAGAACCTCCCGCCATAAGAACAGTTTCTTCCCCTCTGCTGTTGGACTCATAAACAATAACTCTAAGACTGTTACCACCACCCTCTACAAATGCTGATGACCCTATGTCTATGCACCTGTCTGTTTGCACTGATGTACATATTACTGGACTATAGTTTACATTCTTTTATCTTTTATTCTCTGCACTGTATATTTTGTAATATTGTGTTATAGTTCTAATATCTCTGTATATTTGTAATTTGTATCTTTGTAACATTGTCTTATAGTTTTTATACTTATTTGTTTTTTATGTAAGCACGAAGTACTGCAGCAATTTCCTAATGCTGTGAACCTGTTCACCCATATGGCAATAAAACCTTCTGATTCTGATTCTGATTTCTAAGGCAGCTGGTCTTGAGTATGGTTGATTGCTGTGAACCACACTGACACATGCAAACAGTTACAGGTTTTTGATGCTGATTTTTTTATACCATGATTTGTCTTTTTAAATAAACAAATTAAATAAAAAACATTGTGTTTTCTTTTACTGTGTTTGGGATCATTGTCATGCTGAAAAATGAAACCACTGGCAATCAGATCCTTTCCCAGATGGTATTACATACTGGATCAAAATCTGATTGGACTTATTAAGATTCATAATTCCATCAGTTTTGACAAGATCCCCAACACCACTGCAGCCCCAAACAATGACAGAGCCTCCACCGTGTTTTACAGATGACTGTAGACACTCGCAGTTGTACCTCTCTTTGGAACTCCTCTGTTCATATTAACAATGATCTGATCCCAATAGCCTCCTCACCATTTTAATCACTGTTGGAGTTATGGTATAAATTCCATTCTGTTTATTATAAATTATCATATCTTCTGTTTGTATATTTTCTATAAGTTGTTTTATGTACATATGACTGTTGTTTTTATGTTTGAAATGGGAACACGTGGTGACATTTCTTACAAAGGAAGTTGTAGTTACCTGCAGGCTGTTTCAAGCCTGCAGAGAACACATATAGGATACGTGTCTCGTATACGCCATGTTACATGCGCACATGTCACAGTATGCTTACGACCATATATGGTAAGGAAAAAGCCAAGAATGTTGTTTATTACATGCTGTAAACTGCGTTTGGTGTAACCCACGTGATCTTATTGTGAAAGTCCGAATAAAAGCGCTGCGCAGGAAGCGGTCCTTCAGGACAGATAACTTCCGCTCAGCCGCGAGCTGAGTTCAAGGAACGGATCTCTCCTCCTTGTGCAAGTTCAAAAGAGTTGTGTGTTTGTTCTCTGAGTTATTAAAATGATCTGAACCTATCAATCACACTCTGGATTTTGTCCAGACATATGATGTAGAAAATGAACAGTATTCCCTGAAAACCCTCTTTTGCCTGACAATTTCCTAATAACACTTAGATTTTACAATAATGGACTACACACCACTAGAAAAACTATTTCAGTACACAAAATTTAAAGAAGTGTTTCCTTCTTTGTTATCACTTTCAATGCCATGCACCAACACAATGCAGAACAACTACCTAAACTTTGCTCCAAAAGAAGTCAATTATTGTGTTAATAATGTTACATCCTCACTGTGTATGATGCTGGACACTGTGGCTCCTCTGAAGAAGGAAGTAACAAATCAGAGAAGTTTGATTCCTTGGTATGTCTCACAAATGAAGGATTTAATGCAGAAAACTCATAAAGTGGAGAGAAAATGGCATTCCACCAATTTAGAAGATCCTCATCTGGCCGAGGAAAATAGTTTGTTGTGCTAGAAAAAAGTCCACCATGAATCTAGGACATCTTACTATTTGTCAGTAATAAAGGAAAACAGGAACAATCCCAGCTTTCTACTTTAAAAACATTTATTGATCTAGATGTCTTAGCTAATCATAGGCAGATTTCTAAGAAGATTATTTATAAAACAGCTGAGTGATCATTTGTGTAATTTCTAATACAGAGTTTAGAACACATTGTTGGTATTCAAGCAATTAAGGGATTAAATATCATCATGTATACCAGTATTTTATTTGCAAAAAAAATGCAAGTAAATGGAGTTGAGACAGATTAAATTGGATATATACTAAATAATGACACTAATGACAATACCCCAGATTAAAATCTTTAATGGAGAGTTATTGTGGAGAGAAAAAAAAAAGGTATGGAATGAGAACAGGGGAATGCTGTGACCCAGCCCCAGATAAGCAGAAGAAGATGGATGGATGGATGGATGTTGTGAGTCCATGTAATATGTGCCCTAAATTCTTTGCCATCTAATCACATCATGGTGTTTTGTTTATAAAGCATGTTTTGCAGACATGTAGTCACAAAGTTCTCATCAAGAAAATAGTATAATAAACAGAAGGACTAGGAAGAGAAACACACAGTTAAAGTACAGTTAGTAGCAATACAAAACCAAGTCATGATATAGAATAAAAATATAAAAGTAAACAGATCATTTCAAAAAGTTAATGTGAGAAAGAATCACAACAGGAAAATTGCTTAAACAATACTGTTTTTCAGTAGTTCTTTAAAGGAGCTGGAGGAGGACATGAGCTAGGAAATAAGACATAAAAAAAGAAATAAATGTTCATAACCAGTCTAGATTGGGAATGTTGCAATTCACGGCTTTGGATCCTTTATTCTACATCCATCACTTTTCTTCATGGTAAAAACAACAGTAGAAAACATAGATATGTCCTTATTCTGGAGAAATAGGATAAATAAAAAATTTAGAAATATCCAAACTTTAAAAACCTTAAAAATGATTTATGAGAATAATCCTACCATTAAGCACTTTACCTGTTGTCTTTTGTGATCACTAAAGTTTTTCTGCAGGACAGCAGCTTAATTATTGAATATACAGATAATTAATTGAAATGTAAGATTCACATACTTTTGTTTCATAGATAATTATGAGTAACTTCAGTTACCTTTGCTTTGATCACTGTTGTTTTTCCTGATCGAGTAAATGAGGACAGCAATAACAATAAGAAACAAGACAGAGCACAGCAGAAAAATAACTGTACTGGCCGTCTGTGACCAACTGCTGGTTTCTGGAACAAAATTAAAAGTGAAAAACAAAAGGTTAGAAATGACTAAAACTATATGTATAATATGTATATTTATAAATATGTATAAAGTTACCTCCTCATGAAATTACAGTGAGCATGAAATAAAATTTGTAATACCTAATTAATTAATAATTGAACAGTTTTCACTATATATACTAGCATTATGTTGTGATTTTTAAAAAAATCATACCGATTTTCAGTGTAGCTCCATTTCCAAATAATATCTCCCCACATGTGGCCACAGCACAGTAATAAGTCCCAGCATCAGAGGAGCTGACGTTCTTAGAGAAGCGATAAACACAACTCTTTTGAGTGTCGGACCTCTTCTCACATTCAGCTTGCCTCTTTCCATCAGTGTAGATGATATTTGGATGAGCTTTATTTGATCCTTCTCTGAAATAGAGGACACTGAGCTCTACTGGACACGTCTTATCAGAATCTGAGAGGACTGAACACTGGAGAGACACAGGATCACCTGGACGGACTGGATCCAATACTGTTGGCCACTGAGCAACAATTAAGTTTGATGTCCTCTGGGTTTTTCCTGTGTGATTAAACATACATAACAAAACAAAACAAAAAAAACTCTTTAAAAATGACCTCCCAATGGTGCTCTATAACATTTACTTAGACTTTGTAAAAAATTTAAAATTCAAATATATAATTTGTGTGTGTACAGTTTCCCATAACTTTTTGTTTAAACATATAATGTACTGTACTGTAAAATGACAAATGGGAGAGAGTAAAATTGGAAATCGATTTACAAACACATTAACATTCCTAACCGAATATTTAAACTTGATATTTTAAATATTTTGAATCTGTATTTTTTTTACCCACCCATGTAAAAAAGTTATTTTCACTAAGACTTATTAACATGACACCTTTATGTGTGGTTAAGTTTTCACAGTGAGTCCAAAAGGCTGCAGTCACATAATTACCTTTTAATAACAAATAGGTTCCACTCCAGGTATTCACATTCCATTCCATGACTGCACAGTGATACATTCCTTCATCTTCAGGGATTGTCCTGAATATGGACAGATTGCTGATGTTCTTATTGTCTTTTACTTCCAATCTTCCACCAGAAAACTCTCTTTCATACTGAGGGTGTGTAGTTCGCCGCAGTGTCGCAATCAATTTCAGAGTTTCTCCTGCACTCTGCTTGTACCAGTGAACTTTGCTGCTTAAATCACCAGGAGGTAAAACACATGTCAGAGTTACAGGTTCACCAAGTTGAACGGTGGTCACCTGAACCAGCGAATCTGCAGTAAATTTAAACAAAACATGTGAAACAGTATAGCAAATTATTCTATAATGTAAATAATGTAAAAATCACAATTAACCATTGCATATCCACTTGGATAGCAGATTCTTAAATGGCAATAAGAAAATTGGTTATAATTAGATAAAACTTACATCCTTGGTGAAGAAGAACAAGGAGTGTTACCCCAAACAGAGTCATCGTGACACTGTCTTTACTTGAAAAGTTTTTGATATATCAGTGGCTGAGGGAGATGATGCGATCCAGGCCATCACCATCTGATTGGTTATCACAGTCTATGTAGTCAAAGCGTATTTCCTGCCACACTGGTATTGTCCTCCATTGTGTGAAAAGGCAGAGAGCCCAAAAACCTGTGACAGCACAAAACAGTCAATCACTATTGTGGTAATACACATTATCTTTGATTTAAGTTTTGCAGTGCCAAATAAAGCATAGAAAACCCAATACTGAGCATGCTTTGAAGTAGACCACTTTGGGGTGGGGTGGGGTGGGGGTGGGGCAGGAAAATCTTTCATTCTGAGTTTGTCATTATTTTTTACTTTTCTTCTAGCACCACCATGGGGGGTAAGTCACATGTTTCTGAGTAAAATGACTGCTACAGAAACACTCATCAGTTCTGGTTTGTAAAGGGGCTAAACTGTCTCTCTCTACAGTGGGCATTGGTTCAGCCTGCTCAGTTCCTCTGAGTGACAAAATGTCATGGACCCTTATGAATGACAGGTCCAGCCTGTAGGTTTCTTCTGAAATATAAAATGTAATGCAGTGATGTTTTAAGCCTAATCTTAAAAATAAAGAGGGTGTCTGTCTCCTGAATCCAAACTGGTTCCACAGAAGAGGGCCTGAAAGCTGAAGGTTCTGTCTCTCATTCTGGATTTAGAAACTCTAGGAACCACAAGAAAACCTGCCGTCTGAGAGCGAAGCGCTCTATTGGGACAATAAGTATTATGAGGACCTTAAGATATGATGGGGCCTGATTATTCAAGACCTTGTATGTGAGGAGAAGGATTTTAAATTAAATTCTGGATTTAACAGGTTGCAAGTGAAGAGATGCTAATATAGGAGAAATATGGTTTCTCTTTGTAGAGCCTGTCAGCACTCTCACTGCAGCATAATGCTAGAATATCTGGTTAAACACCATGTTCCTAAGATAGATGACTATCACTGTGCAGAATGGAATAATCCTGAATGGAGTGGGACATGTGGAGGGCATTTGAATACAGTAAACTCATTGTCGTGTTCAAGAAACTAGTTTAAGATTATCTGAGATTTCTGACATCAGAAGATGGAAACACTGTGGTCATAGAGGGATGGACATGGTCAGCAACTGAGGTAAGCTATGGGCTTTAAATGATGCTCAGTTGGTACCAGCCAAAAGTCTTCCAAGAAAAATATCTTCACACCTTCACACCACCACTTGGAGCCAGAACCAGTGACAAAGCAGGATGGGTCAGGAACTTCTGACCCTAACATCTGAATTTTGCAGCAGAAATCAAGACTAATTAGGGTGGCTGCAGCTCAGGAGGTAGAGCAGGTCATCTGCTATTCGGAAGGTTGGTGGTTTGATCCCTGGCTGCTCCAGTCTGCATGCCAAAGTATCCTTGGGGAAGATACTGAACCCCAAGTTGCTGTGTGATGTGTTCATTGGAGTGTGAATGTTAAATAGAAAGCACTTAGCTGTAGAAAAATCTACTGGTGTGAAATGGTGAATGAAGACATGTTGTATAAAGCAGTTTGAGTGCTCAGGTAGAGTAAAAAAGTGCTATATAAGAACCAGTCCAGTCCATCAGAGCAAGTAATGTTTTTTTTTGTTGTCTTTTGTTCAGTTTTAGTAAACATGCACGAATTGTCGCCATGGTTTCCTGTTATTAGCTAACAGGAGTGGCACCGGATGTGGTTTTGTGCTGCTGCAGCCAGTCTGTTTCTAGGTTCACCCTATTGTACGTTCAATGATGCTCCTCTGCATACCTTAATTGCAACAAGTCATTAGTTCAGGTACTCTTGCCTTCCTGTCAGCATTTTCTCCCACTGAACTGCTGCTCACTGGATATTTTCTCTTTTTCTTACCAATCCCAGCAGATCAGCAGTTTCTGAAATACTCAGACCAACATGTTTCACATCATTTATATCTGGGACCAAGAACCATGTCAGGCTGAGAGTCACTTAAATCACCCTTTCCCCCCAATTTATGCTCACTTTGAACTTCACCAGGCCATCTTGATCATGTCTACATGCCTAAATGTATTGAGTTGCTGCCCTGCAATTATATATTAGTTTAGATATTTGTGTTAAGAAGCAGTTGAACAGGTGTACCTAACAAAGGGGAAGGTCAGTGTATGTACCTAACATTTAAGATTTTACTAAGATCACATTATGTGTTTATCTAAAGTTGTTTTTATTTATGTTTTCTTTATTGTGGATGAAAACCCATATAGACAGAAAAAACTAAAGCCATTAAAAAGGAAATTAAATGCATCTTTTTCTTCACTATCTTTTGCTGTCTAAAAAGGTATTTGTAAAATTAAATCATGAAAATGCATTCTTCAAAGGCTTTATGAATGTAAAGTGTTTATGTACGACTGCCTTGGATGTAAGAGGTGGCATTCTAACTCAGCAAATTTGCCCAGTAAAATAATGAAAAAGTTATTAGTCTGTTCCATGTTGTATGTGCTTTTTGTTTCAGCAATTACATCTGCAGTGGTCAATAAGCTAAGTGGGGGGTTTATTAAACATTTAATCAGAAAGTTTAATTCAACATGTCTTGCTCTTTCACAATTGTAATCAATGGCAACCATTACATTAAAATACACATAATGCAATCATTCAGAAACACAGATTAAAAACAAGTTTTTATTTTCAGGCTTTCTGAGAGCCTACCCATGATGAGGCTCTGGGATTTTCTTCCCACTTCAGTCTATATCAGGGATCCTCAAATCCAGGCCTCGAGGTCCGGTGTCCTGCAGGTTTTAGATGTGTCTCTGCTTCAACACACCTGAGTCAAATATAGAAGTCATCAGCAGGACTCTGGAGAACTTGACAGCATACTGAGGAGGTAATTCAGCCATTTGATTCAGGTGTGTTGGATCAGGGACACATCTAAAACCTGCAGGGCACTGGCTTTCGAGGCCTGGAGTTGAAGAGCCCTGGTTGATATGCTAACAACATAAAAACTTAATTTACCCTGTTTGCTAATAAGTTGAATCAAATAAAAAATGCTAACGCTGGACAAATTAGGATTCCAGTGAGTAAAGTGTGAATAAAATCTGATCCTCGGTCGTGGACATGTGAAGGATCAATTGCTGGAATTATTAATCTGAAGTCAGTCATAAGTAGTATGGTGAGATCATCATGGTAATTATACTATGCCATATTATTCATTTGATAAATAATAAAATTATAAATCAATCATTTAAAATTTAAAAAACAAGGAAAAAGGAAATGTCCATAAAAATCATGCTTTCATTAAAATTGGGCACAAGTTCTTCATATTAGTTCACGTTCACTCAAAGTGCTAAAAACCAGCCCACAGAGTCTCATATAATGTAAGAGTGTGTCTATATAGACACACTCTTACTATATGTCTATATAGACACACTCTTACTATATGTCTATATAGACACACTCTTACATTCTAACTTGAGAATAAACACTTTCTTTTTCTTGTTCCAGTTCAATTTTCTTCTTTCCTCGTGTAGCTTTTCTTCCAGAGAAGTGCAGAGCAGCATAATTCAGATCATGTCCACCTTCAGTCTGTGCAAAATACAATACAATAATTTCTGTTGTTACACTGAGCTGTCGAGAATCACGTTAATAATATCAAATATGATTTGATTTGATTACTTACACTATCGTCCACTGTTTGCTTCAAGTCATTTTGTCTTGCTTGTGAAGAGCTGTTCTCTGTTTATAAGAGTGATAAATAGGAATATCATCTACAGGGTCTGACATTTTAATTAGCCTTCAAACCTGGCTCAACTTATTTGACTATTATATTTACATAAAAATGAACTTAATGACCCTGATTGGTCAAATGCAATGAGGTATCCCTTGAGCAAGCAATATCAAGACTAACACATACAACAAACACTTAATTTTACATGAATTAAAATGATGTTTTCAATGTGAGGTAAACTAAGGAGCTATTAAAACTTTTAATTTAATGAATATCACTTACTTTTAAATTGTCCACATGCTGCTCTTGGAGTTCGGTAACAGATGAAAATAATGTTGAGAATCATAGAAATGACCAAGCAGGTTGTTGTTATTACCAGTGCAGTAAATTCAAATCCTACTTTTTTCTCTAGAAAACCAATAGAAATGATTAGTGATTCTGACAGAAACGGAGAGACTTATGTGTCATGATATATTTTTAAAATTATACCTATATGCAGTTTAGTTCCATTTCCAAATATTATCTCCCCACATGTGGCCACAGCACAGTAATAAGTCCCAGCATCAGGGGAACTGATGCGATAACTACAACTCTGCTGAGTCTCAGATCTTTTCTCACATTCATGATGTTTGTTTCCATCAGTGTAGATGATGCCAGGATGAGATGTTTGTGATCCTTCTCTGATCCAGAGCACTCTGAGACCTCCTGGACACGACTTGTTGTTAGAGTCATTGATTACTGAACACTGAAGAGTCACTGATTCTCCTGGATGGTCTGTTTTCTCTTGAACAACAGAATAGTTTGATGACCGCTGAGTGTTTCCTGTTTAATATAAATGTATTAAATGTGTCCACAAAACACTTTAAAAGAAAAACAGTTGTAACAGTTATAAGATATATTTCACTTAAAGCTGCTGTCAAGATCACTGGAAAAATTTAAAAAAATATACAGATGAAATTTATCTTAAATATTGTTTTAATAAAATTTGAATTTAAAGTTTTGTGATATTGCAAAACCTGGTCATTGATAATTGATCAATTATTTTGTTTAAAATTTATGTGATAAAGCTTTAGTTGTTGAAGCAAAATTTTTATAAAAGAAGATCACATTTCTACCTTTTACTAATAAATACGTCCCGGTCCATTTAGTATGTTGGAGCCACTCTGTGAATCCACAGTGATAGATCCCCTCGTCTTCTTGGTTTGTCCTCAAAATGGTCAGGTTGCTAAAATTTTTGTCATAATTAACCTTCCATCTTGAGCCAGGAAACTCAGGTGCAAACTCAGGTGCTGCAGAATCCTTTAGTGTCCAAATTCTTTGCAGAGTGTCCCCAGCACTCTGCTTGTACCAGTCGACTCTACGGTTGTACTCAGTCTTAGGCAGGACACACGGGACAGTTGCTTGTTCACCAAGTTGAACTGTAGTTACTGGAATAAGTGTGTCTAATTTGAAAGAACACATGGAAAATCTAAAACCTTAAGCCACAAAACCACGATGCAAACAGCATACATGTGCTAAGTTATTCTGAAGTTCCACAGAATAAGAAAACACTTACATCCTCGATGAATGACAAGCAGTGTAACCCATAACACGATCATCTTAGCAATATCTCTTTTTAGGGACCTTGTATGTTTTTCAGTCAGTGTAGGAGGTATTACAACATGGCCCTTTTATGTCACACTGTCAAATGAATCTGATTGGTTGTCACAGAAAATAGATTCAAGGGCACTTCCTGCCACATTGCTTTCATCCAGTCACCTCTTCCTTATCCATTCACTCATGATTTCACTGATGAAGTAAACAAGTTGAGGTTTAATTCCTATTTGAAAATATGCTTAACCTTTGGTTTCAGTTACTGATTACATTAGCTTTCATTTCCTGCCTGGTTAAATTTAGTTAGTAAAACTAGGTTAGGTCATGACTTCAGTTCAAATAGGCTGTTTTACAACAATATACACATCTTAGAAAGTTTTGTTTTCTGGGATTACCTGGGTTTAGGTGCTCTGCCTACTCTAAAAATTAAGACACAAGCATACACAAATGGCATCTAGTGCCATTATCTTCAATTCAATTTCAATTCAATTCAATTCAATTCAATTTTTATTTATATAGCGCCAAATCACAACAAACTGTCGCCTCAAGGCGCTTTGTATTGTGGGTAAAGACCCTACAATAATACAGAGAAAACCCAACAGTCAAAACGACCCCCTATGAGCAAGCACTTGGCGACAGTGGGAAGGAAAAACTCCCTTTTAACAGGAAGAAACCTCCAGCAGAACCAGGCTCAGGGAGAGGCAGTCATCTGCCGCGACCGGTTGGGCTGAGGGGAGAGAAAGACATGCTGTGGAAGAGAGCCAGAGATTAATATCAATTAATGATTAAATGCAGAGTGGAGTATAAACAAAGTAAATAAGGTGAATGAGAAACAGTGCATTATGTGAACCCCCCAGCAGACTAGGCCTATAGCAGCATAACTAAGGGATGGTTCAGGGTCACCTGATCCAGCCCTAACTATAAGCTTTATCATAAAGAAAAGTTTTAAGCCTAATCTTAAAAATACAGAGGGTGTCTGTCTCCCGAATCCAAGCTGGAAGCTGGTTCCACAGAAGAGGCGCCTGAAAGCTGAAGGATCTGCCTCCCATTCTACTCTTAAGTATCCTAGGAACCACAAGTAAGCCAGCAGTCTGAGAGCAAAGTGCTCTGTTGGGGTGATATGGGACTATGAGGTCTTTGAGATAAGATGGTGCCTGATTATTCAAGACCTTGTATGTGAGGAGAAGAATTTTAAATTCTATTCTAGATTTAACAGGGAGCCAATGAAGAGAAGCCAATATGGGAGAAATATGCTCTCTCTTTCTAGTCCCTGTCAGTACTCTAGCTGCAGCATTTTGGATCAGCTGAAGGCTTTTCAGGAAGCTTTTAGGACAGCCTGATAATAATGAATTACAATAATCCAGCCTAGAAGTAATAAATGCATGAATTAGCTTTTCAGCATCACTCTGAGAAAGGATGTTTCTAATTTTAGAAATATTGCGCAAATGCAAAAAAGCGGTCCTACATATTTGTTTAATATGTGCATTGAAGGACAAATCCTGGTCAAAAATGACTCCAAGATTTCTCACAGTGTTACTGGAGGCCAAAGTAATGCCATCCAGAGTAAGTATCTGGTTAGACACCATGTTTCTAAGATTTGTGGGGCCGAGAACAAGAATTTCAGTTTTATCTGAATTTAGAAGCAGGAAATTAGAGGTCATCCAGGCCTTAATATCTTTAAGACATTCCTGCAGTTTAACTAATTGATGTGTGTCATCTGGCTTCATTGATAGGTAAAGCTGAGTATCATCTGCATAACAATGAAAATTGATGCAGTGCTTTCTAATAATACTGCCTAAGGGAAGCATGTATAATGTAAATAAAATTGGTCCTAGCACAGAACCCTGTGGAACTCCATAATTAACCTTAGTGTGTGAAGAAGACTCCCCATTTACAGTACATGAACAAATTGGAGTCTATGAGATAAATATAGAATAGAATAGAATAGAAGAATAGAATGCCTTTATTGTCATTATACAGGATGTACAATGAGATTGGAGGGCCACTCCTGTTCAGTGCCATGTAACAGAAAATCAAACTCTCTAAAATAAAAATATTATAAAAATATTATAATCTAGTATGATCAATATAATCAAGAGATATACAGAAATAAACAATGTGTAAAATATACAAAAAATAGAATGTATAAAAATATATACATACATTGGTGCATCTGTACATTGTAAGAAAAGTAAATATGTGTATACATATAATAATGAAGATGATGAATATTGCACTTGGTGAATGAATATTGCACTAGTGAATGAATACTGGATATTACACAATATAGGAATGTCAGATATTGTTCGGTATGAATAATATAATATTGCACAGTTACAGTGGGTGAGTGTGTGAGTTCAGGGTGGTGATTGCTCTGGCGAAGAAACTGTTCTTGAGTCTGTTTGTTCTGGCTTTGATGCACCTGTAGCGCCTGCCAGAGGGCAGCAGGTCAAACAGGTCAAAGCCAGGGTGTGAGCTGTCCTTGATGATGTTCCTGGCTCTGCTGATGCAGCGGGAGGTGTAGATGTCCATCAGGGAGGGGAGAGGGCAGCCAACGATTCTTTGTGCTGTCTTGACTACCCTCTGAAGCCTGACCCTGTCTGCCTCAGTGCAGCTGCCGTACCATACTGTGATACAGTAAGTCAGCAGGCTCTCAATGGATGAGCGGTAGAAGGTCAGCAGCAGGTTTGAGTCCAAGTTGTTCTTCCTGAGGACCCTCAGGAAGTGAAGTCGCTGCTGAGCCTTCTTGATAACAGCTGTGATGTTATCTGACCAAGAGAGATCAGCAGAGATGAGGACACCGAGAAACCTGAAGGTGTGGACCCTCTCCACACGCTCGCCGTTGATGTAGAGGGGAGCTGGGTCAGTCCTGTGCTTCCTGAAGTCGATGATGATCTCTTTGGTTTTCATGGTGTTCAGTACCAGGTTGTTCTCTGAACACCAGGCTGTCAACTTCAAGACCTCCTCTCTGTAAGCTGTCTCATCTCCCTTCGAGATGAGTCCGACCACTGTGGTGTCGTCAGCAAATTTGACAATGAGGTTGTTATTGTGGGCCGGGCTGCAGTCATGGGTGTAGAGGCAGTACAGGAGGGGGCTCAGCACACAGCCCTGTGGGGAGCCAGTGCTCAATGTGCGGGTGGAGGAGAGATGGGGGCCAAGTCTCACAGTCTGGGGCCGGTTGGTTAAGAAGTCCTTGATCCAGGAACATGTGAGAGGGGGGAGGCCCAGGGTGTGCAGTTTGGTGGTGAGAATGTCCGGGATGATTGTGTTGAACGCTGAGCTGTAATCCACAAAGAGCATGCGAGCGTAGCTCTGCTGCTTCAAGTGGCTCAACACAGAGTGGAGAGCTACAGCGATGGCGTCCTCTGTGGATCTGTTTGCACGATATGCAAACTGATGGGTGTCGAAAGTGGGGGGCAGGTGGTCTTTGATGTGCTGGAGAACCAGCCTCTCAAAGCACTTCATGATTACCGGTGTGAGGGCCACAGGGCGGTAATCATTTAGGCTGGTGACAGATGACCTTTTGGGGACGGGGATGATTGTGGCTGTTTTTAGGCAGGGGGGGATGACTGCTTGGGCCAGGGAGAGGTTGAAAATCCTGGTGAGAATCAGGGTGAGCTGGTGGGCACACGCTCTGATCACCTTGCCAGGTACTCCGTCTGGTCCGGTAGCCTTCCTGGGGTTCACTGCCAGGAGCGCGTGCCGTACCTCATGCTCCTGGACGGTGAGTGGGGTGCAGCCTGGTGGGGGGGCAGGACTGGAGCAGATGGGTGGTCCTGAGGCATCTCAAAGCGAGCAAAGAAACAGTTAAGTTCCTCTGCTAGTGACACATTCAGGTCTCCTGCAGTCACATCACAGCCTCTGAAGTTTGTGATGTTCTGAATGCCCTGCCACACCTCCCGTGTGTTATTGCTGGACAGATGGGACTCTATTCTCCTCCTGTAGTCCGTTTTGGCTTTTTTTTTTTTATTCAAACCACTGCAGTGCAGTATCTTTAATACCTATAGCAAGCTCTAATCTCTGTAATAAAATGTTATGGTCAACAGTATCAAAAGCTGCACTGAGGTCCAACAGGGCAAGAACAGAGATGAGTCCACTGTCAGAGGCTCTAAGAAGATCATTTGTAACCTTCACTAATGCTGTTTCTGTACTGTGATGAATTCTGAAACCTGACTGAAACTCTTCAAATAAACCGTTCCTCTGCAGATGATCAGTTAGCTGTTATACAACTACTCTTTCAAGAATCTTTGAGAGAAAAGGAAGGTTGGAGATTGGCCTATAATTAGCTAAGACAGCTGGGTCAAGTGATGGCTTTTTAAGTAGAGGTTTAATTACAGCCACCTTGAAGGTCTGTGGTACATAGCCAACTAATAAAGACTGATTGATCATTTTTAAGATTGAAGCATCAATAATTGGAAAGACTTCTTTGAACAGTCTAGTACAGTAGGAATGGGATCTAACAAACGTTGCTGGTTTGGAGGAAGTAACTATTGAAGTTAACTCTGAAACTGGAGCCAAAGAGTCTAAACAAATACCAGCAGTGCTGAAAGCAGCCGAACATGAAGAATAATCTTTGAGATGGTTATGAATAATTTTTTCTCGAATGTCTAAAATTTTATTTGTAAAGAAATCCATGAAGTCACTACTAGTTAATGTGAAAGGAATACTCGGCTCTACAGAGCTCTGACTCTTTGTCAGCCTGGCTACAGTGCTGAAAAGAAACCTGGGGTTGTTCTTATTTTCTTCAATTAATGATGAATAGTAAGATGTCCTAGCTTTACGGAGGGCTTTTTTATAGAGCAACAAACTCTTTTTCCAGGCTAAATGAGCATCTTCTAATTTAGTGAGACGCCATTCCCTCTCCAGCTTTCGGGTTATCTGCTTTAAGCTGTGCATTTGTGAATTATACCACGGAGTCATACCACGGAGTCAGGGCTATCATTGAACTGAACTCTGTGTGGTTTGGACAGTGATGTGGGGTGGTAGTGCTGACTGTGTGCGTGCGTTGGTGTGTGTATTGGGGCTAGATTCATCTTAATTTACTATTGTGCACTGTATTTTAGTAATCATTTTTATCACTCATATTTTTATTATTTTATTATTTATTGTCTGAGGCACCTAGAAAGGAATGCATTTTAAATTTCGTTGTGCAACTTCTGTGTACAATGACAATAAAGATTCTGATTCTGATTCTGATTCTGACTTCTGATTTGAAGCTTTCCTTTTCAGAGGAGCCACAGTATCCAAAGTTATACGCAGTGAGGATGTAAAACTATTGACGAGATAATCGACCTCACTGGGAGCAGAGTTTAGGTAGCTGCTCTGCACTGTGTTGGCACATGGCACTGAAGAGCATAACAATGAAGGAATTAGATCCTTAAACTTAGTTACAGCACTTTCAGAAAGACTTCTACTGTAATAAAACTTATTCCCCACTGCTGTGTAATCCATTAAAGTAAATGTAAATGTTACTAAGAAATGATCAGACAGGAGGGGGCTTTCAGGGAATACTGTTAAGTCTTCAGTTTCTATGCCATATGTTAGGACAAGATCCAGAGTATGATTAAAGCGGTGGGTGGGCTCCTTTACATTTTGAGAGAAGCCAATTGAATCTAACAATAGATTAAATGCAGTGTTGAGGCTGTCATTCTAACAGACAGCAAAACACTGTGCTCCGAAACAGGAACAGGAAGTGATACAATACCGCAGTGAGAGCCAACACATCTGAGGGAATATAGTTTTTTAGCCCCACAGCTAGTCAGTGAGTTAATTCAAACAAGAGCTATCCTGTGATGTTTTTTTTTTCTGCTTGTAATTCACTGTGAAAGTGTGAAATCTGCAGTTTACAATAAATGTAATGCATTTGTGGTTTTTACAAATCACAAAAAGATGAGATACCTGCATTATTTCTAATCATTGGTGCGAGATGACACAAATCCAGTCTCAGGGGGTCACACGCTCGTGCACTCCTGGTGTACTCCCAATCCTGGATAAATTGATAGGTTACATCAAAAAGGGCTAGTGGTCAAATGAAACATGCAGATCCAGCCACTTTCACAACCTCGTTCAAAATAAGGGAGCAGCCAAAAGAAGCTGTCTCAGTCTAAAGACTAGGGATGTTAATTTAGTAAATAATGGTTCTATCTAGAGTAAAATAAAGCAGGATACCAATTAGCTACCAATTAGGTACCATGTACTAACATATCTGCAGTGTAGTGTTTCACATATTTACACATATTTCTGTCAAGAAATATATTTATAATATAGTAAAGAAGGAAATTAATAAAGAAGTTACACCGTCTATACCTCAATAGAATTCTATTCTAAAATCGATAGAGTACAGTCACCCCAGATTTGAGTCAGTTTTCACAAATCTGATGAAAGATGAAACATGACATAATCAATTTCTTCTTTTGAGTTGTGCTGTTGAATAATCATAAACAAAATGTGTCACAATAAAACTGACCTTTAACCTTGGAGATGTCATTGTGTCATCATTTTATCTCATAATTTTATAATTAGTGTATGAATTCTTGAGTTAGAGTAAAAAAATTTGTTTTGCAGGGCCAAAATTTTTTTACTCTTTCAACCAGTCACATAGTTTCAGTTCCTTCTAACCTGTTATATTTGTTCTGCTGATACAGTTTAAACTTAAGTAATCTAACAAGTAATGCTGTACAGCTTCAAGCTGTACGGTATATGAAGCAATACATTCACAAAGCAATACATCCCACCCTCCTGTATTTCAAACATTGCAGTTCAGCATTCAGACACTGACCAAGTGTAATCTGAACTTTCAGTACAGGTTTTTTTTTCCCCCTTTGGTTTTTCTGTACAGCACAATGAAAGAAAACATGTCCATGTATCCATATACTTACTCACTATTGAGTAAACTGTTGTCTATTCAGCTAGCTTCACATTGTTTCACTCTAAATACCACACTTCTGTTCTAGTATGTTTTGTCCTCTTTTATATGGGTATACTACACAATGTACACACCACTGCATGAGACGTCCATTATTGTGGCTAGTATATGGCATGACAACTTAGAATAATAAATCATAAATTAAAAATGCATATTTTTTTGGTCTGGGTTCAAACAAGAAACCTTTTTACTACAAACTGAACCCCTGTTGCACCCATATACTGATCTGATCTATACAGTCCCGTTTTAGCTTTAATCTGAGCTTCCTGACTGAAGCCAAAACCTTCAGGAATACAATTTAATTTCATACTTTTTTACAAATAACACATTTAACAAAATTTAAGTCAGTAACTTTTTATTCAGTTCAAAGCAACATACAATGTGACTGAGATGATTTCAAAATACAAAGCTTATAGAAACAAAGACATAAAAGATAAATAAAAAATAACCACACTGAATATTAAAAGAAATGTAATTAAATGGTTCATAACTTAATTATAGCTTTTGTGTTATTTTTTGTTACTTTGTTGTTCTCCACCTCCGCACATGTCTGAACCATCTTAGACTAGCTTCTCTAATTTTGTGTCCAAACTGCTCAACCTGAGCGGTCCCTCCCATATAATAATTTCTAATCCTGTCTGTTCTGATCACTCCAAGCAAAAATCTTTACCTCTTCAACTTTGCCCCCTGCTTCAGCCTCCTGTCTTCTTCTTAGTGACTTCTTAAACCATCCAGTTAAAAATCCACTGCCTTCTCTCCTAGACACTTTACTTCCATCTACTCTTCACCAGTGTTAATTTCGTTGATGAAATATTTTCGTCATAGTTTTTGTCAACAAGCCCTTTTTTTATGCCAAAAACGAGACTATAACTAAATAAAAGCTACATAAAAAGATAAAAACGATAACGAAATTAATTGGCACTTTTGTCAAGGAATGAAATCGAGACGAATATGCTTGGCGGGGATGACATCCAATCAGAAGTTATTTAATTTTGTGACAGGGCGGGACAAGTTAGGAAAACATCCAATCAAACGCACAGTTGCACAAATTTGCTCTAAACCCGGGAAGACCAAACTAGCCTGTGATTTTACTTCCGATAGAACTAAGTTATGTAACCAATGTCAGCAGGGAGAAAGAGAAGAGCCGATGTATGGACACATTTGTCCTTTGACGTTGTGACAAACAAAACGATGTGTAAACCATGTGGGGCGACTATCTCGGGTAAAAACACGACAAATCTTAAACATCTGCAAACCAGTCACCCAGATCTCCATGCAAAGGTAAGCATTTTAATATCATGCAGGGTAAAGTGTTTTTCCCAGTGTAGCATTTGTGTTTAGAGAAAATCTCCACACCGCGGTGGATTAGCCTTTCCTAATCTTAGTCCTGAACACTGCCCTGTACCTTTCAGAGCGTGTCCTGCTGTAAAACCCTCGTATTATCTCAGTAAGGTGTGTTAATGAGCAGGTGTGTGGGAAGCAGGTGAAACGCTAATGTTAATATTATTAATAATATTCCATAACTTTTAGTAAATGTTTAATTTTGTGTCAGTGTGTATAATGACTAATTCAAGGGAACTGAAAAAAAACATTTACATTTTACACCCTTTATATTTTAGTCGACTAAATCAACTGTAGAGTTAGTCGACTATATTCTTATGATAATTTCGACTAAAACTAGACTAAAACTAAAACTATTCAGATGACTAAATTCTGATTAAAACTAAATTACATCTTCGTCAGTTGACTATGACTAAAACTAAATCAAAATTTGCTGTCAAAATTAGCACTGCTCTTCACCTTCTTCATAGCTGCCCTCACTTCCTCCTTACTAATCCACTAAATTTCCTGATTCACTAACTGTCTTCCATCCGCCCCTCTTTCTCTCTCACTTTCACTTTCAGTTTCATGAGGTCCTCAGAGGACTCCTTCCATGTTCTCAATACACTCTGCACTCATTTACATTTCCATCTTTAGCCTCATTCACTCCAACCTTCTGCAGATCATTTCCACCTAAATATCTCTGTTTAGCCAATCAGTACAGTCTTTATCTCCTCCCTTAGTGTCCAGCCTCACATACAAATCACTATAAGCCTTTAGCTTTGTCTTATTCACCTTTAGATGGGACTCGTACTGTTTACGTCTCTGCAAATGCTTAATAACAATTTTCTTTTTAAAACTTTACACATAAAGAAAATAATTAATGTCAAAAGTATCCAAACAATAAAGTACATTTATAACAAAAAGAGAAAAAATACATTTGCATCCATGACGATAATAGATGTTAATCCAGCGCAGGAGCCTTGACACCAGTGTAGATGCTCTCCTCCTCGATGGGTTTTGTACCTCTTGTCCCTGAGTTACGCACTTTTTTAAAAGTCGGTGTAGAATAAACCAACGTGTCCTCATCTGTCTGAGGAACCAGCAAATGTTAATATTACACAGGCTGACACTGAAGCATGCACATAGATTACAGCCATATTTTTTCTTTATAATTACCAGTTGATTTCTCTGATCACCACTTGAAATGATATCAGCTTGCAGAGCAATTGCAGCTGTAAAAACAACACAGCACTAAAATGAGTTTACTTTTGCCACGTATGGTTTGACAGATGGATGTACAGTGTGAGCGACTTACCATTACAGTCCACATATGATTTCTTCTTTAGTTTGTTGATTGAATAGATTAGAGAGGCTACAGCAATCAAACTTATAGCCAAAGCAGCACTTAACAGATAAAGAAATATAGTCTCCTTTTTTGAAACGCTCGTGTTGAGTGCTAACATGAAATGAATAGGAGTAAAAAATGAAAATTATTTTTTGTTTTTGTTTGATTTGATTCAACATTTCAGAATATTAGACTAAAAAAGAAAATAAATATAATCAAATGCAAACATGTTCTAATTCTAATATGAAAATGTGATGCAGTTACCTTCAGTATTGCCTTTTGCTTTGTCTTCAGACTCCACACATGTGGCCACGATACAGTAATACCTCTGAAAGTCAGAGGTGCTGAAGTTTCTGAAGTAACTGTAGACACATTTCTTTGTTGAGAGTTCCTCTGAGTTATTTTCATAATCATCTCCATCATTATATTTAAGGTGAGATTTATTTGATTTGGTACTCAAACAGAACACCCTGTCATCTGTGGGACATGTTTTATTCTGAAAGTCATGGAGGACTGAACACTGTAGGGTCACTTTGTGTTCCAGATGGACAGGATCAGATGGATGAGCTGCACTAAAAGCTGGTTCTGGTGCCGAGAAATAGAAACAAAACAATGTAAAAATTGTACTTATATACTTACGTGTAAATTCTATGCGCACTAAATCTATATAAATAAAGAAACGTTGGAAGAATATCCCCCAAAAAAGAAATCTTCAGCTTTTTTGTGTACTTACCTTCAACTTTCAGGTAGAGTCCGTTCAAAAATGTTAATTCACGATTTGGTGTTTTCATGCAGATGTAAACTCCTGCGTCACTTTGTTGTGCTTTTGTAATATGCAGAACAAATGTTCCAGGCTCTGTTCCAGTTCGAATACGCTGATCATCACTCTGAGAGCTAAATGATCTCCCTAAGATTTTAGGAAAGTTTCCAGAAACCAGCTTGATCCAAAACAAGGTTCCCACTTTCTTGCGGGTGCATGTCAGGTTTATATTCTCCCCAACACGAACAGTCTTTGTCTCAAAGATCTGTTCATCTGAGCAACCTGGAAAAAACAATCCACCCAGTCACAGATGAACAAGAAACAGAATCATATACACTTCAAATATATATCTGCAGGAAATCTGACCTCTACATATACTTACAAGCAACGCTGAGCACCAGCGGTAAAAAAAATATAATCCTCATTTCTGGTGTTTCCACTCAGTACTGCTGGAATGAAAACTTATTAAAATTATTCATCTAAATATGATCATATCGAGTGGAAGGAAACTATTTCAGAGCAGTCTGATTGGCTTCTTGTTATGTTGTTTCACTGCATTACAGGAGTGGAAACGATGTCAAACATGTTTCCAGCCTAAGCACATGAAACATCTCCCATTATAGGCTGCGTCATCTATATTTGAATCTCGGTTTCTCAAACTGAAACTTACAGAAAGAAAAAAGTGACAGATTAGTTTAGACTGTGTCAGCTGGGAAAAAAATCTGCAAAACAGAGTTTTATAACCTTATAATACCTTGAAATTAATATAGAATTTTGTAGGAGCTCCACATATATTTCCAAAAGAAATGCAATACAATTATGGAATTTTAAGAGACAATATGATAAAGGTGAAACAAATTTTGTATTACTGCTACTGTGGATATTACTGAGGCATAATAAACATTTAACCCCAAAAGCTTAAAAAGAATTCAACTTGAAATTATCCCTCAGTTATCATGAATTTAATACTTGATTATTCTATTCATATTTTAGTTATTTTAACATAGGTTATCCTGTTTTGTAGTCTATATGTTTTATATTCTATTTTCTGCTGTTCTTCTCAGATTTTTCATAGAATTTAAAATAGATTAGGGTGCTGTTTTGTGAAATACAGGATGTGGAACTAAACCTAATCAGAGCTGTCTGGTTCAAATACCATTTTTAAGAGTAGACATTGATTTTGGCTGTGGCAAATAATCTATAACTTTAACACTTCAAAAGTTGGACCGTAAGACTTCCAAGAGTTGTCAGATGATTGGATTTAATAGACACACACATGCTCAGTGTCATCATTCAGATGAGTTGGTGTATATTAAGAACTCAGCAGTTTACAGTAAACTGATTCATCTACTTGTTGGATAATTTCAGGTCAAATCCCATTTCTGTGTAAGCTAGCTTTTGCTATTGTCTCACCATATTGTGTGGTGGTTATTCTTCTTGCTTTAAGTTAAACACTGAAAAGCTGTAGAGTATATAAAGTATTATTTTGAAAAGTCAGTCAATGTGTCAGCTAAAGTACTTGAGTTAAAAAGATGCATTTATTTCATGTTACGGGTCATGTTGTGTACTGGCTAATATAATTATTGGAAACTGTGGTCTTGAATGTATCCATGCACAGTACAAACAATTGAAGGCAGGAGCTGCCCCTGTCTAAGGGCACACCATCTGCCAGGGCATCAACACATCATCACCAATGGACACATTAAACTGTCAGTTTGATGCTCTGGGATGAGAACATATTTTATAGACAGATAACGCTTAACACTCTGTACCGCAGTGGATCTCTATTAGACTGCTCCAGATTCCTGAAAATCCCCAAACTAAGGGAAAATTTCATGGAAAAAAGTGTTGATTTAAACAGATAAAAAATATGTTTTTCAGTCTACATATGGCCCATCAAGAACTGTAGATTTACAATAATATATGACCGATGTTTGTACCAAACAGAGAAGTTAAGTTAGCTTGGTATAAAATATGGTTTTGGTCTCTACCTCGATTTCCTCTTCAGCACAACTATACAGGGTTTTACTTTATGTTTTCAAACTCATGGGTTTAAATTTTATTAACACTTCAAATTATGTATCTTTCCAAGTTATATGTAGCTAAGAAAGTTATTAGGGAAGGTAGGGAAGGCTAGGAGCTGATTAGGCCACTGTCTGCTAGACTTTAGCTAATTTGAGTTACTGACCTGTTGACCCTTGGTTTTTTTTGGGTTTTTTTTCCTGCTGCCTCTGTAAATAACTGATTAGAGAATATTTACTGAAACAGTTCTTATGTCAAACCAAAACAACAAGTTGGAAGACACTGGAACCCTCTGTAATCACCATCATGCTACTAATATTGTTGTCAGTGAAATGAAAGCAGCGGAGACAAAAAAACACAACATTTGCATCAAATAATTACCAAACTTACTGGTGCAGGTTTCAGGCACAACTATGCCAAACACACTGCCACAAAAAACTTACTGTATAAACAACTGTAGCAAAGATTATCAGAGTGGAATATTTTTCTTTGCGGCCTTACTGGGGTCAACATATTCTAGACCACAAGCCAAAGGATGATGGCCTGACCATGAAGTTGTTTTTAACACATTAGCACAAAACCACAACATCACTGGTACAAGTTCAGCCAAAGCTAGAAAGCTTCACAGCCCCCCTCAAAGCCTACACTTCCAGTCTGCCTCCTCACTGCTTACTGCCCAAAAGAGAGAAAACAAACAAACAAACTGGAGTCGTGCTGTAAATCAGAGCGATTCCCTGACACAGTGCTGTGTCCCCCTTCTGTACATGGAGTCAGCTGAATTATAGATGTGGAAGAAGTAAGTGGGAAATAGGATTTCAAAGAACAACACCGGATATCTTTTTAATCCCCCCCACACACACAAAAATTGTCTTTGTTAGCATAATCTGCCTTTTCAGATAGAAACAAATTGACAGTCATCACAAACAACTGATGCTTGGAAACTTCAGCATGTCAGTGGTTGGGCTTTCAGCAAAAAGGTGTGAAAACAAAGGGGCTTTTCTTCCTGTCTCTTGACAGTCTCAGGAAGCTGGTCTTTAATCTGTGTGACAAAGGCAAGTGGATTGACACTATATAATTGTTATGAGTAATATGTTAAACACAGCAGCTTACAAAAAGAGCAAAGCTATGCAAGAGGAAAGTGCAGCCATTTATATCCTGTTTTTCATGCTGCTGGTAGAAAAGAGGAGGTGCCCCCAGACCCCCCCCCCCCCCACACACACACACACACACACACACACACACACACACACTCTCAGTGGTGAGGTCTTAATATGTTTGCCAGATTATTGACTGCAGGTTTTGTGTTGGTAAAGTGTGTTCCTACACACCTCACTTAGCACATTGATGTGCAAACAGCTTGTCCAAATTAACAAAATATTTCAATTAAAGAAAAACTAAAATAATCGCTCAGCTAAAACTTATCTCCTGAAGCCGTATACAGCTTCATATCCTGTTCAAGCTCACAGTGAGGTCTCTTGTAAGTAAATGTTTTAAGTGGTTGGACAAAGGCCCACCACAGCCTTTGTCTGTCAGAGTAGCTGCTGCATGTCAAGCTCTCATGAGAGAAAGTAGAGGGCCATTAGAAAGTGCTGTGAGACCAGAAAGAAACAAAGCTTTAGTCATCTGAACAAATATTTTTAAACATTTTCAACAAAGAGATTCGTGCTGTGACTGGTTCAAGCAGACTTTACTGGAGAGTAACAAAGAGATTAATTGTTTTAACAATATAAAATGGCATTTACAGTTGTGGGAGGTTGTATCAGACATGTATGCAATCCTGCACCCAAACCAAATTGTTAAGTTAAACAATCTTGATCGAGTATTATGACCACCCTCTGCACCACTTAGTGGACTCCACCTTCTCTGACAGCCTGATTTGACTCTGCAGCCTCGAGGACAGATACAGCATATTTGTCAGTCACTCAAGCGGGAAGAAACACAAGCAGCAGCATACAGAGTTGAGGAGGTGGTTGTGGTCACACCATGCATCCTTTACACTCGCTTCAGAACACCATTCTCACCCCTGAAGTGCATCGAGCTGTCGGAGACGAGACGTCTCTGACTCACGTGAGACACACGTACAAATGTGACAGCGACGTCTCATATCAAACTAGGAAACACAGCAAAGTAAATGAAAGAGCTGAGACTTGGATGCAACACCTTTTTTTTTCTACAGACAGAAAAAAGATTTGAGTAAAAATTCCAAGACAATCTTAGAAAAGAAATCTTAAGAATCTGTAATGGCTGGTGAGAGACAGAATAAGGACCCAGTTTCATGAATTAAGATTCCAGGTGAGAGTTCAAATACTTCCTCAAAGTAAAGATGGGACCAGTCAGAGTACGCTTTCTCCAGCCCGTGTTCACTTTTGCCAACAAACAAGAAAGCTAAAGAAAAAATAATATAAAATAAAATATAATTTAAAAGACAACACCAATTATATTTAGCTGTTTTTTACATGTCCTTTTTGGTAATCAGGTTTCTTTGTGCACACAACACTACTTGCACCTGAAACATAGAGATAAACAGTTGACACATGGAAACTTAGTCATTGCTGTGGTTGAGCTTTCAAACAAGTGGATGAATACAAAGGGGTTTTCTTCTTCTCACTGTGTTTTAATCTCAAGTAGTTGATCTTGCACCAGTGTTTTACCTATTTTAGGAAACTGGAATAATACTATTACTATGACTAAAATGTATTTTCAGAATAGCTAAGAGGAGCTGTTAAAGAGCTCGTGAGAAAGGGGCACTCACTCAGACGTGTTCAGTCATGCTGTGAGTGGTTTTAAGCACACTTTACTGCAGTTTAGTGTTTTTCTTTGGTAGTTACAAAGTAATAAGAGGAGGTTATAATGTGCTCTGGTCTTTATTTATTTTGAATAAGAGCAGTGTTTTTAATTATACAGAAAGTTTGCCAATCTCAATGAATGGGCATTCACCCTGTCAACATTAATGGTAAAATAGTAAAAAAAAAATACTACAAGATTGTGGAAGATAGATACATTTGTTCCTTTACATGGGAGGAAAAAGAAAAGAAAAGAAAAAAAAGTATCTTCTAGCACTTCACTCACTTTCTAGCTGATGAAAGCTCACTGTGAGGACTGTTCTGAGTCAACAGCTTCTGTGGTTGGTCAAAGGGCGGAGAAAAGGCCCACCACAACCTTCGTCTTCCAGTTTAGCTGCTTCATATCGCTTTTGTTTGTTGTTCTAGACATGTAGGAGGACTCTCACTGAAACCACAGCTGAAAAGCTGAAAAGAAGATATTCAGACCCCCTAAAGCTCATTTTCTGTTCTTAACATTAACATCTGTGTTTCCTGCTAAAATATCATAGGTACCTTTTGATTGTGCGTTTCCACATTTCTTGACTGTCTGTATTTTTGTCACCTACAGCTGGCCCTTAAAACCCACAGGTAAACAGTGTTGTTACATTGTTAGAGAAGTCCTCTTTGTTCCTCTAAATGTTAATTTGGAACTCTTAATTCTTGTAAATAGTCTTTGAAACAAAATGTGTTGGTCTATATGTCACTCCTATAAATCATCTTGCAAGAATTCAGACTGATTTCATTTCTGGGTCTGAAAAGTGAAGCCAGTACAAAAGTGTCTTAAATTTGAATTCTTTCTAATGATCAGCAGGGGTCGACACTTGTAATAGCAAAAGAGAGTTTCAGTTGTACAAAGACTACGTTGTGACTGACAGGTCATTAGCATATTGGTTTCTCAGTCAGATCCACCCCCCCTCACTCATCACATTCAGTTTCCAAACACCAAAATACTTTCACAAACCAATGGGTGGTGTCATATGCTTTATGTAAAAGTCCATCTTTTACTTACAGTATATGATTGAGCTTACCTCAGCATCACACACATCACAAGCTGCAGTACATTGGCTTGAGCTTGATTTATGTTGAACAAACTTCAACATAAACCAATTTAAATTGTTTCCTGTGATTGCTAAAAAAAACAAAAACAAAACACTGATCAGATGTGTCCCTAGAGCTTGTGCTGCTAACTCCTAACACACTAATACTAAATACTTATTTAAAAAAGAAATAACACTAAATATAATGCTAAAAGCTACTAGGAAATACATATTTTATCAGATGAACTGATACAACGTGTTTGCTAAATAGTAAGAAAGTCATTTTCTACATTTCAGCCAACCAGTAATGTCTGCTTTAGAAACTTGTGATGAAACCTTTGGTTTGGGTGAGAGGAGAGTGCTGAGCCACAAAGCTCATACAATTTCTTCTTTGTACACCATATATGTGCAATTCTTTGCTAATGAGACAAATATGATTGTTTGTAGTTTGTTTTGAAAAAACACAGAAATACATCTGTACAATGACTGTATATTGACTCTTGTAATGGTAATTACATTGACTTTTGTCCTTTTTTTTTAAGTCTGTCATTTTTGTTTCCTCTTCAGCCCTGATACAAACTGCAGAGGTTCTTCAGCTGATCTCTTTGATCTTGGTGACAGTGTTACTTTACTGTCTGTAAAGTCTTTGAGAAGCTGTTTAAATACTTACATGTGCATAAACAGTCTCTTAGACAATATGACCCCCCATAAGGTTTTACAGTTAGTCCTTCCATACATCCATCCTCTTCTGCTTATCCTGTTCAGGGTCTCGGGAGCCTATCCCAGCTGTCATAGGGTGAGAGGCAGGTAACACCCTGTACAGGTTGCCAGCCTGTTGCAGGGCCAACACAGAGAGACAGAGAACCATTCACACCTATGGGCAATTTAGCGTGAACAATTAACCTAACCCCAGCAAGTGCATGTCTTTGGACTGTGGGAGGAAATTGGAATACTTGGGGAAAACCCACGCAGACACTTGGAGAACATGCAAACTGCACACAGAAAGGCCCAGGCCAAGGTGGAATCAAACTCATACCTTCTAGATGTCATTGTAGCTGTGATTCAGCAGTGCTAACCACTGCACCACTGTGCTGCCCAAACTGGTTATTATTATTTCTTTTTAATTCACAGATCACATATGATCCAAACATTATGTACACTGACAAAAACAGCAGATGAACTCTGAAGAGAAGATGTGCCTACAGTCTGTCAAAAACTATGCAGAACTCCTTTGATGCTGGTACTATTGTGCTGTGGCCACATGTGGAGAGATCCTGTTTGGTCAAGGAGCTAAAGTGCAGACAAGTATACTTTTACATTTGTATTTAACTCATAAACTCATCTCGCATGCTTGCAACATTATATGAACAAAAATATTCTATCACACCTCTTAATCTTTGATTTTAGTTTTTAACCTAAACTCTAAATCTATCTGGCTCTATGTGAAAAAGTAATTGCCCACCTGGGCCTGATTACTGCCAGACCTGTTGAATTTAAATATTTAAATAGAACCTGTCTGACAAAGTGAAATATGCTAAAATATCTTAAAAAAACAACACATCCTGTCATAATCTAAAGAAACTCAAGAAACAATGTCAATATCAGTCTGGAAAGAGTTACAAAGCCATTTTGAAGGCACTGGGACTCCAGTGAGCCACAGTGAGAGCCAGGAGGTCATAAAAGATCTCAGAGCAACATCTCCAGAACCACAGGTCTGGCTTGCCTCGATGGCATCCAAGGGAGAGTTCAAAGGCAAAAACTACTGGTGACCAAAAGTAACACAAAGGCTCATCACACATTTGCCAAAATCTGAACTTTTTGGATTTTTTGGAAGGTTTGAGTCCTGTTAAATCTGGTATAAAACTAACACAGCATTTCATGAAAAGTACAAACAGTCAAACATCGTGGTGGTAGTGTGATGGTCTGGGGCTGCTTTGCTGCTTCAGGACCTGCAAAATTTGTCATAACTGATGGAAACACGAATTACTGTATGCTCTCAACCAAAAAATCTTGGAGGAGAATGTCCACCCATCAATTTGTACACTGAAGGTCAAGCATGCTTGGTTTATGCAGCAGGACAGTGATCCAAAACAGAACAGGAAGTTCGCCTCTGAATTGCTCAAAAAAAACAAACAAACAAAAAAACAGAAAAAAAACAAAAACAAATAAAGGTTTTGGAGTGGCCTAGACAAAGAAAAAAATAAAATCCTTATTTAAAAACAGCCTTTTGTATTTATTTAGGTTATCTATCTGTCTGATATTGCATCTTGTTTGAAATTAGATATTCATGGCGTTATGCTGCTTAGAACTTTATACCAGGACAGTATAAAGAGTTTTATTTATTGATATAGTTTGAGAAAAGTCATGTTAAAAAGCATACACAATAACAATAATGAATTCTTGAGACATGTTATTTCAATAGGATTGCAGCAATATAGTCAATATTCATGCAAGATGATGCAATAAACTTACTTTTAACAGCCCATTGTTGCACATATCTTTGTTTTGATACATATTGCTACACAACAATTATTAAATAGCATTAATAATTATTAATTATTATTATTAATAATATTTTTATTATTCAGATGCATTCAAACTTAACTGCATTCAGTGATTAAACATGCTGTTATTAATAGGTATCAAACAACAAAACATAAAAGCGCATTAGCTCTAAGCAAACATCCACAATGTTATTTCATACCAAGGGATGGTCAGGGTGGTAAATAGACTTAATCAAGTCCAAAAGCCCTGACAACTGTGTAGATCTGCTGCCTCTTCACTGCTTTCATATCTTTTATTTTGTCTTTGTCAGCTTTCATCATAGTAAAGACAACAGCAGAAAACATCCATGTGTCCTTATTCTGGGAAAATAGTCAGAAAATATTATGAACATCAAAACTTTAAAAACCAGAAGACACACACACACCCACACACACACACACACACACACACACACACACACACACACACACACACACACACACACACACACAATGTATCCAACCATTAGCTACCTTACCTGTTGTCTTTGCAGATCACTAAAGTTTTTCTCCAGGACAGCAGCTTGAATATAGGATATATAGATAATAATTAATATAAAAGTATAATTTAAAACATTAAAACAAATAGACGAATAGCTTCAATTACCTTTGCAACTGTTGGTTTTCTTGATCATGTAAATGAGAACAGTAAGAACAATCAGAATCAGGACAGGGCATAGCACAAAAATAACTGTACTGGCTGTCTGTGACCACGCGCTGCTCCCTGGAACAATATTAAATAAAAAAACAAAATAAATAAATAACCACAAAAAGTTAAGCATGAGTAAAATTACATTTTGTTTAATGTCATCTTCCATGAAATCATTATGAACATGATATAAAAATCAGTTACTGTGGCTACACAATCTAACACTTAATTTTACTGACTTTCTAAAAAGTAGATTAGTGAAACAGATACCTTTAATGTCAAGTTTAGTTCCATTTCCAAACATTATCTGTCCACATGTGGCCACAGCACAGTAGTAAGTCCCTTCATCAGAGGAGCTGATGCTCTTAGAGAAATGATAAACACAACTCTGCTCAGTCCCAGATCTTTTTTTGCATTCATGATGTCTGTTTCTATCAGTATAAATGATGCCAGGATGAGATGTATGTGATTCTTCCCTGAACCAGAACACTCTGAGCCCGCCTGGACATGTTCTGTTATCAGAGTCAGAGAGGACTGAGCACTGAAGAGTCACTGAGCCTGCAGGAGGGACTGTCTTCTCCTGAACAACAGTATAGTTTGTCCTCTGGGTGTTTCCTGTATAGTATGAAACTGTGTTAATACACTGCAAAGTATAATTTAAAATCCTTAGAAAAATAATGAGTCGCACAATTAAGAACATATTTCACTTAAATCTGCAGTAGCTTATGTTTTGAAGAATATCATCAGGAAATTCTTCAAAAAGTACCTTTTACTAACAGATATGTCCCGGTCCAGTTAGTATTTGTGAGCCATTGTGTGATTCCACAGTGATAGATTCCCTCGTCCTCTTGGTTTGTCCTCAAAATGGTCAGGTTAGTAACATTTTTATTGTAATTAACCTTCCATCTGGGGTCAGAAAACTCGGGTGCAAGCTCAGGTGTTGCAGGTTCCTTCAGTGCCCAAATGAATTTTAGAGTGTCTCCGGCACTTTGCTTGTACCAGTGGACTCTACGGCTTAAGTCACTCTTTGGCAGGACACATGTGAAGGTTACAGGTTCACCAAGTTGAACTGTAGTTACTGGAATAAGTGTATCTATTTGAAAGAATCACATAAAAGTTAAAACATTAAGTCACAATGATGCAGGAAAACCACGATGCAAACAACATACATGTGTGGAGAAACTTGCACAGAATAAGAAAACACTTACATCCTTGATGAAGAATAAACAGTGTAACCCATAACACGATCATCCTGACAATGTCTCTTTTTTAGGACCTTGTAGGTATTTCAGTGAGTGTAGGAGGTATTATGACTTGGACCTTTTATGTCACCCTGTCGAATGCATTTGATTGGTTACCAAAGAAAAAAGATTCAAATGCACTTCCTGCCACTTTGTACTTGTCCAGTTCTTTGAGGACTGTATCAGCTCTCTCTATCCATACTCAGTCTCCTGTATGGACTGTTGTCTCTGAACACAGTATAGTTTGATGACCTCTGGCTTCTGAGTGTTTCTTTTGGAATATGAAACTGTATTAACAAATGATACTACAAAGAAAAGTTGGAAAAAGTGAGATATTCTGCATAAAAAGTACTACATATTTCAAATATGTAATATTTCAAATATTAGTCCTAACATAGTCTCATGAATACAAAGAATATATTTAATGTGGATCTGCTAAAAATGAAGTGGTCTAGATTAATGCCAACATTTGGGGAAAAAAGATGATTAGCCTTTATTTCACATTTTATTAGAGACCCCATGCAAGCCAAGCCTACCTCAAACTACTGTATGAGCAACAGATACATGATTGAAGCCTTACTGGCTCAAATGATTGACAAGGTCTGTGTCAGGTGTTGCGGAACCCGGGCATACTGACAATAAATGGGTACTGGAACAAGGATGTGGCATAAATGGACACAAGATGAGAACCGGGAACTATTGGAATGCTACTACACATGTAATACCAGTGAAAGGGGTGGGACCCATGGACTCTTAGACACCCAACATTCAGACTGACATCAAAACAAATCGTAGCTCAGTGTTCCAAATTGTAGCATTTGTGTTGTACCTTACTCGCAGTAGCCACTACCGGCTTCTGGTAGTATTTGCAGCTCTCAGTGTTTTCTTTTCTGTGGAAACCGGGTTCAGATGGCTCTTTCCGTATTAAAGGTTGCCGACCACTGGTATACAGGAACATCTGTGCTGAGTATGACCTGGAAGTCCAGTCAAAATGGGACACGCCCCCAAGGGTGGTTGAGAACAAAAGAGCTATGATCCTGTGGGACTTCCAGATACAGACAGACAAACTTGTGGTGGCTAAACAACCGGACATTGTAGTGGTGGACAAACAAAGGAGGAAAGTCAGGGTGATAGACGTTGCAATACCAAGTGATGGGAACATCAAGAAGAAGGAACATGAGAAGCTCGACAAATACCAAGGGCTCAGAGAAGAGCTGGAAAGGATGTGGAAGATGAAGGTAACAGTGGTCCCCGTGGTAATCGGAACACTCGGGGCAGTGACCCCAAAACTGAGAGGGTGGCTCCAGCAGAACAACTTCCGAGATCTCTGTCCAGAAGAGCGCAATACTAAGATACTGCGCAGGACCCTCAAGTTCACAGGCCTCTGGTAGAGGATGCGAGCTTGAAGGGGGAAAATAGACCGCCCGTAGGGGTGAGCTGTGATTTTATATATATATATATATATATATATATATATATATATATATATATATATATATATATATATATATATAAGGTGTGTATATATATATATAAAGGTGTGTGTATATATATATATATATATAAGGTGTGTATATATATATATATATATATATATATATATATATTATGGAATGCCATTTAGGAAATTATTATATATATATAAAAATAAGAGTCTGAATATATTGAATGAAAGTCTGAATATATTGAATGAAACTTGAATATATTGAATGATGTCTGAATATATTGAATTAAAGTCTGAATATATGGAACGAAACTTGAATATATTGAATGAAAGTCTGAATATATGGAACGAAACTTGAATATATTGAATGAAAGTCTGAATATATGGAACGAAACTTGAATATATTGAATGAAAGTCTGAATATATTGAATGAAACTTGAATATATTGAATGATGTCTGAATATATTGAATTAAAGTCTGAATATATGGAACGAAACTTGAATATATTGAATGAAAGTCTGAATATATTGAATGAAAGTCTGAATATATGGAACGAAACTTGAATATATTGAATGAAAGTCTGAATATATTGAATGAAAGTCTGAATATATTGAATGAAAACTGACGTCACGGAAGCTCTTGCGCCATCTAGTGTTTTCGTTACGTAAAGCACATTATGTCGCTACAAGAAATGACACTATGAGTCAATCTGCAGGGAATTTAGTGGCAGAAATCCTAAATAATGAGTAGCTAATTAACACCCTGGCAAATGCATGAACTGGCCAACATAATGCTAGCAGCAGTGTTCCTAATCATACTACTGATGAAGAGTTTTATTCAGTGAATCTCTCAGGTCAGACAGCTCCTGCGTATCAAGCTAACAATAAGCAGAACATGCCTTCCACATCCACATCTCAGATTCTAGACGGCGCCTGTTGTTGTGGAGGGTGCCTGTGCATGTTCTGCGTAATGTTAGCTTGCATGCAGGAACTTTCTGACCTGAGAGGTTCGCTGCATTTGGTCTTCCACGATGAAACAGTGAAGATGAACTGCAGATTGACTCATAGTGCCGCTTCTTGTAGCGACATTATGCGCTTTACGTAACGAAAACACTAGATGGCGCTTCCGTGACCACAGCTTTCATTCAATATATTCAGACTTTCATTCAATATATTCAGACTTTCATTCAATATATTCAAGTTTCATTCAATATATTCAGACATCATTCCATTTATTCAAGTTTCATTCAATATATTCAGACTTTCATTCAATATATTCAGACTTTCATTCAATATATTCAAGTTTCATTCAATATATTCAGACATCATTCCATTTATTCAAGTTTCATTCAATATATTCAGACTTTCATTCAATATATTCAGACTTTCATTCAATATATTCAGACATCATTCCATATATTCAAGTTTCATTAAATATATTCAGACATCATTCCATATATTCAGACTTTCATTCAATATATTCAGACTTTCATTCAATATATTCAAGTTTCATTCAATATATTCAGACATCATTCCATATATTCAAGTTTCATTCAATATATTCAGACATCATTCCATATATTCAAGTTTCATTCAATATATTCAGACTTTCATTCAATATATTCAGACTCTTATTTTTATATATATATAATAATTTCCTAAATGGCATTCCATAATATATATATATATATATATATATATATATAAGGTGTGTATATATATAAGGTGTGTATATATATATATATATATATATATATATATATATATATATATATTCTTATCCTCACATACAAGGTCTTGAATAATCAGGCCCCATCTTATCTCAAAGACCTTATACTCCCATATCACCCCAATAGAGCACTTCACTCTCAGACTGCTGGCTTACTTGTGGTTCCTAGGATACTTAAGAGTAGAATGGGAGGCAGAGCCTTCAGCTTTCAGGCCCCTCTTCCGTGGAACCAGCTCCCAGCTTGGATTCGGGAGACAAACACCCTCTCTATTTTTAAGATTAGGCTTAAAATTTTCCTTTTTGATCAAGCTTATAATTAGGGGTGAATCAGGTGACCCTGAACCTGCCCTTAGTTATGCTGCTATAGGCCTAGGCTGCTGGGGGTTCACATAATGCACTGTTTCTTTTCATTCACCTTATTTACTTTGTTTATACTCCACTCTGCATTTAATCATTAATTGTTATTAATCTGGCTCTCTTCCACAGCATGTCTTTTCTCTCCCCTCAGCCCAACCGGTCACAGCAGATGACCCCCCCTCCCTGAGCCTGGTTCTGCTGGAGGTTTCTTCCTGTTAAAGGGAGTTTTTCCTTCCCACTGTCATCAAGTGCTGCTCATAAGGGGTCGTTTTGACTGTTGGGTTTTCTCTGTATTATTGTAGGGTCTTTACCCACAATACAAAGCGCCTTGAGGCAACTGTTTGTTGTGAATTGGCGCTATATAAATAAAACTGAACTGAACTGAACTAAACTGAAAACAGAAGAGGGCAGATACATGGCCATTGTCTGTCCTGGAGCAGGATGTTGGAGTGCAAGTACCTTAGCACCTCCTTAGTACCTTCACACTGACAACAGACTGAACTGCAAGACCAACAGAGGCTGGATACAAGAAGGGAATGAGTAGACTGTATCTTCTATATCTGTAGCATTTACTGTTTCAAAACCTAAAATGCCATATCTGAAATGCTTTGGAACATTTTTTCCTTTCTGTCCTTTTCTGTTTTATACTGGACTTGATCAAAATATTAAAACAAGATTTGCAACTTTATTGTCACTTGAATTTTGTAATCGTGCCAAAAAAAAAAAAAAAAAACAGTCACAAACTCCACTTTATCAGAGACCCAGTCTGCTTGTCAGTTATTTGAGCAGGAAGAGACACATGCACCAGCATACAGAGCCGAGGAGGTGGCTGTGGTCACTCTATCCTTTACACTCGCTTAAAGCACCACTCTCACAGTGTCACAGAAACACAGTGATCTGAAAGCTTCTGAGATGCATGTATCAAGGTGACAGAGAACACAAAGTAAATAAAACAGCTGAGACCTGAATCCAAGACCTGAATATTGATACAGACAGTAAAAGGATTTAAGTAAGTACAAAGGTGATCAAAAAAAAACAAAAAACAAAGAAAAAATATTTAAAAAGCTAGTCTAACTAAAACTGCTGCTTGACCTTTGACAAAAATGCTATACGGTTAAATTAAGTAGTTCCCTTTAATTTCCTGAGACATTGCTGTGTCCAGCATATGATCCTACACGTAAACATGTACAGACCGCTGCAAACATGAACGGTAACAACTGTAAAATATACTTGAAAACAGAGCATCAAGTTTAGATTGTTATTTCCTCATGCCCATCATCTCCCTTTCAGTAATCTGTATTGTGTTTCTGTGCACAACAGTTTTTGCACCTGAAACCCGCAAAGCTAAAGATAAACAGAGCTGATGAATAGAAACTTAACAGTTGCTGTGGTTTGACTTTCAAACAAGCACGTGGTTACAAAGGGACATTTCTTCACATCTCTCTCTTTTTTTTAGTTTCAATGAGCTGGACTTACAGCACTATTAAAAAATTATTTTAAAATTGAAAGTGGAATAGCACTATAATATTCGTAACTATTTTTTCAAACATTTTTTTTATATCAAAACAATTTACAAGCAGCTGTTAAAGCATTTTTGAGAATGAGGCACACAGAGCCCTGCTTAGTCATGCTGTGATCGTTGTCAACTACAATCTATGTCTGCAGATACAAACAGTCACATATTGCTGAACATTTTTAAAACAGTTTAAATAAGCAACTGAAAAAGCAAGTACAACTAAAAAAAGTCAGTTCTGTCTGTTGCTTAAAACTAATCTGCTGAAGTGTCTTATAGCTCTTCTTTCATGTCACATCTCAAGAAAGCTCAGGTCTGTTCTGAGTTAACGGTTTCAGTGGTTGGTCAGGGGGCGGAGAAATGGGCCACCACAACCTTCATTTGTGTAGCTGTTGAATGCGACTTTGCTTGTTTTCATTTGACATGCAGTGACTTAGCCAAGACATTCAGACCTCTAAAGCACAGGTTAAATTTTTCAGATGATTAAAAACTAAATCTATCATACTTTTGAGTTCACTGCTAAAATAGAGGGAAAGTTTGTGTCCTTTGTATATAATTCTCTGGCCAGTATCTTACATTCCAATGAGAAACACCAGAAAAGACACTCGTGGTTTTTGTTTGTTTGTTTTTTTTTTATCTGTGCAGCTCATCACGGGTTTTCACCACATTTTTATCTGAGCAACTAAAAATACAACACTCAGTGACAAATGGAACAAGTATCAGAGCTCTCTCTTTCTGTTTCTCTTTCAAACAGACATGCATGTTTCAAATATTTACTGACTACCTTTGTGGTTTGGGCCTCATTTTCTTTTATTGTGCCTAACAAGACAATAAGTAAATGTCAAGATGTTCTCTTTTGTTTCTCTAAGTGGAAATTTGGAAGTGCACATTTCCCTAAATATATATAATAATAATGCAAGTTGTGCTTTAAAATGTCAAGTCAGTGACACCTCTCACTTATCACAATGGCAAGATTAACAACAACACTTCACAAACCAACAAATGACATCACAGTGGCAATCTTTTTTTATGTAGTATATATTAGCTGAACACAAACAGAAAATAAATAAATAAAACAAACTCGACCTTAAGAGGAACAACATCATTTACCCACTTCAATAGTGCCATTTATGTACATATGTTAGTTACTAATACATCCAATAAATCAGGGGCGTTTTACAACAGCCAGGCCTGAATTTCTCTGAACAAATGCATATAGTTGTGGTCAGAGGTTTTCATATACCCACTGTGGGCATGAACATCGTGGTAATTTGGGGCTTTGAATGATTACACTGAACTGTTCTTTTTCCAGGGTGGAATATTATACAGCATTCATCTTTAATGACTTTCAAAAACAAGAATTGGGTGCACAAGTTTGAATTTGTTTCAGGATTATCTCACATAGGGTCAAAAGTACACACAGGTTCAAATATAGTGTTAGTAATCATGATTGACTACAACTGGTAGTTTCTCTTTGCCATTGTTACAGCCCCTCACCTGGGGGATACATGGAGTTTAACACAAAGTACCAGCAGACCAAACCACAAACTGAGCCTCCAAACAAGGCATATATTTACATTTTATATATGTATAATATATATTTATACATTAAATGTTTACAGTTAACTCATACCATTAAATTAAATGAAAGAAATAATATTAATGAAGAAAACTTCATCAATGTCTCTGAGATCAAAATAAAAGCCTCCACTCTTGCAAGAAAGAAAAGAAACATTAAGCTATAAATTAAAACAAAAATGCGATACCTAAGGTCCTTGGCTGGCCACAAAACATGAAAAAAATTGAATAAATAAAATGGCAGAGAACCCGAACCAAGTTTTCACTAACATACAAAATCATAAATATTTATTTGACTGACCAAGACTCATAACAATGGCAAAATCCAAGGAATTCAGTGAAGATATAAGAAGGAGATTTGTACATTTACACAAGTTGACAAAGTCTTGGAGCCATTTTTGGTTAGGATGTTAAAGAACAACCCAGGAATCACAAAGGCTCAAACCTGCCATAAACTGAAAACTGTTAGAAGACCAGTGTCACTGTCCACAGAGGAGTTCTATACTGTCATGGACTGAGGGGGTACCGACCAAGAAAGAAGTCCCTGCTCCAAAACTGACACCTTTATGCTCGACTGAAATTTGCAGATTCCCACACGGACAAGCCAGATGCATTCTGGGGAAAGGCCTTCTGGTCAGACAAGGCAAAGAATGAGCTATTTTGGCACAATGACAAGTGGCATGTGTGGAGGACAGTGAGGCTTTCAAACTGAAGAACACTGTGCCAGCTGTCGAGCATAATGGTGGTTGCATCACACTTGTCATGGATGCCTGAAATGGACTAATCTACAGAAACAGGTTGTCTTTGTGAGATTTAATTTGCTTTTGCAAAAGGCTCAAACAAAAACACAATGCAACAGAGGTCTGTACGGCTTTTGACAAAGAATAATAACAAACATAGAATAATTTATACATATGTATTCTGTGACCACCCACCATGGTCACAGAATACAGTCAGAACATTCCATGCAAAAGACAGCTTGCACAGTTGACAGTATTTTGTAATAAAATATTATATAAAGGGGACTCCATAGTCTTGCTGGGAGACTTCAACGCTCACGTGGGCAATGACAGTGAGACCTGAAGGGGCGTGATTGGGAGGAACGGCCTGCCCGATCTGAACCCGAATGGTGTTTTGTTATTGGACTTCTGTGCAAACCACAGTTTGTCCATAACGAACACCATGTTCGAACATAAGGATGTCCATAAGTGCACATGGCACCAGGACACCCTAGGTCGCAGGACGATGATCGATTTTGTAATCGTATCATCAGATCTGCGGATGTATGTTCTGGACACTCGGGTGAAGAGAGGAGCTGAGCTGTCAACTGATCACCACCTGGTGGTGAGTTGGATCAGGTGGCGGGGGAAGATGCTGGACAGACCTGGCACACCTAAACGTATTGTGAGGGTGTGCTGGGAACGCCTGGCAGAAGCCCCAGTCCGGGAGATCTTCAACTCCCACCTCCGGCAGAACTTCGACAGCATTCCGAGGGAGGCTGTGGACATTGAGTCCGAATGGACCATGTTCCGCACCTCCATTGTTGAGGCTGCTGCTCAGAGCTGTGGCTGCAAGGTGGTTGGTGCCTGTCGTGGTGGTAACCCCCGAACCAGATGGTGGTCACCGGAGGTGAAGGGAGCCATCAAGCTGAAGAAAGAGTCCTATCGGGCTTGGTTAGCTTGTGGGACTCCGGAGGCAGCTGACAGGTATCGACAGGCCAAGCAGAATGCAGCTCGGGCAGTGGCCGAAGCAAAAACTCGGGTGTGGGAGGAGTTCGGTGAGGCTATGGAAAAAGACTTTCGGACGGCATCGAAGCGATTCTGGCAAACCTGCAGGCGACTCAGGAGGGGAAAGCAGTGCTCCACTCACACGGTTTATAGTGCGGGTGGGGTGCTGCTGACTTCAACTGAGGCTATAGTCGGACGGTGGAAGGAATACTTCGAGGACCTTCTGAATCCCACTGACACGCCTTCTGTAGTGGAAGCAGAGTCTGGGGATGAGGGAGATGACTTGACCATCACTGGGGGTGAGGTCACTGAGGTAGTTAAACAACTCCTTGGTGGCAGGGCCCCTGGGGTGGACAAGATTCGCCCTGAGTTCCTGAAGGCTCTGGATGTTGTAGGGCTGTCTTGGTTGACACGCCTCTGCAACATCGCGTGGAGATCTGGGGCAGTGCTAATGGATTGGCAGACCGGGGTGGTGGTCCCCATCTTTAAGAAGGGAGACCGGGGGATCACACTCCTCAGCCTCCCCCGTAAGGTTTATGCCAGGGTGCTGGAAAGGAGGGTCCGTCCGTTAGTCGAACCTCGGATCCAGGAGGAACAATGCGGTTTTCGACCTGGTCGACCAACTGGACCAGCTCTTTATCCTCTCAAGGATATTCGAGTGCGCATGGGAGTTTATCCAACCAGTCTACATGTGCTTTGTGGACTTGGAGAAGGCATTCGACCGTGTCCCTCGGGGTGTACTTTGGGAGGTCCTGCGGGAGTATGGGGTGTCTGGCCCATTGTTGCAGGCCATTCAGTCTTTGTACAACCGCAGTGAGAGCTTGGTCCGTATAGCCGGTAATAAGTCGGATTCGTTTCCTGTGGGTGTTGGACTCCGTCAGGGCTGCCCTTTGTCACCGATTCTGTTCATAATTTTTATGGACAGAATTTCTAGGCGTAACCAGGTGGCGGAAGGCTTCTTCCTCGGTGGCCTCAGAGTCTCATCTCTGCTTTTTGTGGATGATGCGGTTCTGTTGGCTTCATCAGGGGGTGGCCTCCAGCTCGCAGTGGAACGGTTCGCAGCCGAGTGTGAAGCGGCCGGTATGAGAATCAGCACCTCTAAGTCTGAGGCCATGGTCCTCAGCCGGAAAAAGGCGGAGTGCTCTCTCCGGCTCAGGAACGAGTTCTTACCCCATGTGGAGGAGTTCAAGTATCTCGGGGTCTTGTTCACGAGTGATGGGAGAAGGGAGCGGGAGATCGACAGACGGATCGGGGCTGCCTCTGCAGTGATGCGGACGCTGCACCGGTCTGTTGTGGTGAAGAGAGAGCTTAGTGTAAAAGCGAAGCTCTCGATTTACTGGTCGATCTACGTTCCTACCCTCACCTATGGTCACGAGCTTTGGGTAGTGACCGAAAGAATAAGATCGCGAATACAAGCGGCAGAAATGAATTTCCTTTGAAGGGTGGCTGGCCTCTCCCTTAGAGATAAGGTGAGGAGTGCGGCCATCCGGGAGGGGCTCAGAGTAGAGCCGCTGCTCCTCCACATCCAAAGGAGCCAGTTGAGGTGGCTCGGGCATCTGATTAGGATGCCTCCTGGCCGCCTCTTAGGTGAGGTGTTCCGGGCATGTCCCACCGGGAAGAGGCCCCGTGGTAGACCCAGGACACGCTGGAGGGATTATATCTCTTGGCTGGCCTGGGAAGGCCTTGGGGTCCCTCCGGATGAGCTGGAGGAGGTGGCTGGGGAGAGGGAAGCCTGGGCTTCTTTGCTTAGGCTCCTGCCCCCGCGACCCGGCCCCGGATAAGCGGTAGAGAATGGATGGATGGATGGATGGATGGATGGATGGATGTATGGATGGATGGATGGATGAATGGAGATTATATAAAGACAAAACTATGTGAGCTTAACATAGAGAATGGCAGAATCTTGAAATTTTCCATGACATGCTGTGGGGCTGTTTTGCTGTCATTGCTACTGGTACATTACACAAAGTGGATGGAATAATGAAGAAGGATGGGTACCTTTAAATTATTAAACTTCACTTCAGATCAACAGCTAGATGGTTGAAACTTGGACACAACTGGGTGTTCCAACAGGAACAAAAAACTGGATAACGCAGGGTAACGCTAAGATGGAGCCCTGGAACGGCGTTCCCAAAGCCCCAACCTCAATCCTATTGAAAATTTGTGAACTATGCTTAAAACATTGTTCCATGTCAGGAACCCAACCAAGTTAATGAACCCTACCAAGAGAGGGGTCAAATATCCAGCCAGAATGAAGCCAGAATCTTAAATAATTTATTATAAACTTCAGCATTACTTATTAAAAAATTAAGTGTATGTATATATTTGAACTTGTATGGATACTCTTGACCCTGTGTGAAAAAAAAATCCAAAATAAATTCAAACTTGTGCACGCCATTCTTGCCTTTGAAATTAATTAAAGCTGTTCAATGATTACACCCTAGAAAAAGAAGAGATCAAGGAAAGCATTATAACACCAAAATTACTGTGACACGTTAAATTTTATCATGATATTATATGGTGAAGGTGAATAAAATTAAGATTAATACAAAGATTGAAGGTTGGGTCAAAAAAGCAGTCATTTGTAAGGGGCTCAGAGTACAGCTGCTACTCCTATATATTGAAAGGAGTCAGTTGGGCACCTCCTGGGTGAGATGTTTCAGGCATGTCCTACTGGGAGGAGGCCCAGAACATGCTGGAGAGATTATATCTCTCTACTGGCCTGGTAATGCCTTGTGTGTCGTATGGATAAGCTGGAGGAGGTGGCTAGGGGGAGGGAGGTCTGGGTTTCTCTGCTTAGTGTGCTGCAACCCGACCATGGACAAGCGAAAAGATGGATGGATGGATGGATGGATGGACATGAAATGACAATAAAGCTATTCTATTCCATTCTATTTAAGTGATTTCTTTATTAAACAGACCTGACAATAATCAGGTGTAGCTAGTGAAATCAAATTCAGCTCATAGTTAATTCATGATTTAATTTTGTCAGACAGGGTCATGCAGGTTTCGATGGCTTTTTTCCCTTCGTAAATGAAATCATCATTTAAAAAAAGCTTTTTGCATTTATTAAGGTTGTCTGTTTCTGATATTAAAATCTATTTTAGATCAAAATTATTTAAGAGTGAAAACTATGCAAAAAACTAAGAGCTCAGGAACGGGGCAAATACTTTTTAATGTATCTGTCGTTTCAGGCGGTGAATTATGCAGCTTTGGACTGCTCCAGAAGGACACTATAAAGAGTTTTATTTATTAATATAGTTTGAGAAATGTACAAATGTTAAAAAGCACACACGATAACACTAATGAATTATTAAGACATTTTATTTCAGTAGGATTGCAACAAAATGGTCAAGATTCACGTATTATGATGCAATAACTTTTACCAGCTCGTTGTTGCACGTTTCTTTGTTTTAATACAGATTGCAGCACAACCAACACATCAAAATCACCATTTTTTATTTTTTTTGGTTGACATTTGTAAATTCCTCTTATATGTGGTTCCCCTGATTGAATACTTATTTTTTTTACTGTTAATATTTAATTATGACCACAGCATTTTTTCCTCAGACTTATTTCAGTAAATGTCACCATGTGAATCATAAAATTAAAAGTTAGAATACAGATTAAAATGCATAGTATATATTTATCAACAATGATAATATCCTGATTTAAACAAAATTCTTTTTTGACACTTTGAGTTTGAGAATTGTTGCGGAGAGAAACATGTGGTATGGACACTCACTCCTATGTCACAGTCACAACCCCAGAAATTATATGAAATGAGAGAAAATAAACATCACAAGGCTACACTAGAACTGTTGCAGCATGCATGTATGTACATTTTTTATTATTCAGTCCTAAATGCATTCAATGTTTAAACTTACTGTTACTAAAACATATGGAACAAAACATAAAAGCACCTTGGCTCTAAGAAAACATCCACAATTTCATACCAAGGGATGTCAGGGTGGTAAACAAACTTAATCAAGTCCAAAAGCCTTGACAGCCGTGTAGATCTGCTGCCTCTTCAATGCCTTTGGATTCTTTATTTTATCTTTGTCAGCTTTTATCATAGTAAAGACAACAGCAGAAAACATCCATGTGTCCTTATTCTGGGAAAATAGTCAAGAAATATTAGAAACATCAAAACTTTAAAAACCAGAAAAAATGTATATATTCACAGAAACACTCAAAAGTTTGGACACATAATCCTACCAGGAGATACTTTACCTGCTGTATTTTCAGATCACTAAGGTTTTCCTTCACGGCAGCAGCTTGAATGTAATATATAGATAATCATTAATACAAAATTACCACAAATATATATACACGTTTGACAAAGCTGACAAAGAATCTGGACACTAAAGGATTCTGCAGCACCTGAGTTTGCACCTGAGTTTCCTGGCTCAAGATGGAAGGTTTGTTTCATAGAAAACTTTGAGTAACTCCAATTACCTTTGCAGTGATCACTGTTGTTTTTCTTGATTGTGTAAATGAGGACAGCAATAACAATCAGAATCAAGACAGGACATAGGAGAAAAATAAGTGAACTGGCCGTCTGTGACCACACGCTGCTTCCTGGAACAATATTAAACATAAAAACTAAATAAATAAATAACAAAAGTGAAGTTAAGCATGAGCAAAATTACATTTTGTTTAATGTCACCTCCAATAAAATCATTATAAACAGGAAATAAAAAGAATCATTCTGTTACACAATCTAACACTTTGTCTGATTTTCTAAATAATAGTGAAACAAGTACCTTTAATATCAAGTTTAGTTCCATTTCCCAGTAATATCTCCCCACATGTGGCCACAGCACAGTAATAAGTCCCAGCAACAGAGGAGCTGATGTTCTTAGAGAAGCGATAAACACATTTCTTCTGAGTCTCAGATCTTTTCTCACATTGATTAGTACTTCCATCAGTGTAGATGAGGCCAGGATGAGATGTTTGTGATCCTTCTCTGATCCAGAACACTCTGAGACCTCCTGGACACGACTTATCAGAGTCATTGATTACTGAACACTGAAGAGTTACTGATTCTCCTGGACGGCCTGTTTTCTCTTGAACAACAGTATAGTTTGATGACCTCTGGGTGTTTCCTGTTTAAAATAAATGTATTAAAAAATGTGTCCACAAAACACACTGAAGGAAAAATAGTTGTAACGTATGTTTAGTTATAATATATATTTCACTTAAAGCTGCTGTCATAATCACTAGAAACATTTGAAAATATACAGATAAAATGTATCTTAAATATTAATTTAATAAAATTTAAAGTTTAGTGAATGTTTAAAAACTTGCTCATTGATAATTGGTAAATAGCTTTCTTTAGCATTTATATGATAAAGCTTTGGTTGTTGAAGCAAAATTTTTATGAAAGAAGATCATTTAGATTACCTTTTACTAACAAATACGTCCCGGTCCATTTAATATGTTGGAGCCACTCTGTGAATCCACAGTGATAGATCCCCTCGTCTTCTTGGTTTGTCCTCAAAATGGTCAGGTTGCTAAAATTTTTGTCATAATTAACCTTCCATCTTGAGCCAGGAAACTCAGGTGCAAACTCAGGTGCTGCAGAATCCTTTAGTGTCCAAATTCTTTGCAGAGTGTCCCCAGCACTCTGCTTGTACCAGTCGACTCTACGGTTGTACTCAGTCTTAGGCAGGACACACGGCAAGGTTGCTGGTTCACCAAGTCGAACTGTAGTTACTGGAATAAGTGTGTCTAATTTGAAAGAACACATACAAAAACAGTAAATCACAACAATGCAGAAAAACCCCAAGGCAAATACTTGAGTAAAATAATGAAGCACTTACGTCCTTGATGAAGAAGAAGAAGAAGAAGCAGTGTAACCCACAGCAGATTCATCTTGACATTGTCTCTTTTTAGTAGATATTTCAGTCAGTGTAGGAGGTATTATAACATGGACCTTGCATGTCACACTGCAAAATGCATCTGATTGGTTATTGCAGAATAAATATTCAACTGAACTTCCTGTCACATTGGTTTCATCCTTGGCTTTGATGACTAAATCAGTACTTCCTTATCCAGTTACTCATTTTAAATATAATATAAACCAGGAGACTGGAGTTTCAGTCTTATCTGGAATATTTTTGCAATTACACACTGATTACTGTTAAGTTTTGATAATAACTACTTGGCGCTTTTCAGGAACCAAAACTACTTAGTTGGGTAATGACTTGGGTTCAAACACAGGAATATGTTATTTCTCAATATGTTTCATTCTCTTTAGTTAAACAACCATTAGAGGTTTCTTAATGTTAAAAAATAACTGTAGGTAATAACAATAGCATTTACAGATCATGCTCCTGAACAGCAGTGTCCATAGTTTAAATCTGAACAGTGACACAGTGTTGAATTTCCAGAAAAACCATTACTGACTTGCAGTCCATCCATCCATCCATTTTCTTCAGCCGTCCAGTTCAGCCTATCCCAGCTGTCCCAGGCCAAGAGGCAGGGTAAAAAGGACTGGATGGGTCTACAATCTGTCACAGAGTTAACACAGAGATGAAAAACCATTCGTGCTCACATTCACAATTTAGAATCACCAATTAAATGAGCACTATGCATGTTGGACTGTGGGAGGAAGCCAGAGTACCAAGAGAGAACCCATGAAGACACAGGCAGAAACACAGAAAGACCCCAGACTGGACTTTCTTTCTGTGTGGTGTGCTAACCACAGCACCACCATGCTATGTCAGAATTGTGGTCAGACTGTGATAAATGCAGCCTCTGGGTCTTAAAGTAAAAAAGTAAAGCCAATACAGAAGTAACTTAGCCCTTTTAAAATTTATCACATCATTAACAAGAACAAAATTTTATTATTTTTTAAATAAATTTATTATTGTAAAAGTAGAAGCTTGAAAGTTTATCACTGTCCACCGCTGCTTCCACTCATCCACTTTGTCCAGCTTCGCTCTATATGTACTTTCGTCTTCACCTCTCTTGTACACTATTGTTGTTGCTTTAGATGGTTTACTCCAGGTATTTATGCTCATCCATCTGACCTCAATTGTCAGCCTGTCCATCACCACTGGAAACAAGAAAGGGCTCAGAGCTGATTCCTGATGTAATCCCAACCCCAACTTGAACCCATCTGTTGCTGCTTCCACACCTGACTGTCACGTTCTTGTACAAGTCCTGCACCACCTTCATATATTTGCATACTGAAAACTAACAGAAGTTCTACAATGTTCATTGGTTGTGATATTGCACATTTGATGTAATCTCACACTCTATTCATTATGATTCATTCCAACTAAGTGACTTCCAAAAATATCGCACACTGAGTTAATTTTTTATAAAGACATATACAGACAAAGTGTATAATATAGTATATATACAATAAGGTGCAATATAACTCATTCAAAAAATAGTATTAACATTACGAATTCTTTGTTTTTGTATTTGGCCCAAGATCTCAAGCTCTGTGGAGTGTGTGTAGAGAGAGGACCCAAATGCAGAACTCAGGGGCAGGCGGTCAGAGGATAACAGAAAAAAATCTTTATTGCAGGTGAAAACATGAACACCAGACAGGAAACCTAAACTGAGAAATAACAAACTAGGGAGGGCTGGAGGTAGGGAACAGTGGAAAGCACAGAGATGTACACAGGAACACACACTGCCACATATGACATGACTCTGACCAGAGACAAGGGGAGACTGAGACAGTAAATACACAGAGGGATAACGAGGGAACAGGCAACAGGTGGGAGCACAGCTGAAAGTAACACAGAAAGCAAGACCAGGAAGTAAAACTAAACATAGAGCACAAGAAACAAAGTAAAACAGGAAACAGCTGAACACAGAGACAGGAACACAGACTTGACACAACATGTGAAAACAGACACACTGAGGAAATCGAAACACATGAATAATCCCAAGACTTGACACAAGAAGGAGGAACACTGAGAACACAGGGAGAACTAAATTCTAAAGCCACTGGGAACTAAGAACAAACTGAGTATACTTATAGGGAAAACAAATGAAACAATATTAACAACAAATAACCAAGAACCTCAGAATAAATGGATAAACAAAACCACAGAATCCAAAAGCACTGGGCAACTAGCCCAGGCCCATGATATTAGAGCTGTGTTTCATTTATGCTAGTTCTAGTAGTATGCTAGTAGCACATGTATGTAAAATATTTCCATTGTAAAGTAAATGAAAATGATAGTTTAATAAGACAAAAGGTTTACATAACCGATGATGAATTATAAACTTGAAGATAAAGATGAAAACACTGCAAAGCTTCCAAAGCAGTGAAGTCCTTTTTAATGTGATGCAATGTAAAGAGTAGTGTTGTAGTCAAGACCACCTAACCCGAGACCGAGACAAGACCAAGACCAGAGGGTATCGAGACCGAGACAAGACCAAGACTTTTAGGGTCCGAGACCAGTCGAGACCAAGACCGGGGGGGGGCGAGACCGAGACAAGACCAAGACCAGTGCCTGACACTACATGACACAATAAAATGTGAAAAATGATCAAAATCACTTCTCAAATTGATCTGAAAGATCCGCATTCCCATAAAATTACCCTGATATTAAAAACTCACAGCTCAAATAAATATAACCATCTTTATTTAATACTCCTGGGTGACTTCCATCATTTATCACAGAATGTAAAACAATTATTCATAGTTCATCACAATAGTCTTAACTTTTCTCTGCCTTTCATAAACTATGCATAAAGTTGTGTTGTTTTTAAACCAACAACCTTTGTAAAAATGGGTGCTTTTTCAAAACCACATAGCTAAATGTGTAAAACTGAAAAAATGGCAAACACTCATCAACAGTAAGAACTAAAGCCTTTAATCTTATACAGATTAAAGCTGCAGGATGTAACTTTTATAAAAAATCTGGTTTTTACATATTTGTTAAAACTGTCACCATGTCAGACAGTATGAGACTGATAATCTGCGAAAAAAATGGAGCTCCTCCACCTCCTCCCTGAACCGCTCCCAGTCAAAAACAACCAGTCAGAGCCAGGAGGAGGGTCTTAGCACTGTCAGTCACTCCTGGTGTATGCTGCTCAATGTAGTTGTGTGCGACACTTCAAGATTTGGTATCGATCCTATGTAAAGTAAACACAGGGCCATTATCACCGATACTGATACCAATACTTTTTAATAATTATAAGTTTAACTGGTTTGAGATTTTTTTCCTTTGGATCATTAATTAGTTAAAACCCAGAATAGAATTGGGCAAAGTTTATATGTAAGTAGAAAATACTTTATCAAAATAAAAGTTATTGTTCTGAAACAATAGAATAAAACAATTTTCCCCATACATTGATGTCTGGAATTTTTTTTCATAAATTAAGTGTACAAAATCATCACTCAAGAACAAATGCAAACTTTTTTCCAGGTAGATTTTTCAGAAAGTATAATAAAAAAATTTAATAAAAAATGTTCCTTCATTCACTAATTTTCTACAAATTTACATTTAAATTTGATTTAAATGTTTCATAGCAAAATCCTTTTTTTCCCCAAATAAAATATGTTATGCATCACATGACAGTATAACAAAACACTGTGGGGAGGGGAGGAGCAAAGTGCTCTGTGCTGTGACAGGAGCGACACTTAGACAGTCAGCTCGCATCATTAATGAAACCGCAGCACTGCATACAGGAGAGAAACTGAAGCCAAAGTATCGATCTCATTAAGATTAAGATTAAGATAGTGTTTATTTGTCACAAGCACAGTTATACACAGTACAATGCACAGTGAAATGTATTTTGTACCTGCAACCATATATACACACACATATAAATAAGAAGAATAAAAATTAAAAAAAAGTAATTCACACTATACTCTATATACTATACACTATACACACTTTTATAAATTATAATATTTACATTGTGCAATAATGGTCCAGTTAGGGCTCAGAGTTGAGCAGACGGATGGCTTGTGGGTAAAAACTCTTCTTCGACCTTTCAGTCTTAGCCCTCAGGCAGCGGTAACGCCAGCCTGATGGGAGCAGCGAGAAGAGAGAGTGTCCGGGGTGGCTGGGCTGTTTTAGGATCTTCATGGCCCTCAGCCTGCACTGCTTGGTGTAAATGTCCTGCAGGTTGGGGAGTGTGGTTCTGATGGTCCGTTCAGCTGAACGAACCACCCTTTTTAGGGCCATGAAGTCCTGCTTGGTGCAGTTTCCCATCCAGGTGGTGATGCTCCCACGCATGATGCTCTCGATGGTGCAGGTGTAAAAGTTCCTGAGCACCTTGAGTGGGAGCTTGAAGTCTCTCAGCCGCCTGAGGAGGTAGAGACGCCTGAGGAGGTAGAGATGCTGTCTGGCCTTCTTCACAGTGATGTTTATGTGATGAGTCCACATTACACTGATATTGATCAATACCAATACCAACGTTGGCGTCCATATTATTGATACCAGGATCAATCTGCCCACCACTAGCTCAATGTACTAATGGCGGAGAAACAACTTACTTACTTCTCTGCTGTTACCATTGGTGGTGGCCATGGTAACTTCCGGGTTCTAGCAAGAAATATTTCTCACCCCAGCACTAATGCTAATGCTAATTAGTAAGCTAATACTAACCACTAAATGCCGCTCCCACTTGTTAATTGAGTGATGGGGCCTAAGACATAACCAGAAAGCAGTAATCAGTTTTTTTGGACATGTAGTTACATTTCTCGAGGTGCATGTCAGGTTTGCTTCAGAGAGGATTTTCAGTTATACACAAAGGATCAATGCAGAACTCTAAATCAGGCCTTATTAGATTGATAGAATGATCATTTTTGCATATAATCCAGAAAAGTTACATTTATACATCACGCATTTAATGTGTCCTAGAGTGCCGTTTCCTTCCACTGTGTTTGCAGAAATCACATAAAAAAATACACAACAAAAACATAATCCAGATTCCTCAGCTGCTAATAGCATTTCCTACATTTGAATATCAGCCACCATATTGTGAGCATAAACTATCACGTTTTTAATGCAACAATAGGAAGTGACATCATCTTGCTGGGAACTGTAGTATTTTATTCTTGAAGGCCTCTCATAGCTCTACTGGTGCTGAAAACTAATGTTTGACTATGGCTTTCTGAATACAAGTAGGGCTGCAACTATCAATTATTTTAGTAATCAAGTATTCAATTGATTACTCCGTCAGTTAATCAAGTAATTGGATAAGAAATAATTTTTCATTTTAACAATTCATCAGCTTATTTTAACTTCCGTACTGCAGATGTTTCTCTGTGTGAAACAAACAGGGTCAATGGAGCAGCTACAAAGTTCTCTGTTCTTCATGTTGCTGATCAGGTGGTTGATAAAAACATTTTGACGGAGCCCCTCTGTACTGAAGGGGGTGGAGGGGGCACCGAACGATTGCTAGTGCTAATGGCAGCCCCCCTTTCCCCAGTACACTGTGGTTATTGATCTGTTCTGGTGGCTACAGCTGACGTAAAGAAAAAAATAACAGCTGACATCCTCTGCACAACACGTGCGCACATTCAAACATGCGCACTCACAGCACAGAGAAGTGGGGGCGTGAAAAAACATCTCAGCGATCCACTCGTGTTAAAGGGTCGTTTTTGGTTTTTTAGGAAATGCTCCGCTTACACGGAGACACCTGAGCTGCAGAGCTGAAACGAAACATCAAAGCAACAAATTTGTGTCGAGGATTTTTAATAATCGAATTGCGTTATTCCAAGAATCGTTGCAGCCCTAAAACTTGCATTAAATTTTTAGTTTGTGTATCAACATACATGAAGGTTGGTATTTACCTTTCATGCTGGGATTTTTTTGTTGAATCGGAAGCCTGAAATTTTCCTTTGATCTTCATTTTCCCTCTTACTTCTCTTCGTGTTCATGCGGTTATTTCAATTTATGCAGCACACGCGTGACCATAGTGAGATCAAACATACACATTGTGAATGAAACTGTCCGTGCTCTGTGGTAGATTGCAAACTGCGGTGAAATGATACAGGCGTAAGAAGCGATAATAGCAGCGACCTAGCCGGGGCGGAGTCTGTGAGGTGCGCTCCTTTGAGAGGCAGAGGAGCGCAATATTTGTGGGATTTGAATCAGTACGTTTTGCATCCAATAAAAGCAAAGATGTTAACAAATAAATTGGACAGTATTCTGGCAATTTAGTGATATTTCCACAGCTGTGGTCTTGACTGGTCTTGAAATAAAATCCCGAGTCCGCAAGGTCCGAGTCCATGACAAGACCGAGACCAAATGCGGTCGAGTCCATGACAAGACCGAGACCATCAAAAAGCGGTCTCGAGCCCGGTCTCGAGACCAAGACCGATCTCGAGTACTACAACACTAGTAAAGAGCTTCAAATGTCAGTGAGTATCTATTCTTCATGCTAGTTATAGTTCACAGTGATCTCAAATATTTGTGTCAAAAAGTTGTGAAGTAGAACTGAAGACTCAGATGCAGAGTATTCCAACAAGTGACATTTATTAATTGATATGAATCCAAAATTAAACAAAGTCTAAAAAGCAACAGAGAAAAGCAAAAATCAAGAAAAACAAGCACAGCTAAAAGTAACTAACAAACGAGCTGTGAAGCCTTCAACAAGCTTTCACCCCTCAACAAAAAAGGAATGAAATTCAATTATTCAATCACTCAATAAAGTATTTAAGATTTACAGCATGGTAGGATATCACCAAAATGTGCACAGCTTTATATAAAAATGATGGTCTATCACTGATAATATCATAAAGAAAAAAATATAAAACCTCAAAAACAACATGGAAACTGGACTTTTACAGAATATACATGAATGTAAGATTAATATTAAAGAATTGCATAGTAATCAGCATAAAAAAGATTACTACACTCAGAAGGGAAATCGAGCCCAGTGCTGTTCAGTGTCACAGTTTCCTGTTTACCAGAATAGCTAACGAGTATGTATTATTCAGTATGGGAACAGTTAATTTGTTGTTAAGACACTGACATCACTGTAGACTGTTTCTCCCCCTGCTGCTTTTTCACGCCTACGCTCTACTTTGCCATCTTTCCTCCTGAAGGTTGGTACAGTATAAACCATCGAGTCCTCGCATCTCTGAGGGAACACATGAAGTTCATGATGAAATGGGGAATGTTAATTACAAACATGAACAGAAACAATTTTAACATTTTCAGTTTTCTTTATCTTTACCTCCTGACTTTGCTGATCACCACTAATGAGTATCCCAGCATCTGTTTGGAAAACAGAAATTGAAGGTGAAAGATGCTGAAGGCTGATTTAAGAAAGGCATCAACATGAAACCCTGTGAAGTTATCGTCTGTTATCTAGACTAAATAAGCCTTATATTACCATTACAACAATTACAAGTTTTCTTCTTGATGGTGTAGATGAGGGAGGCTATAACCACCAGACTTGTAACCAAAGCAGCACACAACAGAAAGAGAGCTGTATTGGCCTTCTGCAAATCCCATGTGTTGGGTGCTGAAAGAATATGAGCACCCAATAATTATGATTATTTTGGTAACATCTATTAGGATAATTCACTGATATTAAGTTATTAAAAATAATAAATATAATTATACCTTTAATGTCCAGTTTTGTTCCATTTCCAAAAATGATCTGTCCACATGTGGCCACAGCACAGTAGTAAGACCCAACATCAGAGGAGCTGATGCTCTTAGAGAAGCTGTAGACACACTTACGTTGGGAACGAGCCTCAGGACTCCTGTCACATTCCTCCCCACTGTTTCCATGAGCATACATTAAACTCAGAGGAGATTTATCTGATTTGGCTCTGAACCAGTACACACTGTGATTTCCAGGACAAGTTTTCTTCTCAGAGTTAGAGAGGACCAAACACTGCAGAGTCACTGGGTCTCCTGGGTGGATGGGATCAGATGGAGGTATTTGTATGATCTCAGTGATATCTGGTTCTGTCCCTTTGAGAAAAAAAATAATAATCATCATCAAAAATGTTTTATGTTATTGAGAAGCAATTTAGTTGAAAATATTAAATTACCTGCATAAAGTACAAACTTTGATTTACCTTCGATTCTCAGAAATATTCCCTCCAAAAAGATCATATGAAGCTGCCTGACTTTTATACAGTAGTAAAAACCAGAATCACTGAGCTTAGTTTTATTGATATGCAGAACAAAGTTTCCAGGTTCTTGTTTTGCTGTAATATCAGAAGTATTGTTAACACCCGTATAATCAAAGGTGAATGTTCCTCCCAAGAATTCAAGCCAGCTTCCAGAAACAAGTCTGATCCAATATAATGTTTCCTTGTGCAAAGGTGATTGTTGGCGAACGCACGAAAGAGTCACATTGTTTCCAACATCAGCAGTTTTGGTCACAAAATTGTGATCATTTGTGCAACCTGAAAAAACAAACAAAAAATCCACTTATAATATTAATTAACAAACAGTATTATGGACAAGAGCGAAAAAATATATGTGCTAAATTACTGTAAGAACATGAAAATACTCATAATACTTTAAATACGGCTGCAGTGAATCCTTTCTACATATACTTACTCCCCATTCCGACTATCAGCAGTAAATACAATCTGATCATCATTTTCTTATTATTCCACATTAACATTAGAGCTCATCATGACATGCCCAACTTTAATGTAGCCCTGCAAAGTGGGAGGGAACAATTTCAGTCAATCTGATTGGCCTTTGTGTTCTCATTTCACTGTCCTACCACAGCGGAAATAACTACTATCTTTCCTACATAAACACATTAAAGAACAACAGTCATGCTTAGCGTGAAGTTGTGCTTTTAGTATTGTGTAATTCACACACATTAAACACAAAACACTCTTTCAATTATATTTTCAGAAGGTCTGAAGTTTTCAGCTGATACTAAAAAGGTAGTCGCACCGGGCCGAAGTCAAATCTACAACGATGTGAAAAAGTACGCCCTCTTTAATTGTAAGGTTTTACACAATAAAACATTTTTAATCTAGTCTTCACCAGGCTCTAAAATTATTTAAACACAACCCCAGACGCTTCTGTTCATTGACATTTGCAGGCATTTGTTTTTGCACAGTTGTCTTAAGGTCCCACCACAGCACTTTGGGACATTGAAACATGTCAGTTATTTTCTTTTTGAGCCATTCTGTTTTAAATTTGCTGGTGTGCTGGTGATAACTGTCATGTTCTAGGACCCAGTTAAGGCAGCGTTTAGGCTGTCAGACAGATGGCCTAGACTCTAGACGCTGTATATAGACTTAAAATTAAAACACAAAAAGGAGCAAAAGTTCGTTCTCCGTTTAACCAGCTGCTTTTACACAGCTGTGCTTTGCACTGTCACGGTTGCTAGGTGACATGAGCTATGCAGATGTGGGGGCAGGTGATGCTGATATGAAGGCTAGACCGTCCAATTTCACAGCCGCTCACTTCCGGTCTTTGCGGTCTTCGTGGGCTGCGAAGGACATAGTTTACGTGGGCCGGGTCCTTCGCAGGATGCGGCCCAGAACGTAATTCCTCATTCCCAGCAAGGAATGAGGAATTAATAATTAAAGGAAAAAGAAAAACTCATAGTCAGCTAAATCTACAGCTGGAGTTTTGAGACATAAAATGCTAATATATGATGTATCCATATCAAACATGATACTTATGTGGAAACAGATAAGTGCTACATACACTGATCAAGCATGATATTATGACCGCCTGCCTAATATTGTGTCACTATTTTGCTGCCAAAACATGCCAAACTGAGCCATTGAGGGATGGACTCCACTAGACCCTTGAAGGCGTGCTGCTCTTCTGGTTTGAGATCTGGGGGATCTGAAGGCCAAGTCAACACCTCAAACTCACTGTTGTGCTCCTCAAACCATTCATGAACCACTTTGTTTTGAGGCAGCGTGCATTATCCTGCTGAGCGAGGCCACAGCCATCAGGGAATACTGTTTCCATAAAAGGGTGTATGTGGTCTGCAACAGTGCTTAGGTAGGTGGTACCTGTCAAAATAAAAGCCACATGGATGGCAGGGACAAAGGATTCCCAGCATAACACTGCTCAAAGCATCACACCACCTCTGTTGGCTTACCTTCTTCCCAAAGTGCATCCTGGTACTGGATGTTCCCCAGGTAAGTGACACACAAGCACCCGGCCATCCACGTGATGTAAAAGAAAATGTGATTCTGATGTTCACATGCTCATCGTTGGCACTTTTGGCAATGGACAGGGGTCAGCATGGTCACCCTGACTGGTTATGGAGCACTACACAAACTGCACTGAGTACTCTGACACCTTTGACACCAGCTGACACCTTTCTATCAGATCCAAGATAAGACATCTTTATTGTCACTGCACAATGCAATTAAATTTTGTTGTAGCTATCCTCCAGGTGCCAAAGTAATAACTACAAGATAAGAAATATGAGTAAAATAAATAAAAATCTGGTATTTACAATAAGCAGAGGTAGTATGATGCAATATTTACAGTGAGTGGCAATATAAATGGCAATAATTAGTGACCTATATTGGCTCTGCAGGTGGCGCTGTCACTTGGTGTTGGCTCTCACTGCGGTATTGTATCACTTCCTGTTCCTGTTTCGGAGCACAGTGTTTTGCTGTCTGTTAGCTGTTATATCTGTATAACTCGATTTATCTGGATAATAACATATTTTAGTGTAATCTTCACCTACTTTAAATAGCATACTCTTTGCTGAATCACCTGTATTCACATTACTCACTTTATTTGTTTTTAGAAATTCGCTAGCTTAGCTCAGCTAGTAGCTTAGCCCTTAGCCGACTCACTACCAGCATGGCTTCTTCTCCTGTCTCTCCTGCACTTTCCTGCTCTGGGTGTCACATGTTTAGTTACTCCTCGGCCTCCTTTAGCAGTAACGGTACTTGTAATAAATGTAGTCTGTTTGTAGCTCTGGAGGCCAGGCTTTTTGAACTGGAGACTCAGCTCCGCACCCTGGAAAATCCTACATTTAGCCAGGCCCCTGTAGCGGGTGCGGACCGTGGTAGCTTAGCCGCCGTTAGCTCCTCCCCAGCAGATCCCGAGCAGCAGGGAAAACAGGCCAGCTGGGTGACGGTGAGGAGGAAGCGTAGTCCTAAGCAGAAGCCCCGGGTACACCACCAACCTGTTCACGTCTCTAACCGTTTTTCTCCACTCGGCGACACACCCGCCGAGGAACAAACTCTGGTTATTGGTGACTCTGTTTTGAGAAACGTGAAGCTAGAGACACCGGCGACCATAGTCAAATGTCTTCCAGGGGCCAGAGCAGGCGACATTCATGGAAATTTGAAACTGCTGGCTAAGGCTAATCGTAGATTTGGTAAGATCGTTATTCACGTCGGCAGTAATGACACCCGGTTACGCCAATCGGAGGTCACTAAAATTAATATTGACTCGGTGTGTAACTTTGCAAAAACGATGTCGGACTCTGTAGTTTTCTCTGGGCCCCTCCCCAATCAGACCAGGAGCGACATGTTTAGCCGCATGTTCTCCTTGAATCGCTGGCTGTCTGAGTGGTGTCCAAAAAATGACGTGGGCTTCATAGATAATTGGCAAAGTTTCTGGGGAAAACCTGGTCTTGTTAGGAGAGACGGCATCCATCCCACTTTGGATGGAGCAGCTCTCATTTCTAGAAATCTGGCCAAATTTATTAACCCTCCTAAAAACTGACTACCCAGGGTTGAGACCAGGAAGCAGAGTGGCAGTCTTACACGCCTCTCTGCCGCTTCTCTCCTCCTGCCATCCCCCCAAAACCCCATCCCCATAGAGTCGGTGCCTGCTCCCAGACCACCAAACACCAAAGCTAAAATAAGCAAAAAGCTATTTAAGCATAAAAATTCAAAAACAATAAATAATACAGCTTCATCAACTGCACCAAAGAATAAAACAATTAAATGTGGATTGTTAAACATTAGGTCTCTCTCTTCCAAGTCCCTATTAGTAAATGATTTAATAATTGATCAACGTATTGATTTATTCTGCCTTACAGAAACCTGGTTACAGCAGGATGAATATGTTAGTTTAAATGAATCAACACCCCCGAGTCACAGTAACTGTCAGAATGCTCGAAGCACAGGTCGAGGAGGAGGATTAGCTGCAATCTTCAATTCCAGCTTATTAATTAATCAGAGACCCAGACAAAGTTTTCATTCTTTTGAAAGCCTGACTCTTAGTCTTGTCCATCCTAATTGGGAAAATCAAAAAGCTGTTTTATTTGTTATTATCTATCGTCCACCTGGTCCCTACTCAGAGTTTCTGTCTGATTTCTCAAACTTTTTATCTGATTTAGTGCTCAGTTCAGATAAAATAATTATAGTGGGTGATTTTAACATCCATGTAGATGCTGAGAATGACAGCCTCAACACTGCATTTAATCTATTGTTAGATTCAATTGGCTTCTCTCAAAATGTAAAGGAGCCCACCCACCACTTTAATCATACTCTGGATCTTGTCCTAACATATGGCATAGAAACTGAAGACTTAACAGTATTCCCTGAAAGCCCCCTCCTGTCTGTTCATTTCTTAGTAACATTTACATTTACTTTAATTGATTACACAGCAGTGGGGAATAGGTTTTATTACAGTAGAAGTCTTTCTGAAAGTGCTGTAACTAAGTTTAAGGATCTAATTCCTTCATTGTTATGCTCTTCAGTGCCATGTGCCAACACAGTGCAGAGCAGCTACCTAAACTCTGCTCCCAGTGAGGTTGATTATCTCGTCAATAGTTTTACATCCTCACTGCGTATAACTTTGGATACTGTGGCTCCTCTGAAAAGGAAAGCTTCAAATCAGAAGTGCCTGACTCCGTGGTATAATTCACAAACGCACAGCTTAAAGCAGATAACCCGAAAGCTGGAGAGGGAATGGCGTCTCACTAAATTAGAAGATGCTCATTTAGCCTGGAAAAAGAGTTTGTTGCTCTATAAAAAAGCCCTCCGTAAAGCTAGGACATCTTACTATTCATCATTAATTGAAGAAAATAAGAACAACCCCAGGTTTCTTTTCAGCACTGTAGCCAGGCTGACAAAGAGTCAGAGCTCTGTAGAGCCGAGTATTCCTTTCACGTTAACTAGTAGTGACTTCATGGATTTCTTTACAAATAAAATTTTAGACATTCGAGAAAAAATTATTCATAACCATCTCAAAGATTATTCTTCATGTTCGGCTGCTTTCAGCACTGCTGGTATTTGTTTAGACTCTTTTGCTCCAGTTGATCTTTCAGAGTTAACTTCAATAGTTACTTCCTCCAAACCAGCAACATGTTTGTTAGATCCCATTCCTACTAGACTGTTCAAAGAAGTCTTTCCAATTATTGATGCTTCAATCTTAAAAATGATCAATCAGTCTTTATTAGTTGGCTATGTACCACAGACCTTCAAGGTGGCTGTAATTAAACCTCTGCTTAAAAAGCCATCACTTGACCCAGCTGTCTTAGCTAATTATAGGCCAATCTCCAACCTTCCTTTTCTCTCAAAGATTCTTGAAAGAGTAGTTGTAAAACAGCTAACTGATCATCTGCAGAGGAACGGTTTATTTGAAGAGTTTCAGTCAGGTTTCAGAATTCATCACAGTACAGAAACAGCATTAGTGAAGGTTACAAATGATCTTCTTAGAGCCTCTGACAGTGGACTCATCTCTGTTCTTGTCCTGTTGGACCTCAGTGCAGCTTTTGATACTGTTGACCATAACATTTTATTACAGAGATTAGAGCTTGCTATAGGTATTAAAGGTACTGCACTGCAGTGGTTTGAATCATATTTATCTCATAGACTCCAATTTGTTCATGTAAATGGGGAGTCTTCTTCAGACAGTAAGGTTAATTATGGGGTTCCACAGGGTTCTGTGCTAGGACCAATTTTATTTACATTATACATGCTTCCCTTAGGCAGTATTATTAGAAAGCACTGCATCAATTTTCATTGTTATGCAGATGATACTCAGCTTTACCTATCAATGAAGCCAGATGACACACATCAATTAATTAAACTGCAGGAATGTCTTAAAGACATTAAGGCCTGGATGACCTCTAATTTCCTGCTTCTAAATTCAGATAAAACTGAAATTCTTGTTCTCGGCCCCACAAATCTTAGAAACATGGTGTCTAACCAGATACTTACTCTGGATGGCATTACTTTGGCCTCCAGTAACACTGTGAGAAATCTTGGAGTCATTTTTGACCAGGATATGTCCTTCAATGCACATATTAAACAAATATGTAGGACCGCTTTTTTGCATTTGCGCAATATTTCTAAAATTAGAAACATCCTTTCTCAGAGTGATGCTGAAAAGCTAATTCATGCATTTATTACTTCTAGGCTGGATTATTGTAATTCATTATTATCAGGCTGTCCTAAAAGCTTTCTGAAAAGCCTTCAGCTGATCCAAAATGCTGCAGCTAGAGTACTGACAGGGACTAGAAAGAGAGAGCATATTTCTCCCATATTGGCTTCTCTTCATTGGCTCCCTGTTAAATCTAGAATAGAATTTAAAATTCTTCTCCTCACATACAAGGTCTTGAATAATCAGGCACCATCTTATCTCAAAGACCTCATAGTACCATATCACCCCAACAGAGCACTTCGCTCTCAGACTGCTGGCTTACTTGTGGTTCCTAGGATACTTAAGAGTAGAATGGGAGGCAGAGCCTTCAGCTTTCAGGCGCCTCTTCTGTGGAACCAGCTTCCAGCTTGGATTCGGGAGACAGACACCCTCTCTATTTTTAAGATTAGGCTTAAAACTTTCCTTTATGATCAAGCTTATAGTTAGGGCTGGATCAGGTGACCCTGAACCATCCCTTAGTTATGCTGCTATAGGCCTAGGCTGCTGGGGGGTTCACATAATGCACTGTTTCTCATTCACCTTATTTACTTTGTTTATACTCCACTCTGCATTTAATCATTAATTGATATTAATCTCTGGCTCTCTTCCACAGCATGTCTTTTCTCTCCCCTCAGCCCAACCGGTCGCGGCAGATGACTGCCCCGCCCTGAGCCTGGTTCTGCTGGAGGTTTCTTCCTGTTAAAAGGGAGTTTTTCCTTTCCACTGTCGCCAAGTGCTTGCTCATAGGGGGTCGTTTTGACTGTTGGGTTTTCTCTGTATTATTGTAGGGTCTTTACCCACAATACAAAGCGCCTTGAGGCGACAGTTTGTTGTGATTTGGCGCTATATAAATAAAATTGAATTGAATTGAATTGAATTGAATAAACTGTTTATTGCCAGCATGAACTTTTTTGGCAATTTGAGCTACGGTATTTCATCTATCAGACCACACAGACCAGCCTTTTCTCCCCAAGTGCATCAGTGAGCCTTGGCTGCCCATGACCCATCACTGGTTCCTCACTGTTCATTGCTTGGACCACATTCGATAAATACTGAGCTCTGCACATCGTGAACATCCCACACGAGCTGCAGTTTTGTAGATGTTCTGATTGAGTTGTCTAGCCATCACAATTAGGCCCTAAAACTCATAAAATCCTTAGTCTTCCTCTTTTTCCTTCTTTTAACACCTCAACTTTGAGGACAAAATGTTCACTTGCTCCCTGATAACATCTCACCCACTAACAGGTGCCCTTATGAAGAGATAATCAGTATTTTCCACTTCACCATTCAGTGTCAATGTTATGCTTGATCAGTGTTTATTATTGTGTTTTTTGTTAATTTACTCAGCGAATGTAAAACTCAGCTGGAATTCATGTAAACTTGAGCGTTGTTGTGGTCAGACTTTCAACCCAGGGTGTGAATAAAAAGGGGCTTTTCTTCCTCCCACTGTCTCTTGCACTCTTCAGCTAGCTGCTACCTCTTATACACTGTTTTATTTAAAAGGTTAAATGGAACAGCACGATATTGTTGCTGTTACATTATTATATTTTTATTTTAGAAAGTTTGACTTTCTATTGCATGGGACTGAACAGGAGTGGCCCTCCAGTCTCATTGTAAGGCCTGTATAATGATGATAAATGCATTCTATTCTATTCTATTCTGAGTGCAGTTAAATGGTACAAAAGGGTCAGACACATGATCAGACTTTTCCCTCCATTATGCTCTAAGCATTTCAATCACACTATCATGTGGTGTTTTCATTGGCAGTTATAGAGACACAAATGAGTGCAAATCAGTAACTACCACCACCACCACCACCACCAACATTACTGGTGATTTTAGTAAAAACATGATTTAAAATATTTTGCCAAAATTATCTTGAATGAATCATTAGATTTATATTGAATATGATGCAAACAGTTAAAAATGCTCCTTACATTTTTAAACACAAGAAAGACAGATACATTTGGCCTTTGGATAAAGAAATTAATAAACAAGTATAATAGTCAGTTCAATTTGTTCATCTGCTGTCAGCCAGCAGAAGCATATCATAGGTATGCTTGCAAATCATGGTGAGATCTCAGAGTGAGGTCTGTACTGAGAAAACAGGGTCAGTGGTTTGTCAAATGGTGCCAAAATGGCCGATCACTGCCTGAAGCCGCAGCTGAAAATTCAGAATCCTGTAACACGCTAGTTATAGTTCACAGTGATTCAATTCAATTCAATTCAATTTTATTTATATAGCGCCAAATCACAACAAACTGTCGCCTCAAGGCGCTTTGTATTGTGGGTAAAGACCCTACAATAATACAGAGAAAACCCAACAGTCAAAACGACCCCCTATGAGCAAGCACTTGGCGACAGTGGAAAGGAAAAACTCCCTTTTAACAGGAAGAAACCTCCAGCAGAACCAGGCTCAGGGAGGGGCAGTCATCTGCCGCGACCGGTTGGGCTGAGGGGAGAGAAAGACATGCTGTGGAAGAGAGCCAGAGATTAATATCAATTAATGATTAAATGCAGAGTGGAGTATAAACAAAGTAAATAAGGTGAATGAGAAACAGTGCATTATGTGAACCCCCCAGCAGACTAGGCCTATAGCAGCATAACTAAGGGATGGTTCAGGGTCACCTGATCCAGCCCTAACTATAAGCTTGATCATAAAGGAATGTTTTAAGCCTAATCTTAAAAATAGAGAGGGTGTCTGTCTCCCGAATCCAAGCTGGGAGCTGGTTCCACAGAAGAGGGGCCTGAAAGCTGAAGGCTCTGCTTCCCATTCTACTCTTAAGTATCCTAGGAACCACAAGTAAGCCAGCAGTCTGAGAGCAAAGTGCTCTATTGGGGTGATATGGTACTATGAGGTCTTTGAGATAAGATGGTGCCTGATTATTCAAGACCTTGTATGTGAGGAGAAGAATTTTAAATTCTATTCTAGATTTAACAGGGAGCCAATGAAGAGAAGCCAATATGGGAGAAATATGCTCTCTCTTTCTAGTCCCTGTCAGTACTCTAGCTGCAGCATTTTGGATCAGCTGAAGGCTTTTCAGGGAGCTTTTAGGACAGCCTGATAATAATGAATTACAATAGTCCACCCTAGAAGTAATAAATGCATGAATTAGCTTTTCAGCATCGCTCTGAAACAGGATTTTCTCTTTTTAGAAATATTGCACAAATGCAAAAAAGCGGTCCTACATATTTGTTTAATATGTGCATTGAAGGACATATCCTGGTCAAAAATGACTCCAAGATTTCTCACAGTGTTACTGGAGGCCAAAGTAATGCCATCCAGAGTAAGTATCTGGTTTGACACCATGTTTCTAAGATTTGTGGGGCCGAGAACAAGAATTTCAGTTTTATCTGAATTTAGAAGCAGGAAATTAGAGGTCATCCAGGCCTTAATATCTTTAAGACATTCCTGCAGTTTAACTAATTGATGTGTGTCATCTGGCTTCATTGATAGGTAAAGCTGAGTATCATCTGCATAACAATGAAAATTGATGCAGTGCTTTCTAATAATACTGCCTAAGGGAAGCATGTATAATGTAAATAGAATTGGTCCTAGCACAGAACCCTGTGGAACTCCATAATTAACCTTAGTGTGTGAAGAAGACTCCCCATTTACATGAACAAATTGGAGTCTATGAGATAAATATGATTCAAACCACTGCAGTGCAGTACCTTTAATACCTATAGCAAGCTTTAATCTCTGTAATAAAATGTTATGGTCAACAGTATCAAAAGCTGCACTGAGGTCCAACAGGACAAGAACAGAAATGAGTCCACTGTCAGAGGCTCTAAGAAGATCATTTGTAACCTTCACTAATGCTGTTTCTGTACTGTGATGAACTCTGAAACCTGACTGAAACTCTTCAAATAAACCGTTCCTCTGCAGATGATCAGTTAGCTGTTTTACAACTACTCTTTCAAGAATCTTTGAGAGAAAAGGAAGGTTGGAGATTGGCCTATAATTAGCTAAGACAGCTGGGTCAAGTGATGACTTTTTAAGTAGAGGTTTAATTACAGCCACCTTGAAGGTCTGTGGTACATAGCCAACTAATAAAGACTGATTGATCATTTTTAAGATTGAAGCATCAATAATTGGAAAGACTTCTTTGAACAGTCTAGTAGGAATGGGATCTAACAAACATGTTGCTGGTTTGGAGGAAGTAACTATTGAAGTTAACTCTGAAAGATCAACTGGAGCAAAAGAGTCTAAACAAATACCAGCAGTGCTGAAAGCAGCCGAACATGAAGAATAATCTTTGAGATGGTTATGAATAATTTTTTCTCTAATGTCTAAAATTTTATTTGTAAAGAAATCCATGAAGTCACTACTAGTTAAAGTGAAAGGAATACTCGGCTCTACAGAGCTCTGACTCTTTGTCAGCCTGGCTACAGTGCTGAAAAGAAACCTGGGGTTGTTCTTATTTTCTTCAATTATTGATGAATAGTAAGATGTCCTAGCTTTACGGAGGGCTTTTTTTATAGAGCAACAAACTCTTTTTCCAGGCTAAATGAGCATCTTCTAATTTAGTGAGACGCCATTCCCTCTCCAGCTTTCGGGTTATCTGCTTTAAGCTGTGCGTTTGTGAATTATACCACGGAGTCAGGCACTTCTGATTTGAAGCTTTCCTTTTCAGAGGAGCCACAGTATCCAAAGTTATACGCAGTGAGGATGTAAAACTATTGACGAGATAATCAACCTCACTGGGAGCAGAGTTTAGGTAGCTGCTCTGCACTGTGTTGGCACATGGCACTGAAGAGCATAACAATGAAGGAGATCTCAAATATTTGTGTCAAAAAGTTGTGAAGTACAACTGAAGACTCAGTATTCCAACAAGTGACATTTATTAATTGATATGAATCCAGAATTAAACAAAGTCCAAAAAGCAACAGAGAAAACCAAAAATCAAGGAAAACAAACACAGCTAAAAGTAACAAACAAATCAGACAAACGAGCTGTGAAGCCTTCAACAAGCTTTCACCCCTCAACAAAAAAGGAATGAAATTCAATTATTCAATCACTCAATAAAGTATTTAAGATTTACAGCATGGTAGGATATCACCAAAATGTGCACAGCTTTATATAAAAATGATGGTCTATCACTGATAATATCATAAAGAAAAAAATATAAAACCTCAAAAACAACATGGAAACTGGACTTTTACAGAATATACATGAATGTAAGATTAATATTAAAGAATTGCATAGTAATCAGCATAAAAAAGATTACTACACTCAGAAGGGAAATCAAGCCCAGTGCTGTTCAGTGTCACAGTTTCCTGTTTACCAGATTAGCTAACGAGTATGTATTATTCAGTATGGGAACAGTTAATTTGTTGTTAAGACACTGACATCACTGTAGACTGTTTCTCCCCCTGCTGCTTTTTCACGCCTACGCTCTACTTTGCCATCTTTCCTCCTGAAGGTTGGTACAGTATAAACCATCGAGCAACCAACGGCTGCAGTGAATCATTTCTACATATACTTACTCCCCATTCTGACTATAAGCAGTAAATAAAATCTGATCATCATTTTCTTATTATTCCACATTAACATTAGAGCTCATCATGACATGCCCAACTTTAATGTAGCCCTGCAAAGCGGGAGGGAACAATTTCAGTCAATCTGATTGGCCTTTGCGTTCTCATCTCACTGTCCTACCACAGCGGAAATATCTACTATCTTTCCTACATAAACACATGAAACAACAACTGTCATGTTTAGTGTGAAGTTATTCTTTAGTATTGTGCAATTCACACACATTAAACACAAAACACTCTTTCAATTATATTTTTAGAAGGTCTGAAGTTTTCAGCTGATACCGAAAAGGACAGTCGCACCGGGCCGAAGTCAAACCTACAACGATGTGAAAAGGAAAGCACGCCCTCTTTCAAGTCTAAGGTTTTATATATCAATAAAAAAATCATCTAGTTCTCACCAACATTTGACAACTCATCATATATTATACAATGTCACTACAAAAACTGAGGCAAAATACAGAAACAGAATGGAATTCAACAGCTTAATTCAGTAACTTGTAAAACCACATTTAGCAGCAATCATTTGAAGCAGTGGTTTTCTGTACAACTTTATACATGCCTCACATTATTGTGGACAACATGTTTAAAGTCTAGAACTCTTCTTTACAATGCTACTTCAGTTCATTGAGCTTTACTGTTATTTGACTATGCACAGCTCGCCTAAGTTTCTGCCACTGCACTCGGGTTGTGGTCTGGACTTTGGCTATTGTAACATCTCAGTTCTTTTCTTTTTCAATCATTCTAATGTAGATTCTCTATTGTGCTTGGGATCATTGTCCTGTTGCATGACCAAATTTTGGCCAAGCTTTAGCTGTTGGACAGATGAACTTCAATTTACTCGAGAATACTTTGGTATATAGTTGACTCTTAGTTGACTCAATGACTGCAAGGTCCCAAGGTGCCGTGGCTGCAAAACAAGCCCAAACCATCACCTCTCCATCACTGTGCTTGATAATTGCTAAGTGTTTATGCTGATATGCTGTCATTGGTTTTCACCAAGCATGGCGCTGTGCATTATGGCCAAACATCTTTACCACTGATGGCATAGCGATCTTGAAAAAGTAACCCGATTAAACTGGCAGCCCCACTAAGGGCCCGATTATCTTTTTATTATGTCCTGATCAGACACAGTGCTAGAATTATGATTTTGGGCAGGCCAGAGTAATTTGGGCTGGGCCTTGTAATTAAAAAATATAATGTCTTTAAAACTACTGCTTCTATTTATTACAAGTGGGTAAACGCATATGTATTACTTGATGAAATGATACCCAATCTATCATTATTTTTGGGGTAGATTGTGAGCTATCAGCTAGATTAAAATTCCTCGCAGCATGGGTTTGATCAAGACTGTTGTCTAAGGTACAGGTGTGGCAGTTGATAGGAATAAGCAAGATAAAGATATCAAGGGAGAGCTTTGAAGAATCAGATGTGGAACTATGGAAGTAAACAAAGACCTTTCCTATTAAACTGTTTTGCCATAAACAACAATTAAGATGCATTCACATATGCTGTATGGGCAGTGATGAACTCTCAAAAAAAAAAAATGAATGGATAAATCAGATTTCTGCAAACTGCTTGATGGGATTTTTCATACAAAAACAGAAGCACTCTAGGAGGACACTTCAAAAGAGAACATTATAATGATTATGATGATGATCAGTATAATCAAAACTCCAAATTCAAATTGTGTAAGGTATTATGCCATTGTTACATGATGTAGTGTCCACAGTAATATACGATGCAAATAAAGTGAAGGGAAATATTGTCATCCTCCACTGAGCAACTTCTGAACCATGTTGTGCTTGCTTGGAGTTTAAAGGTATTTTGCAATGTGGAAGAAGGTAGCAGCTAGACGTTATGTTTTTTGTTTGTTTTTTTTATTCCTTTAGACAGAAATACATTTGTGATGCATGGAAACTTTACCATTGCTGTGTGGGCTTTCAAACAAAGGTGTGAATGCTTTTCTTCCTCCCTCTCTCGTATTAGTATCAGGTGACTGTTACCACTTGTATCACAGTTTTATCTATGGAATATCACAATATCATGTTTATCATTGTGTGAGCAGTTAAATGGTATAAAGGTTTGGGGTTAGGGATCAGACTTGTTCCTCCATTATGCACTGACCATTTCCAATCACACTTTCATGTGGTGTTTTTAAGAGACAAGGGAAAGAGACAGACACCTGACACCTAAAATATTCTAAGTGATAGACACCTGTCCTTTAAATAAGCAAATTTTCACTTACCCTAACATAGACTGTTAGAAAGCCCACACTGTTAGTTTGGTTGATATGTAGCATTGTGTTTGGTTTATCGTGAGTTTGGAATTTCCTATGTTATTGAACTCATTGTAGCTTTACATGAGTCCTTTGAATGCACCACAGGTGCGAGGAGCAGACATTTCTGCCATTGTTCTTCTCCCTCAGTGCAGTAACGTGGAGAATGGGTTCACTTGTATTCCTTAGTTTTATCATGTGTAAATGCCAGAAGGTGAGTTTGATAACTTTATTAAGTAGTTTTAGTCCTTCTGAACTTATTTACTTGTATGCATTGATGTTTTCCTTTACTAGAGCGATGTATGATTCAGTGTGCTCATTAGCGCTGATTGAGAGCTGCACATACAAGGTTATGTGACTTTTGGGGATATTCTGTTAACTGAAGACAGTTCTTTATTTGTAGTTGCTGTTGTCATTCAGTTATGGGTTATAATGATTATTGTACTGATGATTATTTGTTTATTATATTTTCAGACCACAATCCACAATCCAAATTCACAATTGACAGTTTATAACAATGCATATGTATTCGAACTGGATGGAAAGGAACTGTGAACCTCAATAAACAATTCAAACTGGAATCTGCATCCGCCGTTCTTTAACTTGAATGCACCCCCCCATATCTTGCCGCTCTAAACCAGAAACATTAGGAGACAACGCAAACCTCTCCTTTTTATGGTCCTTCGAGCCGGATTAGAGCACCATCAGATATGGAACCGACAGATGTCCAGACTGAATCTGCACCCCAGCGTGTTTCGCAGAGAGAGAGACGGCCTCCAGCCTACTTAACCGACTATGTGGTTGCAACTCTCCCTCCAGAGGGACAAACCCGACCCATACCAGAAGCCTCCTCCTCTCGACATTCACGTAGCAGTGGAACACACTCATCCCGGAGAAGCTCCAAATCCAGATCGACATGGATATCACGCTATTCCACCAGCATATTTCCTTCTAAGGTTTTATCAGAACTGGAAACAGCCCAGTTAGAAGAACAGGTAAGGCAGATGGAGCTTGAGGAGCTGCAGCAAAGCATGGAAGAGGAACGACAAGTCGAATTGGAATATCAGCGACTACAAGCTCAAGCCAGAGAGGCCCAACAGCTACAAGATGAAGCCATCAGAACCCAAGAGTTGTTGACAAAACAATTGGAAAGACAGCGGAAGTTGAAAAGGACGACTAATGAGCTGAAAATAGCCAAAATGGTCACTTCTCTTCTCAAAGAGAAAACACCAAAACCTGATAGGTCTAGAACCTCTCTGGGCTCATCAGAGGACAGCAACGTGAGCAACCACACGATATTGCCTCCTGTGATTCCACCTCCAAGACCTCCTTCAGTCCCTCCTTCAGCTATCCCAGCAGTGCCTAGTGCAGGATTCTCTGCAGTTCCACCCCCACCGCCGGCGCTGCTCACAGCTTCACCTCATGTACCTCCTACGGCTTTATCGCTAGAGACAGGGACCCAACAACCAGGTTCTTCTGTGGTTTTACCTTCAGCTCTACATGCAGCTCTGCCTCAAGTGAATCAGGCTCTGCACAAGATGCCACCACGACCTCCATCTCAAGACCCACAATCGGTTCTTACTCCAGCATCTCAGTGTGCTGGTCCAACACACTTTAATGATCCTCCCGCTCCTATAATACATCCCCTTCCATCACAGTCCTATTCATCCAGTGTGGCTTGGACTCAATCAGATCCACCTCAACCGCAGCCAACTGAAGTGTATCCATCCTTTGCAGCATCTTACAGCATTCCTAAACCCCTAATTCCATTCTTCGAGTCAGGCAAAGAAAGTGACTTTGCTTTATTGAAGATGGCCCTGGACAATACGCTGAACAGCCATCCACACCTGAATGAGCAGTATAAATATCAAGTGCTTCTCGGACATCTGAAATTATTCAGTGCGGTCCAGTTAGCTAAAGCCTACATGCACGACCAGAAGCCATACACCATGGCCATGCACGCCCTACAGGACAAATATGGTCAACCCCGACAGCTGGTTCAGAGTGAATTGGGTGCCATACTAAATGCTCCAGCCATCAAGTTTGGAGACGCTGAAGCATTTGATGCATTTGCCTTGTCCATTCAATCCCTAGTAGGCATGCTTCGGACACTGGAAGGACAGAATGGGTTCGAACTACGATGCGGATCGCACGTCGACCGACTACTGAGTAAGATGCCGCCAAGTTACCGCGATGGATTCGTGGAACATTGTTTGAACCAAGGGATTCTTCGTACAGGTACAGACCAGACCTATACCTTACCAGATCTGAGTTCTTGGTTACAGATGAAATCTCAAGCAAAGCGTATAGCTGGTCGAGCTGCCTCACTTTATGGTCAAGAAGCTTCTAAGCCAACAATGAAAGAGCCACGTGCTTCCAACAGACCAAAGGAGAAATCGACAGCGTTTTTCTTTACTGCCAGCAATGATCAGCGTTCCAGAGAGAGCTCAGCCAGACCGAAGTCCTCATTAAAGCCTAGACCATATTGCCCTCATTGCAATAATACAGAGCATTTCCTGAATGCCTGCACAGATCTCAAGAAACTAAGCACGGGACAGATTGTGCAGTGGTTATCTGATGGATAACGGTGCTGGAAATGTGGCAGATCTCACAAGCCAGAGGTTTGTACCCTCAAACGACCCTGTAATACCTGTAAAGAGCAGCATCTGACAGTATTGCATGATGCAGTCCAGCAAATCCAGAAGAGTGTACTTATGGTGGCTGCTCCGAGCACAAAGGTGTATTTGGACAGACCTAACAGATCTCCTAAAGTGATGCTGAAGGTTGTAAAGGTCTTACTTCACAACAAAGACAGAGTACTGGAGACTTATGCAGTGCTAGATGACGGCTCAGAGCGAAGCATCATTTTACCACAAGCCGTGCAACGCCTTCAACTTGCCCTGGAGGATGAGGTGCTCACCCTTCGAACTGTTCACCATGAGGTAGTACAGCTTCACGGTGCTTCAGTTGCCTTGCACGTGTCTTCCCCACACAAGCCTCAGAAGAAGCATTTCATTCAGCAGGCCTTCACTTCAGACAATCTGAGTCTCTCAGAGCATTCATACCCAGTGAAGACTCTTCAACGGAGACACAGACACCTCAGCAACGTACCGTTGACTCCTGTAGACCGCATTCAACCCCTGCTGCTTATAGGATCAGACATGCCTCATCTCTTGGCACCCATAGAGCCAGTTCGTATGGGCCCACCAGGAGGACCCATTGCAGTCCACACTGAGCTTGGCTGGTCGCTTCAAGGTCCTATCAGCACCGACCAAATCCCTCACTCAGAGCAGCAGTGTCTATTCACAGCAACAGTCGCACCGGACTATGAGCTCTTCAGGAATGTGGAGCGACTTTGGCAGATGGATACATTGCCTTATGTGAGTAAGCAGGTAACCAGATCAAAACAAGATCAGCAGGCTTTCAACCTCCTTCAGGCCTCAACCATCAGAGTTACAGTAGACGAGATAAAGCGATATGATACACCGCTGCTTCGCAGAGTCAACTCCACCACTCTTCAGGCTCCGATGGAAGCAGTATTACCTAGCCTTCGCAGCACTGAGAGGAGGCTAGCGAAAGATCCACAACGTGCTGAGGTATACTGTCAGGAAATTAAGAAGCTGGAGGAGATGGGCTATGTATCCGTAGTGGCACCTGAGGAGGCTAAATCAACATCCGAATCCTGGTTCATACCCCATCATATGGTACGGCACAACAACAAAGATAGGATTGTCTTCAACTGTTCTTTCCAGTATGAAGGGAAGTCTCTCAATGATCTTCTCCTCCCTGGACCTGCCCTAGGTCCCTCTTTACTAGGGGTTCTCATTCGGTTCCGGCAGTACCCGGTTGCAGTGAGCGGGGACATCAAGAGTATGTTTCACCAGATACGTCTCTTGCCTGCCGACAAACCAATCCTGCGCTTCATCTGGCGGGACATGAAGAGGAATGAAGAGCCAAAGATCTACGAGTGGCAAGTTCTTCCATTCGGCACTACATGCAGCCCCTGCTGTGCCATCTACGCTTTACAGCGACACATTCAAGACAACAGTGAGTCTAACCAAGACCTTGTAGATTGTGTAGAGCAGTCCTTCTACGTGGATAACTGTCTCCGCAGCACACATTCGAAGGAAGGAGCTAAAGAACTAGTTGATGGTCTACGCCAGCTGCTCCACACTAGAGGTTTCGAGATACGCCAGTGGGCCAGCAACGTTCCAGATGTGAATGAACATCTCCCATCCGATATCTGGTCTGAGAGCAGTGATTTATGGCTTTCTCAACACAGCGCAAGTCTTCAAGAATCAACCCTTGGACTGTCTTGGGATTGTCTACGTGACTCCCTGAAGTACAAACATCGGCCTGTAGAGGAAATTGAACCCACATTGAGGAACGTCTACAAAGTGCTTGCCTGCCAATACGATCCACTCGGATATATTGTGCCCTTCACCACGAGGGCCAAGATTTTGGTACAGGATCTCTGGAAGGAACAGCTCGGGTGGGATGAGCCGATCCAGCCACAGAGCCTTCATGACCGATGGATTGCTTGGAGGCAGGAAATTCCTGATCTTCTTCAGATGGAGATTCCAAGATGTTACGCACCAGAATCAGCTGATTCATCTACCTCAAGTAGAGACATTCACATTTTCTGCGATGCCTCAGAGAGAGCATATGGATCTGTTGCCTATTTGCGAACAGAAGATGCTCAGGGGGAAGTTTATACATCCTTTGTCCTGGCCAGATCACGGGTAGCTCCCAAGAAGCAATTGTCCATGCCACGGCTAGAGTTAAGTGCTGCTCTTACTGGTGCACAATTAGCTAATGTCCTTCAAAGTGAGCTTACCTTACCCATCAGAAGTGTTGTTCTCTGGTCAGACTCCACTACAGTTCTCCATTGGATCAAGTCAGAATCTTGCCACTACAAGGTTTTCGTGGGGACATGAGTGGCAGAGATTCAGAGCCTCACTGATGTGAGCAACTGGAGATATGTGGATAGTGGCAATAACCCCGCTGACGACATAACGAGGGGTAAGACATTGAAAGAGCTGTCTCGACCACATCGTTGGCATCAAGGTCCTGATTTCCTACGACTTAAAGAGGAACATTGGCCTACCAGCCCAACTTCCTGTCCAGAACTTGAGGACGGTGAGTTGAGGAAATCTGCCTTCTGTGGACATGTGACATTAGACTCCCACTCTCAGCTACCAGATGTCAGCATGTTCTTCACGTGGAAGGACCTCATACAGGCAACAACCAGGACCCTTCATGGGGCGGCTGAGCAGGACTCCAGCTCATCCTATGAAGCACCCGACTACATTCAAGCTGAGAACCTCCTCCTAAAGCAGGCACAGTTGGAGTCATTCCCAGAGGTCCGGACCCTCATGTCTGACAGACCTTTACCCACCAGCAGCTGTTTGAGTTCTTTATCCCCTGAATATGATAAAGGAACAGGACTTCTCAGAGTTGGAGGGAGATTAAGGAGAGCAGAGCAGCTAGAGTGGGACACCATTCATCCTATCGTATTGGATCCTAAACACCCCCTGACGAAGCTCCTCATCCAAGACTTTGATGAGACCCTTCTCCATCCTGGACCTGAACGGGTGTTGGCTGAACTGCGACGCCGCTTCTGGATTCTGCGGGGGAGAGAAGCAGTCAAAAGATATCAGAGCCACTGTATGAAGTGTCAAGCATGGCGCGCCAACCCTTCTGTCCTCAAGATGGCGGATTTGCCACCAGCTCGACTGCGCCTGTATAAGCCGCCATTTTATTCAACTGGTGTTGATTGTTTCGGTCCCTTTACCGTGAAGATAGGACGGAGAATGGAGAAACGTTGGGGCATAATCTTCAAATGTATGACCACCCGCTGTATACATTTAGACCTCCTGGAGAATCTTAATGCAGATGCATTCCTGATGGTCCTAAGGCGCTTTGTCGCCAGAAGAGGTAAACCTAAGGAGCTTCTGTGCGACAATGGCACCAACTTTGTTGGAGGAGCTCGAGAGCTGCATGAGGCCTTCGAGACCTTAGCTCCTCAGTTAAAGGAACAGTTGGCAGAACAGCAGATTGCATTCTGTTTCAATCCCCCCAGTGCTCCACATTTCGGCGGAGCATGGGAGAGAGAAGTGAGGTCAGTTAAGACTGCTCTTAAAGTTGTGCTTAAGGAGCAGACTCTCCCAGAAACTGTGTTTCGCACAGTTCTAATAGAAGTGGAGGGCATTTTGAATGCCAAGCCTCTAGGCTATGTATCCACGGACGTAGCAGATCCAGATCCTATTACACCCAGTATCCTGCTGATGGGACGTTATGATGCATCTCTCCCTCAAGTCATGTATGATCAAAGTGACCTGCTCGGCAAGCGACGATGGAGGCATAGCCAAGTTCTTGTCGACCATTTTTGGTCCCGATTCATCAGTCACTATTTGCCCAGCCTGCAGGAGAGACAGAAGTGGCTGAGAGATGGGAAATGCCTCACTCCAAACCAAGTAGTTCTCATTGTCGATCCCCAGCTTCCGAGAGTTTCGTGGCCTGTTGGGAAGGTGATGACTACTTATCCTGGAGCCGATGGACGCATCCGGACTGCTGCCGTTAAGGTCAAGGATCGGACTTATATTAGGCCGGTTGCTCGACTAGTGGCGCTCCCTAAGTTCGAAGATGAAGAGGATGACTTAACGGGCTGAGTGACCTTCCTAACTGGATTCGACTGTCTGTGTCGACAGTCGGGGGCGGCTGTGTTAGAAAGCCCACACTGTTAGTTTGGTTGATATGTAGCATTGTGTTTGGTTTATCGTGAGTTTGGAATTTCCTGTTATTGAACTCATTGTAGCTTTACATGAGTCCTTTGAATGCACCACAGGTGCGAGGAGCAGACATTTCTGCCGTTGTTCTTCTCCCTCGGTGCAGTAACGTGGAGAATGGGTTCACTTGTATTCCTTAGTTTTATCGTGTGTAAATGCCAGAAGGTGAGTTTGATAACTTTATTAAGTAGTTTTAGTCCTTCTGAACTTATTTACTTGTATGCATTGATGTTTTCCTTTACTAGAGCGATGTATGATTCAGTGTGCTCATTAGCGCTGATTGAGAGCTGCACATACAAGGTTATGTGACTTTTGGGGATATTCTGTTAACTGAAGACAGTTCTTTATTTGTAGTTGCTGTTGTCATTCAGTTATGGGTTATAATGATTATTGTACTGATGATTATTTGTTTATTATATTTTCAGACCACAATCCACAATCCAAATTCACAATTGACAGTTTATAACAATGCATATGTATTCGAACTGGATGGAAAGGAACTGTGAACCTCAATAAACAATTCAAACTGGAATCTGCATCCGCCGTTCTTTAACTTGAACGCACCCCCCCATATCTTGCGGCTCTAAACCAGAAACATTAGGAGACAACGCAAACCTCTCCTTTTTATAGACAGTCAGGATAAGCTGCCACACAACGCTGGTTAGCAACTCACCAAGTTAACCCAAGGTTTTCCTGTGCGTTCACATGAACGTGGTGGTGATGACACCCTCTGGCCCAGGGGTGGCAAACTCCAGGCCTCGAGAGCCGGTGTCCTGCAGGTTTTAGATGTGTCCCTGATCCAACACACCTGAATCAAGTGGCTGAATGACCTCCTCAGTATGCAGTCAAGTTCTCCAGAGTCCTGCTAATGACTTCTATATTTGACTCAGGTGTGTTGCATCAGGGACACTTCTAAAAACCTGCAGGACAGGGGCTCTCGAGGCCTGGAGGTTGCCACCCCTGCTCTGACCAATCACAAGCTGATTCTACAGAAAAAGATAAAACTATACTATGGGAAAAATATGAAATGATTAACTACGTAATACAGGCTGAAAGCAACACAGCTGCTCCAGACAGATCAGTGGCATGACTGTGTGTGAGAGGAAAAGCACTGTATTGTAGTTCAGCATTAAAAGCACTTCATGGATGTGTGTATGCTTTGAATGTTTTGTTTGCAGCCAAAAAAATCCCAAAAAACAATCAAGGAATAAAACTGTATCTAAGACTCTATAGGCCTGTAAATTACTGATGCTCATTGGGGAAACACAAAGATTTTAGACGCTATTGAAAAACTTTAGAACCTCCAATCAGGAAACTGATGTCAGAGGCAGCTTAAAGGAATAATGACACTTTTCTGGAGAACTGATTGGTCAATAGGATTGCATTTCTGTTGATCTCAAATCTGGAACATATACTGCTCCAGAACAGGTTCGATTTGCAGCATTTGTTTCCATGGTCAGCCGCAGTAGTATGTAGTATGGAAAACCCAGGGCTAATAAGACGAAATCCTGCATCATAGTATAGACCTCGGGTTAACTTTTAGTACACCTGGTTTGAAATCATGCCTTATGTAGATTTCAGGTCACTCACCATTTTAAATGTTTGTTTATTAAGCACTGTTCATCAGCCAGAAAACAGCTGACTTTTCTTTTTGTTTATTTGAGTCTGCCTTTCTGCAACTTTGCATTTGGTCTGTCTCACATCTACACACTCCATTATGATTACCAAGTCTGGGTTTCGGAGACAGACATCCTCTATAATTTTAAAATATGGCTTAAAACTTTTCTAAAATAATTTTGCATGTAGCACCCTGCCACCCCATACTGTATCTAAAACCTGATGCCCCAGTGTTGACCAAACTAGGTGAGGTGTGAGGTGTGAGGTTCGAGGTAAAGTGGATACCAGGTCCGTGTACTTTTCCATTTTGAAAACCGATACGAGAAACAAAAAAAGGATTGGTTCGTTTTTCGTTTTCAAAATGGAAATTAAAAAACAAAAAACAGGTCATTTTTTAATTTTCATTTTATACTCCTAATCCATACAATGTAAAACAAATTCTATTTCATTTGAAATCAAAACATGAATTTGCAAAGAATAGGAAACGGATAAATGGCCTGTCTTTTTATCTTTCTCAAACTGGAAATTTAACACCGTCATCAAGGAAACGCGTATTTGATGCTTGCTCTTGTTAGTTTATGGTTTTCAGAGCTGTTACAGTAGTTATGATGGCTTTAGAACCACATCCTGAGGTAACTGTAGACATAGCAAGAAGGGGACTATCTTCTAAGGCAATCCCTGCTGTTATTTTGCATTACTATGGAGAAGAAAGGGGGTTCTTCCCGAGGAGCATCTGGAGATTTTGAAGTGGACTCTCTGATGCACATCTGCAGATGGAGGTGCTAAAAGTCTTGGAGTCAAGTGTTTGCTGTTCTGAAAAACAACATACTGCTTGATCTTGCAGTAAATTCACAGTGATCGATGGGAACGTTTCTCTGATGCCATAAAACACGCATTTCCAGTTTAACAAAAATAAAAAGACAGCCATTTATCTGTTTCCTATTCTTTGAAAATTGAAAAACGACCTGTTTTTCATTTTTGTAATATCCATTTTGAAAACGAATATGAAAAATCCAATATGTTTTTTGTTTTTTAGTATCTGTTTTCAAAACAGAAAAATGAAGGACCAAAAAGTACACGGACCTACCACAAAGGCTCTCTTGTTTACAATGATCTAATAGAAAACTAACATTAAGCAGTTTAAAATCACAAACAGTTTCATGGGACTGACTCAGAAAGGTCTTTAACACCAGAACTGAATGTTTACTGAACTTGAGCTCATAATGACATGTATAAAAATCAACCTTTCAAATGAGACTGTGCCACAAATAAACCTCAACAAATCAAATGTACTCTTACAATAAGTAATACCCATTAAAATAATATTACATGAATCAAAATTAGATGTCGACCAGTTCTCCTCCTGCAGTCTTTAGCAGCTCAAAATTCAGTCCACCCAAAGTTCCCAAAAGATGGTGGCAATTGTTTGGATGAGCAATCTGTGTTAGCTAGCCGCTGATGCCAGCTTGACAACGCTGTCCTCCAGGGTGCTGGGGGCCTTCCCATGGTGTACTGAAAACGTCCTGATGTATTTAGATGCCAGTACTGCATATCATTAAATTTGGTCCTCCCCTCTCCTATTTTGAGTTTTCACCTTGTCTTTCTATGCTCTCCTTTTTTTTTTCTCTTTTCTTCCTCCTCAGCCCTGCAGCCAATTACAGCAGATAATTTCCTCACCCTTTGATTGGTTCTGGCACAGGTTTCTTCCTGCTGCTTGCTTATTGGGGAATGTGATTTTCGGGGGGTTCTCTTAATGTTGATTGTTGGGGTTTTCTTGTAATTTTGTAGGACCTTTAACTTAGTATGTAAAACACCTTGAGGCTACTATTGTTGAGAATTGGCACTTTAAAAAATTAATTAAACAGAATTAAAACACGATCTTTAAACTTTCCACTTGTTTTGATCTCAACAATATACCTGACAAGTTTCATGACTATCTTTGACGAACTCTCTCAGAAACACTTATCAACACCTGCCAAAGTCTCAAACCACCTTTGTGGTTGGTCATGCCACAATAGGTGTGTCTAGGACTGCATTCTCCCATGACACAGAGACTCACACCACACAGTCTCACTCCCAGCTGGTAACATACTAACACTTTGTCCTTGTCACACTATTTGAAATCACCATGTATGATTTTTGTGTTATTTTCCACTATCGTGGTTATAACTCAGGAAGGCCATTTTGCCAGATGATGTATAAGAACTAAGACAAGTCTGCCTGAGCAGGTAAGTGATCACATAGTTTCACCCAGGAAACTGATCAGTTTGTTTAACCTCTGGAAAAGATGATGATTTGGTTTTACTTCAATAAACCCTTTTATAAAATTAACCGCAAATTATAACATAAACTTATCAAGTCTGCAACAAGAATGTCTTTGCTTGGTGAAATGTCTGAAATCAGACATGTCACTTTTAACCCACTGTGCCTACAGCATATTTGGGTAGCACATTCTATTACAGCTTAGTAATAATGTGATAAGCTGAAAACAAAAGTAATAAAAATTTACAAAATTACATTTGTGGAAATTTACAAGTTTTTACCATCCAATTACCAAAGTAATAACCAGCTAGTATCCAAGTAATACATGATAGCAACAGTGATTACAATTGAGTAATATTCCACTGTAGTGCATCATCCCTAACAAGCCTTGATAGATATAACACATGAAGTCATTTTTAAGTTAATTTTATTTATAGCACAACTGTTTTTGTAACAGACTTTGAGCCTCCCAAATGTATTGTTTTTAACAAACATTAAAAATCTTCAGTTAGTCTAAACATGAAACAAAGAAAAAACAAATATGGAGTCAAAGAAATGAAGAATGTTGCACATGAAAATTAACTACAAAACCCCCTGGTTTCCTCTGAAAATGGATCATACTCATTGTACATTCTGTATAATGACAATAAAGGCATTCTATCTGATTACATTATCCTTTGACACCATTAAACATGCATATAAGACAAAAGGAAATCAGGCTTAAACATGTTACTCTTTGAAAAAGCATCTCAAAACAGAAAGCAAAAACTTCAAAAACAGTGCAAGAATGAATTAACCGATAAAATAAAAATAACACAGACTATGGCACAATAGTAGCTTTAAAATATGACATAAAATATTACATTACCAGTTTCAGAAGTGAAATAGAAGCACCAGTGATTCTGCAGTGCTACCTTTCCCACAGTTTATGTCAAATATCTCTAAAAGTCCCGACATTAGTCAGTCCACTGCCTTTTTGGTTTACCTTCCATCGACTTTGCCAGCTTTCCATATGGTGAAGGTTGCTACAGAATAAACTACTGAGTGCTGAACACCCTGTGGAAAAATATAAAAAACAATATCAAAGAAATTTATCAGATTCTAGATGTTAATTACAAATGTCATGAGAAAAGTATGAGAACTTTTCCAGTTTTTTTCCTGATACACACTTTACCTGCTGAGTTACCTGTTGATCACCTTCAACTCTTCCAGCATCTGTTTGTCAAATAGAGAGAGATGATCATACAGTAGGCTGATTTAAACAAGACTATACTGTAAGCCTGGGAAAGTAAAACAATTATGATAGAGTGATGTAAAGAAAGTATCATTATTACCATTGCAACAATTACAAGTTTTCTCTGTGATGGTATAAATGAGGGAGGCTATAACCATCAGACTTGTAACCAAAGCAGCAGACAAGAGAGACAGAGCTGTATTAGCCTTCTGCAAATCCCATGTGTTGGGTACTGAAAGATTATTATGATTATGATTGATGATTATGATTATTATGACAATGTTATCAATTAGGATAAATATATTTTGCTGATATTAACATTTTGCACAGTTACCTTTAAAGTCCAGTTTTGTTCCATTTCCAAAAATGATCTGTCCACATGTGGCCACAGCACAGTAGTAAGACCCAACATCAGAGGAGTTGATGCTCTTAGAGAAGCTGTAGACACACTTACGTTGGGAAGGAGACTCAGGACTCCTCTTACATTCCTCCCCACTGTTTCCATGAGCATACATTAAACTCAGAGGAGATTTATCTGATTTGGCTCTGAACCAGTACAAACTGTGATTTCCAGGACAAGTTTTCTTCTCGGAGTTAGAGAGGACCAAACACTGCAGAGTCACTGGGTCTCCTGGGTGGATGGGATCAGATGGAGGTATTTGTATGATCTCAGTGATATCTGGTTCTGTCCCTTTGAGAAAAAAAATAATCATCATCATCAAAAATGTTTTACGTTATTGAGAAGCAATTTAGTTGAAAATATTAAAATACCTGCATAAAGTACAAACTTTGATTTACCTTCGATTCTCAGAAATATTCCCTCCAAAAACATCATATGAAGCTGTCTGACTTTGATACAGTAGTAAAAACCAGAATCACTGAGCTTAGTTTTATTGATATGCAGAATAAAGTTTCCAGGTTCTTGTTTTGCTGTAATATCAGAAGTATTGTTAACACCCGTATAATCAAAGGTGAATGTTCCTCCCAAGAATTCAAGCCAGCTTCCAGAAACAAGTCTGATCCAATATAATGTTTCCTTGTGCAAAGGTGATTGTTGGCGAACGCACGAAAGAGTCACATTGTTTCCAACATCAGCAGTTTTGGTCACAAAATTGTGATCATTTGTGCAACCTGAAAAAACAAACAAAAAATCCACTTATAATATTAATTAACAAACAGTATTATGGACAAGAGCGAAAAAATATATGTGCTAAATTACTGTAAGAACATGAAAATACTTATAATACTTTAAATACGGCTGCAGTGAATCCTTTCTACATATACTTACTCCCCATTCCGACTATCAGCAGTAAATACAATCTGATCATCATTTTCTTATTATTCCACATTAACATTAGAGCTCATCATGACATGCCCAACTTTAATGTAGCCCTGCAAAGTGGGAGGGAACAATTTCAGTCAATCTGATTGGCCTTTGTGTTCTCATTTCACTGTCCTACCACAGCGGAAATAACTACTATCTTTCCTACATAAACACATGAAAGAACAACAGTCATGCTTAGCGTGAAGTTGTGCTTTTAGTATTGTGTAATTCACACACATTAAACACAAAACACTCTTTCAATTATATTTTCAGAAGGTCTGAAGTTTTCAGCTGATACTAAAAAGGTAGTCGCACCGGGCCGAAGTCAAATCTACAACGATGTGAAAAAGTACGCCCTCTTTAATTGTAAGGTTTTACACAATAAAACATTTTTAATCTAGTCTTCACCAGGCTCTAAAATTATTTAAACACCATCCCAGATGAACAAGAACAGATAACATTTAATACAATTTCATCATCTATGTAACAAAAATTAAACCAACTTGTTTTTTCAAACTAAGTACATCCCATGAATCAGTACCTTGCAGAACCATCTATAGCATCAATATTGTGAAGTAATCATTTTCTGTATGACTTTATTAGCCTCCCGCATCATTGTAGAAACATTTTTGCCCAGTTCTTCTGTTCATTGACATTTGCAGGCATTTGTTTTTGCACAGTTGTCTTAAGGTCCCACCACAGCACTTTGGGACATTGAAACATGTCAGTTATTTTCTTTTTGAGCCATTCTGTTTTAAATTTGCTGGTGTGCTGGTGATAATTGTCATGTTCTAGGAGCGTTTAGGCTGTCAGACAGATGGCCTAGACTCTAGAAGCTGTATATAGACTTTAAATATGGGTGTATGCGTATGTGTGTGCAGGTGTAGATATGTGGATATCATTCTTTGATTATTCTTTTCTCACCTTTGTTTTGTTTTTTGTTTTTCTTTCTCACTCCTTTTTGTACCATTTCCTTTCTGCCTGTCACGCCTGGTATAAATAAATAAAATCAAATCAAAATACAAACTAAATACATGCTGACAAGAGTAGCCTACTGTAAAACTTAAAGAGCTATTCTTGGAAAAGCAAATATGTTTGGTACACCAGCGTATTCGGATCATATTCTGAGTGCGAAAACTGCCAGACATGACAGGCTAAAAAAAAAAAAAAAAAAAAAAAATTAAAACACAAAAAGGAGCAAAAGTTCGTTCTCCGTTTAACCAGCTGCTTTTACACAGCTGGGCTTCACACTCACGGTTGCTAGGCGACATGAGCTACGCAGAGGTGAGGGCAGGTGACGCTGATATGAAGGCTAGACCGTCCAATTTCACAGCCGCTCACTTCCGGTCTTTGCGGTCTTCGTGGGCTGCGAAGGACATAGTTTACGTGGGCTGGGTCCTTCGCAGGATGCGGCCCAGGAATTAATTCCTCATTCCCAGCAAGGAATGAGGAATTAATAATTAAAGGAAAAAGAAAACTCATAGTCAGCTAAATCTACAGCTGGAGTTTTGAGACATAAAATGCTAATATATGATGTATCCATATCAAACATGATACTTATGTGGAAGCAGATAAGTGCTACATACACCGATCAAGCATGATATTATGACCGCCTGCCTAATATTGTGTCACTATTTTGCTGCCAAAACATGCCAAACTGAGCCATTGAGGGATGGACTCCACTAGACCCTTGAAGGCGTGCTGATCTTCTAGTTTGAGATCTGGGGGATCTGAAGGCCAAGTCAACACCTCAAACTCACTGTTGTGCTCCTCAAACCATTCATGAACCACTTTGTTTTGAGGCAGCGTGCATTATCCTGCTGAGCGAGGCCACAGCCATCAGGGAATACTGTTTCCATAAAAGGGTGTATGTGGTCTGCAACAGTGCTTAGGTAGGTGGTACCTGTCAAAATAAAAGCCACATGGATGGCAGGGACAAAGGATTCCCAGCATAACACTGCTCAAAGCATCACACCACCTCTATCGGCTTACCTTCTTCCCAAAGTGCATCCTGGTACTGGATGTTCCCCAGGTAAGTGACACACAAGCACCCGGCCATCCACGTGATGTAAAAGAAAATGTGATTCTGATGTTCACATGCTCATCGTTGGCACTTTTGGCAATGGACAGGGGTCAGCATGGTCACCCTGACTGGTTATGGAGCACTACACAAACTGCACTGAGTACTCTGACACCTTTGACACCAGCTGACATCTTTCTATCAGATCCAAGATAAGATATCTTTATTGTCACTGCACAATGCAATTAAATTTTGTTGTAGCTATCCTCCAGTTATTACTTTGGCACTCCAGGTGCCAAAGTAATAACTACAAGATAAGAAATATGAGTAAAATAAATAAAAATCTGGTATTTACAGTGAGCAGAGGTAGTATGATGCAATATTTACAGTGAGTGGCAATATAAATGGCAATAAACTGTTTATTGCCAGCATGAACTTTTTTGGCAATTTGAGCTACGGTATTTCATCTATCAGACCACACAGACCAGCCTTTTCTCCCCAAGTGCATCAGTGAGCCTTGGCTGCCCATGACCCATCACTGGTTCCTCACTGTTCATTGCTTGGAGCACATTCGATAAATACTGAGCTCTGCACATCGTGAACATCACAATTTGGCCCTAAAACTCATAAAATCCTTAGTCTTCCTCTTTTTCCTTCTTCTAACACCTCAACTTTGAGGACAAAATGTTCACTTGCTCCCTGATAACATCTCACCCACTAACAGGTGCCCTTATGAAGAGATAATCAGTATTATCCACTTCACCATTCAGTGTCCATAATGTTATGCTTGATCAGTGTTTATTATTGTGTTTTTTGTAATTTTACTTAGCAAATGTAAAACACAGCTGCAATTCATGTAAACTTGAGCATTGTTGTGGTCAGACTTTCAACCCAGGGTGTGAATAAAAAGGGGCTTTTCTTCCTCCCACTGTCTCTTGCACTCTTCAGCTAGCTGCTACCTCTTATACACTGTTTTATTTAAAAGGTTAAATGGAACAGCACAATATTGTTGCTGTTAGATTATTATATTTTTATTTTAGAAAGTTTGACTTTCTATTGCATGGGACTGAACAGGAGTGGCCCTCCAATCTCATTGTAAGGCCTGTATAATGACGATAAATGTATTCTATTCTATTCTATTCTATTCTGAGTGCAGTTAAATGGTACAAAAGGGTCAGACACATGATCAGACTTTTCCCTCCATTATGCTCTAAGCATTTCAATCACACTATCATGTGGTGTTTTCATTGGCAGTTATAGAGACACAAATGAGGGCAAATCAGTAACTACCCCACCACCACCACCACCACCACCAACATTACTGGTGATTTTAGTAAAAACATGATTTAAAATATTTTGCCAAAATTATCTTGAATGAATCATTAGATTTATATTGAATAAGATGCAAACAGTTAAAAATGCTCCTTACATTTTTAAACACAAGAAAGACAGATACATTTGGCCTTTGAATAAAGAAATTAATAAACAAGTATAATAGTCAGTTCAATTTGTTCATCTGCTGTCAGCCAGCTGAAGCATATCATAGGTATGCTTGCAAATCATGGTGAGATCTCAGAGTGAGGTCTGTACTGAGAAAACAGGGTCAGTGGTTTGTCAAATGGTGGCAAAATGGCCGATCACTGCCTGAAGCTGCAGCTGAAAATTCAGAATCCTGTAACACGCTAGTTATAGTTCACAGTGATCTCAAATATTTGTGTCAAAAAGTTGTGAAGTAGAACTGAAGACTCAGTATTCCAACAAGTGACATTTATTAATTGATATGAATCCAAATTTAAACAAAGTCCAAAAAGCAACAGAGAAAACCAAAAATCAAGGAATACAAGCACAGCTAAAAGTAACTAACAAATCAGACAAACGAGCTGTGAAGCCTTCAACAAGCTTTCACCCCTCAACAAAAAAGGAATGAAATTCAATTATTCAATCACTCAATAAAGTATTTAAGATTTACAGCATGGTAGGATATCACCAAAATGTGCACAGCTTTATATAAAAATGATGGTCTATCACTGATAATATCATAAAGAAAAAAATATAAAACCTCAAAAACAACATGGAAACTGGACTTTTACAGAATATACATGAATGTAAGATTAATATTAAAGAATTGCATAGTAATCAGCATAAAAAAGATTACTACACTCAGAAGGGAAATCGAGCCCAGTGCTGTTCAGTGTCACAGTTTCCTGTTTACCAGAATAGCTAACGAGTATGTATTATTCAGTATGGGAACAGTTAATTTGTTGTTAAGACACTGACATCACTGTAGACTGTTTCTCCCCCTGCTGCTTTTTCACGCCTACGCTCTACTTTGCCATCTTTCCTCCTGAAGGTTGGTACAGTATAAACCATCGAGTCCTCGCATCTCTAAGGGAACACATGAAGTTCATGATGAAATGGGGAATGTTAATTACAAACATATACAGAAACAATTTTAACATTTTCAGTTTTCTTTATCTTTACCTCCTGACTTTGCTGATCACCACTAATGAGTATCCCAGCATCTGTTTGGAAAACAGAAATTGAAGGTGAAAGATGCTGAAGGCTGATTTAAGAAAGGCATCAACATGAAACCCTGTGAGGTTATCGTCTGTTATCTAGACTAAATAAGCCTTATATTACCATTACAACAATTACAAGTTTTCTTCTTGATGGTGTAGATGAGGGAGGCTATAACCACCAGACTTGTAACCAAAGCAGCACACAACAGAAAGAGAGCTGTATTGGCCTTCTGCAAATCCCATGTGTTGGGTGCTGAAAGAATTTGAGCACCCAATAATTATGATTATTTTGGTAACATCTATTAGGATAATTCACTGATATTAAGTTATTAAAAATAATAAATATAAATAAAATTTGCACAGTTACCTTTAATGTCCAGTTTTGTTCCATTTCCAAAAATGATCTGTCCACATGTGGCCACAGCACAGTAGTAAGACCCAACATCAGAGGAGCTGATGTTCTTAGAGAAGCTGTAGACACACTTACGTTGGGAAGGAGCCTCAGGACTCCTCTCACATTCCTCCCCACTGTTTCCATGAGCATACATTAAACTCAGAGGAGATTTATCTGATTTGGCTCTGAACCAGTACACACTGTGATCTCCAGGACAAGTTTTCTTCTCAGAGTTAGAGAGGACCAAACACTGCAGAGTCACTGGGTCTCCTGGATGGATGGGATCAGATGGAGGTATTTGTATGATCTCAGTGATATCTGGTTCTGTCCCTTTGAGAAAAAAATTAATCATCATCAAAAATGTTTTACGTTATTGAGAAGTAATTTAGTTAAAAATATTGAATTACCTGCATAAAGTACAAACTTTGATTTACCTTCGATTCTCAGAAATATTCCCTCCAAAAACATCATATGAAGCTGTCTGACTTTTATACAGTAGTAAAAACCAGAATCACTGAGCTTAGTTTTATTGATATGCAGAACAAAGTTTCCAGGTTCTTGTTTTGCTGTAATATGAGAAGTATTGTTAACACCCGTATAATCAAAGGTGAATGTTCCTCCCAAGAATTCAAGCCAGCTTCCAGAAACAAGTCTGATCCAATATAATGTTTCCTGGTGCAAAGGTGATTGTTGGCGAACGCACGAAAGAGTCACATTGTTTCCAACATCAGCAGTTTTGGTCACAAAATTGTGATCATTTGTGCAACCTGAAAAAACAAACAAAAAATCCATTCATAATATTAATTAACAAACAGTATTATGGACAAGAGAGAAAAAATATATGTGCTAAATTATTGTAAGAACATGAAAATACTCATAATACTTTAAATACGGCTGCAGTGAATCATTTCTACATATACTTACTCCCCATTCCGACTATAAGCAGTAAATAAAATCTGATCATCATTTTCTTATTAATCCACATTAACATTAGAGCTCATCATGACATGCCCAACTTTAATGTAGCCCTGCAAAGTGGGAGGGAACAATTTCAGATCAATCTGATTGGCCTTTGTGTTCTCATTTCACTGTCCTACCACAGCGGAAATATCTACTATCTTTCCTACATAAACACATGAAACAACAACTGTCATGTTTAGTGTGAAGTTATTCTTTAGTATTGTGCAATTCACACACATTAAACACAAAACACTCTTTCAATTATATTTTTAGAAGGTCTGAAGTTTTCAGCTGATACCAAAAAGGACAGTCGCACCGGGCCGAAGTCAAACCTACAACGATGTGAAAAGGAAAGCACGCCCTCTTTCAAGTCTAAGATTTTATATATCAATAAAAAAATCATCTAGTTCTCACCAACATTTGACAACTCATCATATATTATACAATGTCACTACATGTCACAAAAACTGAGGCAAAATACAGAAACAGAATGGAATTCAACAGCTTAATTTAGTAACTTGTAAAACCACATTTAGCACCATTTACCATTACTTGATTCTAAAAGTAACTATGTGAGATTACAAGTTACTTTATTAGTTACATTCAGCAGCTGCCGACAACACCCCCGCCACCTCAACATAAAAATGACAACAGGTTTTGCCAGTACTCACTTTATTGGAATTGTATTTTTAACAGTAAAGTCAGCAATGTTTCTTTAAATTTGACATAGTGATTTTGAAGCTAGATACTTTAGCACTTTGTGAGTGTACAACAAACCTTGATATTATCATCTTTAGCTGACACAAACTCAAAATAGTGCCTGTATTTCCAGCTAGAAAATGCACATCTCTCTCTTCCCTCCATTGTTTACATTTGTGTCGCTGCGTAGTATTACACGTGAGTTGTCACATAGGCCAGACATCACTCCTGAGATGCAAGAAGAAAGCAAAAATATATCTTTTTACTAAGGAAAATGACAAAAATAGGAACACTCAGTGACTTGGATAAGTTAAATTTAATCTGATTATTGGATTGGAAATAATTACTCATTAGATTACTCATTACTGAAAAAAGTGGTCAGATTAGAGTGACATCACTGATCTTACTTTGGTCTCATCTGTCCAGAGCATTGATCAGTTTGTGGTTTGTTCAGATGCAAATTTACAAAGTGTTAACACACCATCTACATGCTCTGGATCAGCAAACTGACAGAACTTTTGCTTTTATAGTGGTCACACTTGCTGATGATAAACTAATTAGGTGGATTTGAACAGGACATGGCAGCTACTAACTAACTCTTAAAATGCTGTAAGGGTGTGCTTAGTTTTTCAAGCACTCCTATATTTTGGCTTAGTCTTTGTTAAATAAATAATGATATGGTGTAATAGCAGTGGTGTTCATCTGAGGATGTATTTACCTAACTGGCAGCCCCACTAAGCGCCACATTATCTTTTTATTATGTCCTGATCAGACACGGTGCTAGAATTATGGTTTTGGGCAGGCCAGAGTAATTTGGGCTGGGCCTTGTAATTAAAAAATATAATGTCTTTAAAACTACTGCTTCTATTTTATTACAAGTGGGTAAACGCATATGTATTACTTGATGAAATGATACCCAATCTATCATTATTCTTGGGGTAGATTGTGAGCTATCAGCTAGATTAAAATTCCTCGCAGCATGAGTTTGATGAAGACTGTTGTCTAAGGTACAGGTGTGGCAGTTGATAGGAATAAGCAAGATAAAGATATCAAGGGAGAGCTTTGAAGAATCAGATGTGGAACTATGGAAGTAAACAAAGACCTTTCCTATTAAACTGTTTTGCCATAAACAACAATTAAGATACATTCACATATGCTGTATGGGCAGTGATGAACTCTCAAAAAAAAAATGGATGGATAAATCAGATTTCTGCAAACTGCTTGATGGGATTTTTCATACAAAAACAGAAGCACTGTAGGAGGACACTTCAAAAGAGAACATTATAATGATTATGATGATGATCAGTATAATCAAAACTCCAAATTCAAATTGTGTAAGGTATCACGCTATTGTTACATGATGTAGTGTCCACAGTAATATACGATGCAAATAAAGTGAAGGGAAATATTGTCATCCTCCACTGAGCAACTTCTGAACCATGTTGTGCTTGCTTGGAGTTTAAAGGTATTTTGCAATGTGGAAGAAGGTAGCAGCTAGACGTTATGTTTTTTGTTTGTTTTTTTTATTCCTTTAGACAGAAATACATTTGTGATGCATGGAAACTTTACCATTGCTGTGTGGGCTTTCAAACAAAAGTGTGAATGCTTTTCTTCCTCCCTTTCTCGCATTAGTATCAGGTGACTGTTACCACTTGTATCACAGTTTTATCTATGGAATATCACAATATCATGTTTATCATTGTGTGAGCAGTTAAATGGTATAAAGGTTTGGGGTTAGGGATCAGACTTGTTCCTCCATTATGCACTGACCATTTCCAATCACACTTTCATGTGGTGTTTTTAAGAGACAAGGGAAAGAGACAGACACCTGACAACTAAAATATTGTAAGTGATAGACACCTGTCCTTTAAATAAGCAAATTTTCATTTACCCTAACATAGACAGTCAGGATAAGCTGCCACACAACGCTGGTTAGCAACTCACCAAGTTAACCCAAGGTTTCCCCTGTGCGTTCACATGAACGTGGTGGTGATGACACCCTCTGACCCAGGGGTAGCAAACTCCAGGCCTCGAGAGCCGGTGTCCTGCAGGTTTTAGATGTGTCCCTGATCCAGCACACCTGAATCAAATGGCTGAATTACATCCTCAGTATGCAGTCAAGTTCTGCAGAGTCCTGCTAATGACTTCTATATTTGACTCAGGTGTGTTGGATCAGGGACACATCTAAAACCTGCAGGACAGGGGCTCTCGAGGCCTGGAGTTTGCCACCCCTGCTCTGACCAATCACAAGCTGATTCTACAGAAAAAGATAAAATTATACTATGGGAAAAATATGAAGAGATTAACTACGTAATACAGGCTGAAAGCAACACAGCTGCTCCAGACAAATCAGTGGCATGACTGTGTGTGAGAGGAAAAGCACTGTATTGTAGTTCAGCATTAAAAGCACTTCATGGATGTGTGTATGCTTTGAATGTTTTGTTTGCAGCCAAAAACATCCCAAAAAACAATCAAGGAATAAAACTGTATCTAAGACTCTATAGGCCTATAAATTACTGATGCTCATTGGGGAAACACAAAGATTTTAGACGATATTGAAAAACTTTAGAACCTCCAATCAGGAAACTGATGTCAGAGGCAGCTTAAAGGAATAATGACACTTTTCTGGAGAACTGATTGGTCAATAGGATTGCATTTCTGTTGATCTCAAATCTGGAACATATCCTGCTCCAGAACAGGTTCGATTTGCAGCATTTGTTTCCATGGTCAGCCGCAGTAGTATGTAGTATGGAAAACCCAGGGCTAATAAGAAGAAATCCTGCATCATAGTATAGACCTCGGGTTAACTTTTAGTACACCTGGTTTGAAATCATGCCTTATGTAGATTTCAGGTCACTCACCATTTTAAATGTGTATTTATTAAGCACTGTTCATCAGCCAGAAAACAGCTGACTTTTCAATTCAATTCAATTCAATTTTATTTATATAGCGCCAAATCACAACAAACTGTCGCCTCAAGGCGCTTTGTATTGTGGGTAAAGACCCTACAATAATACAGAGAAAACCCAACAGTCAAAATGACCCCCTATGAGCAGCACTTGGCGACAGTGGAAAGGAAAAACTCCCTTTTAACAGGAAGAAACCTCCAGCAGAACCAGGCTCAGGGAGGGGCAGTCATCTGCCGCGACCGGTTGGGCTGAGGGGAGAGAAAAGACATGCTGTGGAAGAGAGCCAGAGATTAATATCAATTAATGATTAAATGCAGAGTGGAGTATAAACAAAGTAAATAAGGTGAATGAGAAACAGTGCATTATGTGAACCCCCCAGCAGACTAGGCCTATAGCAGCATAACTAAGGGATAGTTCAGGGTTTTAAGCCTAATCTTAAAAATAGAGAGGGTGTCTGTCTCCCGAATCCAAGCTGGAAGCTGGTTCCACAGAAGAGGGGCCTGAAAGCTGAAGGCTCTGCCTCCCATTCTACTCTTAAGTATCCTAGGAACCACAAGTAAGCCAGCAGTCTGAGAGCGAAGTGCTCTATTGGGGTGATATGGTACAATGAGGTCTTTGAGATAAGATGGTGCCTGATTATTCAAGACCTTGTATGTGAGGAGAAGAATTTTAAATTCTATTCTAGTTTTAACAGGGAGCCAATGAAGAGAAGCCAATATGGGAGAAATATGCTCTCTCTTTCTAGTCCCTGTCAGTACTCTAGCTGCAGCATTTTGGATCAGCTGAAGGCTTTTCAGGGAGCTTTTAGGACAGCCTGATAATAATGAATTACAATAGTCCACCCTAGAAGTAATAAATGCATGAATTAGCTTTTCAGCATCACTCTGAAAAGGATGTTTCTAATTTTAGAAATATTGCACAAATGCAAAAAAGCGGTCCTGCATATTTGTTTAATATGTGCATTGAAGGACATATCCTGGTCAAAAATGACTCCAAGATTTCTCACAGTGTTACTGGAGGCCAAAGTAATGCCATCCAGAGTAAGTATCTGGTTAGACACCATGTTTCTAAGATTTGTGGGGCCAAGAACAAGAATTTCAGTTTTATCTGAATTTAGAAGCAGGAAATTAGAGGTCATCCAGGCCTTAATATCTTTAAGACATTCCTGCAGTTTAACTAATTGATGTGTGTCATCTGGCTTCATTGATAGGTAAAGCTGAGTATCATCTGCATAACAATGAAAATTGATGCAGTGCTTTCTAATAATACTGCCTAAGGGAAGCATGTATAATGTAAATAAAATTGGTCCTAGCACAGAACCCTGTGGAACTCCATAATTAACCTTAGTGTGTGAAGAAGACTCCCCATTTACATGAACAAATTGGAGTCTATGAGATAAATATGATTCAAACCACTGCAGTGCAGTACCTTTAATACCTATAGCAAGCTCTAATCTCTGTAATAAAATGTTATGGTCAACAGTATCAAAAGCTGCACTGAGGTCCAACAGGACAAGAACAGAGATGAGTCCACTGTCAGAGGCTCTAAGAAGATCATTTGTAACCTTCACTAATGCTGTTTCTGTACTGTGATGAATTCTGAAACCTGACTGAAACTCTTCAAATAAAACGTTCCTCTGCAGATGATCAGTTAGCTGTTTTACAACTACTCTTTCAAGAATCTTTGAGAGAAAAGGAAGGTTGGAGATTGGCCTATAATTTGCTAAGACAGCTGGGTCAAGTGATGGCTTTTTAAGCAGAGGTTTAATTACAGCCACCTTGAAGGTCTGTGGTACATAGCCAACTAATAAAGACTGATTGATCATTTTTAAGATTGAAGCATCAATACTTGGAAAGACTTCTTTGAACAGTCTAGTAGGAATGGGATCTAACAAACATGTTGCTGGTTTGGAGGAAGTAACTATTGAAGTTAACTCTGAAAGATCAACTGGAGCAAAAGAGTCTAAACAAATACCAGCAGTGCTGAAAGCAGCCGAACATGAAGAATAATCTTTTAGATGGTTATGAATAATTTTTTCTCTAATGTCTAAAATTTTATTTGTAAAGAAATCCATGAAGTCACTACTAGTTAACATGAAAGGAATACTCGGCTCTACAGAGCTCTGACTTTTTTTTTTGTTTATTTGAGTCTGCCTTTCTGCAACTTTGCATTTGGTCCGTCTCACATCTACACACTCCATTATGATTACCAAGTCTGGGTTTCGGAGACAGACATCCTCTATAATTTTAAAATATGGCTTAAAACTTTTCTAAAATAATTTTGCATGTAGCACCCTGCCACCCCATACTGTATCTAAAACCTGATGCCCCAGTGTTGACCAAACTAGGTGAGGTGTGAGGTGTGAGGTTCGAGGTAAAGTGAATACCGGGTCCGTGTACTTTTCCATTTTGAAAACCGATACGAGAAACAAAAAAAGGATTGGTTCGTTTTTCGTTTTCAAAATGGATATTAAAAACAAAAAACAGGTCATTTTTTAATTTTCATTTTATACTCCTAATCCATACAATGTAAAACTAATTCTATTTCATTTGAAATCAAAACATGAATTTGCAAAGAATAGGAAACGGATAAATGGCCTGTCTTTTTATCTTTCTCAAACCGGAAATTTAACACCGTCATCAAGGAAATGCGTATTTGATGCTTGCTCTTGTTAGTTTATGGTTTTCAGAGCTGTTAGAGTAGTTATGATGGCTTTAGAACCACATCCTGAGGTAACTGTAGACATGGCAAGAAGGGGACTGTCTTCTAAGGCAATCCCTGCTGTTATTTTGCATTACTATGGAGAAGAAAGGGGGTTCTCCCCGAGGAGCATCTGGAGATTTTGAAGTGGACCCTCTGATGCACATCTGCAGATGGAGGTGCTAAAAGTCTAAGAGTCAAGCGTTTGCTGTTCTGAAAAACAACATACTGCTTGATCTTGCAGTAAATTCACAGTGATCGATGGGAACGTTTCTCTGATGCCATAAAACACGCATTTCCAGTTTAACAAAAATAAAAAGACAGCCATTTATCTGTTTCCTATTCTTTGAAAATTGAAAAACGACCTGTTTTTCATTTTTTTAATATCCATTTTGAAAACGAATATGAAAAATCCAATATGTTTTTCGTTTTTTAGTATCTGTTTTCAAAACAGAAAAATGAAGGACCAAAAAGTACACGGACCTACCACAAAGGCTCTCTTGTTTACAATGATCTAATAGAAAACTAACATTAAGCAGTTTAAAATCACAAACAGTTTCATGGGACTGACTCAGAAAGGTCTTTAACACCAGAACTGAATGTTTACTGAACTTGAGCTCATAATGACATGTATAAAAATCAACCTTTCAAATGAGACTGTGCCACAAATAAACCTCAACAAATCAAATGTACTCTTACAATAAGTAATACCCATTAAAATAATATTACATGAATCAAAATTAGATGTCGACCAGTTCTCCTCCTGCAGTCTTTAGCAGCTCAAAATTCAGTCCACCCAAAGTTCCCAAAAGATGGTGGCAATTGTTTGGATGAGCAATCTGTGTTAGCTAGCCACTGATGCCAGCTCGACAACACTGTCCTCCAGGGTGCTGGGGGCCTTCCAATGGTGTACTGAAAACGTCCTGATGTATTTAGATGCCAGTACTGCATATCATTAAATTTGGTCCTCCCTGCTCCTATTTTGAGTTTTCTCCTTTTTTTTTTTCTCTTTTCTTCCTCCTCAGCCCTGCAGCCAATTACAGCAGATAATTTCCTCACCCTTTGATTGGTTCTGGCACAGGTTTCTTCCTGCCGCTTGCTTATAGGGGAATGTGATTGTCGGGGGGGTTCTTTTAATGTTGATTGTTGGGGTTTTCTTGTAATTTTGTAGGACCTTTAACTTAGTATGTAAAACACCTTGAGGCTACTATTGTTGAGAATTGGCACTTAAAAAAATTAATTAAACAGAATTAAAACACCATCTTTAAACTTTCCACTTGTTTTGATCTCAACAATATACCTGACAAGTTTCATGACTATCTTTGACGAACTCTCTCAGAAACACTTATCAACACCTGCCAAAGTCTCAAACCACCTTTGTGGTTGGTCATGCCACAATAGGTGTGTCTAGGACCGCATTCTCCCATGACACAGAGAGACTCACACCACACAGTCTCACTCCCAGCTGGTAACATACTAACACTTTGTCCTTGTCACACTATTTGAAATCACCATGTATGATTTTTGTGTAATTTTCCAGTATCGTGGTTATAGCTCCAGAAGGCCATTTTGCCAGATAATGTATAAGAACTAAGATAAGTCTGCCTGAGCAGGTAAGTGATCACATAGTTTCACCCAGGAAACTGATCAGTTTGTTTAACCTCTGGAAAAGATGATGATTTGGTTTTACTTCAATAAACCCTTTTATAAAATTAACCACAAATTATAACATAAACTTATCAAGTCTGCAACAAGAATGTCTTTGCTTGGTGAAATGTCTGAAATCAGACATGTCACTTTTAACCCACTGTGCCTACAGCATATTTGGGTAGCACATTCTATTACAGCTTAGTAATAATGTGATAAGCTGAAAACAAAAGTAATAAAAATTTACAAAATTACATTTGTGGAAATTTACAAGTTTTTACCATCCAATTACCAAAGTAATAACCAGCTAGTATCCAAGTAATACCATAGTAGCAACAGTGATTACAATTGAGTAATATTCCACTGTAGTGCATCATCCCTAACAAGCCTTGATAGATATAACACGTGAAGTCATTTTTAAGTTAATTTTATTTATAGCACAACTGTTTTTGTAACAGACTTTGAGCCTCCCAAATGTATTGTTTTTAACAAACATTAAAAATATTCAGTTAGTCTAAACATGAAACAAAGAAAAAACAAATATGGAGTCAAAGAAATGAAGAATGTTGCACATGAAAATTAACTACACAAACCCCCTGGTTTCCTCTGAAAATGGATCATACTCATTGTACATTCTGTATAATGACAATCAAGGCATTCTATCTGATTACATTATCCTTTGACACCATTAAACATGCATATAAGACAAAAGGAAATCAGGCTTAAACATGTTACTCTTTGAAAAAGCATCTCAAAACAGAAAGCAAGAACTTCAAAAACAGTGCAAGAATGAATTAACCGATAAAATAAAAATAACACAGACTATGGCACAATAGTAGCTTTAAAATATGACATAAAATATTACATTACCAGTTTCAGAAGTGAAATAGAAGCACCAGTGATTCTGCAGTGCTACCTTTCCCACAGTTTATGTCAAATATCTCTAAAAGTCCCGACATTAGTCAGTCCACTGCCTTTTTGGTGTGCCTTCGCTCGACTTTGCCAGCTTTCCATATGGTGAAGGTTGCTACAGAATAAACTAGTGAGTGCTGAACACCCTGTGGAAAAATATAAAAAACAATATCAAAGAAATTTATCAGATTCTAGATGTTAATTACAAATGTCATGAGAAAAGTACAAGAACTTTTCCAGTTTTTTTCCTGATACACACTTTACCTGCTGAGTTACCTGTTGATCACCTCCAACTCTTCCAGCATCTGTTTGTCAAATAGAGAGAGATGATCATACAGTAGGCTGATTTAAACAAGACTATACTGTAAGCCTGGGAAAGTAAAACAATTATGATAGAGTGATGTAAAGAAAGTATCATTATTACCATTGCAACAATTACAAGTTTTCTTCTTGATGGTGTAGATGAGGGAGGCTATAACCACCAGACTTGTAACCAAAGCAGCACACAACAGAAAGAGAGCTGTATTGGCCTTCTGCAAATCCCATGTGTTGGGTGCTGAAAGAATATGAGCACCCAATAATTATGATTATTTTGGTAACATCTATTAAGATAATTCACTGATATTAAGTTATTAAAAATAATAAATATAATTATACCTTTAATGTCCAGTTTTGTTCCATTTCCAAAAATGATCTGTCCACATGTGGCCACAGCACAGTAGTAAGACCCAACATCAGAGGAGCTGATGTTCTTAGAGAAGCTGTAGACACACTTACGTTGGGAAGGAGACTCAGGACTCGTCTCACATTCCTCCCCACTGTTTCCATGAGCATACATTAAACTCAGAGGAGATTTATCTGATTTGGCTCTGAACCAGTACACACCGTGATCTCCAGGACAAGTTTTCTTCTCAGAGTTAGAGAGGACTGAACACTGCAGAGTCACTGGGTCTCCTGGATGGATGGGATCAGATGGAGGTATTTGTATGATCTCAGTGATATCTGGTTCTGTCCCTTTGAGAAAAAAAATAATCATCATCATCAAAAATGTTTTATGTTATTGAGAAACAATTTAGTTGAAAATATTAAATTACCTGCATAAAGTAAAAACTTTGATTTACCTTCGATTCTCAGAAATATTCCCTCCAATAACATCATATGAAGCTGTCTGACTTTGATACAGTAGTAAAAACCAGAATCACTGAGCTTAGTTTTATTGATATGCAGAACAAAGTTTCCAGGTACTTGTTTTGCTGTAATATGAGAAGTATTGTTAACACCCGTATAATCAAAGGTGAATGTTCCTCCCAAGAATTCAAGCCAGCTTCCAGAAACAAGTCTGATCCAATATAATGTTTCCTTGTGCAAAGGTGATTGTTGGCGAACGCACGAAAAAGTCACATTGTTTCCAACATCAGCAGTTTTTGTCACAAAATTGTGATCATTTGTGCAACCTGAAAAAACAAACAAAAAATCCACTTATAATATTCATTAACAAACAGTATTATGGACAAGAGCGAAAAAATATATGTGCTAAATTACTGTAAGAACATGAAAATACTTATAATACTTTAAATACGGCTGCAGTGAATCCTTTCTACATATACTTACTCCCCATTCTGACTATAAGCAGTAAATAAAATCTGATCATCATTTTCTTATTAATCCACATTAACATTAGAGCTCATCATGACATGCCCAACTTTAATGTAGCCCTGCAAAGTGGGAGGGAACAATTTCAGTCAATCTGATTGGCCTTTGCGTTCTCATTTCACTGTCCTACCACAGCGGAAATATCTACTATCTTTCCTACATAAACACATGAAAGAACAACAGTCATGCTTAGCGTGAAGTTGTTCTTTTAGTATTGTGTAATTCACACACATTAAACACAAAACACTCTTTCAATTATATTTTCAGAAGGTCTGAAGTTTTCAGCTGATACTAAAAAGGTAGTCGCACTGGGGTGAAGTCAAATCTACAACGATGTGAAAAAGTATGCCCTCTTTAATTGTAAGGTTTTACACAATAATACATTTTTAATCTAGTCTTCACCAGGCTCTAAAATTATTTAAACACCATCCCAGATGAACAAGAACAGATAAGATAAGATAAGATAAAACTTTAATGATCCCACGACGGGGAAATTTGTGCATTACAGCAGCTCAATACAGAGAAAAAAAAAATGAAAAGGATGAGTAAGAACAAATAACTAAACTAAAAAACTAAAACTAAAATTCAATAGAATAAAATAAAATAGCAAAAAACTATACACATATACATAAGCACTATATACATAAATATATATATATATATATATATATATATATTTACATATACACACATATACACACACGTCAAACACTATATACAGATATCAAAATATTATATACATTTGTAGCCGGTAAGGTACACAGCATACACGGTATGCATTATATGGGTGAGTGTAATAAATAAAATGTATCTGACTGTATGGATAAAGTGATGGCAGTGTAGGTAAAGTGTCCAAGTGACTCAAGACATTATGATGTGTTATACAGTCTAACTACTGTTGGGATGAATGACCTGCGAAAGCGCTCCTTCCTGCAGCGAGGATGTTTCAGTCTCTGACTGAAGGAGCTGCTCAGCTCACCCACGGTCTCATGAAGAGGGTGATGGGGGTTGTTCATGATGGATGTCAGCTTTGCTAACATCCTCCTCTCACCCACCACCATCACAGACTCCAGAGGACATCCCAACACAGAGCTAGACCTCCGCACCAGTTTGTCGATCCTGCTCCTGTCCCTTTCGGTGCATCCACCCCCCCAGCAGGCCACTGCGTAGAAAAGGGCAGATGCTACCACTGAGTCATAAAAAGTCTTTAACAGAGTCCTGCAGACACCAAAGGACCTCAGTCTCCTCAGCAGGTGGAGTCGACTCTGGCCCTTCTTATACAGGACGTCTGTGTTTGTACTCCAGTCCAGCTTGTTATTGAGATGAACACCCAGGTACTTGTAGGAGACCACTGTCTCAATGTCCTTTCCCTGGATGTTCACCAGTGCTGTAGGGGGTGGCTTCCTCCTGAAGTCTATGATCATCTCCTTCGTCTTGCTGGCGTTGATTTGGAGATAACATTTAATACAATTTTATCATCTATGTAGCAAAAATTAAACCAACTTGTTTTTTCAAACTAAGTACATCCCATGAATCAGTACCTTGCAGAACCATCTATAGCATCAATATTGTGAAGTAATCATTTTCTGTATGACTTTATTAGCCTCCCGCATCATTGTAGAAACATTTTTGGCCCAGTGCTTCTGTTCATTGACATTTGCAGGCATTTGTTTTTGCACAGTTGTCTTAAGGTCCCACCACAGCACTTTGGGACATTGAAACATGTCAGTTATTTTCTTTTTGAGCCATTCTGTTTTAAATTTGCTGGTGTGCTGGTGATAACTGTCATGTTCTAGGAGCGTTTAGGCTGTCAGACAGATGGCCTAGACTCTAGAAGCTGTATATAGACTTAAAATTAAAACACAAAAAGGAGCAAAAGTTCGTTCTCCGTTTAACCAGCTGCTTTTACACAGCTGTGCTTTGCACTGTCACGGTTGCTAGGCGACATGAGCTACGCAGATGTGAGGGCAGGTGACGCTGATATGAAGGCTAGACCGTCCAATTTCACAGCCGCTCACTTCCGGTCTTTGCGGTCTTCGTGGGCTGCGAAGGACATAGTTTACGTGGGCTGGGTCCTTCGCAGGATGTGGCCCAGGAATTAATTCCTCATTCCCAGCAAGGAATGAGGAATTAATAATTAAAGGATAAAGAAAAACTCATAGTCAGCTAAATCTACAGCTGGAGTTTTGAGACATAAAATGCTAATATATGATGTATCCATATCAAACATGATACTTATGTGGAAACAGATAAGTGCTACATACACCGATCAAGCATGATATTATGACCGCCTGCCTAATATTGTGTCACTATTTTGCTGCCAAAACATGCCAAACTGAGTCATTGAGGGATGGACTCCACTAGAGCCTTGAAGGCGTGCTGCTCTTCTGGTTTGAGATCTGGGGATCTGAAGGCCAAGTCAACACCTCAAACTCACTGTTGTGCTCCTCAAACCATTCATGAACCACTTTGTTTTGAGGCAGCGTGCATTATCCTGCTGAGCGAGGCCACAGCCATCAGGGAATACTGTTTCCATAAAAGGGTGTATGTGGTCTGCAACAGTGCTTAGGTAGGTGGTACCTGTCAAAATAAAAGCCACATGGATGGCAGGGACAAAGGATTCCCAGCATAACACTGCTCAAAGCATCACACTGCCTCTGTCGGCTTACCTTCTTCCCAAAGTGCATCCTGGTACTGGATGTTCCCCAGGTAAGTGACACACAAGCACCCGGCCATCCACGTGATGTAAAAGAAAATGTGATTCTGATGTTCACATGCTCATCGTTGGCACTTTTGGCAATGGACAGGGGTCAGCATGGTCACCCTGACTGGTTATGGAGCACTACACAAACTGCACTGAGTACTCTGACACCTTTGACACCAGCTGACACCTTTCTATCAGATCCAAGATAAGATATCTTGGTAGCACTTTCTATTACAGCTCGGTAATAATGTGGTAATAAGGGGGTAATAATGGGGTAACAAGCTGGAAACAAAATGTAATAATGGGGTAATATACAGGACATTATCATCCAATTACCAAGGTAATTACCAGCTAATATCCAAGTAATACCACTAGTAACAACAGCGAAAAAGCTGGAAACAGAAGGTAATAATGAGGAAATTTAACGGTTATTGCCATCCAATTATCAAGGTAATTACCAGCTAATATCAAGTAATACTGCTGGTAACAACAGCGGTTACAATTGAGTAATATTCCACTGAAATTTATGTAAATGGATCGTAAGGCCCCCAAAACTGATGGTAATGCTGTGGAAACAGAGATATGCCCATGAGGCTAAACCCTTTAGTAATAGTAGCTTAAAAATGTGGTAAAAATATTGTATGGAGATAGCAATAAGGAAGTAATGTTTATGCATTTAACTTTTCATAATTTTTAATAAATTGTAATAAACGCAAAATTATGAAGTAATATTGGCTAATGTTTTAACATAATAGGATGGTATTACCATGTTATAAGGCTTGAATTAATTATACCTTAGGTTCTCAGCATTCTGCTTTGCTTAATAGCCTAAATATTATGCTTAATGCTTTGGCTTATTAAATGGAAATATTTATGGTAATTTCTTTGTAATAAGCAGGAATCAGGGCTGCAAAATGCAAAACCGACTGTTTCTATGCAATAACCTATTTAAGTAAACTGCAACAAGTGTGAGCATTATCTGGAAATGCTCATGGTAGTTTCTGTGTATTAAGCAGGAATCAGGGCTGCAAAATGCAAAACCGACTGTTTCTATGCAATAACCTATTTAAGTAAACTACAACAAGTGTGAGCATTATCTGGAAATGCTCATGGTAGTTTCTGTGTAATAAGCAGGAATCAGGGCTGCAAAATGCAAAACCGACTGTTTCTATGCAATAACCTATTAAAGCAAACTACAAGAAGTGTGAGCATTATCTGGAAATAATGGTGGTAGGTTCTGTGTAATAAGCAAGAATCAGGCTTGTAAACTGACTGTATTTATTGCCAAGTTAATCACTGAATAAAACAAAAGTCAAGAGTTCTGATGATGAACTGGAAACACATGGAAAATGCTAAACTACCTGTTTGAAAAACATTAAGTATTAGATTTAAAAAAATAAACATGCATAAAACACTCATTAAAAGCTCGCTGGAAAATAACTGCATTGTATTTGTTTGAGGATCACAATATTAAGCATAGCTAAGAGGTCTATTTAAAATAGTTTTTGAAATTGCATAGGAGTGTAGAAGATCCTCTGTCACAGCACATTTTATATCTGGATGACAATGGAATACATATTTTAAATGTCCAATACACAAAAACAAAATGCCATCCATCTATGCATTTTTTCCAGGGGAGCTGGACCCTGTCTCAGCTGTCATTTGCGGGAGATGGGCTACACATTGGACAGGTCACCAGTCTGTCATCGGGCTAATGCCGAGACGAACTATTCACATTTACAACTAGGGTCAATTTACACAGTCAGACCTAGAGCTAATTTAGAATCACCAATTTATCTAACCCCATGCATGACTGTGGGAGGAAGCCAGAGTAGCCAGAGAGAGCCCACACAGATCTGGAGATAACATACAAACTCCATGCAAAAAGGCTCCAGCCACAGGGGTGATGTTATTGTACTGGATGTATGGCTCTTATATCCTTGAAAAGGCGACCAAGGGGTCCATTTCTGTGTTGTCTACCCAGCCAGTAGTTCCACTCAATAAAATGTAGGATCTCTCTCAGTGACTTCTCAGTCATGTTGCCTCTGAAACGGTACACCTCTTGCTTAAAGGTTCTCCAGGACCTTTCTATATGCTGGGTATGTGCTCCTGTAGCAGGGTGAACAAAAAACCTCTGGTGATTGACTTGGTAGTGTATATACCCATGTTGCCTCAGTCTGCAGTAGGAACGCCAAGAGTCACTCAAAATTGTACTTGCAGGTCTAACATATCGCTGTATAATAGGAAGTAGTCTTTCAGAATTTCGTCTGCGAACAAATTTCAACACAGGCCTCCTTCTCCGTTGATTGACTTCCAACAATCCAAAAACCCAGCCTCTCCTGCGCCAAGTAGCACCAAATCGCCCGCGTGCATACTGAAAAATTAGAAGTTTTTGGAAAGAGGACAGTGTTAAGGCATGATTTATTTGCAGTTGTCTGAACAACAATTTCATAGATACAGATGTACCTATCACCATTATTCACCAATTAATATCTTAAATAAATTCATATCTTTACCTTTCTCTTGTGACAAAACTTGCTCTCATCAATGACAACAAAACCATGTCTTCCACCTATTCTCATTTTCCCCCTCCTCTTCAGGTGCTTAACTGCTTGCACACACACCCTCCTTAGTGTCTTGGACATCTTGGACAAAGTGCGGCTGCTTCCACAGACTCCCTCTTCAATTAAGTCCACTTGCCTCAGTCTTAGCCCTTGTGCAAACCTGCAGCAATGTAGTAAACCTATATGAATAATGTTAATGTGATATTAACACAGTTTATTACTGACTTCTTAATCATGTAAAAGGTGTTACTGTTATGTCACATGTATGAAATTATTATAAAATAATAATGTGGTAGAATAGAAGGGATATTACTAAAGGTGGTTCTACACACTACTTAATCATGGGGTGTACTTAGTTAGTACTTAATTTTCATATACTGCTTCTTCATTTTTGCGTAGCTTTTATTAAATAAATAATGAAATGTTGTTGCTGCTCATTCAAGGTTGCATTTACCTAATTTTACAACAGTTTGTGTTTAATATTATGCTATGAGTCAAAATAGTTTACTACATGCAGTACATATGTACTTACTGTTTATCATGACTATATGTATGTCTGTGTAACAAACCTATGCATGAACATCATCCAAGAAGTCAAGGAGGAGCGAGAGCCTGAGAAAATAGACCCATCTCTTATGGATTTGGACATGAATCTATTATGTCTTCGACACACCCTTTGAACAAAATATGCCATTTGGTAAAACATAATGAATACATGAATTAATACATTAAATATCAATAAACAACAATAATAATATTTTAAATTTTTGTGACTGTGCTGATTAGCTGATGGTATTTTACAAAATGTCTTACTAAAGTACTTTCAAAGTACTCTCCAAATGCAAATAACTAACCTAGAAATGTGTAATTCAGGCATATGGAAGACATAGGTCAAATTTAAGAAATTTATAGGAAATCAAGAACTTACCAGCGATATCCATCTCTTGTGTTGCCACCTTTTCTCATTTTCATTTTTCTTTCACACAGAGAGCATCTCTTCTTTTTTGAGAGTAATTTCAGTTTTTGAAGCCATTTTATAAGTACAAGCTTCTTCTTATTTCCCCTTTGTGTTATGTTTAATAATTTTTCAGCGGTGTTCATGTTGAATAGACTGCAAGTCGAGTATGAATCACATACTGGCGCCAGATAGTAAAGCAGCTGTCTGGTCCGTCAGTTAATGGTCCCCCATTCACTCTGCTTCCACGGCAGTAAGAAAAGTAAATAAAAAATAATAAATAACTTCATTCTTTAAGTGCAAAAAGCAAATTTATTTGGATTTATTGTCAATTTAGATTCAGTTAAGTGGGACAATGTACCCCGTTTTCGTTACAGCCGTAGGAGTGCCTGTGCATCACTTTAAATCTTCCCCCTCCAAACTAAGCTCTGCTGGAAAGAACCGGCTGCCAGTAGGTGGCAGACTGCGGTCTGGTGGGAATATGCACATTTTCTTTTATCTCTGGAGGAGAGAGAAAGAAGAAGTTGGCGCCAACAGCCACACTTTGCCTCCTTTTTTGGCGTACCTCACAGTTCCAAGCTGGCAAAAACCACTGGATTACAAGAGTGTCTTTGGAATAAAATCGCCATACTTTCTACTGTTGTAAGGTTGCAAGGTAAGAACATGAATTCTTAATATTACAGAAAATTATGCACATTTTTGTCTTTTTTTGATAACATGCTGTGATGTTTCAGGGTTGGCACATTTTTATTATATATATATATATATATATATATATATATATACATACAACAAAGGAACTAGTTTGTGTCAGTCTGAATCACTGTGTGGTTTATTTTGATCCTGATATTTGATGTTTTGAGGTTTGTCAAAAAATACTTGATATTGGACCATTGTGTATATGTGTAGACCCAGAGGGTTATTGGTTTATAGTCAGGTGTATTTCCTGTATCCTTATTTAAAAAAAAAAAAAAAAAGTTAAATTCTGCACTTTGTATTTGCTTAACTATATTACTGGCTCATTATTAACGATAGCCATTAAATATTCCAAAGTTACCAGTAAACCATTGAATGTTTCCAATACAATATTCTAACATTTCAGAGCTATGCCTTTAAGAAGAAGGTACAACACAGCCAACCAGGTACATCCATCTGTGAGTGCTGATGGCAGTGCTGGATCTGCACAGGTGGAACAACTTGACAATGTAGAGGGTAAAGGAGAAAGTAAGTATACAATCTTATCCACAAGCATTAATTGACTACACTCATGTAGGCTTTTTCAGTATGACACCTTTAATGCACCAGTATTTATAAATCACTACCCCCTAATTCTATACTCCTCTCAAACTTCCTACAGTTCACTATTAAGTCTTCAAAAATACAGGGGGAAAATACCTATCATTACTCATTTTTGTAAGCGCAAACTGTTATATATGTTAAAAAGCATTCTGTTGTAGAATTTGACTGTATTCACAAGTAAAGTTTGAAGCAAAAGTTAGTATTTATTGGCAGCCATAGACTGAAACGTAACATATATTTTAGAATCTGCTAATAACACAACAGTGAAGACACCGAAATAATTTAATTGTTGTAGAAGAAGAACATTATGGAAAAGAGAAACTCAAATAAAAAACCCAACAATGTTGCCATACATTGTATAATACAATTAAAACATCAAAATTGATTCCTTGGTTTTCATTGTATCTAAACATGTCCTTTTTCTTTTGTTTTGTGATGATATATATTTTTTTTACCATTATAGCGCCAGGAACTCCATCTACGTTGGCTCCAACTGCTACAGCAATAATTCAGCAGCTAAGAGACAAAATTACTGTCCTTGAAGATGAAAGAAATTTCCTCAGAGAACAGCTGAAAAAAGCACTGGATAACATCCCTACTACTTCAGGTGAAACACAGAAATTGTGATCTGCTTTGATTGATTGATAATTTAAAAATGCAATATGGCTTATATATATATATATATATATATATATATATATATATATATATATATATAAAAACAGAGGACACCTACAATCTATAACCTCATCCATTTTTTTAGAGTTTATAATCTAACCTGTTGAAGAACTTCAACTGTCAGTCATCTTCCATCAGTCCGGTCAATGAAAAAAATGGTTTGTTTTTAGAGTCGTGGCCAAAGGCTTCAGCAGTTGCAACACTAAGAAAGCAAAATTTATTTGCCAGTAACAGTTTTTGAAAAATATGAATTGCTTGCGAGTTAGCACTCTGTGTTGACCCTGCGACAGGCTAGCGACCTGTACAGGGTGTACCCTGCCTCTTGCCCTATGTCAGCTGGGAGAGGCTCCAGCCCCCCCGTGACCCTGAAAAGGATAAGCGGAAGAGAATGGATGGATGGATGGACGGACGAATTGTTTGTGATAGATTTTCACTGTGTCATAGACACATTTATAAATAATTTAATATAAACATGTAAAAGTAGATGGATACAAAACTTTGTGCCATTGTCACAACTTTTGATCACAACTGTATACTCCACTTGTCTCTTTTTCACAGTACACTTTATTTTATTTTTTTATTTATTTTTTTTTTTACAATTCTCAGCAAAACGACATCATTTCCCCTCAAGTTCCAGTTCCTCAGATTCATCAGCCTCAGACTCTGAGTCGTCTTCTTCACCGAGTGACGGGAAAAAGAGCAAGAAGGCCAAGAAGAAGAAGAAGAAGAAAGTGTCACAGTTTGGCAAAAGAAGTATGTTATGTAGCAGTTAACATTCTTTTTTTACATTTTTTTTTAGAAAATGTCAGATTTGCTGACACAGTCATATAGCTATGTGTCACAGTGAGTTCTGTCTTGTATGACTGCTCAGTTGTGTGATTTAACATTTTAGGTATTAAGAGTGTAAATATTGGAAACAATTCAACACATATATACTTACTTGTTCATGCCTCTGGATGTGTTGTGATTGTTTTGTTCTTGGCTTTTACAGTGAAACACCCAGAAGATGTCAAACACAGGTATATGTTTGTTCTTAAAACATTCAAGAAAACACACAGCCTGAACCGAAGTTGTGAAAAACTCAACGTGGATCGAAACACTATTGCCTACACAGCCGTCATTGCTGAAGTCCTTTTGGTAGCGGACAGCAAGGAGAAATGTAGGGTTCCACCCTTTACTGGCGGCTCACTCCTTAAGTATGCAAAAGAGGTGAAGGTTTTCCTTGATGATGAGCCAGAGTTAAGAGCAAGAATAGACAAAAAGAAAAAAGAGAGAGTTGTTGCCCATCTCTTACAAAATCAAAGGGAATTAGGAAGTTCTTCTTGATTTTTTCTATTTTTTTGTCACAACCTTTTGAGAAAATGTTTGCAGTTTTAACATGAATAGTTTAGTTAATGAGAAGTCTGTTTTTTCCAGCTATTTCCAGGATTGGATGATGTTTTATTAATTTCTTTGTGATAACTATTCATGTGTGATAAGTTTTTCTTTGAATATTACCCATAAGAAGTGAAACCATAGGGTTGTTTTATTGATTTACTTTGTTTTATTTTTTCGCATGTCTTTGTGTTGTTGATGTTGGTTGTTTGTTTGTATTTTCATTTTGTAAATCCTGATCTCATATCTTAGAATAGAATATTTCTTTATTTACTTATGTTCAGGCATTGATCAAGTTATCATTTTTATAAGGTTGCTTCAAGTTTATCCATGTTGTGTTATACAGACATTGCTTTGTTCTTTAAGGAAAATGACAATAAAACTGCAAGTTCATGAAGGAATTTGGTCAGCATTTTTAGTTTAGTATATGTAAACAAGCAGAAATTTCTTCTTGTAATCTGATGGTTTTTGCAGTTATTGCTATAGAACCTACCACCATTATTTCCAGATCATGCTCACACTTCTTGTAGTTTGCTTTAATAGGTTATTACATAGAAACAGTCGGTTTTGCATTTTGCAGCCCTGATTCCTGCTTATTACACAGAAACTACCACCATTATTTCCAGATAATGCTCACACTTGTTGTAGTTTACTTAAATAGGTTATTGCATAGAAACAGTCGGTTTTGCATTTTGCAGCCCTGATTCCTGCTTATTACACAGAAACTACCATGAGCATTTCCAGATAATGCTCACACTTGTTGCAGTTTACTTAAATAGGTTATTGCATAGAAACAGTCGGTTTTGCATTTTGCAGCCCTGATTCCTGCTTATTACAAAGAAATTACCATAAATATTTCCATTTAATAAGCCAAAGCATTAAGCATAATATTTAGGCTATTAAGCAAAGCAGAATGCTGAGAACCTAAGGTATAATTAATTCAAGCCTTATAACATGGTAATACCATCCTATTATGTTAAAACATTAGCCAATATTACTTCATAATTTTGCGTTTATTACAATTTATTAAAAATTATGAAAAGTTAAATGCATAAACATTACTTCCTTATTGCTATCTCCATACAATATTTTTACCACATTTTTAAGCTACTATTACTAAAGGGTTTAGCCTCATGGGCATATCTCTGTTTCCACAGCATTACCATCAGTTTTGGGGGCCTTACGATCCATTTACATAAATTTCAGTGGAATATTACTCAATTGTAACCGCTGTTGTTACCAGCAGTATTACTTGATATTAGCTGGTAATTACCTTGATAATTGGATGGCAATAACCGTTAAATTTCCTCATTATTACCTTCTGTTTCCAGCTTTTTCGCTGTTGTTACTAGTGGTATTACTTGGATATTAGCTGGTAATTACCTTGGTAATTGGATGATAATGTCCTGTATATTACCCCATTATTACCTTTTGTTTCCAGCTTGTTACCCCATTATTACCCCCTTATTACCACATTATTACCGAGCTGTAATAGAAAGTGCTACCGATATCTTTATTGTCACTGCACAATGCAATTAAATTTTGTTGTAGCTATCCTCCAGGTGCCAAAATAATAACTACAAGATAAGAAATATGAGTAAAATAAATAAAGATCTGGTATTTACAGTAAGCAGAGGTAGTATGATGCAATATTTACAGTGAGTGGCAATATAAATGGCAATAAACTGTTTATTGCCAGCATGATCTTTTTCGGCAATTTGAGCTACGGTATTTCATCTATCAGACCACACAGACCAGCCTTTTCTCCCCAAGTGCATCAATGAGCCTTGTCTGCCCATGACCCATCACTGGTTCCTCACTGTTCATTGCTTGGAGCACATTCGATAAATACTGAGCTCTGCACATCGTGAACATCCAACACGAGCTGCAGTTTTATAGATGTTCTGATTGAGTTGTCTAGCCATCACAATTAGGCCCTAAAACTCATAAAATCCTTAGACTTCCTCTTTTTCCTTCTTCTAACACCTCAACTTTGAGGACAAAATGTTCACTTGCTCCCTGATAACATCTCACCCACTAACAGGTGCCCTTATGAAGAGATAATCAGTATTATCCACTTCACCATTCAGTGTCCATAATGTTATGCTTGATCAGTGTTTATTATTGTGTTTTTTGCTAATTTACTCAGCGAATGAAAAACACAGCTGCAATTCATGTAAACTTGAGCGTTGTTGTGGTCAGACTTTCAACCCAGGGTGTGAATAAAAAGGGGCTTTTCTTCCTCCCACTGTCTTTTGCACTCTTCAGCTAGCTGCTACCTCTTATACACTGTTTTATTTAAAAGGTTAAATGGAACAGCACAATATTGTTGCTGTTACATTATTATATTTTTATTTTAGAAAGTTTGACTTTCTATTGCATGGGACTGAACAGGAGTGGCCCTCCAGTCTCATTGTAAGGCCTGTATAATGACGATAAATGTATTCTATTCTATTCTATTCTATTCTGAGTGCAGTTAAATGGTACAAAAGGGTCAGACACATGATCAGACTTTTCCCTCCATTATGCTCTAAGCATTTCAATCACACTATCATGTGGTGTTTTCATTGGCAGTTATAGAGACACAAATGAGTGCAAATCAGTAACTACCCCACCACCACCAGCACCACCACTGGTGATTTTAGTAAAAACATGATTTAAGATGTTTTGCCAAAATTATGTTGAATGAATCATTAGATTTATATTGAATAAGATGCAAACAGTTAAAAATGCTCCTTACATTTTTAAACACAAGAAAGATGCATACATTTGGCCTTTGAATAAAGACATTAATAAACAAGTATAACAGTCAGGTCAATTTGTTCATCTGCTGTCAGCCAGCTGAAGCATATCACAGGTATGCTTTCAAATCATGGTGAGATCTCAGAGTGAGGTCTGTACTGAGAAAACAGTGGTTTGTCAAATGGTGGCAAAATGGCCGATCACTGCCTGAAGCTGCAGCTGAAAATTCAGAATCCTGTAACACAGTTTCAGTCTTTAAAAATATTAATATTGTATTAATAGTTATAAAGATGAGAACTCTATTATGCTTTGGTGGAGTCCTTGTTTCTTTACAATGTAAGAGTTTGTTGTATTTGTCAGAAAATAATGACAAACAGTAAAGAAAACTCACACAGTTCACATTTTGATGTGTTGTTTTATTCTAAAATGTGCAAAAAAAAAAAGTTCTGTCATATTGATAAATTGTTGTAATCTTTCTCTTTGTCTCTGTCTCAGATAGACTTGTTTGTGCGGTCTCCACACCTCTTGAGTTTATGAGTGGTTTAGGACACGTTTCTTCTCATCGTCACCTGTATCTTTTCTTCATATTCACAAGTGAACTCATACAGTGTAACTCAGTTTGGTTGTGAAGTCCTCATTTCTTGCTCGCAGTTGAGATGATGTAGTTCCATGTATGAAAAATAGATCCAAAGCAGAAACGCCCTAAACCGGCATTCTTTTGACTGATGAGGAGGAGTCAACTCCTACATTTGTCAGTGGGGGAAACTGTTATAGAAAGTAACTTCAGTCATCCTTTATGTAGTCAGATTAAAAACAGTGATAACTTATAACACACTGCTACCAAAAATTACTAACTGATACATATTTTCATCAACTGAAAATAATACAGCATGTTTGCTAAATAGGTAGAGGGTAATTTGTCACATTTCCACCAACGACCTATTTCTGCTTTGGAAACATTCATCACCTAGTGACTGAATGTTCCATCTCAGTAGTGTGAGAGAAGAGGGCTGCGCCACAATGATGATAAAACTGACGGTTCTCATTCTTCTTTGTGCACCAGGTAAGTGCAATTCTTTTTAGTGATAAATAATATGATGGAAAACATCTGTACTGGGCTCTGTGTGAAATCACAATAATCCATCTTAGCCATGAATCTTTCTACAAGTATTTACATTGATATTGTCATACTGTGTTGAAACTGTTATTATTCTTTATTTTGCAGCCCTGATTCAGACTGCAGATGTTCCTCAGCCGATTTCTTGGACTTCTGTTGAACTTGGTGGCAATGTTACTTTTGTTTGTAATGTCTCTAACTCGAATTTTAAATTCCTTTACTGGTATAAACAGTCTCTTGGACATTTGGTCCAAACTGTTGCCAGTGTAATTTATAACCAAATGACTATTTCTAATGAATTTAAAGATTCACGTTTCTCAGTGATAAAAGGGGCGTCTCAGTATTATTTTACTATCAGAAATGTCAGTAAAGAGGATGAAGCAACATATTTCTGTCACACTGGAACAGAGTATACTCCAAAGTTCAGCAGTGGTAAATTCTTGTTTGTGAATGGTAAAATTATTTTATTTTCTCTGCAAGTCTTACTGAACACTTTCAAAATTTAATTAATTACCAATGATTTATGTTATAAATTTGTCTTAATTCACAGGTCACAATCACCAGAAACCTGTTTATGTGAAACAAAGTCCACAGAAGACATCGGTTCCTCTGGGAGACTCAGTGACATTCAACTGTTCACTTCTTTTTAAGAATGAAGAAACCGGAGTCCTGTGTCCAGATGAACACAGAGTGTACTGGTTCAGAGCTGGAGCGGAAAGATTTGATCCAAACATCATTTACGCTCACAGGAACAGCAGAAACAAAGATGCGAAGAGAAGTTGTGTCTACAGTCTGTCCAAAACTATACAAAACTCCACTGATGCTGGGATTTACTACTGCGCTGTGGTCACATGTGGAGAGATCCTGTTTGGTGAAGGAACACAAGTGGAGACAAGTATGAATTTAATGTTTGTATTTAAATCATAAATAATCTCACATTAAAGCATTCTTAATATATATATTATACACTGGCTTATTTGATTATCAACTTTGACCTTTTGTTAAAGTTGACAAAAAAATCAACTCAATAAATTTGATACATATTTATAATATCATGGAATTGCATATGAATAGCACACCATTTGTAACATATTTAGCAATATGTCCTATGAAATGACACCTCAAAAGCAAAAAATGAGCAGTGATAACACACAAGGTGACTTACAGGGTTTTTCTTTTTATATGTCTTTATAGTAGGCTGTCCACAGCCTGATCTTAGAGATATTAGAAATATGATAAAATAAAGGGCCCATTTAACATGAATACTAGTGTTTTTAGAACTGTATGCAAATCCTTTAATTGATAAATTAGTGTTTGTTATAGGCAATAATCTGTAATACACAGATTAACAAAAATGGGTAACACTTTATTTGAAGGGGTGTACATAAGACTGACATAACACTGTTATAAACATGACACAATACCTGTCACGAACAGGAAGGAGTGTCCATGAGTGTTTATGACTGTTGTCATTAAGTGTCATTTGGTAAATTATGACACTTTTAATGCAAAGTTGACTTTTAAACAATGTCAAATTTGCATTAAAAGTGTCAAAAGTGTCATAATTTACCAAATGACACTTAATGACAACAGTCATAAACACTCATGGAGACTCCTTCCTGTTCGTGACAGGTATTGTGTAATGTTTATGACAGTGTCATGTTAGTCTTATGTACACCCCTTCAAATAAAGTGTTACCCAAAAATGGGATCTTGTTAAATAAACATTTCTAACAACCAATCATATAAAGTCTATATTAAAATATATCCTTACTGTCCTTTGGGATGTTTTCATAATTCAGGATCTGAAATGGAACCTGTTGTTCTTGTTCTTGGAGTACTGCTGGCCTGCTGTGTTGCTGTTATTGCCTTTTTTCTGCTTTTCTACATAAGACAAAGGAACACTGCTGAAAATGGCAAAGGTAGGTTCTCTATATGTTTATACACTACTTACAAAAATGAAGGAACACTTTTTTATCAGAGTATAAAATCAAGTCAATTAAATTTCTAGGATATTGATCTGGTCAGTTAAGAAGCAGAGGGACTTGTTAAGTACAGACAATCAAAGAAACACCTAGGCATGCAGACTGTTTCTACAAACATTTATAAAAGAATGGGTAATACATCCTCACTGCGTATAACTTTGGATACTGTGGCTCCTCTGAAAAGGAAAGCTTCAAATCAGAAGTGCCTGACTCCGTGGTATAATTCACAAACGCACAGCTTAAAGCAGATAACCCGAAAGCTGGAGAGGGAATGGCGTCTCACTAAATTAGAAGATGCTCATTTAGCCTGGAAAAAGAGTTTGTTGCTCTATAAAAAAGCCCTCCGTAAAGCTAGGACATCTTACTATTCATCATTAATTGAAGAAAATAAGAACAACCCCAGGTTTCTTTTCAGCACTGTAGCCAGGCTGACAAAGAGTCAGAGCTCTGTAGAGCCGAGTATTCCTTTCACGTTAACTAGTAGTGACTTCATGGATTTCTTTACAAATAAAATTTTAGACATTAGAGAAAAAATTATTCATAACCATCTCAAAGATTATTCTTCATGTTCGGCTGCTTTCAGCACTGCTGGTATTTGTTTAGACTCTTTTGCTCCAGTTGATCTTTCAGAGTTAACTTCAATAGTTACTTCCTCCAAACCAGCAACATGTTTGTTAGATCCCATTCCTACTAGACTGTTCAAAGAAGTCTTTCCAATTATTGATGCTTCAATCTTAAAAATGATCAATCAGTCTTTATTAGTTGGCTATGTACCACAGACCTTCAAGGTGGCTGTAATTAAACCTCTGCTTAAAAAGCCATCACTTGACCCAGCTGTCTTAGCAAATTATAGGCCAATCTCCAACCTTCCTTTTCTCTCAAAGATTCTTGAAAGAGTAGTTGTAAAACAGCTAACTGATCATCTGCAGAGGAACGGTTTATTTGAAGAGTTTCAGTCAGGTTTCAGAATTCATCACAGTACAGAAACAGCATTAGTGAAGGTTACAAATGATCTTCTTACAGCCTCTGACAGTGGACTCATCTCTGTTCTTGTCCTGTTGGACCTCAGTGCAGCTTTTGATACTGTTGACCATAACATTTTATTACAGAGATTAGAGCTTGCTATAGGTATTAAAGGTACTGCACTGCAGTGGTTTGAATCATATTTATCTCATAGACTCCAATTTGTTCATGTAAATGGGGAGTCTTCTTCACACACTAAGGTTAATTATGGAGTTCCACAGGGTTCTGTGCTAGGACCAATTTTATTTACATTATACATGCTTCCCTTAGGCAGTATTATTAGAAAGCACTGCATCAATTTTCATTGTTATGCAGATGATACTCAGCTTTACCTATCAATGAAGCCAGATGACACACATCAATTAGTTAAACTGCAGGAATGTCTTAAAGATATTTAGGCCTGGATGACCTCTAATTTCCTGCTTCTAAATTCAGATAAAACTGAAATTCTTGTTCTCTGCCCCACAAATCTTAGAAACATGGTGTCTAACCAGATACTTACTCTGGATGGCATTACTTTGGCCTCCAGTAACACTGTGAAAAATCTTGGAGTCATTTTTGACCAGGATATGTCCTTCAATGCACATATTAAACAAATATGTAGGACCGCTTTTTTGCATTTGCGCAATATTTCTAAAATTAGAAACATCCTTTCTCAGAGTGATGCTGAAAAGCTCATTCATGCATTTATTACTTCTAGGCTGGATTATTGTAATTCATTATTATCAGGCTGTCCTAAAAGCTTCCTGAAAAGCCTTCAGCTGATCCAAAATGCTGCAGCTAGAGTACTGACAGGGACTAGAAAGAGAGAGCAGATTTCTCCCATATTGGCTTCTCTTCATTGGCTCCCTGTTAAATCTAGAATAGAATTTAAAATCCTTCTCCTCACATACAAGGTCTTGAATAATCAGGCACCATCTTATCTCAAAGACCTCATAGTACCATATCACCCCAACAGAGCACTTCGCTCTCAGACTGCTGGCTTACTTGTGGTTCCTCGGATACTTAAGAGTAGAATGGGAGGCAGAGCCTTCAGCTTTCAGGCGCCTCTTCTGTGGAACCAGCTTCCAGCTTGGATTCGGGAGACAGACACCCTCTCTATTGTTAAGATTAGGCTTAAAACTTTCCTTTATGATAAAGCTTATAGTTAGGGCTGGATCAGGTGACCCTGAACCATCCCTTAGTTATGCTGCTATAGGCCTAGTCTGCTGGGGGGTTCCCATAATGCACTGTTTCTCATTCACCTTATTTACTTTGTTTATACTCCACTCTGCATTTAATCATTAATTGATATTAATCTCTGGCTCTCTTCCACAGCATGTCTTTCTCTCCCCTCAGCCCAACCGGTCACAGCAGATGACTGCCCCTCCCTGAGCCTGGTTCTGCTGGAGGTTTCTTCCTGTTAAAAGGGAGTTTTTCCTTTCCACTGTCGCCAAGTGCTGCTCATAGGGGGTCGTTTTGACTGTTGGGTTTTCTCTGTATTATTGTAGGGTCTTTACCCACAATACAAAGCGCCTTGAGGCGACAGTTTGTTGTGATTTGGCGCTATATAAATTGAATTGAATTGAATTGAATTGATCTGAATTGAATTGAATTGAATTGAATTGAATTGAATTGAATTGAATTGAATTGAATTGAATTGAATTGAATTGGTCACTCTCAGTAGCTCAGTGATTTCCAGCATGATAGGATGCCACCTGTGTGAGAAGTCCAGTCACAAAAGTTCCTCGCTACTAAATATTCCACAGTCAACTGTTAGTGGGATTATAACAACATGGAAGTGATAGGGAATGACATCAACTCAGCCACGTAAAATCACAGTGCAGGGTCAGTGATTTGCATAGTGTGCAGAGTCAACTTCCTGTACAGTAAATCACTACAGACCTCCAAACTTCATGTGGCCTTGAGATTAGCTCAAGAACAGTACAGTATGTAGAGAGCTTCATGGAATGGGTTTCTATGGCTGAGCAGCTGCATACAAGCCTTACATTACAATGCGCAATCCAAAGCATCCGATGCAGTGCTGTAAAGCAATGCCACCACTGGACTCTAGATCAGTGGAGATGTGGTCTCTGGAGTGATGAATCGTGCTTCTCCATCTGGCAGTATTGCCATATGCCCCAAACCAGTCTGCATTGCCAACATGTCTAGGTCCCCATCCTTTACCTGTTACCAAGCCTCATGGATCCAGGCCCCAACCACCAATTGCTTGCCATTGAGCTTTCTCCGAGGTCTGGCCTCAGAAAGGACTCCTGGTTCCTCAAAGCCCCAATAGGGTTAATCTTTCTGTATAATTACAGGAGTGGAGGTACAATGGGTATGAGACTGCAAGGAATGTGTTTGCTAAGGCAAGAATTAATCTGTCTTTCTATAGGTGGCTTTTAGTGAGACAGAGTAATGACAGCTGTAACTATATTCTCATATGTAAACTCAGAAATTCAAAGGTCAGTTTTGTTTGTTTGTTTATTTGTTTTTTATAGGGGAAATGCAAAGCTCCAGTCATGTTGGATATGACATGCCAACTGTGGACCAAGGAAATGTTTTGGTAAATATACATTTGGCTTATAGGTACATGCATTACATCATACTCACAGTATACAAGCCATCTATATATATAATCTATAATCTGACCATTTTATTTTGTTTTTCTATACAATGCACTAATAAATTGGAATGAAGATATGAGGTTTATCAGACTGCTAAAAAATACCCACAAAGTCTTAGAATCAGAACATTTCTTGAAAGAAAAGTAAAGCAGATATTTAACATAATCATATCAGTTAAATTGATTCTGATGCCCCACTAATGAAATCGGAAATATCTGTCATTTCAGTCTCTGACATATTCATCAGTGGATTTCTCTGCAAGGAGTGTAAAAAGAGGGAAGAAGAGGAGAGAGTCGCCACAAGACTGTGTGTACGCTGCTGTTAGCTCTCTCTGTACAGGCCAAGAAGGGCAGGCTTTTTAATGTGTGTTAAGAAAAAAATATTTCAATATTGGGAAGTCATTCCTCTGTGGAAATACTTTTTATTTTCTAAAATCTCTGGGGATCAGCTCATTTTGTAGGAGAGCACTGCTTTTTTTTTTTTTTTTTTTTGATGAATTGCAACAATGTACATGGCAGTATTTTATGAGGGAACAAGCGGTGAATATCCATCTTCTTCCACATACCCAGTTTAGGGTAGAGGGGCTGGAGCTTATGCAGCTGTGATAGGGCAAGAGGCAGGGTACTTCACCAGTCTGTCGCAGGGCTAATACATAGAGACAGATAACCATTCACACCTATGGTCATTTTAGAATCATCAATTAATCGAATTACATTCATATCTTTGGACTGTGGGAGGAAGCCAGAGTACCCAGAGAGAACGCATGCATACATGTGAAGAACATGCAAACTCCACACAGAAAGGAGCTGTTAAACTGTTGAATTCACTCTGGCAAATGTTTAGAAAGCTGAAAAATAAACAACTTCTGTTTTGGATAATAACAGTTTGGCAGTAAAACGTGTTTTATTTACTTACACAGCTGATTTACAAATCATGTTGACACACACTGAAACATTATGAATCTGTCCAATAAAAAATAAACTTACTTTTAACAGCTCACTGTTGCACAGTTCTTTGTCTTGATTCAGATTCTAATGCAAGGTACTCAAAATCACTGCTCTTTCATCCTAATGCTGAAATCTGCAGCAAAATCTCTGATAGGTTGGTTGAAGTTACATGCCGAAAAAATACTGTTGGGATACAAATTAAATTCATTCCCCCAGTATAAGAACCATAACCATAAATGATCACAAATGACCTCATTTGAGAAAAAAAAAGTTTGGCATATTAACTTCTTTACTGGATGGTTGTTGTGGAGCTAAACAATAAATGTGGGAAAAGACAGCAGGGAATAAACTAACTAGTTGGCCATCCAGTCACACCCAGTAATGGTGTGATTTATTGCTTTAAGATGTTTTTTGAAGATTTTGAAGGATTTTTTTTTCTTTGTAACAGACAGAAAAAAAAAACAACATGAAATGAGACAAAGTGAACAAATATTCACAACCAGACTAATCCAGGAATGTTGCACTTCTGAGATGATCCTGACATGGAAATGTGCACAGTGCATGAATAAGATGACTTCAATCCAAACAATAGACAAACATATACAAACTATAATATGAGTACAAGAGTGCTGCAACTAATAAGCATTAATGATAATTATCACATACCAACGGATGTTAAATAAGTAAGCTAATTCACTAATCCAGCCCCAAAGCCTTGCATGCTGTGTAGATCTGCTGCCTCTCCACTGTTGTGCCGTCCTTTAATACACCTCTGTCAGCTTTCATCAGTGTAAATACAGCAGCAGAAAACATCCACGTGTCCTTATTCAGGGAAAATAGATCAATGAAAAACATTAGCAATATTAAACCCAAACACCATTAAGTTTTCATTACTATAGAGAGATTATTCTATCTTTAAGTACTTTACCTGCTGTTTTTTCTGATCATTAAAGTTTTTCTTCACGACAGGAGATGGATTATGGAATATATAGATAAATATTAATACAAATGGAAAACTCTGTATTTAAATTTGTTATCTAGAGGACTTTGATTAAATGTAATTACCTTTGTAATGGTCATTGTTATTTTTCTTGATTGGGCAAATGAGGACCGCTATAACAATCAGACTTACTGCCAAGACCGCACACAGCAGAAAAATAACTGATCTGGGACTCTGTGACCACATGCAGTCTCCTGGAATAATATATATATATATATATATATACAGTAACAGATAAGTAATTTTAAATAATGTTTAACATCACCTCCTGATGAGATTAATATAAATGTGAAATAAAAATTTCAAATTTTACACCCAAATAGTAACTACTAATTATACACTTAAATATTCAAATTTTCAAACTAACAGTCAATGGCACAGGTACCTTGAATATCCAGTTTAGTTCCATTTCCAAATAATATCTCCCCACATGCGGCCACAGCACAGTAATAAGTCCCAGCATCAGAGGAGCTGATGTTCTTAGAGAAGCGATAAACACATCTCTGCTGAGCCTCAGATCTATTCTCACATTCATGATGTTTGTTTCCATCAGTGTAGATGATGCTAGGATGAGGTGTTTGTAATCCTTCCCTGAACAGGAACACACTGTGACCTCCTGGACACGTCTCACTGTTAGAGTCAGAGAGGACTGAACACTGCAGAGTCACTGATTCTCCTGCATGGAGTGGGTCTGATACTGTTGGCCACTGAAGAACAGTATAGGCTGATGTCCTCTGAGTATTTCCTGTGTATTACAAAACATACGTCCCTTAAAGTTCACAGCTGAAACTTTAAAGTTTGTGAAAGTAAGGCAGTCTTACCTTTTACTAACAAATATGTCTCACTCCACTGAATGGGATACATCCACTCAGCTATTCCACAGTGATAGAGTCCCTCGTCCCCTTGGACTGTGTTCATAATGGTCAGGTTGCTAAAGTTCTCATGCTTTTGTGCATCAAATCTTGTTCTAGAAAATTCAGGGCTATACTCTGGTGTTGCGGATTTTGACTGTGTCACTATTAATTTCAGACCATCCCCGACGCTCTGCTTGTACCAGTAAATTATTCTAGTGCCAAACTCTTTTATTGGTAAATCACATGATAATGTCACTGCTTCACCAAGCTGAACTGTTTTCACTGGAACCAGAGAATCTGAATAAAAAGGAAAAAACAGAAAAAATTATGACCAGCAAAAAATCTGCTGGAACATGTTAATTCTATTAGTTATATTTTTTTAGCATGTAAATTATTAACTAAGAAAATTATCAGAGAAGATTTTTTAAAAAGCACTTACATCCTCGATGAAGAAAAATCAGTGTAAGCCACACCACGATCATGTTGACAGTGTCTTTTGTTAGCGGCGATGTTCATATTTCAATGGTTGAAGGAGGTGGGATGGTTATATCTTTAAGATGCATCTGATTGGTTATCAGAAAAGTACATCTCAAAAATATGCTGGCCCTTCCTTGGTTTTGTGAAAGATTGCCTCTCTTTCATCCTTCATTGCAGTTCAAACCAGTATCACGGGAAAGAGTGTGCCATCGGTCTGCTGTGCAGATTTCTCACTTTGCCTGTCGTAGGTGTGAAATGGACATGCATGCTTGAGTTGCAGTAACATGGAGTATCACCAAGATGTGATATTTTACTTCTGGCCAAAAACTTTCTGCCACCTTTGTACTGATTAACTGCCCTTTAAACAATATTACATTTAAGAAAAATAAAAAGACAACATGATGGGTGTACTGAGGGGAAATTTACATATCAGCTATGTAGCTTGTTTGGCTTTAAATAACGTTTTGCACCCTGGCGGTACTGCAGCTTACTGTTATTTTAAGCATGCATGTCCATTTCACACCTAGGACAGGCAAAGTATGAAATCTACACAGTGAACCAACATGTCTGTTACACGCTTTGCCGTGATATTGTATTGTGCAGTTACTTTTTTCAATCGATGGTTGTTTTGAACACTTTTCTGTGTAAGTATTGTTCTGGGTGATTGTTATTCTGGTCTTCAGACTTAAAAGAAAGCTTCCAGTGTTTCTTAAATGTACTGTACTGCAAGAAATGTATTGCATTCTCAGAAAAATGCTTATAATGCATATAGCAGCAAGGAGCCACAATATTTTTGTCCCTCCAAATGAATTAAGACCAAGCAATGTACCCATTTTTGATAAGATGTTTTAGAACCTGCAAAAACTAGGATTGCATTTTAATAATAATAATGATAAAAAAATTCAAGTCAAACCACTTAAAAAAAGAAAAAAAAAATCACATATGCTGAGAAAGTGTTGATGGCTAAAGGAAGAGAGGCTAAACTTAGACTACAGGATTAGAATTCAGATTTGCCTCACTGAGACATAAATGCTCGGGGTGTATACTGTAGGGCAGGCTTTCTTTGTACAAGCTGGGAAAGCATATTTAAAACTGCAAACAGTGATGATGGTATCGAAACTCTACTACACCCTTGACATGATACCCAAGAAGTGTATTTACAACAACACTGTGGATACTTTTTTAAAATTACATTCAAATTGATATGATTGCATAACGTGTTAATTCAGCCGCCAGCTGACCAGTAAATGTTATATCAATTCGGGTTTTATCTTGTGAAATCACAGCAACAGTTTTATGCTGTAGGTTACAGACCCTACAGTAAATCTCAACAATCAAATGACCCACATGAGCAAGTACTCTGCAATTGTGGGAAGGAAAAACTCCCTTTTAACAGGAAGAAACCTCTGACAGAACCAGGAGAGATTTGCTGTGACTGATTGGTGAGGTGAGGAGAAAGAGAAGGAAGAGAAAAGACTAAGGGAGAGAAGACAAGGATTTAATGACATACTGTGGGGGTACAGTATATAAACACCTGAGAAGTGAAAAGAAATGTGTAGAGAAGTGCATCACACTGTAGCACATGAAGTCCCGCAGTAGTCTGAGGCTATGGAACCATAACTGAGGAGTGGTTCAGGGTCATGTGATCCACCTCTCAGTGTAACAGGGAGCCCATGAAGAAAATCCACATGGGAGCATGATCGCGCTTTTTTTAAATCACTGTTAATTCTCTCACTGCAGTGTTCTGGAAGAACTGGAGTATTTTTAGGGAACTTCTATAACAGGCAGATAATAATGAATTTCAATGGTCCAGCCTAGAGATAATAGATACATGAACTAGCAGGAAGTTTCTAAATTTGGTATTTATTTCACAGATGCAGATTAATGTTGAAGGACAGATCCTGATCAAAAAAGTTTCTCACAGTGTTACTGGAGGCCGAGGTAATGCCACTCAAAGTAAGTATCTGGTTAGACATAAGGTTTCTGAGATTTTTAGGGCCACAGATTTTTAGGGAATTTAATAGAAGAAATAAAAGAGAAGAATAGAAGAAAATTACAGAACATCCTGTCATGGTACTGGATCTAGGACCCAGCATTTTGTGTTTTTTGGACTTTTGAGTTTATCTTTATTTATGTTTGGTTCGATTCTTGGTTTGCCTCCCATGTAGTTACTTCCTGTATTATTTTGCTAGTCCACAAGCTGCCTGCCACACAGCCAGCCTTTACACATCCAGATCTTTACATCATTAAGACATGCCTGTAGTTTAAGGACTTGATTTATGAAATCTGGCTTCATAAATAAATAAAGTTGGGTATCATCTGTGTAGTGATGAAAATTTATTCAGTGTTTTATAATAATAAGGGAAGCATGTTTAATGTAAAATGTATTGGTTCCAGCACAGAAACCTGAGGAACTTTTGTGTGTGACGAAGACTAACAATTTATATGCATAAATTGGAATTGATCAGATAAATATCATTGTGACCTCTACAAACTGGTGGGCTGGTCCTCCCTTCATACCCGGCGGCTCCATCACTGGTTTCACTTCATCTATAAGATAATCCTGGGCAAGACACCACCTTATCTGTCATCTCTTCTTCATGTAGCTCACAATAAATATCGAACAAGGTCAAGTGAATACAATAAGCTCACCATTTCCAAAACCTCTACTGTTTTTGGCTGCAGCAAATGACTGGAATACTTTACAAAGCTCCCTCAAAATTCCAACTTTAACATCTCCTACTACTTTCAACCATAAAACTCAACAGATTATAGTTGACCATTGCTCATGCTGACCACCCCAGGTCACACTAATTTACATACCCACATACACTTTCTCCTATCTATACTCATACACACGTACAATCACACAAACATGTTAATGTCAACTCTCTCCCTTTTTGCTAACTCATGTACTCTTCTTCTCATTCCTGTTTTTATCCAGTTGTCATCATTTACATGCATACTCCATGTTAAATCTCTGATTTATTGATTGATTCATTGCTTTTGGTATGTTTGTATGTTTATATGTTTATATTTATGTGTATTTATGTGTAGTGGACCTAATTCGATTGGGGCCTCTTGGCCAGGTCATGTTTGTAAATGAGAACTAGTTCTCAAACATTTTTACCTGGTAAAATAAAGGTTTAAAAAAACAAACAAACAAAAAAAATACAATTTAAATCCCCACTGTGCATTTCCTGTAATACCTACAGCATGATCTAGTCTCTGTAGGAAAATATTGTCGTCAGTGGCATTGAAGGCTGCACTGAGGTCTAACAGGACAAGCACAGAGACGAGTGCCATTAGTAACCTTCACTGATGCTGTTTCTGTGCTGTGATGAATTCTGAAACCAGACTGGAACTATTCAAATAAGCCATTTATCTGCAGATGATCAGTTAGCTGTTTACAACTATTCATTCAAAAATTTAGATTCAGCTAGATTTAGTTGAAAATATAAAATTATGTGCATAGACACACACCTTTTATTTACCTTTGATTCTCAGAAAATGTCCCTCCAAAAATGTCGTAGCATGCTGTCTGACAGTAGTAAAAACCAGTGATAATCAGCGAGCAGCAGTATGGGTTCATGCCAACAAAGAGCACTCCACATGCAGTGTTTGCTTTGAGAGTGTTGTTGGAGAAGTATCGGGAAGGTCAGAGGGAGCTGCACTGTGTCTTTGTGGATCTAGAGAAACGATATGATTGGGTACCAAAAGAGGAGCTATGGTACTGCATCAGGAAGTCAGGAGTTACAGAGAAGTATGTGAGTGTGTTGCAGGAATCTACATCAGGTATCTTTTCTGAGCCCATTCTTCTTTGCAGTGATGATGGACATTTGGACAGATGAGATCGGGCAGGAGTCTCCATGGACTCTGATGCTCGCATGTACGACACTGTGATCTGTACTAAGAGCAGGTAACAGATGAAAGAGAGCATGGACAGGTGGAGGTATATTCTGAATACATTATATTCATTTTTTTGTGTGTTTTATTTTATTTTGTGAAAGATAAACATAATTGTGATACATGTATATGCAAACTTAAGCGCTGCTATGGTTGGGCTTTCAACCAAAGGTGTACAAAGGGGTTTTTCTTCCTCCTACGCTCCCTCTCTCTCTGTCTCTCTTTATTATCAGGTATCTGCTTCCACTTATACCACTGTTTTGTCAAAAAGCAAGTGAAATTGCACAATTCTTTTTTTTTTTTATGATTACAGGAGCAGCAAAATGTTGTGAAAGGGTTACACACATGACCACACCTGCTCCTCCATCATGCTCTGACAGTTTTCAGTCACACTTTCAAGTGGTTTGAACTCTTTGTTGGCAGTTACAGAGAGATAAGGGGAGGCGGAAATCAACTGGCCATTTCAGTAAAAGTATGGTTTAAGAATTCTGATGCACCCTCAGCCTAAAATAATAGTGGATGAACAGATTGCAATAATTACAATAAAAGGAGAATTAATAGACCAATTTCATAGTGTAAAAATGAAGATGCTGTTCAATGAAAAAAGAAAGAAAGAAGCAAATTATTAAGCAACTGCAACTAAAATAATCAGTTCAATTTATTCAGCTAATGTTAGTTTGCGGAAGCATGTGCTGCTGAAAGCTCATACTGAGAGCTGTTCTGAGTAAAAAGCCTCAGAGGGCAACAAAGGAGTCACCATTTGTCAAATGGCCACAAAATGGGCAGAAACCACAGCTTAACACACCTTTTACAGAAGACATTCAGACCACTGAATCAAAGTTTCAGCATTTAAAATTATTAATAGTTCATGAAAACTCTATCAAGCTTTGACGTTTAGGCCCACTGAAGCAGGAAACTTTTGCATGTATCTTTCGAGTATAGGAATCTCACATTTGTTGGAAAATAATGACAAATGGTAGAAAAGACACACATTGTGATGTATTTCTTTATTATAATCAGTGAAGTTTAGGAATTTTCCATATATTTAACAAAGCTGCTAAGAATCCAAAGCTGTCTCTGTGACAAATGACACAATTACGCTGTGCTCTTTCACTTTGTCTCTGTGTCAGATAGACTTCTGTGTGAGGTATCTACACCTCTTGAGTGTATGTGTGGTTTTGGCCACATTTCCTCTCATTGTCCCCTGCAGCTTTCCTTCAAACTCACTGGTGAACACATGCAATGTAGCTCGCATTGTTTGAGAAGGCCTCTTTTAAGTATTGAGAAGTCTGCTTCAAAACATTCTTGAAATCTTTAATGTTTGAAATGAAGTGGTTCTCACAGGGTGTTTGCTTAAAAGTGTGGTGCAAGAATTTAGCACATAGATTGTATATTAAAGCTGTAATCACAGGTGTGAACAGTTAATCTAACTCAGCAGTGCCTTAAACATGCATTCTTTCAAATAGTTGTGAAAAGATGTTCAGCTGAATAAAATGAAAAAAATGACCCTATTGCTTGACCTATGAGCTCAGTAAATACTTTAATGGTTAGTTTATGACTTATTTAATACCTCGTGGTGATTATTAGTAAATTGTGGTCCCATTTATAGTCAAAAAAGAACAATAAGAAAGGGTATGCTTAAGGTTGTGGTTCACCTTTAGTTTCTGTGTCAGATTGATTGCTCATCTGGTCTGGAGAGGGCTAAAATACTCATATTAACTACTAAGACTTCATGAGCCTTTGGGTGACGTATCACCTATATAAATTATATAAATATTTATAGTATAAATTGCTATAGAAACACAAATTTCAATCATGCTTTAAGTGATCAGAGTAAAGACACTGGTACTGCTAACACACTGCTTCCAAAAGCTACTAATAAATATATCTTTCATCAAATAAAAATATGCAACATATTTGCTAAATAGGCAGTGACCTTTTTCTGCTTTGAAACATTCATCACTTTGTGACTAAATGTTCCATTTGTGTATGAAGAGCTCAGTAATGTGAGACACGAGTGTTGGATCTCTGATGCTCGCCAAGTAAGTGTGATTCTTTGCCAGTGAAAAAAAAATATGATGGAAAACTTATATTTGTACCCTAACTGTAAATTTCATGACACAGTATTAGATAAAGGTAACCCAAGTAAATACAAAATGCAGTTTTATCATTTAATTTATTAAGGGGAAAAAAGTGAAAAAAAAATAAATAAAAGCTGACCAAACCCACCTGGTCCCTGAGTGCCCCGAAACCTAATAACTGTATAGAGCTGCTGACTATCCCAGCCTCATCCACGCTATGCATTTTAGGTGATGTGTGTGAATTAGATATAGAAGCACATACATCACACATAATTCTTACTGGTCTGCCCAGGTTGTTGGTGGTGGTGGGGCTCGGGTGGGTGTTGTCTCGTGATCTTGGGGTGTGGGACCTGGGGAGCTTGAAGTGGCTGGTTCTGGCTCTGGGCTGGGTGGCTGGCATCTTCTGCTCCTGTTACTGTTGGGTCCCTTCCTGCCTGGGCATTATCCATGCCCCCTCAGCCAGTTGGCTTTCTCCTTCCAGGGGGTAGGCTTCTACTGTCAGAGGGTGAGTTGATGTGGATTTGTCTTTGTCTTTATATGTGGGTGTGGTGGTTCTGGGTCCCAGCTCTTCAGTTACTTTGATTAATTCCAAGAACATTTATGTCAGTATTTTTTAAGGTGACAAATGATGAATATATCTTATATGTTGTATCTTTGACATGTTTTATCTTCTCATCTTTATGACTGTTTTTTCACTTGTTTTTGGGTTTGGTTTGCATTTTTGCATTTTGCTAGGGTCAGTACTGGTAGCATGAGGCAATTCCTGGACCATACAGAGGTTGCACAGGTAGCTCAGCCCACAGTTTTGCTGTGCTATTTAAAAAAAAAATTTAGCAGTGCATTTAATGATTTTTCTTCCAATGGAAATCCTCTAAAACTGATGCAAAATACTTTATGCTGAACATTCTTTTTAAATAATATTTTGGTACTAAAAGTATTATTTATTTACATAGTTGGAGAGATTTACAAATTATGCTGATGCACAGTAACAATATGAATAAATTCTAGAAACATTTTATTACAAGACTGCAACAGTATGGGAAGCAATAACTGAGGCAAATAAACTTTTAATAGTTCATTGTTTCAGATTTTTTTTTGTCTGGATACAGATTATAATGCAAGGTACTCAGAATCACTGCTCTTTCAGCTGAGATACATATTAAACAAAATTTTTACAGTATAATAATCATAACCACACATGAGAAAATTCTCATGTCAGCAGAGAAATGCAAAATACACGTACCAAAAAGCAAAGATTAACTAGGTTATTGGATACAAAGAGATGCTCAGCAGGCTAGCCAATTCGCTAATCCAGCCCAAAAACTTTGCATGCTGTGTCGATCCGCTGCTTCGCCACTGTTTTTGCATCCTTTAATGCCCCTCTGTCAGCTTTCATCGTGGTAAAGACAACAGCAGAAAACATCCATGTGTCCTTATTCTGGGAAAATATATCAAAGAAAAATACTGGAAATATTAAAAGCCAAACACCATTAAGCTTTTTATTATTATTTTATGAGGATAACCCTAGCTTTAAGTACTTTACCTGTTGTTTTTTCTGATCATTAAAGTTTTTCTGCAGAACAGCAACTTATGGAATATGTAAATAACAATTAATACAAATGCAAAACTTCATATTTTAATTTTTTGTTGAGAGAGCTATGATCAACTTTACTTACCTTCACAATTATCTGTGCTGTTTTGTTTTGACGTGCAAATGAGGATGGCAATAACAATCAGGCAAAGAGCCAAAACAACACACAGCAGAAAAATAACCATCCTGGCACTCTGTGACCACATGCAGTCTCCTGGAACAATATTAAAAGACATAAAATAACAGATAAATAAACAGTGTTTATTATCACCGCCTGATGAAACAACTGTGAATGTGAAATAAAAATTACTTGTTTTATACCAAAATATTAACTAAGAAATTTACACACAAATAATTTTCTAATTATCAATCTATGACACAGGTACCTTGAATATTCAGTGCAGTTCCACTTCCAAATAATATCTCCCCACATGCGGCCACAGCACAGTAGTAAGTCCCAGCATCAGAGGAGCTGACGTTCTTAGAGAAGCGATAAATACATCTCTTCTGAGTCTCAGATCTTGTCTCACATTCATTATGTTTATTTCTATCAGTGTAGATGATGCTTGGATAAGATGACCCGTCTTTGAACCACATGACATTATGCTCGCCTGAACACGTCTTCTTGTCAGAATCAGAGAGGACTGAACACTCAAGCATCACTGAGTCTCCTGGACTGACTGGATCTGATACCACTGGCCACTGAACAACTGTATAGCTTGATGTTCTTTGAGTGTTTCCTGTGTAATACAAAAAATAAATTCTTCAGGACATATACAGAGAATATTTAAAAGTTTGTAAATGTGGATGTGTAATCACCTTTAACGAGCAAATATGTCCAGCTCCAGTTAGTTCTGATCCATTCTGTGAGTGCACAGTGATAGAGTCCCTCATCTTCTTGGACTGTTTTCAAAATGGTCAGATTGCTAAAATTATTATCATTATGTACTTTAAATTTTGATTTTGAAAATTCAGGACCATACTGAGGTGCGGCAGATTTAAACAGTGTCATGATGAGTTTAAGAGTATCCCCGACACTCTGCTTATACCAGTGGACTTCTCCACTCTGGAGCCCCTTGGGTAAAGCACATGTTAAGGTCGCTGATTCACCAAGCTGAACTGTTTCCATTGGAACCAGAGAATCTGAAGTAAAAGTAAATTTAATAAGTAAATAAAGCATTAACTACATAAAAGTGCTAATGTAAAAATGATAATTCTATTAATCATTAGTATAAGTATAAGCAAAGGAAATTATTAAAATTAAAAAGCACTTACATCCTTGATGAAGAAAAATCGCTGTAATCCATACCACGATCATCTTGACAGTGTGTTTTGTTAAGGATGTTCTTCAGTGAGTGAAGGAGGTGGGATGGTCATAGCTTATACTGTTAAAATGCATCTGATTGGTTAATAGATTCAAAAGTACACTTCCTCTCACACTGGTCTCATCCCTGGCTTTGTGAAACATTTCACCTTTCTTTTGTCTTTCATTGCAGTTATCCAGGTGTTTACTTTTTAATTTTTTTTTTTTTTTTGCTCGCTGGTTCTTTTGTGCACAAGCTGTGTTCTGAATTTGTCTTTTAATTTAAAAGAAAGCTACCACTGCTCGTGGTATGTACTCTGCTGCAAGAAATTTATTAAAATATGCATCTCAGAGAAATACTATATAAACAAGCAAGTAAAATATTTATTTTCCCCTCAGAAGAAATGAAGAGCACGCTCAAACAACATCCCCTTTAGAGCTGGTTTAGCACAGATGACAAACAGAATTAAAGTCTATGTTCATAACACATTTCAGTGCAAACCGTCTGAAAAAAGTCACATACTGTACACCAACTCCATGTTGGTGGTAGAAGACAATTCAGAATAATATCAAGCTCAGAAAACAAGATTTTAGCATAAAAATTCCACACTCCACACTTACATTCTCACAGCAGCAAAAACAGCAACTCTTACTGACAGAAAAGTTCAGGACCAGCATTGGCAGGTGATGCAGTTTTATTAAAAAAATTCCACCCTTGGTGTACTGTAAAGTAAGTCTGACATTGGCAGAGTGTGAATGGTAAAGGAAGAAAGCAATGCTGGTTGGTGGGGGCTTAATGGAGTGTAATGTGGGATAGGCAGGCTTTTTTCCAGGAACAGTAGAAAGTTGAAGGGCAACCAGCACACTCTAAACTACAGGAGATAAATCTGACACATGGAAACAAGAATAACATGGAAGCCAAACGTAGCATGAGGGAAACTGTATGACAATTTGAATTTGGCAGTAATGGTTGTAAGGACTAATGATTACTGGGTTTAAATACTGACGGTAGTCTCTGGAACCTGAAGAAGCGACTGGACAAATTTCCTGAAGACGTTTCAGCTCTCATCCAAAACGGCTTCTTCAGTTCTAAAACTAAATGGTGGTTTTGAACCACTGATTGTAACACCCCAGACCTTTTTTTCACACCTTGGCACATATGATTACACACATAGACAATAGTAGGTCAATGAACACCTCCAGGGGACTACGCCCACTGGGGTTTAAATACCACCATTTGGTTTTAGAGCTGAAGATGCTCTAAAACATGAGATGTGAAACATCTTCAAGAAACTTAAAGAAGCCCAGTTGCTTTTTCAAACCCCATAGAGGGGCATTTAAATGTATGCCTACACCTTCATTCTCAAGATATAAAAGTTCATATCTATGTTTTATTATCTGAGAAGGGGTCCCCTTCACCAAAGAAATGAAAACACAAAGGTATCACATCTTATTAAAATGTCTTCCTCCTCACCTCAAGTCTCATCTCCTAAGCTGGTCAGGGCTCTAACAAGCAAAAACATGCCTAAACATGCTTATTTTTTTCCTGATATTGTTGCCATTACTTACTGTCAACAGACTAGTTGCCTTGATTATAGACATTATCAAGTGGTATGTCATGTACACTACATTAAACACATTATTTATTAATGTAGCTTTCCACAGAACAGTACTAGTGCCTTTATTTGTACTAGATGTCCCTCTAAAGTTGAAGCACACCCTCCAGTCTCCCTTCTTGTCACCCCCACTCACAGTCACATCGTCCCTGCTCATCCCCAGATTCTGTTTCCAATACAGAACTCATGACAGTGGAATTGAAGAGCTTGTCAAAGTGTTTCTTCCACTGCTTGGCTCAATTGAGGTCAGCAGCATCCTACTACCATTGTATAGAGTATGAATAGAGCACGCTTCCCCTTCCAGAGCTGTCTGAGAGTTTGCCAGAATCACTCTGAGGCTGACTGAAAGTCTTGTTCCATGGTTTCACCAAACTCCTCTCACACCCAAGTTTTTGTGTCAACCACTACCAGAGCCACACTCTGCTTGGCCTGCCTGAACCTCTCAGCTGCCTCTGGAGTCCCACAAGCTAACCAAGCCAATAAGTCAGCCTCTTCAGCCAGATGGCTCCCTTCACCTCTGTTGTTTACCATGCGATTCTGGGATTACCGCCACAACAGGCAACAACAACAACCTTGTAGCTGTAGCTTTTTGCAGCTGATTCAGCAATGGAAGTGCAGAGTATGGATCACTCTGGCCCAATTTACCCACCAGAATGCAATCGAGGCTGTACTGGAGGTGGGAATTGAAGATTTTACAGACTGAGGCCTCTGCCAGGTGTCCCCAGTACATATTAGGTGTGCCAGGTCTGTCCGGCATCTTCCCCCACCCTTTGATCCAACTCACCACCAGCTGGTGATCAGTTGACAGCTCACTTCATCTGAGTGTCCAAGGAATACAGCAACAGATCTGACTATACAATTAAATCACTGACCTGCAGGCTTGGATGTCCTGGTGCCAAGTGCACTTAATAACACCCTTATGCTCAAACACAACGTTCATTAAGTACAAACTGTGGTTAGCACCGAAGTCCAATAAGACCACCACTCAGGTTCAGATCGGGCAGGCCACTCCTCCCAGTCGCACTCCTTCAGGTCACACTGTTGTTGACCACATGAGCATTGAAGCCCCCCCAGAAGAAGAATGGAGTCCCTAGATGGAATCCTCTCCAGCACCCCACCCAATGACTCCAAGAAGGTTGGATGCCCTGAACTATTTTTGGTGCATAGGCACAAATGACAGTCAGGATCCATTCCCTGATCTGAAGGCAAAAAGAAGCAACCATCTCATCCACCAGGGAAAACCCCAACATACAGGCAGAGAACTGCAGGATTCTAATATACCAACCTGTTCCCATTGCTTCTCACCTAGGACAACTCCAGAGTGGAATAGAGTCCAGCCCTGGCTTTGTAACCCTTTCCAGACTGATAGATTGTATTTACATGGCATGACATGCTTTTTTTTTTTTTTTTTAAGTTCTTTTAACCATCTTCAGTTTCTCAGACAGGTTCTGTTTAAGTGATTTTTTGACTCAACAGGTCTGTTAGTAATGTGGCTGATGAAACTGAACTAAGCTTTATCTTCCTCTGCCAGTCACACACCCAATTTGAGGATATGCTAGTTTAATTGAACATGCTGTGTGAACCAATTGAATCACTGCTTAAATGTTGTGGTGACCACCAGCTTGGCAGACCACAAGTGCTGACTGGTGCAATGGTTGTGAAGTCATGGTGTTGCAGTGGGAGACCAAAGTACTTTCTTGTAGTGAGGCAAAAGTGCTAAAAATCACACTAGAAGCAACATTTTGGTACTAGACAGTGTGTTTTATTTGACATATTATTAAATTGTTCATATATTGGGTTGTTACATTCAATTTTTTTTCCAAAATAATAGACATTTTATTACAGGTTTATAGTCTTTTTTCACAAATACAATTTGTTGATCATTTACTTTTTCAAAGTTTGTAATTTTCTTTGTCGTGCTACTTTTTTGAACACAGAATACTCAATGGTGTAATAATCAATGCTGCAATAATTTTCAATAATTTCAATAATTTTCTCTAAAAATCTGCAAACCTCTCGGAAATGTGTTCCTCCAGTTCATTATGCAAGTGCATCCCTATTTACTGTACATCTTTACTTTTGACTACAGTAGTTTTTCCTTGGATAGTATTGTGTAACTCAGTTTTTGTTTTTGTGAAATAAAGTCTGACTTAATTCGGGAAAGAGAAAAGTAATGTATTTCGCCAAACTGGGGACTGAGAAGGTTCTATGCATGTGTACAGACGTATAAAAAGATACATTCAATTGAAATACTTAAAAAAAATACTCAAAATGATACCTAAAATTATGTGTACTGTACTGTGACAAAATAAGTCATTTAGCGCTAAACAAATAACTAAATTATTCAGTGGAATCCAACCCAAAAGCCTTGACAGCAGTGTAGATTCTCTCCCTCTCAGCTGCTTTTGCATGCTTTGTTGCACCTTTGTCAGTTTCCATCATGGCAAAAATAGCAGTAGAATAAAACAAGACGCCCGCTGCATTCTGGAGGGAAAAGAGGGAAATATCAAAACTACAGCATTTTATTCTGATGAAGTTAACCCAATTTTTAATGAGTTTACCTGTTGATTTTTCTGAATAGCAGAGGGTTTTTGCAGAGGAACAACATCTGGATTATGACAAAAACAAACAAAAAAAACAACTGTGAATGCAGCAATTAAAATGTAATGCTTCCTTGAAAACTTTGAATAGCTGCTATTACCTTTGCAGTAATCCGTGTTGCCTTTCTTCATTGCAACAATAAGGATGGCTATAACAATCAGACTTATAGCCATGACAGCACACAGCAGAAAAATAAGTGTACTGGATCCATATGACCATGTGCTGCTTCCTGGAACTGCATCAAAAGGAGACAAAAAGTTACACAAGTTAAAATAAATAATGTTTAATCTCGAGTCATCTTCACTGTTTGTGAATGTAAATTTTTTTTAAAAATATGATAGATAGTTGTGTGTAATTTATCAATTACAGTATAGTATAGTATATTAAAATGTTTTAATTAATAGTCAATTAATGCTGTCACCATGACTGTCCTGTTTGGTTCCATATGATACTGTCGACCTCGGAACAACAGAAGAGTTTAATGTGCCCTGAATTTTTCCTATTGGATATAAAGTTTTATAAGTCATAAAAGCTTTGTTTTTAGTTGGGAATAGAACTGTTTATATTACAAGCATACAATATTTTAAAAGTAATACTAATAATACTGCCAAAATAATAACAAAGATGGACAATACATACCCAAAGTTAGATCCTGGTGAAAGCCTCCAAAATTACAAACACAAAACAAAACACAGTAAAGGAAAATAAATTACATTTACATACAAATAATTAAAATGAAAAATATTTTGAAATGTACTGATTTTGTGATTACCTTCTATTAGCAAATATGTCCCAGTCCATACAGTATTTGAAAGCCACTCTGAAACTGCGCAGTGATACATCCCCTCATCCTCTTGGATTGTCCTCAGAATGGTCAGGCTGCTAAAACTGCTATTGTTATTAAGCTCCAATCTGGATGTTGGAAAGTCTGGTGCATACTTAGGTGGTTTAGATTTCTGCATCGTCACAATTACTTTCAGTGTGTCCCCGGCAGTCTGTTTGTACCAGTGGACTTGTCGAGGGAGGACCTCTGTTTGAAATAAGCTACAGATGAAAGTTGCAGGTTCACCTAGCTGAACCGTGGTTACTGGAACCAGCATATCTGACATAACAGATTAAAGTACATTGAGTAACAATAGTATATGATGTAATATGACTCAATCGGCATGCAAATTCTTGACCAAGAGCATTTTTAGACTGAATAAAATAGCACTCACATCCTTGATGAAGAAAATGCAGTGTAATCCACAACACAAGCATCCTGACATTGTCTTCTTCTTGGAGACCTGTTGGCAATCCAGTCAGCAAAGGTAGGTCAAACTGCTGAGTGCATTAAATGTGCACTTCCTGTCAAAAAAACTTTGAGTGGCTTTCATTTAGGTGGGTGTTGACACCTTCACTTAACCTAATTCTAGAGCTGTTATTTCCCTTTTTACTGCAATTGTCTTCATGTGAATAACTTTTGGATTTTTTTAGGGCATTTTCTGTCATCTGTTTCTGTGTAATGCACTTACTATTTGTTTGGAGTTTGCAGCAATAGCAATCACTGCTGCAGCAGAAATAGCCATGCAACAAGCATTGCGGCTTGCTACTGACATCACCTCTCTGTGTATTACATTAAAAAAAAAACTATACTAGCACCTTTTTCCGACCAACTGTACAAGAGGAAATAGTTTATGTAAGATGCTGTACTACTGACATGCATGCAACATTGTTATACCTGATTGGATACTTCTAAAATCTGAATGATGACAGTATTTTGTGGTTTACTGATCTAACATTTTCTAATTAATAACAGGTAATAAAAGTGAGGGATAAAGTATGATACACAAAAAATTCTGAGCAGGGAAAGAATTTGGCAGCAAAAATGTGACAAAAGAGGAAAATTAAAAGAAAAATAAAAGCAAAAGTGGACGTGTCTTTAAGGCAGTTGTTTCCCAGTGTGCTAAAGAAACATCAGCAAATTAATTCCAGTGTTTGGATGTTCTTGTGCATTTCTGTCTACTTTATCAGTGAGAGAATAGCAATCAGGAATAATAATCAAAGCATCAGTATAAGGACTCACAAATGTCAGCAAATTCCTGGAGGGAGACTGCTGTTGGAATGGACGTGAGGAAATGAAGGAAGTGGAAAAACAGGGACAAATATGTTTGCAGCCAAAAAACTGAGCACAAAGAGCGAGGACCAAAAAAAGTCCCAGCTGGCACCGCAGCACACGACCACAAGGTAATTAACACACACAACACACACAGCTACACAAACATAAATGCAGACATGAGGTCGGATACTTCCGTAGGTTGTGTACAGAGGCTGCAAAGACCCTGCAAGTCTAATCAGCGAGCATCTAACCAAGCTAACAGAAGCAGCTTCGGGTGGTGAGAACATCAGGATGCAGCTGGATTTGACCTTTGACTCCTTCAAAGAGTTTGTTTTTGTCAAACACCACATGTAGGTGTTGTTAATCTACTGCACTGGCGCTGAACTTTATTGGGAGTTTATTGTAGAATTTATTGAGTTTGGGAGTTCATGTTTTTCTTTGTTTCTCCCTGTTGATGTTCATGTGTGTCCTAATTATTACACATTTAGCATGTAGTGCTTCTGTCTTGTGAACTGTTGGTTGTTGAATATATTTCTTTATGGTCTCTTGTGTTTTTATTACACAATAGTCACTTTTGCGCATTGAATCTTGCACCTGACAAAGTATGAAAATACTAAAACTAATACTGAAACTAACAAAACTAAACTAAAACTAAGCATTAAACCTAAAATAAAAAATAATAAAAACGAGCAAAACCACTCTGAAAACTAACTGAATTAGAGAAACAATAGTAAAAACTAACTGAAACTAAACGATAATGTAAAATCCAAAACTATTATAACCCTGCTCCACACTCAACCAAAGAGTCCTAATTTCTCTGGAGAAATAAAAGGCAAAATTTTAAAAATTTCCTATTTTATAAAAGCATTCTGTAGGAATTAGAGACACTGGAGGTGAGATTGCAGACTGCAAACAGCTGAATGATTCTATGGTGACACTTATACCACTTTGTGGTGGCAGTTACTGAGCTGACATGGCATTTGAAGGGCATTAGATTCAACTCTGCAGAGATTTATTTTCAGGGTTCTAGCTGTCATTAGAGGGAACATTTGAACTTTTTTTTTCTTTACTCAAAGAGGACTGAACTCTATTGAGTCACTGAGTTTCCTTGATGAACAGTATCTGGTAGGAAGTTTTTGAGTGATTACAATAATACCATGCTAACACCCTGGAAATCTGGGGGGAAAAAAAACAGTTTTTACATCTTCAACGAAGGCAGATGTTATCACCAAACTTACACAACTCCTCCTCAACACCTGTGTTCCTTCATCTACATGTCCACTGAAGTCTGCTCCAATTCCCATTGTCTCCCTCCTGGAGACACTCTCTACCACTTTATCCAACTTATTCTTTGTCTTCTAACTGACATCCGCTTTGTGGGGAATACGCACTCACAACATTCATCTGGGAACAGAGCTCCAGGCACCCAAGAACTGAATGGCACCTGGCAGAGATATTACCATACTGCGTATCACCCTGGGATACTAATTCATTCAGAATTTCTCTCGTGTGCGATATCTTGTCGTGGTAGGGGGGGGTTGTGTGTTTCAGTGACCCTTGAGAGCTATATTGGTGGGGGCTTAAACTCCTGGCAGGTTTAACCAAGTGGCTCAGGTCTCGAGGTAGAGGCCAGACAAAACTCAGCACCTCGTCCTCCAGATTGGACGTTGGATTTAGGGCTAAAAACCCTACTCCATAAAAACAATACCTTGTTACAGAAACCGAAGCAGATGCCAACAACAATAATGGTCTTGATGTGGATTTGAGCCAATTATATGGCAAAATGACTACTTCTGATGAAAGCCTACCTATGGAAGTCAGAGGTGCGACAAACAATCTACTCAGACCAAACATAAGATAGGAACATGGAATGTACGCACCATGTATGAGACATCTAAAGCAGCTCAAGTCCTTAGTGAGATGGAAAGATACAGACTGGACATACTAGGTATTAGTGAATGCCACTGGACTAGTGCTGGAAGACAGGTGACAAACAATGGATCAGGTATACTATACTTAGGGCACTAAGACCATCACAAATGCAGTGTTGCGATCATAGTATCCAAAAAGAATGTTAAGACCTTGCTAGAGTGGGAACCAATAAATGAAAGGTTGAACAGAGCTCACTTCAACTCTAGGCACTGCAGACTTACCATTCTGCAATGCTGCTCACTAACCAATCAAGCTGAGAAAGAGGACAAAGACAGCTGGTATGAACTTCAAACAGCAGTCTCAAAGGTCCCACAGCTTGACATGCTGTTGATCATTGGAGACGTGAACGCTAAGGTTGGGAATGACAACACTTTGAACGTTCTATAGGGAAACATGGCTGTGGTGTGATGAATGACGATGGCAAGATATTTGCAAACTTTTTCCTGGAAAACAACTGCGTGATTGAGGACACACTATTTCCACACAAAAATATCCACAAACTCACCTGGAACTTGCCTGATGGTCACACTACCAATCAGACTGACCACATTGCAATTGGTGGGAAAAGGTGAAAATCCCTCCAAAGTGTGAGAGTCCATTGTGGAGCTGATGTATATAGTGACCACCACTTAGTCATAGCAACCATCAGACTGAAGTTATGCAATGTTGAAAACCAGCAGAGTCAGCACAGAAAGCACACTGACATCGTCAAGCTGAAGTGCCAGAGCTGAGAAATCAGTTCAGAGCGCTAGCTGATACTACAAATGACTCCAATTAACCCTTTAACACCGAATGTGTCCCATGTGACATGACATACTTCAAAAGTGCTGCCGTTCGTAAAAGTCTTAAAGAATGGAAAAGCCTGGGGTATTGATAACATCCATGCTGAGATGCTAAAGGCTGATCTGGACACCAAGGATATACTATACCTGAGGACTGGTCAAAAAGACTTTTTGTGAAGCTTCCAAAAGGGTCTGTGACAACTAGTGTGGCATCACATCTGTCATTACCATCAAAAGTTTTCTGTTGAATTCTTGTGGACAGAATCAGCTCAGCTATTGACACCAAGCTGAGACAAGAACAAGCTGGAGTCAGAAAAGGAAGAGGATATATAGACTAGATATTTGCTCTCAGAAACATCACAGAGCAATGCTGGGAATGGAAGAGCCCATTCTACATCAGTTTTATCATCTTCCAGAAAGCCTTTTACAGCCTGCACCATGAAACCCTATGGAAGATCCTAAGGTCCTACAGATGACCTTGTAAGACAGTGAAGGTTGCTTTACCATCACTATGAGTGCAGCATCATACTTTGTGGAAAGCTGTCTGACTGGTTCCTGGTAGAATCTGGTGTTATACAAGGCTGTATCATCTCTCCCATCTTATTCCTATTTGCCATTGATTGGATCATGTGAAAGACCACAGTAGACAAACCAAGAGGCATCTCGTGGACTCTGTTTTCCCATCTTGAATATCTTGATTTCACTGATTAACTTCCTCTACAGGAAAAGAGGAACAGACTGCACTGCATTGCTCAACAGACAGGCCTGAAATCAGTACCACCAAAACCCAAGTCATGTGTATCAACCCAACATCAGATGCACCTTTCTCTGTGGACAAACCACTCGAGGTCATTCACCAGTTTTCCTACCTTGGAAGTCTTGTGAGCACTGACAACGCAGCCAGCAAAGACATTTCAGCACGGCTGGGAAAAGCTCGAGTTGCTAAGTGGCAACAATATGAACTGAAACTAATGTGGATATGCAGGTCAAATAAGGGTATGATAAACCAAAGTACTAGATTTCTCAAATTTTCTGAATCTTTTGGCATTTTATTTTCTTGTCAAATGGACAAAAAAATGGGGTTAATAGTTAAATACTTGTCACAGTAAAACAGAAAAGGGTTTGCCAGTCTAGCTCCTCCCTGTCCTTACTGATGACACTCCCTCTGTGCATAAGAACAGACCTATATCTACAGACTTATATGACTGTATATCGGTAATTTCAAAATCTAAAACTTTCTTTCTTTTAAAGGAACATTTTGACTTTTGTTCTCTCTCGCTCTCCCTGTCTCTCTCTCTCTCTCTCTCTCTTACACACACACACACACACACACACACACACACACACACACACACACACACACACACACACACACACACACACACACACACACACACACACACAGAGAGAAAGAAAAAAGAGAAAGATTAACAGAAGTGTGGTCAGTGGTGTGCTTGTACCATCAACTTTTTCAGTTTGTACACACAAACTTGATGCATGGAAAGTTAAGCATTGTTTTTGAGGTTGGGCTTTCAGCTGAGGTGTGAATTCACAGGGGCTTCTCTTCCTGTCTCGCTCTCCATTCTAGTTGCAGAAACCCAGGCTGTTGCTTCTCGTCAAGTCGAGTAGAATAACTACCTTACTGCTACAATTTTCATTAACATGACAATACCTCACAGTAACTAAAGCCTACAACATGTCTCTGGACACATATCTGCCCAGTCACACTACGTTATAATAATTTCTTATTGTATTTCTCTACAGTTTGAAACTGTTTATTGGCAGCTGCTGCAAAAATAAGGCAATGGTAGACATTCAAAGGCAGTGTGCCAAATGTAGTGATTTAGTAGTTGTGCATTGTTTATAGTTCTATGTATACAGCCCTCACTGTAAATCTATGTAGAAAATGGAAAACTCAGTTACATATTTTTAACCATTATTCTGTCAGTCAGTCATGCATCTATCTATCTATCTATCTATCTATCTATCTATCTATCTATCTATCTATCTATCAGCAAAATTTACATATGAGTACAACATAAGTATAATATAAGTGTACCTTTCTTAATTCATATGAATTACTGATACAGTGACAAGGAAAAGAAGAAGAAGAAGAAACAGCCTTTATTGTCCCACAGAGGGGAAATTTGGGTGTAACAGCAGCCGCAGTTATTATAAATATAAATAAAGATATAATAATTTACACTATTAAGAAAAGAATATATATAAAATCAAAAAAGCTCATGTTTTCTTATATTTCTACATTTGTTTCCTGCTGTTATTTTTTTTTCATTGATGCAGTAGGTTTTATATGTTAAGTATGTATTTATAGAATGAGAGTTAAGCTGAGTCCACTTTGTGGAAATTTTTCTGTGCTGTCTTTGAGCATGCACCTCCTCCCACAGTTAAAAAAGGCAAGTCACTTTGAAACTCCTGATGACCAAGCTCAGCTGTCATTGTACCTTTGACTTTGTCTGCCTCTCTTGATGTTCCTACTCATAGCCTTTGTTTTATTGTAACAGGCTAATTACTGCACCTATTTTTTAAAAAAATGATATATGAATAAAATACATTTACTATTAAAAAAATAAAAGTATTTATAAACCACCCAGGTTACCAGTACAAAAGTAGCTCTTTGTGGCTTTTTCTAGCCCACCCCCCACCCCTTGCAGCTTTACACTTAGAACATATCCTGTTGAAGCCTGTAGGCAGGTTAGTTCTGAGTAAACAACTTTTGTGGTTGGCCAAAGGGCAGAGAAATGGCTCACCACAGCCAGTCTGTCAGTGTAGATGTTCCGTGTGGTTTTACAATTCAAATGCCCTTACAAAGTGCTGTGACTTCACAAAGAGGGAGTTTGTTCCTTTATCTAAGTCTATTTCTCAAGACACTCATATTATACAAACGTGCATACATATTTACTAAAATGTAAGTACTAGAAAAGCTCCACATGTGCTTCTCTTAGTTATGTGTCCATATAAAGAACTCTGTAGGTTGTGGTAAGAAACTCACTGTCAAAACCACTGACTCTTTCAGTTAGTCTCTCTCACAGTGGCTAAAAAAAATGAAGACAAAATGTGCACACCTTTCATTTTAAAAGCTGAATTATAATCTAAGAGCTTTGTGTCCTGATCTAACTTTATTTCAATGTTTTAAGTGTTTCAAACCAAAAAGAAATGTGTAAAATCAGAAAACACATATGAACACAAAATGTTTCCTTGCTGAAGGGGGATCAGACAGCAAAACTTCGTGACTCAACATTTAACTTTTGACACCAGGAAGAAGAAGGATGGCACAGTCACATGGCTTCCAGCCCGAATACAAGACTTTTTTTCCTCTTTTGCATTTTAATTTAGTTTCTAGTTTTCCTTTTCTGTTCTAGTTCTCCTTTTCTGTCACAGTTTGGTTTGGGTGAGGAAATAAAACTATATGTTTAAAGTTATGTGGTTATGTTTGGTTAACTAAGACTGCAGAGTGGATATTTGGGGAAGGTGCTGAACGAGATTACTGTAAATCAAAACCAATCTTGCCTAGCAGGCGCACAATGTTACTTAGTTGTGACAATTTTCAGCTCTCCTCTCTATGCTTAGCTGAGCTCACGAGCTGCTCTCTCACACACATCCTGAGAACAGAAGCAATACAACAGATGCAGTCACACATTCAGTGAGGGAAACAGACTTAGTCGAATTTCACAGTGATCACAATGTTCAACAGACTGTATATAAAAGATGGATAAAGACACTGCTGTGTTAACCACGTTGTTTGTGGACTCCTAATTTGATGCCTCAATTTTGCCTTTTTTTACTCTTAGTGACACATACATGAAATAACAACTACCAGAGGGGAGAGTAGGAGCTATTTATCACAGAACATGCTTTGCCATCAGTAATAGCAAATGTCACCTTATGACATGGTTTTACATAACAAAGGCAGCAGGGGAAGGAGGTCAAAGGTTGCATCACTTTAAACCAGTTTCTCAAATTAAATATTAATTTAATGAAATCATCCAAAAAAAAGGGGTTCAAACTTTAAAAAGCTACACTTTAATGTCAATCAACCTGTAAGTTCTGCTAATATACAGCAATTAGCTACGATCATTCACAGTATGACAGAAAAAAAAATCTCAGTAAAGATACAGAAATAAAAAAAAAAATTAAAGAAAGAAATATCAAGCACTAAACATAAAACTGGCTCTCAAAGCTTTCTATGCTGTAGAGAAAAAAATTCATTAACCCTTTAACAACCAAGCGTCTCATTGCTGACATGTTTGTGGAAGCATAATCATAATTACCCCATGGATTGTTCCATCAGAAAAATTGTTTCTGAAAACTGAGAAATTGAGCTTTACATGTGGTTATTACGGTAATTTCACTCGTGCTGTTGCAAGAAGCCCACGAATCTGCTCTTCCCTCCCACACACATACAGTATAGAGAGCGGTGGAGGTGTGTAAAAATGCAGGTATGTATTTCAAATATGTAGGCAGCAATACACTCAGTGTTAAAGAGTTAAAGTTATTAGTCTCCAACGTCACCGCCTAATGGCAATCTATGCCTCCAGCCCAGCCCAGAGTGCCCAATGCTCGGAGTGCAAATAGCAGGCATCTCAGCATCAACTCGTCAGAGGTCACCAGATGAATAACTCCATTACTCCAACTTTGGAAGACTGGAGCTCTTTGATGGTAACACTGTAAAGGTGCATCCACACAGAGAGTGATTCCCATATCTGTTTGAAGATGACGGCTGGTCACAAACTGACATTCCAAGCCCTAATTGCCTAGGTGACCCACTAATGTCTTTACTACCCTGTCATATGAGAACCACCAGTATCCTGAGCTTTCATTGGTGGTTTTCTCAGGACCCGTTTACTTTGCATCGCCAGCATTTCTTTCACCTTGAAGTTTCTGGATGTCATTACTGTTCCATCATCTCTGATCACCACATTGCTATACCATTATACCACGCTGCTGTGGTCACCACATATATCTGTAAATTAATAGTCAGAATTCACGGCAACATTTTACCAACATGGCTCCCACAACTTTATGGCATAGCATTGGATCTTTTTTTCTTTTCTTTTTTAGTGACATTAAGAGTTATTTGAGTAAGGAAAGTGATGGAGTGCTGCATCAGAGCTGACCTCCACAACCTACCTGGGGTTTGACATAAGAAAAGAGGGTGGAGCCTATAGGTGCTCAGCTTATGAGTCAACAAGAAAACCATTATCAGGCCTTCTGTGGTGGGCTCTAATATGTTATAGGACAGTGTCTGATTGCCACTTTTTTACTTTACTTATGGTAGTTAGGTAGTTCATTGTTTGATGTAGGTCACTACAGTAGTAGTAACATTCCTTAACATTACACAATGGTTTTGAATGAAATACAAAGGTATAAAATGACATAAATCAATTATTTTTCCATTTTTTTATGTTCCTGACTTCCTCATAATAGTGTTGTAGTACTCGAGATCGGTCTTGGTCTCGAGACCGGTCTCGAGACCGCTTTTTGATGGTCTTGGTCTTGTCATGGACTCGACCGCATTTGGTCTCGGTCTTGTCATGGACTCGGACCTTGCGGACTCGGGATTTTATTTCAAGACCAGTCAAGACCACAGCTGTGGAAATATCACTAAATTGCCAGAATACTGTCCAATTTATTTGTTAACATCTTTGCTTTTATTGGATGTAAAACGTACTGATTCAAATCCCACAAATATTGCGCTCCTCTGCCTCTCAAAGGAGCGCACCTCACAGACTCCGCCCCGGCTAGGTCGCTGCTATTATCGCTGCTTACGCCTGTATCATTTCACCGCAGTTTGCAATCTACCACAGAGCACGGACAGTTTCATTCACAGTGTGTATGTTTGATCTCACTATGGTCACGCGTGTGCTGCATAAATCGAAATAACCGCATGAACACGAAGAGAAGTAAGAGGGAAAATGAAGATCAAAGGAAAATTTCAGGCTTCCGATTCAACAAAAAAATCCCAGCATGAAAGGTAAATACCAACCTTCATGTATTTTGATACACAAACTAAAAATTTAATGCAAGTTTTAGGGCTGCAACGATTCTTGGAATAACGCAATTCGATTATTAAATATCCTCGACACAAATTTGTTGCTTTGATGTTTCGTTTCAGCTCTGCAGCTCAGGTGTCTCCGTGTAAGCGGAGCATTTCCAAAAAAACCAAAAACGACCCTTTAACACGAGTGGATCGCTGAGATGTTTTTTCACGCCCCTACTTCTCTGTGCTGTGAGTGCGCATGTTTGAATGTGCGCGTGTTGTGCAGAGGATGTCAGCTGTTATTTTTTTCTTTACGTCAGCTGTAGCCACCAGAACAGATCTATAACCACAGTGTACTGGGGAAAGGGGGGCTGCCATTAGCACTAGCAATCGTTCGGTGCCCCCCACCCCCTTCAGTACAGAGGGGCTCCGTCAAAATGTTTTTATCAACCACCTGATCAGCAACATGAAGAACAGAGAACTTTGTAGCTGCTCCATCCACCCTGTTTGTTTCACACAGAGAAACATCTGCAGTACGGAAGTTAAAATAAGCTGATGAATTGTTAAAATGAAAAATTATTTCTTATCCAATTACTTGATTAATTGACGGAGTAATCAATTAAATACTTGATTACTAAAATAATTGATAGTTGCAGCCCTACTTGTATTCAGAAAGCCATAGTCAAACATTAGTTTTCAGCACCAGTAGAGCTATGAGAGGCCTTCAAGAATAAAATATTACAGTTCCCAGCAAGATGATGTCACTTCCTATTGTTGCATTAAAAACGTGATAGTTTATGCTCACAATATGGTGGCTGATATTCAAATGTAGGAAATGCTATTAGCAGCTGAGGAATCTGGATTATGTTTTTGTTGTGTATTTTTTTATGTGATTTCTGCAAACACAGTGGAAGGAAACGGCACTCTGGGACACATTAAATGCTTGATGTATAAATGTAACTTTTCTGGATTATATGCAAAAATGATCATTCTATCGATCTAATAAGGCCTGATTTAGAGTTCTGCATTGATCCTTTGTGTATAACTGAAAATCCTCTCTGAAGCAAACCTGACATGCACCTCAAGAAATGTAACTACACGTCCAAAAAAACTGATTACTGCTTTCTGGTTATGTCTTAGGCCCCATCACTCAATTAACAAGTGGGAGCGGCATTTAGTGGTTAGCATTAGCTTACTAATTAGCATTAGCGTTAGCGCTGGGGTGAGAAATATTTCTTGCTAGAACCCGGAAGTTACCATGGCCACCACCAATGGTAACAGCAGAGAAGTAAGTAAGTTGTTTCTCCGCCATTAGTACATTGAGCTAGTGGTGGGCAGATTGATCCTAATATCGATAATATGGATGCCAACGTTGTATTGGTATTGATCAATATCAGTGTGATGAGATCGATACTTTGGCTTCAGTTTCTCTCCTGTATGCAGTGCTGCGGTTTCATCAAAGATGCAGATTGACTGTCTAAGTGTCGCTCCTGTCACAGCACAGAGCACTTTGCTCCTCCCCTCCCCACAGTGTTTTGTTATACTGTCATGTGATGCATAACATATTTTATTTGGGGAAAAAAAAGGATTTTGCTATGAAACATTTAAATCAAATTTAAATTTAAATTTGTAGAAAATTAGTGAATGAAGGAACATTTTTTATTAAATTTTTTTATTATACTTTCTGAAAAATCTACCTGGAAAAAAGTTTGCATTTGTTCTTGAGTGATGATTTTGTACACTTAATTTATGAAAAAAAATTCCAGACATCAATGTATGGGGAAAATTGTTTTATTCTATTGTTTCAGAACAATAACTTTTATTTTGATAAAGTATTTTCTACTTACATATAAACTTTGCCCAATTCTATTCTGGGTTTTAACTAATTAATGATCCAAAGGAAAAAAATCTCAAACCAGTTAAACTTCATGGAAATTCTTCATAATTATTAAAAAGTATTGGTATCAGTATCGGTGATAATGGCCCTGTGTTTACTTGGCATAGGATCGATACCAAATCTTGAAGTGTCGCACACAACTACATTGAGCAGCATACACCAGGAGTGATTGACAGTGCTAAGACCCTCCTCCTGGCTCTGACTGGTTGTTTTTGACTGGGAGCAGTTCAGGGAGGAGGTGGAGGAGCTCCATTTTTTTCGCAGATTATCGGTCTCATACTGTCTGACATGGTGACAGTTTTAACAAATACGTAAAAACCAGATTTTTTATAAAAGTTACATCCTGCAGCTTTAATCTGTATAAGATTAAAGGCTTTAGTTCTTACTGTTGATGAGTGTTTGCCATTTTTTCAGTTTTACACATTTAGCTATGTGGTTTTGAAAAAGCACCCATTTTTACAAAGGTTGTTGGTTTAAAAACAACACAACTTTATGCATAGTTTATGAAAGGCAGAGAAAAGTTAAGACTATTGTGATGAACTATGAATAATTGTTTTACATTCTGTGATAAATGATGGAAGTCACCCAGGAGTATTAAATAAAGATGGTTATATTTATTTGAGCTGTGAGTGTTTAATATCAGGGTAATTTTATGGGAATGCGGATCTTTCAGATCAATTTGAGAAGTGATTTTGATCATGTTTCACATTTTATTGTGTCATGTAGTGTCAGGCACTGGTCTTGGTCTTGTCTCGGTCTCGCCCCCCCTCAGTCTTGGTCTCAACTGGTCTCGGACCCTAAAAGTCTTGGTCTTGTCTCGGTCTCGATACCCTCTGGTCTTGGTCTTGTCTCGGTCTCGGGTTAGGTGGTCTTGACTACAACACTACCTCATAAGGAATTGCAGCGATCTATATACCAACAATGGCTACACTGAGGAAACTTAAATATATATTTTCCAATACCATGAATCCATGAATCAAAGTTAAAGTCTCACCATTTTGGAACTTTCAAATGTATTATTGTTCTCTCTATATATCATTATATTTAAAATGCATTTAACTTTCTTTTTAGGCATGTTGATTTAGTTGGTTTCTTGTTAAATAAAAAGCATGATAAAATACAAATTGTTTACTGCACTGAAAATGATTTGTGTTTGCTAAATGGGTGGGTGGGGGTGGGGGGAGTTTATTTACATTTCAGCCAATCACTTGGATTTATGCTTTGCTAACTTTAAACACCTTCTGACTGAACCTTCCATTTGGTGGAAAAACATCTCTACTGTGAGACAAGTGTGCTGTACCACGATGATCGGAAGACTGGCTGCTTTGATTCTTCTTAGTACAACATGTGAGTTACTTAAACCTACTATGACAATTGCTTGCAGTACAGTACTGTAGCATACTGTTGTTGCACCACTGTAGGTTAAAGAGCACATTAGATAATGACAATGATTTTCTTCTGTTGTATTATGACAGTTACTGTTTCTTTTGTTCAGCTGTGCTTCACACTGCAGAGGTTCCTCATCCTATCTCTTTGACTACACTTGAACTTGGAGCCAATGCCACCTTTCGCTGTCCGTTCTCTGAGAAGAAAGACAGATTCTTCCACTGGTATAAGCAGTCTCTGGGGAAAATGGTCCAAACAGTAGCTACAATAGTTTATAAAAAGATAGAGTTGATCGATCCATTTAATGGCACACGTTTCAAAATCCATACAACAAATGATCAGTGTTCTCTCATCATCGATCACATTAACAAAGAGGATGAAGCAACATACTTCTGTCAAGGTGGAACCGAGTTTTTACAACATTTCGTTAGAGGATTCTTCTTGGCTGTAAACGGTAATATATGTTACATTATGAATGGTGCATCTAACATAGGTGTTGTTTGTTTCTGCTAATAGTGACTAAATTTCTGAATTTTGCAAATAATATAGTTTATTAATTTCTGCTCACACTCTGCTTTTAATACATCACACAGATTATAATCAGCAGACATTTGTCTACGTGACGCAAACTCCAAAGATATCATCGATCCGACTGGGAGGCACAGTGACCCTCCAGTGTTCACTTCTCAGCAAGAACAAAGAAAACAGCACCCAGTGTCCTGGTGACCACAGTGTGCACTGGTTCAAAGGTGGATCAGGAGAACAGCACCCAAGTATCATTTATAGTAATTTTAGTCATAGCACTGATGATGGAGAGAGACGTTGCATCTACCATCTGTCCAAAATAATGCACAACTCCTCTGACGCTGGGACTTATTACTGTGCTGTGGTCACATGTGGACAGATCCTGTTTGGTGAAGGATCTAAAGTGGAGACAAGTACGTATTCACAGTTTCTAATATCCCAAAATCTTTCACACATATTAACCAAATGTGCTGAACTTGATTAGATGTTAGGCATCTTCACGGCTTGTAGAAGTCAACTCAAGCCAATCTTAACAGCTGTATTAATATCATGAATTCATCTTTATTCTTGTCAAACAGCTATATTTATTAAATTTGGGCAAATTACATAATTATTCGCTGTATCTTTTGAATGACAAATATAAATATGCAACCAAGAACCCTGAAAAGCAAAATGTATTTCATTGTGTAGAGCATGTTTGCCTTTTATGTCTTAAACATCTGTATTGAAAAAACCTAACCCTAACCAAAATATAAAAAAGTAAAGCGATTTTGTTACAGTGTTTTTTGTTTTTTAAAAACTTTCTCCTATTATTATTTTCTCCTATTAGTGTGTGCCTGCTATCACAGGCACTGGACAATCAAAGACATCTGTCTGATAGATAATTTGATAATCTTTAATTATCTGGTCATTTTATTAGGTACACTAGCTAGTACGTGTTTGGACCACCTTTTGCTTACAGAACTACCTTAATTCTCTGTGGCATAGCCTCACCAAGGTACTGAAAACAGTTCTCAGAGATTTTAGTCAATATTGTTATGATAGCAAGACAAAACTGCAGCAAAACCTCCGGTTTCACCACATCCAGACTTTGGAGCCCATTTGAGTAGAGTGACTTTACTTTCATGTTAAAGCAACTAGTTTGAGATGATTTTTGTGACATGGCACCTCATCGTGGTGGGAGGAAATTACCCAAAAGACAGGTACACTGTGATCACATAAATATTAGCCAAATCAAAAAAAAATGTAGGGTCAAATTCTGACCCTACATCCAAATACAATATGTTTTTGAGTTTATATGGCTGCTATCTTGGCCAGGTGTCCCTTTTAAAAGAAACTGTGATCTCAATGGAACTTCCTGGTGAAATAAAGGTAATAATAATAATAATAAAATTAATATTGCAGTACAAATTAATGCTCATTAGACCAGGTAAGTGTTTTCCAGACTTCTATTGTCCAATTTTGTCAGGCCCATGTAAACTGCAGCCTCAGTTTCCTGTTCTTAGCTGGTAAAGAGTGGCACCTTTGTCACCTTATCCTGCTGGAGCCCATCTGTTACAGGGTTCAACATGCTGCATTCAGAGATGCTCTTCTGCATACCTCGTTTGTGATTTGAATTACTGTTGCCATCCTAGCAGCCTGGCCTTTCTCCTCCGACCTCAACATCAACAAGGAATTTTCACCTTGAGAACTGCGGCTCACTGGATTATCTCTATTTTCAATTTCCATTCTCTGTAAACTCTAGAGATGGTTGTGTGGAAAAATCCCAGCATATCAGCAGTTTCTGAAATACTCAGACCAGCCCATCTAATAAAAAACCCAGTTCAGAGTCACGTAAACAGCCTTTCTTCCCCATTCCTATACTTGCTTTGAAATTCAAGCAGGTTATCTTGACCAATGTCTACAGTTGAACAAGTCTAATATAAATAATAAATCTAATTAAAGTGGTGAGTGTATTTGTGAAGTCAGAAAAACTCCATGTACCAAACAACCTATACAAGACAAAATAAAATAAAACAAATAAATAATGTGACCACAAATTACCTAAATTGCCTTAAAACATGACAGCACTGTAACACACCCGCCAACTAGGTCTGATGAGCAGGACAATGCAAAGATGAAAATACAAGAATTACTCAAATATTACTGTAATACTGAGCTTTCTGCCAAAAACGGTTTAAACTGTCTGTAAAAATAAGATTTGAGGTAACAAAGTCAAGATGATTAGTATTACCGGTAAGTGATGTCAGTTTCAGTGGTTCACCAAAAACCTCAATTCAAGGATATTTATGCTAAAACTTAGTATTAATTTTAGTGTAGTATAAATGTTCCTCTGTTTCAGGACCAGATGTGGATCCAGTTGTTTTTGTTCTCGGAGGACTGTTAGTCTGCTGTGGACCGTAATCATCATCCTCATTTCCTGCATAACTCAAAGAAGAAGTTATCATTTCAAAGGTTGATCACTTTGTTATTATTTATATGATTCTGCTGCACTATTTGTTGAAATTCTCATTTTTGTTTACGTTAAAATATGTTTTCAAAATCAGTTAGTAGTTTCCAGCGTTTAATGAATGCGTTAAGTTTACAGATTTACGGCCCAATCCGGATGCCCTTGAGCAAAGCACCTTATGCTCTATCCAGTATATCATAATATGTGCATACAGTATATGCAAGTGCGAAAAATTATAAAATGCATTTGTTCATTCCTGTTCTTAGAGAATAACAAACAATACATACTTGATATGTAACGAGGCCTTTGCTTTAATTAACAGGAGTAACAAGTGCGTCTCGTCATCTAGGACATAACAAGTCAACTGCAGACCAGCCAAACGATTTGGTAAATATGATTTTTATGATTACAGTTCATCCTACTTTAGAAATGCACTTTCCATAACCCCTTTGTATACCTTGCTTTTCCCGCCTAATATTTTATTTCATAAATATTTTCTAAAACATAATTAGTTACATTTGCACTAATAAAAACATAGAACTGCAGCCAGAAAAGTTTCCATTCAGAACACAAGTTTAGTTTAGTTTAGTTTATTATTGTCACATACAGGCAACAATTGCACATCACTACCAGCAGTGAAATTCTTAGGCCCAGGCCCCTCAATATAAGACCAAAAGCAATTTTGCACATGAACTAACACTTAAATAAATAGAATATAAGTAGCATATAAAGTAAAATATATAAAACTATGTAAACTATATAGTCTACATGTAAACAAGATAGTTTAACAATAACACACTTAGCTGCTAGCCTAGCATAGCTTAGCATATGAAGCATTACTAAATATTAGCATTTGTCTGAATCTAACAAAATCTGAGCTGCTGTTAATGTCTGGAGTTTCCTGCTCTCCTATATTTTTACAAGAGCAGATTTATTAGCTCTGTCTTTGCTCTCCTTCTCCTCCACTTGATCATTTATACTGTATATATACTATATTTCCAACTTCTGAATTCAGGATACACTTAAAATGAATGACATATTGTTCCATAAAAAACATTTTTCTTTAACAAATATATTTCTGTAGGATGGTGAAACAAAAGATGTTAACTACGCATCACTGGATTTCTCTACAAAGAAAGCGAGACGAGGGCTAAAGAAGAAGAGAGAGTTCACAGAGTGTGTGTACTCTGATGTCATATCAGAAGACCAAAACCTGCAGCCGTCCTCTCTGCAGGGCAGAAAACACACCGTGGTTGCAGATCCTCAGTTTGCTTCGTCATTTGTTCATTGTTCAAGAACCAGTTGATAAGCAAATGATGTTATGAAGTCATCTTTAACTTGTCCCCAGACATATATTTGCATTTTGCTTTGGTTGACATTCAATGGAATATTTATGTTGTCTTTTCATGTGGAGTCATGTGACAGTCACGATAGACTGCTGTTATTCTCATGTGCCACGATCACTGATAAAATGTAATAAACTTTTGTTTTATTTGCATTTATTATCTGTTGAATTTCACTCAGTATTCTGTGTCGACAATAACAATCATACCAGCAACAAGAATGTGCAACCAGAAAACCCAGGATATTTATATTTGCTGACACATTTTTACACATCATGTATAAAAATTCTTGATGTGCTCACAGAACAGAAAGAGTGAAGAAAATATGACACATACAGTTTTAATATGCAGGTTTTAAATATGTATTGGCAACATTTAGCAAATGATACCGGTATATGGAGATTCTAAATATCACATTATAGTTTGAATCCAAATATCATGTCACATTTTACCACTGATCTCACTTTTATATTTCACATCTGCCATTCTTTCAAGTTGACCCCAAAACAAATAATATCTTTAAAGATTGTGCAGGTGCTAGAAATATACTGTAGTATACTATTATATAATAAGTTCAAGTTATTCATTTCTAGTTATTTACAAATCAAGACCTATTTTCCATTACCTACTCCCACATAATGTTTGAGTAATCAAAGTAAAAATCTGTTTTGCTGTACTACAATCTTAAAGTGTACTACAAATTTAAAAGAACAAAGAAAACAAAATAATACAAAATAGAATATTATTTCCTTAAAAGTTAATACTGCTAAGAGAGTGAGCCGCCTTGGTTTGCAGGAGTGCTCCTTGTTTCTGTATTTGTTGCAAGATAAAGAAGCACTGGATTAAAAAACAATTTGTATAAGAAAATAAGAGCAAATACAAAGAGATAGATGACCCTTTTCTACTCTAACTGAGCACTCAAAGCACTTTATCCAACACATTTGCATTTACCCATTCACACCAGCACTTCCATCCGCAGCTAAGTGTTTACTGCTATCTAACATTCACACACATTCATACTCTGACGGTTACATCAGAGAGCAACTTGGGTTCGATATCTTGCCCAAGGACACTTTGGCATGCAGCCTGGAGCAGCCAGGAATTGAACCACCAGCCTTCCGATTAGATTAGTAGATTACCTACTCTACCTCCTGAGCCACAGCCACCCCATAAAGGGTGTAACGCACACACTGGGAACCAACAGAGACTACAGCTCAGTCCTGCCTATCATTCTGTCTCCCTTCATCCGGTCCACTACTGTCAGAGACTGTGTACACTGTTTGTATATTACATAAAATACAAACTGTGTACACTGTTTGTATATTACATAAAATACATAAGATAATATGTACATCTATTCTGTGCTGTTAGGACTCGTTGGAAGATAATTTGTCTGTGTCTTTTAAGAGTATACACTGAATCGGGAAGTTTGTATAATAGAAACTCAGCAATAATTTCAAGTAGATAAGAATAAAGGTCATTATATTATAGAGGACAGCTATAAGCACTTGGGTATCCCACAGGCTAACAAGAACCATTATAAAGATGTCCGAAAGTCAGCCACAGCCAAATACCTTCAGAAGGTAATGTAGGTGTGAGAAGCAGCTGAACAATAGGATTAAGCTCTGAACTATCAATGCATTCTCACTAATAGTCATCTGATACCCAGCTGGAATAATAATCTGGCAACGGAGGAGAGTAGATGCACTGATGCCAAGCAATGAAAACTTCTCACAATGCACTGAGGTGTCCACCCAAAGTCCAGCACCCCGGGGCTCTATTAGTAGGTTGCTTAAAGGACCGCACAGAGGCTCAGATAATGGCAAAGAAAATAAAACAGTGAATAACTTTGATTGGACACCATTTTACTTCTGTTGATTGAGATCTCAGAATTTAATTTAGGTGCTCTTCACAATCAAGGACAACCCACCTAGTCTTTAAACAATCTATTTTAAAACAGTGAGTGTACTGAGTGACAGCAGACAGTGGGGCTGTTACAGTGTTCACAAAGTTCAAAATATAGTTTAAGGTAGTTTATAATACAAAAGTTTTTTTTTCAAGGTGAATAAGAAGAATGTGAGCAACATAGTGCAACTAGATGCAACTATATGTGTGTATTCTTCCAATGTGTTTATGAATATAATCTTATTCTCATACCTGATTTTAAAAAAACTTATGAGTAAAGTTAGATTTAAAGGAATTGAACAGGAAAGATACTCAAATATACAGTGAGAAAAATAAGTATTGATGCACTGCTGATTTTGCAAGTTTTCCCACCTACAAAGAATGGAGAGGTCTGTAATTTTTATCATAGGTACATTTCAACTGTGAGAGAAAGAATCAAAATTTTTAAAAAATCCAGAAAATTTAAATTTTATGATTTTTAAATAATTAATTTGCATTTTATTGCATGAAATAAGTATTTGATACAATAGAAAAACAGAACATAATTTTTGTACAGAAACCTTTGTTTGCAGTTAGAGGTCAGATGTTTCCTGTAGTTCTTGACCAAAATTGCACACACTGCAGCAGGATTTTGGCCAAAGTTTCAGCTCCCTCCAAAGATTTTCTGTTGGGTTCAGGGATTTAGACTGGCTAGGCCCCTCCAGGACTTTGAAATGCTTCTTACAGAGCCGCTCCTTAGTTGCCTTTGCTGTGTGTTTAGGGTCACTGTTATGCTGGAAGACCCAACCATGACCCATCTTCAGTGCTCTTACTGAGGGAAGGAGGTTGTTGGGCAAAATCTTGCAATATATGACCCCATCATCCTTCCTTCAATACGGTGCAGTCGTTCAGTCCCCTTTGCAGAAAAGCACCCACAAATCATGTTTCCACCCCCATACTTCAAGGTTGAGATGGTCTTCTTGGGGTTGTACTCATTCTTCTTCTTCCTTCAAACATGGTGAGTGGAGTTGATACCAAAAAGCTCTAGTAAGGACTCATCTGACCACATGAACTTCTCCCATGCCTCCTCTGGATCATCCAGATGGTCACTGATGAACTTCAAATAGGCCTGGACATTTGCTGGCATGAGCAGGGGGACCTTGCGTGCCCTGCAGAATTTTAATCCATGATGGCATAGTGTGTTACTAAGGGTCTTTTTTGAGACTGTGGTCCCAGCTCTCTTCAGATCATTGACCAGGTCCCCCCATGTAGTTCTGGGCTGATTTCTGACCTTTCTCAGAATCATCCTTACCCCATGAGGTGAGATCTTGCATCTAGCCCCAGACCGAGGAAGACTGTCTTGTGTTTTGTCCATCAATTTCTTGTGTTTCTTCCTTTTCTAATAATTGCACCAACAGTTGCTGCCTTCTCACCAAGCTGCTTGCTTATTGTCCTGTATTTCATCCCAGCTTTGTTCAGGTCTACAGTTTTGTCCCTGGTGACCTCTCCATTCTTTGTTGGTGGGAAAACTTGCACAATCTGCAGTGTATCAAATACTTATTTTCCCCACTTTATGTGTGCACACAGCCAAATGTTTACAATCCCAACTGACAAACAATGCAAAGACCACGAGAATGATTGAGGTGGAGTTGTCAAACAAAGTGCCAAATTTCAAAGTTACTTTCCTCTTGTCATTCAATTTCAGTCTTTAGACCAACTTAGATCGTCTCAGATGTGTCAGTCACACTCCTACTCAAAAGGAAACACAGCAATCTTAATGCAATATAAATGTGCAGTGCAGTGTTTCTGATTCTTCTTCTGCAAACAAAAGGTATGTTTATACCATGAATGCACTCATACCTGTAAAATGAAAGCAAGATTGAAACATGCAGTTCAAAGTAAGTAGAGGTGACTGATCTTTTGTAAAATTGTTACAAAAGAGACACACAGTGTGCCTGCAGGGCAGATGGAAACATTATTATTGTGTGATGGACCGGGCTAACTCAAAATCAAACACCTTTATTTTGCAGTGTGATGTAAAGTGTGTATCTCAAACCCAAAGACACAAAAATAGAACAGTGTGTTTGTGTATTTATTTGTGCAAGATTACAAGATGACAGAGGATTACACTCACAAAGTGGTAGTATTGGCATGAGTAGTCAGAACAGAGACTGCAAGACTATACAAAAAGTTTGAAAATGGGGGCGTGGGGGGTCATTTACATTTCAGCCAATCACTTTGATTTATGCTTTGCTAACCTTGAACACCTTCTGACTAAACCTTCCATTTGGTGGGAAGACGTCAGTACTGTGAGACTGTGTTGTACCACAATGATCGGAAGACTGGCTGCTTTGATTCTTCTTTGTACAACATGTAAGTTACTTAAACCTACTGTGAGAGCTGTGCAACACTGTAACATACTGTTGTTGCACCATAACATATTTGATCATTTCTGAAATGTTGCGTATAATAACCAGCATATACATATTTCATCGATTTTGTCATCTTATATTAATTGCAGTTTACTGTTTCTTTTCTTCAGCCATGCTTCGTACTGCAGAGGTTCCTCATCTGATCTCTTTGACTACACTTGAACTTGGAGCCAGTGCCACTTTTCACTGTCCGTTCTCTGAGGAGAAAGACAGATTCTTCCACTGGTATAAGCAGTCTCTTGGGAAAATGGTCCAAACAGTAGGTATAGGGGTTTATGGCAAAATAGATCTAGTTAGGCCATTTAGTAACGCACGTTTCCGAATCCATACAACAAATGATAGCTGCAGACTCACTATCAATCACATAAACAAAGAGGATGAAGCAACATACTTCTGTCAAAGCGGTACCGAGTTTTTACAACATTTTGTTAGAGGATTCTTCTTGGCTGTAAACGGTAATATATTTAGGTGCTGTTTTGTTTTCTGTCAATAATTACCAACATTCTCAGCCTGGCAAATAACTGAGTTTATTAATTCACAATGTTCACACTCTGCTCTTAATACATCACACAGATTATAAGCAGCAGACATCTGTCTACGTGAAACAAACTCCAAAGATATCATCGGTCCAAATGAGAGACACGGTGACCCTCCAGTGTTCACTGCTCACCAAGAACAAAGAAAACAGCACCCAGTGTCCTGGTGACCACAGTGTGCACTGGTTCAAAGATGGATCAGGAGAACACCACCCAAGTATCATTTATAGTAATTTTATTAATAGAAACAGCACTGATGAGGAAAATACGAGGAAAGGTTGTGTGTACCATCTCTCCAAAATGATACACAACTCCTCTGACGCTGGGACTTATTACTGTGCTGTGGTCACATGTGGACAGATCCTGTTTGGTGAAGGAACTAAAGTGGAGACAAGTACGTATTCACAAATATTTCATGCATCTTAACCAGGCAGGTTGAACTTGATTTGTCATTAGGCCTTCTTCGTCGTTCGATTGGTGAATTTAAGACAAGCCACTCTTAACAGATCGTAAAATCCTGTTTATCTATTTAGCAAGCCATATTTATTGAATTTGGGCTAATTATATCCTTATTTTGAGTGGGGGATAAAAAATGTAAATATGCAGCCAAGAGTATCTTGCAGTACAAAATATAATTCACTGTGTAGAACATGTTAGCCTTTGATGCCTCAAACAGCTGTTGTGACAAAAAAAATCTAAAAGGTGAAATAAGCAAAGAGGTTATATTAGTGTTTCTTTTTTGTTTGTTTGCTTTTTGAAAATTTCTCCTACTAGTGCAGTGACTGTTATCACAGGGATTGCACTAATAATATAGATATATATAGATAGATATATATATAGATATATATATATATATATATATATATATATATATATATATATATATATATATATATATATATATATTTAAATATTTAAATTAAACCAGGAAAAACACATTGAGATTAAAATCTCTTTTTCAAGAGTGTCCTTATGATAAAATGATTTCTGAGCTACTCAAATCATAATGGACCTAACAAACCTTTGGGTCCATTATGATTTCAAAGACAGTGATATTATCTGTGAGCTTAGAAAAGTTACACTCACTGGTCACTTTATTAGGTACACCTTGCTAGTATTGGGTTGATCATGATTAAGGTCCATATTTACATGATGGTGTCTCACAGTTTCTGCAGATTTATTTCCTGTATGTCTGTAATGTAAATCTCCTCTTCCACCACATCATAAATGGAGCTCTACTGGATTGAGATCTGTTGATTGTGGAGGCCATTTGAGTACAATGAACTCACTGAGCACAGCTGTGACTGAAGAATGTGTCTCAGAGCAGACTGTCTCTCAGTGGGAAGGTCAGTGGTTTGGTCCACAAGCCTCCAGTGTGCATGTTGAAGTATCAGGCAAAATACTGAGCCCCAGGTTTCACCCAGTGTATCCATCAGAGTGTGTGTGCGTTAGTGATGGGTCGGTCGCGAATGAGCTGGCTCTAAGAGGCTGATAGTGAGCCTTTTCTTTTTTCTTTTCGTTGTTTTTTTTTTTTTATTTGTTTTGTTTTGTGAAAATCACACATGATTGGTTAAGATGTGTGGCAGAATCTGCGTGTCTACACGGAGCACACCACACCACACAGTGAGTCCACACAGATCAAACACAGAGGGAGCGTCTCCTGCAAAGTTTGCTCAGAGCAAGAGGAAGTTTCCCTTTACATAGAGGCTACATGCAGGAATGGTGAGGAAAAGTAATTCATTTTACACATTTTTTCAACTACAATCTGAGGAGCCGTTTAAGAGCCGTGTGTTTGGGCGAATGAGGCTTGTAGTGCATTCAGTGCTCAGTTCAAGAAGAAAAGCATCAGTGCATTTACCGTTATCATGTTCAAGATAGCATTTGTGACATCACCTTATGAAGACTGGTGCACTGTGGTCATAATACTCAGGTAGGCTGTGGTGTCTAAATGATGTTCAGCTAAAACTACGGGGGTCCTTGAAATAAAATTCAAAATATTTTATTTATTCCATATTTGGGGTTTTATTTTGCTACAGTATTTAAATGTGGGGATAATACATACAGCCCACACCAATATAAAACTACAACCAGCCTGAATGTCGCAGCAGAAATCAAGACTCAACAGACCAGGTAAGATTTTTTCAGGCTTTTAGTCCTAAATTTTGGTGAACTCGTGAATTGTAGCTTTTCCACTGTTGAGTATCAGAAGTGGCAAACACTGTGATCTTCTGCTGCTGTAGCCCATTTGCTTCAAGGTTTGTCCATTCAAAAATACTTGTCTGCATACCTTGCTTGAAATGAGTGGCTATTTTAGTTTCTCTTGCCTTCCTATCAGTTCAGAGGAGTCTGGCCATTCTCCTATGACCTCTGGCATCAACAAGGAATTTTCTCCCAGAAAACTGCTGCTCACTGGATTTTTTCTAAGTTCCATTTCTATTCTCTGTAAACCCTGGAGATGACTGTGTGGGAAAATCCCAGTAGATCAGTAGTTTCTAAATTATTCACAACTTCTTGTCTGATACCAAAAACCATTCCACGTTCAGAGACACTTAAATTACATTTAATTCTAATTTTGATGCTTCATTTGAATTTCAGCAGATCATCTTGACAATGAATACATGTGTAAATGCATTTAATTACTTCCATGTGACTGGCTGAATAGATAGCAGCATTAGCAGTTATACAAATGCCCCTAATAAAGTGGACACGAGTATATTTGTGAAGTCAGGAATCCCCATGTTGTCGAGCAACATGGACTACACAAAAAAATTAAATGAAAAAAATGTGATTACAAATTAAGTCAATGCTTTCAAACTTCATACTACTGTATCGCACCATAACACATCTGCCAAGCAGGTCTGATGAGCAAAAAACAAAGACAAATAGAAATTCAGCTCAACTTTTTAGTGGGATATTGAGTTTTCTGCCAAAAAAAATGCTTCCATATTACTAAAAACAAGACAAGATTTTGTTGAAAAGAAAGAAAGTTAAGCAGTTTTGTATTACCAGCAAGTGATGTTGCTGTCAAATGTTTGCCCCAAACCTCCAAATCAAGAATACTTTTTGCTAAAACTTAACCTTACTGTTAGTGGAGTAATCTTTTTTTGCTGCTTCCAGAACCAGAACTGGACCCAGTTGTTTTCGTTCTCGGAGGGCTGCTGGTCTGCTGTGTGACTGCAATCATCATCCTCATTTCCTGCATAACTCGAGGAAGAAGTTGTTATCATTTCAAAGGTTGATCATAGTCATTTTTATATTAGTTATATGATTCTACTGCAGTGATTTTTATTGTGATCCTCTATGTTTTTTCTTTATGTAAAAACACATTTTCTAAATCAATTTTCAGCTTCCAGTAGTTTTTGAATGTTGCGTCAAGTTTATAGATATACACATACTGATATATCAGCCGTGACTTTCTGAAACCTTTGCTTTTGTTAACAGGAGCAACAAGTGTTTCCCATCATCAGAGACATAACAAGTCAAATGCAGATCAATCAAACGATTTGGTAAATATGATTTTTTTTGTGATTACGGTTTATGTTACATTACAAATGTGTTTTCCACCCTTTGCTCTGCCTTACCAAACACTAACAAAACATTTATAAAAATCAAAGCCAGAACAAAAGAATATATAGCTTGACAATAATACACTTCACTGTGAGCCTAGTCTAGCATATAAAGCTTAGTATCTGAAAGATTAGTTTCTCTCTGAGCTTAAAGCACAATCTGAGCTGCGAAAGATTGAGAGGTTTACACTGATTGAAAACAAAATTTAGTAGGTAAGATTTGGCATTTCATTCAGCAAAATTTGGGTCATTAACAAACATATTTTTGCAGGATAATGAAGCAAAGGCTGTTAACTATGCATCACTGGATTTCTCTACAAGGAAAGTGAGACAAGGGAAGAGGAAGAGGAGTGAGCACACAGAGTGTGTGTACTCTGTCGTCAGAGCAGAAGATCAAAACCAGCAGCAGGTCTCTCTTTAGGCAGCGCACAAAAGAAATCCTGCTCAGAGGAGCTCTGCTCGCTTAGTCATTTCATCATTTGACTTGTAACAGATTATTTCAATCTGCCACCATATTACACTAAGAAACAGTCAATCACCAAATTACATGATGATTTGATGTATCCTTGAGCATATGGGATTTTAAAGGAAACATTTAACTGGTCTTCTTATATAGAGCAACGGTTCAATCATAGTAGACTTACATGAAAATGAGTTTGTTTAATGTGGCACTAACGAGGATAAAGCCTAAATTTGTGTTTTGGTTTCACTTCCTGTTGGATGGATTTCATTATTTTCAGAACACATTTGTTTCCCAGTAATAGTTCACACCGGCAACATCAGTTTGCAACAGGAAAACCCCACAAGTTTTATTTATTGACACATAGTTACTTATCATATATAAAAATTATTTACAATCTCAGACGCATAAAGTTTTCTGTACAGGTCCCAAAAAAGAAAAAAAAATGTATTTTGTGAACACCTGACGGAAACGGTTGAAAAATACAAAGTGGTCACAAAATAAAACAGCATTTTAGAAGTTTCTGTGCATATTTAAAATAGAATACCTTTATTGTTATTATACAGGATGTCCAAAGAGATTGGATATTTCTGTATTTCTATGACAACAGCCACAAAACAGAAAGAGTGAAGAAACTATGATGCATTCATTTTTACAATATGAAGTAAAAATAGACTATTGCCTTGTAGTTGTTCCAAAACAAATTTCCTGTCTGATCATGTGCCTGCTTTCACACATACATCATTTAAATGTTTTCACACAGAAATACAAGCATTAGTGTTTTTCAAGCCTCATTTTTTCCATATTCAAAAGCTCTGACATCAGAGTAAATGCAGATCATCTCTGTTGCTCTGGTGTGCCGTCTCTCTCCTTTGCCAGCTTTTCTCTTGGTAAATGTTGGTGCAGCATAAGTCATTGAGTCCTCCTCTCTCTGAGGAAACACATCAATATATTATCAATTTGTATGAACATCCACTAATAAAAGCTGGTGATATATAATCTTTATCTTTCTATTTCTTACTTGCTGAATTTGCCGTTTTGCCCTGGTTGTTTTCGTATTTGTTTGCAGAGAAACAGCAGCTGGATAAAAACCATCTGAAATAAATGAAATGATTATAAATAAACATGAGCAATAAAGACTTCATTGCAAATTAGTATACTGTAACTTTTCTCAATACTGTTTGATAAATGAATGTAGAAGTTACTCCTCTTACCTGAAGTGTTGGATCTTTGTTTGATGGTATAAATGAGGACGGTTATAACAATCAGGCAAATGCTGAGAGCAACGCACAGCAGAAACAGAATTGTGTTGGTATTCTGCAGATTCCAGTGGTGCACGACTGAAATTATATCGTAAAAAGTGCTTATTTCATGCGAACTAAGATTAAATGTAATAATATCTAGAATTTATGTATATAAGTTCGTCAGGTGCTTCATAATGTGATGTTATTTCCTCCTTCACTTAATTGCACTGTAGTCAATATTAAATAAAATATGTACATTCATTATCATTATTGAAAAAAAAAACCTACCTTCAACATCCAGTTTAGTTCCATTTCCAAAAAATATCTCTCCACATGTGGCCACAGCACAGTAATAAATTCCAGTATCAGAGGAGCTGATGTTCTTGGGGAAGCTGTAGACACATTTCTGTTGGGAAGGAGCCTCAGGACTCTGCTCACAGTCGTAACCACTGGTTCCATGAGCATAAATTAAACTGGCATGAGTGTCATCTGGTTTGGCTCGGTACCAGTACACACTGTGAGCCTCTGTGCATGTTTTATTCTCAGAATTAGAGAGTACTGAACACTGCAGAGTTACTGGGTCTCCTGGATGGAGGAGATCAGATAGAAAGTCTTGAGTGACAGAACTGATGCCAGTTTCTGGTCCTATGAAATAAAAATACACAAAACATGTTATATTAAATTCAGTGAAATAAAAAATTCAAAGATGTTGTAAAAATGTGCATTTAGGAACTATGCAGATTTAATATGTAAAATTTCTTATAAAAATGTAAAAAACAAAATTTTGTTCTTGTGTTCTTGAGGCATTGCACGTACCTTTGATTCTGAGAAAAGTTCCTTTCAAAAATGTCATCTTGCGCTCTGTTACTTTTATGCAGTAATAGACAGCAGTATCATTTAACTGTGCTCTGTTCATGTGCAGAACAAAAGCTCCAGGCTCTTGCTTTGTTGTAATATGATGAGTTGTTTCAATAATCTCACCATTGTGAGATATTGTTGATCCTAAAAATTCAGGGAAGGTCTGAGAAACAAGTCTGATCCAAAATAAGTTTGTTGAAAGCCAAAAATGATCCCGGGAACAATTCAGAGTCACATTTTGCCCGACAGCAACAGTTTTTGTGTCAAAGATCTGATGATCTGAGCATCCTGAAAATTAAGATCAAAACAGAACGATGATTAACCACACAGATAATCCTTTATATTATTACAAGATGATGAGAGTACAGTGACTCTGAATTCTGTACTTACGCCCAATATTGACTAGGAGCAGCACATAAAAAATGATCAGCATTTTCAGATCAGACGGCAGGTGACTGAATCTGCATTATGAAGAAATTTGTCTACATTTAATCATATCAAATGGGAGGGAACAATTTTTAGTGCAATCTGATTGGCTTCTCACTGTAGTGGCACTTCTCAGCACTACCACAATGGAAACAGGCCAAGACAAAAGTCTGAACACATGAAAACAACACCAGCAACACACTTTTATTTATGTCTGATTCTCATGTTGGTTTTCTTTTAGTGGCCTGTTTACAGTAAACAGATACAACATTTTCCTCATACAGAATTAAAAACAGGAAAACTTACAGTAGTATCACCCTGGTGACATGGTGTGTAATGTTAATGACAATAGATGAGACACTTAAGTTACCTACATGAAAAAAAACAACAATGAAAAAGGTGCTTGGGTGGAGGTGCTTTGCAAAGCAGCAAAGAGTAGGCAGACTAAACCAAATTAAATAATATGAGCCACAGAAGGATGTCAGCTGAGGCCATGTGCAGATGTGGGCTTACATGAGATCAGTTGTTACTGGGACTGTGGGCTGAGCATGCCTTTTCTCATTCTCATATTCATGCAGTATATTAACCCCGACCATAACCTGTCATGGCGTGTGTGTGGCAGGCAGGATCGGACCCCAGGATGCAGACTCATAAATCAGGACTTAGAGGATTTATTGGGAAAACATAACAGGAACCAGAACACAGCTAGGCAGGGGCTGGACAGATGCCAAAACTAAACTAAAGTAACTACAGAGAAGGAACATACACAACGAGGGAACACTGAAGACGACGCGACCAGAAACAGATGAACACTGAGGGCTTAAATACACAGCAGGTAATCAGGGCAAGAGGAAACAGCAGGGAGCAACAGGTGAAGCAAATGAAACTAATAACAGGGGTTAGCAAAACTAGACACAAAGCACAGGGAACACAAGACTGTCAAAATAATACAGGAAGTGACTAACCAAGGTGCACACAGACTACATACGGGGAACTGGCACACAGACACGGGGCAGAGACGCAGACTAGTCACAACACTAGGAATAACTCAACATGAAAACACAGGAGGTCAGGGACAAGACATCAGGACAAAACAGACAAGACCATGGAGCAGGGGAGACAGAGACAAAGGGAACAAGATCAAAACACACTGGGAATTAAACACTCAGGGAAAATAAACTAAAAAACACAAAACGCTGGGCAGACGGCCCAGGACCATGACAGCACCCCCCCCTCAAAGGCCGGCACCCGACGGCCAAAACAGGAAACAAAACCAGACCAGGGAGGGAGGCGGGGGACCAGGACGGAGGGACCGGAACAAAAACAAAACCAGGCAGGGAGCAACAAAGGCAGGGAGCAAAACATCAAATCACAAGGTTAGAACAAAAACAGCAGGGGCACAAGGCCGGGACAAAGTCCAAAAACAGGGACAAAACACAGGGATGAGAAAAAAAAAAACTGGATGAAACAAAAAGCGACGGCACAAGGCCGGAGAGCTCCAATGTCCAAAACAGGGGGTCAAAACAAGAAACAGTTCAGGAGCTATGACAAAAACAAACAAAAAGAGCAACGGCCAGGGGGAACAAACAGTCCATAGTTCAGGGGGCCGTCCAGGCCAAGGGGCCAAAAAGCAGAGTCCAAACCTCTCAGGCGGGCGACCGCGGCTCCAGCGGCGGCGACGAGGAGTCGTGGCAGGGGGCCGACCGCGGCACCAGCGGCGGCGACGAGGAGTCGTGGCAGGGGGCCGACCGCGCTCCAGGCGGCGGCGGCGACGAGGAGGCGAGGCAGGGGGCCGACCGCGCTCCAGGCGGCGGCGGCGACGAGGAGTCGAGGCAGGGGGCCGACCGCGCTCCAGGCGGCGGCGGCGACGAGGAGTCGAGGCAGGGGGCCGACCGCGCTCCAGGCGGCGGCGGCGACGAGGAGTCGAGGCAGGGGGCCGACCGCGCTCCAGGCGGCGGCGGCGACGAGGAGTCGAGGCAGGGGGCCGACCGCGGCACCAGCGGCGGCGGCGACGAGGAGTCGAGGCAGGGGGCCGACCGCGGCACCAGCGGCGGCGACGAGGAGACGAGACTGGGGGCCGACCGCGCTCCAGGCGGCGGCTGCGGCGAGGAGACGAGACTGAGGGCCGACCGCGCTCCAGGCGGCGGCGGCGGCGAGACGAGACTGAGGGCCGACCGCGCTCCAGGCGGCGGCGGTGACGAGGAGACCAGACTGGGGGCCGACCGCGCTCCAAGCGGCGGCGGCAAGACGAGGCAGGAGGCTCGAACTGAGCCAGACGCTCCAACTGAGCGTAACCCTTGGGCTTCAAACACGGCTCCGACTGAGCCGGACCCTTGGGCTGAACGGGGCCTACAAGGTGAGGCTCCGAATGTGCAGGCTGGGTCTGCGGTGTAGGGCACACAGCTGCTTCACTGAGCAGCTGAGGCTGCTTGGGGGATGGACCAGGTGCATGTGATGGTGGGTGCGTGGAAGCTGACACTATGGAGGGCGAGGGAGCTGACACTATGGAGGGCGAGGGAGCTGACACTATGGAGGGCGAGGGAGCTGACACTATGGAGCTGACACTATGGTGGGCGAGGGAGCTGACACTATGGAGGGCGAGGGAGCTGACACTATGGAGCTGACACTATGGAGGGCGAGGGAGCTGACACTATGGAGGGCGAGGGAGCTGACACTATGGAGGGCGAGGGAGCTGACACTATGGAGGGCGAGGGAGCTGACACTATGGAGGGCGAGGGAGCTGACACTATGGAGGGCGAGGGAGCTGACACTATGGACTCTGACTGCAGGGAGGCTGAGGGAACTAGGGGGAACGAGGGACCAGGAATGGAAGCACAGGAGGGAATTAAGGAAACTAAGGGGACCTGAGAGACTAAGGGAGCTGGGGGAACTAAGGCTGACACTGAGGGAGCTGACACGGAGGGAGCTACACTGCAAAAATTACCTGTCTAAATATAAGGAAAAAACTACTTAATTTGGAAAGATTCAGACTATAATCAAGTTAAATATTCTGCCAGTGGATTGAGATAATTACACTTGATAAGATTTCTTGAAATAAGACAAAATATCTAGTCTTTAGACAAGTGAGAAATAACTTAAAAGTTGTGAAACACTCATTCGAAGTCAAATATTAAGTCAAATAAACTCAAAACTAGCCTGCCAATGCTTCTTTCAGTGTTTTTTTCTTTCTCACTTTGAGAGAAAAACTCTTAAAACAAGAGGAACTAACAGATGTTCTTCTGAATTCAAGAATTGCTAATTCTACGTATTCTGTCTTAAAATAAGAAAGCATTTACACTAAATGAATCCAAAAACACAGTACAATACACAACAGCCTTTATTTAAATTGCTTCTGCAAATAGCAACAATAGTTTACAGCATTGCACACATGAATGTGCAAAACAAACCATTTTGAGGTTGTAATGCAAGTAATGCTATACATTATACATGGTGTCATTGAACTAATAGTAACTTTCAATTACAGCTAAAAACTGGTAAAACTAATTAACTGTATCAACATTTAAAGCTACTGAAACTCACATTATAAAGCAGAACATTTGAAGAACAGATGATGTGTTTGTATTAGATAAACAAAAATGAAGAATTTAAATGTCTTTTTTACAGCTCTTATGTCAGGTTAAAACTTTCCAACACAGACTTGTGTACCTGAACAACTCTACTCCTGAATAAAAGCCTTCCACTCTGCCATGGCTTTTTTGTATGAGCCTGTTGTGTCTCGCTCATGGATACTGTCCTTTAACACTTCAGTCTGAATGACAGAAGGGTTGCCACACACTTTGGATATGTGAGATGCAAAGTGTAGTAGTATGCCATCAGATACAGCAAACCTTGACAGAGGTCTTCTTTGGCAAATGTGGTGATGGGTGTGGTTCCAATTGCCATAATACAGTGGGACCCATCAAAGAACAAAACAGGGCTGAAGAGAGATCTCCTCTGAAGGTAGAGGGCTGGATCTTCTGCTGGCTAAGAAAAAAGGACAAAACAGAGAAGAGAGACATTAAAAAACTAGCTGAGCAGTCAAACTACTGAGAGACACACACATTATATTTTATTTATATATATATATATATATATATATATATATATATATATATATATATATATATATATATATATATATATAGATATATATATATATATATATATATATATATATATATATATATATATATATATATATATATATATATATATATATATATATATATATATATATATATATATATATATATATGAATGAGCACAATCATAAAATACATGTGGTGCAGCTCATCTTAATATCATTTTCTGTTTCTTTAGGTTGAAAAATGCCCTACAGAAAATGTCAAATATGCCTGCCAATGAAATAACTATGACAAGAATAACTTGTCTCTTGGTCACTGTTAGTAGTCATTCTCTACATACTTTGGGAAATGACAGAGATACTGCAACTGCAATGGTTTAAATCTGTTATTACTTCCAGTTTGTTTTTGTGAATTTTTATGATTTTGATGAAGATTTGTGAATTTTAGTTTAATTAGTTATTTTTAATCAATTTATTAGTGTTTCCTGTAGACATTGGTCTGTATTTGTATTTTGGCATGCCACACTGTCCTCTGACCAACATAGTGCTACAGAAATTTCAGTATCAATTTTCAAATGTAAATTCTATTATTTTTAGGAGCAGAGATGCTTAAAAAGGACCAAATAAATTGCCAAAATGCAAAGTGAAAGCCCTTGCAGACATACATTGCCTACTTTCCTTCGGGATCAATAAAGTATCTATATATTAACTGATAACAATATGAACAAACTCTGACCTGAAGGACATGAAGCAATGCCTCACTGGCATGTTCCAGCTTCTTGGGTGGCGCAGTTGGTGAGGGGAAGAGTGTAGGGAGTGCCCTAAACAGGGCTATGTTGTACTCCACTGGAACAAAATAAATCAATGTTTAATTCAATCCTAAATTACCTAAATTTGATTGGCAACTTAATCTTGAGACCACAGAAAATAAGGCGTCACCATGAACAGCACTATTATTCCAGTTTTATTTAATCAGCACTATCATACACAATCATATACATATTTATGTCTCTGAAAACAGCTACATGATGTATTAAAGATAGCACAAAGACTAACCTCTATTTTGGTTCATCGGTGGCTTTAACACCTTCTTCCAAAGACCATAAAACTGAACCATGGAGCAGAAGTCCTCCCATCTTGCCTTTACTTCAGTTATGAATTTGTTGTTGTTCTTATCCAGGATCCGCTGTAGCTCATCCATCACCTATGGTGCAGGTGTAAATGTTAAAACCTGCACCAGTGCTTGCTTTGTAGGAAAGCCACAATAAAAAGTAAGTCACTTACATTGTGAAGCTCCTTGAAACATGGATATGCCTCTAGAATCTTTGTTGGAGGTGTTTGTTTAGGTGAAGACCTAGTTCCTGCTTCACCAGGGCCAGCTTTGTCTGGTAAGGTGGAATAGTCCTCCTAAGAAAATAATTCAAAACATAAATATTGTAGGTGTTACAAACAAAACTGCACTACGCATTTTTAGATCAAAGGCAGCAAAAACTTGCCTCTTTGTGAAGATGAGCCCACAACTGTTTCCTCCTGAGAAAGTTTTCTGGACCAGGAAAAAGATCTCTTAAATCATCATGACTGAGGGTGTGGATTAAAACCTCATCTATGTTGGCAGCTGTAAAGAGAGGTCAAATAGTAACAAACCTTTTAGAGTTAAAAAACTTGGACCTTTTAAATTTAATGGTATTCAACTTGACAGGGCAAATTAAAAACCAAATTGTCCTCTTACTGTTTTATCTCCCATCTACAAATAAATGTAAATACAATAAAATTTTGACATTTGGGTGTTTTGAAATGAAACAGTGGAAGATGTGCTGTGATTTATTGCCTATGTTGTGGCTGTGGATTTTTACTACATAAAATGTTACACTGCAGCTTTGTAAATATTGTAAATAAATGTGTTAATGATGGGCCAACAAAAGCCTAAGCGACTTATTACTGAGAGGCCTTAAAATAAGCTTTCACATCTAAAAATGGTTATGAAATATACAATGTGATCTCAAACAGTGTCTCAGTGATACAATTTAGCCTAAAATGCATGTAAAGTAACTAGTTTAAGGATTTAGTAACTAAGTAAGAAATAAAAGAAATATATTCTAAAAACAAGTTTCATAATCTTACACATTCAGCTCCTGCTTAGCATATCACTCTCAAAACAAGAACAAAAATACTTTTTGGCTCAATGTAAGATTATTAGACTTAGATAGACAGCCAATTTTTGCAGTGTAGGAGTGTGGAAGCTGAGGACGGGGAAGCTGACACTGGGGAAGCTGACTGCGGGAGAGGTGAGGGGACCGAAGCTAACTGCGGGGAAACTGGAGTCGGGGGAGCAGGAGCAGAGGAGACTGGGACTGAGGCTGCAGGGGGAACCACAACTAAAGGAGCTGAGGGACCAGAGGAGGGAACAAAGGGGACCAAAACTGAAGGGACTGAAGCTAAGGGAGCTGGCACCAGGGGCCGCGTGGAAGCAGGCCGGGCGCTAGGGAGAGCCGGCCGCGTGGAAGCAGGCCGGGCGCTAGGGAGAGCTGAAGGGACTACGGGGACCTGAGGGACTGAGGGACCAGAAGTGGGAGTAGAGTAAGGGACTACGGGGACCTGAGGGACTACGGGGACCTGAGGGACTACGGGGACCTGAGGGCACGGAGGAAACCGAGGAGACTGCGACTAGAACTGAAGATGAAACTAAACTGATTGGAGAGACCAAGGGATTTAAGGGAAGTGACGCCACTGAAGGGGGCAAAGCTGAAGCACTGGCTGTGGGGACCGGGGAAGCTGACTGGACTGAGGTGACTGAGGAAGAGGGGACTGAGGTGACTGAGGACAAGGGGGCTGAAGCTGAGGAGGAAGAGGGGACTGAGGTGACTGAGGACGAGGGGGCTGAAGCTGAGGAGGACGAGGGGACTGAGGTGACTGAGGACGAGGGGGCTGAAGCTGAGGAGGACGAGGGGACTGAGGTGACTGAGGACGAGGGGGCTGAAGCTGAGGAGGACGAGGGGACTGAGGTGACTGAGGACGAGGGGGCTGAAGCTGAGGAGGACGAGGGGACTGAGGTGACTGAGGACGAGGGGGCTGAAGCTGAGGAGGACGAGGGGACTGAGGTGACTGAGGACGAGGGGGCTGAAGCTGAGGAGGACGAGGGGACTGAGGTGACTGAGGACGAGGGGGCTGAAGCTGAGGAGGACGAGGGGACTGAGGTGACTGAGGACGAGGGGGCTGAAGCTGAGGAGGACGAGGGGACTGAGGTGACTGAGGACGAGGGGGCTGAAGCTGAGGAGGACGAGGGGACTGAGGTGACTGAGGACGAGGGGGCTGAAGCTGAGGAGGACGAGGGGACTGAGGTGACTGAGGACGAGGGGGCTGAAGCTGAGGAGGACGAGGGGACTGAGGTGACTGAGGACGAGGGGGCTGAAGCTGAGGAGGACGAGGGGACTGAGGTGACTGAGGACGAGGGGGCTGAAGCTGAGGAGGACGAGGGGACTGAGGTGACTGAGGACGAGGGGGCTGAAGCTGAGGAGGACGAGGGGACTGAGGTGACTGAGGACGAGGGGGCTGAAGCTGAGGAGGACGAGGGGACTGAGGTGACTGAGGACGAGGGGGCTGAAGCTGAGGAGGACGAGGGGACTGAGGTGACTGAGGACGAGGGGGCTGAAGCTGAGGAGGACGAGGGGACTGAGGTGACTGAGGACGAGGGGGCTGAAGCTGAGGAGGACGAGGGGACTGAGGTGACTGAGGACGAGGGGACTGAAGCTGAGGAGGACGAGGGGACTGAGGTGACTGAGGACGAGGGGGCTGAAGCTGAGGAGGATGAGGGGACAGAGACTAAAACTGAAGATGAAGGGACTGGAGGTGAAACTAAACTGACCAAAGGGATCACAGAAAGAGAGACCACTGGAGGGAGCAAAGCTGAGGCAGGGAGAACTAGAGCGGCTGGAGCTACTGCTGACTGAGGGCGAGCAGGCTGAGAGCTAGGGCGGGCTGGAGCTTCTGCTGGCTGAGAAGAAAATACAGGGGCTGGCTGAGACGGGAGTAACTGGGGAGGAGCTGGAGCTATAGCTGAATGAGACGGGAGTAACTGGGGAGGAGCTGCTGCAGGCGGCGTGGGTGGCTGAGGCTGAGGTGCTGAGGTGGGAAGAGCTAGCACCGGGGAAGCTGAGCCCAGGAGAGCTACAGAGGCTGGCAGAACCTGGGGCTCCTGGAGATGAGCTGGGGTCACAGCTGACTGGGGAGAATGAGAACGAGCTGGCAGCGTGGGAGCAGACTGAGGGAGGGCTGGCTGCGTGGGAGCAGACTGAGGGAGAGCTGCTGGAGCTGCTGCTGACTGAAGTGGCTGAGGGGTGACTGTTACAAGCGGCGTTGGTGACTGAGGCGCTGGTGCTCCCACCCGCGGAACAGAAGCGGGTGCAGGAGCATGAGGCACAGAGGATGGAGCGTCAGGGTTGAGTCCAGGTGTGAAACACAGTCTTTTCTTTAGCCGGTTTATTGGAAACAGTCACCTTGGGAGACACGGAGGGGAAAGTGAGGGCTGCGGAATGAAGTATTTGTTCCGCATAACACTGGGTTAGCCGGGGCAAGGAATCCATAAGCCAGGTGTGTTCTGTCAACATGTCATGTATCCTGTGGGCGATGGTATTCCCCAGCTCCTCACTGGGTAGCCGGAACCACAGGATACAGAGCTTGGATGCCTTGTTGCAAATGTCTGATCTGGCTGTCAAGGACGGTGGAGCAGTGTGGTTAATCATGTCTGACGAGCCGGGGAAAGGAGGGACAGATTCAGTGGTGGAGTCGGAAGTGGTTGAAAACTGCAGAGAGTCCATTGTCATTTTATCCCTGGCTGCTGGCTCCGTTCGGCTTTTATAGCGCCGGGAATTCCGCTTACGTGCCGGCGTAGCGGGTCGTGAAGGAGGTGTGCTGGGGCATGACGAGGCCGGTGGAGGCGAATCTGATGCCAGGGAGAACCCGCCCAGCTTAATCCCTAAAGGCTGGGGCAGAGGTGGGGCAGTGGTATCGAGCGGTTGCTGCAGTGCGGCTGATGAACAGGGCTGTGGCGGCGGAGGTGGAGAGAGCGGCAAGCTCTGACGCGGAGACCCTTTAACCCAGCTGGAGTCTCCCCAAGCGCGGTGAGAGCGGCGGAGCTGTCCCTCGTACTCGGGAGCCAGCCACGGCTTCCTCCTCACCACTTCCTGCAGGTGAGCTTGCACAGCTAGCTGCCGTTCACACAGGTCTGAGTCCGCGGGGTCTTTGAAATGGTCGCGTCGTTCTGTCATGGCGTGTGTGTGGCAGGCAGGATCGGACCCCAGGATGCAGACTCATAAATCAGGACTTAGAGGATTTATTGGGAAAACATAACAGGAACCAGAACACAGCTAGGCAGGGGCTGGACAGATGCCAAAACTAAACTAAAGTAACTACAGAGAAGGAACATACACAACGAGGGAACACTGAAGACGACGCGACCAGAAACAGATGAACACTGAGGGCTTAAATACACAGCAGGTAATCAGGGCAAGAGGAAACAGCAGGGAGCAACAGGTGAAGCAAATGAAACTAATAACAGGGGTTAGCAAAACTAGACACAAAGCACAGGGAACACAAGACTGTCAAAATAATACAGGAAGTGACTAACCAAGGTGCACGCAGACTACATACGGGGAACTGGCACACAGACACGGGGCAGAGACGCAGACTAGTCACAACACTAGGAATAACTCAACATGAAAACACAGGAGGTCAGGGACAAGACATCAGGACAAAACAGACAAGACCATGGAGCAGGGGAGACAGAGACAAAGGGAACAAGATCAAAACACACTGGGAATTAAACACTCAGGGAAAATAAACTAAAAAACACAAAACGCTGGGCAGACGGCCCAGGACCATGACATAACCCAAACCTAAGCAAGTATTTTTGGTGAACACAAAACCAAAAACTGAGTGAAAACTAAAGTAATCAGGAAGTGGGAACAAAGAATAACAGAGTCCACAGTGGGACATGAACTGCAATCTCCTGGTCTACAAACTCTCTCCTCCACCCCTTAACCTCCAAAAACTCTTTGTTGCACTTTCTCTGCCTAAGTTTTATAGATTTTGGCAATACCAGGTTCCCCTCATACAGAAATAACAGTCATGCTGTTGACGTAAATATTGATACAGTAATTGTAAAGCAGAGCTTATGCTAGTAATTATCTTACACTCAATATTACCTTCTGTATAGCCCCTAACATGACATGGTCCAGGTTTAGGTTTGGATCATGGACTGTGTTAATGGGTTATGACAGAGCCTTTATCATACCCTTTCATACACAAACACACATATAATGGCAGCCATCTCTAAGGAAACACTCTGACTGTTGGAACTTTTAGGTATTCCATTTTATCTCCTTTTCACTGACAAACATTTATCTAACAGTCACCTTCTTTTTACCATCATCACTTCAATCAAAGTGGTTAAAACAGTAGAAAACATTGATTGGACACTTTTTAGCTTCTTTTGATTGAGTCCTCAGGATGAATGTAGGTGTTCCTCATGATCAGGAACAACCCACACACTCTCTAAACAATATGGTTTGTGAATGTGAAAGCATACAGTGGGCTGAGCTGTTAGTAAGTTCATACTATGTTAGAATTTCAGATTCAAAAAATATTTTTGTTTCAGAGTTAATAAGCTTTATTTACATGAGCTGCAAGAACAAATGTGAGTAACAGAACAACTGCATGCCAGTTCTGTGTGTTTAATAATAAAATCTCACAATAATTTAGAGTTTTTCTATAGCAATTTTGCAAATTCTGTACTAGTAAAGTTAGATTTGAAGGGGTTTAATGCTCAAACATATGAGTGTGCACACAGACAAACATTTACAATCACTGCTGACAAGCAATGAAAAGATCATGATTGTGGTGGTTTATCACGGGGCTAACACATAGAATAGAATAGAATAGAATAGAATGCCTTTATTGTCATTATACAGGATGTACAATGAGATTGGAGTTTTTTGTTTTTTTTTTTGTCTTTGGAATGTGACAGGAAGCCAGAGTATCCAGAGAGAACCCACGCAGATACGTGGAGAACATTCAAACTTTTCAGTGTCCATTCTCAGAAAAAAAAGACAGATTAAGATTAATTTATTTTTCTATTTGCAAATCCTCAGTCCTGGTCCAAAGACAAAAGTTAAGTTTTGGTTTTGTTTTATACCTTTTGATTTTGATTGGTGTGTGTATGTACAGTTTTAATATTCTGCCAGTGTATGCCCTGCTGGGTTTAATGACTAAGTTATCTGACTGGGCATGGTGACTAAAAGCAATGAAAACCAAATTGCAGCTGGGAGGAAAAATCAGTGCCTGCAGTGTGGAGCTACAGGTGGGGCAGCTGATTAAAACCTGGAGAGACTATTACCACGTTTCCACCGACAAGGTGCAGGTGGTTGTGCCGGTGCCCGTTTTAAGGAACCGACAAACCGCTTAAGAATGAGCCATAATCCATTATGTATTAGTGTGGGCCGTCCCTCGTCTGGAAACTGAAGCCAAAGGGAACAAACATGGCAGAACACACTGTGTCCTTGGCCTGTATTATGATACATGTGGAACCAAACTAAAAACTAGAGTTTCGAGGCTCTTTTAAATCTAGGTGGCATTGGCAACAATAAAGTAACAAGAAAGCTCGTCACTTAGTATGTGACCAGTGTTACAGGAAAACAGCTGTGCAGAATAAGGTTGCTCAACCACAATGCTTTTAAGAGTAAATGGTAAATGGTTGATATAAATTACTGGATTGGATATCGAGAAGGAATAAAAAAAACTTCAATCTGATCCATTAAATAGTGTGTCGCCCACATTAGCTGCATGACAGGTCTCTGTAGTCATCTTCTTCTTGTGGGTTTGCGGTTGACCAAACCAGCTTAGAGCTGCATTACCACCACCTACTGGAATGGAGTGTGGATCAGGTGTTAGAAAAAAACCCCCCCTCAGATTCTATAAAGTTCTCCGTCGCTGCGACGGATTCCCTTTAATACTGAGCGATCATCGCTGACATGTTTTTCCACCCCTCCACCGCTCTCTACCGTGTTTGTGTGTTGTGCTCGCTGTGCTGAGAATTTCAGCTGTTATTTTTTTCTCTACTTCAGCTCCCAGAATGGGTGGCTATAACCGCAGTTGGCTAGCGAGCACCGCCATTAGCACTAGCGATTGTTCTTTACCGGAAGGACACCTTCCCCGTCAAAATATTTTTTATACTTTAATCCCTGATTAGTGACTAAATATAGCCCTGCAGTAGAAATGTATTTGGGAGAATGCTTGTAAATATAAAGCATTACAAGATTACGCTCATGCAGCCCCCAGTTTTTCAGTATAAATTCTGATAACACAACAGCAGCAGTCAGCTGTTTTACGTGCAGTCTATCTGCACAACTGCAAAGAGGTGGAGCCATTATAGGGACGGTGAGCTCAGATGGAGCAGAAGGAAATGTTTTTCTAGCATCCAAAAGAAGCTTTTTACCCTGTAACCACCATTAAACCTTTACTGGGAAACAGCTTGGAGGTCTTTAATCAAGCCCCTGATCATCAAGCAAAGAAAAGAGAACTTTGTAGCTGCTCCATCCACCCTGTTTGTTTCACACAGGGAAAAACTGCAGTACGGAAGTTGAAATATGCAGATGAACTACAAAAGGCACGCTGTGGAAGACATCCAGAGATTAATAATAATTAATGATCAAATACAGAGTGAAGTATAAACAAAGTAAATAAGGTGAATGAAAAGAAACAGTGCATTATGGGAACCCCCCAGCAGCCTAGCCCTATAGCAGTGTAACTAAGGGCTGGTTCAGGGTCACCCGATCCAGCCCTAACTATAAGCTTTATCATAAAGGACAGTTTTAAGCCTAATCTTAAAAATAGAGAGGGTGTCTGTCTCCTGAATCCAAGCTGGAAGCTAGTTCCACAGAAGAGGGGCCTGAAAGCTGAAGGCTCTGCCTCCCATTCTACTCTTAAGTATCCTAGGAACCACAAGTAAGCCAGCAGTCTGAGAGCGAAGTGCTCTGTTGGGGTGATATGGAAGTATGAGGTCTTTGAGCTAAGATGGGTCCTGATTATTCAAGACCTTGTATGTGAGGAGAAGAATTTTAAATTCTATTCTAGATTTAACAGGGAGCCAATGAAGAGAAGCCAATATGGGAGAAATCTGCTCTCTCTTTCTAGTCCCTGTCAGTACTCTAGCTGCAGTATTTTGGATCAGCTGAAGGCTTTTCAGGGAGCTTTTAGGACAGCCTGATAATAATGAATTACAGTAGTCCAGCATGTAAGTAATAAATGCATCAATTAGCTTTTCAGCATCAGTCTGAGAAAGGATGTTTCTAATTTTAGAAATATTGCACAAATGCAAAAAAGCAGTCCTACATATTTGTTTAATATGTGCATTGAAGGACATATCCTGGTCAATAATGACTCCAAGATTTCTCACAGTGTTACTGGAGGCCAAAGTAATGCCATCCAGAGTAAGTATCTGGTTTGACACCATGTTTCTAAGATTTGTGGGACCGAGTACAAGAATTTCAGTTTTATCTGAATTTAGAAGCAGGAAATTAGAGGTCATCCAGGCCTTAATGTCTTTAAGACATTCCTGCAGTTTAACTAATTGATGTGCATCATCTGGCTTCATAGATAGATAAAGCTGAGTATCCTCTGCATAACAATGAAAATTGATGCAATGCTTTCTAATAATACTGCCTAAGGGAAGCATGTATGATGTAAATAGAATTGGCCCTAGAACAGAACCCCGTGGAACTCCATAATTAACCTTAGTGTCTGAAGAAGACTCCCCATTTACATGAACAAATTTGAGTCTATTAGATAAATATGATTCAAACCACTGCAGTGCAGTACCTTTAATACCTATAGTATGCTCTAATCTCTGTAATAAAATGTTATGGTCAACAGTATCAAAAGCTGCACTGAGGTCCAACAGGACAAGAACAGAGATGAGTCCACTGTCAGAGGCTGTAAGAAGATCATTGGTAACCTTCACTAATGCTGTTTCTGTACTGTGATGAATTCTGAAACCTGACTGAAACTCTTCAAATAAACCGTTCCTCTGCAGATGATCAGTTAGCTGTTTTACAACTACTCTTTCAAGAATCTTTGAGAGAAAAGGAAGGTTGGAGATTGGCCTATAATTAGCTAAGACAGCTGGGTCAAGTGATGGCTTTTTAAGTAGAGGTTTAATTACAGCCACCTTGAAGGCCTGTGGTACATAGCCAACTAATAAAGACAGATTGATCATTTTTAAGATAGAAGCATCAATAATTGGAAAGACTTCTTTGAACAGTCTAGTAGGAATGGGATCTAATAAACATGTTGCTGCTTTGGAGGAAGTAACTATTGAAGTTAACTCTGAAAGATCAACTGGAGCGAAATACCAGCAGTGCTGAAAGCAGCCGAACATGAAGATAAATCTTTGAGATGGTTGTGAATAATTTTTTTCTCTAATGGTAAAAATTAGATTGAAGTAAAGAAATTTGTAAAGAAATTCATGAAGTCACTACTAGTTAACGTGAAAGGAATACTCGGCTCTACAGAGCTCTGACTCTTTGTCAGCCTGGCTACAGTGCTGAAAAGAAACCTGGGGTTGTTCTTATTTTCTTCAATTAATGATGAATAGTAAGATGTCCTAGCTGTACGGAGGGCTTTTTTATAGAGCAACAAACTCTTTTTCCAGGCTAAATGAGCATCATCTAATTTAGTGAGACACCATTCCCTCTCCAGCTTACAGGTTATCTGCTTTAAGCTGTGCATTTGTGAATTATACCACGGAGTCAGGCACTTCTGATTTAAAGTTTTCCTTTTCAGAGGAGCCACAGTATCCAAAGTTGTACGCAGTGAGGATGTAAAACTATTGACGAGATAATTGACCTCACTGAAGGCACTGAAGAGCATAATAATGAAGGAATTAGATCCTTAAACACACCTGTATATGTGAATATAATAAAATATATTAGATATTCAGCATTTTTTTTCCAATTATGTTAGAATAATTTGTCTTTTTATATATTTAAAACACTAATATATATATACTAATATATTTCAAATTTTTTTCCTCCTTAGGTCCGAGTCAATCTCTAGAAATTCTTCACTAGATTCCCCTGTATGTGGCTAAACTCAGAAATAATGCTACTGTGACTCTCTGAAAATGAACGCAGTTTTTTTTTCGAATTCAGATTATGTTGTTGCTCTCCAGAATCATCAATCAAAACATCAAACTGTACAGTTGAGTCAATGAAAATTTAACAGGAAATATATTTTCTAGGTTTCAGCCAATCACCATGACTTCCACTTTGTAAACCTCGGTCACATTGTGACTGAACCTCCCTTCGGGTGAGAAGCCATCAGTTGTGCAAGAGAAGGTTGAGGTACCACAATGATCAGAAGACTGGTCTCTTTGATTCTTCTAAGTGGATTGTGTGAGTTTACTCTCCTGTACTGCAGCATATAGCATTGTAAACCATGTAAAATAAAATGTTAAAGGTTGTGTAATATGTTACATTACATCATGATTATACCTTTTTGAACTACTTTGTCCTGTCATGTTCTAAATGCTGTTGTTTGTTTCTTTTCTTCAGCTGTGATTGAAATGAATGAGGTTCCTCACCAGATCCCTTTGACTGTGGCTAAAATTGGAGATGATGTTACTCTGACCTGTACATTTTTGAGTGAGGATGCAGGGTTGTCTTACTGGTATAAGCTGAATTTTGGATATATGCTTGAAACTGTTGTTATAGGAGCTTTTGGCAAACTATCACTTAAGGGACAATTTTACAACTCAAGATTCAGTGCCACAAAAGTAGGTAATGTGAATTCTCTTACTATAAGAAATATAAGTAAAGAAGATGAAGCAACATATCTCTGTCAAGCAGGATCGGCATACGTAATGGAATTCATCACTGGCACAGTTTTGGTAGTGAATGGTAAAGTATATTGACTGATTTTTTATTTTTATTTTTTTGTAATTTCTGTGTCAAAATTCAAACAACTACAATTAATACCATGTCATATCATTTTGTGAACCACACAGAAAAAACTCAGCAGAAATCTGTCACCGTGAAGCAAATTCCAGATTTAGAGATGGTCCCGCTGGGTGACACAATGACTCTGCAGTGTTCACTGCTCTACAAGAACAAAAATAACACAGAGTGTCTGAGTGGAAACAAAGTGCACTGGTTTAGAGCTCGATCCGAATCCTATCCAGACACCATTTACCACGGCAGTATCAGAAACACAGAGGAAGGGAAATGTGTCTACAGTCTGTCCAAAAGTATAACTACCTCATCTGATGCTGGGACGTACTACTGTGCTGTGGTCACATGTGGAGAGATCCTGTTTGGTGAAGGAACTAAAGTGGCGATAAGTATGTATTTAGAACTTTATCAAAATATTTTTTATTCCTTTCTTTTTTTTTCTATTAAAGATTCTATAAGGAAATCATTGTCTAATCATGTAGAGGTCTTAAAAGGCCATACTTCCAATTGTAGCATTCTCTATAAAGACGGGCTTTTTTTTTTTTTTTTTTTGCATCTTTTAGTTCATGTTATTAAGACACTCAGTAGTGGTATAGAGCTTTTATGGCTAAGAGAAAAATTTGATAGGACTGTGAAAACACAATAACCACTTTGTCTCTAATTCTTACATTATGAATTAATAGAAATGGAATAACCTCATTTGTCACTGTTCCCTGTGAACTTGGTTTATGAACGGCTCACAGTATTACAACTTTAAACCTGAAAAAAGGCCTAATGTATTTAAAGCAACAGATGAGTTTTGAGCTTCCAATTATTAATTTATAATACATGGTTATGAGAACATATTTCATGATTCTCCGAGACTGAAAATATTAAAATGTGAAATCCAGTTTTGATATAAAAAAAAAAAATGTTTATTTTCATTACATGAAATTTAAAAAAGTATTATTTTTAGCATTTCATACTGGCAAACTATAAAAAATGTAATATTTTTTTTGTTTTGTTTTGTTTTTTCCAGTTTCAGGACAAAAATGGGACCTGGTTGTCATTGTGCTTGGGATGCTGTTGGCTCTCTGTGTGATTGTGATCGCAATCCTTATTTTATCAAGAGACTGAAGGTTTTTTTTGCTTTGTTTTGTTTTCTCTTGAATTTGGAACATCCTGGATTTAGTTTTCAGATCTGTTCCATTTTATTTAACTAGAGTTCACAACAACTGTCGCCTCAAGCTGCTTTAATTTGTAAGCCACAGATCAATATTAAACAAATAAACAAAAAAGAGAGGAAATTAAAAAAGAACAATAGACTACCACCTATGAGCAAACACTTGATGGGAAGGAAAAACTTTTAACAGGAAGAAACCGCTGGAAGAACCAGGCTCAGGGAGGGGCAACCATCTGTGGCAACCGGTTAGAAGTGAGGGGAATATAAGAGAACAAAAGACACATTATGCAAGTTTAGTAATTACTACAGATTAAATATAATTAGTGGTGTATAAAAACTAGTGGAGAGAAGAATTATGACTGGAAAAGAAATGCTCAGTGTATCAAAAGCAGCATAATGAAGGGAGGGTTCAGGGTCACCTGATTGAGCCCTAAATATAAGCTTTTTTTTAAGATTTTTTTTTCTGGCCTTTTGCGGATTTATTTGATAGCGTTTTGCAGTGCAGAGAGAGACAGGAGGGCGGGGGCAGGGATGGGGAAGACACGCGGTGGATGGCAGCTAGGTCAGGACTTGAGCCTGCGCCATCTACACTGCATATGTGGTCGCCTGCCCAACTGCTGAGCCACCCTGGCACCTCATAAATAAAAGCATTGTTGAAAAGGAAAAATTTAAGCCTAGTCTTAAAAGTAGAGAATTAGACAAATTATATAGTGCTACAAATCATTTTCTTTCTGCAATTTTGACCACATGGAGTTACAACATACAGTAAACACAGGAGCAGACAGAGGTGCAGGAGGCTGGACACAGGTCACTCAGTGCTCTCATTGCACCTGTCAGATTTGCTTCATTCTTTGGTTGCTCATTCATTCATTCACTCCTCTCATTCAGATATTCGAGACTCAGTTTGAGCTCTGTGTGGGGGTTAAATAAAATAAGTCAAATAACCAGGGTTATAGTTACCTCTATGTACTGTAACTCAAATAACCAGGATATGTAGAAAAGCATCTCTGATTGCACGTTAAATCTTGAACCAGATGGGCTACAGCAGCAGAAAACCACACAAGGTCCCATTCGTTTGGTCTAAGAACAGAAAAACTGGTCCTCAATGTGAAGTGAAGTGAATTAACCTGTTAAGTTGTTTGATGCTCAACACACAAATGTTGCCAATTACTATTAATATAATTCTTATTACTGCCATTTAATTTTTACAGATGTCACTGTTTAAGAGTACTATTCAATTCAATTCAATTCAATTTTATTTATATAGCGCCAAATCACAACAAACTGTCGCCTCAAGGCGCTTTGTATTGTGGGTAAAGACCCTACAATAATACAGAGAAAACCCAACAGTCAAAACGACCCCCTATGAGCAAGCACTTGGCGACAGTGGAAAGGAAAAACTCCCTTTTAACAGGAAGAAACCTCCAGCAGAACCAGGCTCAGGGAGGGGCAGTCATCTGCCGCGACCGGTTGGGCTGAGGGAAGAGAACTGTGGAAGAGAGCCAGAGATTAATATCAATTAATGATTAAATGCAGAGTGGAGTATAAACAAAGTAAATAAGGTGAATGAGAAACAGTGCATTATGTGAACCCCCCCAGCAGACTAGGCCTATAGCAGCATAACTAAGGGATGGTTCAGGGTCACCTGATCCAGCCCTAACTATAAGCTTTATCATAAAGGAAAGTTTTAAGCCTAATCTTAAAAATAGAGAGGGTGTCTGTCTCCCGAATCCAAGCTGGAAGCTGGTTCCACAGAAGAGGGGCCTGAAAGCTGAAAGCTCTGCCTCCCATTCTACTCTTAAGTATCCTAGGAACCACAAGTAAGCCAGCAGTCTGAGAGCGAAGTGCTCTGTTGGGGTGATATGGTACTATGAGGTCTTTGAGATAAGATGGTGCCTGATTATTCAAGACCTTGTATGTGAGGAGAAGAATTTTAAATTCTATTCTAGATTTAACAGGGAGCCAATGAAGAGAAGCCAAAATGGGAGAAATATGCTCTCTCTTTCTAGTCCCTGTCAGTACTCTAGCTGCAGCATTTTGGATCAGCTGAAGGCTTTTCAGAAAGCTTTTAGGACAGCCTGATAATAATGAATTACAAGAATCCAGCCTAGAAGTAATAAATGCATGAATTAGCTTTTCAGCATCACTCTGAGAAAGGATGTTTCTAATTTTAGAAATATTGCGCAAATGCAAAAAAGCGGTCCTACATATTTGTTTAATATGTGCATTGAAGGACATATCCTGGTCAAAAATGACTCCAAGATTTCTCACAGTGTTACTGGAGGCCAAAGTAATGCCATCCAGAGTAAGTATCTGGTTAGACACCGTGTTTCTAAGATTTGTGGGGCCGAGAACAAGAATTTCAGTTTTATCTGAATTTAGAAGCAGGAAATTAGAGGTCATCCAGGCCTTAATATCTTTAAGACATTCCTGCAGTTTAACTAATTGATGTGTGTCATCTGGCTTCATTGATAGGTAAAGCTGAGTATCATCTGCATAACAATGAAAATTGATGCAGTGCTTTCTAATAATACTGCCTAAGGGAAGCATGTGTAATGTAAATAAAATTGGTCCTAGCACAGAACCCTGTGGAACTCCATAATTAACCTTACTGTCTGAAGAAGACTCCCCATTTACATGAACAAATTGGAGTCTATGAGATAAATATGATTCAAACCACTGCAGTGCAGTACCTTTAATACCTATAGCAAGCTCTAATCTCTGTAATAAAATGTTATGGTCAACAGTATCAAAAGCTGCACTGAGGTCCAACAGGACAAGAACAGAGATGAGTCCACTGTCAGAGGCTCTAAGAAGATCATTTGTAACCTTCACTAATGCTGTTTCTGTACTGTGATGAATTCTGAAACCTGACTGAAACTCTTCAAATAAACCGTTCCTCTGCAGATGATCAGTTAGCTGTTTTACAACTACTCTTTCAAGAATCTTTGAGAGAAAAGGAAGGTTGGAGATTGGCCTATAATTAGCTAAGACAGCTGGGTCAAGTGATGGCTTTTTAAGCAGAGGTTTAATTACAGCCACCTTGAAGGTCTGTGGTACATAGCCAACTAATAAAGACTGATTGATCATTTTTAAGATTGAAGCATCAATAATTGGAAAGACTTCTTTGAACAGTCTAGTAGGAATGGGATCTAACAAACATGTTGCTGGTTTGGAGGAAGTAACTATTGAAGTTAACTCTGAAAGATCAACTGGAGCAAAAGAGTCTAAACAAATACCAGCAGTGCTGAAAGCAGCCGAACATGAAGAATAATCTTTGAGATGGTTATGAATAATTTTTTCTCGAATGTCTAAAATTTTATTTGTAAAGAAATCCATGAAGTCACTACTAGTTAACGTGAAAGGAATACTCGGCTCTACAGAGCTCTGACTCTTTGTCAGCCTGGCTACAGTGCTGAAAACAAACCTGGGGTTGTTCTTATTTTCTTCAATTAATGATGAATAGTAAGATGTCCTAGCTTTACGGAGGGCTTTTTTATAGAGCAACAAACTCTTTTTCCAGGCTAAATGAGCATCTTCTAATTTAGTGAGACGCCATTCCCTCTCCAGCTTTCGGGTTATCTGCTTTAAGCTGTGCGTTTGTGAATTATACCACGGAGTCAGGCACTTCTGATTTGAAGCTTTCCTTTTCAGAGGAGCCACAGTATCCAAAGTTATACGCAGTGAGGATGTAAAACTATTGACGAGATAATCAACCTCACTGGGAGCAGAGTTTAGGTAGCTGCTCTGCACTGTGTTGGCACATGGCACTGAAGAGCATAACAATGAAGGAATTAGATCCTTAAACTTAGTTACAGCACTTTCAGAAAGACTTCTACTGTAATAAAACCTATTCCCCACTGCTGTGTAATCCATTAAAGTAAATGTAAATGTTACTAAGAAATGATCAGACAGGAGGGGGCTTTCAGGGAATACTGTTAAGTCTTCAGTTTCTATGCCATATGTTAGGACAAGATCCAGAGTATGATTAAAGTGGTGGGTGGGCTCCTTTACATTTTGAGAGAAGCCAATTGAATCTAACAATAGATTAAATGCAGTGTTGAGGCTGTCATTCTCAGCATCTACATGGATGTTGAAATCACCCACTATAATTATTTTATCTGAACTGAGCACTAAATCAGATAAAAAGTCTGAGAAATCAGACAGAAACTCTGAGTAAGGACCAGGTGGACGATAGATAATAACAAATAAAACATGTTTTTGATTTTCCCAATTAGGATGGACAAGACTAAGAGTCAGGCTTTCAAAAGAATGAAAACTTTGTCTGGGTCTCTGATTAATTAATAAGCTGGAATTGAAGATTGCAGCTAATCCTCCTCCTCGACCTGTACTTCGAGCATTCTGACAGTTACTGTGACTCGGGGGTGTTGATTCATTTAAACTAACATATTCATCCTGCTGTAACCAGGTTTCTGTAAGGCAGAATAAATCAATACGTTGATCAATTATTAAATCATTTACTAATAGGGACTTGGAAGAGAGAGACCTAATGTTTAACAATCCACATTTAATTGTTTTATTCTTTGGTGCAGTTGATGAAGCTGTATTATTTATTGTTTTTGAATTTTTATGCTTAAATAGTTTTTTGCTGATTTTAGCTTTGGTTTTTGGTGGTCTGGGAGCAGGCACCGACTCTATGGGGATGGGGTTTTGGGGGGATGGCAGGAGGAGAGAAGCTGCAGAGAGGCGTGTAAGACTGCAACTCTGCTTCCTGGTCTCAACCCTGGGTAGTCAGTTTTTAGGAGGGTTAATAAATTTGGCCAGATTTCTAGAAATGAGAGCTGCTCCATCCAAAGTGGGATGGATGCCGTCTCTCCTAACAAGACCAGGTTTTCCCCAGAAACTTTGCCAATTATCTATGAAGCCCACGTCGTTTTTTGGACACCACTCAGACAGCCAGCGATTCAAGGAGAACATGCGGCTAAACATGTCGCTCCTGGTCTGATTGGGGAGGGGCCCAGAGAAAACTACAGAGTCCGACATCGTTCTTGCAAAGTTACACACCGAGTCAATATTAATTTTAGTGACCTCCGATTGGCGTAACCGGGTGTCATTACTGCCGACGTGAATAACGATCTTACCAAATCTACGATTAGCCTTCGCCAGCAGTTTCAAATTTCCATGAATGTCGCCTGCTCTGGCCCCTGGAAGACATTTGACTATGGTCGCCGGTGTCTCTAGCTTCACGTTTCTCAAAACAGAGTCACCAATAACCAGAGTTTGTTCCTCGGCGGGTGTGTCGCCGAGTGGAGAAAAACAGTTAGAGACGTGAATAGGTTGGTGGTGTACCCGGGGCTTCTGCTTAGGACTACGCTTCCTCCTCACCGTCACCCAGCTGGCCTGTTTTCCCTGCTGCTCGGGATCTGCTGGGGGGGAGCTAACGGCGGCTAAGCTACCATGGTCCGCACCCGCTACAGGGGCCTGGCTAGATGTAGGATTTTCCAGGGTGCGGAGCCGAGTCTCCAGTTCAGAAAGCCTGGCCCCCAGAGCTACAAACAGACTACATTTATTACAAGTACCGTTACTGCTAAAGGAGGCCGAGGAGTAACTAAACATGTGACACCCAGAGCAGGAAAGTGCAGGAGAGACAGGAGAAGAAGCCATGCTGGTAGTGAGTCGGCTAAGGGCTAAGCTACTAGCTAAGCTAAGCTAGCGAATTTCTAAAAACAAATAAAGTGAGTAATGTGAATACAGGTGATTCAGCAAAGAGTATGCTATTTAAAGTAGGTGAAGATTACACTAAAATATGTTATTATCCAGATAAATCTAGTTATACAGATATAACAGCTAACAGACAGCAAAACACTGTGCTCCGAAACAGGAACAGGAAGTGATACAATACCGCAGTGAGAGCCAACACCAAGTGACAGCGCCACCAGTATAGCCACAAGTACTAGCAAAAACCTGCTGCACAGACAGCTTGTGGCCGACCTGTGGTTTGCTTTGCACATGTAATAAAACACAGACATGTATTTTAATTTATTGTGTTATTCTTTTTATCTTCATTATATCACTATATATATAGTGAGATAGCAAAAACAGCTGTTCATGAACACCAAACAAATGAATAATAAATACATAAAGGGATTGTCGTTCTTCTTTGCGAGCTATATATTCATTGTATAAGAGTCTAAAAGTAACCAATTACTGGCAGAATTAGCGTCACTGTTCGATGAACACTTATCTACAGATATGCATGACAACATATTACAGTGACCCCAACCTGTCACTGGACAAAAAATTGTTTAGAAAAATGTATTTATAACACATAATGCAGTCATAATGTCATTTTGAGATCAGCTGCTACACAATATATAAAAAATGTATGAAAAAGTTATGTAGATGTTGATATTCCTGGTACCCTAGGCAGTTTATATTATATAGAAGTTTCTTCGAGATTGATTAACACATCTAAGAGGAGTTAGGAAAAAGACATCCATACATCACGATCATTATCTTTTTTCACTGATGTACAGACTGTGTGTATGTGGGGTTTTTTTTTCCATATTGTTATGTCATTACTAATTTTTTTATATATATGTGTTATTGCCATCGTAACTATTATAAATGCTAGTGATGCTATAACTATAGGCATATAACCACAAAACACCTAGCTAGCAATGTATTGTTGATGGATTTCTAATAATAGCAACCAAATAATTAATATTATTAATAATAATAATATTACATTTTATTTGTAAGCGCCTTTCAAAACACCCAAAGGACACAATCAATCAATCACATAAAAGCACTGAATAGTGAGTGAATAGCACTGAGAAGCAAGAAAGATATCTTAAAAGGCAGAGGTTGCAAAAGTATAGACATTCTGTACTTAAGTAAAAGTACAAGTACTTGTGTTAAAAAATACTTTGGTAAAAGTTGAAGTACTGGTTCAACTTCTTTACTTAAGTAAAAGTAAAAAGTACAGACTCTGAAATGTACTCAAAGTAAGAAAGTAAAAGTAACTCTTTGGAGGACGTTTCTACCAGCTATAGCAGTTCACCTATCTCCCCATGTTTGTTCTGTTTGTCTTCTTGGATGGGTGTTCTGTTAACTGTAATTTCCCCATTGTGGGAATCAATAAAGTATCATCATCATCATCATCATCATCATCATTTTTGTGTAAAGCTAACTGAACCTCGTTATATATTATTGTAATAATATAAAATAATACATGAGAATGCAAACGTTATTCCAATCTAAATTTTCATTCTAATGAATGTACTCAGCTTGAATCTGTTATGTAGGACACAAGCTGTGAAAGGGAATTTAAACACAGCTCTGTTCTCTGTGTCCTCCATAGTAGAGGGTGACTGTGCCTCCACCTAAACACAAACATGAGGATACTCAGGGGTTACAGTGGGATTCAGAAGGTGGAGGAACCCTAAGATCAGCTGTAGTGGCTCCGCATGGCAAGAAGAATCACAGCTTTCTATTGTAGCTCCAGTAAATGGCGCTGGTGTGCAGGCTGTGATCAGCTGACCTGCTGCTCTGAGGTTTACTGCTCTGTGTGGATGAACTAACTTCAAAAAGATGTAACCCAGTATTTCACAAGCTATCTTGGCTGATTTCCATCCCCCACACTGACAGCATACAGGCTGTATAAATGCTGAATTCAGTGAATGAATTTCAGCATCAGCAGCTTTGATTCATGTAACCTGTAATTCTGACCATGAACACAGCCTCTGTGCACCAGTCCAACACAGAGCTTTACTGTAAATACAGTGCAGCAAGCTGAACTGTTTATCACACACTAAACAGTATTTTCATACAGTCTTTGAATTACACAAAGTTAGCATGCCTCAGTTTGTTTTGCAGTCCTTACCTTTAAATCTAACCTCTCTTCTTCCTCTCCTGTCCTTTCTTGCATCTTTCACCATCTCTGAGTGAAGTTATATCTCATTCTTTTCTCTCTCTGAAAATACAGCATCTGTTCTTTTAGCTAGCAAACACACTGTGTGTTTGCTGATATTTTTTGAGCATTTAGAAACATTGCATTTAAAATTACCTGCAACAAGTTCCTCCCTTTATTTCAGTAGCACTAGCTAAGATGCTGGAAGTACCGTGAGCACAACTTATCGACATCTGCTCTCGGTCCAACCCACCATAACCCCTGATTATAGCGCTATAAATGATATATAAATTATATGGTTTTGCCACTTCAATCTCTTTGTATGCGATAAGCCATGGTGACGGAGGACCTTCCAGTAGGATTGTCCCTTAATGTGTTATCTTTGGGTGTTGGCTGTCACTTGGTGTTGGCTCTCACTGCGGTATTGTATCACTTCCTGTTCCTGTTTCGGAGCACAGTGTTTTGCTGTCTGTTAGCTGTTATATCTGTATAACTAGATTTATCTGGATAATAACATATTTTAGTGTAATCTTCACCTACTTTAAATAGCATACTCTTTGCTGAATCACCTGTATTCACATTACTCACTTTATTTGTTTTTAGAAATTCGCTAGCTTAGCTTAGCTAGTAGCTTAGCCCTTAGCCGACTCACTACCAGCATGGCTTCTTCTCCTGTCTCTCCTGCACTTTCCTGCTCTGGGTGTCACATGTTTAGTTACTCCTCGGCCTCCTTTAGCAGTAACGGTACTTGTAATAAATGTAGTCTGTTTGTAGCTCTGGAGGCCAGGCTTTCTGAACTGGAGACTCGGCTCCGCACCCTGGAAAATCCTACATCTAGCCAGGCCCCTGTAGCGGGTGCGGACCATGGTAGCTTAGCCGCCGTTAGCTCCCCCCCAGCAGATCCCGAGCAGCAGGGAAAACAGGCCAGCTGGGTGACGGTGAGGAGGAAGCGTAGTCCTAAGCAGAAGCCCCGGGTACACCACCAACCTGTTCACGTCTCTAACCGTTTTTCTCCACTCGGTGACACACCCGCCGAGGAACAAACTCTGGTTATTGGTGACTCTGTTTTGAGAAACGTGAAGCTAGAGACACCGGCGACCATAGTCAAATGTCTTCCAGGGGCCAGAGCAGGCGACATTCATGGAAATTTGAAACTGCTGGCTAAGGCTAATCGTATATTTGGTAAGATCGTTATTCACGTCGGCAGTAATGACACCCGGTTACGCCAATCGGAGGTCACTAAAATTAATATTGACTCGGTGTGTAACTTTGCAAAAACGATGTCGGACTCTGTAGTTTTCTCTGGGCCCCTCCTCAATCAGACCAGGAGCGACATGTTTAGCCGCATGTTCTCCTTGAATCGCTGGCTGTCTGAGTGGTGTCCAAAAAACGACGTGGGCTTCATAGATAATTGGCAAAGTTTCTGGGGAAAACCTGGTCTTGTTAGGAGAGACGGCATCCATCCCACTTTGGATGGAGCAGCTCTCATTTCTAGAAATCTGGCCAAATTTATTAACCCTCCTAAAAACTGACTACCCAGGGTTGAGACCAGGAAGCAGAGTTGCAGTCTTACACGCCTCTCTGCAGCTTCTCTCCTCCTGCCATCCCCCCAAAACCCCATCCCCATAGAGTCGGTGCCTGCTCCCAGACCACCAAAAACCAAAGCTAAAATCAGCAAAAAACTATTTAAGCATAAAAATTCAAAAACAATAAATAATACAGCTTCATCAACTGCACCAAAGAATAAAACAATTAAATGTGGATTGTTAAACATTAGGTCTCTCTCTTCCAAGTCCCTATTAGTAAATGATTTAATAATTGATCAACGTATTGATTTATTCTGCCTTACAGAAACCTGGTTACAGCAGGATGAATATGTTAGTTTAAATGAATCAACACCCCCGAGTCACAGTAACTGTCAGAATGCTCGAAGCACAGGTCGAGGAGGAGGATTAGCTGCAATCTTCAATTCCAGCTTATTAATTAATCAGAGACCCAGACAAAGTTTTCATTCTTTTGAAAGCCTGACTCTTAGTCTTGTCCATCCTAATTGGGAAAATCAAAAACCTGTTTTATTTGTTATTATCTATCGTCCACCTGGTCCCTACTCAGAGTTTCTGTCTGATTTCTCAGACTTTTTATCTGATTTAGTGCTCAGTTCAGATAAAATAATTATAGTGGGTGATTTCAACATCCATGTAGATGCTGAGAATGACAGCCTCAACACTGCATTTAATCTATTGTTAGATTCAATTGGCTTCTCTCAAAATGTAAAGGAGCCCACCCACCACTTTAATCATACTCTGGATCTTGTCCTAACATATGGCATAGAAACTGAAGACTTAACAGTATTCCCTGAAAGCCCCCTCCTGTCTGATCATTTCTTAGTAACATTTACATTTACTTTAATGGATTATACAGCAGTGGGGAATAAGTTTAATTACAGTAGAAGTCTTTCTGAAAGTGCTGTAACTAAGTTTAAGGATCTAATTCCTTCATTGTTATGCTCTTCAGTGCCATGTGCCAACACAGTGCAGAGCAGCTACCTAAACTCTGCTCCCAGTGAGGTTGATTATCTCGTCAATAGTTTTACATCCTCACTGCGTATAACTTTGGATACTGTGGCTCCTCTGAAAAGGAAAGCTTCAAATCAGAAGTGCCTGACTCCGTGGTATAATTCACAAACGCACAGCTTAAAGCAGATAACCCGAAAGCTGGAGAGGGAATGGCGTCTCACTAAATTAGAAGATGCTCATTTAGCCTGGAAAAAGAGTTTGTTGCTATATAAAAAAGCCCTCCGTAAAGCTAGGACATCTTACTACTCATCATTAATTGAAGAAAATAAGAACAACCCCAGGTTTCTTTTCAGCACTGTAGCCAGGCTGACAAAGAGTCAGAGCTCTGTAGAGCCGAGTATTCCTTTCACGTTAACTAGTAGTGACTTCATGAATTTCTTTACAAATAAAATTTTAGACATTCGAGAAAAAATTATTCATAACCATCTCAAAGATTATTCTTCATGTTCGGCTGTTTTCAGCACTGCTGGTATTTGTTTAGACTCTTTTGCTCCAGTTGATCTTTCAGAGTTAACTTCAATAGTTACTTCCTCCAAACCAGCAACATGTTTATTAGATCCCATTCCTACTAGACTGTTCAAAGAAGTCTTTCCAATTATTGATGCTTCAATCTTAAAAATGATCAATCAGTCTTTATTAGTTGGCTATGTACCACAGACCTTCAAGGTGGCTGTAATTAAACCTCTGCTTAAAAAGCCATCACTTGACCCAGCTGTCTTAGCTAATTATAGGCCAATCTCCAACCTTCCTTTTCTCTCAAAGATTCTTGAAAGAGTAGTTGTAAAACAGCTAACTGATCATCTGCAGAGGAACGGTTTATTTGAAGAGTTTCAGTCAGGTTTCAGAATTCATCACAGTACAGAAACAGCATTAGTGAAGGTTACAAATGATCTTCTTACAGCCTCTGACAGTGGACTCATCTCTGTTCTTGTCCTGTTGGACCTCAGTGCAGCTTTTGATACTGTTGACCATAACATTTTATTACAGAGATTAGAGCTTGCTATAGGTATTGTAACAGACTGAGTTATAAGTTCTTGATGTGTTAACGTTATAGTGTTCAGAATTCCTATTTAGTTAAGGCAGAGGCACTCTTACACTGCAGCAATAGGATTAACTGCGTGTCCTTAAATGTGTAATGACTTAGAGGCTGCAAAGCTTGTCAATCATTCTAGTTACCTATAATAGAGAGTCTACAAGAGAACATGCTGGTCATTGGCTGAGTGCATGGGGGGTGGGAGTGTGGGCTGGGGCCCGCGTGCGAGAGAGGGAGAGAGACGGCTGATGAGCATTGCAGTAGTTCCTAGGAACAGTTCTGTTGTTTTGGCGTTGGCTACGGCCTACAGTAGCCTGTGTTTGGTTCCAAATAAACAGCAAGTAAACTGGCACAAGCTTTCGCTGTGGTCTGTTTGAGGGACGCTACAACTGGTGTCAGAAGTAAACGGAAAGCTCGCCTTTGGATTTTTTTTTCCCTTTTCCCGCCTTTTTCTTACTGTGTGGGCTGCAGAGCTTGGTGGCTAGTAACAACAATGCTTCCAGTAGACTGCTCCAAGATTAAGCGGGAAACTGACACAGATGCACGCAGACATTCCAGCTCAGCTGGGGACTGGATGTTTGCAGAGCACAGAGAGCAGGTGAGGCAAATGACTGCCAATATGGCTAATGAAGCTGGCTTTTCATGCTCTAATCGCTCGGGTGTCCACCGTGCCGCCTGTGGGACAGCTGTTGGGAGTACTGAGTGTGACATGCATGCGCGTGGGAACCCCTTCTGCGCCTCTATGAAGACCCCTAGGTATGATGGCAAGGCCGACTGGGAAGCCTTTCATGCACAGTTTGAATTGTTGGCGCGGGCTGGGAGGTGGTCCACTGAAGAGAAAGCCCTCCAGTTAGCTATGTGCCTTACTGGTGATGCCCTGTCAAGCCTGTTGCTGTTGAGCCCAGAGGATAGGAGTGATTACGAGGCTCTGGTCGGGGCTTTGAAGAGGCGGTTTGGTTCGTGCTCCACTCCAAGCTTGCTCCGCTCTGAACTGTGCAGCCGGCGACGGCGGCCAGGAGAGCAAATTCGAGACCTGGCTAATGATATCGAGGGACTGGTTCACCGGACCTATGCCCATATGCCCCCTGCCATTCAGTGCGAACTAGCCCGGGACCACTTCCTCCAAGCTCTGCAGCCGGACCACCTGCGAACCCAGACACTGTTGGCTCATCCCAGGTCTCTCCAAGAGGCCCTGGAACTAGCCATGGAGAGGGAGCTGTTGTGTGCTGGGAGCAATAATTCCCTAACCGAACTGGGAAGACCATCACCTGCGGGAACCACGAGCGGGATGGGGCCAGGCACTGCTAAACCTGCGTGGGCAGAGGAACTGACCCAGCTGGTGAGGGCTGTCACACTACAGAAAGAACAACGGTCGAGGAGGCGGCCTGGGGTCTGCTGGGGATGCGGACAGCCGGGCCACCTAGCCCGAGACTGCCCCCGCACCCCCAGGGACCAGGGAAATGGGGAAGGGTCCGCATAACCGGGACAATGCGGGACCCTGGAGCTGTGTCCCGGTCCTCCGTGCATGGAGGAACAGCTCAGTATGTGGACTACGGGCGACAATCCGCTGGGGCTAGCGATGGGCTGTCAGAGCAGCTTGTTTCATTAGGCCGGACTTGGGTTGGGAACTGCTGGTATGCCCCAGTTGAGGTTGATGGACTATGCTGCTCAGCCCTAGTGGACACAGGGTCTTCAGCGACCCTGGTGAGACCTGATGTTGTCAGAAATGGAACAACTGTCCTTCCTACTACAGTGAAGCTCCAGACAGTAACAGGGGAGCGGGCCCCCATGTTGGGGGAGGCATTGTTAACCCTGGGTGTTGGGAGGAAGTCAGTCCGCTGCTTGGTGTGGGTAGCAAACCTTGAGGACTGTATTCTGGGACTGGACATTCTTGGGGCACTGGACTGTGTTATTGATACCAATAGAGGAACGCTCTCCTTCCCGGACGGACACATTATCCAGATGTCACGGCGGCCACCTCAACCAGACTGCCCAGCAGCCCATACCATTACTGTGCTGACAGCCAAATCATCACCGGACGCGACCCCCAGCCTTGCCTTCCCCAGTGATCCTGCTGCTCCGACTTCACCTGTAGCCGACATTAATCTCTGCTCATTTTTCCCCCCTGCTAAACAACCTGATCAGGAAGTGAGAGTTTCAGTTGTGAGGGAGGTGTGGAGGAAGAACTGTGATGGACTGACTGCCAGTGAACAGGGCGCTCTATGGCAGCTTTTACTGGACTTTAAGGACTGCTTCTCCCTCTCAGAAGGTGATGTGGGCCGAACTGACCTCATTCAACATGACATCAACACTGGAGATGCACAACCCATTCGGATGAGGCCTAGACGCCTCCCCTTGGCTAGACAGGCTGCAGCAGACAAGGCCCTGCAAGAGATGCAACGGGCTGGGCTCATTGAACCATCCACCAGCTCTTGGGCCTCCCCAGTTGTTATGGTTCCGAAGAAGTCTAAGGATGATTGGCGGTTCTGCATAGATTTCCGACCACTGAATAAAGTGACTAAAAAAGACCCATATCCCCTTCCACGTATTGATGAAACCCTGGACACGGTGGCAGGATCTTCATGGTTCTCATCCTTGGACCTGCGCAGTGGATATTGGCAGGTACCCCTTGCCCTTGAGGCCAAACCAAAGACTGCGTTCATCACCAGTGGGGGCTTATGGCAGTTTAAAGTCCTTCCTTTTGGCCTCTGCAATGCCCCTGCCACATTTGAGAGACTCATGGACAAGGTGCTTGCTGGTATCCCACGCAGAGAGTGTGTGGTGTACCTTGACGACATTCTTGTCCACAGTACCTCCTTCCATGGTGCCCTGGGGGCCCTTAGGCAGGTTTTGGAGAGGGTAGCAGCAGCAGGGTTAAAACTCCACCCACAGAAATGCTGCTTCGTGCGTCGTGAAGTCACGTTCCTGGGCCACAAACTGGGAGCCGGGGGGGTTGGCACCATAGACGATAAGATCCAAGCTGTGAGGGACTGGCCCACCCCCAGATCCGTGCAGGACTTAAAGAGCTTCCTGGGCTTGGCATCCTACTATAGAAGGTTTGTGAGGGGCTTCTCCTGCATAGCCGCACCACTGTTCCGCCTGCTCCAAAAAGGTGTGGCTTTCCAGTGGAGAGCGGAATGCCAGGCAGCTTTCACCTCACTGCAGAAAGCTCTGGTTGAGGCCCCGGTGCTTTCTCCCCCTGACCCCACACTGCCTTTTGTCCTCGATACTGATGCCAGCAGTGTTGGATTAGGTGCTGTGCTGGCCCAGGTGACACCAGATGGAGAGAGAGTGGTTGCCTACCACAGCAGGATTTTCAGTAAGGCTGAACGCCGCTACTGCGTCACCAGGAGGGAGTTGCTTGCAGTTGTCTGCGCCATACGGCACTTTAAGTACTACCTCGGGGGCCTCAATTTCACCATCAGGACCGACCATGCTGCCTTGCAGTGGCTTATGTCTTTTAAAGAGCCAGAAGGACAGCTAGCACGCTGGATCGAGGAACTGCAGGCTTATGATTTCGAGGTGGTACACAGACCTGGGGGCCGCCACGGAAATGCAGATGCACTATCCCGCAGACCCTGTGACCCAGATGGATGCCACTACTGTGAGAGAAAGGAGGTTCAGGAGAGGGACCAATCGCAGCCTGACGTAAGGTGTGCAGTGGCAGGTTTGGGGGAACAGTCTTACAGTTGGGGGCTGGTTGCTGTGGATGCAGAAGAGTGGAAGCGCCAACAGGAGGAGGATGCTGACATCAGCCCGGTACTCCAGTGGGTTGAGGAGCAGAAAAAACCCCAGTGGGAGAAGATTGCCATGTTATCACGGGCCACAAAAGGACTCTGGTCCATGTTTGATGCTTTACGGCGGAACGATGGGATGCTGCAAAGGGGCTGGATAGAGCCGGCCACAGGAGAAACGAGGTGGCAATTGGTAGTGCCACGAACACTGCGGGGGACAGTGCTTCAGGCGATGCATGGGGCCCCAGGGTCTGGCCACTTTGGGGTCACCAAGACGCTTCGCCGCCTCCAGCAGGGTTTCTATTGGGGCCAGCATAGGCGTGATGTGGAGGACTACTGCCGCCGCTGCGACAGCTGTACAGCACGAAAAGGCCCAGTGGCCAGGTCTCATGCCCAACTCCAGCAGTTTCCGGCGGGATACCCCATGGAGAGGGTGGGAATTGATGTCCTGGGTCCTTTTCCCCGTACAGAGAGTGGAAACCGCTATGTCCTCACAGCCATGGACTACTTCACAAAGTGGCCAGAGGCATACAGCCTGCCTGACCAGGAAGCTGAGACCATTGTGGATGCACTGGTGGAGGGGATGTTTAGCAGGTTCGGGGCACCAGAAGCAATCCATACGGACCAGGGCAGGAACTTTGAGTCCCGTGTGTTTGCGGCCATGTGTGAGAAATTGGGCTCTCATAAGACCCGTACAACACCCCTCCATCCACAGAGTGATGGACTCGTTGAAAGATTTAACCGCACACTGGCTGAGCAGCTAGCGATAGTAACGGCTAAACACCAGCGAGACTGGGATGCTCACATTCCCCTGGTCCTCATGGCTTATCGCTCAGCAGCCCAAGACTCCACTTCTTGTTCCCCTGCCCTACTGATGTTGGGCAGGGAGATTCGGACTCCTGCAGATATGATGATGGGCAGACCCCCTGACACTGCTGGGGTCCCACCAGGACCCGAGTATGCAAGGAAGCTTCAGGATCGCATGGAGTCTGCACATGACTTTGCAAGGGGGAAACTGTTGAGTGCAGGGGCAAGGCAAAAGAGGAACTATGACATACACGCCAGGGGCCGACATTTCAATGTTAGAGAATTGGTCTGGGTGTATAGTCCCCAGAGGAAGAAGGGTAGGTGCCCCAAACTGGACAGTGATTGGATTGGGCCCTGTAAGATTCTGGAGCGCTTAGGGGAGGTGGTGTACAGGGTCCAATTACCCCCAAGGGGACGGAAGGTTGCCCTACACCGTGACAGACTGGCTCCCTATCAGGGCACAGCTACTTTCCTGGGGCAACTTAGTGGATCACAGGCAGACCCGGAGTCTACAGGTCCTCCCACCAACAATGTGGCCTCGCCTGATTCCCCTGTTTCAAACCCACATTCCGTGAGCCCTGTGTCTCCTGGGCCAGTGGCCCCCTCTGATGCAGCCCTGTTGCCTCGTTGCCTGGGCCCTTCTCCATCCCTGCCTGCTCCTTCCTCTGGATGCTCTCGCCCTAGGAGACTTCACAGGCTGCCTGGTCATCTGAGAGACTTTATCTGCCCCTCGTGGGCGAGGGACTTTGAGGGGCCGGGGTAGTGTAACAGACTGAGTTATAAGTTCTTGATGTGTTAACGTTATAGTGTTCAGAATTCCTATTTAGTTAAGGCAGAGGCACTCTTACACTGCAGCAATAGGATTAACTGCGTGTCCTTAAATGTGTAATGACTTAGAGGCTGCAAAGCTTGTCAATCATTCTAGTTACCTATAATAGAGAGTCTACAAGAGAACATGCTGGTGATTGGCTGAGTGCATGGGGGGTGGGAGTGTGGGCTGGGGCCCGCGTGCGAGAGAGGGAGAGAGACGGCTGATGAGCATTGCAGTAGTTCCTAGGAACAGTTCTGTTGTTTTGGCGTTGGCTACGGCCTACAGTAGCCTGTGTTTGGTTCCAAATAAACAGCAAGTAAACTGGCACAAGCTTTCGCTGTGGTCTGTTTGAGGGACGCTACAGTATTAAAGGTACTGCACTGCAGTGGTTTGAATCATATTTATCTCATAGACTCCAATTTGTTCATGTAAATGGGGAGTCTTCTTCACACACTAAGGTTAATTATGGAGTTCCACAGGGTTCTGTGCTAGGACCAATTTTATTTACATTATACATGCTTCCCTTAGGCAGTATTATTAGAAAGCACTGCATCAATTTTCATTGTTATGCAGATGATACTCAGCTTTACCTATCAATGAAGCCAGATGACACACATCAAATAGTTAAACTGCAGGAATGTCTTAAAGATATTAAGGCCTGGATGACCTCTAATTTCCTGCTTCTAAATTCAGATAAAACTGAAATTCTTGTTCTCGGCCCCACAAATCTTAGAAACATGGTGTCTAACCAGATACTTACTCTGGATGGCATTACTTTGGCCTCCAGTAACACTGTGAGAAATCTTGGAGTCATTTTTGACCAGGATATGTCCTTCAATGCACATATTAAACAAATATGTAGGACCGCTTTTTTGCATTTGCGCAATATTTCTAAAATTAGAAACATCCTTTCTCAGAGTGATGCTGAAAAGCTCATTCATGCATTTATTACTTCTAGGCTGGATTATTGTAATTCATTATTATCAGGCTGTCCTAAAAGCTTTCTGAAAAGCCTTCAGCTGATCCAAAATGCTGCAGCTAGAGTACTGACAGGGACTAGAAAGAGAGAGCATATTTCTCCCATATTGGCTTCTCTTCATTGGCTCCCTGTTAAATCTAGAATAGAATTTAAAATTCTTCTCCTCACATACAAGGTCTTGAATAATCAGGCACCATCTTATCTCAAAGACCTCATAGTACCATATCACCCCAACAGAGCACTTCGCTCTCAGACTGCTGGCTTACTTGTGGTTCTTAGGATACTTAAGAGTAGAATGGGAGGCAGAGCCTTCAGCTTTCAGGCGCCTCTTCTGTGGAACCAGCTTCCAGCTTGGATTCGGGAGACAGACACCCTCTCTATTTTTAAGATTAGGCTTAAAACTTTCCTTTATGATAAAGCTTATAGTTAGGGCTGGATCAGGTGACCCTGAACCATCCCTTAGTTATGCTGCTATAGGCCTAGTCTGCTGGGGGGTTCCCATAATGCACTGTTTCTCATTCACCTTATTTACTTTGTTTATACTCCACTCTGCATTTAATCATTAATTGATATTAATCTCTGGCTCTCTTCCACAGCATGTCTTTCTCTCCCCTCAGCCCAACCGGTCGCGGCAGATGACTGCCCCTCCCTGAGCCTGGTTCTGCTGGAGGTTTCTTCCTGTTAAAAGGGAGTTTTTCCTTTCCACTGTCGCCAAGTGCTTGCTCATAGGGGGTCGTTTTGACTGTTGGGTTTTCTCTGTATTATTGTAGGGTCTTTACCCACAATACAAAGCGCCTTGAGGCGACAGTTTGTTGTGATTTGGTGCTATATAAATAAAATTGAATTGAATTGAATTGAATTATTGTTCCTTCATTTAGGCTCAGGTTGTTTGATGCTTGACAGCACAGTGACCGGAAATGCAAACTTCTCAGATGCGTTAAACCTGAAGTAACAAACCTGTTTTGAAAATGTAAGGAGTAGAAAGTACCGATATTTGTGTAAACATGTAGGGAGTAAAAGTAAAAAGTAGTCAGAAAAATAAATAGTCAAGTAAAGTACAGATACCTGAAAAATCTACTTAAGTACAGTAACAAAGTATTTGTACTTCGTTACTTCCCACCTGTGTTAAAAGGTGAGTTTTGAGTTGTGATTTGAAGACAGGGAGAAAATTGATACTGTGGGTGTCAGGTGGGAGAAAGTTCTGCAGTTGGGGAGCAGAATGGGAAAAAGCTCTGTTCCCCATGGTGCTGAGGCAGGGAGGGGGGGTACAGCAAGGCAGATGGAAGAAGAAGAATGGAGGAGGAGGTGACGATTGGAAGAAGATCAGGTAGGAAGGAGCTATGTTGTGAATGGCCTTGAATGTATACAGAAGAATTTGGAATTTAACTGGAAGCAAGTGCAGTTGCTGTAGGACTTGGTTGGTAGTGAAATGGTGGTGAAATAAGAATAATGAATTATTATTTCCAGTCATAATTATTTTTATCTGTTTTATATGTATTATAAAGGAATCACAAAATAACAAGCACGATTTTACAGAAATAACCCACCACCACCACCATTTTTATTTTATTTACATTATTTAGCAGTGCTAACCATTATTTAGTGGTTAGCACTGCTGCCTCACAGTTAGAATACCATCTGGAAGGCCTGGGTTCAATTCCAGCTTGGCCCAGGCTTCTCCCTCTCTCTGTGTGGAGTTGGCATGTTCTCCTCCGGTTACTCCGGTTTCCTCCCACAGTCCAAAGACATGCACTTACTGGGGTTAGGTTAAATGGCTACTCCAAATTGCCCATAGGTGTGAATGAGAGTGTGAGTGTGAAAGGTTGTTTGTCTCTCTGTATTAGCCCTGTGACAGGCTGGCGACCTGTCCAGGTTGTACCCTGCCTCTCGCCCTATGACAGCTGGGATAGGCTCCAGCCCCCCCGGCGACCCTGAACAGGATAAGCGGATGGATGGATATTTATTTTGTCCCCTGTTTTTGCTCTTTCTTTTAATGTGAATATGTCTCTGTTTCCACCCCATTCAAGATCACTGGGGTCCATTAATTGGGACACCATCTTCTGTCATTCACAAGACTGAAGTTAACTTACCACCGGCTACCTAATAAACAGGCTCATTTGGGTCAGGGGCTGTTCTGGTGGAGTTCATGTGCACATATGGCTCCTTCAACATAGAAAGGAACACAGAAAATGTACAGTTCTGAGATGAACTGTGCATTTCTGGTCTAAAAATCCAAGTCATGCCAACCATAACAGTCATAAATCATCAGATTTTCCTCATAAAGCTGAGGCGGGGCAGGGCAACAGCAACATGTTAGTCAAGAGGTGTTCTTACTAATGACAAAAATCATTTGTGCCACAAACTTTAGAAGAACAAGTCAGATTGGAGTTTATTTCAAACCTGCATGTCACAGTGCAGTAATACCAATAGTACCAATAGTAATACCAATGAGCCATATGCTGGCTTTAAAAAAACAACAAAAATGCAGAAACAAAAACAAAACACCATGAAGCCACAAAAATCTTAAAAAAAAAAAAAAAAATTAGTGATCAGTCATTCCGTCCATATTCTTAATATTCAATAAAAGCTTTTTTTGTGAAGTATTTTATTAATTTAAAAATAAAAACAGCATTTTTAAAAATACATATTTTAAACATCAACCAGTCAAACAGCAGCAAACAACCACTCATGGTTCCTGAATTTCGAAGGAAGTGTATTAACACCATTTCAGCCAATCAGCACGATTTCTGCTGGCTACACTCTGATGATCTAGTGACTAAAGCTTCATTTAGGTGCAAGACAAGGGTCTGTTTACCACAATGATTGGAGGGCAGACTGCTTTGATTCTTTTTACTACAATAAGTAAGTGAAACCTGATCTAGTAGTTTTTTTTTGACAATTACAGCAAACTTAAAAGTCAATGCCATTTACAATTTTGATAGAAGATATTTAGCATTTATTGGTTTTGTCTCTTTTGTCTGTTTTCTTCAGCTGTGATTCAAAGTGCAGAGGTTGCCCTCCAGATGCCTTTAATTGAAGTCAAAGTTGGAGGAAATGTTACTTTGCAGTGTTCGGTCACAGAGAAGGAAGGAAAATTTGTTCACTGGTTTAAGCAGACTCCTGGATATATGGTCCAGACAGTTGCTACGGGATCTTATACCAAACAAAAACTAAGCGAACCATTTAACAACGATCGTTTCACAGTATCAGAGGGGCAGTCTCAGTATTTTCTTACCATAAGAAATGTCCATAAAGAGGATGAAGCATCATATTTCTGTCAGTATGGATCAGCTTATTCACAGAGTTTTAATACAAGCATCTACTTGGCTGTACATGGTAAACTGTGTTATATATTTCTTTTCATACATCACTTTTTAATCACTTTAATCAATTCTAATGTTTTTATCACTGCCTTTTACTCAACATCCCCAGATCACAGTGAGCAGAAATCAGTCTACATAAAACAATCTCCGGAGGCAGCATCAGTCCAGCCAGGCAACTCTGTGACTCTCCAGTGTTCATTTTTCCCCAGTAACAAAGAAAACACGTTCCAGTGTCTGGATGAACACAGAGTGTACTGGTTCAGAGCGGGATCAGGACAATCCCATTCTACCATTATCCACACTCACAGACACTGCAGTCAGCAACAAGAGGGAAGCTCCTGCGTCTACAGTTTATCCAAAACTATTCATAACTCCTCTGAGGCTGGGACCTACTACTGTGCAGTGGTCACATGTGGACAGATCCTGTTTGGTGACGGAACTCAAGTTGAGACAAGTATGTATTTGCTGCATTATCAAAGAAATTTAATTTTAATTCCTTTAAAAAAAACTTGTTTAAATGTGTTGAATCATGTAAGGTTTAATATATTTTTGCCTACTAAACAATTTAAAAAGCAAAAAATATGATTTGACCTTCAAAGCAATGATTTCTTGAGGTTTAGTGTTTTTTTTTTTCAATTTATACAAAATATGCTACATAAAACTTGATAAAGTAAATGAGGGTTTGCTTTCAAATCTTGCCTTGGCAATAATATAATATGCGTAAGAAAATGGATGGATGGATGATATAATATGTTCTTTTCTGATTTCAGGAGATAAATGGGACCCAGTTGTCATTGTGCTTGGGACACTGTTGGCTCTCTGTGTGATTGTGATTGCAGTTCTTATTCTATCAAGAGACTGAAGCTTTATTTTGTTAAACAGCCAAGATTTCTGAATCCACAACATGGAAATCCTTACATAGATCCAGAGTAGAATTTACTAATGGTGATGTGACAATCTGTGATATTAAATATCTGCAGCATCACATGGTATGCAGTGCCAAAAAAAAAAAAAAAAAAGCACTTAAAAATGCGGAATAGTAACAAAAGCTGTGTTCTTCTGCACATTGAACAGATCAGCTGTTATGTACATATTTCAGGTTCATATGGTGGAATATTTTTAATAACGCAGTCCTCCTCTGGATGCATACTTGTGCTCACCTGAGGAGTCAGATTTATCCAGAGAACAGCTGTCTCAGCCTACAAGATCCCAATCCTAGCAATTTCTAACATGAGAAGAACCTTATATTAAAAACATATTGAAGCTTTTTGCCATGCTTTTTTAGAGAGTAACACACATAAAACCTGTGCTTACACTGTTACTTTTTAGTTAGTATATTCCTCACTCCCTCATCGGGTCTTGTAATTTTTGACCAACTAAGTTGCACTGCTATTGGTACATTGGGTCAGTCATTCACAGAGTGAAATAGCTACTTACTTAGAAATCAGTAAATCACCTGCAGAACTTTGTAGTCCCATCACCACATTTTAGCAATGGAAGCTTTTAACTTCACCTGCTGAGAAAATCTGGACCCAAATTTAACATTTGATCCAGGGGTCTGTTTTACAGACTTTAAAATGGTCTGTGTGAGCTCATTCCCCCAGTTACTGATTTAAATTTTGACATGATGTCAGTCTAAACACTATAGTACAGGTCCATGTTTGGAAACAAGTCTGGTGCATTCATTTTTTTCAGAGTTTTCAAGTTGCTGTTGTGGAAATTGCATCAGTGTATATATATATATATATATATATATATATATATATATATATATATATATATATATATATATATATATATATATATCCATTGTGTCATGATGTTGGTGTATTATGTTGTTCTATGCAATATTCTGTATTGTACAAATACCTGCTTCTCGCTTGGCTTTGATTAAATTCTGCAAAGTACTAATCTCGCTTTGAAGTAATAATTATTAAAATATTAAATATATTAAAATAAGGCTGTTTATTTACCACCCACAAACTTAGTTCAATTCTTCTATTAACATAATCTGTTATTTTTCTGTTTATTACTATGTATTATAATATTATTGTGCCTCTGCAGTAGTGTCTGTTTGTGCATTATGAATTGTGCTACAAAATATTTTATTCTATCAAACTTCTGATCTTTCAAACTCCTTATTTCAACCTCTTCATGAAGATAAGTACAGTGAGATAACAATAAACACAGGAGTCTAGTAAGCTTGAAAAGAAGGCAACTGAACTTCTTTAGTTTTTTTTTTTGCCTCTCGTCCAAGAGGCTTTTTTCAGTTCTAGAACAACTTCTAGCGAGTCCCAGAAATAAACCCTTAGTCAGGGCCGTCCCCTTAGAGGTGGTCCTCCAAGGGGACAGCCCCCACTACCATGACCTGCATGTCTGAGAACCTTCACATTCAGTAAGCACAACAGCAGACTGAGGTGTAAGAGGATGAGCACAGGTTTATCAAAAAGTGATTTAAAAAAAACATCATAAGTCATCAAGTTTTCTCATAGAACTTGTCTGTTTTTGTGCTTTTTTCTTTTTTGCTAGTTTTTCCCTCATTTACTCATTTCCTTTAGATATTTAAGGCTGTGAATTCATAGATAAATGTTTCAAAGGACAGATAAGCAGTTCATATTTAATTAGGATAAGATTGAATGACAGCCTGAATAAATGCACTGTAGCGGTCACGTTCAACATCGTGTATTAAAGTAGAACCACAAAGTTATGAACATAGCCTTTCACTAAGACTGAGAACAATGGAAAGCACCCAGTATACATTTCTCCAACATTCAAAAATCCCCCTACAATCAGAATGAACACATTTTAAAAGTATGTTGTACTAAGTCTATACATAAAAACAAATGCAAATGTGAAATTTCCATAATCACATTTCAGAACTACATTAAAACACAGAAGACAGCTGAAACTTGTCCTATGCAAGTGCTGACTCCTCATGAGAGTAAGTGGTATTGTGTGTACTTCTTCACTTCCTTATTCTTTTTGTCACCCCGCGTGACAATGAAGAGGACTCACTAGGAAATAAAGTTATGAACAAAATACCACATTAGCCTATCAAACAAAAACAAATGTATTTGGTTCAGCTGTTTTTGGTTTGCAGTATAAATAACATAAAGGCAAGTCAAGTGCAATTTAACATCCACTAGTCAAGCTTAAAATAAGTCTTTCTTCCTGTACATCTGACCTCACTGCATATCCTGTTAAAGCCTGAAGCATTTAGTGTCTGCAAAGCAGTTCAAAAGAATGGAAAGGAAATATCTGTAGAAGTCACAGTACATTACAGGACAATGAAACTTTTCAACTTTTCTGGAGAGAGCATTGAGTATTTAATGTCTGAAAGAGTCAAAGTCAAACAACAGTAAAATCACTCACACGCTACATCCAAACAGTTTTGATGAAGACTTCCTTAAGGTTAAGTCATTTTTTTTAGCCTTACTACAAGTACAGAAATACTTAGAAGGAGCTATAACTTACATTCCTTTCTGGCAAATACCTTGTTGAAACATAAATGCATGTTTTAAAGATTTTGATGAAATTACAAAAAGTTGTGTACTGTTTCCTTCGATCCTATTGCACAACAGCACATTGTTATTGGTGATTCTTACAGGCCTGATAATGCCCAGTGACAACACTTTCTGAAAGGTTTAAGTACATTTCTAACTTCTCTCCTTGTATTATACATGCAGTAAAGACAAATAAAGTTAAGATCAGACAAGTAAAGCACAATTAAGAAAGCAGGTGTTTGTGAACAAGTGTGACTCGTCTGAAAAGTTGCATTTTCTTACACCTTACCTTGCCGCTGGCGTAAGTGTTAAGTGCTAAGTGGCAAATTTCAGGTCTGATCTACACTGCATGGAAATCAAGAGATCTACGTACACTCCCCGTCACCACTGTAAACTTACTTTTTGCACTACTGGATACATTTTGGGCACACTACATCAGACAGAATTTAATGAATTCAGAATTTAGAGATGCTGGACTGAATGTCCTGAAGGTCCTGAGAGTGAACGTTTACTTAATAAAATTGACAAGAGAAAACAAAATCCACAAACCAAACAATAAACAAGTCATCATTACTTTAGAAAACAGAACAGCAGGACTGAAATGGTTATAACAAGGTGTTTGTCCTGTTTCAGATGCTGTTTTCTATAAATGTTGAAGTCAGGCTTAAAGAACATTATGATCATTTTTGAAACGCAGTATTCCACCTAAGCATGTCACAGCTGACTTTTTTAAACTGACAAAACTGCATTTGCAAACAACTAATCGAACAAGCAAGGAATAACTATAATAACTGCATATGCAAGTAGGAGTCACTAAAAACTGACCATAGATTTGCTGAACCTTGGAGGAGTGCTTTTTCTGTGTTTTAGCCAATTAGGATGATTTCCACTTTGTACACTTTGACAATCTTGTCACTAAACCTTCATTTAGGTAGGAAGGCATCAGTCGTGCAAGACAAGGGTGTTTTACCACAATGATTGGAGTACAGATTGCTTTGATTCTTTTTACTACAACAGGTAAGTGAAAGCTGATCTAATGTTCTTTAAACAGATTTTAGAGGTACAGTATAATTTAAGAACAATACCATTTTTAAAATTTTGATGGACGATATTTAAAATGTATTGGTTTTGTCTCTTTTGTCTGTTTTCTTCAGCTGTGATTCAAAGTGCAGAGGTTGCCCTCCAGATGCCTTTAATTGAAGTCAAAGTTGGTGGAAATGTTACTTTGCAGTGTTCGGTCACAGAGAAGGAAGGAAAATTTGTTCACTGGTTTAAGCAGACTCCTGGATATATGGTCCAGACAGTTGCTACGGGATCTTATACCAAACAAAAACTAAGCGAACCATTTAACAACGATTGTTTCACAGTATCGGAGGGGAAGTCTCAGTATTTTCTTACCATAAGAAATGTCCATAAAGAGGATGAAGCATCATATTTCTGTCAGTATGGATCAGCTTATTCACAGAGTTTTAATACAAGCATCTACTTGGCTGTAAATGGTAAACTATGTTATATATTTCCTTTTTGTACATCACTTTTTAATCACACCATCAATTCTAATGTTTTTATCACTGCTTTTTACTTCACAACAATGATTTCTTGAGGTTCAGTGTTTTTTTTTCCAATTTATAAAAAATATGCTACATAAAACTTGATCAAGTAAATGAGGGTTTGCTTTCAAATCTTGCCTTGGCAATAATATAATATGCGTAAGAAAATGGATGGATGGATGATATAATATGTTCTTTTCTGATTTCAGGAGATAAATGGGACCCAGTTGTCATTGTGCTTGGGACATTGTTGGCTCTCTGTGTGATTGTGATCGCAGTTCTTATTCTATCAAGAGACTGAAGCTTTATTTTGTTAAACAGCCAAGATTTCTGAATCCACAACATGGAAATCCTTACATAGATCCAGAGTAGAATTTACTAATGGTGATGTGACAATCTGTGATATTAAATATCTGCAGCATCACATGGTATGCAGTGCCAAAAAAAAAAAAAGCACTTAAAAATGCGGAATAGTAACAAAAGCTGTGTTCTTCTGCACATTGAACAGATCAGCTGTTATGTACATATTTCAGGTTCATATGGTGGAATATTTTTAATAACGCAGTCCTCCTCTGGATGCATACTAGTGCTCACCTGAGGAGTCAGATTTATCCAGAAAACAGCTGTCTCAGCCTACAAGATCCCAATCCTAGCAATTTCTAACATGAGAAGAACCTTATATTAAAAACATATTGAAGCTTTTTGCCATGCTTTTTTTAGAGAGTAACACACATAAAACCTGTGCTTACACTGTTACTTTTTAGTTAGTATATTCCTCACTCCCTCATCGGGTCTTGTTATTTTTGACCAACTAAGTTGCACTGCTATTGGTACATTGGGTCAGTCATTCACAGAGTGAAATAGCTACTTACTTAGAAATCAGTAAATCACCTGCAGAACTTTGTAGTCCCATCACCACATTTTAGCAATGGAAGCTTTTAACTTCACCTGCTGAGAAAATCTGGACCCAAATTTAACATTTGATCCAGGGGTCTGTTTTACAGACTTTAAAATGGTCTGTGTGAGCTCATTCCCCCAGTTACTGATTTAAATTTTGACATGTCAGTCTAAACACTATAGTACAGGTCCATGTTTGAAAACAAGTCTGGTGCATTCATTTTTTTCAGAGTTTTCAAGTTGCTGTTGTGGAAATTGCATCAGGATTTTTGGCTCTAACTCTATAACATATGCAGTGAAAGTCCTGATTTAGTTCAATATATATATATATATATATATATATATATATATATATATATATATATATATATATATATATATATATCCATTGTGTTATGATGTTGGTGTATTATGTTGTTCTATGCAATATTCTGTATTGTACAAATACCTGCTTCTCGCTTGGCTTTGATTAAATTCTGCAAATTACTAATCTCGCTTTGAAGTAATAATTATTAAAATATTAAATATATTAAAATAAGGCTGTTTATTTACCACCCACAAACTTAGTTCAATTCTTCTATTAACATAATCTGTTATTTTTCTGTTTATTACTATGTATTATAATATTATTGTGCCTCTGCAGTAGTGTCTGTTTGTGCATTATGAATTGTGCTACAAAATATTTTATTCTATCAAACTTCTGATCTTTCAAACTCCTTATTTCAACCTCTTGATGAAGATTCATTCATTCATTTATTCATTTATATAGCGCTTAACACAACTGACAAGGTGACCAAAGCACTTTACAAATATACAATAAAATAAATCAATTACATTAAATATAAATAATATTACATCACAGAAGACAAAAATAAGATCGTTCCATTACATGGTATTAAAAGCCTGTTTAAACAAATAAGTCTTAAGTTTAGATTTAAAAATTTTCAGATCCGAAATAAGTCGGAAATCTAAAGGAAGCCTGTTCCACAGTTGGGGTGCAGCCACTGAAAAGGCCCGATCACCCCAATACTTTAACCTGGTTCTTGGGACATCTAATAAAAGACGATTAGAAGACCTCAAAGATCTCTCGTATACAGCAAAACTTAAAAGATCTGATAAGTATGGTGGGGCCAATCCATTCAACACTTTAAAAACAAACAATAAGATTTTAAAATGAATTCTATAATGAACAGGAAGCCAATGGAGATTGAACAAAGTAGGCGTAATATGATCACGTCTAGGGGTGTTAGTTAAGAGACGAGCAGCAGCATTTTGGACGAGTTGAAGTCGTCTCAGGGAAGATTGACGAAGACCAATATAAAGGCTGTTGCAATAGTCAAGTCTGGAACTAATAAGAGCGTGAATTGCCCTCTCTAAATCAGTGCGATCTACAAAAGATTTGACTTTAGTCAGTAGACGCAAGTAATAAAAACTAGTTTGGACTACAGAGTTAATCTGTTTGTCAAAATTGAATTCCTGATCAAACAAGACTCCAAGATTTTTAACTGTAGTGTTTAACTTAAAGGGCAGAACACTGGTGTCTATGGCAGCGGCATCACCAAATAAAATACACTCAGTTTTTTGATGATTTAAAACCAAAAAGTTAAGTACAGTGAGATAACAATAAACACAAGAGTCTAGCAAGCTTGAAAAGAAGGCAACTGGACTTATTTAGTTACTTTTTTGCCTCTCGTCCAAGAGGCTTTTTTCAGTTCTAGAACAACTTCTAGCGAGTCCCAGAAATAAACCCTTAGTCAGGGCGTCCCCTTAGAGGTGGTCCTCCAAGGGGACAGCCCCCACTACCATGACCTGCATGACTGAGAACCTTCACATTCAGTAAGCACAACAGCAGACTGAGGTGTAAGAGGATGAGCACAGGTTTATCAAAAAGTGATTTAAAAAAACGTCATAAATCATCAAGTTTTCTCATAGAACTTGTCTGTTTTTGTGCTTTTTTCTTTTTTGCTAGTTTTTCCCTAATTTACTCATTTCCTTTAGATATTTAAGGCTGTGAATTCATAGATAAATGTTTCAAAGGACAGATAAGCAGTTCATATTTAATTAGGATAAGATTGAATGACAGCCTGAATAAATGCACTGTAGCGGTCACGTTCAACATCGTGTATTAAAGTAGAACCACAAAGTTATGAACATAGCCTTTCACTAAGACTGAGAACAATGGAAAGCACCCAGTATACATTTCTCCAACATTCAAAAATCCCCCTACAATCAGAATGAACACATTTTAAAAGTATGTTGTACTAAGTCTATACATAAAAACAAATGCAAATGTGAAATTTCCATAATCACATTTCAGAACTACATTAAAACACAGAAGACAGCTGAAACTTGTCCTATGCAAGTGCTGACTCCTCATGAGAGTAAGTGGTATTGTGTGTACTTCTTCACTTCCTTATTCTTTTTGTCACCCCGCGTGACAATGAAGAGGACTCACTAGGAAATAAAGTTATGAACAAAATACCACATTAGCCTTTCAAACAAAAACAAATGTATTTGGTTCAGCTGTTTTTGGTTTGCAGTATAAATAACATAAAGGCAAGTCAAGTGCAATTTAACATCCACTAGTCAAGCTTAAAATAAGTCTTTCTTCCTGTACATCTGATCTCACTGCATATCCTGTTAAAGCCTGAAGCATTCAGTGTCTGCAAAGCAGTTCAAAAGAATGGAAAGGAAATATCTGTAGAAGTCGCAGTACATCACAGAACAATGAAACTTTTCAGCTTTCCTGGAGAGCATTGAGTATTTAATGTCTGAAAGAGTCAAAGTCAAACAACAGTAAAATCACTCACACGCTACATCCAAACAGTACTGATGAAGACTTCGTCAAGGTTAAGTAATTTTTTTTTCAGCCTTACTATAAGTACAGAAATTGTTTATTATTAGGAGCTATAACTTACATTCCTTTCTGGCAAATACCTTGTTGAAACATAAATGCATGTTTTAAAGATTTTGATGAAATTACAAAAAGTTGTGTAGTGTTTCTGTCGATCCTATTGCACAACAGCCCATTGTTATTGGTGATTCTTATAGGCCTGATAATGCCCAGTGACAACACTTTCTGAAAGGTTTAAGTACGTTTCTAACTTCTCCCCTTGTATTATACATGCAGTAAAGACAAATAAAGTTAAGATCAGACAAGTAAAGCACAATTAGGAAAGAAAGTGTTTGTGAACAAGTGTGACTCGTCTGAAAAGTTGCATTTTCTTACACCTTACTTTGTCTCTGGCGCGAGTGTTAAGTGCTAAGTGGCAAATTTCAGGTCTGATCTACACTGCATGGAAATCAAGAGATCTACGTACACTCCCCGTCACCACTGTAAACTTACTTTTTTTGACAGTAGTCAAGGAGCAAGGACACCAGAGAATCTGAGGCAAAAAGAAGCCAGCCCCCCCCCAGCGGCCAGCCCCCTGCACGGCCGGCAGCAGGGCCCCAGGGCCCCCCGGCCGCCCGAGCCCCCACAGAGCCCCCACCACCACCACCACGCCGAAGAAGCCAATGCAGCCCCGCGCCGCAGCCCCCAGGGAAGCAGGTCACTAAACACATCACAACATCCAGCCCCACCCAGGAACCCGGAGGTACCCACACCCCAGGGGGGCAGGGGGGGAGAGGCAACCAGCAAGGAGCGGCCAGGAGGCAAGGCACAGGCCCAGACCCAGGTCCAGCCAAACATACAACCACACGCACACCTGCAAGCACACCCGGGTACACATTTATGCACAAACACACTCACCCACACACATATAAACATAGATACACCATACGTACACATCCACTTGCCCACCCATACTCACGAAGACTGTGACAAATACAAAGACACACATTCATCCATAGCTACCCACCCTCTGAAGATGGGGTGAGTGGAAACCACCCCAGGGCCAACAGTGACCCCAAGACGCCGCCAGCCCCCCAAGGAACCACCCAACCCCCACCCCGGGCGAGGTGTAAGAAATCGGGGTGTGAGATGACCCACCCCCCCTCCCCCCGCCAAACTTGTAAGTGTATGTGTTTATGTTGTGAATGAATGAGGTGTATAGGGTAAACTTACTTTTTGCGCTACTGGATACATTTAGGGAACACTACATCAGACAGAATTTAATGAATTCAGACTTTAGAGATGCTGGAGTGAATGTCCTGAAGGTCCTGAGAGTGAACGTTTACTTAATAAAATTGACAAAACAAAACAAAATAAAAGCCAAAAACCAATCAATAAACAATAAACAAGTCATCATTATTTTAGAAAACAGAACAATGGGACTGAAATGGTTATAACAAGGTGTTTGTCCCATTTCAGATGTTGTTTTCTATGTTAAAGTCAGTCTATGTTAAAGGACATTATGATCATTGTTGAAACGTAGTATTCCACCTAAGCATGTCACAACTGACTTTTTTAAACTGACAAAACTGCATTTGTAAACAACTAATCGCACAAGCAAAGAATAACTACAATAACTGCATATGCAAGTAGGAGTCACTAAAAACTGACCATAGATTTGCTGAACCTTGGAGGAGTGCTTTTTCTGTGTTTCAGCCAATCAGGATGATTTCCACTTTGTACACTTTGACAATCTTGTCACTAAACCTTCATTTAGGTAGGAAGGCATCAGTCGTGCAAGACAAGGGTGTTTTACCACAATGATTGGAGTACAGTTTGCTTTGATTCTTTTTACTACAACAGGTAAGTGAAAGCTGATCTAATGTTCTTTAAACAGATTTTAGAGGTACAGTATAATTTAAGAACAATACCATTTTTTAAATTTTTGATGGATATTTAAAATGTATTGGTTTTGTCTCTTTTGTCTGTTTTTTTCAGCTGTGATTCAAAGTGCAGAGGTTGCCCTCCAGATGCCTTTAATTGAAGTCAAAGTTGGAGGAAATGTTACTTTGCAGTGTTCGGTCACAGAGAAGGAAGGAAAATTTGTTCACTGGTTTAAGCAGACTCCTGGATATATGGTCCAGACAGTTGCTACAGGATCTTATACCAAACAAAAACTAAGCGAACCATTTAACAACGATCGTTTCACAGTATCAGAGGGGCAGTCTCAGTATTTTCTTACCATAAGAAATGTCCATAAAGAGGATGAAGCATCATATTTCTGTCAGTATGGATCAGCTTATTCACAGAGTTTTAATACAAGCATCTACTTGGCTGTACATGGTAAACTGTGTTATATATTTCTTTTCATACATCACTTTTTAATCACTTTAATCAATTCTAATGTTTTTATCACTGCCTTTTACTCAACATCCCCAGATCACAGTGAGCAGAAATCAGTCTACATAAAACAATCTCCGGAGGCAGCATCAGTCCAGCCAGGCAACTCTGTGACTCTCCAGTGTTCATTTTTCCCCAGTAACAAAGAAAACACGTTCCAGTGTCCGGATGAACACAGAGTGTACTGGTTCAGAGCGGGATCAGGACAATCCCATTCTACCATTATCCACACTCACAGACACTGCAGTCAGAAACAAGAGGGAAGCTCCTGCGTCTACAGTTTATCCAAAACTATTCATAACTCCTCTGATGCCGGGACCTACTACTGTGCAGTGGTCACATGTGGACAGATCCTGTTTGGTGACGGAACTCAAGTTAATGCAAGTACGTTTTAATGTCAGATTGTTAAATCTCTATCACATCTTAAACTTTAACAGTGCTTAGAAATTTTTTTAAGGGAAATCTAAAGAAACTTATTAAACTTCTTATAAACTTCTTTCATACCAGTCGTATGGACGTGCCATCAGACTACCACTACTGATGACTTTGATCAATACCTGCATTCTCTTTAGCTGTTCCATATTCTCATTGTTATCATTTAAACCCACGTTTAACCATTGCATTATGATATTATTGGTTGGAGGCATTAAATTTATGATGCAACATTTTATAAAGAAAAAATAATACTTATATATAATGCTGCTATGTGTAATGCATTTGCTTGTGCGTAACAATTGTTCTCCTAGTTCTCTGTCATTATGCTAAAGACTAATCAGAATAAAGTCTGCACATTCTTTTATTCCAGTTCTGAAGTGAATGACCATGAATTTAATGCTGCGTGTCTTTTCCAGGAGCAAAACTCGACCCGGTTGTCGTTGCACTGGGTGTGCTTTTGGCCTGCAGTGTGACTGTGAATGCTATCTTTATTTTCTGCAAAAGTCAGAAAGTTTTTAAAAATGGTAAAGGTAGGTCCATTACAGTATTTGTAATACTTTTAGGCACTTAGTAAGTTTAATTTCTTATCCATTATGCAATAAATCAGGGAGGTGTCCGGGATGAACGAATAACTATATTTGATTCCAAATATTCTGCTAGTGTCACAAAGACTCTTGAGTGACTAAAATGTACAAGGGTATATATGAATTTGCATGCAATTTTTGGATCAGATGAAAATGTCCCCTAAAAACTGCATTTTTGGATATAACCTACTGAACAACTTTGGAGTTTGAATGGTCGAACGGTTTATCATGGGATGAACACAGTAGTTCACACACTCAGATACTTTTATACGACAATAAAATCTCAAGGTGTTCTCACCTTAAGCCCTGTTTTGAATCACTTATGATATTACTTATGCTGTATGTACAAATTGGTCTGAAGCAGTAATCACCACATCTTCCCTTAATTCTTATTTTTACAATGTGCAGATGAAATGTACACAACTCAAAAAAATTAAAGGAACACTATTTAATCACAGCATAGCATCAAATCAATTAAACTTAAACTGGGATATTTATCTGGTCCGTTAAGCAGCAGAGGGGGTTAATGATCAGTTTCAGCTGCTTGGTGTTAATGAAATTGACAACCAGTGCACTAGAGGGGCACCAATGAGACAATCTCCAAAACAGGAATGGTTTTACAGGTGAATGCCACCAACATTTTTCCCTCCTGATCTTTTCTGACTGTTTTTTCACTAGTTTTGCATTTGGCTTAGGGTCAGTGTCACTACTGGTAGCATGAGGCTGGACCCTGCACAGGTTGCAAAGGTAGTCCAACTCCTCCAGGATGGCTTATCAATATGTGCCCTTGTCAAAAAGTTTGCTGTGTCACACAGTAGTCTCAAGAGCATCGAGGATATTCCAGACAGTTATTGCAGGAGAGCAGACAGGACTGTAGAAGGTCCTTAACCCATCAACAAGCCCAGTATCTGCTCCTTTGTGCAAGCAGAAACAGGACTGGCATTGCCAGAACCCTACAAAGTGAGCTCCGGCTGGCCACTGGTGTAAATGCCTCACCAAATAGACTTCCTGAGGGCCAGACAGCCTCTGTGCTCACTGCCCAGAACCGTGGAGCCTGATTGGCATTTCCCATAGAATACAAGAATTGGCAAGTCCGTGACTGGCGCCCTGTGCACAGAGGAGAACAGCTTCATCCTCACCACATGTGACAGTCACGAAAGGGTCTGGAGAAGCTGTGAAGAACATTATGCTCTCTGTTCAGCATGACTGTTTTGGTGGTGGGTCACTGATGGACTCAGGAGATAAATACATGGAGGGACACACAGACATGTTAGGCAACGGCACCCTGACTGCCATTAGATATAACAATGAAATCCTTGGACCCACTGTTGAACCCTGCATTGGTGCAGTAAGTCCTGGATTCCTGCTGGTGCATGACAATGCCTGGCCTCAGGTGGTGAGATTATGCAGGCAGTTCCTGGAGGATGAAGAAATTGATACCACTGACTGGCCCAGTTGGTGATGCAGAAAATGTTTAAACATGCTTTCATATGTGGTCCCAATTTCCTGCCAGATTAGAAAACCAATAATTACTGTAATTAAATTTATTACAGTAATATTACATTAAAATATTAATTTTAATATGATCACTTTCCCCTACCTGTCTATAGCAGGATCATCTTCAGTGTCATGCTGAAATGAATCAGCTTTAAAGATCTTTTTTTGCATTATTTTTTTGACCACAGCAGCTTTCATCAGCGGTAGAGGGAGACAGGAAGCAGGGAAATATAGGGGAGGACATGCGGGCAAATTGGCGACAGGTTGGGACTCGAGCCCGTGCCGCCCGCGCCGTGGCATATATATGTGGTCGGTGGCTTCACCACTAAGCCACCCGGGCACCCCTGCTTTAAAGTTTTAGAACTCTAATCTGTACATCACAAACTAAACAGCAGCAGCGAGACCACATTGAGAGGTAAAATCAGTTATAAATTCAGAGGTTTAACAATTTTCTGTAACATTCCTCTTATTCGTGATTGGCAGTACCAGTGCCGTTTTTTGATCCCTGGCCTACGATAAAGCCCAAGTTCACAAACACAGTTGTTATCCACCACAGATACCAATTCACTCTAACAGTGTCAAACTTCCTTCATGGTGCACTCCTTGTGGGCAGGTCTTGTAGATAAAAGATGAGGTCACATCTATTATGATCAAGTTTATTTGCCAACTGATATGTTTGCATTCATAGTATAACCATATTGAGCTAAATTAATATAACCATACAGATAATATGTATATAAACCAATAGTATGAGCTTATTTAACATCCTTTTATTATTGTATTATTTAGTTTACAGTACATTAAGTCAAAGTAATTTAACATTGTTTGTGTGGTATTTTTAACATGAAACCAATTTAGACTTGAATATGAAATTGTACTATATTGTCAAATAACACAAAACACTTCTTTAATTTTGTTTTTGTAAACAAACAGAGAAAAACACAGTTTTTTCTTTTCTGTCATTTCCTTTGCAAATAAATTTTGTATTTTTATTATAAAGAAGGCCTACTAGGCCTTTCTTGAATTTCCACCATGTGCTTGCTTGGGTTTGCATCAGGTGCTTCGCTTTTCTCCCACAGTCCAAAGACATGCTCGATTAGTGATTTGAAATTAGCCATAGGTATGGATTTAAGAGTGTATGGTGGTTGTCTTTCTGTGTCAGCAATGTAATTAACAGGCAAATGGCCGAGGGTGTCATCAACAGAGCACATGAGGAAACCAGTGTTTCTTGCATTTGTGTCTTTCTCCTCCAAAATCATTGATTCTTTATTTTAAACTACCCTTTCTACATTTGTGCTGCATACTAATACCTCTTTTCCAGCTGAACACACAATACTGTAAATGGAAGTGCAACTTTCATTCCAGGTTCCCATTTTGAAAGGTACTTCATCCTGAACTAAATGAGTTCAGGAGTGATACTTACTGTAAGATACTTAAGAAGAAGATACCTAAAATGTATTTTATTGCTAATGTAAGAATGATAAATTACAAAGGAAACACAAAAAGGTAACCACACAAGCAGCTCTGGCTTTCTGAAACTTTGGTTTTTCTTAGCAGGTACCAAGAATGCTTCTCACATTTCAGGAAATGACCTGTCAACTGCAGACCATTTTAATGACAAGGTAAATATCTGATATTTTTGATGGGAATAGGCATTCCACTTTTGAATATGTTACAAATCACCATTCTGCTTCTGAACTTTAGTCTGGAAGAGCTGACTTAGACCTGAGTCACACAGGCCTGGAGGACTATTCCTTGACTGGTTGGAAAGTGAGTGCTGGAGGTTGCTGCCAATCACTAAGGTTTTGGTCACAAAGAAAACCTCCTTGCAATTGCATTGCTCACTAGCAGATTGCCAGGATTGCCCATAGTTTGCATGAAAAAATGCAACACAAACTGAAAATGGAGATTGTTAATCTTCAAAGTAAAAGTTGCACCCTCTGAAACACGTTGGCTGCAGTAATAAAGTGCACCTTTAGCAAGCAACCAGAGGTAGCGCATGAGGAGGTTTGTGGTCCAACACCCTCTTTGCCTCCAATTTCACCTGGCAACAGCCAGCAACTACTCGACAAACAGTCAGAGAGCACACATTTTATTCTAGTGACTGGAGGTTGCCAGAGGGTTGCTGACTGGTCTCTGGCCCTGTGTGACTGAGGCCTTAGCTAAAGTGCAATAATTATTTTCTCCTGTGTTGAATAATTTGATGTCTCATAATCATGGCATTGTATTTTGTTAAAAAAAAAAAATGACATACTTAATTTTAAAAATGAAGATATTTCTTCATCAAATATGTTGACAGTTTCTTTGCATTTGTTTTACATTCAAACCACTAAAATATAGATTCAAAATAATTGTTATTCACAGGGTGGTGACTCAGAAGCAGTGAACTACGCAGCACTGAATTTCTCCGCAAGAAAAGTGAAAAGAGTGAAGAAGAATGAGAGAAAAGTGTCCCTACAGGAGTGTGTGTACTCTGCTGTGAGACTATAAAATCACACATTGTATCAAACCTTTCTGTAGGTAGAGCAGGTGTTACATCACAGGCCAAGGCATCTCAACTGCATAGCTGATATAGACTTCATGCTTTTTGATGTTACATTTTTTTATATTTATAAAATTACATTTATGCAAGAGGACCAAATCCATGCCACTGCTGTGTTTTCTTATAATATATTGGCTTTTGCAAAATTCATTGTAGCACCTACAGGTCATTGCTATATATGATGCAATATAATATGACTTTACACTAAAGCAGTAGTAACAACTTTGCTTCACTGAACCGCACTGTGTCACAGCAGTACTGTATTTTTCTGTATTTTTATAATAAAGGATAATGTATGAAATACTGTTATTTCAATGCACTTAACTTTTTAAGGGAACAGGAGAAAAATGTACATTAGTTGTTTTTTTTTTTTTTGTTTTTTTTAACAAAAGTATATTTAGTCCTTTTAGTGCCATCTGCAGGCTGTAATGCTCCTGACACTTAAAACAGTATTTTTTAAGGAATTCAAATTCAAACCCCACACCTCTGGTCAAATTTAACACCAGTGCAACCACAGAATCAATGACAATGTAGAAAACGTGACGTGAACTTTTAACCTTTATTTGCCAACACCTGTCAGCTTCCTAGGTGTAGTTTAACTTTCTAATAGCAGAAAAATGATGCAACAGGCCTGTACAGTGAGCTTTGTTTAGTTCTTTCATCATGACCATGGTCTAACCTTTAGCTGACCTTGGTTTTTTAACTGTTCATGATAAAATCAACCAAACAACCCATTTGGGCCTCAGTTTGTCACTCATAGGTCAGTTGTCGGATACGTAGTTAATGGATGTGACCAAAAGGTGTGAGTGTGACTACAGAAGAAGAAAGATGTTTAATAAAAGTTGTATTAACACTTTCAAAAAAAAAAAAAAAGAGGCGAGCATAAATCAGGCCAAAGCAAAAGTTTCAATTTGGCATTGAGGTTTCTCACATGAAATCAATTTCACAAATTGCTTGAGATTTGTCTGCCATATTGGATGTGATGCTAGCACCAGTTTCAAGGGAAGAATGTATATTTCCTGACTAGTTGGCAAAGCGATGGACCAAAAGAAAATCCTTCTGTAGTGATTGGTTTGGTTGCTAGCAGATTTCCAGTTACCCAGAGTTTTTCATTGTTTGTCCTGCAAACACTCGCTAACTACTAGCCGAACAGTAGTAAAACTTGTAAAAAAAAATTTAAAAACTTGTAATGTAAAATGTAAATGGAAAAGATTTGCTTTCAAACTAAAAAAGTACCAATTTCAAAAGGCAGAACATTACTGTGAAGGTGATCGGTCCCCATTTCCAGTGTCTGTCGGACTTCCCACAGTTTCACTGCAGCTCAGAGAGTAGCTGGACAGTAGCTGCTAACAAGTCAATTATTTCCATACAAACTACAGGTGACTAGCAAGGAGGTTTTTGCCAACTGGTTGGATGTTCCCCAGGGTCAGAAGGGATGATAGGGGAAAATGGGGGTCACTGACCGGTCTCTAGGCCTGTGTGACTGGGATTTTAGCAATTATTTTCCCAGCAACTGCGGGATTTTCCTTCACAACAGGTGATTGCCAGTTGGTTGGGGATCTGTCTCTAAGCCTTTGTGACTGGGACCTTATTAAGCTGATTCTACATTGTCAAACATTGTCACTTGTCCAAAATGAGCTGGTTAGCCTTCACATGTCTCCAGACTTCAATGACAGGTTTAAAGCATAACAGCAAAAAAATAAATCAATAAATCTGTGGAGGGTCAGGCGGTCCTTGGGTGCCGTGGGCCCGGGAGCCCTGCCGCCGGCCAGTGCAGGGGGCTGGCCGCTGGGGGGGGGCTGGCTTCTCATCGCCTTGGGTTCCCTGGAGCCCTCGCTCCTCGACTGGGGGGCTCCGTCTGAGACCACCCTCTCCCGTCTGCTGGGGTAGGTGTGCGGTTGTCTTTGGACTGAGTGGCCGGGGGTCTTCCTGGCTCTTGGTGGGCTGCTGGTGGCCTGGGGTTCCGGGGGCTTTCCGTACCTGCCTCTGGCTTCTGATGGGTGGAGCTGCAGCGTTTTGCCCTCATTGGTAAGTACGTTCCATGACACAGACACAAACATGACACAGACACAAACGCCCACTCAATCACAACTCAACAAAATTGTTGGTGTGCGTAACATGCTTTGTTAGTTTTGTTTTTCACACACAAATTTATTTTTGCAAGTATTGATAGTATTTTTTTATATGTTAAAGTGATGAAGTATCTGATTAATAGACTTGTGCTCTTTCCCCTTTTTTTTTTTTTTTTTTTGCTCCCTTTCTCTCTCCCTTTTTCTTCTCTTTATTTTCCTCTTCTTCAACCTGTCAGCTCTGGCTGTTACATAGTATGTGGAAAAATAACTCAGATAAATAAAATAAAGGGTTAAAACATCAACAAGAAGAGCCTATTGAGAACCTATAGAGCTCATCTTGAAATAGCAAATATGTTTGGCACAACAACGCATTCAGATCACAGTTCTGCTTGCAAGATCTACCAGACTGACAGGCTTTAAAAAAAAAAAAAAAAAAAAAATAATAATAAATCAAGTTACATAAGTGGACTGGCATTTACATTATTTTCTGAATGCAGTGCCTCTGTCTATTACAAAACACAGTCACACACAGATGGATGCATCAAGGGCAATTTTTTTTTTTTTTTTTTTGCCAGAGCTCAACATGTGGACTACAGCAGCTGGGGATTAAGCTTTCAACCTTTCAACTAAAGGAGAACTTCCACTTCCTGATCAACAGTTATATGACTTTACCTAGAACAAAAAGTATCAACTAATGCCAAATATTGCAGGTGTTGGCTAATCCACTCCAAAAGCCTTGACAGCAGCATAGATCCTCTCTCGCTCCATTGCTTTTGTATCTCCTCTTCCACCACTGCCATTTTTTATCATAGTAAATATGACAGCAGAGTAAATGGACATTTCCTTTTCTCTCTAGAGAAATGGAGAAAAAAAATTTAAAGACGACCAGTGTAAATGACAAAGCATAAGTACTTTATTTGTTGTTTTTTAGTAGTTAACCTTACCTTTATATTTGTTTTTGCAATATTTTCTTTCAGTGAAATAGAAGCTGGAAAAGAACAACAAAAATTAAACACCTAATTAAATTAGCACTTGCTAAAAAAACAAACATGTGACAGATAAATTACATAAATAATATTACCATTGCAGTCACACTTGTTATGCTTGATGATGTAAATAAGGGTGCCAATTACAATTACACTTATGGCCAAGACAGTGCACATCAGTAGCGGAATTATATCATCTTTTAGTAAACCACCAAAGACCCCCAAGCTGTTTCCTGACAGAAGAAAAAATAGAAACACTGACTTGATGACTAATAATACCACATATATATGTAGAGCTTTATTTCTTGTCCCTTGTATTATACACTTACCTTTAATATTGAGTTTTGTTCCATCTCCAAATATAATCTCCCCACAAGTGACCAGAGCACAATAAAAAGTCCCAGTATCTGAGGAGGTGATGTTCTTAGAAAATCGATACACGCAGCTTCTTGAATGAGAAGGTGACTCAGGTTTCTTGTTACATTCATAGGATCCTTTTCCATCAGTGTAGATGACGTTCGCAAAAGATTGATCTGATCTAGCACCAAACCAGTGGATACTGTGTTCCTCGGGACAAGAACTCTCGCCAGAACTGGAGCCGATCGAACACTGGAGAGTCACCGAGTCTCCTGGCTGAACTGGATCAGTTACTGTTGGCAGCTGAAAAACAGTATAGTCTGACCCTCTTTGAGCGTTTTCTATAAAATACAAAACAAGTGGAAATGGTGAAAGGGCATGAAAAACTAAGGGACTAAAGGTTATAATAGAGACTGAAAAAAAAAAAAATCAATGAAAAGACATTATTACCATTTAAAGACAAATAGGTTCCATTCCACTGATCCTTACTCCAGGTATAGGCTGCACAGTAATAGAGTGCTTCATCTTCTTGGTTGGTTGCCAAAATGGTCAGAGTGCTCATTACATTTGTGCTGTTTGCATCAAATCGTGACTGAGAAAACCCTTGCTCAAATTTTGGAATGTCAGTAGCTTTCATCAGTGTTGTAATTAATTTAAGGGTGTCACCGATTCTCTGTTTGTACCACTTGACTCGCACACTGCTATCCACCAAATCTGGGAACGAACAGGTGAAGGTCACCGGTTCACCAAGTTGACCTCTGGTCACTGAGAGCAGAGCAGCTGGACCACAAGAAAAAATACATATTATTGCAGTTACATAACAATCATAATTTGTAGGATTGGAACAGAAAAATAGAAGAATAAAATCAGTACCTGCATACAAATCAACACCTTTATGAAAGTGTGGCTTGAATGTATTACTTATTTACAATTAATAAGAAGGCATTTTATTATAATAGTAAGAATTGGACAAAAGCCTCACAAAACACTAAAAATAAACTGGACAAAGCTTGATTGCACTTACATGCATGATGAAGCAGAATCAGTATAATCCATAAATGCGACATCTTGATGCTTTTTGTGTTGTGATCTTTGGTTTTTCAGTGAGTGATGTGAGATAGATGTGATACTCCCGACTGTCTAACACAGCCACTTGTTAGCTAGTTTCAGAAGTTCATTTCCTGCCTTATGCAACATATATTTTGCGGTTTTTATGGTCTGTTCAAATAGGTCAAACTCCATCATAATTATTTTTTCATAGCGTAATTTTACTGGACAGCTGATTCAAAGACTAGTTATATAAGCATTGCAACAGTCAAGCACCCTAGTCTTTGTCATGATTAGATTATTATTCGTTATACTTGCATGCACTCGTGTTAAAATCCGTTTCACACCTTTTAGCTCCATTCGGTATGAATGACACATTTTCTGCTGTTCAAGCAGATTTCAGGTAAACAGAGACTAGAGCAGAGGTGAAGAAGCCGACACCTTGTAAGAACTTCACAGAAGAATTAAACTGTAAAGTCTAAACGCTAAAGTCAGCATGATCACATTTTCACAGTTACAATATTTGTGATTAAAATGTTTAAAAGGTAGGTCAATCAACCATTCCAAATATCAAGACTCTGCTGCACAGTGGTGCTTCAGATTAAAAGCTAACCTGCTAACATGACAAATTAAATTATCTGCTTGTTGCAATAGATGAGAATCATTACAAGCAGTAAGGTATTCATTTTTAGGGAACAGGTAAGTATACATTAAATGTAACTTAGTGCATCTAACTGTGCTCTAAAGTGTGGTTACTCTTTTAGTTTGCATCACCTTCAGTGTGAAAAAGCTCAATAAGGTGCAAAAGCTCAACACTTGTTCTGAACAGTTTTGATTTCCAGAGAAACAAGGAAATATCCCCCCATTTACTGATCATAGTGGTCTATTATTTAAAAAAAAAAATCACATGTATTCTCCATGGTGTGTCCTGTGGTTAAACCAATGTGCATTCTTGACGCAAATAGCACCTGTCAGTAAACTGAAACTTTACACTCTCTGTATCACTTGTTTAAATGACTACATTTTAACAGCTCCCTCCAATCCAGACACCATTTTCTCAGCATATTATAATCATGAACAGCCAGCGGGGGGGAGGATCTGTCTGACTGCAAAAAAAGGAGTTGAATTGTTTATGGGAAGTTTATGGGAAACAAAACAGCCTATCTCCCATTTGACGTGTGTCCTCTTGCCAGTTTCATTTAATTCTAGGTGATGATCATTTACAATGACAGTCCAGTTTAGAATGAAATAAACAAGTCAGAATGCTTTCGAATTGGGCTGCCTTGTGATTGACAAGTTGATACTGTTTTAGCGAGCAGTGTCTCTCACTTTCTCAGACTGTTTACATGAGAATATTTTCAGGTGAAAACAGTAAACTTCAGCTGCATTTTGGACTTTCATTTACACGACAGTGAGGTTTCGAGTCTCTGATTCACAATTTAAAAACAAGTTCCAAAGTGGGATGTTTTCGAAATGGTCCGCTCTCTGTCTCCACCTAATCAGGGAAAATGCAAGTTTTCCATATCGGGAGGTACTGGCACATGTACACTATGGTTGCGACTCCTACACAATCAATCTAGAAGACAATTGGCAGACTAACTGATAACGAGAGTGATGATTAGTAGTAGCTGTGTTTGGCTGTCCGCATTAATCCTGAACTTAGAGAGAGAATATTACTTGATGGAATATGATTCTCATTAACAGCAAATCAACGTGTGGACAGTTCTCTGCAAACTATGCAGGAATAATTAGTATGAAGCTTGTATGAGGCCAGGCTGAATCATGGATCAGCTGAAATGTTTGGTGTGTGGAATTGACTGAATATTAATGGACTGAACTTGTTGTCTGGCATGGAATTACAGCACCTTTAACTTCTCTTGTGGTTCCGTGTGAACGGTGATAATTTTTAAATCATTGCCATGTTCTCATGTAAAGAGGGGGCTTCAGTCAGATCCACAGCTGGTTTCAAAACAAAACCAAACAAATACTGACAGTCGAAATTCAAGTTAAGGCTCCAGAATAGGATTTCATAAATCAATGGATGTGCATCTTCTGAATACCACTTGGATAATAACCCTGCTGTGGATATGAAACTGCTGCTGCTCACTGATGGCAGTCACAAATCCATAATCTTGGCTCATGTACCTTGTGCATTATTTCTCAAAGACAGTTTCAGTTTCTTCTGTATAGACATAAGAACTATTTCTAATCTCCAAGAAGAATTTTAAGGGGAAAGGGGCAGTAAGATACTAAAACAATTATATTTCCTCATGGGTCAGTCATGCTAAATTAAAAATGTGACTATAACCTCCTTCTGACTAGGAAAAATCTGAATTTACTCAGTGACTGCATTGAATGATTTTTGCTGTCAGAGACCAATTGCAAGTAGTTGTGGTGACCAGTTCACCAGTTGCCTGGTGGGAGGCAACTAGTGTCTGAATCAGACTGACTGGTGAAGGTTTGCAAATAACTGCTGTCTAATTTATAAACAGAGGCAGATTGTCAGCATGATGCCATCACTCTGAGTTGGTCTACAATGTGTCTCTTTTCAGTAGGGGGCTCAGTCAACTGGTGCCTACTGGTTATATTGTTGCTGAGTACCTATACCATTTTGCATTTACAGTAAATCCCAGTCCTGCAGTAACTACGTCACTATTTGTAGAGGAACGTGTGAATTTCTGTTTCAGGTCTATGAAGTTGGACACTGAATGTAAGTATTTCATATGAATTTCTGTGTATGTAGGCAGCAACAGATTTGTGATTTTCACCAATTTATTGGTTAATTGCTCTATTATCACAAACTGACTGCGTGTAATTGATAGCAAACTGAAAGCAGGCTGACTTTCCTATTGCCATTTTATCACTGCTTTAATGCAACAAAGTCCTATGAAGATGGAAAGTGACTATGCATGCTTGCAGACCTGGTCCCTAGCTTTGAAGCAATCATTTCAAAAGGTAATAAAACCGCAAGTTCCCTGCACACAGTCAGTAATTTTGGCCTCCAAATTGTGGTCTCCAACTACTTTTTCCTGTTGTGACTGACACAAGCGGGCAGAGAGCAGTCAAGAGGGTGGCAAATAGGGAGTAAAAGTATTACTGAAAGTGAACTAAAAAACACTTTTAGTACTTTGATAAAAAAAAAAAATTACAGGATAAACACAATTTAATAGTCTTTGGGGGAGTGCCTGAATTACATGGATGAGTGAAATGTAACTGTCACTTCAGTCATAAGAGAATAGAAAAACCAGACAAGAGTATTAAACAAAAGTCAAGCAAAGTCTTTTATTAAACAGTCTCTGTGGAGCTGAGCAGCAGAAGAGCAGCAGCTGCTCAAACAGCAGACATGTAGTTCGCCTGGGGGACACTTTGTGTCCTCTGGCTGCACAAAATCTCTCATAGGACTCAAACAGGAATGGATCATTTCATTAAGAAGAAGCACCAACTGATGTGAGAAAACAGCAATATTCACAATAAATGCATGCAAATAAAAACATGACCACTAAAAGCACATGACAACTACAAACAACAGTAAATAATTAACTAAATTTAAAGGAGACGTATCATGCAAAATCCACTTTTTTTAGCCCTCAAATACATTTTTTTTGTGTATTTTGAGTGTCTAAGAGTGCAGAAAATTTAAATGTATTCTCTCCCGGTGCTGCATATATCTTTATATTCTTTATGGGTCACATTTTTTAGGCTGTTTAGTTTTCTCTGTTCCCTATTAGTTGTCTTATCTGTTACGTCACAGTATTGGCTGTGGAACTGCATGGACTTCTGGCTTCCCAATTTCATGAATCCGCCATTTTTTTCCTGCAGGGATTTTGTAGTCCAAGTTCAGTTACACCCGAAGTTGCAAGTAGACAAGTCAAAATGTTCGGTTGTTGGGTGTGTTAACCCACACAATTCCTTACACCTCATCACAGCCTCTTTGAAGTGCCTGCTTCTCTGCCGGTAGATAATCTTATCTCTGCTATCAAACTACAAACATGGCTGAATGGGGTGGAGTGGAACGCTCTGCGACCTGGAAAGGGCGGGGCGAGAAATGTCTCATTCACATTTAAAGAGACCGCACGAAAACGAGCTGCTCTAAGACGCACCTCAGAAAAGGTGTAAAAGAAGGGTCTGCGGAGCTTCAGTAAGGAGGAATTCAGACCAAAGCGTTGCAGTTCTACTATAGACCACAAATGAATGATTTACATATGAAAAGGAAGGATTTAAAAGCATGATATGTGCCCTTTCACAAACTGATACATAAAATAAAACCAAACTTTTAAGGCTTTTAAGGATTGGTGAGTTTCTCTTGTTCAACCACAGTTTCATTAAAATATCCTTCTGTCACTGTTTTTACATACATTTTATTATTTCAAAATTCATGCGGGTGGAGTAAATAGACTTTTGAATGCATTTCTGATCTGCAAAATGTTAAACACAACAAGAACTTACAATAATATAATATTTGTTGTTTTAAAAAGATAATAATAATGATAACAGAATTTAGTAACAGGCTGTCAACAATTACAATGAGTTACTCCTTTATTGATCCCTGTAAAAAAATTAATAAATTTTAAAAAAGTGTGCACTGCCCGTGGACAGGTCGAGGTCGGGGGCATGAGCTGAGAGTTGTTTTCATGTCAAACTAGCAAAAAAAAATTTCATTAAGTATTTGATTTCATGAAATCTTTCTTTGTCAGGGCCAAGTTTCCAGAAACAATAAAAAAATTGGTTTGAGCAGCTCAAACTAAAACTACGAAGAATTATTTTATTTAAAATCACCAAATTAAGAAAAAAGTGTTGACAACTGCGATATTTCTTAAAATTGAAATAAAACTGTTGAAAGATAACTGAACTGTCAATAATATAAATAATCAGTTGATAAATCTAAATACACAGGTCACTAAGTGACTGTGTAGCATGAGTGTCAGAAAAAGACGTATTTTTTCACAATCATTACATCTTGGCGCCCAAAGGATCGGGTACAGCAGCACAGAGAATACAGTGTATGAGGTTAAGTGGCAAAAGGACTGCTGTGAATTATACTCCCTGCTGGTTTGAGTGGTGAGGAGGCCATTTGTGCCAAAAAGGAACGATCATCACTAAGTCAAGACGGGGATCTAAGAGTGAATACGGTCGATCTCCAACTCTCTCTGAATAGTACTCATGGTCACTGATCAGCGGTCATGACAATTTACAATCATGAAACTGAGCTTGTGGCTTAATGTTAGACAATGGGGCTTGTCAGAAACTTGCAGTGAGCTGAGACTGAAGAAGTCACTTGGATGAGTGATGAAACATTTCTCCCTCTGAAAACGCTGTGTCCCCATATACAGAATCAGCTTTCTAGGATTTTATGTATGAATTGTTTTATGTTACACTGGGTTATACCAAAAAATTTTTTTTGTTTATTTTTTTATACAAAACAGACAGGTATAGAACAATTTAAACATCTTGCAAAAATAGGCTCAGCTATAGACCTTAGTTAGTAGGTCAGTAACTTAATATAAACATTGTGACTAAATATATACCTGACATTTTTATGTCAGGCATATATTTACATTTGTCACATTAAAACATTAACTGTAAATGTATCTACTCATACCCAAAAAATGTAACATCAGCGTAGACGCTCTCACCCTCGACAGATTTTCCACCTCTTCTTGCAGTGTGGCTGACCTTCTTCTTTGTAAATTTAGGCACAGAATAAACTAAGGACTCTTCAGTTGTCTGTTGAAAAATATGTGACACTATTAAATTTAGGTAATAATATAAATGCTGCGGCATAAAAATATACCTTTAAAACAATTTACCTGCTGACTTTGTTGATTGTCTGTGGTTACTGTAGCATTTGTTTGCACTACAGCAGCGGCTGGAATAAATTAGCCAAAAATATAAGTAAAGATGCACTGAATTTCATTAGATACTGAAAATACTGAAATAATACTTAAATATAGACAAAAATGAAGCAAAACTGATTACCATTTAAACAATTATATTTGTTTTTCTTGATTATATAGCTCAGTAAGGCTATAACCATCAAGCTTAGAGCCAAAGCAACAGACAAAAGAATCACAACTGTGTTGACCACCTGAGGATCACCAAATGACAAGTTGTCTGAAAAAGAAAAGCATCAAACAGGAAAGGTTAATATTTAATTAATAATTTTCTTAAATGTGCCTGGAGATGGTTAATAGTTTGTAGATCAATATTTAAAGATTTATCTGATCGAAAGACTCTGAAGATCTGAAGAAAATGTGCATTTATATGACAAATGTTACCTTCAATGTTCAGCTTTGCTCCATTACCAAAAATGATGTGTCCACATGCAGCCACAGCACAATAATAAGTCCCAGAATCAGAAGACCTGACGCTGTTCTTTGAGAAGTTGTAGACACATGTCTGAGGAGAATGAGCATCAGGCTGCCTCTTACATTCATCACTACTGCTTCCATTAACATAAATTACACTGGGATGTGTTTCATTTACTCCAGCTCTGAACCAGTACACATCCTCTGTACATGTTTTCTTCTGTGAGTCAGAGAGGACTGAACACTGGAGAGTCACCGAGTCTCCTGGATGTATTGGATCTGATGGAAACTCTTGAATGACAGTGGGGATGTGAGGTTCTGGACCTGGAAAAATGAAGAAAAATGTGTCCAGCTAATATAAAATGCACTGCAAGACAGTCATGAACTAAGTCAGCTAATACTACCAACTTTCTCCAAAACATATCTTTAGTATTTAAAAAAGTTATTTGACCACCTGTCATAAAAACAAAACATAAATATTTCAGGTTTTTTTTTTAAATGGTAATTTTAGAAATTCATGGATGACAATTATTAATACAATTATATTTTAACTTAAAAAATTATGATTTCAGTTAAAGAGCTTGCTCATACTGGTGGATTAACCATTACAGAAACATAAAAATGATTTCTGTAATTACCAGTACTGTTAGTTTCGGGCAGCTGTGGCACAAATCTTACACTGGGTGGTGGCTTAATAAATTTGTTAAGCACTGTAAATTAAAAGCTGAGCATCAACAAGGAGAATATCATTTACCTCTGACTCTTAAAAAAGTAATATTCCACAATGATGTTTGGAGTTCAATGATTTCCTTGCAGAAATAGAAGGCCGTATCATTGAGCTCTGTTTCACGTATATGGAGAACAAATGTTCCAGGCTCCTGTCTTGTTGTGATGTGAGGAGTCTTGTTAACAGTGCCTTGATCAAAAGTGTAGGTCGCCCCTAAAACTTCAGGCAGATTTCCAGCAGCAGCTCTGATCCAAAAAAGAAATCCTGACCGGCTAGACCGGCGACTACATGTTAGAGTCACATCTTCTCCAACACGGACAGTTTTTGTTACAAAGCTTCGGTCATCTGTGCATCCTGAAAAGAAAATCTAATATTTTACATTTACCCAAGAATAAAACTTAGAAGTTCAACTGAACACATATGCGTACTTACGCCCAGCTGTGAACAAAAGAGCTATGCAACATATGATCAACATTTTCTGGTTCAGAGCGCAGTTCATTTAGATTTCAGTGCAAGATGATCAACCTTAATGTGGTGTTATCAAATGGGAGGGGAGCAATGAAAAAGGGAGGGAACCATTTTAAAACGATCTGATTGGTTTTTAATTTTAAATGTGTTACCAAAGTGGAAGTTTTCTCAAGGTCTCCAATCACGATGCATGACAGTGGCAGAAAACACAAGAGTCATCACTAAAATAACTCTAAATCGATTTTAAAAGAGTACATGTTGATGAATTTTCCGTACAATGTTTCCAACATCAAATTTTGCTCTTAATTACTCTGTCTGAAAAAAGGTGATTTCACCATGAAATGATTAAGTTATCAAAAAATAAATTTACATTGTGATATCACTTTGTGATATAATTTTGATAGCTGATAAAAGAAAGACAATTCCTTTCAGAGTAAACACAATATGATCAACAGGAGCTCAATGTATGATGTGAATTTCTACACAAAACATGTCAGTAATCTGTTCAGAGTAAAAACAAGTGTTTTGTGATTGTGTTGTCCTGTTGATCAGGTGGAAGTGTCCAAACTGTCCAGACCTTAGAGGAGTTGCTTTTTGCCTCAGGATATATTGGTGTCATACATCAGGACAATGTTGTTCCCCTTATTTTGAGCTAAACCAAAACTGTGAGTGTTTTTTATGATGTTGGGGTTTTCTCTGGGTACCAGATTACACACAAATAATTGTCCCTTTCTCTTTGCACTGCTGCCACCATTTGGTGGAAGCTGGTTTATTAATTCACCAAGAAAGTTTCATTCAAGTAACAAGTTTATTTTTATTAACATGCTGACTGATGCTGGTGGAATAATATATGATTTCAAATAATTATTTTTATTTTTCGGGGGCATGTGGTTGTCATTGGAATGTGTGATCTTGGGTCTTCATTGCTCTTGGGGGTCTGCAGGTGGCCGGGGTCTCCTGGGCCTTTCTCTGTCTGCCTCTGGCTTATGGTATGTGTTGTTGCGGCTTTCCATCCCCATTGTTATGTGCATTTCATGACATTTAGAGACACACACATTCAGACACACACACACACACACACACAGAAAACAAGATTTTTTTTCCACATGTATATATTTTTTTCATGTAGTTTGTTTTTTACGAATGAGTTTTAGGGCCACATTAAGAAAAAAATGTAATTTGCGTATTTTGAGAAAAAAGTTGAAATACTATTTTGAGATTAAAGTCGTCATTTCATTTTCAAGTCAAACAACTGCCACGGCTGCTATACCCTCTACTAAATGCCCTGTAGACAAACAACTTGATCAGCTTATTGTGTCTTGTGATTCAGCACATCCCCTCTGTACTGCACAAAGGTGCAATCATTGATATCCTCACATCTGTCCATTGCCAGTCTGTGTTTTTTCTTTCTGAGCAGATGCAGCTTTCTGCACCATCTCTTTTACTTACCATACTGCGATTGTGTTTATGTACTAAAAGAGTTACAGTACTAAAACTGATTCTAAAGTTTAGTTTCACTAAATCATCTACAAGAAATTCTAGAGAGGGTATAGCAGATGTAGTGTGGCAGTTGTTTGACTTTAGATGTGAACTTTAATCTCTACATTTTGACTTTTTCTCAAAATTTTGTCTCTATTCCCAAAATGCACAATTTAAAATTTTCTCTTATTGTGGCCTTAATACTCCTGTAAATTTTTTTGTATGTTTTTTCTTCTTTTTTCTTTTTTTTTTACACAGGTGAAGCAGTTGGTGAACCATTGTGATTTTCTACTTGTGCTCTGTCCTCTGTTCATTTATGCTTTTCTTCCTTTTTTCCTCCCCTTTTAATTTTTTCTTTATCTGAACAATAACATAAATGAATAAATGAAATAAAAGGGAAAACTCTAACAACAGAAGCCTGTTGAGAATCTATAGACAAGACGAGCTTAAAAAAATAAAATAAAAAATAGAGCGATCAATCACAATATTAGATTTTAGTTTCAAATTGTGGTCGATATGTACAGAGGATGTCAAGAAAGGCACAACAGTGAGTGTCTACATCCATCTGTAAAGCTCTGGGCAGGGGATCTTGTTCAGAATGCAAAAAATACATCAGATCTTAATCCAGCATACAGTGCCATCTAGAACATGTCTGAAAGGCAACAGCTTCAATTTTCAGCATGACAGTTTACAGTGATTGAATCTATTATTTTAGGACTAAATGTTATTTCTAAGTGTTAGCTTATAACCAGCTGTTATTGTTTAGCTAACTCTTGTCAGCTGTCCAGAGGGTCATGTCTAATTCGCTGAGTAATTTCAGTAATATCAAAAACAAATACAGTGGCTTGCAAAAGTATTCATACCCCTTGAACTTTTCCATATTTTGTCACATTACAGCCACAAACATAAATATATTTCACTGGAATTTAATGTGAAAGACCAGCACAAAGTGGTATACAATTGTGAAGTGGAAAGAAAATTATACATGATCCAAAACATTTTTTACAAATAAAACACTGAAAAGTGCGGTGTGCAAAAATATTCAGCCCCCTTTTCTCTGAGTACAACCAGTTGCATTCAGAAGTTGCCTGATGACTGCTAATGACTAAAAAGAGTCCACCTGTGTGTAATCTAATCTCAGTACAAATACAGCTGCTCCGTGACGGCCTCAGAGGTTGGTTAAGAGAATATTGGGGAGTAAACAGCATCATGAAGTCCAAAGAACACAGCAGACAGGTCAGGAATAAGGTTGTGGAGAAGTTTAAAGCAGGCTTAGGCTATAAAAAGATTTCCCAAGCTTTGAACATCTCACGGAGCACTGTTCAATCCATTATCCAGAAATGGAAAGAGTATGGCACAACTGGAAACCTACCAAGACAAGGCCGTCCACCTAAACTTACAGGCCGAACAAGGAGAGCACTGATCAGAGATGCAGCCAAGAGGCCCATGGTGACTCTGGACGAAATGCAGAGATCCACAGCTCAGGTGGGGGAATCTGTCCACAGGACAACTATTAGTCGTGCACTGCACAAATGTGGTCTTTATGGAAGAGTGGCAAGAAGAAAGCCATTGTTAAAAGAAAACCATAAAAAGTCCCATTTGCAGTTTGCCAGAAGCCATGTTGGAGACACAGCAAACATGTGGAACAAGGTGCTTTGGTCAGATGAAGCCAAACTTGAACTTTTTGGCCAAAATGCAAAACGTTATGTGTGGCAGAGAATTAACACTGCAGATCACTCTGAACACACCATCCCCACTGTCAAATATGGTGGTGGCAGCATCATGCTCTGGGGCTGCTTCTCTTCAGCAGGGACAGAGAAGTTGGTCAGAGTTGATGGGAAGATGGATGGAGCCAAATACAGGACAATGTTGGAGGAAAACCTGTTGGAGTCTGCAAAAGACTTGAGACTTCGGCGGAGGTTCACCTTCCAGCAGGACAACGACCCTAAACATAAAGCCAGGGCTACAATGGAATGGTTTCAAACCAAACATATTCATGTGTTAGAACGGCCCAGTCAAAGTCCAGACCTAAACCCAATTGAGAATTTATGCCAAGATCTGAAAACTGCTGTTCACGAACACTCTCCATCTAATCTGACTGAGCTTGAGCTGTGTCACTAGATGTGCAAAGCTGGTGGAGACATACCCTAAAAGACTTGCAGCTGGAATTGCAGCAGAAGGTGGTTCCACAAAGTATTGACTCAGGGGGGCTGAATACTTTTGCACACCACACTTTTCAGTTTTTTATTTGTAAAACATGTTTTGAATCATGTATAATTTTCTTTCCACTTCACAATTGTATACCACTTTGTTTTTGTCTTTCACATTCAATTCCAGTGAAATATATTTATGTTTGTGGTTGTAATGTGACAAAATATGGAAAAGTTCAAGGGGTATGAATACTTTTGCAAGCCACTGTATATATGTTAATGGACATTTTTGTGTGTTAGAGCCATTAACTCAGTTCAGGAGATGAGGTTTGAGGCGAGAAGAAAGAGGATGGCATTTTATTGTCTCTTTCCTTTGCATTTTCATTTCATTGGTGAAGAGGACCAGCCTTCTCTTCTCCTGGGCCTTTGGCATGCCATGTATGTAGCTGGTCTCTAGCCACATACATAAAATGCCATTCATTATAAAACAGTTATTCAAATGTAATTTGAGATCATCACCTTATAAAATGAAGATATTCTAATGTGGGACGGGGATTCTGACTGAAAGCAAACTGTCCCCTCATGGATGGAGAGGAAAAACAAAAACACTGAATCATATGGACCTATCTCAATTCTGAATGTCGATCACAAGAACACGGCCCAAGATAAAACCTTCCCTAAGTTAACAAGGCTATTGGAGAACTTTGGTAAATACTCAGATTATAAAGTCGATGTAACAAAAAGACAAATTCTTACATTAATTTACTCCCCCTCCCCAAATATTTGTGGAAAATATCAACTGGTTTTAACAATCAAACTGGTTTAAAGTCAGAATCACCAAGACTTAAACAATGGCTGGACATTAATGACATCTAAGAAATGGAAAAGTTGACCCTTAGTCTCAGGTCCAGATGACAAATCTTTATCAGAGAATGAGAGAAATTGAAAGCTTCTTTTTTTTTTTTTTTTACAGAGCTGTGGCCATTGCTGGTGCAGGATATTTTGGACAATCAAGAATTGTACACTGAATTATAGCTATAGAGACTGTTGTGTCCCCCGTGTGCTTGTTTAGTAGGTTTTTTTTTTTAATGCTAATGTATTTTTTAAAGTAGATTGTATTGCCTTATAACCTGTATTTACATTTACGTTTGCAAATTTCAAGAATTTGTTGCACCTTTTAATCATTTTCCTAACAAACTGTAAAGAAATGAGGGATGGCTCAAGATTTTTGCACAGAAGTGGATTGCTCATAAACCTTTGGTGGAAAATGGTTTATTAATTCACAATGAACGAACCTGTTCCCTAATGAAGAAAATCTCATTACGGAGCAGGTTCATTCTGATTCTGGCAGAATTACGTATATTTGAATGGGGCAACTTTGTTACTCTGTACAGGAGCCTTTGGCTTTATGTTGTAGTTCCTCACAATGTATCTGTGATTGACAGATACATGAAGATAGCCCTTGTTGACTCCGAAAGTCAAAATATAATTAATCTTACAGTGTTTAGTCATAGCTATATTTACTCAACTGAATCCTTTGTATTCCGAGATAGTGAAAAATAAAATTAATATACACCAGAAAATAACATTAAGAATAATAGATTGTATGATTAGAAAAGTAGCCTTGAAAGCAGTGTTTGGTCTAATGTTATTTTTTTAAACAGTACATCCAGACATTAACCATGTTTTATTACACATTTATTTTACACATTTTGCTTAAAAATGACAGAACAAACAAGACTCCATAATAAATGTATCATTCTGTTTTCACAGTGAACCATCAGGCTACAGATACTCAACAATAATGAATATGCAAAAAAAGGCAGCTGGACTTCTTTAGATTTGTAAAGATATTTCACCTCATCCATTCTTCAGTTCTAAAAAATGGTGGAGAGTCCCGGGTATTTAACCCCTAGTGAGGGTTGTCACCGTTGGAAGTACTGTAGTCCTGAGGATAGCTGACCTACTAAAATTTAATAAAGCTGTTGTGGTTCTTCTGCCTGTACTTGTTGGTTATTTGAAAGCAACAGCATATATATAAAGGGTTTATAAGGGCTCCCCTCTTATGATCTCAGTCTTTACTTTTGCTTCCTACAAAAATCTGAGAGCAAGCACCTGAGAGCTGTTAAGAGTCTTGACTGATAACAGAATGCACAGAACAGGTTAAACCTGAGACTACATGGGCCTGCTGTGGTTCTTGCACCTCTAACCTAATATCCTGTAGATGCCCACAAACAGGTTTATTCTGAGTCAATGTTCCTGGTGGCCAGTCACAGCCTGTTTGTACCAGTGCAGCTGCTGCATTTGGTTTTGCTAATAGTCACACAAAACTTTAAATATTGCCAAGACTATAAAGTACAAACTTTATCTGTTTTCAAATGTATTTTTTACATTTACAAACAATTGCGCTATACGCTGAAGCAAAAAAGCCTCTATAACTGATAAATGCACACATTTCTCATTTAAAAATAGGTAAGAGGAGCACATCTGTGGCTCATCAGGTACTAGACACAATGAAGCTAGAGACCTAAAGGAAAGTTTAGACCACGCCTTAAGTCTTTACAGCACCACAGAGCTTTAGTCATTATACTGTTCTTGCATATCTCGTTTGCTCATCATGACCATCTTCATCACTGTGAAGATAACAGCAGTATAAAGCCGTGAATCCTTTGTGATCTGAAAAAGAAATTCACAAACATTTGTATAAATTAATAGTACACACACACCATAGACTCTTCAGCTGTCTGTTGAAATATATATTATAGCATTATTAAATGTAGGTAATAATGTAAATGTTGCAGCATAAAAATATACCTTTAAATAACTTACCTGCTGACTTTGTTGATTGTCGGTGGTTATTGCGGCATTTGTTTGCACTGCAGCAGCAGCTGGAATAAATTAGCCAAAAACAGTAAGACGCGCTGAATTTTATTATATACTGAAAATGAAATATGGATAAATATAAAGCAAAACTGATTACCATTTAAACAATTATATTTGTTTTTCTTGATTATATAGCTCAGTAAGGCTATAACCATCAAGCTTAGAGCCAAAGCAACACACAAAAGAAACACAACTGTGTTGACCACCTGAGGATCACCAAATGACAAGTTGTCTGAAAAAGAAAAGCATCAAACAGGAAAGGTTAATATTTAATTAATAATTTCCTTAAATGTGCCTGGAGATGGTTAATAGTTTGTAGATCAATATTTAAAGATTTATCTGATCGAAAGACTCTGAAGATCTGAAGAAAATGTGCACAGTTATATGACAAATGTTACCTTCAATGTTCAGCTTTGCTCCATTCCCAAAAATGATGTGTCCACATGCAGCCACAGCACAATAATAAGTCCCAGAATCAGAAGACCTGACGCTGTTCTTTGAGAAGTTGTAGACACATGTCTGAGGAGAATGAGCATCAGGCTGCCTCTTACATTCATCACCACTGCTTCCATAAACATAAATTACACTGGGATGTGTTTCATTTACTCCAGCTCTGAACCAGTACACATCCTCTGTACATGTTTTCTTCTGTGAGTCAGAGAGGACTGAACACTGGAGAGTCACCGAGTCTCCTGGATGTATTGGATCTGATGGAAACTCTTGAATGACAGTGGGGATGTGAGGTTCTGGACCTGGAAAAATGAAGAAAAATGTGTCCAGCTAATATAAAATGCACTGCAAGACGGTCATGAACTAAGTCAACTAATACTACCAACTTTCTCCAAAACATATCTTTAGTATTTAAAAAAGTTATTAGACCACCTGTCATAAAAACAAAACATAAATATTTCAGGTTTTTTTTTTAAATGGTAATTTTAGAAATTCATGGATGACAATTATTAATACAATTATATTTTAGCTTTAAAAAATTATGATTTCAGTTAAAGAGCTTGCTCATACTGGTGGATTAACCATTACAGAAACATAAAAATGATTTCTGTAATTATCAGTACTGTTAGTTTCGGGCAGCTGTGGCACAAATCTTACACTGGGTGGTGGCTTAATAAATTTGTTAAGCACTGTAAATTAAAAGCTGAGCATCAACAAGGAGAATATCATTTACCTCTGACTCTTAAAAAAGTAATATTCCACAATGATGTTTGGAGTTCAATGATTTCCTTGCAGAAATAGAAGGCCGTATCATTGAGCTCTGTTTCACGTATATGGAGAACAAATGTTCCAGGCTCCTGTCTTGTTGTGATGTGAGGAGTCTTGTTAACAGTGCCTTGATCAAAAGTGTAGGTCGCCCCTAAAACTTCAGGCAGATTTCCAGCAGCAGCTCTGATCCAAAAAAGAAATCCTGACCGGCTAGACCGGCGACTACATGTTAGAGTCACATCTTCTCCAACACGGACAGTTTTTGTTACAAAGCTTCGGTCATCTGTGCATCCTGAAAAGAAAATCTAATATTTTACATTTACCCAAGAATAAAACATAGAAGTTCAACTGAACACATATGCGTACTTACGCCCAGCTGTGAACAAAAGAGCTATGCAACATATGATCAACATTTTCTGGTTCAGAGCGCAGTTCATTTAGATTTCAGTGCAAGATGATCAACCTTAATGTGGTGTTATCAAATGGGAGGGGAGCAATGAAAAAGGGAGGGAACCATTTTAAAATGATCTGATTGGTCTGTAACCATGTAAGCTTTTAAATGTGTTACCAAAGTGGAAGTTTTCTCAAGGTCTCCAATCACGATGCATGACAGTGGCAGTAAACACAAGAGTCATCACTAAAATAACTCTAAATCGATTTTAAAAGAGTACATGTTGATGAATTTTCCGTACAATGTTTCCAACATCAAATTTTGCTCTTAATTACTCTGTCTGAAAAAAGGTGATTTCACCATGAAATGATTAAGTTATCAAAAAATAATTTTACATTGTGATATCACTTTGTGATATAATTTTGATAGCTGATAAAAGAAAGACAATTCCTTTCAGGGTAAACACAATATGATCAACAGGAGCTCAATGTATGATGTGAATTTCTACACAAAACATGTCAGTAATCTGTTCAGAGTAAAAACAAGTGTTTTGTGATTGTGTTGTCCTGTTGATCAGGTGGAAGTGTCCAAACTGTCCAGACCTTGGAGATGCTTTTTGCCTCAGGATATATTGGTGTCATACATCAGGACAATGTTGTTCCCCTTATTTTGAGCTAAACCAAAACTGTGAGTGTTTTTTATGATGTTGGGGTTTTCTCTGGGTACCAGATTACACACAAATAATTGTCCCTTTCTCTTTGCACTGCTGCCACCATTTGGTGGAAGCTGGTTTATTAATTCACCAAGAAAGTTTCATTCAAGTAACAAGTTTATTTTTATTAACATGCTGACTGATGCTGGTGGAATAATATATGATTTCAAATAATTATTTTTATTTTTCGGGGGCATGTGGTTGTCATTGGAATGTGTGATCTTGGGTCTTCATTGCTCTTGGGGGTCTGCAGGTGGCCGGGGTCTCCTGGGCCTTTCTCTGTCTGCCTCTGGCTTATGGTATGTGTTGTTGCGGCTTTCCATCCCCATTGTTATGTGCATTTCATGACATTTAGAGACACACACATTCAGACACACACACACACACACACACACACAGAAAACAAGATTTTTTTTCCACATGTATATATTTTTTTCAGGTAGTTTGTTTTTTACGAAGGAGTTTTAGGGCCACATTAAGAAAAAAATGTAATTTGCGTATTTTGAGAAAAAAGTTGAAATACTATTTTGAGATTAAAGTCGTCATTTCATTTTCAAGTCAAACAACTGCCACGGCTGCTATACCCTCTACTAAATGCCCTGTAGACAAACAACTTGATCAGCTTATTGTGTCTTGTGATTCAGCACATCCCCTCTGTACTGCACAAAGGTGCAATCATTGATATCCTCACATCTGTCCATTGCCAGTCTGTGTTTTTTCTTTCTGAGCAGATGCAGCTTTCTGCACCATCTCTTTTACTTACCATACTGCGATTGTGTTTATGTACTAAAAGAGTTACAGTACTAAAACTGATTCTAAAGTTTAGTTTCACTAAATCATCTACAAGAAATTCTAGAGAGGGTATAACAGATGTAGTGTGGCAGTTGTTTGACTTTAGATGTGAACTTTAATCTCTACATTTTGACTTTTTCTCAAAATTTTGTCTCTATTCCCAAAATGCACAATTTAAAATTTTCTCTTATTGTGGCCTTAATACTCCTGTAATTTTTTTTTGTATGTTTTTTCTTCTTTTTTTCTTTTTTTTTTACACAGGTGAAGCAGTTGGTGAACCATTGTGATTTTCTACTTGTGCTCTGTCCTCTGTTCATTTATCCTTTTCTTCCTTTTTTCCTCCCCTTTTAATTTTTTCTTTATCTGAACAATAACATAAATGAATAAATGAAATAAAAGGGAAAACTCTAACAACAGAAGCCTGTTGAGAATCTATAGACAAGACGAGCTTAAAAAAATAAAATAAAAAATAGAGCGATCAATCACAATATTAGATTTTAGTTTCAAATTGTGGTCGATATGTACAGAGGATGTCAAGAAAGGCACAACAGTGAGTGTCTACATCCATCTGTAAAGCTCTGGGCAGGGGATCTTGTTCAGAATGCAAAAAATACATCAGATCTTAATCCAGCATACAGTGCCATCTAGAACATGTCTGAAAGGCAACAGCTTCAATTTTCAGCATGACAGTTTACAGTGATTGAATCTATTATTTTAGGACTAAATGTTATTTCTAAGTGTTAGCTTATAACCAGCTGTTATTGTTTAGCTAACTCTTGTCAGCTGTCCAGAGGGTCATGTCTAATTCCCTGAGTAATTTCAGTAATATCAAAAACAAATACAGTGGCTTGCAAAAGTATTCATACCCCTTGAACTTTTCCATATTTTGTCACATTACAGCAACAAACATAAATATATTTCACTGGAATTTAATGTGAAAGACCAGCACAAAGTGGTATACAATTGTGAAGTGGAAAGAAAATTATACATGATCCAAAACATTTTTTACAAATAAAACACTGAAAAGTGCGGTGTGCAAAAATATTCAGCCCCCTTTTCTCTGAGTACAACCAGTTGCATTCAGAAGTTGCCTGATGACTGCTAATGACTAAAAAGAGTCCACCTGTGTGTAATCTAATCTCAGTACAAATACAGCTGCTCCGTGACGGCCTCAGAGGTTGGTTAAGAGAATATTGGGGAGTAAACAGCATCATGAAGTCCAAAGAACACAGCAGACAGGTCAGGAATAAGGTTGTGGAGAAGTTTAAAGCAGGCTTAGGCTATAAAAAGATTTCCCAAGCTTTGAACATCTCACGGAGCACTGTTCAATCCATTATCCAGAAATGGAAAGAGTATGGCACAACTGGAAACCTACCAAGACAAGGCCGTCCACCTAAACTTACAGGCCGAACAAGGAGAGCACTGATCAGAGATGCAGCCAAGAGGCCCATGGTGACTCTGGACGAAATGCAGAGATCCACAGCTCAGGTGGGGGAATCTGTCCACAGGACAACTATTAGTCGTGCACTGCACAAATGTGGTCTTTATGGAAGAGTGGCAAGAAGAAAGCCATTGTTAAAAGAAAACCATAAAAAGTCCCATTTGCAGTTTGCCAGAAGCCATGTTGGAGACACAGCAAACATGTGGAACAAGGTGCTTTGGTCAGATGAAGCCAAACTTGAACTTTTTGGCCAAAATGCAAAACGTTATGTGTGGCAGAGAATTAACACTGCAGATCACTCTGAACACACCATCCCCACTGTCAAATATGGTGGTGGCAGCATCATGCTCTGGGGCTGCTTCTCTTCAGCAGGGACAGAGAAGTTGGTCAGAGTTGATGGGAAGATGGATGGAGCCAAATACAGGACAATGTTGGAGGAAAACCTGTTGGAGTCTGCAAAAGACTTGAGACTTCGGCGGAGGTTCACCTTCCAGCAGGACAATGACCCTAAACATAAAGCCAGGGCTACAATGGAATGGTTTCAAACCAAACATATTCATGTGTTAGAACGGCCCAGTCAAAGTCCAGACCTAAACCCAATTGAGAATTTATGCCAAGATCTGAAAACTGCTGTTCACGAACACTCTCCATCTAATCTGACTGAGCTTGAGCTGTGTCACTAGATGTGCAAAGCTGGTGGAGACATACCCTAAAAGACTTGCAGCTGGAATTGCAGCAGAAGGTGGTTCCACAAAGTATTGACTCAGGGGGGCTGAATACTTTTGCACACCACACTTTTCAGTTTTTTATTTGTAAAACATGTTTTGAATCATGTATAATTTTCTTTCCACTTCACAATTGTATACCACTTTGTTTTTGTCTTTCACATTCAATTCCAGTGAAATATATTTATGTTTGTGGTTGTAATGTGACAAAATATGGAAAAGTTCAAGGGGTATGAATACTTTTGCAAGCCACTGTATATATGTTTATGGACATTTTTGTGTGTTAGAGCCATTAACTCAGTTCAGGAGATGAGGTTTGAGGCGAGAAGAAAGAGGATGGCATTTTATTGTCTCTTTCCTTTGCATTTTCATTTCATTGGTGAAGAGGACCAGCCTTCTCTTCTCCTGGGCCTTTGGCATGCCATGTATGTAGCTGGTCTCTAGCCACATACATAAAATGCCATTCATTATAAAACAGTTATTCAAATGTAATTTGAGATCATCACCTTATAAAATGAAGATATTCTAATGTGGGACGGGGATTCTGACTGAAAGCAAACTGTCCCCTCATGGATGGAGAGGAAAAACAAAAACACTGAATCATATGGACCTATCTCAATTCTGAATGTCGATCACAAGAACACGGCCCAAGATAAAACCTTCCCTAAGTTAACAAGGCTATTGGAGAACTTTGGTAAATACTCAGATTATAAAGTCGATGTAACAAAAAGACAAATTCTTACATTAATTTACTCCCCCTCCCCAAATATTTGTGGAAAATATCAACTGGTTTTAACAATCAAACTGGTTTAAAGTCAGAATCACCAAGACTTAAACAATGGCTGGACATTAATGACATCTAAGAAATGGAAAAGTTGACCCTTAGTCTCAGGTCCAGATGACAAATCTTTATCAGAGAATGAGAGAAATTGAAAGCTTCTTTTTTTTTTTTTTTTACAGAGCTGTGGCCATTGCTGGTGCAGGATATTTTGGACAATCAAGAATTGTACACTGAATTATAGCTATAGAGACTGTTGTGTCCCCCGTGTGCTTGTTTAGTAGGTTTTTTTTTTTTAATGCTAATGTATTTTTTAAAGTAGATTGTATTGCCTTATAACCTGTATTTACATTTACGTTTGCAAATTTCAAGAATTTGTTGCACCTTTTAATCATTTTCCTAACAAACTGTAAAGAAATGAGGGATGGCTCAAGATTTTTGCACAGAAGTGGATTGCTCATAAACCTTTGGTGGAAAATGGTTTATTAATTCACAATGAACGAACCTGTTCCCTAATGAAGAAAATCTCATTACGGAGCAGGTTCATTCTGATTCTGGCAGAATTACGTATATTTGAATGGGGCAACTTTGTTACTCTGTACAGGAGCCTTTGGCTTTATGTTGTAGTTCCTCACAATGTATCTGTGATTGACAGATACATGAAGATAGCCCTTGTTGACTCCGAAAGTCAAAATATAATTAATCTTACAGTGTTTAGTCATAGCTATATTTACTCAACTGAATCCTTTGTATTCCGAGATAGTGAAAAATAAAATTAATATACACCAGAAAATAACATTAAGAATAATAGATTGTATGATTAGAAAAGTAGCCTTGAAAGCAGTGTTTGGTCTAATGTTATTTTTTTAAACAGTACATCCAGACATTAACCATGTTTTATTTACACATTTATTTTACACATTTTGCTTAAAAATGACAGAACAAACAAGACTCCATAATAAATGTATCATTCTGTTTTCACAGTGAACCATCAGGCTACAGATACTCAACAATAATGAATATGCAAAAAAAGGCAGCTGGACTTCTTTAGATTTGTAAAGATATTTCACCTCATCCATTCTTCAGTTCTAAAAAATGGTGGAGAGTCCCGGGTATTTAACCCCTAGTGAGGGTTGTCACCGTTGGAAGTACTGTAGTCCTGAGGATAGCTGACCTACTAAAATTTAATAAAGCTGTTGTGGTTCTTCTGCCTGTACTTGTTGGTTATTTGAAAGCAACAGCATATATAGAAAGGGTTTATAAGGGCTCCCCTCTTATGATCTCAGTCTTTACTTTTGCTTCCTACAAAAATCTGAGAGCAAGCACCTGAGAGCTGTTAAGAGTCTTGACTGATAACAGAATGCACAGAACAGGTTAAACCTGAGACTACATGGGCCTGCTGTGGTTCTTGCACCTCTAACCTAATATCCTGTAGATGCCCACAAACAGGTTTATTCTGAGTCAATGTTCCTGGTGGCCAGTCACAGCCTGTTTGTACTAGTGCAGCTGCTGCATTTGGTTTTGCTAATAGTCACACAAAACTTTAAATATTGCCAAGACTATAAAGTACAAACTTTATCTGTTTTCAAATGTATTTTTTACATTTACAAACAATTGCGCTATACGCTGAAGCAAAAAAGCCTCTATAACTGATAAATGCACACATTTCTCATTTAAAAATAGGTAAGAGGAGCACATCTGTGGCTCATCAGGTACTAGACACAATGAAGCTAGAGACCTAAAGGAAAGTTTAGACCACGCCTTAAGTCTTTACAGCACCACAGAGCTTTAGTCATTATACTGTTCTTGCATATCTCGTTTGCTCATCATGACCATCTTCATCACTGTGAAGATAACAGCAGTATAAAGCCGTGAATCCTTTGTGATCTGAAAAAGAAATTCACAAACATTTGTATAAATTAATAGTACACACACACCATAGACTCTTCAGCTGTCTGTTGAAATATATATTATAGCATTATTAAATGTAGGTAATAATGTAAATGTTGCAGCATAAAAATATACCTTTAAATAACTTACCTGCTGACTTTGTTGATTGTCGGTGGTTATTGCGGCATTTGTTTGCACTGCAGCAGCAGCTGGAATAAATTAGCCAAAAACAGTAAGACGCGCTGAATTTTATTATATACTGAAAATGAAATATGGATAAATATAAAGCAAAACTGATTACCATTTAAACAATTATATTTGTTTTTCTTGATTATATAGCTCAGTAAGGCTATAACCATCAAGCTTAGAGCCACAGCAACACACAAAAGAAACACAACTGTGTTGACCACCTGAGGATCACCAAATGACAAGTTGTCTGAAAAAGAAAAGCATCAAACAGGAAAGGTTAATATTTAATTAATAATTTCCTTAAATGTGCCTGGAGATGGTTAATAGTTTGTAGATCAATATTTAAAGATTTATCTGATCGAAAGACTCTGAAGATCTGAAGAAAATGTGCACAGTTATATGACAAATGTTACCTTCAATGTTCAGCTTTGCTCCATTCCCAAAAATGATGTGTCCACATGCAGCCACAGCACAATAATAAGTCCCAGAATCAGAAGACCTGACGCTGTTCTTTGAGAAGTTGTAGACACATGTCTGAGGAGAATGAGCATCAGGCTGCCTCTTACATTCATCACCACTGCTTCCATAAACATAAATTACACTGGGATGTGTTTCATTTACTCCAGCTCTGAACCAGTACACCTCCTCTGTACATGTTTTCTTCTGTGAGTCAGAGAGGACTGAACACTGGAGAGTCACCGAGTCTCCTGGATGTATTGGATCTGATGGAAAATCTTGAATGACAGTGGGGATGTGAGGTTCTGGACCTGGAAAAATGAAGAAAAATGTGTCCAGCTAATATAAAATGCACTGCAAGACGGTCATGAACTAAGTCAGCTAATACTACCAACTTTCTCCAAAACATATCTTTAGTATTTAAAAAAGTTATTAGACCACCTGTCATAAAAACAAAACATAAATATTTCAGGTTTTTTTTTTAAATGGTAATTTTAGAAATTCATGGATGACAATTATTAATACAATTATATTTTAGCTTTAAAAAATTATGATTTCAGTTAAAGAGCTTGCTCATACTGGTGGATTAACCATTACAGAAACATAAAAATGATTTCTGTAATTACCAGTACTGTTAGTTTCGGGCAGCTGTGGCACAAATCTTACACTGGGTGGTGGCTTAATAAATTTGTTAAGCACTGTAAATTAAAAGCTGAGCATCAACAAGGAGAATATCATTTACCTCTGACTCTTAAAAAAGTAATATTCCACAATGATGTTTGGAGTTCAATGATTTCCTTGCAGAAATAGAAGGCCGTATCATTGAGCTCTGTTTCACGTATATGGAGAACAAATGTTCCAGGCTCCTGTCTTGTTGTGATGTGAGGAGTCTTGTTAACAGTGCCTTGATCAAAAGTGTAGGTCGCCCCTAAAACTTCAGGCAGATTTCCAGCAGCAGCTCTGATCCAAAAAAGAAATCCTGACCGGCTAGACCGGCGACTACATGTTAGAGTCACATCTTCTCCAACACGGACAGTTTTTGTTACAAAGCTTCGGTCATCTGTGCATCCTGAAAAGAAAATCCAATATTTTACATTTACCCAAGAATAAAACATAGAAGTTCAACTGAACACATATGCGTACTTACGCCCAGCTGTGAACAAAAGAGCTATGCAACATATGATCAACATTTTCTGGTTCAGAGCGCAGTTCATTTAGATTTCAGTGCAAGATGATCAACCTTAATGTGGTGTTATCAAATGGGAGGGGAGCAATGAAAAAGGGAGGGAACCATTTTAAAATGATCTGATTGGTCTGTAACCATGTAAGCTTTTAAATGTGTTACCAAAGTGGAAGTTATCTCAAGGTGTCCAATCACTGTGCATGACACTGGCAGAAAACACAAAATTCATCACTATAAATAACACTGGAAATAGATTTCTAACTCATAACTCCACCCATGTCAAAAAGAAAAATAGGTGGCAATGAATTTTCCAGTACAATATGTTTCCAAGATATTCAAACAACAAATATTGCTCTTAGTTACTTGGTGTCTGAAAAATTTCGAAAAGATGGCTAAATATCAGAAAAAAAGGAATTACATTTTGAAAAAGCAACTTTGTGATGTCTTTTAGTGATGTTATTTTGAGGTCTGATGAAAGAAATGTAACGTCTTTGAGAGTAAACACAATATAATCAACAGCAGCTTGACCTGTGATGTGCATACAGGTAAGGGTTTTAGTTTCTTTACATATGACAAAGGAGGAGCTTGTTACATATACTGACTGAATTTCTACACGTCTAATAAAGATTTTTTTGTGTGTTTATTATAGTTATGTCCAAACACATCAACCTTCTCACCAAAACACGACAATATAGGTTTAGTATCAATAATTTGTCAAAAAAAAAAAAACTGTGGTTTGTGATTCTGCTATAGATCAGGTGAAAGTGTCAAAAACTGCCCAAAGCTGAGAGGGAAAAATAACTAGTCTACCTGAGGATATATCACAAATCAAATCAATTTTGGTGTCAGAAATAAATTCTAAAAAAAATGCTGTTCCTCTAGTTTTCAGTTAAATAAAAACCACAAGGAACTTTCTCTTGGTAACGTAACACAAATAATCCTCCCTTTCTCTTTGCGCTGCTGCCACCATTTGGTAGAAGCTGGTTTATTAATTGAGATAAGCACAGATAGTGGGCCTGTGTTAAGATTAACGTTTGAAAAATGACAAAGATCATGTGATGCAAGTTCCTGAGTAAAAAGCTTTTTAGTCAAAATACCATAAAGTAACACACTCCCAGAAAACATACAACATAGTTGCATTACATAAAAGGAAAAGCAGGGCTGCTGTTTTGTGCATTTTGCTTCTGTGTGTGTGTTCACATATGTGTGTAAGTGCGTGCCTGTGCACGTGTGTGCGCGCGTGTGTGCACATACAGAAGGAGAAGATCCTGAGGTTATCGTCTTATTTACTTTGGCTTCCTAATACGTTCTAAAAGCACGCAAAACCCAGGAGTTGGAGTTAAATGCACAGTACATGTAGAGAAAGCAAGAACAAACATGGTTAAACCTGAGACTGTATTGGCCTCTTGTGGTCCTTACATGTTAAACCAAATACTGTACCCAGAAGAAGAAATTTTGAGTGTTTTATTTTTTTTTTACATTTTCAAACAATACGGTCAAAACACAAAATAATGTCTGTACAACAGTTTGTTAAATGTACACATTTTCTGATTTAAACATCACTTTAAAAAAAGGAAACAGTCCTAAGCAACCTGATGAGTTTCTGTCTGCTGGGGGGTTCACATAATGCACTGTTTCTCATTCACCTTATTTACTTTGTTTATACTCCACTCTGCATTTAATCATTAATTGATATTAATCTCTGGCTCTCTTCCACAGCATGTCTTTTCTCTCCCCTCAGCCCAACTGAGCCTGGTTCTGCTGGAGGTTTCTTCCTGTTAAAAGGGAGTTTTTCCTTTCCACTGTCGCCAAGTGCTGCTCATAGGGGGTCGTTTTGACTGTTGGATTTTCTCTGTATTATTGTAGGGTCTTTACCCACAATACAAAGCGCCTTGAGGCGACAGTTTGTTGTGATTTGGCGCTATATAAATAAAATTGAATTGAATTGAATGAGTTTCAAGTACAGCAGCATCTTTCTGTCACCTATCCAGTTTTCAGAGTAAATATCACAGCATCAGAAAAGGCATGGATCAGTGATTTTGGGTGAAACCACTGAGTCTTCACCCCATTCTTTGCCCTATTGAGGTCACCTGAAAAAAAGGTGTGAGTGGGGGTTGAGGCACTTGGGAAAGGAGCACAGGACTGCATTGATGGTTATTCATGTTGGACATAGATGGGTTCTTTAACTCCTCTCTCCATCAGGAACTATCTGCCTTCCCAGTCCAAAATGTGAACATGGGCATCCACAAGAGTGCTTTTTATCCTTTAAATGCAGACGTCTAGCTGAGTTTTGTCCTGTTGAGGTGGCTCTTCTATGCTGTGCCATGTGTTTGTAAAGTGGCTGTTTGGTTTCTCCAGTGTAGAGGTCTGAGCACTCCTCAGTGCACTGCAAAGCTTGGATGTCATAACTGGAGAAAATTCTCCAGTGATACATCCATCTGAGCCAGCCGGCCATCAGCACAGCCATCGCTGGGTGACTTGTAACTGACCACTTGTGTGTATTTTCAGTGATTTGAGCAAAACTTGAAGACTTTTCAATCATTAATATATATGCGCACGCCAGATTATTTACACGTTTACCAATCTGATTACAAACAGATCGCAATACAGACACACAGATCTGAATATGCACACAGAGAATGCAATACAGACATGCAGACTGAGTTAGGCACACACAAATCTCTGAAGCTTGGTGCTGTTTCATATGAGCAGCACCAGGTCTAAAGGGAACAGAAATAGTTAAAAGAAAAAAACTCTCATAGAACTGTTATAGATTAACTACCTGAATGCAAATTGCAGTCCTCTTGTGAACCACTAACCCCCCCCCCCCCCCCCCCCCCCCCCCCCACACACACACACACACACACATACACAATTAATAATATTACATAATTCATAATTATAACTATGGCAATGATTGATGATTTTAAAAATAGCTATATGGTTAAAATAAATACCCTATCAATCACTAATTACACTTGTCTGATGAAGATGCCACCACCAGAGGGCATCCTGGTACTTCCTGTATCATTGAGAAGCCCATACAGAATCCAAACAAGGGGAATGCTTAAACAGGTAAACACAGCTTTGGTAAACATTACAGCTGCATGTGACTTTATTATTTCAGGTTACTGAATAAATTGGCTGTAGTTGTGAATGTCTGTCTCTCTGTGCTGGCCCTGTGACAGCCTGGTGACCAGTAACAGTGACTGAATGTTCAGAGGAGTTCTGATTGTGATCCTGAAAAAACTGCTGAGCAAAGTAGTTATACCAATCAGCATGATGCAGGAAACTTTATTTTCCATGCACAAAGCCATACATTTTTTTTCCTTATTTTGATTTATACTTACTATGCATTTTGTACATTATTCAGTCATTCTGTCAAGTACTTGCTGAAAAGAAATTGGTTGGTGTCTCTTTGGGCATCAATGAGAGTCATTTCTCTCTGCTGCCATTTCCTGATGGGGGAAAACAGATTTTATTTAAGGGAAGCCTTAAATTAAGTGTACTGAATTATTTGAGCAGTGCCTTATTTGAAACCCTGTAATGGAATTCTATGTAGTTTGATGCATTCTGCATCCCCCAGTTATGTGCTGTGTTGTGTGGCCCTGATGCACAATATTGGCCACCCCAAGGTAAAGCCCCCGCTTTTCAAGACCTAAAAGGTCAACATTAGGAGGTCGGAGAGCTGGCTGTTTGCATCCCGTTGGGATCTTTGAATTTTGCACTTTTTTTTTCTCTACTTTCTGAAATGTTTAGTTTTTAAATCACCTTTTACTTTGGCTTTCACTAGCTGGTAAGGTTTATTAGGCAATGAAAAACACTCTTCTGAACGTTACTCCTGCTTGTTGACAAATGATGAATTAAAAGTGACAGATCAGTCTCAATAATCAAACAGTTTGTCAGGACATGTGCGTTATAGTCACAGCTTAACAGCTTTATTCTTGTGCATGGCTGTATTACAAAACAGACATAGTGGTAGGTTATGGAACTACTTTTCTTTAACAAGACAGTGGCGTGCACAACAAATATTTATTGAAAGTTTACAATGTCTCTTTCAAAGTGCACAGGGAAGCCTCCGTCACATGCAATTGCAATTTTCCTGGTGTAAGAATTCCCACGGTACTCACAGTGGGGTTTCCTGACTCCTTGAGTTAATGTACAGACAACAATGTCAAAGGGTCGTAGACTTTTTCTCATCGTACCATATGGCTCTCCTCCTGCCCCACAGATAGGTTTCACTAGACCCGTGGTAGCTCTGATAAAGGTATTTGTCTCTTTACACTCATTGCTGTCGGTTTTGGTGATGCCTCTTCTTCTTATCTCGCTGGTACACCTGTCAACACTCAACTGACCAATATGTTGATTTATAAACTTCTGGTAACGCGGACGTATGCGGTCATCTTGACAGAGTACAGTGGCACAAAACAGCAGCAAACATGCAAACTGGATCCTCATGACTCCCTATTGAAGAAAATGATAGAAAATATTCTTTTAGACAATATTTGGCAGTTCAGCTGAGTACTGAGAAAATGCATACATTTCCTTAGTTTGTATATTGACTGAATATTGTTCATATTGTTGTCAGCATGTTTTGTAAACAAATATATTTATACTTCTTTCTGAATGTTGGAGCTTAAACAAAATTATAATAGCTGGTGTTCTCTCATGACAGCCTAAAGATTTATCAAAAACTAAATCTGTCCCAAAAATATTTGTATTAAAATCAGCTGTGCTCATGTAAGTAAGTAAGCTCTGAGTAAGCTCAGAATCTCTAGACATATCCTTTCTATGGAAAGAAATATTATTTTAAATAAAGTCAAAATTTATGTTGCAGAACTGCAAAGGCAAAATTAAAAAAAAAAAACTAATTAATGGCATAAAACTCTTAATGAAAGGCTGACAAGAAAAAGAGATTTATAAATAAAGCAAACCTTTGAAGTGTTCAGCAGAACAGATCAGTCGGTTCTCTCTTTCCTTTGTTAGGCTTGTGAAGCTAAAACAGCGAAAAACAGATTAAAAAATGTCACAGAATCAATACTATAATCACAAAAATCTAACTTACCTGTATCAAGAGCAGTGATAGCAGCCAGTGAAGCGTCTCCTCACTGCTGAATCATTTATATACTTCACTTTGAACTTTGACTTCTACATGGGGAGGGAGTTCTGGTCAAATGGTTGCCTCACTCTTTGGGGTGCTCAACAATGACACCAAGTCCACTCAGTGCCAACACTTACACTATTAGCTATTCCTGATTTTGGTCTCCACATGAAAAGGCTGTAATAATTTCAATTATGCTTAATCAACTTTTATTATATATCAACTATTGTTATATATCAACAAATCATATTCAGATGTGCATATTAATTACAAACTTAAGGCTTGAATCTGATATTATTACGTTAATAAATAAATCACAAATTGACTACATTTGCAGTAATGTTCATGAAGCCATTCATGAACAACAAATATATACCTCTCTCTGTTTATGAAAGGATTTAATAAATAGAAAAAAAACATAGTAGGTACATTAGAACTGATCCAAATATTTACTGACCACAGTTCAGTTTCAGTCTGGGTAAACAGAACAGTCCCAGTGAGCTGTAAACAGCCCTGACCTAAATCAAGAACATTTTACTCAGTACATTATATCAGTGTATCTGACACCAGAGGTTTTCCACTTTATTTAAGTTTTCCACATGAAAGGGGGTTCATTTAAAAATTGTTTCACTGCAGCTTGTGAATGAAAAGAAAAAAAGAAGCAGGTTTCAAGCATATTATTTAATGAGACACCTTGCTTCTGTCTATTTCTGCTTATGTTCATCCACTTTCATATTCTGGATCATATTCAGGCTTAACCTTGGACTCACAGATTTGAGAAATTGCCATTTCCAATCAAGTTATATTACATCAAATTATTTTACTGAGCAGGTTTACTATTTGTTTTCAGGACTTCCACACTGGTAGGATGATGAGGCAGTGCTCACAAGCAAAAGTGTTCAGTTCAACAAAAGAACAGAGGTCCCCAAAGAGGAGAACTATAAAAACTTGTTTCAGAGAGTGGATGAATGAAGGACAGTATGAGGATCTATTTTGGCTGTGAATCATGTAAAACTACTCTAGCAGAGTCCAAAATAAAATACTGGCTGTATAACTGATGCAGAAGAATGACAAAAAAAAGAAGAAAAAAAAAAGCATATGTTTGAAATACAATGAATATGGTGGATATGCTGTTTTCCTTGAATAACACCAACAAATATTAATGATGAATACAGCAAATGTGTTATATTCACTCTGGCCTCACTGGGCAGAGTGCCATCTCTCGTTATACATTGCTGCCATCTTTTGGTGGAAATCAGATGTTTGACAATTTAACAACAGTTCTGACAGTTTCTGACACATGATTTTATTTGATGTACTGTATTTGTACCGTCACTCAATAAATCCTGATGTTAAATTATGCCAGATTGAGTGTACCAAGTTTACAAATTTCTCCCTTGATCGACATCTACTGATTAACACGCAGCAACAACATATCAAGACATTTTAAAGTAATCCCCGTGGTTAATGTTAAAAATAAACAGTAACATCATTAGAGAATAATTCGTTTTATGAGCTTGTCTGTCTAAAGAGTTTCTTTAGAGAAAAAAAAAATGTTGGGAGCATCGAACCTCCTGTGGAACACAGGTCACATGAATTGTAGGTAATAAGGTTGTAAGGACAGCATGTGCAAGTGGCTGCGCTTGTTTCTCAGGTTTTTGAGCAAATCACTAAACAGACAGATAATGACTGTATTATAAAGCAGAAAAACATCATGCAAGCTGTCAAAAATGAAATTTCATTATGCAAGTTGTTCAATCAATTCTCACAGTAACCAGTGTCTCCATAATAGTGAGCAGGAAAACCTTGTTCACATTTGATTATAATTCTCCTGCTCAAAGCTTTACCACAGTACTGACAGCTACGATATGAGGCTCTGTGGGTTTTTTTTCAGTTTCCAGACTACAGTATCAAATAGTTTGATTTTTTTGGTCTTGCCATTACATTGTCTCCCACATGCACACAAATGGATTTTCCTTTGTTGACGCTGGCTCGAATGAACCTGCTGATGTTTCCGTTGACTTTAGAGACATTTCTTGCTTGCATCACATCATTGCAGTTCTTTGAACTTCTGGTAATCAAGTTTGATATTTGCATCCTGAGAGAACAGTGGCCAAAAGTAACATCAGCAGGAAATCGATAAGATGAATTGGCATGATTCCCTGGTTAAGAAAAACATTAAATTAAAAAAATAAAGAGGGCTGTGGTGTAACTTGCATTAGTATCACTGTTCTCTTGCTGCACTGCGTTGGACAAAAGTGAAAGGTTTCAATGAACTGGTCTAACTTTTGTAAACTCCTGATGAAATTTCTGTCATCTTGTAAATATTAATGCTAATTAGAAAATGTATGTATGTGTTACATCTGTGATCGTGCCTGTGGTCGAGTCGGGACACAGTGGAGTACGTTAGTGCAAAAAACTCTCAGAGAACTGTTACAGATTAACTACCTGAAGGCAAGCTGCAGTCCTCCAGAGAAAACAGCACGGAACCAATGATAATTAAATATGCAGTACATAATTAACTAGAAGCACTCAGAGAGCGCAAACCTCCACCAAGGCCATAGGGCAGGCCTATTCAATTACTTTTTCTTCTGGGCCAGATTTGAAAATTTTGAGATGCCACTGGGCCGAAGACCCCTACTTATATTATTTCTTGAGATTTAACTCTAAATATGCTAACACCTGAACTAAGTCATAAAAATAAATAAAGGAATTCACAATAAAGGCTTTATACTGCATCATTTATTGATGAGCAAAATAATTCAATTGCATTGCAAATTTTAACATTTGGTCCAAACCTTGACCAGAATATTTTTAACAAGGCATCTATTCACCACACATGTATTTAATTTAAAAAAAATTTAATAACTTTTTGCAACAGTAAAGTCTTCTATAACATTTTAGATGTATTTGCAAAAGTGCATTTGTTGAACTAAAAAGACCAACTGATGCAGTGCATTAAATATTTCAACAAAAGAAATTGCACCAAGTGAACACTTAATAACTGTAAAATTAAAGCTTCTTCTGCATATTCAAAGTAATGCTGACTTAATGAGTTGAGTCTTAGAGTTCAGTCTTTGGGGTAAAATAAACAGATTTATCAGTCCAAGCAGGGTTAAAACGGCGATTTTCATTGTCAATTTTACGTTTTTGACCTGTCAGTGATAATATTTTGGCGGTTGTCGCACTTGGAGAGTATTCTGGGCTGGCGTTGCTAGTGGTGCGTTCAAGTACAAGAGGAAGGGCGGGAATTTTTAAAACTGTCTCAGCAAATATGATTTAAATGCGTTTTTGCAGCTTACGTTGGGTCAGTCAGGGGGTGGGCCAGTCAAAGGGGGTTCGCGGGCCGGATGTGGCCCCCGGGCCGCTAATTGAATAGCCCTGCCATAGGGTCACTGACGCTGTAATACGTGTATCTAAATACTGTGAAATAATTTTTCATCTTTCTCAGACAACAATAACCCCCTATCCCGCAATAGTGAAGAATCCTTAAAAAAGATTCCTAGATCCAGATCGTGATCTGGATCACCGCCAAAATTTAACCACTTCTTCCTCTTGTCATTTCCAACCACTCCACAAAATTTCATCGAAATCCGTTCATAACTTTTGGAGTAATCTTGCTGACAGACAAACAAACAAACAGACAAACCAACGCGACCGAAAACATAACCTCCTTGACGGAGGTAATAACGGTAAAGAGTACGTACCTTTAAAAGTATAACTATGGCTATGTTTCTTCAAGGTGTTTTAAGAGTAAGAAACTGTAGTTGTCATTGTGCTGTTTACCAGAACAAATCTGTGTACCCCTTGAGAGTGGTCTTACAAAAACAGACGCAGCTTTGTGGCAGCAAAAAAAACCCCAAACCTGCCTAAACCCTCATAGAGTCCATGGCTGTTTCAAAGCCTGTTGTGCATGGTGCTTTGAAGGGGTTTATATGGGTTTATTTTGAATATCCTAGATCTAGTAACAAAATCACAGATTAATCTTTCCAGAATGATATGATGGGCTAACATACCTCAGCAATACCTGAATCGATTACTGTTAAAATTGGTTTATACCTTATATCCATCATGCCTAGAAGATGTGCCCTGCTAATGTTGGTACCATTATCAAGTCTAATGGCTCAGAGGGCAGTTGTGTATATATAGTATTGGGCTCTCTAAATTACAGTTTTTAAAAAATATTATTTGCAAGTGTTTCCTTTATAATTTATTATTGCAGTGAAGGCAAGACAGGAAGGCAGAGAGAGAGAGGAAAGACATGCAACACAGGGCCTCAGGGTTGGAGTTTAATGCAGGCTGCTGCATTTAGCCGTCTGGTATATGGTCACCAGCTCAACCTGTGAGCTAAACTGGTGCCCCTAAGACACAATTTTTTTTAACAGTAAAACTGGCTGATGAAATTACTTTAAGGTTTAATATTATTAACACCTAAGGCTACAGGCTAGAGGTGACACAAAAATAAAGCAAAACTCAGGTGTGTGTAGGTTCTGAAGTGTTCAGACATGCAGTGAAAGTCAAAAGACAAAAACACAAACATAAACAACAAAATCTCAAAAAAGATATGAATTCTTACTGTTACAGTAAAAACTATTACAGTAACAACTTTGTTTAAATGATAAGATCAGATTAATGTCATATAAAAGTGTATATTTGCCTGTTGTGCAGACACGTCAGTGGCAATAAAGCGTCTCCAAACTTGGTTTGGTTCTTTGGTGTGTAAATTCCTCTCCCGCAAATGTTCCACACATGAGCCAACCATACACGACCACAACCACTACTCGCGCGCACAATTGCTACACTACAAGCTGCTTTCAGCAAATTTCGTCCACACTGCTTGTCATTAGATACGTGTCTGTTAGAATTTAAATTATAAATTTGGCACAAAAAGCAAGAAAATTTGTGTTTAGTCAATTATTTCTTTGTTGCAAAAATGCTTCTTGGCAATAAATCTCATACTATTGAAAAGCCTGTTCATTTCCCCTTAAATGCTGCCACCGAGGGCCACAACTATCAATTATTTTAGTAATCGCGTATTCTATTGATTATTCCATCGGTTAATTGAGTATTCAGATAAGAAATACTTTAGTCTTATTAACAGTTCATGTATATATTTTAACTTCTGTAGCTTTACTGCATTTTTTTGCTGTGTGAAACAAACAGTGGTGGATGGAGCAGCTACGAAGTTCTCTTTTCCTCAGTTGATCAGGGGGTTGATGAAGGGCTCAGTAAAGCTGTTTCCCAGTAAAGGTTTGATGGTGGTTACAGGAACAAGCGCTGCTGCTTTGGATGCTAAAAAAAACGTTTCCTTTCGCTCCACCTGAGCACACAGAAACGATAACAGCCCTGCCTCGTTGTTACAACAAAGAAATAATTGACCAAACACATTATATCCATTAGACTTGATCGATCAATCATTGTTTCTGTGTTGCAATGATTTCCTATTTAACTCCATTTTAAATCATTGTAGGGTAAATGCGTTGGGCTTTGGATAGCTGGTCAGACAAAAACAAGCAAAAGATGTTTTTAAATACATTTTTACCTTAAACTGCATTCAGTGATGCCACTCAGACCCAGGCATGCTTTTCCTAATTACTTTGCAACTTTGATTCTCTTGTCAAGAGCAGAAAGGAATTCACATTACAAACTTGTCATAGTGGGCAAAAACTGAGAAACCTAATGTATGAGGAGTAAGATCTTCTGGGAACAACTTTAATGAAGCATGTACACTGAACACAATTTCTACAGCTTAAGCTTCTTGAGATTTATACAATACTTAATAGTGTATAAAGAAAATTTAATTAAACTTATATGATCTATTAACTCTCGATGCATTTTTTTTGCAAGCAACTGCATCTTCTCACACTGCATGGATCAGTCAAACAGCCACCAAGCACCCCTAAGCAAAAGCCCTCGTAAACTCTGTACAGTGTCAAAGTTTATTCAAGGAAGACGGCTCTGATGTTGGCAAAAAGAGTGGAAGCAGAGGGCAGCAGTATATTTAGGTTTATTATAAATCTTGTACAAATAAATTTTTTAAACATTTGTCAACTTTGTTGGGCACATCTGTTCAACTGCTTAACACAAATATGTAATCCACTAATTACATGGCAGCAAACCAATACCTTTAGACATGTACACATGGTTAAGTCACAATACTCACATCATGTCAAACTGGTTTCTTGAACATGACAGTGAGTTCAGTTTTACTCAAATGGCCTCCACAATTTCTAAAAGAGCATCTTTGAGAAGTACTGGAATGAGAAATTCACAACATGGATGTGCAGCCAGCAAACCTGCTGAAACTGTGTGACTCTGCAACCCCGAGATGTGCCTAACTGTGACTTTTATGGACTATTCTATTGTGCTGCTGAGGGCTGGGTCAACAAGATGCAACCCACCTCTCTTAAATTATCATCAAAAACTTGTGACAAGTAATCACACCTGAGAAGTTGACAGTTGTTCAACTAGTCCAGAACAGCCCTACTGTGAAGTTGTATTTTTCTTTTGTTTTTTCCCACAGAATACAGGAGCAACACCTTGATTTGTTTTATATATCTGACTGGTCAGTAAGCTCTAACCACATGCAACCATGTGTTTTGATGTATATGTGTGCATATGTATATGTGTATGTGTATTGAAATATATTTTATGTATATAGTGTTTTCTATTCTATTCTATTTCATTTGTTTTATTCATCCTTCTTCTCTGTACTGAGCTGCTGTAATGTGCAAATTTGTGGGATCATTAAAGTTTTATCTTATCTTGTCCTACCTGTACAATGCTGCCATCTTCTGGTGGGAAACAATGACTTAAGGTCAGTCGAGAGGTTTTGACTTTCTCAGTTGTCTGCATATTAATTAATAACACTATACTGGGACAGACTTCAAGCACACTAGGCAGCATTGGAAAATTAAAGTAAAGGCTCTCTGACAACATACAATGTGGTCTGTAGGTTAGTGCCTTAACTGAAAGAAAGAAACCCTCCATGCACAGTTTGTTTCCCAGTCGAGCAGCAACTTAACCTTTGAGCCCGAGGGTAAAACAATACCATTGCTTACTGATTTTATACTGTTGGTATTTGTATGAAACTTTCTGTTGCACATCAGTACAACCACATCAGAATGCACTTGTGTTTTATCCTATACAACATGCAACAGACCTACCAAATCAAACACTATAGTATTCACTCACCCATCCAAATCATTGAAAACAGGTGTTCCAGTCACTTCCATGGCTACAGTTGTATTAAACCAAGCACCGAGGTAAGCAGACTGCTTTAACAAACATTTCTGAAAGAATGGGTCAGTCTCAGGAGCTCAGTGAATTCCAGCGTGGTACCATGATAAGAGGCCACCTGTGCAACAAGTGAAAAATATTATGGAAATATGAAATTTCCTCGCTACTAAATATTCCACAAACAAAGTGGAAGTAATTGGGAATGGCAGGGACTCAGCCACAAAGTGGTAGGCCAGGGAAAATGAGTGCAATGGGTGCAGCAGATGCTGAGGAGCATAGTGTGCAGAGGTCACCAACTTTCTGCAGTGAGTTGCTTCAGACCTCCAAACTTCATGTAGACTCCAAATTAGCTCAAGAACAGTGCGTAGAAAGGTTCATGGAATGGGTTTGCCCATTTGTCTGCCGAGCAGCTGCAGCCATGCCTTACATCACTGAGCACAATGCAAAGCATCGAATGCAGTGGTATAAAGCACATAGCCACTGGACTCTAGAGCTGTGGAGAAGCGTGTTCTCTGGAGTAGTGAATCACACTTCTCCATTTCGCAATCTGATGGAAAAGTCTGTGTTTGGCAGTTGCCAGAGAACAGTGCTTGTCCGACTGTGAGCCAGGCCTTCTCACCCAACATCACTGTCTGACCTCACAAAAGCACCTCTGGTAGAATGGTCAAAAACTCCCATAAACACACTCCTAATCCTTATGGAAAGCCTTCCCAGAAGCGTTAAAAGCTGTTATAGCTGCAGAGGGTGGGCCAACATCGTCATCATCAGAATCTGAATGGCCAGAATACAGCAACTTTTTCTCAACAACTAAATAAAATATAAAATTATATTTTTCTTCAAAAATAACATCAGTGAAAATGAAAATATTTCAAGCTGATGAAAATCTGCAATTTTTTTTCAGATAAAAACTGATGTGAATTTCTGCACTTCAAAGTGGGGAAAAACGCTGCATAAACTGTGCAGTGTGTCCAGTTTCTCAGGAAAAAGAGCAGCTTTAAACACAGCGGTGGAGACCTGGTCTGACTTTTATTTACTGTATTTATTTGATTTTTATTTATTTATTTGGCAATCACTAATCACGCAGTCCCATCCCTGAAGCTGCAGGTTTAACAGATTAAGATGCCTCATTATGTCGCAGAGAAAGGCCGACTGCCAGTGATTTTAACCTTTGTCTCTTATAAAGTTCACTGTCTGTGTTATGGACCTTATGACGCATTCTGTCTTCAGGACTTTGCTGCGCAGCGTTTCCTGCTGTGTGACGCAGAGATGCACTGTCAGCTCACCTGTACAGGTCTTCCTCTGCATCAACCCAAGAGCAGCGGCTGAGTCTCTAACAGCCCCCCCCCCCCCCCCCCCCCCCCCCCCCCCCCCCCAGAGCAGGAACCTGTTTTGTAGGTTAGTGTGTTACATAGTGTTAGTGGCACTATCTTCAAGGCTTATGATGATAACCTATAACAAGAAGTGATGCCAAATACAACACCCCCGCGGCAGATGTTTTCACTGATTTGAACATTGGCCATCTCACAACCAGGTCACTCTCCAAACATTGAATCACAGAGATTAAAAAAAAAGGTCTTATTGTCCATGTCTTTAATTTTCCAAGGTGAAATAAATAGTTTGACTGCATTTTCACATCATATGAGTTTATTCACTAAGCCTCAGAGTCCGGCAATGTTATATCCACTTGGAAGAGTTTCACCAACACCAGCTAACAGCAGCAAATACTTAAGCAAAAGCTAAAAGAGGCAAACAGCAGCAAACACTTTAGCAATAGCTAAAAGAGGCTAACAGCAACAAACACTTTAGCAATAGCTAAAAGAGGCTAACAGCAGCAAACACTTTAGCAATAGCTAAAAGAGGCTAACAGCAGCAAACACTTTAGCAATAGCTAAAAGAGGCTAACAGCAGCAAACACTTTAGCAATAGCTAAAAGAGGCTAACAGCAGCTAACAGCGCAAAAACAGCATTGCTTTGACAGAAAAGCTCATCCTCAATAACTCACCACAGTGTCGCTGTCATCGGTCGGACTCCTTTCACAAAGTTTTATAGCCTCTTTCAGTGACAAAGGCAGACACTAGTGATGAGAGTGTGAAACCGAAGCTTCGATACGTGCTTCGAACCCTGGGCTTGCAATTCCATAGAAGCTTCGAAGGTTGTTTAAGGACGAAAAAAAAAATTCACGTGACATTTGACATCTGTAGCAGCAACTGCTTCGTTCTCGGAATGAATCACGTGACTGGTTCAGGTAATTCGCTGGTTACAAGTGAAGCAGTGAGACCCGAGACAGTCAGCGACGTTTATACTCGCACAGTTTTAGCGTTGTTATGGCCAACAGTTACTGCTGAATTATGATTTAAAGACAGCCTTTGCTGGCAGTCTCTTGCTCGTCCTTTCAACGTGATGACGGACGCTGTCGTATCAAGATTAACGCAAAAGCGGTATTTACGCAAGCACACCCAGTTAATGCCATGTTTTCCCAGCACTCTGCTCAATAACACACACACATTAATCAATCTTTATTTGTAAATAGAACCTGATATCATCATATTCGGTCATAACGTGTGTGCCTCAAACAATGCAAAGATGCTTCAGATCACTGAGATGTGTGAGCGTGTGCATGCAGGTGTGTAATTGAAAGCTTTGCACTTTTCCAGGAGAGGGCGCTATAATTGACGCTTCGAGTAATGAACCTATTTTCGAAACAATTGTTCAAGTGGTTCAGGGCTTCACAAAAGCTTCATTTTCTCCGACTGACAGCCCACCCAGACAGGGAAAAACTCTGGATAGATTTTGGTCGAACCGTGGTTTGACCAAAATCACACAGAATTTCAGACACAGGTGACTGAATTGTAAAAAATACAAATTAGAGCAATTTAGACTGTCAACCTAAAAACTGTGTCCATGTTAACCACAATCACAACAAATATCTACACAGATAGTCAGAAAACTGAAAAATGTATTCAGCTGAAAAAACATCTGAAAACAAGTGAGAAAGACAAACAGGCACGGAGGGCATGATTTACATTTCCAAGTTATTCAGTATTTGATGTACAAAATCTCACTGTTGTTACTCAAAATATCAGAAACACGCATCAAAGCTGACTTCAGGTTGTTTTATTTTAAATGGGGTTAACTTTCTGTTCTTTTTCATGAGATAAAACCCTGTTTACCTTCCTCTGACTTTTTCTTCTCATATTCACATGAGCTCCTTCCAGGCTAATATTTTCTTTACAGCCCGGAGGGGTGCTGTTTTACTCATTTGAAGAAGCTCAGTATAATGACATGGTTACAATGACTACTGATAGAAGCTGCTAGTTCAGTGTTTTAGTTTTTAACATATGTTTAAACCATGGAAGCCATTTGTTTGGAAAAAATATAATATAATAATAAAATAAAATCTGAATTACTGAAAAAGTTTATTGGAATTTAAGAAAAACCCTTGTTTTTCTGAATTAACGACATAGCTTTAAAACCCTAAAGGCCCTTAATTGACTTAAAAGCTTGATTGATGTAAGCAGTAATGGTTGTCCTGTTTAATTTAATGCAGTTATATTTTGATTAAGGTTCGCAACACTAGCATTTACTTTATCTCTTGAGTCAAGCCTGAATAGCCAGCCTGAGTGCATTTTAGATGCATCATCTTATATCCAGAGGTTTGTCTGTTCAACTGTTGAGTTGAAGCCGTCCCAGACAAACACCGCAATGGGCTTCCTGTCTGTACAACTGCAAAGTCCTGAGACGCCAACAAACTGACAGCAATATGACCCATCATACTCAGAGATGCTCAGATCTCCCACTGTTTCAAACTAAAACCGTATCAGTTAATGTAGACACATATGTATATACAGTACTGTATACACTCACAGACACTTTATTAGGTACACTTTGTTAGTACCTTGGACCCTTTTCATTTCAGAACCTTGATTCATGTCATAGATTAAATAAGGTGTATGGGCACACTGACCATAAAGGGATGGGAGGTAGCATTAAGGTAGGCTGTGGCGTTGATGGATCCCTGCTTTCAAGTTTAAATGCACCTTAAACCGTACCAACTATAAACTACAAAATGTACATAACTTACAATATACATTATTTTAGTACAATTTAGGAGTCTGCATTAACGATTTTTTTTTTGTATAAAAAAATTGAGACGAGTTTAGTTTCAATGGTAGTTTAATTTTAACATTCAACATAAGTATCAATTATCACTCACATAATCATGTTTTTTAAACCTAGGACATATACAAGTGTTGGATTTTACAGTTATTTTCATCGTCGTTAACTAATAACTGAGGTGCTTTATTTTGTTCAGACTGAAGAACTGAAGAATCAGGAGCAGGAGGATGTGAAACAGGACAGTTAAAGGCTTGAATTGCTCTGAAAACAAGAACAGCATTAAGAAGAATTAGGAAAACGAAAGGGAAGAAGGTGTGAATGAAGGAGACACCGTTGTAATAACATAACGTCCTCATGAAAACTGGAAGTAGGGAAAGAAAGGAGAACCTTACAGTGAAGGAGCAAGAAGAACAGAAGTGTAGAAAAATCAGTTTTAACAGACAGAATAACACTGTTGCAAACTTATAATAGCAGAGCTGTAAATTAACTGCAAAAGTGTGACGATACTTTGCCTCTGTGTAAACAAAGCAACACTGTATAAAGTAAACAGTACAGTAGTAGTTACATCATATTAATACTTTTAATTGTGTTAGTATTAAGGAACCACACCGATGATGACGTTTTTTTTGTCCCTTGGGTGCAATCAGATTCTCTCATGTGACAAAGTTACAGAAGCTACTTTTAGCTGTGGAGGTTTGCTGTGATCACACTGGAGCAAATTACATTTTGGTCAAAAACAGCAACAACAAAAGTCTTTTTTTTTTTTTTTAACCCCACAATGTCAACACTGAAATTAAAACCATCACTGAATTACCAAAATGTTCAGCTTTTAAAAAAATAAGCACGTGTCTCATGGATTTTTTCCTTATGCATCTTAAAGCACATATTGGTTCTCCAAAAATATCAGACCTGCATTATATATTGTTATCATAACACAACATATGGTTTATTGTTATAAGAGGGCAGAACACAGAAATTGGCACTTGCTGGTGCTGCAGTTTCACATTTATCATAAAGCTATGAGGCACTTCCTACAGAAAATCTTTCAAACTTAAAAACGAATTGCCACACGATAAAGGCTTTATAATATTTAAGCTGATTTTTTAAATATATTTCCTAAGACCTTCAAATACAACTGATTAAGAGATGAGGGAGAGGTGTAGTTATTTAATTTCCTTTAGGAACTAAGGCAGGCCACCACAGACTAGTGACTGTGTTGTCATGGAGTGGTGTGACTTGCTACATGTGACACTATGATGATGATGATGCTTATTCATCCAAAAATGATCAATTATTCAGTAGCAGCTGTTGAACATATTGCAGCAAAACTTTTGGATTTCAACACAAAAGTAGTGAACTTGCATAAATTAGCAATATCATTAATTAATTTCTGACATCCTTATCTGTTAAGGCAAAAACAGGTGACTTTGGTGTACTGAGGTTACTGAAACAGTTTGTCCTTGTTGAGCATCCCCTGAATAGTAAACACTGAGAAGCGATGTGTTTGCTGTTTATACCACGTTTAACATCTCAGCATATATGTATCCTGCAGGGTGTGACATCACTGCGTTTGTTCTGGGTGTAACAAAATACCTCAGAGCGCAACCGGCTACACTCAGCAAGTTACTCTTCAGAGAAAACTCCTTGTTATTTAAAAAGGTAATTGAGTTAACGTTATGAGCTCTCGTGTACGTTTTGCATTTGTTTCAAATCTCAGCAGCTTACAAGTTCAGAATGAGCATAATGCTGAATTTACAGCATGTGTTTCATTATTATTGATCTGAATGGGAATTTCTGATTCATAACAAACTCCGAATGAGTAGCAGATGCCTTTCCAATTTAATGTCAAACCTCATGTGGCTCCAAGTCTGGCGTGCAACAGCAAACAAGAATGACACAATATTAGAGCAAACTGTTAAATCATCTCTGTGGAAAGAGTCTTTTATGGGAACTCACATGTGAGGATAATGTCCATTATATAGTGAAGCAGGTTAGCTAGGCACATACAGTTCGCTTTTAGCCTCCAGGAAAGAGGGCTTTAAAAGCCTGCCACCTTTTCCTCTGTGTGGAATCAACGGAGCTCTTCTTTCTCTGCTCTTCTCTCAGTGTCCCACACATTGGCACTCACATTAACATCATGCAAATACACTTAGAAGATATAAAATTCATTGGGTTAAGGTAAATATTTATATAGATTTACACATATATAAATTCATATACTTTTAAGGGATGTTAATCTATTTTGCTGTGTACTTCTTACAAGGTAAAAATAACATTTTTATACTATGTAACACATTATATAATCAACATATTAAAAAAAAAAAATCAGTCCTTTTATCATCTTTTAGAAAAAAAATACATAATAAAAATAACTTCTATGTTTTTTCTTACTTATATCTTACAATATATTTTCTCTCTGTCAAAACACGCACACATGTCCCATTTTTGTTTTTCTTTGTCGTTTCTCTTGGCAGCAAATTGGCAGCGGTCAAACAGAATGTGGAAATTAAAAAATCACGTCATGCTGGTGCTCATCAACGTGGAAAATTTTCCGAGCGACAACCTCGTTGATGTGTAGGATTCACAAAATGGCGGCGGTGAGTGTTGCAAAAAAAACTGCTGTGCTGTTACAACGGGCATTTGGAGCAGCCACATTCCAGCGCGGTTTCCATCTCCTCCGAGTACGAGGTGCCGTCTGTGCAGCGGAAAACCACCTTCCTCCGTCTGGTCTTGGTGACGCCGCAGCAAACGCCAGGTGAAGCCTGGCAGGATCTGGAGCAATCCATGCGGGGAATCTTGCTGGTGGATGTGCACGTTCTCATGGGTTGGTGGCGCTTCAGCTGCTCTCTCAACATTTCTCCTTGACACGTGATTTCTGCACGTTGGGGGAGTAAAGAACGCACATATTTAAAATCCTGACATGCTCTAATATTCTATTCATTTCCACCTCTTCTTTTTATAACCTTTCAATCTTACCGTTGTCGCAAGTCGGCCCCGTGAACCCTGGCTGACAGTGACAGAATGGCTCTCCCCTTTCTGACAACCGACACTCTCCACGCCCACAGCGTTGCCCCCTGCATGCTGGAGGCTCCTGCCGTCGGTTACAGTACTGACCCTGATAGCCTTCGCTACACTGGCAACTGTAAGACGAACCCTTGGGAACACACTGGCCATGAACACATCTGGAGAAAGAACAGGAAGAACAGAGGGAAAACATGTTAGAGGAGAATTATGCTGGGGTTGGTATGTGGTTTCACTCATGGTTGCTGTAAAGCCACTAAACCCACATGATCTGGAAATTTATGCCAAACAAAGCCCAAGATCTTATGACAAAATGGCATTAGAAACATCACAAACAGGTGGCAATTATTATTGTTTGTCATATAACAAACACAGAAAGTAAAGCTCAACCAGGGAAACAAAGATTCTGGACATGACCCCTATCAATAGAACTTCACATGACTAATCAGAAATTCATTTTTTAAAGAATATGCTTATGTGTACCCCTATCTATGAGTTAGTGATTGCAAATTAAACTTTACATGCATATGGTTGCCGTCTTGGTTTACCTGTTGTTCTGACAGGGGTTTGTGCCTGTCGTCTGGTCACACAAGGCCCCGCTGCGTCCAGGAGGACAATCACAAGTTACCCCCGTCTCTCCTCCCTCTCTGCATGCACCCTGTGCACAAACACTGCAGGAATGACACCCTGCAAGAATGCCATCACCCTAGCGACAGAACATGAAATTAAGAAAACAGTGTTAGAAAGGACAAGAATGGATGGGGTGTAACCAGAGAAATATTTTGATGTTGCCTTAATGCCGTAGCTCTTCAAGGGTCCACATTAAATATGGATCCAACATGGAAAGATTATATCTATACTTTTCCATAGCTGTGACTAACTTTGTTGAAGTGCCCTAAAACTCATCAGACTGAAAATTTCTAGAGTGGTTTATACCATGAAAGCAGATTGGATCCTCACTCTGAACTCAAAACAGCACAACTGCTAACATAAGATTTTTTCACTATGATTGTTATGATATTTCAGCCAGATGTCATGTTACTGTTGCCAAAAATAACTTTCTTTGACAGTATGTTGATAGCCTAGATTACAGGACAGACTTAAGGGACCATGAGTTACAAAACCAATGTAGGCCAAAGATTTCTCAATAAAACTTTCATGGCTTCTTAACAGCTCCGAATGAACTTACAGGTTTGTGACATGTACATGCTGCTGCGTGTTCAAGGATTTGTGCCATCCATTGTATAATTACCTTGCCCTCAATTCTTTGTGGCCGCCCTCCTCTGGATTTATAACTCAGGTCTTGGAGCTCGCCATTGATCTGGACATTGTGAATGCAGCCACTAAAACCCTGAGGGGATCGTTCAGGCCCCGGACGTAGACCTGAGGCCACCACCTGGGATGGCACACCTGGGAAGTGGTGAAAATAAAGACAGAAATAGAAATGAGCATTGATAACAATGGACAGATGTGAAGAAAGTATGGGTAAAAGGGAAAATAATATGCTAAGTTAAAAGGATTAAGATACTTCCTTTATTGGATTCATTCTGGGTTGGCACACTAAAATATGGCATCACAGCTCTGACTATTGCACAATGACATTATGTCTCTCTTTAGCACTCAAGAAAAAAGGGTTACTGTTCTCAGAGGCCTGTCTGCCCTCTTTCTTGAAGAAAAGCTGAATAAAAACAGTTTTCCACTTCCTTACCGCAACCCTTGCTGTGATTTAGTGTGTGTTAGTCTGCATGCGCATTTGCATGTTGTGTGTGTGTCTATACGCCAAACACTGCATAGCAAGCAAAAAGTGGGGAAGGCAAAAGTAACATCTGTGTGCTCCGTACATGCATCGTGTTTATATTAAAATGTGTGTGTGTGTGTGTGTGTGTGTGTGTGCGTACCTCCTATGTAAAGTTGGGTGTTGTGGTTGACGGAGGGCTGACGTGCCAGCTTGCCCAGGCTCTTGTTGGTGCTGTTATCCACCACTAGGCTCAGTGAGTGGTTCTGAATAAGCAGCTCAACCGTGTGGAAAAGCCCATCATTCACAGACTCGACGCTGCACACAAACAGAAAAAAAAGGACATAATTTCAGTATGCGCACAATTATGATAGATTACTGTTGTTTTCTAGACCAGACAGGGGAATTAAGGAGGGAAAAAGTTGTTAGAGCAAATTGGAAATGCCAGACACAAAACAGACTCCGAGTCAAACATTTTTGTTTTCTGTGTTTTGTTGTGTTTGCAAATCGACCAACCTAAATGAAAAAGAAATTAGGGAAATCTGTGTTGAAATGTTGTCCTGAGACATAAAACAGACTGATTACATCCTCAATACCGTGTTATTTTGGAAGGGATTATAATGTGCCCTTGATCTACACTATGATTTCCTAACATGGGGGTTGAGGCCTAGTATTTTCTAGCAACACATGGGCTTGTTTGTTCTGATGAGCTTAAGCCTTGGGGCAAAACTGGATTCATACAATTTAATAGCCGGACTCAACCAGTTTGGGCTGTTGCGGTAAAGAAAGAAGTTTTGTTTTGTTTTTTTGTTTTTTGCTTTTTTACTCGAGCTCTGATATTTCTTTGGAAGAATAAATGTTTCCATTGAAGAGAAGTCTGCAACATTATGACCTTTTGCACCATGTTTGACCCTGGGAAGAAAGTGTGTGTGTTCATGTGTGAATGCGTGTGTCTGAGATTCTCCACTAAGTGGTTTTTGCTGGAGGGGAGACAGACAGCTATAGAGACAGTGGTTTGGCAAAGCTGGGGGAAGGAAAGAGAGCAAGAACGAGAGACAGAGAGGGAAAGAGAGGTAGATGGAGGGGTGGTAAAGTTGACCGTGCCTCCGTTCAACCAAGTTCTTGCAGAACATCAAAAACAGAAAAGAACAAGTGAAGCTACTCTTTCCGCTGGTGGTCTGCTCCAGACTCCCACAGCGAAACATCAAGACAATACTTCCCTTTGTCTACAACCACTCATTTGCTAACTAGCTAAGGAGCCTTGAGTCAGCTTTGATTGACAGCTGTTTATAGAGTGTTCAGATTACAGTGATGTTACATTAACAGCAAATGGAGCAAGGTTTGTGAGTTCTGGAGATGGGCCAGTGCGACGTTCATAAAAAATGCTGACTATTCAAAAGGACAAAATCGACTGATTTGCTCTGTCTTCGCTCGTGTGTCCTTGTCCTGCACAACTGGATAAAAGTTGTTTTGTTTTTTTTTAATCATTCTTTGTGAATTACAAGTGCTAATCTGCGATTTGTATGAATGCTTTACGAGGATCAACAAAAGCGAAAACCTTTTGATTTTTCTGACATCTGTCTTGTTTAGCATGTAGCTAGCAGCTTGTAAAATCACAACTGCAGATTCAATGCAGACATGTACATGGTTTCCATTAGGGACCGTGTAATTTAATAATGGTTCAGAACAGGCCTAGCAAACCTAGCAAAATGGTCTGCTAGCCTGAAAACCCAGCTATCTACCTCACCACACCTCCTCCCCAAGCTCAACTTTGTATTTCTGTAATGCTTTGCTTTTTTAAGTTTTCTTCATGCATTACCTATAATTCTCTTCTTTCCCCTTCATTCATCACTTCCTTTTCCTCATCTTCTTTCTCCTCCTCAGTTCTTCCTCATATCTTCTCTTTTTCCCTTTTCCGTCTGCTTCAATCACCCTTTCATCCCTAATGTCATTGAACAGTCATTTTTACTCTTATTCCTCTTCTAAATGGAGATGCTCACAAAGCTGAAAACTCTCAGATTGATTTGTTGCACAGGAACCTTATAAATATATTTTAACACATCATACAAACTGCACATACAAGCTAAGCACTGGACTTGCTATGAAATAAAAGCTCCAGCAGGTGGAAGTAGATGACTATGGAAGCAGATTAGTGTGTCCACGTCCAAACAGCTGGCAGCCCCGCAGGTGAGTGTATGAGTTTGAAGGTTTCCAACATTAAACTTTCTTAAATTTTTTGAAGTGGATATTTTCAAGAACATGATGTGAGATGTGTGTGCCTGCGTGTTTATGTGTGACTGAGCAAATTAAAAATATGTAACAGCAAAAATATCCTGGGTTTGAATACACTGAGCAGCTGGGGTCTTTCTGTGCGGGGCTTCTGTGTTCTCCGTGCGCCTGCGTGGGTTCTCTCTGGGTACTCTGGCTTCCTCCCACAGTTCAAAGACATGAATGTTAGGTTAATTTGTTATTCTAAATTAGCTGTAGGTGTGAATGTGAGCATGAATGGTTATCTGTCTCTACACGTTAGCCCTAAGATACACTGTCCCGGGTGTACCCAGCCTTTTGCCCTGTGACAGCTGGGATAGGCTCCAGCCTGACCCTGAATTGGACAAGCAGTTAGGAAAATGGATGGATGGATGGATGTATATACTGTAAGTCTGTGTATGTGTGCAGAATTAAGCATGTTTCAGGTTTTCCTGAAGATGACTATGTTAGCCCAGTGTATTAGTAAAAGAAACAGCCCACTACAGAATTCAATAAAAACAAACACACAGCCGTAGCAGATTTAAACCGCCTCTCTCTAACGTTCACTGTATTCATCCAAACCCACAAGGGACGCCAATTTCCTGTCAGTCCAAAATCCTGAATGAGCACATACACACACAAATAAACTTTACCAAAAAGAACTTCCCCAAACCCAAAAACTGGCTTTCTGTCATATAACAGACTCTAATACAAACCCAGAAGTAATTACAGGTCATTGACTTTATCTCAAACTGTAAAAAAAAAAAATCTGAATTAGAACCAACCGTGGAGATCCACTTACACTGTTAAATCCAATTAGCCACTGCTATCATTTACTTACAGTGTTTCTAAAGCACATTTGCCGCATTCGAGTGTGAGCTTGGAAACATGCATGTGTGAATGCATCTGGTACACTTTTTAATGACCGTATACCTACAAGTTCATACAAACTGTATGACCAGTAAATGAATGGATTTGCATGGGAGTCTTTGTACAATATATATGTATGTTTGAGTCAATTTACTTGTTTGTGAGACTGCATGTGTGCGTGTTTGCATGTGTGTGTGTTACACAGCCCAGTCTGATTAAAATGATGCTCAGCAGACAGGCATTCCAGTTCCATATTGCTGTGGTAACCTCAATTAGTCATTACTGAGACGGCAGCTGCAGAATTAGAGAGCCCCTTCACTGTTTTCCTTCCCTCTTTTTTTTTCCTTTTTTCAGGTTTCACTAAACCAGGCTGGCCGGTTCAAATGAAATTTGTACTTTTCAGGAGTAGATTCACTGCGTTTTGATGTCAAGTCTCAGGAATGAGGGCTTGTTGTTTCAGGCCTCTAAGAACTCAGTATTTGAATGTCTCAACAGCCTCTGAGAATTTTAAACCTATAATGTTCAAGGCTTGTCTGTCTCTTTTAACCACAGCCCCGTGGTTATAAAGAGCCAGATGCAGGTCAGACATTCAGTCCTATACTCACCCACATCCAGGCCCAAAATCTTGAGTAAGAACTGTATCCAAACAGAAACTATGTTTAAGATTCAGTGAGAATGACTAAATACTGCACATGTGTTGTAGCTGCAAATGCAATTTATTTATTTATTTTTGAATACAATGCAAATTGGTCATTTGATTGCATGGATGTTTCTATAGCGGGTATACACGATACACTATATGGAATTAAGAGAGTTATAATCAAAGGAACACCTGTGCAACATTATAAAATCCAACTGTTATTTTCCACAATCTGCTGCAAAAATGACTATTTGACATGTGTTGATTCAAATCTGTGGCCATATTTAATGCTTCTTCCATTCTTTATAACATCCATCTCTGCATCACTTTCCCTTTTCTCCTGTTCAACCATCCATCATCTTCATCCTTCACCACTCTACCTGTCTTTTTTCTGTCTCCTTTCTGCCCACTCATCCATTCCCCTATCCTGTTCTTCTGCTGCCTTTACTGCTCGATCCCTTTCTCCTTTCCAGTACCCATCCATCCCTGCATCCCTCCCTCTGTCACTAGCTGATGAATAACAGTAGATGTGTTCTCTTTGACCTGATGGGAGATTAGTGTGACATTTAGTAAAGGGCACCACATGAATACACAACAAACACAGGCGCTGTGCCCCCTCCCCTGCACATAGGCGCGCACACACAAAGACACATGTTCATTTAACACTTTCATCTGTTGCTAATGAGGGGCACAGTGAAAGACTTCTACACCTTACCCTGTCTCCTTCTGTCGCTGCCTTCCATCCCTATTCTTTTTTTATCTACAGAAAGAGACATTTCCCTCTTTGACACATCTCTTGTATTCATTTCATTTTAATTATTCCTTCTGCTTTCTGCCTCTGCATTTTTTAGTGTGGCCTGTTGAAATTCTCCCCCCCTTTTTTTTTTTGCACTCCCTTATTTCTTTTCCCTTCGCTCTCTATATCTGTGTTATCTGGATAGGTTTGCTTCTGTCAAAAGGTATATGTACATGAATGTACAGTTGCATGTATGTAAATGTATGTATATCTCCATTATCCACGCCTCTCTTTTAAATGGTTCTTACATAGAATTTTTCTACACTACTCGAGCACTCAAAGTGCTTTATACAACATGTCTTCTTTCCCCCATTCACACATGCACTATTTTCTATGCCTAAGTGCTTCCTATCTAACATTCAAACTCCGATAAATACACTGGAGAGCAACTTGGGATTCTCTATTTAGCCCAAGGATACTTTGGCATGCAGACTGGAGCAGTCAGGGATCAAACCAACCTTCTGAGAAGATCTGCTCAACCTCCTGAGGTACAGCCACCATCTTTTATAGTACAAAAGTCCAGTATTGTTATGGTGCTCCCAAAATGAATGTAATCAATAGCTGTGATCACTCATGAGTATGGCTACTAGTCACCCAGTTATGTAGGAGAGCTCAAGTGATCATGAATAAGTGTGTTTAAAATTTTCAGTGTAGCCTTCATCCTGATAACCTAAAAAATATGGTAACATGTAGTTCACACTGTGAAAGTGCAGATTGGAAAACAAACCATTGTTTCTCCCCACTCAGATCAACTAGCTTTGGTTACTTAACCTAATCAAAATGAACATGAAAACAAAAGTCAACAGCAAGTCAATCTGTATATAACAGATGGACGTAGTCACCATGATGTCATCTACATCCATAAACTGCATGGGTGCAATGCACAGCTACAGATGCCTGATAATTAAACCGGTGATAAAGCACTAGCATATCATTCACCAAAACTTAAGTCCAGATTTCATAGCAGGCCACTTTAAAATGCTCGAAAAGTCATCAGCATCACAAACATGATTAAGAATTCCAGTTTGGTGACTCAAATTAGAGGAGATGAAGCCTACAAGACAAAATGGCTCAAGCTGCCCATGTAAGTGGACCTTTGAGTTAAAGGGGCCACGACCTTAATTTTAGCCTTTAGCCCTAACTGTAGCCTTAACAAAATCAAAATGGGCTAGTCTGAAAGATTCATATTTTGTACAGTAATTACAAAGAGAGAATCTAGCTGTAGACAACATGTTTATTTCTGCTGCAACAGCATTTTAACATGGGAGTCTATGGAGACTCAAGTTTTGGAGCCAGCCTCAAGTGGCCACTCCAGGAAGTACAGTTGTTGGCATTTCAGCCTCAAAAATAACATTAAGTCCAAATGACCTGTATCACTGTTAACACTCCTATACCCTTCAACATATTTCTTTAGCTGTGGAGACATCATTTATATTCAGTGAGTGTTACAGTACAGCCATGATTAAATGAGGTGGTAACTGCATGCTGAGCCTGCTAACTGATGGAGCAGGCTGTTGGTGATATCTGCGTGTGATGTCAACTGATATCAGTGGATAATGGGCACTGCACAGTCTCTTAACTTCCAAAATGCATGTATGGAGTAGAATGTATAGAAAGTGATTGTCCATATGTTTTATGATGATAGAAATCAAACCAGCTCGTTTGCTAACACTTAAGGTTGCACACAGTGTGTTTTAACTCTACTGGTTTTATTAAAGGTTCTTACAGTAAACTGTAAAATCTCTTGAATCTGAACTCCATGGGGGACTTAGATGTAATCCGTAAGAAAACTTGCACAATAAAATGCATACGCCAAAGCAAAGTTTTAACTAAGGTGACTCATTGAATTCCACTTAACTGGTGTGTATTAGCTGGCCATGACTGCTACATTTCAGCTCATTGTGCCAAACTGGCTTGAACATATTGCCCTGGCTCCCTAGTTTCTTCACAAGATAACTAACCCAGGGATCACTCAGAAACATCCCAGGGACTGGCACTGGTTTCTGGCCCAAAATTGTACGACCGCTGCATAGACAGTGCCATATTTGGAATCTGCCAGAACTGCTGCGCTAAGATTGTGGTGGTTAAACAGTTACGCCATTCTGGACACTATCAGTTCAATGGTGGCAGGGTGTTTTGTGGTGCCTGCCCAGCCATGTGGTTTGAGTCAGTTTACAATGTATTTCCAAATTAGTGGAGATAAGATAGACCATTTGCAATGCTCAGAGTCGTGCAATCAAAAAATGGCAATGCATAGCAGCTTGTGGTAAAATAAGCCTCAGGACTGGAGTTATGCCTCGTCTCCTTTCAGAGACACTGTTTACTAAGAGCTATAGTATTATTCTCAGACATGACTTCATTATATGTATCTTTGTTTCATTCTCTCTCACTCCCTTATCTGTATTTGTTTCTCAACATTTAACACTATTTTTTCTATCTTTCATTATACATTTTCTTACAGTACTGGTATACTTTGTCCCTCTGTCTTGTCTTCATCTGTCTTTCTCCACTTTTCTCAGTGTTTCTTGTACTGTGTCTGTCTGTCTCCCTCCCAGGCGTGGCCCATGTCAAGTTAACAAGACCAGACAAGGATAATTCCCTGACTCAGTCTGTGGTTTGCTTTTTCGCTCTGTTCTTCCCCCTCTTTTACTCCATCCCTCGGTCATCCCTCAGTCCTCTCTCATCCATCCTGCAGTTCAACTGCATTACATGGTCTTTTCATTTTGACGGCTTCTATCCATCTGTTTTACCCCTTCCGTTTTTCCTCCTTTGGCGAGCAATGTATTCTACTCAGTTATCTGTTTATTGTGTCGTCTGGTCTTTCATTCATGCCTTCCGTCCAGCATCAGTCCATCCGTCTGTCTTTCTGGGTCTCTTTCTATCTGTATCAGCCTGTTAGCTGATCAATCTGTCTTTCTATGCATCTGCGTGTCCCTCTGGCTGTCCCCTCTCCTACTCAACCCTTTCAAACCCCGCCTCCATCCCACCCCATCTGTGCCAATACCTAATTAGATTCATCCCATCATTTCCAGTCTTTTATTTGATCCTTCCTTCCTCTCTAATGATCCATTCCTCTTGTGTTCTCATTGCTTTTCCCAGTGTGTCATTCAGTGTTAAACACAAGCACATATCCTGATTAAGGTCATATTTGGAATATGTGGCTTCTACATGTCACCCTATCCAAAAGAAACAGAATATCACCACAGAAATGGAAAATATTAAAAAAAAACTACAACAAACCAGACAAACTTGACAGGTTAACAGGTTGTTTCCTGACCAAGAAAAACATCTTTATAGCTAGGGCTGCAGCTCTGGAGCTGAGCTGACTTTATTATTATTACATTATAATAATAAGCAGCTGTTTATGTGTATTAACTAATCAAAGATAAAAAAAAAATAGTTAAAATGCATCAAAACAATGTTAGATTATATCAAATACCTACTACAGTACAGGGTTCTAGCCAGAAATAAATTTCAGCCCAGCGCAGAAGTGTTGATGGTGACGGTGAACTGGTTGTTAATATTATGGATGTAATATTCTGTGATAATGGTTCATCATGGGGCCTGATTGGACCATATGACTTGATGACAGCTTGGGAAAAAAAAAAATTCTAATTCTAAGAATGTCTACAGGAATGAAACCGACCCAAAATGCATCACGTGGCGCATCACATATGGAGATCACATCTGATCTCAAACATGTGAACATGTTAGTGGATACAGACCAAATGTAGTATAAACAGTTGTGCCTTGTCTCCTTCCAAGAGGCAAGCATTGTAGATTGGTTATCTACAATGCTTGTCCATTTTGTGTACATATTGTCATTAACAATTTATTGCTACTGCATTAATCAGCATGCAAAAACTTTCTCCCCTTATTTTCACGAGTAAAATAAACACAACATCTATCAATTTTTTATATAAAGCTTGAATTTCTGTCTTCAGAGCAAAGCAACTGGCAGTTTGTCCAATACAAGCAAAACAGACACAAAACTAAAGTCAGATATAAAATTTTAAAAATGGATGCATATTTTAGTTATTTACTGATTCTTAATCCAGTTCTGAACTATGTGTGCAATAATTTGATGGTGTAAATGATTCATATTTGAAATGTCTGATGCAGAGAAAGTCTTGACCTTGACCTAGTAAACCGTGGCTTAAATTTTCTTCTCCCTCAGTTACTTAAGGGATTTATATCTTAATCCTAAAGTCAAATTTATTATGAGCGGGCTGCATATTATCATTAAAACTAATAAGAGCACTTTCTCCTTTTCTTATGACCTTGTCTTTATCCAGAGAAAGAGTGAAAGAAACCACAAAGAAAGATGTTAAGAAAATCACTCAGAAATATAAAAAGCAAGACGAATGCAGAGTAAATAAGAAAGGAAGGAACATGTTGGGGATTATTCTCCCCTGTTTAGTGTCTCTTTCTTCCCAGCCTTCCTTTCTCTTTCCTCTCTTAATTCACAGAATTACATTGTAATGGCAGAGTGGTGTGATCTCAGTATTTATTTAGCATTGCAGGATTAATTCATTTCATAGTTTGGTGCAATTACCAAAAACAGTCTTCCCAATAACTGCTTTTGTTTTTCAAATGATCTAGTAATAAAAAAATAAATAATATTTTTGTGCTGATGAGCCAAAGTGTTACATGTTACCATATGATGATGTGTACTGTCTGAGTGTTATAAATTCAGTACCACCTGAGATACTATCCATCCATCCATCCATTCATCCATTCATCCATCCATCCATCCATCTCCACGTATCCAGTCCCTGGGGCAGCAGCCTAAGCAGAGAAACCCAGACCTCCCTCTCCCCAGCCACCTCCTCCAGCTGATCCGGGGTAACACTGAGACATTCCCAAGTCAACTGAGAGATATAATCTCTCCAGCATGTACTGGGTCTACCCCAGGGCCTCTTCCCAGTAGGACACCTCAACCAGGGGGCGCCCAGTAGGCATCCTACTCAGATGTCCAAGCCACATCAACTAGCTCCTTTCAATATGGAGCAGTAGTTTTACTCTAAGCCCAAATCGAATGACTGCATTCTTCACCTTATCTCTAAGGGAGAAGCCAGCCACCCTTCGGCGATAACTCTTTCCCACCACTTGTATCTCCAATCTTGTTCTTTCCATCACTACCCAAAGCTTGTGACCATAGGTGAGGGTAGGGACACAGATCGACCAGTAATCCTCCTCCACTTGGGGCAGCAACTGATCCGCGACCCAGAGTGGACACTCCACCCTTTTTCAGCTGAGAACTATGGCCTCAGACTTGAAGGTGCTAATTCTCATACACTAAGCTGTGAACCGCTCCAGTGCGAGCTGGAGGCCACCACCTGATGAAGGCAACAGGACCACATCATCTGAGAAAAGCAGAGATGAGGTCACCAAGGCGGAAGCCCGTCACCGCTTAGCTACGCCTAGAAATTCTGTTCATAAAAATTATGAACAGAACAACAAAGATCATTGCTGCAGCTGTACAAGGACTAAATGGCCCATAACAATGGGCCAGACACCCTATTCTCTTGCGGCACCCTCCACACGAAGCCCGAGGAACGTGGTTGAATGCCTTCTCCAAGTACACAAAATGCATGTAGAAAGCATGTTATGTTAAATATAAAACCCCTAAATGGTCTTATTAATGTCCTATTATTACTAAAAAAATACCGCCAAAACATCATGTTATTTTCCTCGATTATCTCTGCTGTTTCCACAGCTTACTCTAAAATATCCTTTTATCCACGGGTTTCTGGAAGAGCACACATAGGCTGCCATGACAGACTGCTACTTCTGCTGTTCGGTTTTATACTTCCGGTTACCCAAAGTTACAGCCAGAGTTAATGACAAAATTCGGTTACTTTGTGCTGTAACAGGCGGCTTTATTAGTTGGAACATGAGCTCGGATTCAACTTGTGCTGTTGTCGGTTGTCACTACATCAGTCTGTACATTTTTTCAAATTATTTTATTCTGTAAATTTGTTCTTTTCCCCCCAAATTGTACTACTCAGTTTCACATCCTATTACTGTATTTTCTATGTTTTAAGTTTTCCTTTAATGTACAGCCTCTTTTTTTTTTTTACGTTATTTTATTTATAGTGTGACACTACAGTATACAGCCTACACAAAGCTTAAACAATGCCTGCCTTCATGTAAACACGTAGCAGTTAGCAAGATGACAGCTGCGTGTCTCCCCGATCACAGCTTTTGGCCAGTCCAGTGTTTGTTTCAGTGATCTGAACACTCTGATATCCAGATCAGTGATATACCTTCCACAGAACAGCTGCAGCATCACTTCATGATTTCCCTAATCAGCGATACAGGAACAGCTGACTGTCTCCACTTTCCCTTAGCATGACCCATGCTAAGCGCTTAGCTTGGCCGATGCGCTTGCTCGGATCTACAGCTGCTTTAAGGAAAACAACGTTGCCTTGTTTGTTAAGCATTACTTATTGATTTTATTGCTTTGAAGGTAATCTGCTGCTCTTATAATTATGCGATTTCCCCGCCATCAACACCTTCGGAAAAAACAAGGTAACAGATAATGTCGATGTAGCTGACTTTGGGCCATAATTTCATGTCATTTACACGAGTGATGGGTGAGGCACTGTTACCTCGCTGCTTTTTAAAACATCCTTGCAATGTCTCCACCTCCGATGTGGTACCATTTAGGCCAGGTAAAAGAAACTGAACGGCAAGTGTGTAAGCCCGCAACCGTGAACAACAACGCAAACGGAAGTAAACAACCGGTTTCCGCTATGAATTATGGGTAGTGGCGCGAAGTCAGGAATACTGTGGATATGTGAAGGAAGTTTATAAGATAGAATCTAAAGGAACTGTATAACTCAGGGAAAAAGAAGATTGAACTCAGGGGAACTGTGTAGTCAGTGCTGTAAAGGAATTGTTCCAAGATCCTGTTTGTTTATGTAAAAAAAATACTCTGATATAATTACTGTGTATTTGTAGGACAAAAACTATGTAGTTTTGTAGACTTGTGTGTTCATGGCCAACCACCCCAAACTACTTTTCTTGGAGATTTTAGTTGTTGGAATGTGTACGTGTTTTGTATATGTACATACATTGTACATACATTTTTGTATTTTTTTCACTACTTTGAATCTCTGTAATGCTTAAATCTTATTAAAGATTACACAGAAGCTTTATGTGAGTGAATGCATTTTTTGTAATATTTAACTTACTGTATATTTTGAACCTTAGTAACTGAATTTTGTTTTATTCACACTTTTCTGAGCAGGTATGTGTCCATGGGCTTTTCCAAAGTTTGCTTAACTTGAACTTGAACTTCTGTATCGTCTGGATACATCGCACATTGTTGGAATTAAAAACCGAAGTTATTTTAAATTGAAGCATTTCCATGTTAGAGTAAATGTAGAAATGAGCCTGCTTACATTAGTTAGATAAAAGTGACAGAAGAGTGAATGGATTTTTTTTTCTCTCAAAAGTACTTAAAGCATGCTTAAACTTGACCTTCATAATACAGCAATTTATGAGTGAATGTGAATTCTAAAAACATGAAGGACAACCTTTCTCTGTTTTATAAGGCCTACCTATACACAGTGGTTGGCGGGTAGTTGGCGATGTCGTAAATAAGCCGTATGTGTCCCTGATAAAGCTCCAGTGCCAGGGGGTCATGGTCCTCCTTGTACAACAAAATACCGTTGTCTTTGTCTGTAGCCACCTTGAGGGAAAAAAGGTAGACATAAAACAACAAGAGAATAGTTTAAGATCATACTAATAGCTGAGAATTCATCAAGTTAATGCAGCAATAGAATAGACCAAAATGACAGAATTTGGTCCTGAATGTTCAGAGACAAAGAGCATAGCTAACAGCATAGTCTGGAATCATGGATTACATCAGCTAAGTAAAAGAAGTTCAAATAAGCTACTGTAATATAAGATAGAGTATAATACTCCAGACTTCTTTCTAGCTAAACAAGTTTATCCCTTGTTCAACTACAAGGCAGATTGACAGCGCCCAGTCTTTCAGTAGTTTTTTGCAAGTTTGAAAATATATGCAAGCACTGTAAAATCTTTACACTTTACCCTCAGTTTTTTTTAGACCTCAAAAATCACCTACTCGGTGAAACTCTACAACTTAGCTTCAGTCAAGATTGCTGATGCATATCTGACTCAATGGAAAGCCGTTTAAAGGGGTGTCTGATTTATGGTGGTTATTTCATGCCATCAACTGTAACACGTTTATAAAAAAAAAAAAAAATTCCACCACACTCGTCTCAGAGACACACTCGTACATGTCACACTTGCTCGCGTGCTTCTTTAAGCGCTAACTAACTAGCAAGTGGAAATGGGGCCATGGGGCCAAGCACTTAACACTCTGGCGTCAATGGAGCATAGCCAAGTCAACACCTGCTAACAAGCTGCTGGAAAAGAGACAAACTGAGCCAGGCCAAAAAGAGAAAAGGGGGAGAGACATAAAGTACAAAGAGAGAAAGAAAGAGGGGGCGCTGGAAGAAAAGAGTGAGATACAGAAAAGTGGACGAACAGAGAATTTGGATGCAGCCTTAAAGAAAAGAGAAATGTGTTAAAAACAAAGTAAAAAGCATCCAATGATTTATGAAGTGCAGTGGCTCTTTCATCCTTTTTTAAAAAAAATAATTTTCTCTCTCTTACCACTGAGTCAGGGCCTTTTGGTAGAGTTTTAACAGCCTTGGCACTGACATTGAAAGCTCCTGGCAGGAATGCAAAAGCACGAGCGCACACACCGACACACACAAGCGCATGCCCTCGTGGTTCCAAACAGGTGGTAAATATCAATTAGACTGTCTTCCTATTCCTGTTTCTCTTTCGCCTACTTACATTCTCATTTCAGAAAAAAAGGAGAAAAATATGTTTCTATTAGGACATGGCTCTCAGGTGCCCAAAATGTGTGGTCTGTGTGAATGTATGTGTGCGCATAGACGCAGTGCTCAGTGTGCCATGTAAACAGAGGGTGGAGCAGATGTTTGCTTTGCTTTGTCTGCACTAACTCTATAGGAATAATTGGAATGTCTCACAGCTCTATTTCAAGCAGCACAAAAATGTTTTCCAAGGACTGCTGCAGAATATAGCATCTCTGCTTGTACCAAGTTTATTTCAAAATAAAAGCTTTTCTACAGAAAATCATTATTGGGATTGTACACTTTTAAAACCAAAAATGAACGTACCCAGGTCAAAGGTTAAACGTACCTGTAACGAAATATGAGCAGTTGGGCGGAGTTTTGCCCCTGGCAGCTCCACGTACCCATCGCGACCCAGGAAGTGAGCAGTGGCCATCTTGTCACATTTGCTGCCATAGTAACCGGGCAAGCAGCGGCAGATGGGCTCCCCGGCAATCACAAGGCACTGGGCACCGTTTTGGCAATCGGATTGGTCGCAGGGGCTGGTCTGCAGCAAGATCATTGGTGGTGGGTTCTCACAGAATAACCCGCTGAGGCAGGAGTAGATTAAACAGAAGATAACTTATTTATAGAGCTTTAATTGGATGATTTGTATATCTGCACTATGTGGCAAATGGTGTTTGTGGCAAAATTTGTCACTTTGAATTACATGAGGAGATTGCATTATTACAGAATTACTATTACTGGCTAAAACAGAAAACTAATAGCCCTGAAATATTGAAATGGACCCCTTTCATGAGCAGGACACTGCAAACAGATTCTGTATATCTTCCTGTGTTTCTGCATCTGTGAAACTCTGAACTTTGCTTTGAATTTCCACTTTTTCACCCATGCAGTATTTTTCTTCATGGCTCTGTCTCCTCTTCCTTTCCTTTTCCTGCATACCTATGACTTTCTCTCTTTTTTTTCCCTCTCAGTCCCTTGTGATGAATTTGTTTCTCTCTTGCCAACAGTCTCTGCTATAATTAACCACATGGTGCTGCATCTGCAGCACACACACACACACAAACACACAGATGCGCGCAGTAGGTCGAAACAGTCAAGTCTCTGATTATGAAGTGCCATCTGTAGCCCCTCCCAGTCTGGCCCTGCAGTGTCTGATTCTCTCCACGACTCTCACCTGAAACCCTCTTTACAGACGCAGGTATAGCCATTCACAGCGTCCACACACTCTGCTCCGTGTTGACACTTATTCTCCAGACAGTCATTATAGTCCTGCTCGCAGTGCTGGCCCACATAGCCTGGTAAACACTCACACCTTGAGCGACATGGAAATAAGGATAGAATTACTCTGTGTGTGGGCAACAGATTTTTCCTCTTGCTTTACAGATGTTTTACTGTATGAAGAGGTGACATGTTTGGTTCATTTCTACAGCATGCGTGCTCACATTTCCTCATTTTTCATGAATAAGTGCAGGAAATGCTTGCGTAAAAATACTTTATTAGTAGCTGCTTTTAATCTAATAGCATAATAATTCAGAATTCATATACTGTTTCAAACACTCCTATAAAGCTGTTGCCCACCTGTAACTGCGGCCGACGCGAAGGCACTTGGAGTCATGCTGACAGGGATCAAAACCAGGGAGACAATGATCAATGACCTCATCACACAGGTCACCTGATGAAAAAGAAAACATTTGCTTAATTTTCCAGCAGTTAAGAAGGTAAGGTTAAAAATGTAAGGCTAAAAATCAACAGATGTTTCAGGCTTATGTTTCATGTCTACTGCATCAGTATTTTTCAGGATCTGTGGCCAAAAAAAACTTGCAAGTGAAGGCAGCCGGAAAAAAAAAAAAAAATAACCACTTAAGAAAAAAGATGGGAGCAGTGCGGCACACTAAACTTTTCACATGCACTCTTGGTCATCTTCAAATAGCAGTGGGGAAAAAAAGAAAGAAAAGAAAAAGCATCTTGGTCAAGGCCTCAAATGTGCAGTGGATATCTCTGTGCACAAAGGGAACAGCATTATCAGTATTTTCCCAGAGCTGATGGAGAAGGGGGGTTAAAACTGTGTAAAAGTGGAGGCTGCCTAAAGATGTACACACACACACACACACACACACATGTACACATGCTGAAAGGGTGAGAAGGGTTAACAGCGTGTTTAAAAGCAGTAGTTGAAGTTAGTGATAGGAAGGAAGAAGGGATTGAGAAAGGTCAAGCACATTTCTATCGTTCTCTGCCTGCTTTAATCTAATCCTGCTGCCTCATTCCCACCCTGTCTGTCACCAATACCCTCCTCTCAAATCACTTTTAGACACATTTTTTGAGCTGCAGTGTATGCCTGAGATGATGTTGGACTCTTTGAGCTGCATGTTAAAAGAAAGCATGCTGTGAAAGTAAATTTTAATTATTCAGTCTTAGAGCAGACTATTTCACACTTCAGCCACTTCGTTAAAGATGCCAAAATTAATTTATCAATGTGAATTACCTGTGATACCTTAGAATAATTAGCATATGCAAACGAGATAGAGCTACAGAAGACGATAAACATATTAGACAAGATTTACTTAATGTAAAATCATTTTACACAATAATCTGATCGTATAAGAAGTATAGGAATGGTTTTAATCAAAAGAGCAATTTTAACAGACAAGTAAAAACGCAAAACACAAAAAAACCCACGATTGCTTATTTGTCAGGAACAAGGCATCGCAGGTGGAAAACTGAAACATAGGCTATGGACTGGGGACATTCAAAGGTTCAGAGCAACATATGGTTATATTGTCAGGATATTTATATAATACTGATTAACTTATTGCCTTTTTTTTCACACCATGTTTACCTCAAAATGCAAAAGCTTCTGGACTGTGACTTGAGTATTTGTGATTCACAGAGGATGAGTTAACCTTCTTTTGACCTCTTGACCTTTCCTTTATCACGAGCCATCATAAGCCTAAAATGGTAAAAGTAGCACAGTTTCTCATAATCAAAAGGCTAGTGTGACATTTAATTTGTTGAACACACTGAAGAAATCTTAAATCAGCTGTTTAAAAGGTCTTGTGACATTAAATCTGAATTTTTCCTGCTGTGGTGCAAATATGACGTGACAGTCCTGGTTGCTGAGTTTGGAGAAAGTGAAGCAACTAGCGAAGTACTGTCCTCTTAATGTGACACCTGATGATTACGCTGCGGTTCACTGAGCTGACTGGAGAGTTCAGAGCCAGAGGAACCAGCTGTGTGCATGGATGTGTGTGTGTGTGTGTGTGTGCGCAACAGCTGTATGTGGTAAGGTAGCTGGCAGTGCGCAAGGACTCTCCGAGCCAACAATGATAATGACATGGTGTGTGTGTGCTGGTGAGTGTGCATTGACTGAGGTCCAGTGTTAAAGAGGACTTGATGTGTGCGTGTGTGTGTGTGTGTGTGTGTGTGTGTGTGTCTTAGAGGACACTGTCACAGACAGAAAAACTTAAGTTCCGAGTCAGCAGTTTAGCTTCAAGTTGCCGAACTCTGCCAGGGCAGCTCTCTCCCGCCCTCTCTCTGAGCCTCTGCCCTTTATCGTCAATTTCTTTACCCTTTCCGTTGCTCTGTTTATTTTTCCCTTTCCCTCTAGTACGCAGTCAATCTTTGCCATTTCACTCTCATTTCCCTTCGGTCTCTCCCCCTCTCTCTCATGTGATTTCTCTTCAAACCTCCTGCAGGAACAGTTTCAGGTCACTGCGGAGAGCCTGTCTATTACTAACTTACCATCCAGTAAAGTGGAAAATGTGATTTTGTATGTGCATGTGTGTGTGTGTTACCCTCCCAGCCTTACCGGGGGCAAAGGCTGAGGGTATATTAGTGTCAGTTTTTGTGTGTTTGTGTGGGTGTCTACCTGCAAAGTTGGGTGGGCAGACACAGGTGTAGTTGTTGATCCCATCGATGCAGGTGGAGTTGTTCTCACAGTCGTTGTCTTCGCAGTCATCTGGGTTTATCTCACAATGTCGGCCCTCAAAACCCGGCGGACACGCACAGCTACACATACAAACACACAAAACGTGCATTATTACCTGCCAACTGGGCCAGATCTGAGCACAACTAAAACAAGAAGTGCGGGGCACAACAAACCCCGCCCCCCAGCAGGTGTTTCTGCTGATTTGAACGTTCTCTGTCTCAGGTCAAGAAAAACTTGACCTCTGACCGTGACCCAATTATAGCAAAAACTGCTGATCTGTGGGTCACTGGCCATCTTTCACGTGCTGGTAGTTTTGCTGTAATATTCCCCTGTTCCACCCTCCAGGGACAGGATAATCAGTTAGGAACTCAAAATCACTTCCTCTTAAATTTTCCTGAGAGAGCTTTAAAGAAGAACTATTTAATCTGTATTATGGTTTATATTCTTACATCCTGTGCTGGTTCTTACACAGCACAGGAGCCACAGCATGTTTTCCCTTAAAGACATTTCACGTCTCATTTTACAGTTAAGCATTTTTTTATTTTTTATTTTTTTTTTTTACAATTCCAGCATGGTTGTTTAAAGTTGCAGCCAATCCTGCAGCACCGATACTTCCCAATCTTCTTTTTCTGCACTAAAAATAACGGACCAGCCTCCCTCTCAAATAAAACCCTTTGATTTACCTCATCTCTCTTTTCCTGTTGGATGATGTTTTATTAATAAATATGTTAAAATTCCTCAGGCTTCTACTGTCTAATAAGGTTAAAGAAAAAATAAAATAAAACAAAACACCCACCCAGAGGTAAAAGAAAAAAAAATGCTGAGATAAGTTTAGTTCGAGGCCACTATGGTTGGACACCGCCCACCTGAACCACTCAAAAGGAATTATCAAAGCCTCCTCCTCTCCTCTCCTTCCCCTCACCCTCTTCTTTTCACATCAGCCCTTGATCTCTTCCCCTTTTCCACCCTTTGTATCTCAGGATAACTCCTTCAAACAGATCACAAACACACACACACACACACACACACACACACACACACACACACACACACACACACACACACACACACACACACACACACAGACACTACCTTTAGGTAAAGATCACTCACCCACACACAAACACACGAAGTCTAATAAATCCAACCACAGCCGCATTTGACAACTTGCCCTCTCTCTCACGATTCTCTATTCTTCCTTTCATCTCTAAGACATCACTGAGTTAAATTACTTTTATTGGAAAAACGGTAAGTTCACCCAATAAATAAAGCGAGGGGACAGCTGCTTGACAGTGACAATTATCAACCTACACAAACCTACTCACCCTTGTTTGTTGCGCGATGCGTTGTTCTTCCCACTCTTTGTACATACAAAACTTGTTCAGTTCTTTTCCATTGCATTAATTTCACACCAAGTTTTGTAATGCAGCATTAGTGCCTAACAGACTTTTCACTCATGTCGCTCACTCGCTCTTCCCACACCGTATACGATACTCATTGGTTACCACTTCCCAGTCTGTTTTCCACTTTAGAAAACCTTCCCTTAACCTTGACTCAAAATGACGTAAAACAAATTTATAATATAAGATATAATGAGCCTATTACTGCAAGCTGTTCTGGCTAACTCGTTCAGCAAAATGTGGGATACTTAATGAACAGAGACAAAGGGACCACTCCCAATCCAGATGAGTTAATGAAGGAGGAGAAGAGAAACTAAAGGAAGAATGAAAGTAAAATGAGAGCAGGAGTGATAAACTAGGAAGAAGAGAAGAAGATATTAACTGTTCCCCATGAGAAAAAAAAAAAAGAAATACAAATGAGAAGAGCACTGACAGGGTCAAAGATCACCGTTTCACTAATCAAATCCAAGTCCTGACATTTAAATTATATAGTTTGACAAATGGAGCTATGCTAAGAACCAAAGTTAATTGGACTTACTGAATATGCCCAACTGATTATATAACATGTTAAAATGTCAAAGGGGCACGGTCTCCTTCTCTTTCTGTCTTTCTCCCTTTTTTTCTGTCTCTCTCAGAGGGCACAAGGCTCCACCTGTGTTTCTTTACCATTAAGAAATGATCTGAAAAGGGTAAAGAGACCCCTAATAGCATTACCACACGAGCCTTTAAAGGCCAGAAGCATATCAGAGCCCTTCAAAGGGCAAAGGCCTTGTTACGGGGGTTGAGAGGGAGACAAATCTGGTAGAAAGATATATGACAATTGTGGCAATTACAGGCGCTGTTTGTCACAAAGCTTGGACAAACGGCGACTTTTTGGAGCGACGCTGATTATCCAGGCAGGCACGGTCAAGAATTCTCATGCACACACACACACACACACACACACACACACACACACACACACACACACACACACACACACACACACACACACACACACACACACACACACACACAGATTGTATTTGTTCTAGCATGGGTGGTTATTAAACAGGAAGATTGAATTTAAATTATATTCTAAAATATATCAAATACAACTAGCATGTCTGCCTCCTAAGCTCCTCAAAGTCTTCTAAAGTAAAATATAGTGTATTTGATGCGGTCTGGTTCAATTTAACGGCAAAAGCGCTGTTTTGCTTAAAATGAACCACATTAGAAAGTCTTACCGCAAAGGGCCTGTTTTTAATTAGTCCCATTTCTAAACAACTGTTGGCCACTTTGATTTCTTTTGGTCTGCGGTTTGCGCCGTAACTTTTCAGCACAAAAAAACTTTGACACCCTTGCCTTAGTTTCTTTGTCCAAATTTATATAGAGATCATAGGGGAAATGATAAGCATGAGAAAACACAGTGCTCAGTGTTTTAGGCCACAGAATTTACAAAGATTATTTAAACAGTTCAGCAACATGACTTTCAATATCTCAAGCTGCATGTAAACATGCAGGAGTAAACCATCTACTCTGAGTGTTATCCACTCATTAAATGAGCTGCAGTTACTTCCACAGATATAGGTGCCCTCCTGTAGCTATTAGTTGGTCAGAAGATGCATTAACATCTATCTAATTATTGCTAAAAGTAGACAGATTATGTGAATAATCTCTTTGGGTAAAGTCAAATTTCCACTGGGCTCCCCACCCTGCTAACTTAGAAAGTAGAGCTTTCTAACATGCAGTCTATTTCAACCAAAAATAATCCACCATATCTTTTCCTAATACTAACCAAGTTGTTTTGGTACTTAAACTAAACCAAACAGTGAGTGAAAAAAGTAAAGAGCAGGTCAAAAATGGCTCAGAAAACTCATCTCCTGCAATGACTCCACTCACCACATGAAGATTTGTGCTGCTCTTTTAAAGTTGGAAAAACTCCTTGTATCTGTTTTCTTGGCATAGCGTGCAACAGCAGTGATAACAGATACTCTGCTTTATGATCTGTGTCTCACTACTGAAGGGTTCTGTTTGGTTTAAATGGGTTCTGCTGCACACATCATACACACTCGCTTACTCTGAATTCTCCAGACAATTACCTCAGTTATTCTTATATGCATGTCATTGGGCTTCAGACTTTATACCAGAGCGCTAGCAGGTTAAAAACCATTTAGCGTCACACACATGCATTCTCACCCTCACCTGCACCTCGGCTGCATGCGCGAAAACAGCTTGAAATTCTGGATGAGCTGGGAAAAGATGGGTAGGAAAGTGAATGAGGGATGCTCTACTTTCCACTCCCTGAACAACTGCCACTGAGAGGCTCTTGACCCCCAGTGTTTCCACTGGAGTTGCACTGCAGCCAGAAGTCAAACACTATGATTGTGTTGGGCAGCTCCAGGGTGTGAATGTGTGAAACTATATGAATGTAAAACAGGAGGGTTCCTGAAAATGAGTTAGCATGTGCAGTATGCCTTCTCTGAGTGAAAACATTACCATCAGGAGATCAGGTAAGTAATGCATAATGCCCTTGCATTATCCATTCATCCATTTTCTTAACCACTTATCCAATCCAATGAAGCCATTCCCAGCTGTCACAGGGCGAGAGGCAGGGTACATCTGGATAGGCTGCCAGTCTGTTGCAGCAGCCCTTAAATTATATGATATAAAAATCAAAAATATCAAAAATGGCAACACGCGCCATAGCTTTATTGATCCTTAGTGCAAAATATACTAGTTACACAGTGGTTTGAAATTAAAACTAGAGCTGCAGGGGTGCAGCTAAAATGCAGAAGCTGTGGGGTGCATAACTAAGTATAATGTCTCCATATCAGGTGTGCTGCAGCAAATGCCTGCCCATCTAATGTAGAATTTACTGATTCCCAATGTAATCAGACCAAAGCTTCTGTCTGTGCCGGAGACAAACAAAACACACGTCATTCACTGTTAGATCGTTACAGATCTGATCTCCATGTCTGGGATAATTGACATTTATGAGTAATTAATGAAGCAACCCCAGTTGCTCCGTGAGCATAAATAGACACATCAATCCTGCTGTTTTATGACGCTGCTGTTATTGAATAAACACAGAGGCTTTCATGTGTTAGTGTTACAGCCCTGGTTATGGACCACTAGAACTATTACACTTTTTTCTCCACATGCCAGAATGATGAATATTCACAACAAAAGTTTCCCATTTGCAACAGTTCTTGCATCAAACTAGAAAATGAAAGATTTTGAGATCTCAGTAAAATGCAGGTAAACTCTTACAAGCTTCTGCAAATCAGTTGCTGTATGTTGGCAAAACTATAAAGTAAAATAACAGAGGGTTAAAGAAAGTCTGTATCTGTGAGTGAGTGAGAGCACAATGATTTAATGAGCAATCTTATTTCCTCCTTTGAGACGTCCCTTTCCCTTCTGTCTACCCCCCCCCCCCCCCCCCCCCACTCACACACACTACAAAACACACACACACACACACACACACACACACACACACACGCATGAAGGCAGGAAAACACATCATAAGGTCAGAGTAAGTTGTTGTCCTGGGTAATGCATTGTCCAGTAGAACAAGACTGTCCACTCTAATCACATTATTTAGGGTTGAGTAAAGTTAATTTTCCTTTTAGATGAGAATACAACATGAGGATCTTAAAATGTCTCCACTAATAGAGAGAGAGAGCTGGGTTTAAAAAAAAAAAAAAGAAGGGCAATGAGATCTGACCCACAGCCTAAATGGATTTCAAGTGACTCTATTATTATTATATTCTTCTCAGTGACACATACAATACACAAGGTAAATAATCACAGTATTGCTGTTTCAACATAAAAATGAATGATAACTAGGAAATTAGAATATACTTGCTTACAAATAGGTGAAAGCACATTCCCACACAAACCCTTACTGACATACAGTACCCAGTCACACAGGCCTAGAGACCAGTCAGCGACCCCCTGATAACCACCAGTGTCAAGGGAAAATGAGCAGTTTGTTAATGGTAGTTGGAGGTTGCTGACAGTCACTGTGTGAAATTGATCACAAAGAGGTATATGGTGCCGCACAGAAAACTTCCTTACAATTGCTTTGGTTGCCAGTAGACGCCCACTTGTTGGCAAACAGGAGGTTTTTGGTGCAGCACCTTCTTTGCGGCCAATTTCACACAGCGCCAACCAGCAGCCTCCAGAAACCACTCGCCAAACAGCCGGGAACTTTTTCTCCCTAATGACCAGGGGATCACCCACCGGTCCCTAAGGCTGTGTGACTGAGGCCTTAGCAAAAACTTCTGTATGGCTTGACAGTTAATATTGTTAATATTGATGTTGTTGTACCTGAAGTGGTCTTCGTGGCCAGGATGAATGTGGCAGGTTCCTCCATTAGAACAAGGAAAGCTAATGCAGGCATTGATCGGTATATCACAGTCTTGTCCCTAGAGGAGCGGAAAGGACAAGGCAAGACAAAGCAGTTAATAACTGAATATTATGTCTTCCCCTGTGCATTAAAGTTCTTCCTACTGTAAATACTGCATGTCTTAAATGTTCTTAAAATCCAAAGATTGTATTTATATTAAAACACATATTGCAACCACAAGGGTTCACGCACAGCTGATTAATCAGGGTTTTTGAATATTGAACACAGCTCTTAAAATATAGACGACTACTTCCACTGATTGAAACTCTTTTCACCGTTTATTTTGTGCACTTGTTTTTCTTTAAAGCATCACAGGTTATTGAAAAGGTGCAGTGAAAGAAAACAGCCTGCAGAAATACCCAAGCAATTGTCAGCAACACAAATGAACTCTACATATTCATAAATACATACACACAAAATGTGGACACGTGTACCTGCGTGCGTCCTCTCTACATCCCTGAGCCTGCAGTTTTTAATTCAAACCAATAAATCTTTGGCAGCCAGCACACCCACCTCCTCTGATCAAAGCACTTTTTTTTTGTTTTCAATCTCCATCCATCGTTACTATTTCCTTCTTCAACGTAACACTTCACGTACTCTTAATACTCTCCTTCGTTTGTCTCCATTTTTCCCACTATTCCTTTCTTCTAGGTGTTTTCTCTCCATCTCTCCCACAGCGCCTCACCTACGACATTTCTTGTTCTTCTGTTTAACCTGCACCTGTCTCACCCTCTTTTGGGTTGAATTTTGTTCACTCCTTCTGTCTTTCCTCTCACTTTTTTGTTCCTAGCTGCTTCTTCTTTGATTCTTCACACATTTTAATTAAAGTTGTCCCAGTGGACACCACAGTAAGAAAACCATGTACACGAACAGACACACACACACACACACACGCACGCAAGCGCCAGCAGTCCTTGTTTCCCAGTCTGTGACCTTGGCAAGTGATGTGTTAATTAGAAGCAGGACCAAGGCTTTCTCTTCCGGTAAAAGCCCAAAGGTTATGCAGCGTGTGTACTTGTGAAACCTTAAGTCCTTACACAGACACTCACATGCACATATAGCCACAAATAAGCACAAACAGACATGCACATAAATTACTCTTTAGAGGCTGTATCTCTATATACACATCCAAACAACTAGAGGGTAAAAGTTGGCTCCTCCATTCACGCTACAGCACAAAAATGTTCTTTACGAAGCCCAAAGTCGGCGTCATAAAGAACTATTCATGACTGTGTTGTTGAAAGCATGCTCACTTCATTTTTTGAAAACTACTGTAGTGCATTGTCAATATGCATATGCTAACATACAGTGTACTGCACACAAAATGCAAATTGTACTCAGTAAAGCATCTGCATGTCTTTTCTAATGCAGAACTATGAATATTGACAGATATTACACCTTTTATATTTTGATCAGTCAGTACCTACAGTGCAGCCAGTTTCAGTCATGATTTCTCTATTGTTGGACAGGTAGATACATTATGCATACAAGGCCGGAGCTAAGCCTTATAATACTGCTAATGCCACGGCCTTATGCAGCATGGCTATCCAGCTAGGATCCCTCCCACACAAGCAACTAATTCTAAGAAAAATTACATTTTTTGCTGCCTGATGCACTCTATCAGAAGAGTTTAAATGAAAAGGAACCACTAAATGACAGGCAGTTAAAACAGTTGGAGGTATTGAGAATCAGGATAACATGGCACCAATGAGGTTCAAAGACTGATTTTTACTGCTTCCACACCCACAGAAAGATATTTTCACTTTTGATAAATCACTTTGTAAATACTTTGAAAAACACCAACAAGTATGGCAGAGCTGATAACAACCAAGCATTATGACTGTAATAAATCAATATAACATTTTTATGGGACCATGATGGAGTGCAAGTTTAATCAAACTTGTACATTACAGTACACGCTGACTAAAAAGGACAATATATATTCTAGTGGTTATATTCTAGTTTCTAATGCACATTATCTCTGACAACCACCTTCAACTTTAAAGTGTCCCCCTGTGCTGCTGCTGAGTAACCCACCTTGAATCCAGATGGACAGGTGCAATGGTAGGATCCAGCAGAACTGGAGACACAGGTACCATTATTTTGGCAGGGAGCTGACAGGCAGGGGGCGCACTTTGACATGAGGTTGATATCCACTGGCCCTATGAATGATAACCGAAACAGAAGGAGAAGAAAGCAGAAAGAAGGGGGAAAGAAAGTGTCAAAGGCAAAGACATACCCATATATTTACGCACACTGTGCTAAAAGGCACTTCCACAGACAGTTTAATGGATGGTGCACTGACAAAAGTCCTTGTGGTTTAAGAAAAGTAAGTGCTTAGAAGAACAACAAGTGTGATCGCTTTCAAACTCTAAACCACGAAGAAGCAAGAGGTACAGGAAGATCTGCACACTGCAGTATGTGAGGCACATTTATACATCACTAAGTTTGCTCTCAGCACATGGAGTCCCAGCGCACTTTATAAACTCAAATGCATAGTAGACAACAGTAATGTTATGCAGTTTTGGGGGGGTTTTGGCAGTAGAAGCTTTTTTGAGCTATCCCCTTTCTCTGCGTAACAAGTCTGCTTCAAGCCCGTGAAGAGGTGATGTTAGAGGTCTGCTGCTTCTGTCTTATTTTAGACATGTGATCACTCCTCTAATATAGCATGATGCATTACTGCTCGAGCTGATCCAACAGGGTAAAGACTCGAGTGTCTGGCAACTCAAAATGGATCAGTTAAACTAATAAGTTTGGGCTTTAAGCCACTATTCCTACCACCCAGCTGACGCAAAAAGAGCGAAAAATAGTGTCAGACTTGCGATTCACATTATCAATGTGTGATTTGACTCTAGATTGACCACTGGCTCGGTTTTAAATGGAAACAAGCGATCTGGATTCCACATAATCATGTCAACTTTAAACCTTAGCCTTCCTCATCTAAAACCCTGAACCTCGATCTGAGACAAGGTTAAAGCCATAATGTTTTCTCCCAGATGGCCTAAAACTAAAACGCAGATCAGTGGCAGGAAAGTAAACGGCAAACAAAAGCTACAATAATTACACTTCAGTGTGTAAGTATCCAAACTCATAGCCCAATCTGGTCTAAATACAGGGAGTGCTAAAATAGGTCAAGATATAGAGGAAAACCATTAAAATATACTGCACTGAGTACTATGGAAATATGAGTATTTACCTTTGCACTGAAATCTGTTTAATGGTGTGGTGAGCAGCAGTCTGTCAGCCATGTCGGGAGGTCCAGTACAACGAGCGATGCCTAAAAATACCAGTTTATAAGTGTAAAGTATGTTCAGTCATTTCTCTCACATGAGCATCAGATGTTTGTGAACACAGACACCAGGTTTTAAACAAGTACATTGTTCTTTAATATCATCCTGACTGCGATTCCTTACCAGGCTCTTTAAAACCAGCCTTGACCCACTGAGAGAGCCAGCGCAGGTCACAGTTACAGTACAATGGGTTGGCACCAAGAGCCCTAAACACAGTTAGAAGAATGAAGCAATACATATTTATTCCCTGGATACACATACTTAGACGTGCAGATACAGTACAAACCAAAGCTGTACTTACAGGTGGGAAAGAGCGCTGAGGTGGTTGAAAGCTCCTTCTGGAATAGTTGAAAGGTCATTACCATGAAGAGTCCTGGAGGAGAGAAATAGAGAGCAAAACAAGTGCACATAAATATTAATTATAGCAGTGACCTTGTTATGAATTTAAAAAGGAACATTTTGACCCACTGGTAATGTTATTCTGTAGTTAATTAATTTAATTAGGTACTCTGTGTGTAGTTATAATTATTCTTTTTGCAGGGAAAGGGAAACAGCTTTTCACTGCGGTCCAAGATGCTTCTCTGCACTACTGTTACATTCTGATCCACTTCCAACACAATATGACCAATGCTGTGAGTACTAGTTCAGTAAAGGATTTTTTAGAGTAGGCCTCCCTTTATATTTCTTTTGATGTTTGATTACAAGAACAATGAAGCTATTCTACTCTATATGATACAGTTTCAAGAGGTCATACACAGTAGAGCGCCTTTCTGAGATGTGGTGATTTGACTCTGTAGATGACCGCAGGACCTCTGCTATTGTCTTTTCTATTTTCTTCTTCTAGGTCCTTGAAACTAGAGAACCTTGAGACATTATATGACCTCACAGTGTGTTCATTGGCTGGAAGGTAGGAGAACTGTACAAGGGGGTATAATGAACTCTGTGGGAGGAAAAAACATCTGCATGACTAAAAAACTGGTCTCATAAGAGTTTCATAACAACCAAATGTGATTATTAACTCCCTGTACACTTTGTTAGGTACACCAACTACATTTAATGCATGTATCTAATCAGCCAATCACATGGCAGCAGCTCAATGCATTTACAGGGTCAAGACGACCTGCTGAAGTTCAAACCGAGCATCCGAAAAATGACTTTGAACGTGACATGGTTGTGGGTGCCAGACGTGCTGGTCTGAGTACTTCAGAAACTGCTTATCTACTGGGATTTTTCCACACAACCGTCTCTAGGTTTTGCAAAGATTGGTTCAAAAAAGAAAATATCCAGTTAGCGAAAGTTCACCAGACAGGCCTTGTTCTCAGAGGTCAGAGGAGAATACCAGGCTGCTTCAAGATATAGGAAGGCAACAGCAACTGAAATAACCACTCTTTACAACCAAGGTATGCAGAAAAGCATCTCTGAACACACAACACATCAACCCTTAAGCAGATGGGCTACAATAGCAGAAGCCCATACTGAGTGGCACTCCTGGCAGCTAAGAACAGGAAACTGAGGCTATACTTCGCACAGGCTCACCAAAATTGGACATGATTTCTGCTGAAACATTCCGATGGTAGGATCAGAATTTTGGACTTAAGGATCCATCCTGCCTAATATCAGCTGTTCAGACTGGTGGTAAATTAACTGGAACTTTTCTACTCAATTTGAGCACTCAAAGTACTTTCTTACTACAAGCCTCATTCACACATTCACAAGTGCTTTTCCATGCCTAAGCACTTTTAATCTCACACTCACACTGCGATGGCTGCATCAGCTCAGGTTTCAGTATCTTACCCAAGTATACTTCAAGATGCAGGTTGGAGGATTCAGGGATCAAACCACTGACCTTCTGACTATCTCCTGTGCCACAGCTGCCCCAGTGGTGGGTGCTGGTGCTGGGGAGTGGTGGTGTAACGTGTGGGCTAATTTCTTGGCACACTTTTGGATCCTACACAGGAGCCTACTGTTGCTGGCCATGGCTACCTATTTATGACCACAGTAATAGCTGGATGAAATTCCATGCCACAAAATCCAAATCATCGCAAACTGGTTTATTGAACATGACAGTGAGTTCACTGTACTCAAAAGGCCTCCACAGTCACCAGATCTCATGGATGTGCAAGTGACAAATCCACAGCAAATGCATGACGACATCATGCCAATATGGACCAAAATCTCTGAGGAATGTTACCACCTCCTTGTTGAATCCGTCCCACCAAGTATTAAGGTAATCCTGAAGACAAAAGCAGATCAACCCCCTAACAAGGTGTACCTAACACAGTGGCCAGTGTGTACCTTATACTGTCACAGCTTCTAGTTTTAACCTGATGCGCTATAATTAGATCAGTATCTTAAGGCTTAATCATAGCTGACAGCAGGCTATTGAGTAATGTTACAAAGGATTATATCTAAGCACACTTATTGCATCATATCAGAGCTAAATGAAAGTGACTGCCCAGGTGCCTAATACTCAATTTGGAGCAAGCTAATACACTAGTCCAACCCTTATAGCTGCATGCTAAATTATTCAAATTTATTTGTGGTTCCTCAGCAGCAGACACACCATCATCCCCTTCTATAATGGAAAATAAATAAAATATTTATGAAAGTATAACACAAAATAAACAGAAAGCCTTTTTTCATTGTTAGGCAATAAAGCTTGTTCTGGTCTCTGAATGGAATATAAACTGTCTCATATGGTCATCTCGCAGATGGTGGTGTGCGAGCGATCATGTGTGTCATGGTAGAAAACTGTCGGCTGAGAAGCATATTAGAGTCAGTATGTGCATTTTTGTTATGTGCCACTGGGTTTGTATGCACGTGTTCGTGTCCGTAGATGTGTGTCTGAAACTTTTTGTCTCTAAGGGCTCAGAGACTTCTGAGAGTGTGTGTGCGTGTCCTTTGTGTGTCTATCCATTGGAGTGTGCTGCCTGCTGGATATAAGTTCACATTCCATTAGAGTGAAGGGCTGTAGCAGGGGACAGCTATCAAACCACCACTATTGGAAAAACTGTGCATGTGTGTGTGTGTGTACCAGATTTGTGTGTGTGTGTTTTCTGTGCACACATTTTTTTTTTTTTCTGTCAGTACTTAATGTCTTTAAGTGTTTGTGTGCATCTTTGTGTGCGTTTGTGCATCAATGTATGGTGGTCTAACAGCCCCCGCGCATGACTGGCCCAAAGGGGGTTGTGTGTAATGAGGAAGTGACAGTGATGACTGCCTGGCAACCAGTTGCTATGCGGGGGCAGAGAGGGATCAGTCCCGATGGTAACATCAACTAAAATGAAAGGAAGAAAGGAGGGGAAAAAAAGCGGTCACTAACTTCTGGAAGGTGAAAGCATCATAAGAGATGCAGCTAGTACACAGAGAAAAGGCCAAAAACAAAGCTAACTTCTCTGAGAGCGAAACACTGACTTTTTCTGTCTGAAAAAACAACAGTGGGAAGAAAAGTTTAGGGAGAAATAAAGAATTAAGGAAAAAAAAATTATATATATATATATATATATATATATATATATATATATATATATATATATATATATATATATATATATATATATATATTTATATATATATATATATATATATATATATATATAGTTTCAATATTTTAGATTGTGAACCAAAAAAAAACATGTTACCACTCTAACTGCAGCAAGACCATTTAGGCTGTGCAGAAAGTCAAAGTTATTCGGCGATGCAAAAAAAAAAAAAAGAAAGGCAGCAGCCTTGGTTATGGCCAGAGTAATCTTTCATCAACAAAAGATTAAAATTTTGTGTTTTTTAACCACCTCTGTTGGCTATGTTGGCTATGCTGGAACGACTGCTGGAAAGACTGCTATTGGCTTGAATTTCTTAAGTCATATTTGTTGTTCATAAATGAAGAAATCCCATTAATCTTCATCATATTGGGTTAGAAGTGCAAATGTCAGAAATGGATACTTTAAACCGTGGGATAGGTTTTATTGCTATTTGAGTAAACTGACCCTTTAAGAGATGCTAGAAATTACCTTAAAGTTAACATCATGTGATTTTATCATTAATAGTTTTAACTTCCCACATCACTATAGCAATGCACAGGTGTTTTCATGGAGTCCATGTCATAGCTATTGGATGCACTGCAAGTAAAACAAAGCTTTGGAGGACAACCAGTTTAGGCTTTATTCAGAGAAGCTCACCAAGCATCCTCTCTGATTCAAGTTACTCTTAGTTAATACTTAAAACTGACAATAATAAATTATAATCCAGCATGCTCCTGCTACGCCACACATACGGATCAATACAGTTTGCTGTTACGTTCATACTTGTGTGCACCGCATATCCAAACTGGATAGCATGTTCATATTTCTGTGTGTGTAGCTCCTTCCATGTGTGTGTGACAAGCTGGTCAGACAGCAATACTCACATGCACACTGTGTGTAGGCATGCATGTGGGTTTGTGAGACAGAGGGTGGACAGCCAAATGGATGACTGAGAGAAACAGAGGCTGAAGGTCAATTCATCAAACACAACATTGGGCGGAGGGAGAGGAAAAAGAGGAGAGGATAGATAGAGGAGAGAGATGGAGAGGCGCACGGTGAGAGAGGTGAAGAATTCAGATAAAAACGGAGTATTAAAGAAGTGAGAGACTGTGACTTTCATCTCATTTTACTACCCTGAAACAACAGATGATTGGGTGACTGTGAGTCATTTTGCAAGTGGGTCTTAACATGGCACTCAGCCTGAAATCAGGGGAGTGATTAAACTTTGATTTAACTCTGTAATATAACAGGCAAAGGGGAATGTTGAATCCACTGCGACACTTAAAGATGAAGCGTGCTACTCACAGCAGGCGAAGAGACTTGAGCCCATCAAAAGCATGAACGGGGATGCAGCGAATCTGGTTATAACTGAGGATGCTGTAAGACAAAGGACACAAACAAGGTCACATAATTCAGCTCTACATCAGGATGCTTTTTGGTTTGTTTTTTTTTTTTTTGTTTTTGTTTTTCAAAATAAGGGAAATTATTTCAAATCCAGCTTCTTTTCTCTTCTTTTTCAGACCTTACCCCAGGTTAAAAAAAAAGCCATAGGTGTGAAGGACAGCGGGGGATAAAGACACAAAGAGAGGGCTGACACAAGAGATGACACAGCAGATTTTGTTTTATAAAAACTTGGTACAGAACCTTTTACCAATGTAGGTTAGACAATGAAAATTAACACTGGGGGCACATTTCAAATGAGGTAAAATAGGTAAAGATAAAAACAACTGCCAGAGGCAAAGATGACAGGAAAGCCTGGAAAGTCAAACTCCTACACCACAGTTAAATGTTGTCTCTTTAAAAACTGCTGATGAACCCAAATTTTAGTTTGGCAGTAAATGACAGTGAAGAGCGAAACAGACTGTTTTCAGATTTTTGTCAGATAATAAAGTGTCCCTTGAGGATGCAATTATTATTTGAATTAACTTCATCATGGAGCCTAATAATGATTCTAATGTAATAAGCAGACACTCTGAGATGTATATTCAGGAGACTAGTAGCCGAGGTAGCAGCCAAAAGTATTCCTCGGCATAATGCTCAATGAAGCAATGCCTAATGATAATTACTGATTGTCAAGAAGCTAAAACCTCATCTTCTCTGTTTAACCAGTGGCCTGGAATTTTTGAGAAAAGATCCTAACGGCCTAGAATAATGAATACTGGAAAATCTGATGTGGAAAGTGAAACACACCTCTCTACCTCTACCTCCAGCTCTTCCCTAGGTGTGACTGAGCAAGGAACTGAACGCAAGATTTGGATCAGTGGTGCTACCTTTGCACAGACAGTAGAAATCTGTGGTTGCACGAGGTAGCTCAGAGGCGTGAATCAGTGTGACTTTATGAAATATGAAAGAGGGCGTTGCTGGAAAAAAGCAAATGTGCTGTCAAATTTGTCTGGACAGGCAAAAAAAACCCCAGCAGGCTGATATAAAGTCATGTTTTTATATACTGTAAGTTTAAAGAGAGAGGCAAACTAAAGCTAAGTTCAGAAATGAAAAGTATTTATGTAACGTTATTAAAATTCCTGCAGAGGTGAAAAAGGCAGATGGGGTTAAATGAGAGGAGAGGAGCTAAAGCAGAATATATTTCAACAGGTCTGCTAAGTGGACAGAGAAAGGAAAGTATTTAAAATATGATAAATGGATTGGGAAGAAAAAAATATATCAGATGTGAATTAGAAAAGAGATGAAGGAGAAAAATACAAGAGGAGCCTGAGATGAGTGGGTGGGGAGTGCGCAGAGAAAGGAGTGAAAGAGACTTGGAAAAGAAAGCGAGAAAGAGGTGAAATTAGGACGAAGATGCCAAAAAGATGAAGAAAAAAGGAGGAGAGAAGATAAGACACTCAGGCAAAATAAGGAGTAGAAACCACTGTTTTAACTCATCTTTGGTAACCTCACACACACACACACACACACACACACACACACACACACACACACACACACACACACACACACACACACACACTATGCATGTACACTATTAAGCCATCTGTGAATGTAGGTTTATGCATGATTAGGTACATAGGTTTCCATGGTAACTTACAGTGTGGCTAGTTGAGTCATGTTGCTGAAGGTGTATGGGGCCAATGCACTGATGCTGTTGTTGCTCAGGTCCCTGTGTATACAGAAACATACAGTGAGGCACCCACCCACACACACACACACACACACACACACACACTGCATGCATCCACACTGGTTTCCTAAGCTGCAAAATGATGCGGCATACGTGCATTCGGTTCAAGGTTATGTGAGAGGTACATACACCAGTGACAGCTGCTTCAGGTTTGCCAGCTCCTTGGGCACAGATGTCAGCATATTACCCTCCAAGTAACTGCAAGAGAAAAAAAAAAAAGTGCACTTAATATAGTATTTACTACATATACAAATGTAGCCATGTGGGGGATAAATTAATGCCAAGGGAGCAAGTAAAAGTTTTGGATTTGGATTTTATGTCACATAAAAAGTGTGGAAGGCAAGAAGAGGAGGGTAGAAGTCTGTGCTGTGTTGGTAATAGGATGAATGAGATGGAGTGCCTAACATCTAGAATAATAGGGATGGAGCGTCATTCATTCATTAGCTCCGCCCATTAAGAAAAAGAAAGAACTGTCCATCTCCCGTTAGGTTATTTGGTAACTATAGTTGGCCACAGGTGTGAATGTGAGCATGAGGTGTTCTGTCTGTCTTTGTCAGCCATATAACACACTGGGGACCTTTCCAGGGTACGCCCTGATATTGCTATATATATTTTCCCCCTAAGATTTATCTTGAAACAAAGTTCTGTGTTAAGCAAATGTTAGAACTAAAGAAAATATTCACATTCTGGTGTTTCTTTCATGCTTTCTAATTTTGTGAGAAATACAATAAACATATACACACACACACAGACACACACAAGTAGGCAAACACACATATTTTATGATGTATTGGTCTCTGTTTGGCTCTCTCAGGTCATAAGTAGGTCATGCGGACAGTATGATGGAGTGTCTTCTTCAGCCTGATCAATACCTAATCACTGCTATTGACCCTGCGGAGCAGGCCTATTTCAAAGCTAGAGCGGCTCCTCTGCGTTTGTGTATGCGCGTGTTGTTGTGCACGAGCATGTACGTGTGTGCAATAATTCACCTTTACTTTGTTCCTACTTCTTGTTAAATTTCCTAATCTTGATTAACACTGAGCCTCGTTTTATTCTCATTCATTAAGGGTGTTTCCTTTATTAGTACAATACAAAGCAATTCACTTGATGCAGCAATGAAGTCATAAAGCAAACAAATAATTATTCATATTTTTTTCTGTTATTTCTAAAAAAGCATATTTTTAAAAAAATTGTTGATCTTCCTCAGTGTCTCTGATAAATTGTCTAAAAAGTGACATTTAATTATCACAGGCAACAGCATGAAAAACTGTCACTGCTCTGGCAAGCTTTTATATGTGAACAAATATTTATAAATGCCAATAACATGATAACATTAGACATGCTTCTAAAGCAATTTTTAAGATGTTGTTAGGAAAATAACACAAGGACAGTCATGATAATTCCTCTCAACTGAGATCTTAGTTTGTATGGTAGTTAGATTTAATAATTGGGGTAATTCATAGACTTCTGGCATCGATATCCAATGAAATAGAAACGTTAGAAAGCAAGAGCATGTGTGTAATTCACTAGTTTCTGAAGCAGCAGAGGGTAAACTGCTGCAACAATAATACACTGCAGCAAAGTGTGACCATGTGTGTTTATGTGTTTGAGATTTTTGCTATTTGAAGGAATGCAAAAATGCCAATTTTTTTATGTGCGTGCTATAGTTTATCTGTCTGAATGCTTGAACACGCACATCCTTGTATTTGAGCTTGTCTGTGTGTGCGTGTGTGTGTGTGTGTGTGTGTGGTACAGTGCAAGCAAGCCTGTCTCACAGCTCAGTGGTGTCCTTGGGAATGCCCTTGGGCAGAGAGCGCAGCCCTCTGTTGCTGCATCGCACCACACCGTCTGAGCACGTGCAGACATCAGGACAACCAGACGCAGGAAGACAACCATTATCCTCAGCACCTGGAGAGGGAAAAGTAGGGAGAGTAGGATATTAGGACGAGGAGAAGGAGAGAGAGGGATGAATAGAAGGGCAGAGAAATGTGCAACACAGAGAGGAAAAGGGAGAAAAACAGCCTTTGAAAAAAGTTAGAGCAAAAGAGAGAAAGAAAGCGAGAGAAAGAGGGATAGACAGACAGACAGAGATACAGTCTGAACAATAAGTAAGGCACTTGGACATTTCAACTCAGCACGTTTTAGAGGATCTCTATAATCCATATCAAATGATCAGAGGTTGCTAAAAGCTGCACAGATGTATTTCAACAAACGGTTCAGGACCTGCAGCTGGGTCATAGTGATTTTAAAAATCCTCAGATGATTCTGGAAAAAAAGAACTCAGCAGATGTTTGAAAGGAAGGTCTGCCATAACTTTAAAAGGCTGCACAGTTACAGCAACAAAATGAAAGTTGACACCTCTGTGGTCAGTTTTACCTAAAACTTGCATTGTTTGGTCAGAGCAAGATGTGAATATCCTGCAATTCAAGTTTGTTATTTCTGTTTATGAAATTTGAACCCTTTTAATTACATTTCTTTAGCTTTAAGTATTTTTGTTATTTCCCTTTAAGCGGCAAAATACATCTAACTCAAAATGTCTTAAGCTGACAGTTTTTTGCTTTGTTGCTAGTAGAAAAAGGTTCTGAATGTTCAGCTATACTCCACACGCAGACACAAATCACACAGTAGAGACCAAAAAAAAAAAAACATCTCAGGGATTGAAATAATTTTAACACTAAGCGATAAGAAGGATCAGGATCTAGAGTTGTTCTTGGCTTAAAATGTCCTCCATTTCCTTGATTGGCATGTAAAACTCACACTCACAGCTTTAATCTAGTAATGCAGTATGTAAATAGTTGAACTGCAGCCTCAAATGCAAAACAAGCCGAGTTAAAACCATAATGAAAGATAATGAAGACTGGACACAAAGCCAATCAAAACAACTGCAATCTCAGTTTTGTGTGTATGTGTGTGTGTGTGTGTGTGTGTGTGTGTGTGTGCGTATGTTTATAATACCTTGTGGGGACAATTTTCCTGACATATACTATGTTGTGGGGACCAATTGCTCCTTGTGGGGACTGGAACCTTGTCCCCACAAGGGAAAACCCTGTTTTTGGGTCAGGGGTCAGAGTTAGGGCTAAGGTATGAATTGAGTTTAGGTTAGGGTTAGGGTTAGGTATGTGATGGTTAGGGTTAGGAAAAGGGTAAAGGTAAGGTTTAGGCTGTAGAAATGAATGGAAGTCAATGGAAATTCCCCACAAAGATAGCAAAACACACTTGTGTGTGTGTGTGTGTACTTGAGTGCTGTAGAGCAGAGGTCCCCAACCCCCGGGCCGTGGACCGGTACCGGGCCGTGGGACATTTGGTACCGGGCCGCACATAAAGAATAAATAACTTAAATTATTTCCGTTTTACTTATTATCTGCGCCTAAACTATATTTTATTTTGAAAAATGGGCGGATTCGCTCCGTTACTTCCCTCCATGACTTCCTCTTGACGTGTCAAGACGTTTCTGCTCACATGATACGTCACCGCTAAAATTAAACCCAGAAGCTTCAGGCCTGTCTAACGAAATCGGTTGGTTGACCTACATAACGCTTCTTTAAATTTTTGAGTGCTCAACAAGAGTAGAAAAGCGCTATGTAACAACTAGTCCATTTACCATTTTTATTTATCAACACTGGGGATAGCAGTGAGGTAGACCCAGCCATCAAACTGACTCTCCAGCGCTTGACACCGCGGCTCTGCAGCCACGCTCCATGTGAAATCGGCCGAACCCAGTCAAACCAGAAGCCAGCAAAAATGAGTATCAGAGAAACAAGCTCAGGGGGCTTACACTGATTCAGTGTTATGGTGAGTTGTATTTTTCATGCGCTTTATACAGTAAAAATCACCTAAGTCGAAGTCGCACAAATCGGGTTTTCGCTCTAGTTGGATGGCATCTGCAGGTCCTGATTTTTCCTAACATTAATTCCAATAAAATCATCACATAAATCCGTCGGATATTCACCTACCTCTGATGAAAAATCTGGTCCCATTGTAATAAATTTCCAGTTAAATGTGATCGCATAAACTGGATGAGTTTAGCGCTAAAACCCTCCTCAGCTCCTGTCCGCCCACTTCCATGCATCGGCTCGTTCATGCACAACTACACACACACTAACAACGCCTGGAAATTGTTTTAGTGTTTATATCAGTTCATTTCACCGGGGACAATCGTGGCAAGTGTAAGCTACAAACTTGCACTTACGAGTAAAATTTCAGATTATAAAATTTGCAGAAGCAAATTCATAGATGAAGCAGAAGCCATTGCAGCGAAATTCGATAATAGACCCCAAACTGGGCCAGTTGAATCCGACTGAGGTGATTTCTACTGTATTTGTTTTTGCGGTGTATCTTATTTTGAAGGCATGTTTTACCATGGCTCTAACAGCTGACCAGGGAGCGCTGTGGGCAGAGAGCCTGTTATTCATGTTGAGGCGGGATGTTACGAGAACGCTGCTGATAGAGTTGCATACGAATACAAAGTGGATTCCCGTTTTTTATATTATACGTAGAAAATATCACACTTGGTTATGGTCGTATCATTTATTTTGACGTATTTATTCGCCACACCTTAAAAGCCGGTCCGTGGAAATATTTTCTAACACTAAACCGGTCCGCTGCTCAAAAAAGGTTGGGGACCACTGCTGTAGAGAGCAGGCAGGAGGAATAGTAAAGAGAAAGGCTTAGTTTACACTCATGTATTTGAACAGTTTGTTGCTGATTGAACGAATTGAATGCCGATTTAATACGTGCACGTGTTTAAACGCTTGTGCACGTGCATGCTGAGTTTGTTGCACATTTAGTTTCCTAAATAGCTCCCTCCCCTCTGTCCTATGGCCATTTTCTCATTCACTTTGTAGTGTTCTAATTGTGCTAATGTCTAAATGTCAAGTAAATGGGCGCTTACGTGCCAGCGAGTTGAGCAGTGCATGCATGTGTATGTGTGCGCCTAATCTGATGTGTGTACCTTGTGAGTCCACGGGGAGGTGTAGCCGTGGGCTGACTCACTCTACAGTTGGCTGATTGAACTAACATCTAAATGTGCGCTAAATATCTTCTCACAAATTCAATTAACTTTACCTTTCCCCCAGCTGCCTCTGGACACCTTAACAGCCATTTTACTCAACTATAAATAGACTGGACATGGGACCTTGGTTTAAGGTGTGCTCGTGTGTAAGTATGTGTGCCCCTTTGTTCCTGTTCTTTTGAGATTTACACCTTCAGAGTGCGGACATTTTAGCATCACTGTCAGCAGGATTCCTTCAAACCTTTGTCTCGATTTGCATTATCTGAACCTAAATAGGGAATAAAAACAATTTAATTTAATCAAACTACTGCATATATTTTAAAGGTTCCTTTGACCATTTTGCATAAATTATGTCTGATCTAGTAGAGCTGCATTTATATTCATTACTTTAGAATGAATTGAGATCAGGATAAAGCCTTTTGACCACTGCACGGATATGAGGGCTTAAATTTATTTTTGTGCAGCTGAGTGAATGTTAAAGTAGGCTTGTGTTTGTGCGTGTGCATGTGTGTGTGTGTGTGCAAGATGCAAGAATGAATATCAAGTTCTGATACCATCTTCGAGTTTCCTTACTTGAACCAATCCAGCTAACGACTTTCCAAACTCATTTTCAGTAAATGGCTGCAGCACAGCTACAGGAAATTAGAAAAGTGTAATGAATTAAAAAAAAGAAAAACTGAGGGGGGGACAGAGAGTCACTACCAGATAGAAAGAGAGCAACAGGGCGATCGAAAAAAGTCTGAAGTGTAAAAGCTATAAAGAAAGCAAAAGAGGGAAAATAATAATAGACGCGAGAGCCAGACCACACTTTGTCTGTGGCGTCAAAGTTGGCAGCCAAGCCGACGGCCCAAGTTGCTATAGGCAGGCATCGTCGTGGTAACAACAACGTCACTGTAGAGACCACAAGCTGATGTCATCTAAGGCTGCTGTGTGCCAGTGGTTACGGTTAATTCTGTTATGACCATGTCTACTCCCGTCCAAACCCAAAGACCTCACATACCTGAGGATTTTCAGATATGACTTTACATGCGAAGAACAATTTGTTCTCTTTTTGGTAGAAAAAGGCTTGGTCAGTGCTGCGATTAGGACTCGATGGAGAGCAAGTCAGAAAGCGGTTGATACATTGTAGCCAACACTTGGATGTAGTGATAATTAAGTGCCACATATTTGTAATCAACTCACTTTTTTTATTTTTTTATTTTTTTTTTAGATAGGTGCGATTTTTATTATTAATTTACTTACAATACTACAAGCAGGATAGTAACTGAAGCTGGAACTACCATGAACCGAGTGTTACCCTTTCAAAACAGTTCAATACCTTGTTGTTTTCTAAACAGGAGTGCAGCCACAACTTCTTAACTATGTATCACTAACATATTTACAGTTCAGACAGAACTGTCTTAAATATGGTTCTGGTAGGTTTAAGAACCATCCATTCATTTTCTTCCACTTATCCAATTCAGGGCTGCAGTGGAGTTGGAGCTTATCCCAGCTGTCATGGTGCAAGAGGCAGCGTACACCCTCGGTCACCAATCTGTCGTAATCTCTAAGATTACTGAGGAATCACCAGTTAAACTAACATGCAGGTCGTCAGACTGTGGGAGGAAGACAGAGTGTCCAGAGGGAATTCACATGGGGATGGGGAGAACATGCAAACTCCACACAGAAAGCCCCCTGCCAGTCAATAGATCAACAGATGCAAACTCAGGATCCTCTTGCTGTGAGGCGACAGTGACAACCGCTGCACCACCATGCCACCAAAAAAAAAAGAAAATGGTCTGGCTTGGGATAAGAAGGAGATGAATGTATGAGAAGTTTCATGCTCCATATCTACACGTTTTTTCTTAATGCAAATACTGTAGAAGATGATCCATTGAGATGTAATGTGCAGTTTCATAAACTACAGTTTAGAGAGTCACATGACAGTTTTGTCGTATACTATATAGTGGATTAAATTTGATGTTAAGATTTTGAACAGCACTACAAAATGAATGAGTTGTCACATAACCGACAGTTCAAACTGACTTACTGTTACGGCAGTTAGCACACTGATTGTAAAAATTCTGTTTTACAATCTAGCGACCGATGTCACACGAACTGAAGGAGAACTTCTTATTAAATTTTATTTCTAGTGTTATTGTCCTTTTTCATATGCCCAAATATATATTAGACATTATTCCCAAATAAAACAATTTTCTCTGTAAGGTCTCAAAAGTCAGGAACACGTTCAGTTATTATTATTATGGTTCAAGGACACATTTAATTCACCTTTCAATCACTTGACTCCTGCTCTTATCTGCACAGGACACACAGCTGCTGATTGACACATGTCATTTGTTTCAGGTTTAAAGCTGTGACCTTTTTGTTTTCCTCACAGTCCGGTCTAACAGTAACACCCTGTGTGGCTTTAGACCAAACACCAAGAGGGGCTAATTCTACTTTACTCAGGCCTTTAGAGCCAAAGAGAAGACAAGAACAAATATTTAGCCCAATGGCAACGAGAAAGAAAGACTCACCATCGCACGTAAAGTCCGGAGTAGCCACATCCTGGATGGGAATCTCCTTCAGGAACGCCGGTTTCTGACAGCGAGGGTTTCCACTCACCACTCTGGTCTTCTTCAGCCATTGACCCAGCCAGGCCAAGTGACAATCACACACATATGGGTTGGACAGAAGATTACTGGGAAATAATGAGGGACAGATGTACAGAAAGTGAGAGAAAGAAGGAAGGAAATAAATGAATCAGGGTGAGTTTAATACCACTGACACGTCTGATAAAACGCACTTGGAATTACCGTACTTACATGACCGTTTGTCCTATCTGAAAATTTCAAATAATTTCTGAAATCTGAGAAATTGTGCTTCACACCCAACTGTAGGGTTATTACAGTAATTGTTGCCGGAAGTCCACGAATATCAACACTTCTGAAGTTAACCGGCCAAAGAGGGAATACTTTTTAAAATCTTCCTGCACAATCAAAGTTACACGACATTCATTCTTACAATATATTTATCATGACAAACATTTTCCTTGAGTTTGTTTCCAGTCAATTTGCATATAACATGTATTTATTCCAGTTTACCCTAAATTAGACTGATATACAAGCAGCACAACAAAAAGACAATAAGTAAAGTGGCAAAGACAGAACAGGTTTTGCGATTTATTTTGGAAGCCGTTCGAAATAATAATAATGTTAGTACCTTATATGGTATTTTGGTGGGTGATAAATTTGAATAAATTTAGATAGAAGACAAAGCAAGGCAAGGGCTAAAGGGGAAGGGGAAGGGAATGAGAAAAGGTTATCGGTTGTTTATATTCATTTTGTAAAGAACAGGGGAGATGGAGACAAAAAAGGAAAAAAGTGACAGATTGAGAAACTGTGAAAGAGAGAAAGAAAGAAGAAAGGTTATCTGCTCATTTTATTCATTTTTGATCACCACCTCTCTCTGCATTTTGTTGCTTTTTGTAACACAGCTCATGTAATATTTATGCTGAGCCATATTTAAACTGAAAAGCGTGGAAAGGACGCATTAACAGCACATACAAGACAGGCAGTATACTTAAGCCAAAGCTGATCTGGGCATCTTAAATCTTGAGGTACACTCAAGTTAGAGGTCTGTTGTACCTTTTTTTTTTTTTTTAAAAATAATAAGAAAAATAGATTCTTACTCAAATTTGCAGCTGGTTCAGTTTAAACTAAATGTCTCGCATGTCAACATTAAAGTTAAGAACAAATCCTGGCAATCATCTAATATTGTGGCAACTTTGTAACAGCTGAAGCTTGACAATGTTGCTGTCTGATTTTGTTTTGGCCCTTGGCATTTTCTTCTCAGCTCACTGCCGATGATTTAGATTCAACAGTGTTCAGCAATGTCTTTCAAAATATCAACAGTGAGCTGCAAAGAAAAAAAAGCTGCTGTTAGAGTAGGAGGTGTACCTGAGAAAAGACAAAAGAGAAAAGAACATTGCTCTCTCCTTTCCTACCCTGCACTGATAAGAAAATTTAGGGGAACATTTTTTAGAAGTATAACTACTGGTATAGCAGAAAGCCCCCATGTTGTGTCTAAAGATGTGCAAGTGGCATATTGCTGTTTACTCTCTCTTCTGCTAAACTAATAAACCTAAATGCTGCTATACATGCTACAATATTAATTGGTTACTGCCACAGATAGGGACAAGTTATTTACTCATTTCCTTGTAATGAATTGACCTCACTTCATGGCAACTAAACCTAAGCTAAATCCCTTCCTTCCTTTTCAGTGTGTTAATCTTTTAATTACACGGACAAACTCTGTAGGGAAACAAAGCACTAAGAATGGAGACAGCTATTCGAAAGAGCAGGAGTAAGAGAGAAATCGAGGAAAGATAGGGGGTCTAGAAATACAAACTATCCATCTTTCTTTCATGCCAGACAGCAAGCAGATGTTTGAATACAAATCAAGTGTCACCACAAAGCGAGTGAAAAATTAATGCTGAAAAAGGAATGAATTGTGACAAAGGATGAAGGAAATTTGCTATCTTATAATCATTAACTCTGAGAAATTATGACTTTATGCAACAATGCATATATCTGTCCTCCTCCTCTATGTCCACATTTTCCCTTTCATGTCTTCCACCCTTCCTCCCGAAAGACTCGGGCAGAAACTTGAATCAGAGATGACAGTACACAGCAGGACACGGAGCAAGAACAAAAGGTGGAACAAGGGAAGGAAGCACGGAGAGAAATAAAGACAGCAGAGAGGATGTGAGAAGACTTTTTTTTTTTTTTTAGCCAAGCCGGTCTACCTTGTGTGTGGGGAAGAAAAAAAGAATCAACCTTTCATGTTTTATTGAGCTGATAAAATCTTTTATTTATAACATGGGTGGTCAAATGATTGGTCCAATGCTTCCCACTCTTTCCTCGCTAACAATAATGGTACATGCTAATACTTGTCATACTGTAGTTTTACTAGATTAGAGTTATTTTCTGTATTTCTGTGTAGAGACTTCACACCAATCAGCATCACACAAATTAAAGCATACAAGCCCTAAACACTAAACAGATAAAACTAATGAACAAATTCAGGTTTTGTCGTAGCAGATGTGTATCTTTGGGACGATAACAACAAGCTTGCAAGTGTTCCTGTATGTGCTCATGTGGGTGGTGGGTGTGCAGATGCTGAAAAATATTTAGTTTTGATAACAAATGCCCTGGGATTCAGACCAATCTAGTCGATAATGATGGAGAGCATCTGTGAGGAGAATAGTGTCCAGAGAGCAACATGTGTGCAAAGGCTGGGGCCGGAATGTGAGGTGTGTGTATTGCTTGGAGGACAACTCCCACAGCAAGGCTGACAAATTAGGGGATAGAGGGAGATAGTGGGTGAGAGATATAATGAAAGATTCAAAAAAAAGGAAAAAAAGACAGGATGGTTGGGGGGTGGGGGGTTGCTGCGATAAGATTGGAAGACAGACACAAACAGATAGTGAGACAAATTGAGAGATGGTATAAATGAGGGGATGGAAAACAGGAAAACAAGCCACAGAAAGAAGGAGAAATTCTGACTCACATGGTGGACAGGGAGTGTAGGGTGGAGAATGCTCCGGGGGCGATGCTGGAGATCCTGTTGTCATACAGTGACAGCAGACGCACTGAGCTCAGACCTGTGAAGGTAGTGTTGTCAATGCAGCTGACCTGGTTGCTCCGTAGCATGCTGCAAACACAAATACAATAGAGTAGTAAATGAAAGCAAGTACACTGCTTACTATTTGCTCTTTTTCACCATCAGTGCTGCAAACTACAATTAAATCAAGGTTTTAAATAATCCTGAGTTTCATGTTTCTAACTTAATATGAGTTAAAAAAAATAATAATAAAATAAGGAATGGTAGATCAAAAGATGCAGTCCGGAGAGATAAAAGACAGGACAAAACATGAAAGAGAAAGGAGTAGTCAATTTAAACCTGTCCCTACTGGCCAGCTGTGACAGACTCTGTAATATGATATTAGCTTTTGACATACAGTCATGTGGGATCATGCTAAGTGAGTTAGTTAGCATTAGCAATCTCTGGGACAAGCTAACCTAGTTAGCAAGGCTATTACTGGAGCAGGGAGCCCTCTTAACATAATACAGAGACAGGCATGATGCCATTAGAGAGTCATTAGGCAGCATATATGTACATGATAAGATTAGCTAGTCATTACTGAGTATACACAGACAACATTAGCTCATGATTTTGTACACTACCCTGTAACCCCTAATTGGACACTAGGCTCTTTATAGTGGGTGTCCAAATTGGAGGAACAACAATATGCTGTCATTAGCCTTAATTTCAGGGCAAGTGAGTAAACAATCCTTTCTTTTTTAGACTGGGGAAGAAAAACTCACTACTAAGTCAGGTTGTACTGTGCTGTTAGGCTTTGACAGCTAGTCTTGATGTTCTACTAAGAAGGTTAAAAAGTATTTTACATCTAAATGCAAAGATAAATAAATGAAAATAAAAGGCAGACACACACTGACTGATCTTTTAAAACATTCTTTAAAAACATTATTTACATTTTAGGTGATTTTGTGGGTCATTCTATAATTGGAGGACAATTTAGGCTTCAAAAATTGTATAAATAAATGGATCATTTATAATTTTCTGTTATATATTGAAAAGGACAAATAATAAGCCATCAAGAATTAGGTTTGTCCAGCTCAGGCATTAAAGGTACACTTTTTATGAGATGCTTGGCACAACCCTGTTACCAATATCATTAAGTTAAAGATTGTCACCCTCATTGAATTTCAGATAAGACTTCATTTATATTAATTTAAGCAACTTTTGAACCGTACATCTTTTTTACTTTAATTATTTTTTTTTTTTTTTAATTTCAGTATTTATTTTCAAATGCTCAAATGCACTCTTCATATAATAATTCAAACTATTACAAAGGCAACAGATTAAACCCTTGTGAGCTAAAGTAGCATGAGTAACATGAAAGAGTAACATTGGTTGCACAAGTTAATACGTCTGAATGGATAAATTATTTTTATTTGTAGATTATGACATAAATGTGACCAGTAAAATGTTGTTTATTAATATTTCATTGCAAGTATAAGTAACAGTTGCAAACCAGTGCTCTTTGCCATGTCATTCACTGCAGGGTACACACTATTGTGAGCTACACTTACAGAGTTTTCAGGCCACTGAGGCCTCTGAACATGCGTCCCTGCAATCCAGTCAGCTTGTTCCCCGTTAGCAGCAGCTCCAGAACTCCACCCGCTCCATCAAACGCACCTTCACGGATGTCTTTCAGCTTGTTGTTGCTCAGGTTGCTGCAGGAAGGATCACAAATTCATGACAGTTTTGCCTGGTTTTCCTATTTAGCTCTTTTTCCTGCATGAATTTGCTTTAATCACTATGCATGCAGGCTTTCATGTATTTCTTCACACAACCTACAGGAGGGACAAGATAATGCAAATGCAGACACACAACATTTTACAGACACACACATAAAACATTCCCAGTTTAATTGCAGTAATTAATCATGTCCCTTCAACTAATAAATGTTAACCCTCCTTTCTTTCATCTTAATATCCTTCTCTTGTACAATAGATATTCAGATAACACAGCCTGCCATCACTATATCTCATAAAACACAGCAAATATGTTTACATAAAAGTAAATGAAACAAGTGGTTGAAAACAACTGAAAATGGCTCCTTTCTTTCTTTCATGGACAAACAACGAGAGGAATGAAAAGGAAAAGACTGTTTGGCCTCAAAGACAATAACTTGAGATGATCGTTATCACAAATACTGCAGTTTTCATTCATAGGTCAATTGTGTTTCCTGTTATCAGCTTTATGGAAGATGAGTGAAGGGAGAGGAGGAGACTGGAAAAATAGTTTTAAATAAAGTATAAAATAATAACAACAGACAAACCTAAAGAGTACCACAGCAAATGTGAGCATAAGAGAAAATGTGAGGTGAGGAGATGCGAGGAAAGGAGATGAAGAAGAGAGGGAAGGAATTGAGAGAAGGAAAATGGAAATGAGAGCTCGCCAATCTATATTGTCAGTGACACTGCTAGATGGTTAGCAATTTCCTCTCCAATAAATCAACTTCTGGTCTCTGCTCTGTCTTTCTCTATCTCTCTCTAACACACACACACACACACACACACACGCACGCACACACACAAACCTAGAGTAGTTTGTAGATAAGAACTGACTGTAAATCTGAACGAAGGCCCATCTTCTATTTCCATTTAATATTTGCTTCCTCCATACCTCCAATCCACCCTTCCCTTTTCTCCATCTCTGTGTCCCTCCCATCCTCTTGCCTGGCTTCAGTCACTCTTCTTCTATTTTACTTCACTCTCTCTTTTTTTCTTTCTTTATCCCTTCCTTTTTCTCTTTGTCATCTCTGAAATTCCCCCCTTGGCTTCTAATTTCATCCTCTTTCTTCCATCTTTTCACACCTGCTTATTCCTGTCATGGTTATTGAATCATTCCCTTCATTTATTATCAACATAATGGATGAGAAAAGACTGAAAAAATGTGAAAAATACACAATCAGATGTTGAAAAATCCACATTCATTCTCCTCAAATAGATAATATCTCAATTTTCTATGCCAGATTCATTTTTCGAGGAGGAAAAAAATTTGTGGACTTATCCCAAAATATTCAAACGCTATATATATATATATATATATATATATATATATATATACACACACACACTTACATCTTCCTCAAGTTAGGCAGCTTCTTAAAAGTCCCTGTAGCCTCCAGGACAGCAATCTCATTGTCGTTTAACCTCCTACAGAGAGAACGATAGAGAGAGGGAGTTAGATGTTTATTCTTTCATGAAACAAACTGCTTTAGCACACTCAAATGAGATTCCACATGCACACAAAGAAAAAGAGGCTACAAGTAAGGGAGGGATGGCCACATGTGAGCTAAGAGGACTTCAGAGGCTCCCTAAGTATGATACAGCACAAACCAACAGAGGGATGAAGAAATGAAAATCTAGAGAGAAGAGAAGAGAAGAGAAGAGAAGAGAAGAGAAGAGAAGAGAAGAGAAGAGAAGAGAAGAGAAGAGAAGAGAAGAGAAGAGAAGAGAAGAGCAATGAATCTTTTATATGTAGTCATCAATACCCACACTGCCCTAAGCCAAGAGAAAACAGTTTGAGAGATAGGAAGCTAGACATCTGGTTTATTGAGGTAATTTGTACTAAAAGGGTGCTGCTAAAAGGATGCACTTTGTGTATGTGTATGTGTGAAAGCAGTAGAGCAAGAAAAATCCAGGAAAGAAAGTGAAAGTTCAGCTCAAGGGGACACTTTATAACGAGATATGAGGGGGTTAAACGATGGATCAGCCTGGATGAAGCCAGACTGAAATAATACACTGAAAAACCTGAAGTAAATTGTGATGGTGGGAGAATTATGTCTCTTTTATTGCTGGGTTTATTTGCATATTTTGACAGTATCAAAAACACATCTGATCTCCTCATCATTTGATCTTCACCCCCCCACCCCCACCCACTCCATATGACCTGACAATATACAGCACATTTAATAAAGTGTCTATAATTCTCTTAAGACTGATGCCATACTTATTAAATACTCCCAAGGCTGATGTCAAGTATTTTTATAGCTGGTGGAAAGAGTCCCAAAGACAGACAGATGAGACAAAGAGAGCAAGTGAGTGTGTGTGTGTGTGTGTGTGTGAATATATATATATATATATATATATATATATATATATATATATATATATATATATATATATATATATATATATATATATATATATATATAAACCCTCAGCTGAACCACAACCTTCCCTGATTTCCCCTGATAAGGCAGGTTACAGGCCATGAACTGACAGCTTGTGTGTTTGTTTCTGTGTGTGCATGTTTGTGGCCTTCAGAAAATACTGGTTGGTTGTGTTCTTAAGGAAAAGGAAGGAGAGAGAGCGTGGGTGTAGAAAACACTAGAAACTTTGATGTGTCCTCTAACCAACCATAAAGGACAAAGTATACATTTCTGACATGAAGAACCCTGGGGACAGATAGAAAAGGAGGAGAATTGGTGAGGTTCACTGTGAGAAACAGAACCAAAGAGAGAAAGAGAGAGACGAATAAACTGGGGGCTAATGGTCTGTGTAGTGCTGGCATTATTAGTTATCTAAAGTGGCAGCCATGGCTGAATTCACCATCATACGACTAACCTCCATAAGTAATGCTGTGACAACCATCCTGCATGCGCCTTAATGCTGTAGTGTCCCTCTCCCTCCACAGCTTTTCTCCATTACTATCAGGCTTATAACCACAGCAGAAGCTTTCCATCCTTCACCTACATTTTAAAGCTGCGAGTGATTTAGCATTATTAGGCAAAACTTTTCTTCTGGCTGGATTCCAGTTTCCTCTTTCCTTAACCTACTGAATATGTGATTGAGATTAGACGAGGTGCTGAGAGTAAAATGGGCGGATTTTGGCTCCATACATTTTTCTAGTGTTTGAGTTCTGAATGAGAAATGCAGTCAAAGATTGCATGTATTTTATCACATGTATTTTATGGTGATGTCTTGAAATCTCTTTAACAAAAGTGAAAAACATAACCTTTACTAATGAGAACCTGTCATTAGGATTTTTTTTCTTAAACAATTAAAACAACATGCAAATAACTTCTGGTCATTATTGCAGATTAACAGTCCAACTGCTGTAAATGTTTTGTCTGGGTTTTTAAACCACAATGAAATCATACTGATATCACAGTAACCCTGTAATGTTATCTGTTACTCATTTTCAAGCAGTAAAGTGAATGATCAATGGGACTGTTCAGTATTCTAGTGTGAGACCCTTCACCAGACATGATGATGGCTCCATTGGGATTTGGAGGAGGATGGAAAAAGACTGCTGAGGAGCATTTTGGTCTGGGAGCTAAAAATGAAAAGTGACATTCATGGTACTGCACTGAGAGAAGCAGGGAGACACAAAGAGCATGCACAATGCATAAGTGCGTCTGTATATTTGTTTAAACAGGCCTAAAAGCTTTACTGCTATTCAGTGCCACATGATCGATTCCATGTGCTTCCACATGCATAAGTGGATGCTTCAGTGTATTCATATGCTTATGAGAAAATGAAAAGCTACTTTAAAAGTTTGTGGTATGTTAAAGGGTTTCTTTACTGTTTCAGCTTTGAAAAGCTTGCAGATCCATCCATCCATCCATCCATCCCCATTTATCCAATTCAGAGTTGTGGGGGCTGGAGACTGCTTGCACATATCATAAATATTGTATATCTATATAAAAAAAAAGTAAGGTCAACTCACAGGTCAGTGGTGTGTTCAGGGATGTGTGGAGGTATTCGGGTCAGCTTGAGATTGGAGCAGTCAACCACTGTGCCTTCACAGCGACACTTCTCTGGACATACCAGATCCTGGAAACAGTCCCCACTGAGACGACTCCGATAGTCCTCCTGACCTGCAGAGAGTAGAATTGGAGCAGAAGAAAAACCAAATAAATTTAACTATGAATAACAATGGAGAGGGACAAAAAAACAAGCAGGAAGGAAAGGAAAGGAAAAAAAGGGAGATAAATTATGGCAATGGCAAGCAGGCACATCAGGGAGGTAAGAGACAGAGGGGAAGAGAAAAAGCTCAAAGTTTAAATAACACATAATGCACACAAAAATTCAGACTTAGAGAAATTTAGTCCCATTTACAAATAATCTTGTTTAATATTTAGAAAAAACAGTAGAAATCAATGTATATTTTATATTCTACTCACAGGCTATCTGGTTGAACTCTTTCTTGAGACGTTTCATTGTTTGGTAAATTATACTTAAGGTCACAATTCAGCTGTCAAAAAGTTATAAAATAACCAGTCATTTGCCAGAATGAGCAACACCAAACAAAACTACTTCCACAGCACCGTACTGTAGCAGGCACAGGGCTGATGCAGGGAGCGGTAATTCTGCATGGCTACTGCTGTAAATCAAATTAGTGGACAGATATCCAGGTGGGTTTATGGAATCACCTTGCAGATAAATGTAGTTTAACCCCGGATGTTTTTGCTTAATAAGGTGAGCCAGAGACCACTTCTGTTATTTAGATATAATATGAGCAGATATTCTTTGCGACCATGAGTGACTGTACAATAGACCTGGTTTGCATCATATAGCGCTTGTGTTTCTGCATCACACACTGTACTCTCATTATAGTTCACACGATTATCATTATCTCTTTTTTTTCCCTCCTGCTCTCTCTTTGTTTATCTCTCTGCACTCTGTCAATTTAATCTTTCCTTCTTTTCACCACTCTTCATTCTTACATTGGCAGAAAGTACTTGTTCTTCTCTGCCTCCACTCTCTTCTGACACTCTTTTTATGACTCATTTTTTCATTGTTGAACAACTAAGACCACCTATTGAGTTTTTTTTTTTTCTCCTCTTTTTCAGCACATGATCAGCGCTCTTCAAGTGACATCTGTCTTCGGAGAGATAGGGCTAGCTTCTTTTAGTGGAAGAATATTTTGGAATAAAGTGTTTGGGCTGCCTCTAACCGTGTTGGTTGGTAAGCTGACAGAGAGCAAAAAAAAAAGTGAGGGAAAGTAAGGATGAAAGGGAACGAGAATAATAAAGGAGAAATAAGCAAAGACCGGAGGTTGGGTTTTTATACAGTAATGGTTGAGTTTTTTCTCAGTTGGCACAAGGGTGAGAGGTGTGTAGGGCTACATAGGTGATGAATATTTGTGCATTCATGTGGTGTTAGACGATCTGAAAAATTGGTTTCCCACTGGGAAATTTCACATGAACACGTGCCTCGAGTTAGAGAAAAAACATGGAAAGTCTGAAAAAATGTTGCTGACTGCACAGACAAATACATGGCAGATAAAATAAATATTTGGCTGATGGTAGGTAAGAAATTTTAACAGTACAAATTCAAATATTGCATATGATATTTTTTGGCTTACATTAAATTTTTAATAAGGTTGTAAATGTTTGTTGCTCTCCAATTGAAGAGAGGCCTAAATTAGCTAGAAAAGTCACCACTGACACAAGCCCTGTAAACCAGCTGTATACTGAGAAGAGCAACCAATATGTTGTTTCTACATACTGAGCTCCAAAATACATCACATCTACTTTGCAGCATCAGTTTTGTTTCCACATTCCAATCTAAAAAACATACAAGCACATCGAAGTTGGAAGAACAACTTCCCAAAAGAGAAAATGGGACTATCCGAGGAACACGTGAATGCACAGTAAGCCATGCTAACCACTTAAACACTGACATGCGATCGGAGAATCTGAATGTGAAGAAAACAAGCATTTTTTTTTTTTTATATATGTGCTTTGAAACATTACATAGTGATGTTTCCAAAGCAAAAGCACCACAGCAAACGTAGGAGTATCTGTTTAAAATGCAATTATAGAGTTCAAATCAATAAGGAGGTGAATGCGGATGTTTTTGAATTCACTCAAATGTACCCTGTGGAGTTTTGGAGCAGCAGCATCACCATAAAGCAATGATCTTAAATTTGAGTCTGTATTGTGCAAGGGCACGGCGGTAAGCATGTGCATATGGAAGCACATTCTGCCCTGATAATCAGGTTTTGGTTCAGGTAACGAAATAAGGGAAAACATCAAGAAGCAACTGAAAGCTAATAAATAATGTGTGTAAAGAATGAACAATTTAAGATATTAAAATGCTTGGGCTTTCCAAAAAATAAAAAAATAAACTGGGAAAATAAAAACATACAATAATTTTTAGAACCCAGCACAAAGATTCACACAACATGTTTTGGAAAACTCCACAGGGCACCACAATTACATAAGCAGCAGGAAGCTAGTAGGTATTGATAGTCAGCCCTGATTGTATTTTAACATCAAATGTCAGTTTATGACTCATTTATTTCAACCACAGTTATACTCACATTTTACAAGCCCTACAGATAAATGCAAACAAAGGTTAAATGTTTGACCCCAGTTTTTGCTCCAGGGTGTGTGACTGGCTGGGAGAGGCATGTAGGTGTGTGCCGGGCGGTCCCTGGCGCTTGACGGAACCATGTGATGTTACAGTAGGCGGGGCCACATGGTTAGATCAAGCACAAGAGACAGCTGCACAAGAACCAATCAAAATGCAGGTCCACACAGGAGGAAGCTGGGGCAACAGAGAGCTGCACCAATCAGTCAGGGGGGCAGGGTCCATACAGGACAGGAGAGGCAACAGACAGCTGCAGATCCACACAGGGAGGGGGGGGCAGGATCAGAGAACTGCCCACCAATAGCAAGAATATCCACAAAGGTCCAGAGAGGAAGAGGAGATGCAGGGAGAGGCATGGGACTGCAGAGAGGAAGGGCCAAAGCAAAGACGACAGCCATAACCAAGTTTAGGGGCATTTGTGATCTAGTTATCTTGATTGCACCAACATTAGGAGAGTGAATACCACAGAGATCTTAAGCTAAAAATATAGCACAAGTGCCCATGCCACCAAAGGCACTTTGGATAAAACCATTTGCCATTTAATGTTATTGGTTATGCTGTTAATGGTGCGCCCATTTGATCCTGGGAACACACCATTTTACTGTGCAGGAGGGGTGAATATGTCATGTCAAAAACTTCTTACAGGCACAGTTTATGTGGCGCATTGACAGATGTTGTGATGGTTGCAATGAAAACAATCATTCTGGTGCTTAAAAAGTTGCATTTTTGCTCCAATATTTTAAAGATCTGCTGTCACATTTTCTACAAATTTGAGATTTTATGTATGGAACAAAACATCAGTAACAGGGGCGACCCCTTGATAACAAAACACTGCTTTGCAATCCATTTTATTGATAAAGCAAACACAAGAGATTCTCACTATATGCCTTATTATAGTGCTATGTAAACGGGCGGTTTGCTTAAAGCCAGTTTGACAAGTTCCAAGAGTCTGTGAAGGATTTTAGTTTTCCAGACCTAATAATTATGACAGGAACAAACAATGCGGAAAAAGCCGCCGTAGATAAGCAGTTTTATCACACAGATGTAGACAGACACACACACAATTTCAAACACTCCCACAAGTGAGCAATCACAGTCTATGGCCAGTCCCCGCTGAGTTTGTTATTGTGCTGCGTCTTACTGAATTGGTCTGTGTTGTAATTAGTGAAACCCATGGCTCCTATCAAAGGAAATAACAGCAAGACAACACTACCACAGAGACAGAAACTGTGGGTATGTGTCTGTTTTAGTAGTCAATTTCTGCTTTTATTTATGCACTTTAACAACTTTTCATGTATTTGTTATATTTTAGCTGTGAACTGTAACATGTTAAGTATAACCTGATTGGTTCACAACTGTCTTTCAGACATGACTACATACATTCCTCTGTTGTCTGTGTGCTCAACTTCATTTCCTACAGATTCTCCTTATATATACAGCAAACCACACAAATTTTTTTTTTTTTTAAATAAATGCAGGATTGTCTTGTTTAGTCGTGTCTGTGTGAAGTCATCACCTACCTGTGCATCTGAACTTCTTGCCCTTCACCTGGCTTATTCGTTTGTTAGCCAGCCTTCTGGGGTGGCTGCAGCGTGCTCCACTGGTCTCAATTGGGTTGTCAAACAGGTAGTCTGCCAACCACTTCAGGTGACAGTCACACATAAAGGGATTCTGGGCCAGATGACTGGGAAAGAAAAAAAAAAGCAAGTATGGAGTGGAAGATTGATTTTGCAAAGAAAAGTTACTACACTGCTGCAGAGTTTCTGTGTTTTGGTAACACTTTCATGATACTGCAAATATGCTGAACACTGTCTTGTACAGAATAATTCTGATTCAACCCATCAGTCTTTTGTATTTGTTTGCCAAGCACCTCTTCTCTAAGAACAGTACTCTTGCATTAAGTGGGTTATTTTGTGTTTCAAGCAGCAGAAACAGTCATCAGAGGAGAAGAATTTTATAGCTATCATTAACACCAATTGCCTTCATTAATTAACCAACAGAAAAAAGCAACAATACCACAGATGCTTAGTGAAGGTCTAGCTTTCTAAAGATCATAGTCGTAACTTTGTGTGTTTCTCATTTCTGGATCATCATCTTAATACATCTATGCATACTTTTTGCTATAGTCACACTAGAGAAAACAGTGGTTGGAGACCACCAAAATGATTGCGATTGTGTGCAATGGACTTGCAGTCTCATTGCCTTTAACATGGTTGCTCTGAAGACAGGGACTGAGTCTGCAACCACTCGCAATCAGCTGTCATCTTCAAAGTGGCTTTGGAGTGTCAAGACAAAGCCAGTGTGCTATTCCATCGGTTTGTGATAAATGCTGTGATTATCAGTGATAAACCAATGAAAATCACAAATGTGTTACACTTACAGAGTCTTGATGGCGCGCAGAGGGGTGAACAGTCCTTTACTGATGCTTTGCAGCTTGTTGTCATATAATGACAGGAGATTGAGGTTCTGTAGGTCTTGAAAGGTGTTGACTCTCAAACAGTTAATTTTGTTGGCATTCAGCAATCTGAAAAGCAAAGAAGAGCGATTAACATTTGCTATTCATCTGCCTTTGTTTTGTATATTTAGCTTTATTATCGGTGCTCAAGACAAACAAAAGCTAAACACACACGTAGATAATGAGAATTCATTTTTCTCAGACACATCTCTAATGCAAAGCCACTACTTTTCTCTCCTGTCCTCTACTCACTATGTCTCTCGCCAAGCCCACCCCTCCCTTCCTTCCCTACGCACTCATGATTATATTTTTTCTGGCTCTGACACATAAATCTGAAAATTGCGGTTTTATACTTTCTCTTCTGGAACAGGAGGGGGAATATCTACTGTTGGGTGTGTGAGTGTAATACCTTGTTTTGATGGGAGAGACAGATGGTGAAAAGAGGGAAAAGTAGGAGGAAGGGAGGAGATAGAAGAATGGAGACAGGGTGGTGGAAATAATGGAGTGAGACAGTGAAGGGACAGGTGAAAATTTAATTTGGACTGACACAGATATATATATTTAAGTGAACGTGGCTGACAAGCAAAATGGAGGAGAGAGGCAATGGGGAATGAGAAATGTGATAGAAGGATTAAGTAAATGACAGAAAAAGTTTTCACCTCTACCTTCTCTCCATCTTGTTGTCCTTTCATATCTGCACATCATTAGCTGATATATCCAAGTTGTCAGCTTTTCCCTGTACTTCCACCTTTCCTCTTTTCTTGCTTCAGGCCTGTCTCACTCGCCACTTTTTCTCTTCTTTCACCCTCACCACCTCTTGTCTTTTGTTAAATTCTTTGCTTCTGTGCCTCTTTTATACACTCAACTGTCTTTTCTTCCCTCCTTTCCTTTCTGTCCCTGACAGGTAACTAACTTGGTGCTTGGTACAGCAGCCCAGCTTAATTGTCTCAAGCCATTCTAACGAGTGTCTGTACTGGCACAACCAACTTATACACACACACACACACACACACACACTCACAGGTGAAACGCGCACACGTGCTGCTCTGCGACATATCCACGCCTCATTAGGCGGCTCACAGGGGGAACTAATTACTCGAAACTGCACCAGTAAAACAAAGCAGCACAGAGATTCTAAACAGACTAGTAGCTATATGAAGCAATAAACACATCTTTGCTGTGATAGGTTTGACATACTGCTCTATTCAAGAGTGAAAGCCAAATATAATTTATAATTAGTACACTATATGGGTTAATCTTGACATTCTTGACAAACTAACTGACTTCCTAGACACGAGAGGTTTTCTTCTGTCTGTGGTGAAATATTAAAAGGCATATTCCTTTCATGCGCCTGCTGAGTGAGCGCTAACAACCCTAGGCAGCATCTGTAGAATGGACCAGTGATGTTTCAAGGCATGAATATTAGCTAGTCATTCAGTTATTATTTATTCATTGAATTACCAGTCACAAATGCACAGAAATGGACTTAAATCATCCTATAAAGGGACCGCGAATGCACGCATGAAGAAAAATAAGGCATTCAGTGGTTTTTAACATTTTATGCCTGCAGCATCAGGAGGTCAGAGGGAAATGCTTTTTCAGTTTGGTTTGCTCATTGATAACAATGTCATACACAGGTTGACACGAAAACACACATTTTTATATCTAGTCGCATCTGTGCCTCTAATATTTTCTGCATGTATACGTTTGTTCATATCTGTCTTCTTCCAAATGTCTATGTCAATTTCACTCTTCATCCGTTAATTCATCTATCCATTCGCCTCCCCCACCCCCCTCTTCCTCTCTCTTTCTCTCTTACTATGCACCATGCATCCAAATGATCCACCTAAGCCTGTAAAAGGTGTTTGTGGGTTAGACTCACTCGTCCTCATTCTCTTTGCTTCGCTTCACTTTACGATGGAAAAGCCCAGAACATTAGCTGTTTCTGCAGTGGACTGCGGCATTTGCAAGGACCATATGCCACATACGGTACTTATGGAGCTGTTATAGAATTTTTTTTTTTTTTTACTGCATGTTGAACCAGCAGCTGCAGTTTGAATCTGTGCCCACGAGGAATTATTTAGAATTAAAGGTTTTCCTCCTACATTACACCAAAGGTAACAAGAACTGTGGGAGATTACAGGGTTTTTTTTTTATTGCAGAGCACCACTGTGTTTGTTTCATACTGAGCGTTTTACACAGACACACACAGATAAATGACAGTTCAAAGGTTAATGGTGGAAGACAGGATTTTATAATAGTTGTCACTGCACAATAGTGAATAACAAGGACCCATACCACCGGCCTTAGCTGTGATAATTGTCCAAAGGTGGATATGGCTTGCTGGTGCCAAATCAGCAAATCATCATAACCAGGGATAATTAAGTACACTTCATATAACTGTAGTAATTTCTGCTCATTATGCTCCACTGAAACCAATTAGTGCCAATTGGAAGTGCAAAAAAAAAAATAAAAATACTGCAGTTCCACAAATGGCCACTTCAGGCTCACTCCAAAAGTAAGTCAATCTCGAGTAACAACCTCTGGGACTAAATAAATGAAGCCAACGCTGAAGTGCCAAAACACTGCAGTTCCCTTAAGGGCTACCTGATGCTGGCTCAACGAGAGAGAGTCAATACCCACAGACTGCTATGTTAAAATGCCCAGCTAAACATCATTAGTAAGGATGCTTACAGCCTGGTACAATAAATGGTATTGGTCTCATTTGAGCTGTTTTATAATCCATCCCGGCTTAAAGTTTAAGCTAAGGCTTAAAGTTAGGAGGATGGCTACGCTTACTGCCAGGTGTGCCAGCTGTAACCAAATGCTGCTGCCTTCTAGGCCTCACCTCTGATAACTCAGATCACTGAACCTCACCCCTTTATTCATTGTGTTTGCGTTATCGGTGCCTCTTGGAGCATTTTTATTAGAGTTATCTTATAAATGTTTTGGCTTGCTGCATTGGGCTTCCTTATTCATGGAACCTTGCTCAGCTGTTTTAATTGTGCTTAATTAAAGCCATGGTCACTCTGAGCAGGTGCTGACATAAGGTTCTGCATGTCCAAATATGGTCATGTTTGGCTTAAAAAAAAAAAAAAAAAAAAGTCAAGATGTCAATAGGTAAAAGCGTTCAAAAAGGCACTTCACAAACCAGTGGGTAATGTCACAGGGACAGTGATTAAAAGTAAATTCTGGTACTTGATAACAAATAATGGTTAATATAAAATGAGAAAATTATAAAAGTGTTCATCGGGTATATGTTTTTTGATCACACAAAACTTTGTAAGCCTACAGGAAGAAGCACAAAGAATCTGAACTCCAAATTAAGTTAAAAAGAAAATTCTGACATTTTACATGTTTTCTGGTTGCTAAAAGAAACTGAAGCTATTCAGAAATTTGGATCAAACTGTACACAGTGATTCCTCAATACTCTGTTCTTTGTTGGACAGTGTTATTTTATATCTTGTATAATGTATTCTTTTTGTATTTTAGGGGCACCTCACATATGCATCCAAGCACACAGAGAACAACAGACCGGGCAGACAATACTTACAGTAGCTGAAGGGAAGCCAGTCCATCAAATAGTCCCCTGGGCAGTTCGGTGATCTTGTTGCCATATAGCACCCTGAAATGGACGGTCAAAATAATATAATTTAAATGACATGATTTAAAAGCCTTGAGACTTATTTGTGTGAAGTCAGACGTGTGGCCTAATAAAATACTTTTATTGGTTTTCTTTGGAGTATCCCTACTGATCCTGTTACTTTCAGGATACTGCAGTTTTTGTGAAGCAATTGAAAGAATAAATCTTGTATCCCTTCATACCTTTGTGAGAAATGCCACCCTAAATCATATGCAATTTTTGTTATAAAACACTCTACTGTGTATTTTTTTCAAAATCTTTCACATAACACTGCTTAATGTAATGTTATAGCTCAATGTGGAGGTGCAGAATTGCTAATACTGTCTGATACCTAGATAGCAGTACGGAGCTTATGTTGGGATGTGAAAGCATCTGTTAAAATCATATATCAACATAAAGTGAGCTTTTTAGTAACCAAAAAAAAAACATATTTGCAACATTTTTTTTAGATGAAGTGATTTTTTTTTCTTTGTTTTGTTTAGTTTAAGAATTTGAAAATTGTTTTGCCCAGTAATAGAATGCCTAACCCATTAGTCTACCTGAAAAACTTCTGAACAACCAGATTTCACTGGTCACCAACCACTTGAAATTATACTGTAAATGAAAACGCTGTTATTATTATGATTGTATTTCCTAACCCGGCCCATCTTCCATTAAATTACAACTATTCAGCTCTCCAAAAGGCAAGAAAGACCCTCAATGTGTCTGCTCAGAATGAAAAAGTCATCATGTTTAACCAAGTGGAAAAACTATTTTAGTTGGAAGAACTGAAAATGTGTTGCAATCAAAGACAAAAAGCTGTCTGTTTCCAGCAGAGAGCAATTTTTTTACTTTCTTCTGTCAGAGGAAAACAGTCATGTTGACTCTAAGGCTCTTCACGCTGTACATATTGTTTTGGACAATTTATCTTATTTAATAGTCAAAAACTGAAATCATGTTTGAGCTCCCAGTTGCAGCAATTTAAATCACTAGAACAACCTGATGTTTTGCAACCTCGTGCTTGAGCAGGCCTGTAGTGCAGAGGTTTAGCCTCTCAGCGACATTCCTGTACAGTTGAGCTGTGTGTGTGTGTGTGTGTGTGTGTGTGTGTGTGCATGAGTTTGTGTGTGCACATGATCAGTCGTAACACCCAGTAGGGTTCACCTTGTCTGCACCTTCTTGTCTGTCTGTCTGTCTCATTTTCATGCTCCAGATTGATTCAAATTAAACTGTCCTTCATGTTCTTATCACATTCACCCTCAGAGACACACACCCACACATATACAGTGAGTGATCACAGACATGCACAACTACACACACACAAACACATGCAAAGACGCACATAAAGCACATACACACATTCAGCTGCACTGTGTTCCACTTGTCAGCATTGACTCCGACAACATTTTTATTTGCTTAATGTCCGGAAATGCAATTATTTTTCTGTCCGTATATGTGTTTGTGTACATGTCTGCATCTGTTTACATGCACATGTGTCATACTTACAGTGAGGTGAGTGAGCGAAGACCGCTGAAAGCATCAGCAGCAATGTCAGAAATCTGGTTCTTACTCAGGTCACTGGGGAGAGAGAGCGGGAGAGAGTGTGTGTTTGAGAGACAGACTGCTTTAATATACAATAATGGGTTCATTTTGTGTGAATGTACTAAAACTGTATGGCAAATGATCGTGCGAGAATACGTCAGCAGAGGTCAAGGCCAGGGGACAAAAGTAAAAAAACGTATAAGAGGGGCTGAATGCAAGCAAATGAGGGCGAGTGAGAAACTGGGAGCGGTGGCATGTTAAGTGCAGTTCATGTCATTCAATTTTGTTGAAAGATATATTATTAAACACTACTTTTGTGGAGAGGTTAAATCTCCATCTGTGCGTGTCTGTGGGTACAGTAAGTGGGTGAATAACCTTGCAACCTTGCACATGTTTAGCATTTTTAGGTATTTGCATGAACTTTTTTAGCAGAAAGCTTCATATCGGTTTGTGTGTGTGTGTGTGTGTGTGTGTGTATACACAGAGAAAAGAGATTATTAACTGAATTGTGTGACTGTGGACAAAATGGTTCATACTATTGTCACAATTTGCTAAGATTATATCACTTACAGGTGGGTGACAAATTAAAGGAAAAAAACTCAACCACAGGCCCATTGCTGTTTATACTTTGGGGGAATTTTTGTGGTGTGTTATGGGCCCACTCATTTGTATAGGGGAAACGGCCGCTGCAAATCAATGTAAAGTTCTTTTCCAGGCTGGCATGCAGGGCACGCAGGGTCACTGAATAGTTTGATAAGCATGAAAAGGATGTGGATGTGGATGTCACTAAATCGCTACTCAAGTGAACTCCTATGGGAAATTTCTGACTGACGGCACACACCAGCACCACCAACTAAACACCACCATCTTTTGGAAAAATGGTGTTCCATCGTTCTAGCTGGGATTTCAATCAGTGCCAAAGCACAATGAAGCTATTCTAGCAGCACGTGGTGTCCCTGCACATTTTAAAGGACTTGACTTAAAACTTTTCTTTTTGATAAAGCTTATAGTCAGGGCTAGGTCAGGTGACCTTGAACCCTCCCTTAGTTACCTGGTAATAGGCCTAGGCTGCTGGGGGCTTCCAGTGATGCACCTTTTTTCACTCTCTCTGTGTTTATACAGCACTTTGCATCTAATCATTAGTCATTATTAATCTCTCTTCCACACTGTGTCTTTTGTCCTCTCTCCCTCCCCTCAGCCCCGACCGGTCTCAGCAGATGACTGCCCCTCCCTGAGCCTGGTTCTGTCTGAGGTTTCTTCCTGTTAAAGGGGAGTTTTTCCTTCCCACTGTTGCCAAGTGCTTTTTCATAGGGGGGTCGTCTGATTGATGGAGTTTTCGCTTTAATATTGTAGGGTCTTTACCTTACAATATAAAGCACCTTGAGGCAACTGTTGTTGTGATTTGGTGCTATATAAATAAAACTGGATTGATTTGAATTGTTTTTCTTTAACTTGTTGCTTAGCTGTATGTGTTTGTGAGTAAGGTTCTAGATTAAAATATTTTTTTCCTTGCTGGGGTCCATTAAACTCTCTAAAAAGTAGATATAAGATAGCATGATGGACCCTTAAGAACGGGACTAGTCTGTAGTATTGTAAATTTCAGTGGTTCAATCAGTAACTAGGGTTCACAAGCCTTTCAGTACACATGCAATTTTACAACACTAGAAACATTAAATCATACCATGCTAAAACTAAGATTAATAATCATATCTTACAAAGTAGGTGGTTCTTTAAAACTTATGTCATCTACAACTCTACATGTAGATCTTCAGTCATCTTATAAACTGTTTTACTCTACTTAACATTAGTACTGTATTTCAGTGTAGATACTTGTGTGTATTTGCAGGCATTTAGATGTATGCAGTTATTTCCAGACAGACTCACATCCTCTTGAGTTTCTTGTAGGCAGAAAAGGCTCCTGCGGGGACACTTTTAATCAAGTTCTGCTCCAGACGGCTGGAAAGAGAGAGATGGAGAGAGAGAGGAAAAATAGAAAAAGGGAGATGATATTTAGTTACAAAGCTTTATATAATTAATAAAAAGATGATTTACATCAACATAAAACAAAACATGAAATGACAAATTTTCAATACATTTTCACCACCTGGATATCATGCATAGCACATCAAGTTCATTTTTCTCCTTCCAAGGTTATAATAAAGTCCTGTTTACCCCACAACCACAGCCAAACACAAGTGCACAAAAAGTTCAAAAGGTGGCTGTTCCAATCAAAATCTACAAAATATTTCTGCAGGTGAGTCAGTGCTTTATAGCAGACGCGGGCCAAGGTCGCCCAGTGTGAAACGTTGACTTGAGTTTTGCAGCTCAGCAGTAATGACTTTACATGGAGACATTCTGATGTGAGTTTGGAAGAAGCAAAAGGCTCAGGCCAAAACCTGGGCTACTAACCACAATACTAGTTTTAGTGAAGCTAAGGCCAAAGAGCGCAGCAAGCAATGAGATCTACACAGCTGATCAGTGGCAATAGGAAACAACACTGAAATTAAATTTAGTAAGTTTTTCAGTGTCCATCTACAAATTGAAGATGAAGGAACAGGTAGAAACACGTGGGCAATTATCATTTTCCAGTAATATTTTAAATGTGAATTTCCAATAGATTCTAATGATACCCTCTTCTCTAAATACACCTCCACCATCTGTATGAAGAGACTGAAGAGTTCTCAGCTTTTTCCGAAGGGCTAAAGGGAATTTAATCCATCATTTTTCTGGATGACCACAGGTCCATTAGATCATACTGGTAGTAATACTCTATTATCACATGGGGAGCCATCAAAACTAGGCACACAGCCGACATTTGGGAAAATTTACTTTGGTTTAGCTTCTGCTCTCCTGATGGTCCAGGAAACACATTCAGCTATGCAGTTCATATATTCTTCATGTCGCCGTGATGTTGTAATGACAAGAAGAAAAAGTATAATAAAATAAATAAACTTGATTACTCATTTATTTAAATGAGTAATTAATAAAAAGTCAAAGAAGTAAGATAGAAGATGTGTCCAAAAGTGGACAAAAAGGAGAAGACAAAAGGTGAGAGGGAAAATCATAGGGGGGGAGCGGGAAAGGAGGACAATGAAAAGAAAATCTGAGGAGTAGAAAAGTGTGGACAACAAGGGAGTGGAGAGGAAAAATCTGAAGAAAAGAGGAGGATGCAGTGAGGTCCCAAGGCCAGCCACAGGGTCAGCTGTCAGGATGATAAATGGAGACTAATCCACCCTTCTTCTTCTTTTCATCCCTCTCTTTAGCCCCCACCCAGTCAGGCTCTTCACTTTCACTCACCATCCCTCCCTTTTTTTCCTGTTGGCACTTCTATCTTGTGTATCTAACTTTGTGTATCTACGTTTCAAACCACTTTTGAACTAATGTGCACGTAAGTCAACTCAAAGTTCTAAATGGCGAATGGACAAGACGAGTTTTGATCACACTTGGGATTAAATGCAACTTTAATTAATTGTGCCAATCTGCAACTGCTGCTGTGCTTTAATTAAAAGTAGTCCTGACTTTGAAAGCAGCACAAGCCTTACACTACAGACGCCTATTTCTTGGAGTTGCCCTTTAGATTTCATAACCTCACTCCATTACAGCCAACAGCACTTTTTTTTTTTTCTTTTACTCAAGGGTAAAAATAAATCAATGGTGTGTATGGATACTGACAAAGACAATCTGCACTCACAACAAGTTACAAATTACATCAGGGTACAGTTAAATAAGCTTCAGACAAAGACACTTAGAGGCTCAATATCAAAGGATGTATTAAAGCAGAGACATTTTAAAAAGCTGAATAAAAAAAACCCTATAAGGTCAGGAGTCAATTAAACAACAACAACTGGGAGATGAGTTTGGCAGGTGAGCATGTTCACAACTGATAGTGCACATATACACAAACACACACAATGAAAAGACCACAAATGCACATCTCTGCTGGTGTTATGTGCAAACATGAAAACATTAAATTGCTTTACTGGCTTTATATTTAACTTTAAAAGCATCAGGTTAAGATAGTTAAAAATAAAATAAAGTTGTATAATGTATAAAAAAGGATGCACACATATATCAGTGATCCTTGGCACCAGCCTTCAGAAGGATGACTTTGTCTCCATTAAATGACTGACAATACATCATCCTATTATACTCTATTGTTTCGTGCTGCAGCAGCAACATTCATTATCATAGATCCGATGGTAATGCTGTGTGTGTGTGTGTGTGTGTGTGTGTGTGTGTGTGTGTGTGTGTGTGTGTGTGTGTGTGCGCACCCTAGAGATCTGATAAGGTGTTTTTGTACCTGTGGCTCAATTCAAAAACATATCTGTGTGTGTGTGTGTGTGGTAGGCCCTCCCAGAATGTGGGTGCATGTGTAAGTGTATATTTTTTGCTCAACTGCAGACTTTATTTGTGCAAACAAAACTAGTGTGTCTGCATATATGCGCCCTGGTGTGTGCGTGTGTTTGTGAGAATCTATTACTTATGCTGGTGAGGTATAATGGTATTGGTGTGCAGTTGTGGGCGAGAATTGCTCCTTTACTCACAGAGCAATCAACCAGCTGTCCTCTGTGCAAACAAACAGGGTACAGCGATCAATACGGATATCAAACACGTCCCCCTGTGGCGCGCGTGTGTGTTTAAATCGGTGTGTAAAAGAAAAGAGGAGCATGAGAGAAAGAGGAGGAAAAGTGTGGCTGTAGTTTCAAACTAAATATCACAACAAAACAATGTGCCACAGCTGGGGACAGATTTGAGGTTTAATTCACCATGTTATATCTAAGTCTCTAAAGATTTATTGGAAACTTTTGCACTTACATAAACAAGGCAAAATCATTGGCATGTGGCTGGAATGCGATCTCAAAAACAGATTCACGTATATGCGTGTACAACAAACACAAATTATGTCTGTAAATTTTCCTTCTGCAGCAGAATGGTTCAACCACACAAAAAACATTTGCATAAAATTTTGCAAAATTAGCAAGTAAAGCAGTCTTACATCTCCACAATGCCTTCGGGGAGGTTTCCTGGTATTTCAGTAAGGCCTTTACGACGGCAGTCCACTATGTTGTTGTTACAGCTGCAGCTGGGTGGGCATACGGTTATCTGAGGAACACAAGTCCTTGACTCAGCCTGTGCTGGACCTGCAGATGACAATTTACAGACTGGAATCATTAATCTGCACCCAAACACAAGGACAGCTGATGCTGTTGTATTGTTTCAAATTCTTTGAGGGAGACATGCTAGCTTTTAAGATAAAACAGGAAGAATTGCTGAACATTTTCTGGCCAACACCTACCAAATGTCACTAAAAGTGAGCAGAAGAAGAGATGGAAGAGTAGGAATACAGGATAGACATACAGAGAAGAGGAGGGAAAACAGGTAAAAGATGAAAAGTGGAAAGATGGGATAAATATAGTGAACAAATAAAAAAAAAAGAGAAGGGTCTGTTATTGACAGTAAGTGAGGGGAATGGAGAAAAGTGCAGTGAAAGGTGGTTTGCTGTGGAGCTTGTAGGCAGAAAAGATGAGACTTAAGGCTAATAAAGAGAGCACAGCCTGGCAGTCTATTAGCGCAGAAAGCTGAATCAGAGGCCTGTAAACACTGCTATACTATCTGCAGCTGATAACACTACTGCTCTTACTCTGGCTTTTTAGCTGATTACACGCTCTACATGCTGTAATTCTGTCAGTGTTATAAACTCAATGCCGAGCTGTCTGGAGACGATAACAACCCTGCCTATAATAATGGCCTTTAGTTTTACTATATTCTCTCTGTTGTATACCTCTACATCACAGAGTCAGCTGCCAGCAGCACTGCATTTAACAGTGAATATCAACTCTCATTTCTAAATTATGAATTATGCATGTATCACTGTTGCTCAAAAATTCAGGTCATCTTAGTGTGGTGAATACCATATTTATGTATCAATGTGGGATAGTTGCAGTGGAGTAAATAGAAGGATGTTTTTATTCGAGCGTTAATGAAAATAGACTAACCATCATTGAAAATAGTGATAACTGAGTATAAACGGTGACATACTGGCCAAACCTGATGTGTAAATTTGTCAACTCACCACTGCAGATAAAATCCTTCTTCTGTACATCTGGGACGTTGAGGCCCCTCATGTGGGCGGGGGCCATGCACTGGGTGAAAGGAGCCAAGCTCCGCCTGGCTCTGAGCCAATCAGAGAGCCAGGACAGGTGACAGTCGCAGTGGAGGTTGTTGGAGTGCAGACGGCTAAGGCGAGATGGAGGAAAAGATACATTTTAGTGTTTAAATATTATTATTCAATCCAAATTAACATATGACTACCGATCGTAGAAATGTTGACATGAAAAGAAATTCTTAGAAACTCCGAGTACATCAGGTCACAAGAGCACCATCACTAAGAGGATTTGAGTCAGCATTCAAATAGAACAGATTCAATTTTTTGCCCAGGATCATAAGCCTGCTTTTTAGCTGAAACCCAACAACAGGCACTTTTACACAGAGTAATATTCTCATCCCTCATTTCTCCAGGTTTTGTGAGAATATGACTCCCTTTATAGTGATGAAGCACACCACTAAATCATAATCTCTTTGGGGAAAAAAGCTAAAACACAGATGAGGAATTAGAAAAGAGAGACAGAGAGAGTTTTATTTTTTTTAAATGAATAATTTCAATTTGGTTTAATGAAAAACAGACTGAAAAAGGTAACTAAATAATTAGAAAACATGGAAAGTGGACAAAAAGGGAAAAACTGAGTTATCTGGTTGTTTTGGCTTGTTTTATCTCTAACAATGACAGGATGTGATTAATTTGAATGTGCCCTTGATAGAGCTATCTTAAAGAGGCTGGAATTAAAAATATATTTTAGTATATATTTTGTTTGTGTGTCATCTCTGGATGTCTTAAGGTATACATCTCTTCTTAGTGACATAATGGTGATCAATGAAATTTTACCTGTTGTGCAGACAACTTTTTTTTTTGTAAAATTAGTGTCAACTTAATTTTCCTTGCTGTAATCCAAATGCAATATTCTGTTGGAAAGCCTTGACCCAGCCTTAAAAAACCCATATCACGGGGAAATTCACTTGACCCTAATCCATAACCCACAAGACCCAGAGGTCCCCTGCTCTACTGTACTGGGAGGTAAGTGGCACACTACAGGGGGACCCCTACAATATTAAGCAGGTTTAAATGGGGTGGGTGACTGCTGCTTATCATAACCACGATCCAACTGATGCTTATACTTTACACGTGGCACCTATGCTCAATTACATGAAAGATAAATAGAATTCTTATCAGGTGACAACACTGAGAATTAATTATAAGTGACATTTAATATATTTAAATTATTTAAGATAACTTGCTACACTAATAGGCTTTTCAAGTTTCACTTGTAGCATTAATTAAAAGGTTTTGCTCTCTGCAGAATGCATCAGGTGTTGTTTCACAGAGATCAGACTCTCTACAGGCTGCACTGGCTGGACTGTACTGGCACCTCGAGAGTGAGAGAGATGAGAAGGAGGAGGAGGAGGAGAAGGGTGGATGAACAGCAGAATGTCTTGTCAGCGTATTATATGCCAGCCGGGATATCTGGCCTTTCAGAAGACAGGCCTCCTTTTGTAATAAAGCAGAGGACAAATCCTGTTATGGAACAGAGATGGTCTCATTGATGCTAGCAGCGGGGGCAGTGGGTTTTAATACCGCTCTCCCATTATAAATCCAGTTTATAGTTGCACCCCCGCCTGGAGATAGCCACGTCCTGGCCCACCTCCGGCTCAGCCTTAATTACTGACAAGTAGGATTAAAACACAGGGGAGAATGGGAACAGGCAGGGGGTATAGAGAGCTGTATGTGTGTGGACTGTTTGTGTATATCTGGAAGTCAGTTTGAATGCATCTGTTGAGCTTGGTGGTTGCAAATGACTAAATGCATTGTGCAAGGTTGTTCAGTAAATGCGTGTGAATTTGCTGTGCATGTGTGTCTGTATATGTGTGTTTATTCTTAGAGTCATGCCAGAGGGTTACTGGACACATCTTTAGTACAGTGGTCCCCCAAACAACACGCACAGAAAAAAAGCAATAGATCGCATCTTTCCACTGGGTCAAGTTTGTGAATGAAAAACACCATGAAGTGATACCATTAGTAATAACAGGCTACGTGGATACTGAAGAGAAAGAGAAAAAAATATGGATTATAGATTCAGGGAAGGTGAATCATTTTTTTTACCCAAATAAGTTTCTACACACACACACACACACACACACACACACACACACACACACACACACACACACACATAGAACTCTGCTAATCATATCAGGGACATCTCTAAAGATTTGATTGAATGAGTCGTTTTTATAACAGCATCACATTCAATACTGAGATCTGAGGGTGGCAAAAGAGAACAGATAAAAAATTTAATAGAGAGAAAGATGCAAGATGAGGGAGAAGACAGAGGGGGATGGGTACCGGATGTAAAAGGAGATGTGGTAGAGAAGTGCGGGACAAAAAAGAAGCACAGAAAAGAGGGAACAGTAGGGAAAATATAAGACTAGAAGAATAACAGAATATGACAAGTCAAAAAAAAGATGGGAAGGACAGAGGAAGCAATAAAAGGGATCCAGACTTCCAGGAGGGAGAAAACCAATGGAGATAATGAAGCGAGTAAAGACATTTTAGAGAAAAATGAAAAAGCAAAAGTGATTAAAAACAAGATTCATGGAATATGAGACATACTGTGGAAGTTCAGAGAAAGATGGAACAAATATGATGCAGAAACAAGGAAGAGGAAAAACGTGGAAATCAGAGGAGACAGTCACGCAGTGTTGACAGAAAACAGAAGCAGACGAGGGTCTCTGATTAAAAGATATTGGATATTGGTAACTCTGTACTCAATCTGCTGGCAAGTGTGTAGCTGTGCTGCTGCCTGAAATCCAATTTTAAAAGCCCGATTTCAAGCTGTATTGCCACTAGAATTGCAGCAGCATGCAGGAAAAATGGAAACCCCGCCATGTGATCGGCCATTGATGGTCGTTGTCGGTCAAAAGTTGAAGCACGAAAACCCCCACGAAAGATAAATGGACCTGTGCAAATGTTATCCTGCTTCTATTTAGCTGGGATTCATGTTTAAAAATCCCCATTTCTAAATGTTAAGTAGAGCGGTGTGACCACACAAGAGTCTCTTAAAAATGATGATTCGGGGAGGAAATCCCATTCGGTGCATGCCATGGTTTGGCAGAATTCAACCCCAGTGTGGCCAGCAAGAATGCAACCCACGGTCTGTCTCACAGAGAGTCCCACGAGATTACGATTAGAGACTCCCTCGAGATGTTGTGCCATCACCTTGGCAACTGAAAGATCTCCTTCACACAGCTAAAAAAAAAAAAAAAAAAAAAAAAATGCACACATACACACAAACATATCAAAGCGCCCTTTAAATCAGTCAGAGATGATGATTTGGCTTCGGTTCGTGTTGGACCACAGCAGTGTGTATGTTTGCGTGTGTGTGTGTGTGTGTGTGTGTGTGTGTGTGTGTGTGTGTGTGTGTGTTCACATCAGTAACATCAGGAGGTTTCTTTTAATGAATCAAAGCAGATTGAACTATAGAGTCTAAACAAGCCTTTCTTGTGGCATTAATGAGGTTAACATTACTCAACTGTGCGTGTGTGTCTTATGTGTGTGTCTGTGTGGTACATGCACATATTTGTGTTCATCTCTGTGCGCTTGTCTGAAAGTCTTTATGTGTGCCTGTGTGTATGTAATGGCCACATGATTATTCACAGTCATGAAACAATAGAAGAGTCGGTCTCTTATTATGGCGAGATTAGCTGATCACACACAGACTCTGCTGCCATGCTTTATATGTGTGTCTTTCATTATGTTGTGTGTGTGTGTGCATGTGTGTGTGAAACTGACCTTTACCTGCAATGCTCAGTTTTGAGTTTGAAATCATGCATCTGTTAGTTGCACGATTTAAAACTCAATTTTAAATTGTGCATGTATTAATATTCAGCCGCAGCGTCCTTGTGTATCGGCATCTACAGTATATGTTTGGAGATTTCTCTGTGTTTTTGTTTGTGTGTATGTGTCATAGTGTGTAATACTCACAGCGTCCGCAGCTTTGGCATGTGGTTGAAGCTGGACAGAGGGATGAGGGTGATGTTGTTGTTGTTGAGAGTGCTGCACAGAGAAACAGAGAGGGAACGGAAATCAGAGAAGCAGTTTGTTAGCAAAAGTCGATTTCGGTGCAACTTATCGGTTAAAACTGTCAGAATAAATTTTGTGGGTAAAAAAAAATGAGTTCAAGTCCGTGTCAGCTTCCAAAGTCAAAGTCAGCTAAATTGCCACCAGTGCTGCAATATATGCAGGACAAACACGGGATCGAAATGTTGCCTCTCCCTGACCCATTATGTGCGACGAGAATTAATCACAAACAGAACTGAATTGAATAGAGAGCTGTGTGAACATGGGATAAAGTTACAGAAAAAAAATGAGGTTCCATGGTATAAATATGCTCCCAGTAGTTCTCAATAATAAATAAATAAATAATTATGAGGCCCTTTGTCTATGACTTCGGTTTCAAATCTGTGAATGGAGAATCCTTAAAAGATTTCAAAATACATCTGAGGAGTCCCAGGACAGTTAACAGAATATTATTATTATATTATTATTTTTTACAGTTCTGCCAATAAAATAAACTATGAGGGAAAACAAGCTTTATATACATTATTTAACTACAATTGCCAGCTCTACATGATTACTTTGTGATAGTGAATTACATTATAGTGAATTACATTTACCAAGTACTTGATTTTTAACTCTGAATAGTTGTGAAAATGCATTTACTTCCTCATCCATCTCTTTTCTTCCATTTATCAGTGTCCGGGTTGTGGAGACAGCAGTCTAAGAAGAGTTTTTCCTGAACTCCTTTTCTCCAGCCACCGCTTCCAGCTCTTATGGGGGAATACTGAGGCATTCCCAAGACAGCTGAGAGATGTAATCTCTCCAGCGTGTTCTGGGTCTGCCTCAGTGAGCTGGACATGCCCAAAACACTTCACCTAAGAAACATGCAGGTAGCATCTGTTTTAGGTTACTGAACCACAATGAAGTTTGTTAGGTACCGTATGTTGAGGTTTTTAGGATCTGTAAGATACTGCAGCAGTTTTAAAATCTATCAATAAATACTCCACAAGTAAAAATGATTTGGGTATGAATATTCATCCACGCTCTGACTTTAAATGCCATCAAGAGTAAAACAGACAGCAGTTTTGAATATCAACCGTTTGATTCTCTGTGCCGTTACTGCACAAAGTCATCATATGTAGTTATCTCATTATTTATTAATACATGTGAACACACGCCCCTTTGATCAGTGCCTCTTCTCCTACTTCATAAGCAGGTCACCACTGTCTCTGACTATTAGCTGCCTCATAAACTACACTGTGTCTCATATGTAGTATCGACCTAAAGTGGAATGAAAAACAAGGCTGACTGTCATTACAGTCAAACACACACATACACGCAGTGTGTTGAAGAAACACAACACTTATTGATTCTCTGTGGTTTTTGTGTAGGGATATGGAGACAGAAAAGAGAGCAGAGGGGAAAAAAATGCAGAAAAGATCAGTGATCAATCGGTCTAAATCTTATACAGAAAATGCATGTTGTAGGTGAGATACAGATGTGTGGCAGTTAAAGAAGAAAACTACTGTTGTTGATGTCGTGCCACCACATTAACGCTGATGTGTTCTACTATTGATTACAAAAGTCTCTGAAACCCTACTAGGGGCAGGTGATCACTTGGAACAATTTAGTGCTGATTTGCAGTCCTTCCTGCTAAAGGGGACAAGTAAAGTCAAATATACCAGCAAAATGCCCCTAACAAAGTCACTGAATGTGCTCAATAAGGTGTTAAGGGTTTAGTTTTCTCCTTTTAATGTGTCTCCTTTCTGTACAATAGAACACAGTAAGGTCCCTCACAACTAAAGCCTCGATTATGCAAGTCTGTTAGCGTCCACTTGGGTCCAAGTGGCATAAATTCGGTCATCAGACAGTGAACGCGAGGGTCCGTGCAGGCGTCCTGCCTGGTTTTTGTGACGGCGCAGATTTGTCCACTGAGAATTTACATTACAATGCACCAACTACTCATGCTCTCCAGATGGTGACTTCAAGCAGACTTCAAAAAAGTATAAGAGTAATAACTACTAGGCCATCAGGTCTCCAGCTGTCTCTGTCTGTGTCCACAATAATCAAGGTTTAAGTAAGGGCGCATAAGCGCATGCAAATTATAATAAAGTAATGTTGGACAAATATAACTCACACTGCATTCACTGGAAAAAAAAAGTGTACATGAGGACAATGACCATGGTGGTTTAAAGCAAGGGAGATCCTCTAACATTTACATACTGTAAGAAATTCATTTATACATTGAATTAAAAACTGATTTTGTATTACTGTTTCTATATAATCAGAATAGACAGAAATTTCAAACTTGATGTGGGGAAAACTTTATAGAGAAAAAATTATGACCTCTTCATCACAACATGCGGGACTGTTCAAATGGCCCCAAGTCAATTTTTCACAGGACAAAGTACAGAGTGAAGTCATGAGTCTAATGAGCGATCCTTGTTACAATATAAATCCCGGGATTTCCAAAATTTATATTACATTATAATTTTTCTGGTGGCTTGTTGAAGCCAACATCCACATAAGCCAGTGTAACCATTTTCTTTGTTTTTTCCCCAAGTTTCATGGATCATTAATTTCACTGGATAGAAAATGGGTCTAGTTTACTTTACATATCACCCGAAACCTTGTGTATTCAAAGAGTCATTGTTTCAGGAAGAATGAAGACCGAGTGGTCATTTTTTATATCGTAAACCCGTTCATTTTTCATATTTGACAGTGTGTTTTTAATGCTTTAAGACAAGGACAAGGTCAAATTTCTCTGAGAAATGACCCAATTTCAAGATGAAAGGATTTTTCACAGCATCCGCATTATGTTTATGCCTCCACATACAGCGTCACCCACTTTCAATTTCAACCACAAAAATCAAGTATGGTTTATTTTACATACGGTATTGTCGTCACAACCGGTCCAAATAGGTTCATTACTGGGGGTTTGCTGTGTTTTCACTAACACCCACTCAGCCTTAAAATAGACTGTTTTTGCTACACTCTGTTGATGTTACTACTTTTCTCTCTCTTTAATTCTCTCCCCTTCCGATTCTCTTTCCACATTCTCCTCCCTGCCAGTATAGCCTCAGTGGCCTTGGTAGACGGATAAAGTTTCACACTCACTCGCACATACACACACACACACACACACACACACACACACACACACATCAGGAGCACCGCTATGGTCAGCCCTGTCAGGAGTGATTCCACCCAGTATATATAATTTAATTGTGGAATAACAATAATTTCCCCCTGCAATTTCCCTGTCAGTTATTTTCCCACTCACCCCGTTCAGCCCCCCCCTTCACTTCTTTCTGCCTTAATAAAGTAGTGACTAAACTGACTTAAGCCAATGTAAACACTAAATACATCATTTAAAAGTCCGCAACTATGTTTAATATTGTGGCCATGTTTCCCAACTTATTTTACACGCTTTAAGCCATAGCTGCACTTACAAAAATTTTACATACTCCTTGATTTGAAGTGATCTTAAAAAAAGGGCAAATAGAAGCGCTGTTGTGGGAAAGTGAGTGATTGTAGTTGATATGCAGGATGTGTCTTATAAGCATGAAATCATCTTACGCAGTGAAGATTCTGATTAAGTACAGAGTATTAACTACTCTGCTTTTGTTCTCTGAAAATATAATATTTTGAATTATTGACAGAATTTATTTTACACCTGTGAAATCTGATTCAGGGATTTTACAGTGCAAAGTATGTGATTGGTCCACATGAGGATGTTCCTCTGGGTTTGCACATCACCTTATGTCAACCAAAACTACAACAATAATATTATGCCCACTGAGCTGTCAGTGACAATTTTTCCAGTTGATGTGCTTATCATGTAATCCATTTTTGATGAAAAAGCCAATATTATGCTTGTTGCTTTCAGCTGTTTATGGGAGGCTTTCTTTTAAGTTTATTAAATACCTTCAGGTTAATAGCACAGCGTTCTCTGTGTGAGTTTCTTCAAACTTGTTTTGGAAACAAATATTTCCAACGCAGACACAGGTGAGCTGTCATATGCAGTCAGATGTTTAAAGTTACTTACATTTGTTACCTAGAAATAATCAGGTTGTTCACCTTCATCATTACAATTTTTATTTTGTTATGAGTAAAGCTCATCAGCTGCAATAAGCTCTAGCCCTATCCCCACCCCCACCCCCACCTGTCCCTGAATTGGATAAGCAAAAGAAGATGGATGGATGGATAATAATATTTAAGTTAATATTTGAGGCTTAATTGTAATTAGGGACTTAATGCTTGATATGGATACTGGCTTTTTTCCTTTCAGATACACCATGGTACCTTGTCCTTGGCTATTTAAATGGCTGGTTGAATTAAGGCACCAAAATGGCTCGAGTCAGATCTAGTTGCAGACTTAAAAACCATACTCTGGTTAAACCACAAAAAACACAGCGCAAACTGGAACATTGGCTATGTAATCATGGTCGAACTTACAAATCCTTCACTACTGATGCTTTTTGGTCAAGAAAAAAAAACACAATTATGCACTGTGTATTAGCATTCTGGGTTGCAGCTTTTTCCAAAGTGGCATTATCTTTGGAAAAAAACAGCATTCCCTGGATTTTCAGTGTTATGCACTGATATTTTTACAGAAAATATGTGGGAGTAAAAGATCTTAAGAAGCTAACTGAGCTTTTGAATATGCACAAATAATTTCACACACCCTGGAAGTCACTCGTGTAGTTCTAAGCAGTTTAAATTCCTTTTTTAAATATTGTACTTTTTTTAATGTTGTGACTAAAGACCATCAGAAGATCATTAGTAACGACGTGTCTCTAACTCGGGATTCATTGTGCAAAGTAGTTAATGTCCTGCTGATTCAAATTTCTTATAATACATTCTGTCAATCATTTAACGTGAGACGGATGTTTCCTTTACTCTTTCTCCTTTTATCCTTGTATTTGCCTCCCATCAGAAACAAACTTTTCATATGTATAACTTTTAATCTGTGTTTTGTTTGCTTACATTTCTGCCTTCTAGGCTAATTATACATGAAAAGCCAATTTGGAAGAAAAATCACATTTTGTTTTTGCAGTCACAGTAAAAGAGAGCTCAAGGACTTATCAGCAACAGTGTTTGCAACACACAACGTTTCTATTATAAAATGCCTATTCAGCTTTTTTTTTTTCTTTTAATTTGAGATAGGCTGCAGTGACCGCTGCAGTGGTATTGCAGGGCAGATCCATGATTCCTGAAAGTGTGTATCTGTGTGTGTGTTTGCCAGTGTATATACATGTTTGTATCTGTGTGTGTGTGTGTTCCTTTTATGTGTGTACTCTTGAGTCAGCATGTACTGTACATGCTTGCGTGTTCAGTACGTGTGTGCGCTTTCGATGCAGTGATCTCTCTGTTGCAGTAAAAAGGTTTCTGCAGTCAGTGATGGAGGAGACTCTTTAGAGGCAACCCACCAGAGAGATGCTATCACTAGTGTTTGTATGCGTCTGTGTGTGCGTGAAAGAGAGTGATGTTATCATATGTGTCTTTGCCGCAGCCTACACACTGAGGTCAAAGACTAACTCGTCAGTCTTTCCTCCCCCCATTAACACACATTCTCGTATACACTCACGGGACCATTTATTAGGTACACCTGTTCAACTGCAAATCTCTCATCAACTAATCACATGGCAGCAACCCAATGCATGGTCATCAGAACCTGCTTAAATTCAACCCAAGCATCAGAATGGGCAAGAAAGGTGATTTAAATGACTTTGAATGTGGCATGGTTCCTGGTGCCAGGTTGGCTTGTCTGAGCATTTCAGAAACTGCAGATCTGCAGGGACTTTCCCACACAACTACAGCTAGGTTTTACAGAGAATAGTCCAAAAAACAGAAACTATCCAGTGAGCAGCAGTTCTCTGAGTGAAAATGCCAGGGGTTACAGGAGAATGGCTAGACTGCTTTAAGTTGAAAGGCAACAGTAACTCACTTGTTACAACCAAGGTATGGAGAAGTGCATCTCTGAATGCACAATATGTCAAACCTTGAAGCAGAAAGACTACAGCAGGAGAAGACTGCACCAGGTGCCACTTCTGTTAGCTAAGAATAGGAAGGCTAAAATTCTCACAGGCTCACCAAAATTGGGCAATAGAAGAATGGAGAAACATAGCCTGGCATGATAAGTCTCAACTTTTGCAGCAAAATTTGGATGGTGGGGTCAGAATTTAATGTTAACAACATCAAAGCATCCTGCCTTGTATCAACATTTCAGGGTGTTTGTGGTGGTATCACAGTGTGGGAGATATTTTCTTGGCACACTTTCAGTTCCTCAGTACCAAATGAGCATTGTTTAAACACCACAGCCACGTCCATCCATTTATGAGCACAGCGTGTCGCTCTTCTGATAACTGTTTCCAGCAGGATAAATCACCGTGACATAATGCTCAAATCATCTCAAACTGGGTTCTTGAAGATGACAATGAGGTTACTGTACTCCACAGTCACCAGATCTCAGCCCAGCAGACTACCTGTGGAGGAATGGTAGAGTCACATCATGGATGTGCAGCCAACAAATCTGCAGCAACGGTGTGATACGATCAGGTCAATATGGACCAAAATCTCTGAGGAATATTTCCAGCGCCTTGTTGAATCTATAATATGATGAATTAGGCCAGTTCTGAAAGTAAAAAGGGGGGGTCCAACCTGATAGTAGCAATGTCAATTTTAAGTTATAGATATTGAACTTAACTGGTGTTGTTCCAGGTCAATTTTCATATCTGACATATTGTGGGATGAAATTACAATTCTGGAACATGTTCTCATGGTTTGGGATGCTGTAACCATAAGGTTAGTGTTATTTATCAAGTCAAATCTTTTTGCCCAGTTTGTGTTTTCATTACAGGAAACGCAAATACATTTAGGAATAATATATATATATATATATATATATATATATATATATATATATATATATATATATATATATATTATATATATATATATATATATATATATATTTTTTTTTTTTTTTAGATATTTATCAATTGAAACTCTAAAAATGAAACCTGAATAGGTTTGTCTGGGTGTGTTTTCCAGTTATGATTAGTTGTACACAGGAGTCTCCCTTTGTGTAAGTTTGTGTGTGTAATAAAGGGAACTTTCTATTAGTCTCTATTATGCTCAATCAGCCTTAACAGACACAAATCAATACACTGGCTGAATGTCTGAATTACTACAGCTACTAAAACATAACACTGTAACTTTATGACTGTGATTACAACCAATATTGCTTCACATTTAATATGTTTAGTCTCTTCTGTACTCACTGACATTAGTTATGGTCTGCATAAGACAGGAGTGATGACTGAATCACCACACAGGATGTAAAGTTTATCATTTAACCATAATTACTTTCTCCTTGTAAATGATTTTTTTTTTTACCTTTATTGCTTTTTAAGTCAAATTTTGAGCAATAAGGATAAAAAAAAATACAGTAAATAAACACAGTATGATATATCAGCATTTGTAATGTATGGGGTGATTATCAAGTATCGTATGACGTTTATCTCAGGTTCTCAGTCTATCCTAGAATCAGTCCATCCATCCATCCTCTTCCATTTATCCTGTTCAGGGTCAGGGGATGTGGGGGGGGTGGGGGGGTGGGGGGGGTGGGGGGGCTGGAGCCTATACAGCTGTCATAGGGCGAGAGGCAGGGTACCCCCTGTACAGCTCGCCAGCCTTTTCAGGAGACAGACAACCATTCACACCACTTTATAACCCTACTTACAATTGCTTTGTTACTACAACTGATCAGACTGCCTCAGTCATTATACAGACATGGACAAAGATTTCAGAGACACAATTTTTTCCCCCTGAATCCTATTAGGTGAATGCCAATCAATGTCATAGTGACAATTTTTCAAGTAAATGGTTTTCCTCAAACACCGGCTGTATGTCCTAGGATGATCTGTCAGGAGTTTTTATTGGTTTAGTCAAGGAAAAGTATCAGAAATCATCAAAAATGATGAGCACATAGCATGAACGGTTAAAAGAGAGAGCGAGAGAGAGAGCTCTGTGTCTCCAACAGTTAAAGTCACAGTTTTGCTGCAGAATCCAGTGATTTCCTTGAAAACTGTTGCCCCTCCAGGCTTTCCCTGGAGAGGCAAGTTAAGTTCTGATAAACCGAATTTACTACTTTATTTAATCCATTTATTTTTACTGTTCCCCTTTTCATTCTTCGCCTGACCTTGTGGCAGTTGTAACAGTAGTACAATAAGTTCTCATGCTCCTTCTTTGGACATTTATAGGTGTAACGGGTGTTCCCACGGATCATGAACGTGAACAGATACATACAGAGAAATGATAAGAATGATAGAAGTAGATAATTTAATTAAAAGTAAGATTTAGTTTCACTTTTTACCAGTTGAATACTGTCAAATATGGTAATGTGACCTCCAACTAACCTCTTACATTCAGCACATCATGTCCAAACCTGAGTGAAATTGTAACAAAGAAAAAAAGGTTATGGTGCTGTTAATGTTATCAAGTTCAATCAAGCAAACATGCCTGTTTTTAAATTGAATCTTTTCAGGACGAAATTGGAATTCCAGTGCCGTGACTGAAAAAATATTGATTGGACAGATTAAATGCAAAATGTTATTTGGCTCAAAATAAAATGAGTTGAAAAGCAAATGGGGTGGATAAGTTAGAGCAAGTATAATTTGTATCAGAGATTAATGTTGATTCACATTCAAAGCGTGTATTAAAATTAACTGCAAAGCCAATGTAAGCATTGGTTTTCTATGAGTATAGAGTGTTCAAAGATTTAAATTCAGCCAGTGACCTGGAAGCTCCTTGTGTTTACAACATGCTCTTTATCTTTTGAAATAAGCATTTATATAGCTACTACATGATACATAATATGAATATATTATGTGGTACAATGTAGCTGGTTAGCATCGCAGGGAGGAGGATAATGAGCCAAATCTGGCCAAGAACTACAGTAATCTGATCCACAGTGTGTTATTTATAGACAGTTTTTGTACAGATTAAAAATGAGATAGGTGCGCATTAATGAGCTGTTTAAGTGACTGTAGGCTGATTTTGGATTTTTTTCCAACTGTTTTTCTGCTAAGTTAAATAGCTCATGGTACAGTAGTAGCTTGTATTGACCTTAACGTATCATTTATTATTGACGGACTGTAGAAGATTTAGCCATTTAGATCTATTTACACATGTAGCAGAGTATTACTAACTATATATTTAAGTAATGTTCAGTGGTTAAATTGTGACTGGAATTTATTCCTCTGAGACCTTTCCCACACAGACGCTGTAAAGGGGCTGACTATCGAAGGCCTGAAAGACCTTTGAGTTGTGTGAAGAGCCCTCAACATCTTCCTCCAGGGCTCAATACAGCTTTAAGGAGAGGACGCAAAAGGAAAAGCATGGACACTTCAGTCCCACATTTGTCTAAGTTTTCCATACCTCACACTTTAGTGAGAGAGAAAAGGAATACTTTATAATGCGTGTCAATCAAAAAGGTCACATGTTCATTTCTATTTACTCCTTCACCAAATGAGAGGCAGAGGAGTTGTGGTGTCTGTCTATAGGGACATCTGTAGATAAAAATGTATGTGTGTATGTTGGGGGCTGGACAGTTGTGTTCTGTCTTGCTGAGTCAGACAGTGAGACTGCCGACCCTTGAAGTAATCAGTCACAGAAACCCACACAACAGTGCAGCCCTGTGCAATGTTTCTGCACACGTAGGTGTGCGTGTGTGTGTTGGCGCATGTGGGTGAATGTGTGTGCTTACGATGTTGCCTTTTGCATTTATTGCCTTGTTTTCTGTGGGCACTTTTTGTGGGCAGACAAAAGGATTTCAAGGATGTAACCGTGTGAATGAAAGCTTGAGTATCTTAAAAGCTTGAGTTCGACTGCATGTGTGGGAGGGTGCTGAGAGTGTGAGCCACACAGAAAGAAGTGGAATATATCAATGAATGCTCCTGTTCTTGTGTGGACGTCTTTAGATGAGGAGATTCTAGCTTCTAAGTGATTTTTGACCCTTGTGACTTTAACATTAACACACCTATAAAAGGCTGTGACGTCTGCAAACAGGCTTTATGGCTTTTAGTAAAGAGGTGCTTTTAGTAAAAGCTTTTAGTATTTGAATTGTCTCATTTTTTTTTTTTAAACTTTCCCACGGGATTTAATGCCTGCTTTACCCTGGCAGCCTGGTGTTAAACCCTGCATGTGTGTTGTGTTTGTATCTGTCAAGTATGTGTGTGTGTGTGTGTGTGTGTGTGAGCTTTTGCTCCTTTGTGTGCATGTATTGTTGAATGCATATATGTGTGCGTGTGCGAGCTAAGCAGACTGGTTTAATAAACTTTCGAGTGTTTGAACGACCAAAGTCGCTCAGTTTACCCCACTCATCTCTGAGAAAATTGACATTTCCACAGTGTTGCTGTTGGAAACCACTCTGGGAAAGCTAAACTGTTTACAACCCAACCCAAAAAAGCACAGAGAGGTTGAGAAAATTAGTAGCTATTTTTAACCAAATTTTGTTTAAGTCTAAAATTATGACAAATGAGTAGATGAGTGACCACTTTTTATTTGATGTACAAAACACTAAAGTACAAATCATTTTGAGTGAAATGTTGATGTTATAAAAAAAAATGGTCTGTTATTTTTATATAGCTGCACAAAAGCATGCTGGAAAAGAAAGAGAGGAAAGGAAAGGTTGCTGTATTGGTGTTTGAATTAACTGAATAATGATGTTTGCATTATTCCTCACTGAGAGCGGTGGGTGCTGGACTGCTGCAAGCTATTCAGAAGGACAAAGGAAAAAAAAAGAAGCTTTGCACGTTAGTGTGCCAAATTCCTGGTAAGAGTTATATAAAACCTTGAAATAGTAAGGAAATCCTGGTGAAGCATCCAGGCTTCTTGAAGTGGGGTGTAATTGAAGGCCTGACTGCAGGGTAAGATTATAAAACTGTTCCCTTACACCACAAACTGATGATGTTGATTTTAATCAAATTAGCTGACACTATGTAAACGGGAAACACATCATGACCACCATTGGACATTCCATGTGGTTTGGCAGGAAGTTGCATGTGTGCGCGAATGAGAGAGAGAGAGAGAGAGAGCAGCTCAGGATCTTATTTGTGTGTGTGCAAGTGTGTGTGATAACACAATGCCAATGACAATTGCTTGTGATATTCTATAATCTGTCACCCTGTATTAAAAACGAATAATGAATGCAATGCTATATGGGCTTCTAAAGAAAAAAAAAAAGAAAGAAAAAGAAAAAAAGGGAAAGAAGAAAGAAGAAAAAAAAAGAAAGAAAAAAAAAAAAAAAAAAAGAAAAAAAAAAAAAAGAAAAAAAAGAAAGAAAAAAAAAAAAAAGAAAAAAAAAAAAAAAAAAAAAAAAAAAGAAAGAAAGAAAAAAAAAAAAAAAAAAAGAAAAGAAGAAAAAAAAAAAATAAAAAAAAAAAAAAAAAAAAAACAAAAAGAAGAAAGAAAAGAAGAAAAGAAAAGAAAGAAAGAAAGAAAGAAAGAAAAAGAAAAGAAAGAAAGAAAGAAAGAAAAGAAAAGAAAGAAAGAAAAGAAAGAAAGAAAGAAGAGAAAGAAAGAAAGAAAAAAGAAAAAGAAAGAAGAAAAAGAAGAAAAGAAAAAGAAAAGATCAAGAACGAAAGAAGAAGAAGAAGAAGATGGGCTATTAGACAGACTGGCAGAAGAAAAAACCTATGAGACTTGAGATATTTACACCTTAAATGACAACAAATTAGATGCAGATTGCCTCTATTCTTTAACTCCCCTCCTCCTGCTTTTTCTCCTTATTTTCCTCCAATCTTTTCTCAATTGTCTTCTAGCCCTGCTTGACTTCCATCTTAAATCTCCTTTCACTCTCTCCTCCTTCATCTCCCCATCATCACCATCTCTCCTCCTCTTTCCTGTCCTGCCACCCAGTGGGATGTGAATTAATTGTGCGTGGGCCAGCTGCTGGCACCGAAGCTCTCCGATATCTGAAAACTAGGTCCCACCTCTGCATAAGCTCTCCTTTACTCGCTCCCTCCCTCCATGTGGACTCGCCTGCTACTGACTAATGTGTTACCTGCGTGGCTGTTTAAATTTGCTACACTGCCTCACCTCCTCCCTCCTTTATTGTGTGCTCTTTATTAAACAGAACCAAGACAATAGTTAGAAAATGTTAGTGCGCAAAATCCTTTCAGCAGCGCAAATATTAAAAATGTAATGCCATATTATGTATATTTAATTTGAGATGCATGTTTATGTAAAACAGTGACAATAAATTACCACCAACCAAGATCTTGTTGCGTGGCTATATCTGAGGTTGCATTTGGCCACTGGGGAAAATGTTGGTGTTCCTTACTTCCATCCTTTCCTCTTTCCAAAATCATATCAGAGAAATATGTCAAATGATGCCAAGCTCTAAAGAATCGGTGTTGTCTAATTTGTTAAAACTGTGACAGCATGACCACCAGTATTACTCAACAGATTTCACAGGAGACCCATACGCCAAAAGATTACTGCAGGGGTCCATGTTCGAGTCTGCCTGGGGCCATTTCCTGCATGTCGCTTCCCCCCTGCTCTCTCTCCCTGTTTTCCTGTGTGCTGTGCTGTCCTGTTGAAAATAAAGGCTAAAAACCCCAAAACAAATCTTAAAAGCGAATAGAATCTAAATAAATAAATAAAGTGAGCTGGCACCTTCAAAACAATGCCAGTGGAAAGTAAATTTAGAGCTCTGTTATGGAGGACACACAATTCCCCTGATGGCGATGTTGCAGCCAGCTATCCAGACCAACAAAGTTCACACCGGGAGGTGCATGGGGTGGTGTTAGCTTATATCTAACACAACACAACTACCCCTCGGGAGATTTGAGCTTGAATCCCCTATAGGACTGTAACTTTCAGATGTTAGGCAGGCAGTTTTTATTTTCACTTCTTCGGCTGGTTAGAATTCTGCAACTTGGGTTACAAAACAATCACGGCTGCTGCCGTGTGAATATCATCGTGGTGTAAAGTCTGCATTTTTAGACAGCAGTTACAGTCTCCAACTGTTGAATGAAGAAAAGCTTTTTGAGTTCTATGAAGTTGTAACATCACAATCAATATGCCGCTAAGAAGTTTTAGTCATTTTGTACGTTATGAATATTCACTTTCCTGTTTCATTTTCCTGTCTGTTTAACTCCTTCAATCACCTCAATTTCTCTGTTTTTGTTCTTCCCAAACCTGCACTAGCGCTTCATAAATCCACTATTACTATTCCAATGGGAAAATGACAGTCACAGCTTCTCTTATTCTCTTTTCAAGGCCTGCTTTTCATTCTCCATATCCTCCCAGCCTGTTCTTTCCCTGACCCCACCACCACCACCACCACCAAAACACACACACACACACACACACACACACACACACACACACACACACACACACACACACACACACACACACACACACACACACACACACACACACAGACAAAAAGCATCTAAAACCACAGTCATTATTTTGAAAACAGTAGCTACCTTACACACTTATCTCAGCTCCTCGCCAATTGCTGTATTTTTTTTCCTCTTTTCTCTCCTTACCCATCCTCCCAGTAAATTTTATACAGCTGTTTCTAAACTTTTATTTTTCTGACTGCTGCTGACCTGCTCTCATTTTTTCATTTTGACCTGCTGGCTTTTCTTTCTTCCTTTCCTTTCCTTTCTTTTCCTTTCCTTTCCTTTCCTTCATTCTTACTTTCTTACTTTTTTCACTCTCTCTTTCTTTCCCACAGTGTCTCATCCTTCTCTTTCAGGTCAGACCCTCTGTCTTCGCCAGAGTGCTGGTTGTTGCCAGGGTGTGATGGCTCTGCTGAGCCCGCTGACTCAAAGAGAAGCCGAAAGGCCAGCCAAACCAAAATCACTGAACAGCAGAAAGCTGCACTGCTTTGTTCTCTTCTGACCCTGCTGTGCGGGCGCGCACACACACACACACACACACACACACACACACACACACACAACACACACACACACACCACACACACACACACACACACACGTATGAGCTCAAACATGGACAAGCATTGACAAAGACACTTGAAAACATGCATCCACTTATAGGGAATCTGGTTCTGAATCATCTACAGTATCCACACACACACACACACACACACACACCACACACACACACACACACACACACACACACACACACACACCTACACATCACCATTTTCTGCATTACTACATTTTAGTTTTGAGAGAGATTCATTTCAGGGGCTTCAATCTAGCACCCACGCATCATGGACACAAGGCAGGAGGCAACCACAGTAACACAATCATTACTGGGGGCCACTGAGACATACCAACTGCACTGGAGATATTCTGACATGTAAGGCAAACACATACACACACATGTGCATGTGGTTTTCTGTACCCTCTAACTTACTTTATTTGGGCAGGCGTTAGGCTTAAGTTACACTCATGGCAAAAGATACTTTACCTACAGTGGACCAAACATTTTCCCTTAACTAATCTTAACAAAGAGTCAGTTTTTATATTTATTTTGCTTCATGAATGTTTTCAGTGCAGTTTGTTCTAACAACCATTAAAAAAGCTGCCAAGCAGATGAAGACATACATGCATCATGTGCACCTCATTTAAGCCCAACCGCACGTGTGGTTGGGCTTAAATGAGGTGGCACAGATATACCTTACCTTCATAGTTAACTACAAAATTCCCGATGTTTACTTGCCAAATGAGACATGGATCAACCATTTTAAAAAACATCTTACTTCTGCTACTTTATGAATTTCATGTTGAAACACTGTAACAGAATATAACAGAATATAATTTGGTATTGGGGGGGGGAGGCAGATGCTAAAGTAAATTCACTTTTCTTAGCTTTAATAACTACAGTGTTGTGCATAAGACACCCCTCATTTCTCTATATTTTGCTTCTAAGGAGCCAGACTTTCTTGTAATTTTTAAAGTGGTCTTGAGCAACAGTGTTCCAGGCTTTCTGAAGGTCTTTCAGTTTTTCTTTGGACTTTGGCTGTGTTTTCACTCATTTTCAGTCCAGTCCTTGAATCTGACCATATTTAAAGGAATGTGTTTTTTGCTGTTGTTCTTTGTTAAGGCACTTTGTTATAGGCACTGACCTATGAACCAATTCAAGCATAAAAAGGCACCAAACTCAAGGGATGAGCCAGAGTTGTGTCTACAAAAACTTAGCAAAGAACAAATTTTAAACTTTATCTTTAGGCAGCCTGTCAGAAAAAAATATTCCCCATTTCTTTTGCTGACTCTACAAAAAATGTCAAAGGTAACAATTTTAGAAGCATAAAATTGTATTTTTGAACCAACAGGGTGAGCTGTTACCTGAAAACCTGGCATATCACACTGCTGTGTGCAAAAGCCTGACAAAGGACCAGTGTGGCCCTTCAGCTGATCCATTTGAAATGTTTGGTTCAAACTGTCATCAATATGTATGGAGGAGGTCAGGAGGCAGGTACAACAGTAAGTGTATGCAAACATGGAAGAGGGTCTGTTATCACTCCATGAAGATCCCCAACACCACTGTTGGGCGTTGGAATCTTGTCAAAATTGATGGAATTCTGCGCAGAAAAAGTACCATCAGATTTTGATCTACCGTGCAATACCATCTGGAAAACACGTGGTTGGCAGTAGTTTCATTATTATGCATGGCGATAATCCCAAACACACTGCCAATGCAGTAAAACCATTCCTGGATAGAAAAACACACAAGGGCACATGATCAGTCATGGATTGGCCTCCCCGGAGTCCAGACCTCAACATTATTAAAGCAGCGTGGGATCATCTTGACAGAGAAAACAACAAAAGGCAGCCAACATCCAAAGAAGAGCTTTGAATGTCCTTCAAGAAGCCTGGAGAACTATTCCTGAAGACTACTACAAGAAAGCTGCTTAAAAGAGTTCAGACTGTGTTGGAAAATAAAAGTGGTCATGCCAAATACTGACTCTAAAGCTCATAAGAATTATAAAAACTCTGCTCTGTCTTATACTGTATTTCCATTTATGCCTGCACATGTCAATAAACTCCTGTGCTTACTTTCCATCTTCCTACCAAAGTAAAAAAAAAAAGAGGAGAGTCTTGAGACTTTTGTAGAGCACTGTGTGCTTTATTTTTCTGTCTTAATTGAATATGATGTAGTTTAAGCCTATGTAGGTGCAGCAGAGACAATGCCTTTTCTCCTCGATGTTGCATTAAAGTGTTAGATCAGTTCCCCCAGGACACATCACTCTCATACAGAAAGCACAGCTCTCCGGCCGGCAGTACAGCGCTTTCTCTGTCTATGTTTATATGTGAGATTATTTCCTTAAACAGTGCTGCTGTAAACATCACGATTCCCATTTCACCATTTATTGTGTATTTTTAAACTTGGAGTCAAAGTGGTTTAAGTGGGGAGGTTCAGTCAGTGAAGCTGAGGCCAAGAGGTCAACTGCTCAGGAGGTGGGAATATAATTTACTGCCGCCTGCTTTATGCGTACATGCTGGATGAGAAGAAACAAACAAACAAAACATGGGATCGGGGGTCGTTTCGGTCTCTCTGCTCGCCACACAATCTCAAATTTATAATCTCACAGCCTAGTCCGATGGTTCATTATTTAACATTAACATGAAAATATATTTAGAGTAATTTTATTTATATATGTTATAAACATTGATGGAGGGTAGAGTGGATATGACTGAAAAGGGAGGAACAATATACAGATGGAAAACACAGGTAACACGACAAGAGGTAAGGCATTTAGATGAAGAAATATGTGCGAGTTTGAATAACTGACTCTGTGTTTGAGAAAGGGAGCTACAGGCAAAGTGAAAGTCACCTTGTGAAGTTACAGTGCATTGAGCAACTCTGTCCATCTTCCCTTATGAATTATGACAGTCGTTGGCCAAAACCCCAGTGGTACACACACACACACACACACACACACACACACACACACACACACACACACGCACTTCACTCCCATGCTTTTTCTCACTCTCTCTCTCTCTCTTTCTTAGTGGTACAGAAAGTTGTGCTTCTCTGAGAAAAGTGATCATAAAATATGCAGTTCATCCGCTGCTCTTTGGAGTGCTTCTCAAACCTCTTAACTCCCAGTGTGTTTGTGATGTTCACGTGGGTATGTCATGTAAACGGAGGCCTCTGCCTCTCCTCTCTGCTTTTTTCTTCCAAACCATTGTGCCCATCCTGCCTTCATCTGCCTCTTTTTGTCACAGGTTGATTTTCTGTCTGCCTTGGTCGCAGTTTTGGTGTTTAAAAAAAAAAATAGAAGTCAATTCGGTTCAGTGGGCATCATTGTCACGACATCTGATCTGCTTCACATTCGCTCTTGCTATCTGTAAAGCTCAATCCTTCCTCAAACACGCCGCCTCCATCCATGCTTGAAATTTTTGTGTGCCATCAACAGAAAGAAGGACCACATATACTTTTTAAAAAGATGCACTTGTCATGTTTCATTTTTCTCTCAACGTGCTCTTTCATAGCTTAACTATGCAAAATATATTCTTTTTTTTTTTTTTAGATTTACAAAGGGCTATACAAATAATATGTAACATACCCTTAAAACCATCTATATATTAATAAAAAGGCTTTGTTTTGGTTTGTAGGCTAGACACTTCATTTTGTTTTTTTCATGAACTTAACATGGGTGAAAACAAAAAAGTCACGTTCCACCCTTGTTTGAATATCATACGAATATCATATGATATTCAAAGTAGTCTTTTGTTTTTTTCTCCAAAAGCAGAACAATTAAAATTCCAAGGTTCATTAGTGTAACTGAGTGCAGTGACTTTGCAGTGAAACACTGAAGGTGCAACAAAGCCTCGTCACCTTAAAAATGTATTTCTTTCAGATCTAAAGACAAACATTTTAGTGAAAATTCACCCTCTTTATAGCTTCTGACTGAGATGGAGATTTCTTTTTCTTTTTAATTAAGTGATTAAATCTATTTATATCTGAAAATGATCAAGTACTTATCATTTATTTTCATTAATCTTCGTTGTCAGGAGAGAAAAAAAAGTGAGTCAAAAGATCAGTGAACAAAAACCGCATCTAATTCAACTGGTTGAAAACTGGCCGATGAATAATTATTAATTAATCAGCTTCATATGAGCCTGACATCACTTCTTCTGACTACTCAATGAGTTCTTCACTTGTGGTGTGTGTGTGTGTGTGTGTGCATCTGTGCATGGGTGTGCTTCGCTTATGAATTTATGATTGTGTATGCATGAATTTATTAAGACACTTCTGCATGTTTTTCCACTCTGTGTGTGTTTCTCTGCATGTGCGCATAGTTGGGTGCCCTTTCCCCATCTCATTGGGATGCAAGGCGTGAGCCTGTCGAGTGAGAGCTGTCCAGGCTAGCTTTGGAGTCATTAGTGCGCTCGTTAGTCCAGTTATGTTAAATCTAAATTACCATTCATCATCACACAGGGACCCATCATTTATTCTGATGTGGCCTGGCAGACACATGCACTAACTGGATTAACTCATTCAAAGACACGCAGACACACTTGCCAAAACACAATGGAATTCAAAATCAGGCGTTAGCTATGTGGTAAGTGCTTTAAAATAGATTATATATTATTGATTGAGACATTGCAGGGAAGTAGAAATGATTGGTTTGCCCTTGTGAATGTAAACCTACAAACTGCACTCTCCTGCAGACAATTGCAAGTGAATAATATATCAACAAGCTAACATCTACTGTAAAATGTTTTAATAGTTGAGACTTAACTGTAACCTTAGGGTTATACAAATCTCAAAGGCTGGCAACACTAATCCCGAGACCACACTTAATATTCTACAGTAATTAATGAAGTTGTAAAAAAGTCTCTTAATGCAGCAATCAAACTAACATAATCCCACGAAACAAGTCAAAGAAGTACAGGGAATAAAATTCCAACTTCATGTTTTGGGGCTAAAAAGAAGACGTTTTCATCTGCTGTTTTGCATTCTTCATTGCTACAAATGAATAGAATAGTATATGGAAAGACTACAAGGTACAGCAGAGTGAGGCTGGCTGCATTCAGCGCTGGCACTCAGCATTAAATTAGCTCTCGCTGAGTAAAAACACACTTCGTGTGCTGGCACACACAGTCATTAGCCGCTGCAGGAGGAATGCCTACCATCTGCGCTGACGTGATTGCGAGGACGAGGTATTCTCGGGAATCAAACTGACAAAGTGGATCGAGCAGCTCCTCTGCCAAATATAAAGACTGTGTTTATCACATAATTACATTTCCACTTCTGCTGTGTTTATTGGCCTTACAAGTTTGAGCACATACAGCTTTGACCATCAAAGACTTTCAAAAGAAGAAGAAGAAGAAGAAAAAAGCGGTGGAATCAGAAGTATTAGGCGCAAAGCCGACTGTGGGATTGCTGAATTTAACGATCCTGGTGCTCTTCACAGTCATGCACTGAAGGAAAGTCATATTTCAGTGCTCTTCATTGTATTTGGCATTGCCGTTTGACTTTTGAGAGATGAAACAGAAGCAAAATCTTCTGCCCCACTTAACATGCTTATGAGATATAAGTCATGACAGGATTTGCTTTTCAACGAGTCAGACCTTTGTAAAGGATGCACGCGTCTTTACTTTTTTGTTTCCGACGATCAAAAGAAGAACTCTTGTCCCAACTTGAAAAATGTGTTTGTCAGTGTAACCAAAATGAATCTGAAACCTTCAAAAGCTCGCATTGTGATGAAAGGAGCTGTCAGCTAATTAAGATTAATCTTTTTGCTTAACGTTTAGTGGGAAAGCAGAGTGACATGCATCCATAATGTGCGTCATTAGGGAAACCACTTGTTTAGAATTATTTCGCAGCACTAATTGATTCTGATAGGTGTTTAATGACGAATATGATAAGGCCACCCTGGTGTGCATTCTTTCTTGATTTTCAGTGAAAAGAAGAGCGAACCAAGTGTGACTCTGCCTCTGTCTTCACGTGTGATTGAGAAAAGATCCCAGGCTTGTTTTGGCCAAAACTGTGAAACAATTGCTATTTTTGCATAACTTAATCCCTGCTACCCTTTCCTGGCAGGGCTTTAGAAAGCACATACACACACATTAATTATTCTTTAACAATTATATAACAGATCTTTTCCTAAATGTTACCATAACCTAACCCAACAAGTTTAACCCACTGTTGTAGTTGCTTTAACTTGCCAACAACTTTCTACTTTTCTACAAAAAAAAAAAAAAGGTACACTGTAACAGAATCCTCCAATAAAAGTTTACCACCATCCCAGAACTGCCAGGATGATCATTTATACCTTTCAGCTAGCTCTCCCTGCTGAGAACATGCCCCAGTAAAGGGCATCTCTGATGCCTGATGTTAAGAGATACTGCATGACAGCGCTTTCTTTATTTCCTCACCCAGTGTGTGGTTTTCAGTTACACAACATGGCTTGAAATCGACACCCTCAACAATGAATTCAAAATGTCTGATACACTTGTCTGCCAGTGAACATATAGTTTAACCACTTCACTAGTTTATGCTTTAAAATGAATCTTTTAACATCTTAATATCAGGTCTTTGAAACTTTATTCTTGCAGTGAGTAGGCAAAAGTGGCTTTAAATGCTCATCTGTTTCTATGCCTCTGAGAAGAAGTGTAATGTTTTCTGTTTTCTATCAAAAATGCAGGCACACTAAAGAATGGGTGGAGTATAGTATTTTGGCTTCATTGTACCATGCCTCTTCCAGAAACATGCCTGTTGATGGAGTCTTCCACTTGAGCTGACTGGGAGCACCTGGGCCACTGATGCCAGTCACTATAAAAGCTGTCTACTTTCAGATTGACTCTCGTTATGCACTTACTTTGAGTCCACTATCATTTTCCCACTAACATCCACTCACTCACATAGACCTTGCTGCCATACACAGCACATCTCCTCTTTGCAACTGAATTTATACGGCATAAATAAACCTGTGTTTTTCAAGGTGCAGTTTTGGTGTCTCTGCCTGCACTCGCCATGAGCTGTCATGAATAGCAAGTCCACTGAGGGCACTGTGTTATTAGTATACAAGCCTTTGCAGACGAGACAAAAACTTAATTTCAGATACTGGTTTGCAACATCCCAGGCTAAAGACTCCTCTAATTTTCTGGCAGTGCAAGCTTACCTAAAATGACTACAAAATTCTAATTTTCCAAGATGGAAGTATCAGAGTGGGTCTTCATTACTTGGCAGTGGAAAACGACTATCCGGATATTAACAAGAATGTGCAGATGCCCTGCAGCACGGGTCAATCTCAAAGCACCACCATAGCAATAAAGCATTAGGACAGCAGTTTAGATTGGCCATTCAAAATACCGGTATTTGAGATTAGTATTATTAACAGATAATAGATGCATGTGTAATACATCTTTGTGTTATGCTTATCTGTCAATTGAGGCAATTACTATTACTTAATTAAAATAAAGTTATATTCCCAACTAATCTTGATAAAACCAGAAAATCAACCTGGTGGGGTCTCCACGCGTACTTTGAGAAACACTGTTCTGAGTCTATCTGACAGCCTTGGTGGTCTGGAAACAACAAAGGGCCAAATTGAGTCAGTCAGTCAGACATTTGTTCCATCAATAATTAATGCCTCCCTGCTCTCCTCCCTCTGATCCTTTCAATCTATTTTCTATCAGTTTCGTCTTTTCCACTAATGTCACATCAGTGTTTCTTCTGTCTTTTCTGGCTGCCATTTCATCTCCCCTTCACTCTGATGTCTTTTATACCTCTCTGTCCTACAGCTCTTTCTCCTTGTCTTGTTTACCAGCAACAAATGGACAAGGTTTTGCCTGCCTCCTGTTTTCTGCTTTTTGTCCTGCATCAGTTTTACTGTATTTATCTGTCTATTGTTCTCATGTCTGCTTTCTCTGTTTCTTCTTTCCCTCCATTTTATCTTTCCTTTTCTTCACACACTGTATATCGTTTGGTGTTCCTCTGTATCTATAGATTTCTCTACTTTCCTTTCTACCTTCTTTTCTGTATTGCCTTGTTTCTCCCTCTCTCCTCTGGTCCAACAGTATATAAATAAATTATGTCCAGGAAACTGGCTGTTTTTACAGCACCAGTACCGCATGCCTCCTTTTCTTCTTCTTTCCTCAAATTCATCCTTCTGCCCTTTTTTTCCACTTCGCTTACACCCCCTTTACCCATTCCTCCTCCCCAAATCTCTCTTGTCTCTCATGGCCAAAAGGATAGGATAGTAACCGCAGCCCTTTTGGGTCTAAATAAATCATAGCCCAGCACTGCCTTGCTTTTACAACACCAATCCTCCACTTTCATCCTGGCAACCATGAAAGAGAGAAGAGGAAGCAAGAGCGAAAGAGACTATCTAAGGACATATGAGTAAAGGGAAAGGATATCAGAGGAAATGGCGAATCTGAAGACACTTTAGTCACATCTGTCTTTCTTTCTAAACCTCTTCAGAAAGTAAAACTCTTCTGTCAAACCCAGACAAAAAGAAGCAGCAATTCAGATCCCAAACATCACGGACACTGTTCATTTCTTGGAGTACAGAAACTGGTTCTTTGTTATGGATTACTGAGATACTTCTCAGGTGTTTTACTTCAGTATGACTAAAACAGTATGTGGTTTTTTGTTGTGTTTCTGTAGGATTCTTTAGAAGGTGAACATATGTCAAAGTGTGATGCAGAAATATGTCATGACACTTGGAAATGCAATGATTAAAAGCACACTCCTATTATTAAAATGAAGAATTCTTCTTCTTTTTTTTTTCCCCCAAAGAGAAATGATTACGACTTTTAGTCAGCACATATATAAATGTTTCACATTGTGACAGGTCAGATATTTTTATTTTTAATGTCTCAGAATTTATAACACATCTAACTTAATAAAAAAAAAATGCTCCATCACTCCCTTTTATTTCCAGAGAACAATTATAACAAGATTAATGAAACTAACAAACTAAAATCCATTTAGCTTTTACAAAATGAGCCAGACACCCAAATATTCAGCTTTGACAAGTCAAAGCAGCTCCTGTGAAACATATTAAGCTCAGATAAAGCCTAGTCTACCAAGAAACATTGGCTAATTAAAAATGACTAGATTAATTAAAGTGGAGATTCATTAGTGGCACACAGAGAGAGAGAGAGCTACACTTCTTTCAATTAGCATGATGCACACACACACAAATTACTAAAACACACATGCATATGTATTGCCTGCAACCTATGCACTCTCTCATGTGTTGTGGTTGGTGTGTTATAGGTTTCTGTGGCAAGCATAAAATATTGTAATATTGAAAGTAATGCATGTAAATTAATTTATATGTACTATACCATCAATTTGTATGCATGCATTTTGGGTAGAGTTGATGGTTCAATCCTCAACGCCTCCAGACTGCATGTCAAAGTACCCTTTGTCAAGATTCTGGACCCCCCAGGACATCCATCAGAGTGTGTGTGTGTGTGTGTGTGTGTGTGTGTGTGTGTGTGTGTGTGTGTGTGTGTGTGTGTGTGTGTGTCAATATTCAATACAAGTGCTGTGTGTGTGTGTGTGTGTGTGTGTGTGTGTGTGTGTGTGTGTGTGTGTGAGTGTGTGAGAGTGGGTAAAGGCTTCTAGAAGAAAACACTTTGCTTAATTAGAGTAGAAAAGCGCGTTGTAAGTACCAGTCCTTTTACTGCAAAAATTTTGCAGTGCAAGGATTAATTTTTTTAAAAAGTGCTTCAGAGGGAATCCCCTTTTCTATGCGTAGTTGTTGGTCGGTTGGATTTATAAGAATGTAACACATCAAAAAAGCACTGGCGGTTGCAAAATTTGTGACAGGAAACAAATTGACCATTCTAATGTGTGGAGCAAGTTAGAATAGTGACCACCCTCCACCTAAAAATCTGCCGCGAGACAGTTTTGTGAAAGCTACTGTCTTATCTCCAGTCTCATTGTACATCCTGTATAATGACAATAAAAGCATTCTATTCTATTCTATTCTATTCTATTCTATTCTATTCTATGGATTCAGCTGGACAAGGACGCCAACAGCCCATCAGCCCCGAGTGTGTCAACTGTCGGGAAAAGTTGGCTAATGCTAACACAGTGCTGGGCAAGCTGAAGAGGCACTTGGAAACCAAGCATCCCTTTAGAGGAAAACTTGGCCCTCTTCAAAAGATTTCTGGATCGGAACCAGAGGCAGCAAGACCATTAGTTGGATCAAACTAATCTGACAATGCGACTGACGTCAGTTAGATGCATTTATTGGAATGAAGAGAGAAAAAAAAACCCTCACGCAATAGCGAAGAAACTTTTGCAAAAAAAAAAAAAAATGAAGGAGTCATGTTATGTGCAGATGCCACAAATACGCAAAAATGTGTATCTGAGAGACGTCGTGTCAGATGACAAGTCTACTTGGCACAAATATGAATATGAGAGTTTTAGCAGATAAAGAAAACCCCTGTCCCAGTAGATTGCAGATGCTATCCTAACTAGGAATTGATCAAAAAATACTTCATTTTGATATTTTGTATGTTTTTATATTTTTTTTAAATATTTTTTTCACTTAACTGACTAATACAGTTACAGTTTCCCAGACATCAAGGTTCTCAAATTGTTAAGCATTTCTGCTTCATAAGCCATCTAACCTCTGATTGAATTAATGCGGAGTTTGATTTTTAGGTTAGAATTATCAAACGTTAATCCAAACCTAATAAATCTAACCTAAAAATCAAACTCAGCGCTACTCAGCCATTTAAAGAGCCGATGGCTTTAAAGTTAAACTGGCCCTTTGAAAAGACATACAGTAGAAGATACTCACGCAGATACATGTAAGTGCGAAGAGACAAAAATGCATACACCTACCTGATGGTGCAGTCACATGACCTCCAATCACCGTTATCTCTATCATCCCATTTTGTACTACGCTCACGGAATCAACCCCAAGAACTGAACAGATGGGGCTGCGTCTGTGTTTGTGTGTGGGTGCCAATATGTGTGAATACGCATGCATCTGTTTGTGTGGTGGATGTGTGTTTGTCTGTGCGTGTGTGTGTTAAGATGCTTGAAATGAAGATCAGTCCAGCAGCAGAATTGCTTACTGTCATTCATGCCCTTTGCACATGAACACAAACACTCGAACGCATGCACGCACACACACACATGCACGCACACCTGCCTTTATTAAAACGTCACATTCAGTGAATATACTGTGTGCTGTCATGCTGTCTGCTGTGAATGGGAACGGCTGCGTATTTACAGTGAATTGTAAATCCTGCCGAGCACTCAGCTGTCAGAGTCTTATGAATTGCTAATATGTTGTATCGCGCACTGCCGATCCCCCTCTATCTGCCCCCTATCACTTTCATTGTGCGCTGAGCAAAAGTGAGGCCAGGGAATGAAAAAAAAACGAACTTGTAAAAGCAAAAAGGATGTAGAGATAAAGGATACAATGGCTTTGATGAAAACCTACAATACGTTCATGAAGCATCATTTAAAATGAACACTTCTGCATTAATTGTATTACTATACAGTAGTGGTGATTACATTTTATTTTGGATTGGATGGGGACTACATTGCTGCATATTGAACCATTTACCACAGTATCCCCTGCTCTATTTAATCATTTATGAGAGCACATTAGCAGCACCAGACTGCACCAAGAACAATCACATCTACTTTGCAGGATACTAATCAAGATATGCCCGATACTGCTGGGGATCTCTCAGAGCTTTTACATCACATACCTGCTTTCTGTATATGATCTTTATATAATATTTTATTTGATCATTTGATCCTTAGATTCTAACATGGGTGATTTAAAGAGGGAAAAATTACTGCAAACAAAGTGGAATCAGCATTACTACTGTGAATCACTTTAAAATTTTAACTTCTGCCAATTTTCCATGAGTGTTTGGCATCTTATGTTTAGCATCTTAGCACAGACTATGTATTCATGGTATTTTTGCCCCTAATAGTCTCTCCTTAATGGTGTAATACATCTTTATGTGACAATGAGACACCATCTCAGACTTTCATCAGAGCTTCCCTTGATTGATCAGAGCTTGATTAAAGTATCTAATTATTGTCGAAATTTGTGACCAAAGTCACGAGAATCATCAATTTCCTGTTCATTTCCAAATTTTAACTATACTATCATTATTTCTGTGAAACCAGCATTTTTTCCCAGTGATATCTGGCCCAAAATGGACAGACAGGTTGGGAACAGCTTTCTTCTTTTGCTCATTCTTTTCATCCCATCCTTAACTGTCTGCCTTTCGTTTCTCTCTTTTCTTTGCCTGCTTCATTAGGCTTGTCTTTCTTTCTCTTTGTCTATGCCTGATTTCCTATATGATTATTCCTCTTTAACATAGTCAGAAACAACACTACTAGCCCTCTCAGCTATCAGAAATGCCAACAACACAGGACAAACTTCTTTCCTGCTCTGTTTTGTTCCAAAAATCAAGACCTGACAGCCTTTATATTCTTTATTTTGGCAGAAAATATAGAAACCAGAAAACAAACCAAATAAATTAGTAACCTGATTCTGTGCTAATGGTGAAGTCACATTATAAACACACATAGAAACACATATTCTCGCACAATTATATGCATGTGTGCATACACACAAGTGCAGAAAAAGTAGACACCTTTTTACTAATACAGCTTTCATCGCACAGTGGCCAGTCACACCTCTGAGCATAGTGACAAATGAGCAGTTCTAGAAATGTGGACAGATCAGGCGCACACAATTTCTTCTCACACACTCATGCAAACACACACACATACACTCAATATTTCACACAGCTGGAAGCAAACACGCAAGAACATTAACATATTCCCATCTAAAGGAGGAATCACCCATATGTGCTAACACACATGGGGCAAAGAAAATGCCGACCACAGCAGGTGGCAGATACAATGCTTCCCATCCCATTCTTTGTGAATGTGTTTGGGTGTGTATCAGTTTATTGTGAGTCAGTGACTACACAGTTGCTGGTTGATGAACAGGTAGGCTTCATCTCTGCGAGCAATGCGCACAAGTACTTATACATGCACCTCTGCATTAACACAAGGATATAACTGAGAATGATTCGCGCAGAGGCATTTAAGAAACTGTCATCTTTCAACAAAATCACCTTCAAGTTACATCTTTTCTTATACTAAAGACATAAAGCAGATGCATATAAAGATTGATAAAAGAAAGATGAGATGGAAAAGTAGATGAAGGGGAAAGAGGCATGATACAGAACTGAGAGGAGAGGGAAGTATGTTCTTTATAAATGAAAGGGAAAATGAAAGGACGAGGAAACTGAATAAGACATAAAGCAAAGCTTATAATGAAAAGAGGAGAGGGCAGGACATATCCTTGTTTCACAGACAACACATGAAAAGGGGGAGAGAGGAGAAGAGCAAACTGATGAGAGAAGGAGGAGGCAAAGGAGGAGAGAGATGGAGGACCAAGGTTTTTCTCTACTTACAGGATCTCCAGATCGCGCAGCGCTCGGAAAGCTCCATCTTCGATGCAGCTGATGTGGTTGCTGTCCAGTTGCCTGCACCGCGCACACAAACACACACACACACACACAGAGACACACACACACAGATGAGACAGAGATGGGTGAGAGTCAGGCGCAAGTCTGCAAGGTCCGCTCAGCTGGGGGAGGGACTAACAAAAGATGGGTTGCTTGAATGAGAGTGTGTGCATGTGGGTATGTGTGTAAGGTGATACCCAAGTAGTGGGCTTAAGGTAGCAGGTACGAGACACTGGCGTTAACTCTCTCTCTCGCACATACACTCACTCACACACACTCTAGGAATATCTAGTCCAGATGATAGCACACGAGCTAAGGTTAAGTCTCTCACCTCACTGCTGATATGGCCAGCCCTAAGGAAAAGAGGAGAGGAAAAGGAGAGCGCGAGAGAAGAGACCGGTGCGCTGAAGTGGCCTGCCTGGCATCAGCCTATCACCTCCTTCCCCTGCCGCACGCCCAGCGCACACTGGCCACCGGGAGAGAGAGGAGTGAGAGAGATAGACATAGTAAAGAAGAGAGCGAGCGAGCCATTGCTACTAAAGCCCACCCTGCTTGTCTGTTCTGTAAATATTAATTGCATCTCTCCTCTCCCATCCTCCTCCTCTCCCTCCTCCCCATGTCCTCTTTTATTCTTTTTTCCTCTCTCTGTAGTGAAAGAGGGAGTAATTTCATTACATTAGGCCAGCCAATCCATTAAGGGCCTTTTACCGGCTCTGTCACTGAAACAATTTCATTAAAAGGAAAGCCTCCGTAAATCAACCTACAGTCACGACTCTGCCTCTTGTTCCCATTCCCCTTCCTTCCTCCCTCTCTCTCTTTCTCTCTCTCACTAACTCCCCCATTTCAAGGCTTGCTCAACGACTTGTTTGCCGGACTACCAGATGCACCCTGTACCCCACTGTCATCCATCCTTTGCTTTTACTTTAATTTGTTCGGTCTATGTATTCAAATGCCCTCCCCACCAACATCATCCACCCCTCATGAACCCAGCAACCCCCAAAAGCTCCACTTCCTTCCTTCTTTCCTTCCTTCCTTCCCTCCAATCAATTCATCCCTCTGTCCCTCCTCCCCCGTCTTCTTCATCTATAGGGAAGTATGGATGGACTGCAGATGAAAACACACAAAGGGCAAACATTTAGAAGTGTCTCCATGTCTGTTCTCTTGTAAGTGGCATTTAACCTAATACACACACACACACAGACACACTCAGACAGGTGGACACACACAGGTTTGTGGGGTAAATGCAGCACACAAAGATTAAAATACACACAAACTGACAGAAGCAAAATCAGACTTTATTTATTGTCTGCTCTTGAGCCACTTCTCCGTAATCTTTTTTTTCCTCTTCCCCATCTTTCTTCTGCTAAATCCCTCCATTGCTAATCCCTTTTTCTTTGACTTTTACCGTCTCACATTCTTTTTCTCTCCCCTTGTATCACATCAGTCTTCTCCATTTTTCATCTCTCCCCATTCATAATCCATGTTTTTCTCTCATCTTCTCTTTTATTCCCCCTTTCCTTTTTCCCTTCTCAACCTCCATCTACCATCTCTAATCCATTTTGTCTCCCTGTTTTATTTTATCAACCTGTTAAATTTCTCTCTTCCTTCTCTGTTTGCCCTGGTGCCTGCTTGGCACACTGCAGCACCTGTTATATCAGTCATGTCAGCTTTTAACCTCGAGGAAGGTGCGTCCCAAAACAGCAGCCTTTTTTTTTTTTCTCTTTAGGGCAACAGAAATTACATCAGAGTTTCAGGGGCAGCAGCTTTTGTTTATTTTTGTATATAGATGTTCACAGTGCAAGTCAGTGTAAATAATCTGAGAGACATGTAAATCCTCAGAATGTCTGAAAATTATATTTACTGCAGCGCACCGCAGGTACACCTCAACGTGCTGTACGTTTGCTTATCACCAACAGGCAGCTGGCCAAAGAAGAGCCCAGATGCACTGCCTTCAGGCAAGATAAACTTAAAAACAAAAATGTTTAGAGTATATTGAGAATCACTATCTTTTGCACAAGAACATGCAAAGCAAACTCAGAAATATTTCTACTGAGACAAGGTTTCAGCAAAGCTACCAGAAAAAAGTTCACTGAAATTTCATTGTTTGATCATCATACTCTCTGAGGCGGCACTGACATGTGCAGCAGGGTCATAGACATCAGTTCACTGCACAGTGCAGCAAAATGTGTTTTTCATGTATTTCTACCTGGTATTGACCAGCTGCTGGTGGTTAACAACTGGCATGGTTTCAGTTTGGACTAAATAGAGGAAATATCAAACCAATCCATACCCACAGGCCAGGTTTGGATCACAACATTATTATTTTCAACCCTCCGAAGGCTTCCATAGACTGATGAGATGTCTGGATTTGCTTTGAAGCAATGTAATTACATTTTAGAGGTGATTTAGTGTTAAGTTGTTTACCTCCTTGCCATGCTGCACTTTATTAATAGAGCATGATTTGCAATAAGGAGCACAAAACAAATAAAAAAAGTATACATAAAAGAATAGTGTGGGTTTGTGAGTTAAGGCGGGGTTTTTTTCCCCTTTGTTGCCTACTTGTTGGATAAAAGATTTGAGTGTAAGCATCTGTTAGATGACTGGAGTCTAAAATATAGCGAGTCTGGGGATCATCAGCATATGGTTGTGCCATGTTTTCTGTTTTATGTAATTAAAAGGCATGTATTTTGGAGGGAAGGCAGAATGGCGCACAGCCTAAACAGCCATATGGAGATGCATGGCATTGCTAAAGTTGACTAGTTATTAATGCCTTTTTATTCTCTGTGCTGTTCTTTTTAACGTCATGAAATATCAAGTGCAGAAACAAACAACAAACAAAGTGGTCTATTAAGGTCTTTGTCATTGTCTTCGTACATCAGAATGAGATATGACAATGACACTTCATGTAATAACACCTGCCTGGAGGGAATTTCCATCCCACAGGTGCTGTTCTAAAGTTGGTTCCCCTTAACTTAACAAAGGTTGGTAGCTAAATGAAGCCTTTAGCCATGGATATGAGCAAATATTGTAAAATATAAGTGACCGAAGAAAATTTAGAGCTCAGGAGAATCAGCCATTATCACTGTCTTGTGAGCCTGGCACCCCAGTACAAGGGTCCAGTTCAGCCTTCACATTAAAATGGTGTGAACAGCTTGCCTGATAGCTCAGTCTCTTTAAAAAAAAAAAAAGAGAGAGAAAAGACAGTGCCAAACCAGATATGTCCAACTACTGAATGTCATCTTCCCAAAGCTGCCTCTTCTTGAGCACCTTTGCAGGCTAACTCCAAGAATACCTACGAAAACACTTTGGTAACAGTTCCCCTCTAAATGTAACAGCTCTTAGTTGCTGGGTAATTTGGGGGGAAGTTGTCAGTATACTTTTCCTCAAAGGGGAATATTAATTTTACAGTTTAGAGCAACCCAAAAAAATTTTGAGTAAGGACCTGGTTTATGCACACACAACGTGTACTTTTACATAACTGAGGAGAGGCTTCTGGCACTTTAATGACACCTTGGAGTAAAACATAATATTGTTAGGTAACTTTTACTTTAACTACAGGTTATATGCTTTATTTAATTAATTAGCCTGTGTAGGTGTCTCATGCAGGAACAGAGGTGAGGGATAGTCAGCATTATCCAGCAGAGTGTAGAGTGTCATTGTTGGTAAGACTTAAGAGAGTCCATCTCAAAGAAACAAAAGCACTGGTTTAATAGATGATTGTAGATTCTAAGTACAGTAGCAGAAGGAAGCAGCTTGACATTGTTACAGTATTTCTAACCCTCAATCATGACCATGCACTTCCCGAGTAATTAGTTTTGTTTGCATTAAACTTTGTCAAATCTTGCAAAGTGTAAAGGTGGATGATAAGAAGTGTGTTTCATTTTGGATAGATAAAACGTGTATTTTATTGGTTAATGAAAGATTGTTTTACAACATGACAAGAATAGATTAGCCCTCTTTGTCCCTTGAAGGGCATAATGCAGTGATGATCTGTCTCCATCTGGGCTTAACCTGGGCTATGTGTTAGGCCTGTCGCCATGTCAGATTAATCTGTTTCACCTTGGCCATCACAGTTCACCGCCATTTGGTTTGCATTTTCCAGGTGGTGTCAATCTTTCAGCGGTCTTCGGTGGGTGCTTCTGGTCCACTCTCAGACCATGTTCAAACCACTGTATGTGTGGGTGTTTGTTTTCCAGCACCACACTGTGGAAAATGTTTATCTTGTTCGTGTCAAGTTTTACTGTGTGCCAGCATTCCGAGCCATGAAGGAGAGCCGGTTTTACATTACTGTTGTAGATACTGATCTTGGCTCTCTGGCTGTATTGCTTTAATTTCAAGATCTTGCAAATGCTCGACCTTCTCAATCCTTGATGTCCCTTTTTTTCTGCATTTTCTTTGCTGACAAGGCTGCTAAGGAAGGTCAACTAGGTCTCTATTCACTGTGACTGGTGCACCTGGGTTGGCATCCATGCACGTTACTTTGATTTTGGAGGGATTCTGATGTTTAGACCTGTTCGCTTGGTGAAGATGTTCAGCCTGTCAGTTTGAGTAAAAAACAGCAAGGTTGCCAACAAAGAATAGATACGCACCAGATGAAAATGAAAAAAAAGAAGAAAACTGAAGACATCCACATTTAGTCATTTCATGCTATTGTCTCTCAACATCAACCATGTCCATCCATCACATAATTTGTATCTATTGGTAAGGAAGAAAATTGTAGCCATTTGCAGCCATTTATAGTAATTGGCCATTTGACCAGTTACAGTTGAGCAGGCTGTATTGGGAAGCTAAAGAGGGAATGCATTAGCCAAAATGCACTCTAAAATCCATGTGCAATATTCTATGATTGACATTTTTATTAGATTTTTAAAATATATTTGTGTTCATAAACATTGACCTTTGAATAGAAAAAGTCCTGGACTGAATATCCGCTGGCTACACTAGAAGCCAAAAAAGTAAGTAAGCAAGCAAGTAAATAAATACATACATACATACATACATAAAATGGCCAAGTTGCCCCACAGGCATACTGGGGAGGGGATTCCCACTCTTTTACAGAGCTGCCAAAGACTGTTAGACAGTTTTTGAAAAATCTTCAGCTCTTCAACTATATTTAAGCTTTTTGATAACTTGTTTGATCATATTACCACTATCCTCCAGACACTTTACAGCTGTAATTTTCCCAGAACCGAGAAAAGCTACTTGTTTTTATATTGGCAGCTATGCTTGATCTTCCATCTTGATCCACAATAAACAATTTCATCATCTATGATGTAATTGGATTTCTCTGACAGCTTTGTTCACCAAGCACCTTGATTAGTGGTGACATGATTGGTATCAATCCGCGGTAAGGGCGACTTTGTGTATCCATGTGGGCTCTCTATATTTGTACCACTGTGTTGCATTCGGAGCCCCTGTGTGTTCCAATCATGGATGTTTGTTACAGAAGATAGAGCAGGGGTCCAAAATTTAATTTCCTACCATATAATTAGTTAGTGTGTTTAATCATGTCTATCATAAGGCCTATTGGCAGACTGATTCAAAGCTTCCCTCTGCTACCATCTGGAGCAGAGGCAAGCACACATGCACATACACACACATGCTGCCTCTGCATGAAACTATCAGTGAGCAACCACTGCTAACTGAGTAATTAATAAAAAGGATGGAAGACAGGAAGGAAGAAGGACAATAACTGTGTTTCAACCCCATTAATTTGAAGAAATAATGCTTCACTAAATCTCAAAATTAATAGACAATCAAAAAAAAAATGTGAAAACTTTTTGTGTGGAAATTTTTAAAAATAACATGTAAATGTTTTGTTGATAGAGAAATTAGACATGTAGACAACAAAAAATAGTGATGTGCTGTTGCTTTTTATATTATGAGCAAAATACCTCATAACAGATAATTATATATGTTCTGATTTAACAGTAAGAACAGTAACTGTTCTTTCTACAATTCGAAAACGCCTACTTCCATCTACTTTTTTACCTGCTTATCCAATAAAGGGGTGTATGGACAGGTAGAGCCCAACTGACACAGGGCGGAAGGTGGGGTACACTGGACACACTGCCAGTCCATTGTAGGGCTAACACAGATGACCATTTACTATCATGTATACACCTATGGACTATTTAAAATCACCAATTAACTTTACATAAATATCTTTGGAGTGTGGGAAGAAATACATGCAGGCAACGGAAGGCAGCACTAAATACTGCACCACTGTGCTTTCTCCTGACAGGGTTTATATGTTAAAAAAGATAGAAAGTAAAGATTATATTTATTTCTTAGTTACCTTTCTCTGACTTGCAGAGACTCTGTATTGCATGGAATGTGCATTGGAAACAGCAGTAGGTGTTAATGCTGATAAATTGGTACATTGCTTTACATCAGGGACTTATCATCAAAAATCAAAGAAAGCATTAAAAGAAAAACATAATTAAAAATGGTAAGAAAATATTTTTTATTGAAATTAATGCACTAAGTTCACCTTTCATCACGTTTTCCAGAACTCTGTGTTTGTAAGAATTTATGGACTTGGACGTATGAAAATGTGGCCCAGCTTTAGTATGTGTGTGTGTGTGTGTGTGTGTGTGCGTGCGTGCGTGCGTGCATGCGTGCGTGCGTGCATGTGTGTGTGTGTGTGTGTGTGTGTGTGTGAAATTCACTCACTCCCAACTTCTTTTGGAACTGGGAATTAAAAGCAGTTTGGTCATTCAAAGTGAATAATATTTGCATTTAATGTTCAATGCAATACATTTAGATCTGAACAATACAGGGTAGGCTTTGATTTGCAGATGATAAGTCTGCTTTTAGTGATGTTCAAGGGTACAGGAAGAAATTACATGTTTTTACTGTCCACCTTTTTTTACTGAAATATTTAACATGCAATCAAGGACACCAACAGGCTTCCATCTATGTCTCTTTTTGCATGTCAATGTAGATGAACTGAATGTAAATTAATATTAACTTGAAGTGCTTTTTTTTTTTTAAACCAGCTTCAGCAAAGAACATAACAGTTAAAAAAGGGGAACATATTGTCAATTGATAGAAAAAGCCTCAAATCTAACTTCTTGGTGTATTTCAAAACTAACTGTAGTTTACATGTTTTCTTGTAAGTGAATTTAGGTCAATTTAACATCAAAACTAAATTACAGATCCCATCAGTAAAATGAAAAATTAGGACTTTTAGCAAAATGCTATCTAGTCATATAAATACTTTTGCATTCAGACAAAGCAACTGACATTTTCTACCTCCCCCACCCACCCATCCACCTACTGTCTCTGCTGATCATGACCTTTAATGAATTAGCCACATCCTGCCATTTAAGGACATGTGTAGTGGGGGCTGGGGTCAAGCCAAGAATGATGGGAATCTGAGTAAATCCTGTCAGAAAGCTGGCTATCATATCTCCATCCTTTTTCTTTGCGGCACTTTGATTTAAGGACGCTCTGCTTCAAAAGGAAGACCATTATTAGTCTTTTTTTGGTATATTTCCATGCCTGGCTCCAGCTGTCCATTGTTGGGAATGTGGTAAACATAAAATCAGCGGAAAGTAAACATCTGTACTAGCAGAAATGCACAACAGCATTGGTGTGTGTGCGTGTGCACATAAACGACATAGTGTTCTCACCTCTCTCTAAGGCAGTGTAGTCATAATTCAAACAAACGGCTATCCTGCACTGCATTGTGGGTAGGGATGCATGAAGCATGGAGGTGTTTAACAGGGAAGAAAAGAAAGAGAGGATGAAAGGAGAGAAAGAAAATAAAGCACCAAAGCCATGGGTGGCTTCTTTTTTATTCTTACACTGATACACTGCAGTTATATTGTGTATTTTGCTGAGAAATTACATATTATATTCTCTGAACACATTCTTCCAAAGCACCTGGAGGTACTATGAGTGTGTAGATAGTGAGCATAGGTGGACCCAGCGGGTAAAAATGAATTAAATTTTATCACAATAAAAAAGCGGGTAAGACAGTGAGGAAGCAGGCAGATGGAAAACAAGGCACAATATGAGGATGTGATGGCTGCAAAAGATAAAAAGGCATGTCTGTGTGGGCACTGAGGTGTAATGTCAGGGCATATGAAGCAGCTGTACTTTATCTGATGCCTCATGTGTCTTTGTAATCTAAACTACAGCAGGTTGCCTCCCAACAAAAGTAGCTCACATAGACTGCGAGCTAACCATGACCATAACTGTACATATACAGAATATAGTTCATGAGAATTATCTCAACTGTCTCTCCTCACGAGGGGACAGGGAGCACTACGGTAGCTAGCTCCTGAATAGCTTGGACTGCACTATAACTTCTATCTATGTCTTCAGAAAATTGGTTTAAAATGTTAGTCTGACAGAATCCGCTCATATTATGATCTATGAGAAATGTCAGATGATGTCGAGTGCAGTTTGTTTAGCATATAGTTTTGGTAGAGTTCACTGCCTCAGGTTAACCGAGTTTGAACATTTTGACCACTCAAGTATGCAAAATAGCTTATAATGTACTTTCTGTTGACTGTGAAGTTTTGTATAAAACACTATTAGAATGAAAAACATCCTAAATATGATCTGATGACATTTTCTAGTGTGATCTCTGGGTTAAATCGCGTTGATGTTTGAACACACGCAGTGAGGGGAAATAATAACTCCCCCTCGAATGTTTGCTGTAATTTTAAGTTGTTTGCAATCTACCCTCCATCAAATCGCATAGCTTCTTAGTTATGTGAGACTTCCAATTTACCTCTGTGGTCATTTTATTACAATTAACATTCACTTTATTACAGGGAGCGCTGAGACACAGAAAGGGACGTAAAAGCAATGGATGGTAATTCAGCGCCTGCAATCGTGGGATAAGTTAAAATCCTGCAATATATCAAATTTAAGAATTCAATCTGACACTGGTGAACCACAAGGGTGGTTACAGCAACAACGAGCAGCTCCAGCTGGAAGTCTTTAATCCTATGGCACAGGTGGTGGTGCAAAGGGACACTCGGTTTTCTGAATGGAGACAGAAACTTACATCATTGGTATTTTCCATTTCTGTTGGACAGTAAGTTTTGATTGTCATGCGCTGTGTCCAGAGGAAACTTATACTATCCCAATGCTTGTTTCTCAGTAGGGATCAGATGCTCTTCCTTCTTGCTTCCTTGCTTTGTGATGACATTCAAAAGAGGTATGAAGGCACAAATGTTCAATGCCAAATATAATCATGAATGTTTACAGGTGTGGTTAACGCAATGAACTTTGCTTTGCAAGAAAAACAAACAAAAACAAAGACATGTTAAGGTGAGATTAGATTTAAGGAAATCTTAGATAAGATTAGATATAACATCCAGAATATGAGATTTTAATCTTGGCACAGTGTTTAGATCTGTCCAAACTCAAAATTTACCTTCATCATTTCTAGTTTGACTGATAGGATTTAAAGGAATGACAAGCCTTTCAGTCAGCACAGTGTATAGGAGAGCTTACACATCTATACATGGAGGTACAGCATAGAATCTATCTCCTTACGTTAGCAGAAGACTGCGATAATCACATTTGCCAGGTTCTTGGCTGTTTCAGCAAATCAGTCACGTGATAGTGGGGTCGAAAGGGTTTGCGTGTGTGTGTGTGTGTGTGTGTGTGTGTGTGTGTGTGTGTGTGTGTGTGTGTGTGTGTGTGTGTGTGTGTGTGTGTGTGTGTGTAAAGGAAACAGCCCAATAAATGCTGTGGTAGCCATCGGGCAGCTTAAAAGAGAACAACCAAAAGAGAAAGATAGAGACCCTACCCTCTGAGAAACAGTAAGGCAAAAAGATGAGAAGACATGGACTGAGAGTGAGAGAGACAGAGGATAGGGTAAGAGCAAGGGAGAGACAGCTACAAAGTGAGGGAGAGAGAGAGAGACATGAGAAAATCAATGCTGTGTCCACCAGGGACAGAATGTCATGAAGGTTTTTTCACTCTGTGGTATAATGGAGGGCTGGAGCCTTTTACTGCAGGAGTCACCTTGTCTAATGGAGGGAGGGATAGACGGATGGTAGGGAGAGTAGAAAGGGAAATAATGTAAAAGAGGGAGGGGGGGAATTTAGGGAGGTGACTAATTGGAATGAGTTGGAGACTGAGGACTTTGGGAGTTTAAAAGGAGGAGAGAACAAGGATGGGATGGACCAGGTAAATACCAGTGTTGCAGCTGAAGAGTAGAATAAAAGGAAATAAAGAATGATAGAGGGAAGAGAAAAGAATAGAATGAGAGAAAAAAAAAGGGAACATTCTGACAGACAGCAGGGAGGCAGCAAAAGGCGGTGGCAGTGATGGGAGGATAAACTCGAGAGGGAAAGACAAGAAGAACAGGGAAGAGGAGGAGAAGGTGCTATAAGATGTCAAAAAAGGGAATGGAAGAAATGAATGATCCGTGTACCTGATTCAGTCCTAAGTTTGACAGAAGAGGAGGAATAAAATGATTCACCTTGCAGGTCAAAGCTATCTAGTAAGAAACATTTAAAAAGGGGTGACACAATTTTACCATCCACTTTGATTTATGTGACTTTATGGCTTTGGGAGAAAGTGAAAGGGCCATGTTACATGAGTTACAAAGGTAAAAGAGGGTGTAAGACTGTAGAGTGGGATATAGATGTATCTATGCAATATACTGCAAAGTCTGGAAACTGGAAATATTAAATTTCAACTGTACACGTTGTTCTAGAGGGACAGACTGTGGCTATACTGGGGAGTACACAGGTATGAGTGGGAACTGCCAAAAAAAGAGCTTGAACACAGCAAATCTTAGGTGGATAAGTACAGCTTAAAAACATTAATATAAAAATGCAAGTTCCCATAAGGTCAGAGCTAAGGGGTGATAGTCTAGGAGTTGTTTTCTTCCTGGCACTGAACTTCAAATGGTTGTGAAATACTTGAGTGAGTCTAAGGTGAAAGAGGTAAGGTGGTATGTAACGTTTAGCTTGGATTGAGAAGCGAGAGTGGATTAGATGATCAGAGGCCAACCTGAACTCAAAGGTTTGGAGCTCAGCCATGGGAACTGACACTCGCTTACTTACATGCACACACAAACACACACACACACACACACACACGCACACACACACACATAGTGCAGAGCACAGAGTACAGACACTTTCAGGCCCATTTAACTTAAGAGTAATAATCTCCTGTGGACTTTGGCGGCCACATTGAACTTACATCACACTCGGGAGAGGAAACTAAGCAGAGGAGCGCATTTGCCTGTAGCCTAACTTTGAGTTACTGATCTATGCCGAGATACATATTAATCAAATCACAGATTGCCCATTGAAAAAGTATGAAATGCGCATAACTTAGATTTTAATTCAAGGATGCGCAGGTTCCCAGGTTGAGATGACAGATTCATATTTGGCCTGTTATATAGAGCTACTGAAAAGAAATTCAAACACTCGTAATTCTCTTTACTTTCCAAGCCTCGCTAACTCGTGATTTTACTCGTGGGTTCAATACTTTTTATGAATATAACAGCCCACATCTATACATAGCTTTGATGTACAAAACTCTTGTGTGAAAAGGACGGCTAAACCGATACTTAGAGGTACCTGAAACTTATATCACTGCAAAAGTGAGTTTTAAAGGTTTGATTAGCTGCACTTGTAACTAATCTAATCAAACAGCGTGTTTATGGTTAAGAAAATAATCGTACCAGTAAGGTTCATTTAGTAGCTGTTTTAGGGCTTTTGATAATGTTTTCATCAGTAATTGTCCTATTAATGTTCATCTTGTCTGAGTTGACTTAAAACAGAGCCTCAAATTTCATTCTCAAAATTTCAACAGCAGTGGAGAAAATAAATCTCACTTCAAGGTCCATTTAGCAGCTGTTGTGGGGCTTTAGAGCCCATAATATGCCCATCATCAGAAGAATAAAATGAAATAACTGAACCAAATGCTGATCTGTTTTCACTTATCTTCATTAGCAGTAGTTCAGAGGATATATGTGACAGAGACAACTGGCAAGCAATCAAATATGATCCACCTTTGCATCAGTGAAGCAATTATAGTTCATTACATCTAAGCTAAAATCTGTTTTCGATACATTTCCATCCTTCTCATTCACCCAATTTACCTGCACTCTTTACACAACTGGAATATGCTGAGAAAAAAAATATGGTTATTTATATTTAATTCTTTCCATCTCATTAACCCCAGGAATACAGTTTTCCTTTCTTCTGTCAGTCAGCATCTGTAGTGAAATAAGACTCGGGAAAGGATGGGTTTTTAGCTTTTCATATCTTGTAGTTATTATGTGCTGCTATGTGTTTCCGTCTCTTCCTCGCTTCGTCTCCTCTGTCATGTCAGACGTGTGATGAAACACGACAGCAAACTTCTATTTGCACAGAGAAGATTTGTTGGCCTAATCTAATGATTTCCAGAGCAACATCAGCTTTCATTGCCGCTTGTTTTTCATAACGCTGAGCTGTCCTGTGGAACTAAATTTCTATTCTATTCTACTCTTTTCCAAACCCACTCTTGTTTCGGACATCCCCACAAGTGCCTGTCTGGTAGTTTAGAAGCAGTATTGATCAGCCATTATTGATGAGAAGTATGGACTGGTCAGTCTATTGATCTCACTATTGGTGATTAGGAGATTGTGAATATTTGACAGGGGGATATCGAGCATTTAAAGAGGACAAAACCTTTGTGGACGGGAAGAGTGGCAAGGGAGATTAGCAGATGTAACGGAGAATAAGGAAAGTAGGAATCTGGGAACAGGGAACAAAAAGAAGGATGGAAGGAGGTTGAGGAAGAGCAGGGCAGTGGAGAAAGAGGCAGGAGGAGGTGTAGGGATGATGACAGGCAAATCCTGCGGAACCAGGATGCTGTTTAAAACACACACACACACACACACACACACACACACACACACACACACACTGCAATCATTTGCATTGCATTTCTCAATTTAAAATGGCAAAGAAATCGGAGATTTCAATCCAAGGTAAATACTATCATTTAAAGAGTCAGAGAAATCTACATACACAAGGGACGAAAAGGATGAAAACCAATATTGAATGGTTGTCCCCGTGGACCCTTATTTGGCAATCTTTCGAAAACAGACTTGATTATGTAGTGAAACTGCCCACTTCCAAAAAGCAGCAAATGCAGTGTGTCGATGCATCACCAAATGCAAGTTTTAACTCTAGGTGAAGAAGAACACTGTCCTGTGGTTCGACCGGTAAAAATTGAATTTCTTTTTTGAGATATTTAAGCTGCATCCTCAAGGCTAATGTCGAGGGACCATCTGGCTTATTATCAGAGCAAAATTCCCTGAAGGAATGGGAGGGCATTAGCACATGTGGCGTGGATGACTTGCACATCTGTGCTGAATGATATACGCGGGTTTTAGAGAAGCAAAAGCGGCCATCCACACAACATAATTCACAGAAAAGCCATTGCTTATTTCAGCAAGACAATGCCAAAGTCAGAGTGCACAGGTGGCCTGTCTACAATCCTGAGCGGTCATGTTTTGAAACATCTGAAATGTTACATTCTGAAAAAAAAATGAAAAAGGAGGAAGCGGAGCAGCTAAAATCCTATAAGCATGAAGCAACTGGTCGTGCCAGTTCTCAGAGAGTTAAAGAAGCTGATGCAACACCACAGACTCATTCATTATTTTACATTACACACAAAAGTTTTACAAAGAAATCCAGTTATGCAGCTTATTGGATTGGACTTGAGATCAGCTGACGCTAGCATATACACAAGTAATCTATTTTATAGTCTATACCATCCTCTTCTTTATTAAAGTTTTATGTTGTTCACACTTAATGGAGTAAAATTTATGAGCACAGGATACTTAAATGGTCAAATTCTAAATGTGGTGCTTTTCTTCGTGACTATGTAAGACTGCCTGATTGAGAAGTGGAGTTTAGTAAAGTATTAAGAGAATCTGCAAAAGTATTTATAAACATTTTCATAAAGAAATAATTAAAAATATGCTCATTATCAAAAAAAGCTAGAAAAGCTACAGATGCAATAATACAGCACATGTATGTAATATGCAGTGGAGCGGAGAAGAAAAGAATGAGAAGTAATTGTGCTTACAGGTTCTTGACACCGGTGATTCCTCTGAAAGCCTTCCTCGGAACCGCCTGAATCTGGTTTTCACTGAGGTCTCTGGAGAGAGGAAAGAGAAAGACAAGTGGAGGAGAGAGACAGACAGGGAGAAAGGGAAAAAGAGAGAGAGAGAGAGGGTGACAGAAGAAGTGGCATTAGTTGAGGTATACACAGCACTTAGAGATATATGGAGTCAAATGATAAACAAAGTCACAAGCATTTGATCTATGCCACACACACACACACACACACACACACACACACACACACACACACACACACACACACAGCCAATTACAGAACAAAGGCGCAGAAGGAGAAAGAGATGGAGAGAGGGAGAGAAAGAGAAAGGATGATATGACATTTATGATCAGTGGAACAATTTGGTCCAAAGAGCTTCAAAGACAAAAGGAACTATAAGAAATATGGCTGGCATGAGTCCATCTGCTGCCTTGAAGTCCGCGTACGCGTGCACGTGTGTGTGTGCATATGTGTGTGTGTGATTAATGGAGAGGCAGTGGCAAGGAAAGAATGAGAAAATAGGAAGAGAGAATCAGAGTAAACGACCCGTGCGTGTACATGCACGTGTGTGCGTGTGTGTGTGTGTGTGTGTGTGTGTGTGTGTGTCTGTGTCACATGTTTTTAATGTAAGTTTTTTTTTCTCTCGTTCTTTTTCTTTACTAGAGCCCTCCAACAGTGCCTCATTGCTCTGGCATCAAAATGAAGCAATCATATCTTTTCTGAGAAACAGAAGAACACACACACATTTTATTACCATCATTAAGCGATTTATTTATTTCTCTTTTCCTCGTTCTCTCAACACACAGCGAACATGGGATTACATACAACAGCCTCGTCAATTCTCATTTTCTTACCCTATTGAATAGAGCCAAATGATTTTTGACATGACTCAAAGGCCTTAAATCTATTAGCTTTGTTTGTGTGGATGAAGGCCTGGCAGGTAATCAGGATCCAGAAAGCACAGTGTAATTAGAGGGCGAAAAAGAAAGGTATGAAATATCACGCGGCTGATCGCATTATATTGCTGCGAGTCAGGAGGATATGATTAAACAATCGTATACCACACAAAGTCAATCAGCACATTAATACATGGCCATGAATATTAGTCAGCATTCACTTAGAAAACACAATCACAACAAAGCAGCACAAAAGAGCAGCGCACCTCTGGACTTTTATATTTGATTCAGACACAAACGCATGCACACAGGTAAGTACTCAACAGAAAACTGGCCGGGTCCTTTGGAATGTGACAACCACATTCATAATGTTTTCTTGTCACACAATTAAGGAACACTGCTTATCACTTATTCACACAGACAATAACACGTGTGCCCACACACACACACACACACACACACCTTGGAAGAAAAACGCCAGGCTCATATACATGCTGTATATCCTTAAGCCACCTAATTTACACTCACACTTGCATTCATGTAGCCTACACAGGAAGAAAATTGGCGGTGCATTATTCCAGAGTCAATCAACTTTTATTAGTGCTGTGAATGTTAATTGGCAAGCCGTGCTCAGAAAACAGAAAACTCATTTCCTCAAACTAACAAGGTTTCATCGTTTTGGATGTTTCCCTTTCAGCCTTGTGTTTTCTGGCTCATTCCTTTTGTTTGACAAGAGATGAGTGTTCCCTGTTTTGTCTCTGCGGGCCTTGATGGGAAAAGTATGTGCCTGACATTGTGTAGTCTTTAGGCAAAGAAAATGTGTGCTTTTATGTGCAATTTTGCTCAGCACTTGTGGTAACGAAGAGCAGAGGGTGGGGGGCACATTTGACAGACAGGAATGGTATTATGATATTTTAATGTGCAGCACAGCCGGAAAATATTCCTTGTGTTTACACTTCTTGTTTTGAAGGTTTTGACACTTTTTGGGTATAGCCATGTTTTTTTTGTTTGTTTGTTTGTTTGTTTTTTTACTTAAAGCAGTTTTTCTTCTTTTCTTGTCTTCGCCCGCACTGACACAGATAGAGCAAATAGGAAACAGAAAGCAAAGCTGTTATCAGTCTTGCTTTCTATTGCACATTCCCATTCTCGATCATTCTCTAGCATCTACCATTCTCTCCATCTGCCTACCTATCTAACAAGATCCATAAATCTATCTCGTTTATCTCTATAATTTGCATCTCTTTCATACTGCCCTGCCCTCTCTGGACTGCTGACAAGCAGAGAAGAATAAAAATAAAAATAAAAATGAATAAGAAGTTAAAGGAGGAAAAGGCATTAAAAAGTCATATATCAAATGAGTTCCGTGGTTAATAATCTTTTATCGTTTTGTTTACCCACCATGATATTTATTTGTTATTTCTTCTAACAGAAGGAAAACCATCCAAGTCAAATAAAAGCTATTATGAGACTGTGTGTCTCTCTGTCGGCCTTTATGACTGCAGCTGAGTGACTGACACCAGCTCCAGCAGTCCACAGTTTAGGCCTAAATAATAAAACTCATATGTCACAAGACTTTGAATGAGGTTTTCATCATATGGGTAATTTCTGGTTATCTGTTTGTGAAAATTGTTTTAGGGTTGGCTTTTTTGCAGCCGAGCTGCACCCAGCAGCATCACTGCTTTGGTGACATTTTCGGAGGTGGAAACTACAGATGCACACCTCATCGGTATTATGATTGAGAGAAGAAAAATATGACGTTATGTTAGCAAGTACATCAGGATTCAGTGTGTGTTGTGCAAATGGGACAATAGGTTTAATGGGTTTTGCTCAAAAACATTAAGAGAACACTTAAATCACACATCAGATCTTGATGAATTAAATGTGCAAGTTGACACATACATTGTGTAGCTTGCTGACATAACAATGACCTAACAACAGTGAGTGAAAACCATCCAGCCTTTGAGGGCTACATTCAAAACCACACTAAAAGTTAAAGTTGAATATTGAAATCACAGGCTGATCCAACTTGTGCCATAATAACGCTCAGTAGTGTGTTTGGCCCTCACATGCTGCTATGCACTCCTAACAACATCTTGGTATGCGCCTGATGAGATAGTGGATGGTGTCTTGGGGACGTCCTCCCAGACCTAGATCAGAGCATCACTGAGCTACTGGACAGCCTGTAGCACATTTGACAGAGTCAGATGCACTGATACAGCCCAGAGGTTTCAATTCAATTCAGGTCTGGGGAACATGAGGGCTAGTCAGTAGCATCAATGGCTTCATATTCCAGGAACTGCCTAGAAACTCCACAGTGAAAAATATCTTGAACACTGAACACAAAAGGAAGCAATTCAACAACAATCATCAGATTGGGGTTGTTATGTTTCTAAAGCAGGATCACAGCAGAGAAATTCAACACTAGGGACAAAATATCCACCAGACAGATAAATATGAATATTTCTATTAAAACATGCACACACGCTAAATGGACATCCCCTGCAAAGTTGACCGACCACTTTCTACGTATTATTCCTTGTGTGGCGGAAAACAAGAGTAAAGCAAACGAGAGTTAAAGCTGCAGTGAAGAAGAAAATCGCAGAACTAATTACTGAACTGACACATTTCTAAAATTGAATAATGATAAAACACATGCACATAAACGCAGACCCACACATCCACCACAATTCAGTGAATAAACAAAATTTCTGCTTTTGCTTTTTTTAATGGCGTTTTGTATTTGTCAGTTGCGCAGATATTGTGATGATCATAAATGATCCTCTTGCAGAGTGTTTCAGAACTGCAGAACTGTGATACCATCATTAACTTGGGTAATGTATCATGATAGTAGCATATTGTATGCTACTCTGATATTCTCAAAACATGTTTCTGCCTCAGCTCCACCTATTTCAGACTATTAAGAAGAGCAAAAAAAAAAAAAAAAGTCATATAGCTTAACTAAACTAACTCATGCAAAATCATTCAAACTTAAAATTGAGAATTCATGTAGGATCCCAATTACTCATAGGAAGACACCTAATTAAAAATAGAATTTTAAGATCTTCATTAATGAAGCTGTTGTCTCTTTCTGCCATTTTGCACAGCTTTTCTATCTACTGACAGTTATTAAAAGATTACCCGTCATGCTATAATAATGCATTCTTAAAATCTGAACACATCCAAGAGCCAGAACTGTGCGTCCTCTCATCGCTGTGTAAGTCATGCAGTACCTGCCCAACAGAAGATTGGCCTATGATCCTTCAAAAGGTCACTCACTGACTGATTAGCTACAAAGGCACAAACTCAGAAACCTGCACCGTACACTGGCCTCATTTGGATAATGGGAGGGTTTGTACACCAGTGTCCAACATTTAAATGATTAGATTTAGCTGGTTTTTTTTTTTTTTTTTTGGTCCTCCTCCAATACCACAGCATTTGAGGGAGGGAGAGATTAATCTCGTAAGAATTCTATTAAAGAGACGGATGACTGTTTGAATTATGCATCAGTTCCATTAAAATGACAAATTCTGTAAATTATATCAGTGATACTGATTATGAAAACAACTGCATATTTTTTGAGGCATTTCAAGAACCGGATGGAGACAAGACAAACAATACAAAGTTCACAAAAGTTCGCGTGTGCTAACTTTAGTATGCAGATGGGTGCAGATACTGAGGATGTGTGGCCAAGAAGAGAATGGACTACAAAAAGAACAAAAAACAGCGGCAGAAGAAACATACTCCATTATCCATTCCATGTTTGCTATGGCTGTCACTGTATAATTGATAGAATTTTGACCAAATGTTTCCAGACCTCCTTCCTTTCACCACAAAGTGCCCCCCCACCCCCCCTTCCCCCATCCCCCACCCTACCCCCACTCTTGGTTAGCATTTCCCATCCAAGACTCCTCTCTGGGCATGGTGACTCTCTGTGGCCCCTCAAAGTATGGAGGGATTGAGAATGACACCAAGATCCTCCTGAGGGGTGTGTGTGTGTGTGTGTGTGTGTGTGTGTGTGTGTGTGTGTGTGTGTGTGTGTGTGTGCGTGCGTGCGTGCGTGCGTGCGTGCGTGCTCCAAGCTATCACCTCCTCCATATTAAGTTCCATTATTCATGTGAGAAGAAACACTCGCCAGATCAGCCTTTGCCACTTTGGATATTACTCTTAACCCTTTGATGCACACAGAAACGCACACACAACTGGCTGTACTACTGGCATTAACTCTTTAGATGAACAACAGTGATACATTCAGATATGAGACCAGAAAAGTACACACATGTATTTGCCTTCTTTTGTTCACGACACAAAAAACAAAAGCACTTTTTCTTCTGAGCTATCTCCCCTGCGTTGTTCTGTATAATAGAAGACACCAGATATTAGATGGATCCACCCTCAGGCTCGTCCAGATATGAGCCAGGGCCACTCAGCCATGAACTATTAACCTATAACATGGGAGTGGAAGCAGTCTGGTTTGACTTCATGTGGCTTTGTGTCAGGTGGCATCACAGGAGGTCTTAGTTAGACAGAGATGACAAGGAGGGTAGCAAAGGTGCGTGTCTGTGTGTCAAGTAGAATTTGTGAGCCCGTGTGAAAGATACAGCAGGCAAGTGGATCGGCAGCAATGTATATGCATCTGTGTGTGTCTTTTAATAAAAGAAGACTGACTGTAGTGTAAAAAAGAAAGAGGACTGACCCTTGGCTTGGCTCCAGGAGGAGGATGAAAAAGAGGTAGGGGAAGAGTAGGCAGAAAATTGAGGGCAAGGAAGAAAAGAAGTGAGTAGAAAGACAGAGGTGGCACAATTTATTTTTTGAAACCTGAGACCTCCAATGGTTAGTGCAAGCATCTTACTTCTCTTCTCCCTTTGCCTCTTCCTCTTCTCTCACTTTCTTTTTCACTTCTTCCTGCTATATCACTTTCTCTCTCTCTCTCTCTGTCTCTTTTTCTCTCCCTTGGGGGCTGTAACTGCATTTAATATTGTTCCATAAAGAGAGTAATAAATATCGACTGCTGGCTAGCTCATATTCCCCTTGTTTTTTAAGGCACTCTACTGTAGAGTAAGACCAAAGTCATGCAGCAGGTATTGCAGTGCTCACTCTTTTTACTGCACATGTGATTTAATATCTTATGGCATCTGTAAACATTCGAATTACTAAGGTGTCCTTTATACCATTTAAATTACTGTTCAGAGCTCCATTTAAGTTGCAATTCATATATTCTAAGGTTTCAATGCCTTAGATCATGTTATAATGTTAAATGGTCAATATTTTTCTTTACTTTATGTCACACTGTGTATGATGCTGTAATGCGGCATTGGTGTGGATGTAGCGTCAGCCTGTCTATAGGATACTCTTGCTGTTAATGTATTGGTTGAGGTTAAAAGCAACTTCTTTTTGCAACAGTCATGTATGCTGGGAAAATGTGTTGGCTATAAATGCTGCATATTGGCACTGTCACAGACATATATCTGTGTGCATTCAAAACTGGACTAAAGCCCGTGGTTATAATGGGAACCTTCCCATTATAACCACGGTCTTCAAGTCTTGGCTGCCAAGTGGCTTTAGTTGAATGATTTTGACTTGCAGCAACAAACAGGGGGGATATATTATCCAACATCCTGGCAGTGTGTTGCAGACAGCAGGACTGCAGTATGGGAATGCATGGTGGAGTTCTCTTTTTATCATTTCTGAAAGTCCTAAAATAAACCAAAATGAATTTTCTCATTGTCAAGCTGTGTCATTCATTTGGGATGGAAAACAATTATAGTGAATGAAATTAAGTGCTCTGCTTTCATTTTTTTTTTTCTATCAAGTTTGCTAGTTCTTGCTTAGCTTTTCCTATTCATTTTCCTTTTCTCTCTTTCTCCGTCTTCAGCGAACTGACTACGCACTTTAGACTGATATGACAGTTGTATTGCTTGTCTTGTCTAGCTCTTGGCGAGAAATATATTAACCATATTTTCCAAAATGCAGAACTATCCATCGTGTGCATTTCTTCTAGATAGCAAGTGTTCCCTGAAAGCTTTGTATTTGCATAATAGAATAAATGTCAGTTTTAGGCAACTGGGAAATGTTGCTGCAAAGATAAATAAAACTACTTCCCATCAGACACATATGACCGTAAAATCTGTCCTCGGTTCTCTTGCATTCTATAAATGGAGAACACTAAATTTTTTTTTTTTTTCAGGCCATACCTGTCTCCTTTTTGTCTTTCTCTTTCCATTCTTTGTAATTCTTCATCAGTCTTTTGACTCGGTGCCCTTGCTATGGCGTCCCATGCCTCCTCCCCTATCCAACTTGCCCCCCCCCCCCCCCCCCCCCCCCCCCCCCCCCGCTCCACTCCCAGTGATTTAATTAAGTGGGCCCTTTATGAATAAAAATATTGCCCCCCTCTATTGATCATGGCGGATGGGAGGCTGACAGGCTGGCTGTAATGGGACAGGACAGCCACTCTTCTTACTCGCTCTATTACATGGACCTAAGCAAGTATGTGTGTGTGTGTATGCGTGCGTGCATGCGTATGTGTGCATATGGACAGGTGAGTGAGTGACACTGAGTATAATTATGAGTGTGTGTGTGTGTGTAGACTGTTAAGCGTCTGAGTGCTTGTGTGTTCATGGGCACATTTGTAGGAGAACCAGCCTTTGGGGAGCTGTAGCATCTAAATCAAACTAAGCGTTCTCAAAAGCTCTCAGGGGCCCTTGCAAATCCTTCGTTAGAGACACACACCTACATAGACACACACGCATGCACGCATTCCTCAAACGCCTCCTTTGATACATACACTGCATCAGCATTATAAATGGACATTGTCTGCACTTTTCGTTTCTCTCACTCTCTCCCCTCTGTTCTTTCCCTTCCTCTATCCATCGCTCTCCGTACGGCTGTAAGTATCTATTATGTTTTGTCGATACTGTAATTAAATTGGACAGCTTAATGCAATTCTCTGTGATCCAGAGGCCTTTATGGATATAAAAGCTTTTCTGGCCCCATGCCCATAAGACGTCCAGCAAATTTAGATGAGTTACTATCGGCGAAAAAAAAAAAAAATAGTTGTAGAGGTTAAGGCAGCAGGCCGCACACATGGTCATTTGTTATTGGCTAATTCACTTTAATGTCCCTGACGCCATTTTGTTTTAATACATTTTCTTATTTGAATTGTCATCCACAGTACTAAGCAATATCACTACTCTGCCTCCTTCTCTTTTTTTCTTCTGAGTTCTTCCTTTTCTTCTTCCTTTAGCTAAGCGATATTGCAGGCTCTTAGGGACATTTATGGAGCTAATAAAAGTTAGAGCAGCAAAGGATCAAGAGAGGACATTAGAATGGATGCAGGCAGGAGAGATAAATGGAGGGAGAAGAGGATGGATTAACGGGCTGGTGAGAAAAGATGGAAACAGACTATAAGTGCAATAAATGAAGGGATGGGGGCTGGATAAATTAAAGAAAGACAGACAGAGCCATGCCGAACTGCTTAAAAAGCAATCTTGACCAAACCGCAATCTGATCACTATCCACCACCAATTTGTATAAAACTAAACCTAAATATGAGCTAAATTGGGGATTTGATAAGATAATTGACAAGAGGTTCTTATTTGAAAACAAAAAAAAAAAAAAATCACTACATATAAGCAAGTAAAACTGTTTTAATAGCATTCAGTTATTTTCATTACTGACAGGACAACAGCTGTTTTAGTTGAGATGATTTCACTCTATCAAGTACTGTTATTCTTGGCTTATTTAGTGCAAAGAGGCTGAGGATTTTTTTATTTATTTATTTTTTTAGTCACAGAGGATTTATAATCCTTAAAATAAAATGAAAATATGATAATTAGAAAAAGTGGGTTTCACCAGAGAGGCAGGGATATTTTATCTACTCACATTAAGCAGTTGCAATTTAATCTACTGTAGATATCAGGGAGTTACACGATTACAATCTTTAAAAAAAAAAAAAACACTATATTGGTAACAGGGAACTAATGCATCATTGACAATAGCTGGGCCCTAAGGAGTCATTGAATGTTGGGGTTCACTGGAGTGTTAATGGGTTAAGTTTTCCATCACAGGGAATAGGATTAACCTGGTCAGGTGTGCTTAACAATGATTAAGAGTAAATTGCAAATTGGATCGAATGATACTATCTTTTTCATTAAGTGTAAAAAAACAGACAAAAAAAAGAGATACTGATCAAATGTACACACAACAGTTAACCCACACTGCTGGCACAATCACACCACAGCAAGAGGGTTCTGAGTTTAATCCACTGGCTGGCTTGTTTGGAGATTTCATGTTCTCCCTGTGTCTGTGTGAGTTCTCCCCAGGTACTCCCACAGTCCAAAAGGCATGCATGGGGTTGAGTTAACTGATGACTCTAAATTGGCCGTGGGTGTGAATGTCAGTGTGAATGGCTGTCTGTCTTTCTGTGTTAGCCCTGCAATAGACTGGTGACCTGACCAGGTTATACCCTGCCTCTCACCCTGGGACCCTGGGATAGGCTCCAGCCCAACTTGACACTGAAATGGATAAGCCAAAGAAAACTGATGTGTGGATGGAACTGACACCTAAGTGGAATAATCACTGTGAATTGCAACGCCATAAACTGGCAGCAAAATAAAAGCTGGCAAAGGACTCCTCATGTTAAAATAAATAAATTAATGAAAAAGCAAAAAAGAATCTGCAGAAATGGATTTTAAGAATAATGGGGGAGGAGTATTAATGTTGAAAATCCTCATTTTCAGAATGGACAAAGTGCCGTGACTAAATGGATTTTGTCTTAGGGAAAATGTTCATCCAACATAAGGCTGTTAGAGAACCCCTTAATCCCAGACCACTGTCAAAAATTTTGAAATTATAAGGTCATCCTAGCTTATCTTCAAGGTATATCAAGTATTAAAATAATAGGATAAATGGTTAAACTCCTTATTGCATCTATTAAATGGCTGGGAGAAAGTAAACTATCAAACATATTTATGGTTACTAGTGGAACAGAATGGGACAAAGAATAAGGATGAACCTGAAATCTCTGATGGACTCTTTACTGAATGGCTAAATCAGTCACATGAAGAGACAGATAGACATGCTTTGAAGAAGATGGTTTGTTAGGTAGACTAAAAGGAAGAAGAAACCACAAAAAGAGAAGAGACAAGTGTTGACAGGAAGCAACTTGAAGCAACCAGACGAGGGGGGTGTAAAACTGGCAGGTGATGGAAGAAAAACAGGTGAAAGGTGGCAAAAAAAAAGGTGAAGGATGAAGGCAACAGTGAAGGGTGGAATCAACATCAAGGAGAGCAGAGAAGTCCAGAAATAGGTGAGAGGTGGGAGAAAGTATGGAAGGAAGAAAGTATGGAAGGAAGAAAGGAGAGAGAAAGAGGTGTGAATAACTAAGCTGACTGTGTCATTTTGCCTTTATAAGCATCTTGGGAGCACCCCAGCACCCATAAATAATACACAGAAAATTAGCAGATTGGATAGAAGAAGGGTTAGGGTTGCTGAATGCTGAAAAGGTGTGTGAGTATACTGTGTGGGAATGCATGCACATACACTACTGTGTATATGCAGCGTGGAAGTGTCTCGATGTTAAACACTGCGTTCTGCATCTTCAGTGCAGCCTCATACAATGTATGTCTTGAAGGTTTTCTGCATTCATGCTTTGTGTATGTTGCCTGTGTATATGTAAGGCATTTCTCTGGGCTCTGATCTGTCTCTCAGCAGGTCAGCGTTGTCAAGGTTACTGCAGGCCATTTTGCCAGTGGGCCAATTAACTTTGAGCACAGGAACAGAACAAAACAGTGCAGTGTCTCAGTGGTGCTGAAGTTAGGACAAGAAAGTGTACATATGTCTATGGTGTTTTGGTTTGTTTTGTTTTGTCTAAGTGTTTAGTATTAAAAGAAACCAACAAGCAGAGCGAGGTGAGTGAGGCAAAATTAGATTGTATATGTGTATGAAAGCAAGAAAGCAAGAGAAATTAATTACAATACGCTATTGCTGTTGTCTCTGTGTTTGGCAAACAGCTGCAGAGTTCTTTATTATGGCAAGAAAAAGAGTGTGAGTCTGTGACCCGAGCACCGCAAGATGAAGCGAGTCCTGTGTGCGATGACAATGACATAATGCGATTCCCTGTAAAGGCTGACACAGTTCCTGTGTGTGAAGCAAGTTAATGCCAAAATCTTATTAAATTATATTACAATGTCAGAAAAATTATACAAAAATTGGCAAGTGTCAAATATGTAATTACTGTTTGGCAGTCTCTGTGAATCCTCTTTGCCTTATTGTGGTGGCAATAAGACCCCCTGCTTGGGTCTCCCAAGGCAAGTTGGTCCTGACTGAGGCGCCAGACAAAGAGCGATTCAGACGACCCTTAACGGAGAAAAATCAAGGGAACAGTTTATCCTGCCCAAGATCGGGTTACCGGGGCCTCAGCGTAGAGCCAGGCCCGGGGAGGGTGATCGAGGGAGAGCCATGTTTTTAGCCAATGGGGCCTAGCCGGGTGCAGCCCAAGAGGAGATATGGGCTTGTACTCCTATAGGCCCACCACCTGCAGGAGGCGCCATAGAGGTTGGGTGCAGTGTGTCGGTTGTCAGCCAAGACCAGCAAAGAGGCCCTAATTTACCCATCTCCAGCTATCGAGGCTGGTGACTAGGGCATGGAATGTCACCTCTCTGGTTTGGAAGGAGCCTTGGGTAGTGCATGATAGATATAGTCAGGCTCACCTCAAAGCACTGCCCAGGTTCTGGAACCAGTCTCTTGGAGAGGAATTGGACTCTCTTCTAGTCTGGAGTTAGCCTTGGTGAAAGACGGTAGACTGGGGTGGGCATCCTTGTATCCCATTGGTTTGCTGCCTGTATGTTGGAGCTTTTACTGGTGGATGAGAGGGTTGTTTCCCTGTGGCTTCAGGCTAGGGAACAGGTCCTGACTGTTGTTTGTGCTTATGCGAGTTCAGAGTACTCAGCCTTCTTGGAGATGCTGGGCAGGGTGCTCCATCTGGTGACTCTGTTATACTACTGGGAAACCTCAACGCTCACATGGGCAATGACAGTGAAACCTATAGGGGCGTGATTGGGAGGAACGGTCTGCTTGATCAGAACTCAAGTGATGTTCTGTTATTGGACTTCTGTGCAAATCACAGCTTGTCCATAACAAACACCATGCTCGAACATAAGGATGTCCATAAGTGCACGTAGCACTAGGAAACCATAGGTTGAAGATCGATGATCGATTTTATAATCATATCATCCAATATGCAGCCATATGTTTTGGGCTCTCAGGTGAAGAGAGGGTCTGAGCAATCCACTGATCACCACCTGGTGGTAAGTTGGATCCGGTGACAAGGGAGGATGCTGGACAGACCTGGCACACCTAAACATACAGTGAGGGTGCACTGGGAATGCCTGGCAGAGCGCCCAGTCCATGAGATCTCCAAATCCCACCTTCGGCAGACCTCAAACAGCATTCTGAGGGAAAATGAGGACATTCAGTCCAAACAGATCATGTTCCACACCTCCACTGTTGAGGCCGCCACACAGAGCTGCAGCTGCAAGGTGGCTGGTACCTGTCATGGTAGTTATCCCCAAACCGGATGGTGGACACCAGAGGTGAAGGGAGCCATCAAGCTGTAGAAGAAGTTCTATCATGTTAGGCTGTGGGACTTCAGAGGGAGCTGACGGGTACTGGCAGGCCAAGTGGAACACAGCTTGGGCAGTGGCTGAAGGAAAAACTCAGGTGTGGGAGGAGTTCGATGAGGCCATAGAAAAAGACTTCTGGACTGCCTCAAAGTGACTCTGGCAAACCGTCACATGACTATAGTGCAGGTGGGACACTGCTGACTTTAATGGAAGATATAGTCAGGCAGTTGAAGGAATACTTCCAGGTGGTGCCCGGTTACCTGGTCCCAGATAAGCAAAAGATAATGGAAGGATGGATGTTTGGCATTTTTTTTTTTCTGCTGGTATTACATTTGATACAGTAGTTGTAATCTATATATAAAATATCATGAGACTTCACCGTTACGTGAACATTATACATAGACTGCAATTTTTAAAAGTGGACACAAAAGAAACTTGCAGTGATTAGAGACCATAGATTTTTAATGGAATTTAATGTCTTGTAGCAATGACAACTGAAATAACTGTTAGTGACACAGTGCGAGCAAAGGATAGCATTGATTGACGTATCGACTATTGACTGTCAGCTTCAAATGTGTGACAAGAAAATTGTTTCATACATTTTTTTTAATTATTCCAAAAGGTTACGTCCCATTGTTTTGCAAATTTGGTAATACTAAATATGTCAAAGGCCACATTTTAGCACAGAGGAGTCGTACTTCAGTCTACATAATCCTACTAGTGTTTGTCAACAGTTTACACAGGCCCAGTGATAATCATAAATATTTGCTAATATGTTACAGTTTGTGCTGCAAACATGGATGTCCTAATGGCACTCAGTTGGATTAGTATTAATACAGAAAAATATCAACATGTTTCAGAGAGGTCACTTTAGATTAGAATTTTTCTGATTCTTCTTCTTCTTTTTTTTTTTTTTGGTATTTTGTAACATGGCACTGGACAAATGCAACAAAAAGAAAGAGAGGCTTTTACAATTCTTGTATCTGTCTGAGTGTACTTGGTGAAATAAATTGATTGTGATGGCAAACAGAGCAGACTGTCATCCTCCCTTCCCATGCAGTGGTAGGCTAATTCCTCTGACAGACTGTCTTCCACAATGGCTACTGGCTGCTGTCTTCTTAGCCTGAGGGCCTGTCTGGTGAGTGTGTGCGTGCGCTATGTGTGCTGTGTGTGTATGGTGTGTGTATGGTGTGTGTGTGTGTGTGTGTGTGTGTGTGTGTGTTTGAGAGAAAGGGAGAGATACATAAAAATAGAAATTGGGGAGATGGAAAAAAGGAAAGAAATAAAAGACACAACTAGGGGAAAGAAAGCACTTTTGTGTACCTATGTGTGTCTGTGAGAGTGTGTGTTTGGTTGCTATGCTGTCTCTAGGCCCTAATCTCTTTAGTAAGCCCCATGATCCAGTTAGAAACAGCAAGTGGCTAATGTCAGGGCTAACTGGAAGAGAGGGATGTGGATGCTTGTGTGTTTACAGAAGTTTGTGTGTGTCCCTTCGACTGTATCCTTATCCTTGTTAAGACTATCTACCTGAAAACTGAAACATTTGTGCAACGGTTGAACAAATGTTTTTCTGTCTCCAAGCATATCTACTTGTATGTGGTTGTATTATTTCCTGAGTGTGTATGGTTTATGTGTGTGCCTTGCAGGGTGTGTCTAAAAAGCAGCAGTGCCCATTAAGGCTGAGAGATTAGATTGAGTGGATCCAGATTCTGCGCTATTGTTCCTCTTCAGCAGGCTTTCGCTGTGGACTAGTGAAAAAAAAAAGGAAGAGAACAGGTGCAGGAAATGGATTTTAGTTAATTTGACTGCTCAGCTCAATATTGTAAAAGACAAGAAAAAAGTAAATTGTGTTTCTGGTCACTGGTGAGAAATTATAATATGTAACAGGTATTCTCAGTATTTAAAATGTAGAAAAATATGGTTTTAAGCTACAAAATCTGCTGCTCCTTTTAATATATCAAAGATTTATATGTCACAGTTTAACTCTCATGATTATCAAACCCAAGCTTAAAAGGTTTCCTGTAAAAAAACAAACAAAAAACCCCACAAAGATACCTAGAATATAGTTGACATTTTTTGAGGTTCTGGTTCCTAAAAAAGAAAAAGGATAAACGACAAAGGATAATCCAAATAACATGGCAAAAAAGACGTGTTAGATATTAGTAGAATACAAATATTTTTTCCACTTTACACATAGCATTTAATTTATTGCAGGCTGATATGTTTCCTAGGCTGTGCATTAGCTTGTAAGCGATGGTATTCCATACACGAGGCATTCTCCGCAACATGAAGAATAATATAAATGTGCTTGAAATATTGTGGCATCATTAAAATGAACGTGGAGATCACTGGTTTTGCCACAGAGGGTAAAACTACAGCTAACTCACCTTCTGCCACAAAAACCAATAAGACGCCGACACTTCGAAAATGATGAACACGCATGCATGCATAAATATAACAAATCTTTTTATTTTTTTTTCTCAATTTCAGCTTGTCTGTCTTTACACCTGTTTCACATCTGTCTCTTTGGCTCCAATCAGTCACTGTACAAGAAAAAAAAAAAGACCTGTCCTTCTAAAATTGCATTATGCCAATCATTCATTCCAGAAAATTCTGCTCTAAAAACATCTCATATAACAGCATGCCGCGAATGTAGTCCACCTCAAACACTGGGATATGAAAATCATTCATGTCCGGGGGGAATATATAGAGGAGAATAAAGGATGGATGCAGACAGACAGAAATTGAACCAAATTCTGCCCTCCCACCCAATCTCACACCAACACAAATCACTGGCCCTGCTGCTAATTCACAAGGGGATATGGTGCACAGCGCAGGCCTTGGCATATGGCATAGGGTGTGCGTGTATCTGTGCAGAAGTGTGTGTTAGCATACTGGGAGACGAGAGTGCGGGAAAGAGAGAAAGAGAGGGAGAGAGAAGGAAAAGATGATTTAGGAGTAATGAGAGCTGGTAAAATCATGGTGCCCAGCGGCATTATGGGACTAAATCTAATCTGCTAATGGAGAGGGGAGGCGTGGGTGGGGTGGGAGGGTGATGGAGGGGGAAGGAAGGGAAAAAGTAGGAGGGGAAGATGATGAAGAAGTAAAAGGACAGCGAATTCAGAGGTGAAGGTAGCAGAGAGAGGAATGGATAGAGGGCAGGAAGGACAATAAAGAACAAAGGGACAGAGAGGAATAAATATGAGTGCAAGGAAAAGAGAGCATTAGGAGGAATGTCAAGTAGGAGGGGGTGGTCTAAGTAGAGTAACATGAGTGATGAAAAAAAGGAAACAGGGAAGGAAATGAAATCAATAACCAAAGGACATTAACAAAAAGCAAAGTTAAAGAAACCAAGGTGAAAGAATGTAGATGATTAGCATCACAGAAAAAAGGGATAGAGTTAGATAGGAGAAGAATAAGATGAAAATCTATAAGTAAAGAAATGCAAATCTAAAAGGAAGTACACAAAATGAAACGAGAGTCAAGAGAAAGCAAAAACAGGAGGGTGATTATTTTAAAAAAGAGTCAAGAACATAGTGAAATGATGGGAAGTGTGACGGTTGTGTTAAGCATTAGAGAAATAACCTGGGGGGAGGCATTAGGAGGGCAGGACCCAGGAGAGCACAATCAGCACATATCATTACTACATGGTGCACAGAATCATCACTCTCTCTTATACACATGCAGACCGGCAAAGTTTGCACACGCTCCTTACAAGTAATATGTGGAACAACATAAACACACGCACACACACAGGCACACACACACACACACATGCTCTTATAGACTTACACATTCAGCAGAAGGCAGCTATTGAGAGGTAATTGCCTCAGACTGTTAATGCTTTCCAGGATAAAACTACACCAGCCTTTACAAGGCCGTGATAATTTCACAACTTTATGTCTTTACCGCAACAAAACAGGTGACAACCACATTACAACCATCCCAAATATATACAGGATACAGGAAGTGAAACAAGAACTAGATTTATTGTATTCAGTATCTTTAATTTTCTGTGAGCTATTGGGAGTTGCTGCAATTAATAATGTTTTGGGGTTTTTTTTACTTTCTGTAGCCAATGTTGAAGTTATGCAAAACGTGCTTTGATGGGACATTTTTACAAATTATCTTTCCAGTGAAATGTAATGGCTACAGACACACTGCTTAAAAAATGACCTCTTCTCTTTTTCCTAATCGTTTTTCCTTGGACCTGATGGAAAGCACCATGACTTCAAGGGACAATATGAAGGAGAATCCATAAAGGAACAACAGATGTACTCTTTTTTTCTGTGAATGAAATAAAATAATTTAATAATAATAATCCTAAGTGTGCACAACTAGGGATATGCATCATTCAATATAGTACAGCTTCTTTTGTTTGATATTTGATCTGAAGCTGAAATTCACAGTCTGAGATTCCTAAACTGAGTCTGAGACGGTCATCTGCCATTCAGGTCAGCATCTGTGTCTGAATCTGATGGACTGTCACCGAATGTTTCAATAGACTGTTTATGCTCACGCATGAAGTGAAAGACCTGTTGCACCTGCAGCGACCAGCACTGTCAGCACTGACTCAAGCAAACTGCAACCACACTTTTGATCACTGATGGGTTTTTGTGCATGTGTGCTGTGCACGAGTGAGCGATAGTGGTTAAGAAAATGGATGGATGGATGACTAATCCTAAATGCAATACTGCAACACTTATACTGAGGACATAAATGATGCAGTCTGAATCATGGCAAACTCTAAATTCACATTGATCATTTTAATATAACTTATAATCCAAATTTATAGACCTTTTTAAAATAAATGTTCATTGTAAATGCAAGGCATTTTATCACAGCAGCTTAGTGTGTATAGTTTGTGGATTTAACATAACCTGCTGCTGAAGGTACTGTATGAGGGTACATATAGTGTAAGCAGGTTATGCCATCAGATGGAAAATGTACTATTAACTGGCATTTAGAACATCACTTGTCAATTATACTGATCCTTGTTTTCCAATGCCCCACACCCCCACCCCCTCCCAAATGCTTTTTCAAATATAACCCTCCACATTCAGATCTCGTGATGCTGAAACTCCACAACGGAGGATAAATTCATCCCATTCAGGCTGGGTGGGTGGCCTGCTGTGCAGCGAGGAAAGATACGGTCAGCCAGTCAGCTTTTATTCTATTGTACAGTATCATATTGTTTTAAATTGTTTTTTATGAGTCATGTGTATGTGATCATTTCAGTTTATAAATACAATCTGCACTTGGAAATTGAACCTTGGGCCAACTCCTGCATGGGTTTGAAATCCAGACACCCTGTGAAACCTCACCAAAAACCTCAACAATCTGCTATGAGCAACACAAACAGAGCAGAGACGCATGGCAACTCCATTATCTTGATAGTAAACAGGACCCCAGCTCTGCAAATTGCGGTATCTAAGCTACAGCATCAACACACAACAACTACCTAAGGGGTCTAAAACACAACACACACACACACACAGGGTACAGCATTGGTGCATTACTGTAGTATTGTAAAATTGTCCGATAATTCCTTTTCTTAACAGCAATTTACCTCAGAGGAACTTAAACACATAAAATGCAACTTTAACCATTAAATTAACCCCTTCATAGTCACTGGTGATAAGACATAGCTTCCCCAAAAGTGCTTTCAATAAGCCCTCAAGAGTGTAAGAAAACAAGTCCCAACTCCCTATAAATCAAAGTTAGATGACAGCTAGCCATTATGTCGGCCATGATACTGAGCAGCAGCGAGATACGATGTCAAGCTATAACATCTCGTGCTTACCCATTTGATTCACAGGTCAGTAAAAGAAAACACAAATGCAACATTACACTGCAGCTAAAAATTACACCAAATTACACTGAAACTCTGCAGTGGCTCATGTGTTTATGAGGTAATGTACAGTTTGACTGCATGCAACCGTAGCTGTGCTCCCCGACTCATTTAGGTCATAGCTGTGCTGCTGCAATCAAAGGGCCATTACAGTGCTGAATGTTACAGCTGAGGCAAAGCAGATGAGGAAAAAGATACAGTTAAAAGCACATTCATTGAATAAATCAAAACAAAAAAAAATCTGTTTCTCGTGCTCAAATAGACTTGACAAAAACACAGACGCAAAATTAATCTCTTGCTGTACAGTATTTATACAGAAAGGAACTAAATGGGATCCCGTCCAGTGGAGTTCAAATCTCACCCTGCAGGTAGGCTGATTGTATCAAACCAACACGAGAAAACAGGAGGGGTTTCCAGACAGTAGATGGTGCTGTGATGCTTCTCTGTTTGGCCTCTCAGCACAATCAATGCATGCAGATCACTATCACACACTGCTCGCCTGTGAAGATCAGTACCTGCAGATCGCTGGCACTGAGCGACAGGATTCCCTTCTTCTAAGGACTAAATCTTACACGGTCGTCTTGTAAGAATCCCCATTTCCCCCCTTAGTGAACTTCCACACTAACACAGATGCATTTTTAAACTTGCTCACAAGAACACACAATGTGTTTTCATAGTTGAAGTGAGAATGAGTCACAGCAATAAAGATTCTTCTGGCTGCATAAATTAGAAATCATAATAGCGAGAGTAAGTCTACCTTGTGTCTTCACATTTAAAGTTACTGTCATCTGCATTAGATGTTTCGTTAGTTTAGGTACAGGGAAACATATTGAATGTAGCACTGCATAATTTCCCAATTTCCCACTAAATGCCTTCCAAATTTGTCATAGCCAGGCATGAATCAAACTGACAAGCCATTCATTAAGCAGACTGATGAAAGGCAGACTTGGCACAGAGCGGGGAAACAAAGGGAAAAAGGGATGTCTGCCTTTTTCGTTTTCCACACCTGTTGTGTGTCCTCTCACTCTATCCTCTTTTCTTCTTGTCTGTCGGTCCATCTGCATCTGTCCTTCTACAAAGAAGAAAGACAGAGATTGGAGGGATCTGTGAGTCATTATCCTCTGCTCACCTTGTGACATAGAGAAGCTAATAGGCCCCCAAAGGGGAAGGTGGGCATGTGTGTGTGTGTGTGTGCGCATGTGTGTGTGTGTGTGTGTGTGAGTGTGAGAGAGAGAGCGAGAGAAAGGGCTCGAAAATGACAACTTGATACATCTATCGCTAAGGATATTTCTAGTGAATGTTTCAGTGTCAACTCCTTGTTTCTGTGCACATCTAAACATACATGTTCCAACTGTTTGTCCTAGAGTGTCTTTTTTTTTTTTTTTGTATGTGTGCATCTACTGTATACTGTATGTGTGTTTTGTATACACCTGTGTGTGTATTTTAACAGACACTCAAGAGGGTTTTTCAGTGTGTGTATGTGTTTCTCATTTCCTCCTTGTAGAGATTAGAAGCAGAAGAAGAGCAGCATTATCAGGCAGCTGGAAATGAAATCTCAGTAGGGGGACTCTGCCTTTCTTTTCAGCCCTTCTTCCACACCTTCCTCAGGCCCTATTACCAATCTTCCTCCTCTCCCTTTAATCCCTCCTTTGTCTCCTTTTTATATGTCTATTAATTTACCCCTTTCTGTACTGCTCCCTTACCTCCATCTGCTAAAAAAATAGGCACTTACCCCATTTCTTTTTGTATTACACTACTGTGTTATGCTATCTCTTCATGCCTCCATTCATTAATCTTGTCTACCCATCTATTGGCTCAGAGGGGGTCCTCAATATTTCAGCTGCAATCCATCTTCACAGTAACCTGCATATAATGTATAAAATGCAACACAATTAAAGGAGGGGCGTCAAACACGTGGCTCATGGGCTGGAACTGGCCCACCAAAGGGTTCACAGTATTTTGCACCAGGAGGTCTTTCAAGCTGTTAAGCCAGTTAATTTCCAAGTCAGAGGTCTGAATCATGGCCAGTTTTACAGCATTCTTGCAAAAGGCATTACTCATGCCCAGCCATCCCACATCAAAATGAGATGGTTAAGCCAATGGGCTGTGCTGATGTGTTTATTTTATTATGACAGTACAGTTTCTTTGTAATAAAAGTAGACATATTGTTTAAATTGACTTCTCTGCAGACATCTCGGGCTGATCATCATTTGTTTTGTAAGAGGATGGTTCATTTAATGTGAAAACATTTAGCGAGTGTTCTTGACTTATCTGGATGCCGACAAGGGTTTTTTTTTCTTAACAAAGCAAAGAATTCTATGATCATTCATTTCAGCTGTCCTCTGTGCTCTTTCGGGCCTTTTGGCATTGCTGAGCTGAGTTTATTCATTCTTTTAAGAATGCATCAGTTTGTTGATTTGGCCACTCCTAAAGTTTTTGCTATCTCTCCAAGTTTGCTTTTCTTTTTTCAACCTTATGATGGCCTCCTCCACTTTCACCAACATTGCTTTGGTCCTCATATTGAGAATCCTAATGAAAAGATTACCAAATACAAGTTCAAAACTTGGAATCAGCTCTTTCCTCTGCTTAATTTGTCCTGGAATAACAAGGGAACAGGCCTCAGATGGCCAAGAAACTGGTTGCCAGTGCACTGACCAAGTACTTTAGAGCTTCTACAATTAAGGGGAATGGCTGTAAAGCTGGAAGTCTGCAATTTCACAATCACACCTTGAGTGTTTCATTTAAAATCCACTGTGGTGGCATACAGATGCAAACAAAATCAATCATGTCATTGTTCAAATACTTGTAAACCTAACTGTGAAAAGAGTTTGACATCCCTGAGTTTGAGTAATTTATGATATTGTCCACTTTTAAAACACAAAGCAACATACTAATGGGATGTGTTTAAATATGTTTCCATTACATTCTTAATCACTGGTTAAGCAGTGTGTAAATTTTTTTTTTAATTGATTATGTCATTTTTATTTATTTATTTATTTAGGTCATAATTGGTGCCAATGTTAACTCAGCCAGTTTAGTTCTTGATATGTTAGCTGGGACGGGCTCCAGCCCCCCTAGATGGATGGATGGATGGATGGATGGATGGATGGAACTGCTGCTCCTTCTGCATACTTATAATGTGTTACTTTTGTGTACTAGAACGCCTTTAGAAGCACTCTTTACAACATCCAGCCAACTGAAGACAAATTTAATGTCTGTTCTGTTATGCAGCAGCTAACATTGTCAATTTGACATATTTGCATGTCTGTGAATTGCATTATTACTGTAAATTATGTGGACAGATTTTGACCTTCCAAATATCAAAAGTAGAAACTACAACACACTACTTACAAGACAGTAAATTAGAAACAGACAAGTGCATGACAGGCAGAGACTACAGTGAACAATGATCTCAATAACAAAGAGCTCCAGCACAGTGATGGAAACTGTTTAGGATAAGCTGCGTCTGTGTCGGGCCATTTCCCCGCTCCGTTCTTCTCCTCTTTTCTTTTGGCTGTCCAATGTCACCATGACAACAACAAAATAAATGTGGCACAAGTCGCAGCTATATACATAAATACTTCATTATGTTGTCACAAAAAACTTATGAAACAAATAAATGTATCTCTAGCAATCTGTTGGACACCATTGTGGCTGTGGCATGTGGATTGTGTAAAATAAAGTTACAAAAGCAATTTTCACATCAGCCGTGATTACAAAGAAAATGTGGTCTGATTAGCATATGGAATAAAAGAATAATAATAATAAAAAACATTATAGAACAGATGTCTGGGAGTCTTTTAGAACAAAAAGTACTGTTTAAATACACAGTGCAATATATCCAAGGGACTCTCCACTTCCAGGGGAGTATTCATTCCCTTGGATGCTGCATGTATGTGCATCCACTTTAGTTACTGTATTATTGTAGAGTCTACTGGGTACATCCAGGAAGTGAGGAGGTTTATTGTCATATTTTGAGAATTGAGCTATTTAAACTGATCTGTAAAACATCTGCAATTCAAAAGGGAGTGAAATTCCATCACAGCAGGTAAATTATTTTAGCGGTACAGAAGAAATTTGTTAACGGGGAAAAATTGAAAAGTGGCCAAAAACAAGAAAACCATTCATCTCAATCTTCTGTTTTTTTTAATAAAATGTTTTCTGTAAAAGTGGGTATTTCTTCAACTGATGAGCCTTTACCCACTCATTTTTTCTTGCTTCTGCTCAGCTCCGCTTACAAGTTGCAATTTATGATGTAATTAAAGAAAATGAAAATCATTTAGTTTGCTGCTTGAAGTGGGGATAGCATATGCCAGCTATATCTTTCTGATTTCTGATTACCTAACTAAATAAAGGTAAATAAATTAGGTACAAATTAAATTAGTCTTTAAAATTAAGTTAACAGTCAAAAATCTGTCCTTATGTTGAAATGTTATATACACATTTTTTTTTCATAACCTTATCTCTTCCCACATTTGTTTCACTGTCCTCCTCCCCTTTTCTTTCTTTTCCTCCTCTAATATTTTTGTGTATTTTTATTCATGATAAGAATCATAACAAGGATTATAACAAGAACTCTTTTATCCATTATCCTTAGCAATTCAGGATCATAAATATAGTGTAGAAGAAACATCTCTAACGTGTATGTTTGTGCATACATGCACACGTGTATACATGTATTTATTTGTCCCTATATGAGTTTGAATGTTAATGTCTTTGTCCTAGACAGGCTGAGGGCATAAAGCCACTAAGAATACATGTGGCGCCATTGGCCACAGACTCTAATCAAATATACAATCCCTGAGACAGTTGTCAATGGGCTGGTAAAGAATAAGCAAGAGAAGGGGGGTGGCATGAGACGTGAATGCAGAGAACACAGCTGGCCAGGCCTGCTTGACCTGTAAAATGTGGGAGGATGGAGAGAACGAGCAGGAGATGGAAACAGGGAGGACACGGGGGAGGTAAGATTATGAAAAACACACACAAAAGGCATGCGTAAATCACTCCATCTAAATGTTAATTGGTGCCAAATGGCGCGTTTGAATAGGTTAAGTGGACCCTCTGAATTAGACGTAGGTGGTTCAATAAAAGCCCATTTCTAAACCCATAACTCCCCAAATATCATTTGTGTCAAACAGCCAAGCTCTTGATTGCGTACCCTGAGACATACTGTGCAGTTTCAGGGACAATTGAAGGATTGGGCAATTTAATTCAATGAGAAACTGTTTTCTTAAAGGGATGGTTCACCAAATAAGGGAAGCAACTATTGTACGAGTGATCCAGAAAGTGGCCCACCACAGTGCTAAGCAGCATCGAGGGAGAAGTTGTGAAGTTTAAGCGGACCAGGCATCTGACCATTTTACCCGATGGAAAATGAAATTTTCTTGCATTGCAGTTATACTTTTCCTTCTTAAATGACCAAATATCCTCCGGGGATGATTAAACACTCAGTGTCACTTACAGAGAGGTTAGGAGGGTTAGGTGAACCAGATGATTATTAGACAGGCAGAATTATGCCACTACAATGACAAACTATTGCACTACTTCCACGTGTCCCTCTGTGCCGCGTGTCGGCTCACATACAGAAAACCACATAGTTAGAACACACACGTGCTGAAGAAAATACAGCTTTCAGGGTGAGGAGGCCTCAGCAGCCAGTCTCAGTGTGAGGTCACCTCAGTGATCACGACATCATAGGGGAGGCTTGATTTATATTCATGCTGTGCCGAGGAGCATACTCAAACAAACTCCAAACCATTAGGGGGAGAAAAGGAAGAAGCCATGGCAGGAGGAGAGGGGAGGAGGTAGATGTATGTTGGGAGAGAAGGGACAAGTTTAAAAAAAAAAATTTAAAAAAAGGAGGAGGAGTATAAAAAAAAGCTCATATGTTGAAGGAAACAGATGAAGTGAGGAGAAACAAAAACATGGAGAAAGAATAATGACAGAAGAGAAAATGAAAGCAGAGGAGAGAAGATAATAGTGTATGTTTATAGAAAATGAATGAATGACCTCCAGCTTGCTCGTGTCCTATAGCTGACACACACACCCATGCACTCATACTGTCCTACACTTGAGTGTATGATTAACTGTAAGGCTATGAGATCCATTTACATCATAACCAGGTGCACTGTACTGGATTATCAACTAAGGTCACCCCTCCTCCTATATTCTCACTTCACTGATCTTGCGTGTGTGTGTGTGTGTGTGTGTGTGTGTGTGTGTGTGTGTGTGTGTGTGTGTGTGTGTGTGTGTGTGTGTGTGTGTGTGTTTGTGTGTGTGCATATTTGAGGGTACTCTAAAATGCTATGTCTACGTATGTGAGTAGAAGAGCTGCAGTAACAGTAAGCGACAGAGACTCCAGCAGTAGTTTTAGCCTGGGTGCATGTTTTTATATATCCATTTTAGAATGTTCTAGATTTGATTCTGTTATTCCACTTCTGTGCTGTCGAGTGAAGGTACCTATCCCTGCTCACATTAGACAAAAGGTCACCAACAGCATACATTTAGGTAAACATTTGCATGTATTCAACATATTTGTTATTTCAAATTTGTCATTCTGATTTGTTGCAGAGCATTTTCAATTTTGTTAGACAGCCAAGCTGGAGGAATCGCTACTGAGAAGTCAAAGTAATTTTCTCTGTGACTTTATTTGACCCAGAGACAGCAGCTTCCTTAAAAACATTTGTCCACATAAATTAGGTCCATGCAAGCACTTTGCTGCTCCTAATTTAACTCCTTTAAAAAGCTTAAAATCTATTTTCAGTACAGCTCACAGAAGTTACTGTGAGCTGTACTGAAAATAGGTTTTAAGTTTTTGGCTGCTTTTGTGATGCAGCACTATATTTTAAGTCTTGGTCATTCAATTTTGGTCATCTTCCACTATTAGAGAACTTTTATCATATTTATAGAAATGATACTTTCCTGCTTTGGTTGCCATCTGATTCTTAATTGGTCAAAAGTTTCCTTTCATATTTCCAGTCAAGTTGGCTGTTCACATTCTAATAAATTCAGAGAAAAGTGGAAAAGTAGTTCTTGTGGACTGTATAAATCATCATATATTCAGTTTTGTAAACGTTCATTATTCTTAACTCATATTTTTACAAGTCTGGCAGTCTTCTCACAATGAGCCGGGAACACGACAATCAAAGCCTGAATGCAGCTGCAGTGTTCATGTACATTCACAAACTCTTCTGCACAGATTTAATTTGATGTTTTGATGTTTGAAGAGTGCATGCAGTATGTGTGTGTGTGTGTGTGTGTGTGTGTGTGTGTGCGCGCGCATGTGTATGTACAGGCATGGGACATGCAGCTACTCATGCTGAGCCATGTGGGCCTTAGGACAAATTCACACACACACACACACACACACACACACACACACACACAGCTACAGTAACTAACTCATTAAAACGGCTCATTTCATCCTAACCTCAGCCAACACACACACACACACCGCTCTATGATCCAAAGACTACAGACACACACACATACAGTATACACACACATGTGGACCACAGGCTTAGCACCAACACAAACATGCACTCATTTATTCATCCATGTGCCACTAACTTTGTCACTATTGGATTTGATTTTGTTGAATTTCTTTGTCCTATTTTAAGAAGGTGGAAACATTAAAGGAGAGGGAAAAACCTGAATGTCCACATTTTGAAAAAGATGAACATAAAACAGATCAGAAATTGATTCACAAGAACAGAATAACCTTGGAAGTTTATGAATAAAACATTTGGATCATTAAATGTATTTATTTGGGTCATTTGTGTATATATGTGTGTGTGTGTGTGCGTGTGTGTGTGTGTGTGTGTGTGTGTGTGTGTGTGTGTGTGTGTGTGTGTAGCTAAAACATTTTGTAGTTTTCCATTCACTATGTAATTAGTGAGACTCTAGAATTAGAATCATTAGAAACATTAGAATCATTCTCTTTTTTTTTCTTTTTTTTTAAAAGGGTTTCTTACCTGCTGTTGCTGGATACGAGCAGTAATTTGATTATATATGCACAGTGTAAGAAAAACATAACTTGTAGTAATTTAAAGGCTAAATGGTGACTCTTTCAACATTTGTAGTTTGAACATACATAAAAAAGGTCAATAAAAGCTTTCTCGCCTGAATCTGAGCTAAATCTCTGACAAACCGTCATCGCTGGAGGCATTTTTGCCTTCTGCTACCTGGAAACATGTAACTCAAATTCTCGAGGATATACACAAACTGCTGTTCCTGCCATCCAACATAAATTATAAACCAATGTAAAAAAGCTTTCTGCTTCTACACACCACAGTATTTTTCTGAATTTCTGAGGAGCATTTCTGAACTGAACTGGAGCTGCGCTATATCAATCAACAACATATAGCAGGAAGAAAGATCTGCTGATACAGTAAAGAGCAGGACAACCGACCGAGGGAAAAAAAAGTCTGAAGCAGGAGAAAGAGAAACGCGAGAAGAACAAAAAAAAAGCCTCCCCTTTTGTCACTACTGACTGAAGAAGAGGTGATTTTAAGTCCTTCTCGCTCCCCTACTGCTTCCACTTAAACCACAGAAGAACTCGCTGGTGTCAAACTGAGCCAACAGTCTCACTAAATCTTCCACACAGGACAGTCAGTTCCACAAGAAAAACCCTTAAGTTCTCCGAGCTGCAGTTCTTCTCTCAAACACACTGTATGTCACAGTGTTATTACATAATTAAGCGAAGGGCATATTTATTTTTACAATTACTGCTTATGAAGTAAGCCAGTGTGGGCTCAAAATGTTCAGCTTTATCAAATATAATTAAAAAGATAACTTAATAGGAGCTCGTTGTGACTCCTTGGAAAGAAGAAATTACATTTATTTTATAGAGTCGGTTTATCAGTTTAGTTGTCTTTAATATTTTAATTCATAATTCTTTTTTGGTTATATGACCAAACTCCACCCCCTTCATATTTAACCTCATGCCCACACGCTTAAATATTCTTCTGGTCTTGTCCGTTTGCTCGTCTGTCCTATTATATTTTCACGATGCCCTCCATTTTTCCACTTCCACAGATATTTCTTTCTCTCCCATGCCATGTGTCTATATCACTTTCCCTTTTCCATCATGTGATTCACAATGAATGCAGAAGCAGTAGTGCTGTATGTGTAATTCTATACGTAGATGTGCCACAAATTCTCCAGAGAGACACTTCTGATCTCACCTACTCCACCATATACATTTGTCTGTGTGTCCGTTAAGAAAAATATGTGTACAGGGATGTGTATGCTTATGCGTGTGTGTAGGACTTTATTTCATCACACTTGCTAACTCAGAAAAAACAAAACAAAAAGGAAGGCAATTTAAACTTGTGCTGAGGTAACTCATACAGTAGCTTCTCAGTCTCAGACGTCTTCTAAAACAGTCACAACAACTTAAAAGAACTCTTAGATTAAACTATAGCAAAATCTGGAGCACTTAAATACTTAAATAACACTTAAAATGCTAATGTCCAGCTATAATACGCCAGTGGAATATGTGAGCCTTAAACCCCTGCATGTTTATTGTACCTGGCAAATAAAATACTTCAGCTTCTGAAGAGAGTGCCTTTTCTTCCATTACTTCATAAAAATGACTGAAAGAAGGAGACTCTAAAACTCACTCGCTGTCAGTCAACCTTCGGCCCTCAGCAAAAGAAAAAAAAGAAACCCAATGCATAAAATCTCCCTCTTCTTGATCCAATCTTTCCTTCAGGACCCAGAAAAAACATCCACCACCTCCCAGCCTCCCAGAAATCTGTTTCCAGTTTGGGCCAGCACACTTTGAGGGTGGGGATGACTCCAAGGCAGCTGACGCTTATAAATAAATAACAAGAAAGAATGCAACATATCCACAATCTCTCCACATCTTTATGATTTTTTTATGTGGCTCCTTTGCCCATTTTTAGGAACAGTTCTATTCAGCATTTCCCCTGCTACTCCTTCAGTTTTCGACATTCTGCGCCTGCATTTTACTTGAAGACGTTTTTTTGTTTGTTTGTTTTAAATACTTTTTATGACGGAGCTGGGTAATAATATGAATATTTAGAGATTATTGAAGAATGAGTGCAGAGTTAAACTAACAAGTCTGCACTGCTTGTGTTTATTCTCTTTTTTTTGTAATGTCATTTTGTGTTTAAATATGCATTTTCTCTGAGCTCTGCAGCCTTATGTGACCTCTTAAGCTGTTTTTGCTGTTTTTGTTTTTTCCTCTTTAACTTCAACTTAATTCACACCTGACCCTGCATGCACTATTTGCTCGCGCTGCCAGAGGAATGTGTCTGTGTGTGGATCTTCATGTCCTGAATCTTCTTTAAAACCTCTTCTACTAGAACTTAAAGAGGATTTTTTAAAAAAACAAATAGGATTAGTTTAATCAACTGTAAGAAAAGAACTTAAATAGAAGACGCCACAAAAATGCTCAATTATTAAGCATTTCCAAAGAAAAGAAAATCCCCCAAATTCAAAAGCCAACCAGTCTTGTGGATAAAAGTCCTCCACAAGTGATTTACAGATTTCACAGCAGTGGCTGAACTTAGGCTCCCATGTGTTGCATTGGACCTGACACCTTTATGGAACACATATGGCCACAGAGACATGCCACACCAGAGGCGTAGCAACGTAGAAACCACGTCCAGCAGCATCAACATAACCACTAATCACCTCAAGCTTTGGACACTTAACCTCTACTATCAAAAACTATATGTTTGCATATAAAACACTGCGTCAAAAAACAACAACGCACTTGAATATTTTACATACATTTTAGACTGCTTATGGTGCATTCTACTTTGCATTTTCCTTATTTATGTCATTGCATGCAAGCACCAACAGAATGCTTAAACATTAAGCATTTATGCAGCTTTTGGGAAATGCATCAATGTGCTGCTTTGTTTTAAATAAACGCCAGAACAGCTGTCAAAAGAATGTCGTGCTGTAGCTCACGCTTTGGTTGCCAAAAAATGTTTAAAAAATAAATAAATAAATATTTTAAATTATGCAATCTGATTGTTTACCTTCCTATTGTGTTTATAATCTTAAGAAGTGGTCGGTGAGCTTCAAATAGCATGATTTGGCACACAAAGCAAGCAGGTGGTTGCAACATGGAATTATTCTTTTTTTATGCATTTCAGACAGATGAAACATTTTAATGCACCTTTATTATTTCAGCTGTCTGCTACTGATTTTTTCACCCCTGCACTAGCTACATATGGCTTTCACTATGTGCCTGGCCAGTATGAATGACACCTGTGAGACATAAGAAATATGGCAGTAGTGAAGGTCAGATTACCGTGTGTAGTACGTTGGTCTTGACACCTTAGCAGGACCCACGCGGGGCTTGTATAGAGTCATATAGATTGGAGCTGAAGTACAGTAGTTTTCACAGCTAGCTATGGCTCCCCCATCTGGAAGTCATATGGAGAGAGAAGCACGGCAAAGAACAATAGCAGTAGTTAAAACAGCAGGGGGGAACCTGTACGTGTGTGTACGTGTTAAGATGGAGGGCATGCATATCAGTTTGTACGTGTGAGAATGCTGCTGTGTGTCTTCATGTGTGTCTGGGGGACAGGATGAAGCTGCAAGCCTTTCATGTGTGAGTGAACTCGCAGGGCACTGTGGCTAACAATTCAGGCAAGGAGATGACAGGGTCCCATCCCATTCTTCTTTAACCTCAACCCCACGCTTGCCCAGAATTTTTCCTCTGTGCTCCTACATTTGTCCATCTATCCAATGTTCTTTTCATCTTGACCTCTGTTCTTCCGCTAACACTCAGGTTTTCTTTCTCTCACAAGCCATGTCTCTACACCACCGCTCCTTTTCTTTCATGTGATCTACAATGAATGGACGAGCTGCAGTGTGGTGTGTGTGATTCATGGGGGTACCCTCCATCTGTGGTCTACAAATGATAAGTAGCCAATGGCTCCAAGATGTACTCGTGAAGTTGATCTCTCATCTTAGTGCCACAAATTCTTCTGAAAGACACTTCTGACCTCACCAACACCACCATGTAGGTCTATAGCTTTGGCAAGATTAGTGTGTGTGCATGTCTGTGTATGAGGACAAGAAGGTGACTGAGAGGAAGAGGCTTTTTTTTTTTTGGTTTTGTTTTATTTTTTTGTGGCTGAGCTCTAATAATGACTTCAAGTGGCAGTTTACCTAAATCTAATTTACTGTATGTCACCGTCAGAGTCGCTCAGACACAAATTCATTTCCCTTTTTTACGTATTTGTAAGACAGGCAAACGAAGTGAATGACCAAATAATCTGCAGGCCAGGAGAGGGACTTAAAAACTGTGATTGTGTTGTAGATCACTGGCCCAAAATACCTTTATGTGCCTGTCCAGTAACTCTATGAGCCTGTAAGTTCCCTACTTTTTTTATCTTTTGGGTACCAAGATTGCTTCAGATTACTCTGCTGTTGAAATATTTTTAATATTTATGTAGCCATTAGAAAACACATATTGATGCTAAGCAATTCCATCCTCATCAAACACAGGTCATAGATTAACTTCTTTCCTCATTTACTGATGAAATATATCAATTAAGTCTTTCCTCCTGAGCTTCAAAATGGAAAGACTGCCTATACAAAAAAAAGTCATGCTGACAAAACTAGATTTATACCAAAAAACAATATTCTCGTGTTCGTTCAAGTGTTCATTTTAAAGGCTTAAAATATGTAAAAGGGATTGTTTCATTGGTTGCGGTGGACATGAGGTCACTTTAGGTGTTTAATGATTCTTTTCTTTTTTGTTACAAGACAGGTTTCACTCTCATTAAAAAAAGTTACTAACAGAGGTGCTAGCTGACATATTTTGTTGTTGGTAACTTACATACTTGCTGATGTGCAGTATTCCAAATGACAACAACAGCAAAATCTAGGATAGATAGAAACAGTAGACTAGAAGTGAAACATCCAATAATGGCAGTCAACATTTCCAAAATGACTTATTGATCTCATAACTGTGTGGAAATGAAGAAATCCACATTGATGGGAATACTTTTGTCAATAGGTTCTCCATTATTGAATATCAATAAAGACCATCCTCCTCGTCCTATTAATCAGCTGAAGCCGATGCACACTGTTTCAGCCAGGCACTCACACTAACATCTAGCCACCGTCCTGCAAACCAGCACCAACATTAAGATCACGTTTTCTATTGTGGACTAATTATGGAGCTCCTCCCAGAAGTGGTTTTATTAATGCTTTGGTTCACTTTAATTGACATATAAATACCTGGACACATGGATCCATAAATGTGTTCATTTCTGGTGTGAGCTGGCTAATTTCAGTTGCAGATATGGACAGATTTGCTTAGAAATTTATGGAATTTAAACTCATTTCGATTTCTGAGTCATTTTGTTTAGATTGCTGTTTTTATTTAACTCACTAAATGACTTTTAAGAATTTTTAGATATGCTGTACTTGAATGTAACTGTTTCCTGAAATATCAGATGACGACAATTTTTTTTTCATGTTTTCTAAGTCAAACTTAGAAAACATATTGTCTCCTTCATATTTGGAAGCATTATGTCTTAATACACAGTCTTTCTTTTTATAAAACTTGGAAATGTCTTGTGTCTGTCATACGCTATCAAGCTTTCTCATTACCCAGCAAAGTTTCTGAGAAATGTTTTACTTCTGGAAGGAATCCTACATGTTGTCAGAAACCACATATCTCTAATTTCAGAATTCTGATTACTGAAATTCAGAGCTGCTGGGTCTCATAGTATGCTGGAAACACTCAATGAGACAAGGCCAAACCAGTAAAAATGTGGATCACTGAAACTGTGGGTACATCGATATGGCCGACTTCAAGATGGCCGCCATGGTCACCACCCATCTTGAAAAGTTTCCCCCCTCCCATATACTAATGTGCCATAAACAGGAAGTTAATATCACCAACCATTCCGATTTTATTAAGGTGTATCCATATAAATGGCCCATCCTGTATATTTAAACAATTTCTGCATCTCCAGATATATATTGCCTATTTCCTATCCATCCATCCATCCATTCATCCATTCACACTAAAGCAACGCCCACTTACAAAAACATTTGCTCAATGCCTGTCACTTTGTAGCCGACTGTTGGTCTCTAGTACGCCTAGGTAACCCTGTTGTATATGGCATATGTATATGTCATATTGCTCCTACAGGTAGTTAAAAGGTAAAGCTGAAATTAGCTTAACTTGGTACCTGCCAGGTTCATGTCAACAGTGGTCATTTCACCTGTCATAAGTAAAGATTTCTCAACAACTTAGTGAGAAAACAGTATCTTATTACTTTTAGTCCCCACTGATTGCTTGTTTAAGACTACATTACAGAAACTGGGAAACAGCTGATGGTGACGAGTGGTACTTGGAAGCCATTGTTTTTCTCTGTTTTTGTATGGAGCCCTGAAATGCTGCTAGGGATACAGATTTGAAGGGGAAATCTATGGCACACATATGGTCATCTCATTTCTTCTTGCCAAAGTTTGAAGGACTAAAATGTCTATCAGTCAGCAGGTGTCCCCCCCCCCCGCGCACACACACACACACTCATACACACACACACACACACACACACACACACATACACACACACAGATACGCATATTGATTCTGGCTCATGGGCAACCAAACACACAAACACACACCACCCCATCCGATTTCCCACTGTCTTGTTTCTGAAACCCATCCATCTTCCTCAACTGTCAGTCTACTGTCAAAAACCTTTTGAAAGCACTCAGTCACACTCAGCCCCCACACCCACACTGGTCTCAATACCCTTGCATAAACAAACCAAATCATAAAAACACACACACATAAAGAAATACTTGCATGCATATAAACATTGACCGAGGAACCTACAGTCACATATTCAAGACCTCTACCTCAGAAGTCCAGCCTGTGAGAATTCATGTGTGTAAGTGACTAAGGTCTTGCCAAACTCTGCAGGAGAAGGCAGCTCCAAAGCGGTGTATGGATGGATTAACACTGCATGGTACATGGGTATCATATGGGCACACCAAGAGTTTTCCATCATTCACTCTCTCTCTCTGTCTCTGCAGTGTGTCTTTCTTTGTCTCTCTCTCTCATTTTCCCAACCAGGTGTTGAGAAGGAACATAAAACATTTCTATTCCACCATACCACCGCTTTCAAATTGAGGCAGCGTGTGTGTGCATGGTGTTTATGACCCGGAGTCTTCAGCTGGTTTGATCTTTCCGTGTGTTTCTCAGTGTTTGCGACCACCTACAGTACAACGGCCACATAATGCTCCCTCTTTTGCAACCTCAACTCAGGGTAAACTCAAATGCAGCCCTGCATCAATCATCTGACCTAGCCAGATCAAATAATGAAAGTGGCAGTCCTCAGCATCTTATTCTAGCATTTTTGTACCCCATTTCCCAGGGAACATTTGTCAGTCAAACAGTGTGACGTCTTTTTCTTTGACTTTTGTGTTAACAAGGTCTGAATTTTTAATAGTTTGCACTTTTTCAGTTGGCTAGGCTATGGCATTTCTTCAGTTAAATTCCAGCTGCACTCTCCTTTTTTTCTATTTTAAAACAAAACATGTGCATCAGCTAGAAATAAAAAAAAAAAAAGTAGCACCTACTGCATGCCAGTAGATTTTTTCTGGAAAACGTGATTTAATGTTGAACATGCACAAAGTTTTGGATGCACCAGAATCTGGTCTTCATAGCACAGACTGTGCAGTGAAAATGTGATCATGTGTTCATGATCACTTTAGTTCAGAAGTACATGTGAAGTCATGATAACAGAAGTGTTATATCGTGCAGGCAGCAAACATTCTCCCATCTAAAATATATTGTGGAAAATTTTTGTCCTTGCAGTGCTCCCTGAGTATGTAATGAGACTGGGACGTGTCAGGACACACAGACAATAAGTGAAACTGCACTTTGTTCCACCAGTTTGCCAATAAAAAGACCACCAAAGAAAAGAAAGTAAACTGTTGTTATGCAAACAGTTGATTAAGTCTGTATTTGCAAGCATTTATAGCCAAGTTTAGGTGAGGAAATTAGGAACTTTTATCTTAAAAATGGGGTCATATAAAACCACAATTTTATGAATCTAATAAAAAGCACAATTATTTCTGTCTCAGAGCTTACACAGTGTCCTGTGGACCTCTTGATTTTAATATATTGCTCTGTGATCTGGCACATGGTCCTAGATAAGCCACTGATGAAGCTTTCATAAACTGGCTCAAAGATTGCTTTTGTAACCAAATGCTCATGGCAAGAGGCAAAAATAGAATTTTATTCTAACTACCATGTCATAGATTGTTGCTTTAATTATTTTTTTTTGCCAACAACCACAAAAAAAAAAGAAAAAAAATCCAACAAGCTGAATGTAACTGCAACACCAACATGTCTGAGAAACCACTTTAAAACACAGTCAGAGCTATCTCCGTTGGAAGCATGTTGAGTGTGCAGTGGTCATTTTTGTTTCACACACAGATACACACACAAAGACACAATCTAATTTACTACTGTCATATCCACGCATGGCCATCCTACATACAGCACTTCTGCAACAGTCCCTGGAGTAATCCATCACTGTGTGTGCCTCTGCGTGTGTGTGCATACGTGTGACAGTGTTAAATTACTGCTATGGCACATTGAGCCCCAGCCATTAGTCTAGCAGGTGACACCCATTAAAAAAGGTGGCGACACTGACACAGGAAGAGAAAAACAGAGAGACGGAGAGTAGGTTTGGAAGAACAGAGGAAGACAGAAACAGCTGAGAAGATATGAGGAACACATGAGATCTTACAGAAAAAGAAGGGAAAGCTGATAATGAGCTGAAACTGAGGAATTCCTTTTGAAATTATAAAAAACAGAAAGCATTAGGAAACTATATAACATTAAATAGAGGGACGGAAAGATGTAAAGACTTGAAAACATCCACAGGCACATGGCAGAGTAAGTAAATAACGTGGAAGATGAGAAAAGGATTGAAAAAGTGCTGGCAGAGAGTAGAAACAGAGAAAACCACCCACTGTTCTCAAGTCTGAGCCAAGAAGGGTAACACACATTCACACACTCAAACACACACTCTCTGAGCCAAGAAGGGTAAAAAAGTTAGAGAGGACTCAAGCCTGGCTGACCTCCAGAAGTTGTTATCAGCCTCCCCATCTGAAGCTAAAATACTGGGCGCAGACACACATTTTTACATACAGCCTCACACACACACACACACACACACACACACACACACACACACACTGCAAAAAGCTAAGAACATGTATGCACACAGAAAGGCATAAAGCTGGCAAAGCCTATCTTAGATTTCTCTTTTCCTAAGAGAGAAGTGGGTATATGTTAATGTGTGTGGATGCAGACGTCATCCTAACTTTACATAATATAATAAAATAGTGAAAAGGAATAACTGGGAAAATATCAATATTACACTTTAATTGTTGCTTTATGACTTGGTGACAATTTTTCCAGAGCCAAACGTGATAACTTGTCTTATCATGTAATACCAGCACGAATGAGTAATTTCCATCGATATGCATGTATCCTTGAGGCCCATTATTACAGAAACTAGGATTCATTTTCCAGCTGCACCTCCTCCAGCTTAACCACTGATACTGTTATTGCTGGTGGGTGGTAGACCAGGGTCATATAAAAATAGAGAATCATGACTTAAATGAGTTCATAACAGAGTCAGAACACGCAATTACGAAGTTGGGGTTCTTCAAACCAAAGACTGATTAAGCAGGGGAGGATGTCTGCTTCCTGCACTGGTATATGTGTGTCTGTTCCTCTCTGTCTGAGAGACAGAAAATAGGACACACTTGAGAAGAAGTGTTTGAATTCAAGGCGGTGTGCTGACACGCAGATGCTACCTTTACTCATACACAAACACAAGAACAACAAAAGGGAGGTGAAGTTTACAAGAGATGCTGAAGCAAACAAATGGGCACACACCCACTTAAGCATGGAGGGGGTGAATACACACGCCTTCACAACTTTTTACTATGTTTAATGTGTTAGCATAGCAGCTCACCTTAAAGAAGAGAGGACATGTCTGGCTGGGTACACTTACTTCCTGTGAAGGGGAGCGTGAAGGCACACTTCAACCTTAAACCTCCTCACACTTGCTGAGGTGCAAGTTACATGAGAAGCATCGACTGGTGTGACAATAAAAAAGTGTGTGTGAATGATAATTTCTGAGCATTTCTGCACTAAGGTGTGTGTAGCCAAGAGAGGGAATGTGAAAGGAAGCGATAGAGAGAGTGAGGAAGATAAACAAAGGGACAGAAAGAAAGACAGGGAGACTTGGAACAAAAGACTAATTAAATCCAATCATCATTCAGCTTAATCCTCAGAACTAATTAGTTGGCTGCATACCTGTCTTCACCCAGTATGACCACCCTCTCCCACGCATGCATGCATGCACACACACAATTGTTTCTCCTGACTGCAACTATTTAGTGCTCCAGCTCCGGGCCCATTTCTCTGTCATCACAGAGGCTACAAAAACTCGCAAAGTAGAAATAGATCAAACGACATAAACAAACTGATTTAACAAAGCAGCAGCTTTTGTGGGAAGCAATGAAATGTGAATCTGCACAGTGAAAAACTTCACTCAGACACGTCCCAATTAGTTGATTTAGGTTTTATTTTTGCAGAAATTTCAGATATTTAGTTAAAACAAGGGGAAGATGGTTGTTTTATCCAGGAATCTGAAGTGTTTACTCATGTGTCTGTCTATCCCTCTGCCCACAGGCCTTTTTTTGCTTCGCCTCTGTCTGAAGTTGTGCTAATGTGGTGTTATTTGTGAGGCAAAAAGAACTTTGATCTGGCCTGGCATGACGTTCACTCACAACAAGTTTATGATGTGTGAGGTCCAAAACTCAGTCAGACATGTATTCGAGGGACCTCAGCTGAGGCCATTGTAACAGAGGGAGAGAAAGAACGAGAGCGCTGAGAAAGAAACATTAAATAAATACTGAGAAAGACCGAATTTAGCGGTTTTCTCACGTTAATGGAAAAAGCCTTTAATCATGGTCAGACTATTAAGTTCAAATCAAAATCTTTGGTACCGTTGAGTTTTAATTAAAATAGCTACGTTTAATCAAACTTTCAGACTGAATAGTATTTAGTACTACTCAGGGGTGAAAGTAGTTTTAAATTCTTGCCAGTACTATGACAAAAACACACACACACACACACACACACACACACACACACACACACACACACACACACACACACACACACACACACACCAGCCTCCCTGAACAGGCTCCAGTAACCATCACAGTGGCAGACTTCCAGAAAAGAGTGTCATGTATGAAGAGTTGGACAGCACAGCATACACACCTAATGGCAAAAGAAGCTAACTGCACTCCGTGAGCACCTGGCAGCACAAATGAACCAGCTGCTAATGGCTAAGACACACCCGGAATGGCTGACTGAAGGCTGATCCCCAAGGATTCCCAGTCCCATCCAACTACCAGCCAATGAGCTGCCTCAGTACAACACTGAAGTTCCTGTAAAGCATCATAGCAGCTAAGATGAACAGGCAGGTGGCTCAATACATGAGCAAGGCCCAAAAAAGAATTTGCAGAGATACCACGGGAGCAAAACAACAACTACTGGTAGATAGAGCAGTCACTTGAGACTGTAAGACCAGACTGACGAACCTGTGCATGGCCTGGATTGATTACAAGAAACCCTATGACTTGATTCCTCACACATGCATCCTGAAATGTCTAGAACTGTACAAGACCAACGGGACCCTAAGAGCCTTCATCAGAAACTTAATGGGAATGTGGAGAACAACACTAGTGGCCAACTTCAAGCCAATTGCACAAGTTACCATCAAGTGCAGGATTTACCAAGGAGATGCTCTGTCCCCACTGCTGTTCTGCATAGGCCTGAACCCCCTCAGCCAGATCATTGACAAGACTGGCTACAACTACAGACTATGGAATGGAGCAAACATCAGTGACCTCCTGTACATGGATGACATCAAGCTGTCAACCAGGAGTGAATGAGTCACTGATCCACACCACTAGGATCTCCAGCAATGACATTGGAATGTCATTCGGACTGGAGAAGTGTAGTCAGGTGGTAACAAAGAGAGGGAAGGTAGTCAGAACTGTAGGGATTGCACTGCCAGAAGGCAACATTGCAGACATTGAGGACAACTACAAGTACCTTGGAATCCCACAGGTAAATGTGAACCATGAAGAGGTCGCTAGGAAAGCTGCAACCGCCAAGTACCCGCAGAGAGTAAAGCAAGTCCTGAAGCAAGTCCTGAAGTCAGCTAAATGGGAAGAACAAGATCCAGCCAATAATAAGCTGGCCAAAGAAGGCCACTGACATCAAGACAAGAAAGCTCCTTACAATGCATGGAGGGTTTCACCCCAAATCCAGCACCCTGAGTATGCTAAGTGGCAGGAAGAAGGCCGAGGAGTAGTGAGTGCCAGAACCACTATCCTGGTTGAAACAACAAAGACTCATGAATACACCAGGAGGATGGCCACAAAGGATCATGTGTTTAGTGAGTACCTCAGGCAGCAGAAACCCGAGAAAAAAAGAGGAGAAAGAGCAGGAACCATTATGGAAGGACAGGCCGCTGCGTGGCATGTACCACTGCAGATAGAAGAAGTGGCTGATATATAAATGGCTGGACAAAGCTGGGCTAAAAAACAGCACAGATAGATTGCGAATGACAGAGCTAAGATCCTGTGGGACTTCCAGATACAGTCTCAGTAGAACACGCACATCCAAAAATAAAAGGGTGCAGGAAAATGAAGAATCAATAAGAAACAAAGAAATCCACACACCAAAGTGCTCCTGGAAAAAATTTTAATCCAAACAGACCTTCATAAACCTGACATTTTGGGCCAACACGCCCTTCTGCAGACTTAATGAGGTAATGTAATGCACATGTTTATATATCCGCCCACTCTTCCAAATACAGACAGACAAACTTGTGATGGCAAACCAACCGGACATCGTAGTGGTGGATAAGCAGAGGAAGAAAGCTGTAGTGATAGACGTTGCAATACCAACTGATGGCAACATCAAGAAGAAGGAACACGAGAAGCTCAATAAATACGAAGGGCTGAGAGAAGAGCTAGAGAGGATGTGGAAGTGACCTTCAAACCTGGAGAGTGGCTCCAGCAGATTTCAGGAACAACATCAGAGATATATAATGATTTGGCAGGTGTGGTCTTTGTATTTAGAAAATATCAATCCAAGCCTTAACATGAAAGAAATATCTTGAAGCCACAACAGTGAAGTGTTTTGACAATCAAAACAAAGTGCAATGATTAGAAAATGAATGAGACGAATGAAGGAGGAGAAGAGGAAACATATGGTGATCCAGCAGAAATGCTGAGATGATTATATCTACAAAATGGCAGTTCATTCAGTTATATAAGGCGTTTGTGCTTCTGACATTTCAATACATTACAGATAATTTATAGCATCATCAGTTTTGTCGTATACATTCTTGTTTAACTGCACTTCTTTTACACAATTACGTGTATGTGTGTGTGTGTGTGTGTGTGTGTGTGTGTGTGTGTGTGTGTGTGTGTGTGTGTGTGTGTGTGTGTGTGTGAATGCTTTACTTCAAGTTGATTGCCTAGCTGCTGTTAAAGGGACAGTTTACCACAAAATCAACTTGATATAGTGCTATTTATTCATCGACATACCGCACCAAATAGTTTGGTTTGGCTCAGCTTCACAGATATTTTCTTGAATACCAGAGCAAAAGGTGCAATCCTTGCAGTGCTTGACAGTGGCAAAAATAAATAATCAGCAGCTCAATATCCAGAAATCGTGACCCTGTTTCTTAAAACAACCTTGCTAAACAAAAGAAAGGTTCTAGTTAACATTACAGCCCAGCTGAGAAGGGACACCATTAATTAACCACGCTGCCATAGCAGTTCAGTAAACTAGAACTAATAGAAATAGAAGTGTGGGTGAAAATATATAAATATATAAATTGGACACAGGGGTAAACTGTCCAGGGCAGTTTTAGTGACAGCTCATTTATAGCCATTTATAGTCTTGGCAAGGAAGCATTGGCATTTATTCAGTTTTCTTTATTATTCATTATTCAATTCAGTTTCTGTGTTTTTCAGAGGCCATTTTGACCACTTCTTCTGATTTCTTTCCCAGTAGCAACTGTGAAACAATAAAGTTAAATAGTACAACAGCAACAGTAAATAAACAGTAAAACTGTGCAGCCAGGGTTAATTTTATTTTAAATCGTGCACCGCAACAGGCATTTCTTTTCCAATCCTAGAAACTAGGGGGAGATCTCATTCAAACTGTAACTCTGTTCATTGTACGATGTATCAAGTGTTCGGGTGAATTCATTTCAGGGGTTCACTGAGACTGTGTGATGCAAGATGAAGAAAAACATTCTTTTTTTTTTTAGCTCAGATTTTCACATTAAAAATCCAAGTCAGACGTACTAGAGATAGCACATTGTACATCATTATAAAATAACGTGCACAAAATAAAGCATATAGGAGTCATAAAAGCAGAATAAGAAGAGGCAAAAAGAGCAAAATAATGAAAAAAATCAGATTCAGATTCAAGTGAATACAAAAAGATAAGCCACCATCAAAACTGACAAAAAAACCAGCGTGATGTCTTTCCTTCTGCCAACAGTTGAGCACATTCACCTTGAATCAATCAATTTTATTTAACTTCAAATTCCTTGTAGACTACAGGAATCCATATTGAGGTTCCTGGAAATCCCCAGCTCTTCTCCTCTCTTCTTCTCTTCTCTTTTGTCTTTTTATTTCTCCTTTTTATCTTTTACATCATTTCTTTCTTTTTTTGTGTGTCTCATTTCCGTTCACTATAATTTAGAACTGCTGTGTTGAATACATCACTCTCTGTCACTCTGTCTGCCTGCCTACCAATTTGTCCATCTGTTCATCTTCTTCCTCGCCAATCTCAGTTGGAGTGTGCCTTTCAGGAAATGTTTGATAGCAAGTTTTGTTGTTCCCATAAAAAATATCATCTAGTGCTCATGGTGAAAGCATGTCACGAGCACTCGCAAGGCAACAAAAATCCCTGTTTCTACGAACACGGAAGGAGAGGGGGTGTGGTAAGAGTAAGGGTGTGAAGTGAGGACAAAAGAACAAAGAAGGAAAAGAAAAAACAAGTGAAAGAGACACAGATGGAGTTTTGGGAAGAAAAGGGCCATTCTAAGTTCAGAGCTCATAATGGGCTTTAAAGATGTGCAGTAGAGAAATGGACTATAACAGCATATAATCGAAATTATAAAGACATATTTTGACTGAGCTAACTCAATCGACTGCTTGCACAGAGAAACACTCACTTTCAGGCCTTGGTCTGTAAGATATTAAACAACTGAGCTTGACAAATATTTCCATGAGTTCACACACACACACGCATTCATATTAAAATACCTACACATGTTCAGAGAGAAATGGAGGTATGATGAGAAGGGCAAATCCCAGAAATCCAGATATCCAAACAAAGAAAAACAAATGTGAAGCAGCAAAGGAAAATGCCTTGTTTCGATTAACGCGGCTTCTTTAAGGCTCACTGGAATTAGGTATTAGTATAATTGTGTTTCAAATTTACATATGGATTACATGGCATGGCATTAACCAGGCTTAAGGTCTCGTAGTTTGCCAGAGAAGAAAAAGAGCAAGAAGCAAAACAACAGAGAGAAGAGAAACAAAAAAGAAAAACACTGAGAAACAGCAAAACCGAGAAGGTCGTGTGGTTTTCCATGCAAGCTTAGTGAGCAGAGCAGCAGCACAGCTCCTGCAGCTGTTTGCTGTTTAGTTCTCTTCAGTGCTTCAGCCACAATCAGCAACCTGGTGTTCTTTTAAAGTGAATATGATTGACTGTGCAGAGCTTGCAGTGGGGACACCTCTGTATTCTCTCACTGCTGTTTAACTCAAGGACTGTGAGACAGAGCGCATCATCACTGTCTTACTGCTGCATAATCTCTGCCCCACCTGTACCCCCCACATCAGAGAGGCTGGAAACACTACAGCAGTGCGCCACCTGGTGGACACATACATGTAGCACAATCACAACTTTATTCAGGGACACTACAACACCTTATTGGCTTCTGTTCACATAAGCATTTGCAGGAGCTCTGATTTTACATTTATGCGCTTTTATATTGTCAACACTGCTTGGCTGGCACCAATACATATTTCTGAGTTATGAAGCTGCCTGGTATGAAACCAAATGTTGGTGTATCAGCTGTAGTTTCTAATAATATAGAAGGCAACATTTAACCATAGAACTGGCTATCAAGATAACAAAGTATCTGATAACCATTGCAAGGACTTCAGTTTATCGTATTAACCTTGTGGTTTCTTAATGGAACAGTTACACAGATTTCAAAGTAATAGATCCATCCAGAAAAACCATGATGCAGGTTTAAAAGGCCTTTTTCACATGTTTTCAAAGAACCCGTGGAATAAATCCGTTTTTTGTTTTTTTGGTTTTCAACATATTGATTTTATATAAATGACTGACATTACAGATGATGAAAAACATAACAGGAGAGAGTCAGAAGACGTGAGCAGAGAGATGCAAATCTAAACCAAGATGAGAGCAAGCATTGCATTTTCATTTGTTTGTTGACACCTCAATTACAATCACAGTCTGTTTGGACAAAGCTGATGGTATTTGCATTAATGACTGCTGACGGCAAATGTTTACTTCTGCTAACAGGATGTAAAGATAGGGCAATGGCATTTGTAAACAGAACAAACTGCTGCTATGAGGGGAAAAGAGAAAAGGGTTAGAGACTGATACAGCTTAAAAGTCATGACACTTCTCCAGATGTGCCCTCAATGACTCTTCAGCATTTGAATACACACATATACCCAAGTACACAGCAGCTATACAGCCAGGCATACACAAGCATACACATACACAGAGTTGTGTACATGCACTGACCTTGACAACTACAATGACTGTGTTTATCTGAAGTAGACTCTGCTTTCTATCTTGCTTTACTGTCCCTGTGGGGGCTTCCTCTCATCATGACCCACACTGACACACACACTCCCAAAAGACACCTTCAGAGAAGGGGGTATGGGTAGATCATGTCATCACCACACAAACTTGTGAGCTCACCTCTAGCTCAACATTCAAGGTGATTCGCCTCATGAATATGGTGCATAAATCGAGTTCTAAATCTGGGGTTTATATATATATGAGCAATAAATCTCTTGTTTTAGTTTCGGTATCCACTGCTGAACTAGAAAATGAAATAAGACTGATATATATCTCTTAAAAACAAGAAAAAAAACTTTGGAAGAAGCCAACCTAAGGATTTTCATTTTATAACTGAAACTTTGAGCAATGCACCACATACAGTGCATCAGTGTTAATCACTCCAAGCAACACTAGCCAGTCGAAACCAAGCTCTTACCCATCATGTGTGATAAGTAGTTCACCATTTAACACAATTTGAACAGTGAAAAGGTTTTTATTAAAATAATAGTTCTCTGACATAAAACTAAGTCTGTTTTGGATAATTAAAACAATGAGCCTAACATACCTTACAAACTTGAAAAAAAAAAAACACAACTAATGTGTGTAGCAGCTTCTACCCTAGCAACCTGCTGTAATTAAAGAAAACTGATAGTGCTTATGTGTGTGTCCTGCTTTTTGTCAGGGTAGAACCAATTGATTGGACCGCCATGGTGGAGGTGAGGGAAGGGAGGCAATGGAACTATTAACTATTCCAGCACCCATCAAACTGTCCCTATACAGACTTATCACATACACACACACTCTTGCAGACTCACACACATATAAAGAAACACATGGGGGATCGAACAGGCTTCTGCTTTTCATCAAGATAACCCTCCTTTTCTCCAGGTCTAATCACAGCACCATGTTGTTTCTCTTTCTTTGCAATCTTTGCTTTTCTCTCTAACTCTAACTTTTTAAATTATGTCTTTCAATCCTTCCTTTCATAAAGTATTAAAACAGCCCCTTCATAACTCTGACGGGGCCTTCTGTTGATCAGATCAGACACTGCAGTGGCAGTAAAAAAAATGTATCCTGACTGGCCCAAAACACCAGGAAATAATCAAATCAAAGCTCCCATCATGCTCCACTGATTACATTGTCTGACAATTTGGTCTAGATTCATTTACTTTCTATTGTTCCCAGTGGAAACCTTTATGCCGCTTGTCAGTGAGATAACAGCATCGAGAACCGAGGGGAAGCTGTGATAGTGACACTGTAAATCCTCACACAATTAATACTGGCTTCCATATGGTGATTTTTCATGGCGGGAGCAGTGTGAATTTCCAGGGCTCCTTATTCCCATTGTGGTCACACTAAGCTTTAACCATACTCGCAATGGAAATTTCTTAAAGGTACAAACTGTGAAAGCTAACAGAAAAAGAAAGTGTTTGTGTAATAACCATATGTAGGATCAGTGTGTGTCCACATCAGAGTGCAAGGACACAGAGAACCCGTATGAGAACCTGTCTATGTGCACATGTGTGTGCGAGGGAGACAGTGCATGTTAATGTCCTTGTGTCAGGGTTGGCAGCAGTGGTACCATCTGTTTGTCATTATAATGTTGACAGAACTGTTGCCCAGGTTAATTACCATGATAACAGGTTAATTATACCAATTAAACAGTACTGGGCATACTGGTGACACTGGCTTCTCTCAAAACGCACACATGGATGCACGCACAGACTGTGTGTAGTAGCAGATGATGAAAGATGCCAAAACGGATAGAAAAAAAGCATTATATCAGGAAGCTCCTATTAGAATGAATGGTAATGGTGATGAATGAATAGGACGTCTATGTGCAGAAGAAGGCCTCTGTGTTGCATCTGACAGAAACAGGAAGTGGACAGGAAGCTTCTGACAGGTGGAGGCGGGATTTAGGGCTGGCAAGCGGTTTGGTAAATGACCCACAGTGGACTGGAAGGGTTAGTGACTGTTTGTGTGTATGTGTGCAAGACTCATGGGGATAATCCCAAGTAGGACCTCTGGCCGCGTGGCTCGTGGAGGGATAGGCAAAGGGCCAAATGATACACACACCAACATACAAACGACCGAGAAGTCCAACTGGAATTCCAGATTTTTCCTTCCTCCCCACTCGACCGTCAAACACATGATTAACTATGTGGAGGTGTATGCGCGCGTGTCCCAGTACGGGACCATCAATCTGCATCAGTTGAATATGGAAAAGCAAAATCTGATGGATTTATCGTGGCCAGATAGGGGGTCAAATTCTGCTGATGGTATTCAGTGAGAATTTATAGTAATATTGGAATATGCTTCACTGCAAAAACAACACATTCACCAAGGGAAAAAAATGCTTTCTGAAATCAATTTGGTTTATCCTCTAAAAATTGCAGGATATGTTCTTAGCATGCTTGGCGAGTGCTTGGAATCCCTGCTATAGTAGATGGATTATTGAGGTGAAACGTAATCTGTATTATTTTAAGGCAGAAAGCCACCCATCCATCCATCCACTGCCACTTTTTCAGGTGGCAGCAGCCAAAGCTAGAAGCTCAGACCTCCCTCTCCCTGGCCACCTCCTCCAGCTCATCAAGGGGGATACTGGGGCATCTCTCCAGTGTGTCCTGGATCTGCTCCAGGGCCTCCTCCTTGTAGGACATGCGCAGAACACCTCACCTAAGATGACTGGCCTACCTCAGCTGGATACTTGATGTGGAGTCCTCCCCAATGGCAAAACTTCTCACACTATCTCTGAGGGCGAGCCAGCCATCCTTTGGGAGATGCTAATTTCCTCCACCCGTATCTGCAATCTCATTCTTTCAATCACTACCCACAGCTCATGACCACAGGTGAGGGTAATAACATAGATTGACCGGTAAATCAACAGCAGCGCTCTCTTCACCACAACACACCAGTACAATGTCCTCATCACTGCTGACACCGCACCAATCTGGCTGTCAATATCCTGCTACACTCTCACTCACTAAGATACTTAAATTCCTCCTTTCGGGGTAGCAACTCATCCCTGACACAAAGTAGACACTCCAACCTTTTCCAGTTGAGAACTATAGCCTCAGACTTCGAGGTGCTAATTCTCATTCCTGCCAATTCATACCGCCTCAGTGCGTGCTGAAGGTCACCACCTGATGAAGCCATCAAATTAATCCCTGTTCCAAAAGTAGTTTTCATGCGCAATTTAAAAACTTGTAACACTATGTAGAGAAACTTTCTCCTTTGAATTTACCATCTAAAAAAAATTCCTGAAGTCAATATGACTATAGCTTAGCATTTAATAGGCAATGGACTTCAAATATATACTTTTCTGAAATGATTTATGTGGTCAGTTGATATAATTTTCATAAAAAAATTGGCTAGACATTGCTTCGTTTTTGCAAGTGGTGGAAATCTCATTTGAAGGCTTCACTCTACATTTTTCTCTACAAAACTAAAGCTGTTGGTTTCCAAATTGGCAACACACACACACACACACACACACACACACACACACACACACACACACACACACACACACACACACACACACACACACTAAAATGTCATCAGCCTAATTTTGATGCTTTTGTGAAACTGTTCAAGTTGTTAAACAGAAAATGTAATCTCTCTAATGTACTATTAAACTAATCGTTTTTCCTTTCTCTTATTTTTTTTAACTTTCACAGACATTTGCTCTTTTTTTTTCTTCTAATTTCTCTGTTATACAGAGAATAGCACATTTTAAGGAAAGATGTGTACATATGTCACATGGCTATGGACAAATGTATTGGTGCGTAAAGTGACAGAACATATAAATTAGCATAGATGAAAATATTAGAAAATGTTAGATGGGCTCTGAAGCCGCAATTCCCGTTCTTGACCGGTTTCAAGTGCTCCTTGTTCCTTGACAGATTGTGGAAAACAAACAGCTGAGTGTGCTCAATTTGGAGGGCAACATATTGTTCAATTTAAGATGTAATCTAAAAAAAAGAAATGCTGTGCGATGCTGTCATTTACACAGTGCATATGTATCACTGTAGAAACAAATAGGTGGCACATATAAAAATAAATATGTTAAGTATAGATGTCTCAGTAATGTTACACTGAACTTGAGAAATGAAGCACTCTTCAAAATAACCTTGTTTACAATTTCAAATTCAGGAAATAATCAAAATATTAAAGGTAATTTTCCTGTTTCCTCTCACTTCATCTCTCCCGCTCTTTATCTTACTATACTAAACGGCACCGTGTTTATCACTTTCCTCTACTTTCTTTACTTTTCGTTCTTTCTCAAACTTCAAAGCTTTTCTTCTCTCCACCACCTTGCCAATCCCACATAGCTGAATACCAACCATCCATAAAGCCCTGCTCACTTTAGCACCAAACAAACCGCCTGCCTCATTACACACGCTAATTGTTAAGTTTCCACTCTTTCCATTTTCTTCCCCTTTTACTGTTTTCTTGTTTCTTTCCGTATTTTCTTTTTCTCATTCTTCTTTTCCTTTCCAAAGAACAGGACACCTACACATGCATGCGGAAATTTGGCACACAGCATTTAATTTATGAGAACTGAGAGTTCTTATCTTATTTAAGCAATTGTTTAACAGTTATTTTTCTTTTAAGTCTTTTCAGCATGCATTTATAATGTTTTATAAGCTGATTTGTGCACAGAAAACCTAAGAAGGGCTGAATAAAATAATATTTATGAGACTCACTCTACCTCAGGCCACCCTGTTTGTGTAAACCATCAAACCACTAATTTTGTAGGCTGTCCCTAAAATGCACACAAGGGTAGGCATATAAAATAATTAGCCTATATTTGTATATTTAAGCACACACTTATTCATGGAAACATCCATTTAGGCACAGCTCTCTGAAGGTCCCGGCACAGCATTCTGGACACCTTGAAGAGACTTTCTCCTAGCCACCCTTTAGATGATCAGTTAATCAAATGTATTTGATCAGCAGTACCTGGCTGCTATTTAGCTTCTTAATTCCTATGGAAGCAGTCAGGGTGTACTTACTTTTTCAGAGGACCGGTGGCGTCAGATGGCTGCCCCTCCCTGAGCCTGGTCTTGCCAGAGGTTTGTTCCTGTTAAAATGGAGTTTTTCCTCTGTTCCGCTGTTGCAAGTGCTTGCTCATAAGAGATCATTTGATTATTGAGTTTTCTCTGCAATTACTGTAGGGTCTTTACCTTACAATATAAAGTGCCTTGAGGTGACTGTTTGTTGTGATTTGGTGCAACATAAATAAAATTCTGAACTGAATCGAATTAGTCCTGTTAAAAGCTTTTTTTTTTTTTTTTAAAGAAAAACATAACTCTCTCTCTCTCTCTCTCTCTCCTCTCTCTCTCTCTCTCTCTCTCTCTCTCTATCTATATATATATATATATATATATATATATATATAGTCAGATGAGTGGATTCTGACAGGTCTGTCAATTATTTTTCTTCATTGTTGATCATTCACAACAGGCAAATACAGATCTTAAGCCAAAAGGAGACGCCCCTGTGCACCCGTCAGGCTATCACCTGCAATCTGAAAGTTACTAATAATTTCATGCCATTGCACCCAAATTTGATTTTTCCACAGAAAAAATTTTGAAAGCTGCACTTTATTCCTATATTCTTTTTTTAAAGGATTATTGCCTCCCTCTCCAGTCTCCTTTAACTCTCTTTACTCTACTCATTCTTCATTTTAATGATTGATTTAGGAAAACGTGCTAAATGTGACAATCCATTAAAGATAAACTGCTGTTTATCAGTGATGGATAGATATCATTACTTTGGAGATATTTGTTTAAAATGTGAATACTCTGTAATGTGCCATGGCTCATTAAAAATAGACAATGATAGTTCATTAAGCTGAAGCATAAACATTGTTTTATCTTATTTGCATACAAACAGTTGACCTTTTATAACAGTTTGTTTTTTTGTTGTTGTTGTTGTTTTTTATGTGTTATATGTACATGGACTTAGATTTAGAATTACCCTAACCTTAACCATAACCACTGCCTGGGTCATTTCATGTGTTAACAGAGTTACATCCCCAGAACAGGAATAGTAAACACACACATGTACACACACACACACACACACACACACACACACACGCACGCACGCACGCACACACTGCACCAATACAGTAGAGGTGCCATTATGTAAAATAAAATGTTTTTCATAAACATTTCTTTCTTTTCTCCGTGCCTCCTATAAATGCACACAAACCTTGGCTAAACACTGTGCTTCATTATATTAAGTGAAGTTGTTCCCCTGCATTGTTTGAGTCCTCACTGAAGCCTGTGGTATGTCAGAGATGGCTGAAATTGTGGGATTGTTTGTGTTGTGCAGTTGCATTTCAAAATTCATAACGAAGGAATTAATAACATTATTTTGATATGGTAATGTCAATAGAATATTGAATTGAAATCAAGAAAAATAAGGCCAGGAGAAATGGGGGGGGGGGGGGGGGGTGTGGGGGGGGGGGGGGGGTTTGGGTGGGGGGGGGGGGTCGTGGGTAGTGGGGGTTGTTGGGGTGTGGGGTGATTCGGGTGTTTTTGGTTCTGTTTGTGTGGTGTTTTTTTTTGCGTTTGGATATTTTTTTTTTTTTTTTTTGTTGTTGGGTGGGGGTTGGTGGGTGGTGTTGGGGGTGGTGGTTATTCCATTCGTTGACGACGCAGACATATCACACCTTCAAGCTTCACCATGCGGTGTTGTGAATCTGTGGATAGCGCATGTGATAAAACACAGGCAGCAGGTAACAAACAGATGCAGAAAAAAGAGGCAGCAAAACAGACAACGAGCAGAGTTTGCATGTGTAAAAAATAGCCAGGGCAAAGAGATTTAGAGAGTAGTGTGATGTCCATGGGGAGTAATTAGTACTGACAGTAGTACTAATGGTCCGTCTGTAGCTCGGCAGACTGGAACTCACTGAAAGGACTCCAGGGTTTAACTCTCTTTCATTCTGTGCTATGTTTTCGTTCTCTCTCTATAAGTAGGCCTGTATTAAAGTGTTAAGACAACCTCTAAAGTGCTGCTCGACATCAAATGCAAATTAGCTAGAAGAAATTTAATTAGTTTTCCTAATCTTGGGAAAAAAAATCACCAACAAATTGAGGCATTATCTTAATTAATATTGAAAAACATGTTTTAGTTCACACTGCAGTCAGATTAGTTGATGTGTTGTGTTAGTTTAACTTACTGTGGCCACAATAAAAGATTTCCTCAGCAGGGCAAATTAGCATGAGGTTGCTATTGTAGAACAAGAGAAAATCTACTAACAGGCATAAATTCACAGGATGCACCCTGTTCGTTTCAAATTCTGACCTGCATTTTATCAAGAGTAATCCAAATTAGTGGGTCAAAAACAAGGAAGCGAGTAATCTGCTAAAAGAAGACAGTGTATGCACAGACTTTATGCATGTGTTTCTTTATGGAAACAGCTTTGCACTTCAGATCAATGAGAAGGAGGAGAATCAATATGTTTTTGATGTGAGGTTTTAGTGAAGAATTGATCTGTTTGGAATCGTTGGGGACTGCGTGTGATCCATGGATAAATCTGACAGGCTGTTGCTGAAATCCGTGCATTTCGGTTGCACTGTAGTACATGCAGAAAAACACAAACATGATTTACTGTCACACCTGACCCATATGCACATTACTGAATAGCTGTTACTGTGCTCACTAAACCAATTGGTCACTGTACAAACTAATTTGGCTGCCTGTGTTAAACAAAATCAATAACCAATCTCCACCTTCCTTTCACTGATAGCCCACATTAAGTTCAGTTTAGTTAAGTGTTGACTTGTTTCCTCAAAAAGTACCAGAAATACATGGGCTCAGCTCTAATAAATCAACACTCATAGCGGCTACTATGACACACCTTTCATTGGGAGCAGAAAAAAGCTTCTTTTTGGTGTTAATTCAGTGCAATCTGCAGCAATGTCATGGCACAAACCTTAGTAAATCACATTTTTATGACTCTCATCCCAAAATTCCCTGAAAGTCGAACTCCTACAAATACATATTCAATAAGGCCAGCTGCAAAAACACTAATGTCCATGCAGTTCAGTTACAGACCAACAATAGCTAACACCAGAAGAGGGTTTTGTGTTAGTGCAGATTGCTATTAAATCTGGCTCTTGATCTGTAATTACTGATCTTGTCCAGTGGAAAAGCTGCTTTGTTTTTACTAAGGTCTTTGTTAAGCCCAAAAGTGGATGCCATCTTCCAAGGCTAAGCACATTTATGCCTGCACTCTTGCATAGAAAAGCTGCAGATAGTCAAATATTATTCAGTGAACCTTCCACAGAGGTTTTATTATGCTCACTCAATGTTGCAACAAGATGTTAGACACACATTAACCTTAAGTCACTGGTCAAAAGTGTTTGTTTGCCTGGTTCAAGTAAAATGTATTAATATCTACTTCCCTCCCTCCCAGACTTCCCACTTAAAGCATGCAACAATGAAACGAGAAATGTGAAAATAAATTCAGCTCAAAGGTAGCAATGAAGGACTGCATAAAGTACTCTTCTGCACCAGCGTACCAATCAAATGCAAAAAAAAGAATGAAAACTTTAAAAAATGACAATGATATGCTGTGACATTGGATCCCCCCAAGGCTGTGTGCTCAGCCCTCTGCTGTACTCACTGTACACCCATGACTGCGAGGCCACGTCAGAGTCCAACGTCATCATCAAGTTTGCTGACGACACTGCTGTTGTGGGACTAATCTCTCACAATGAGGAGACAGCCTACAGGAGAGAGGTCTCCCGCCTGGAGAACTGGTGCCAGGAGAACCACCTCCTGCTCAACGTCAGCAAAACGAAGGAACTGATCGTGGACTTCAGCAGGAAGCAGCAGAGGGACTACCATCCACTTGTCATCAGTGGTGCTGAGGTGGAAAGAGTGGACACTTTCAAATACCTGGGAGTGACCATCTCACAGGACCTGTCCTGGACTCATCACATAAACATCACTGTGAAGAAGGCCAGACAGCGTCTCTACCTCCTCAGGCGGCTGAGAGACTTCAAGCTCCCACTCAAGGTGCTCAGGAACTTTTACACCTGCACCATCGAGAGCATCATGCGTGGGAGCATCACCACCTGGATGGGAAACTGCACCAAGCAGGACTTCATGGCCCTAAAAAGGGTGGTTCGTTCAGCTGAACGGACCATCAGAACCACCCTCCCAAACCTGCAGGACATTTACACCAAGCAGTGCAGGCTGAGGGCCATGAAGATCCTAAAACAGCCCAGCCACCCCGGACACTCTCTCTTCTCCCTGCTCCCATCAGGCCGGCGTTACCGCTGCCTGAGGACTAAGACTGAAAGGTTGAAGAAGAGTTTTTACCCACAAGCCATCCGTCTGCTCAACTCTGAGCCCTAACTGGACCATTATTGCACAATGTAAATATTATAATTTAAAAAGTGTGTATAGTGTATAGTATATAGAGTATAGTGTATAGTGTGAATTACTTTTTTTTTTTTTTTTTTTTTTATTCTTCTTATTTATATGTGTGTGTATATATGGTTGCAGGTACAAAATACATTTCACTGTGCATTGTACTGTGTATAACTGTGCATGTGACAAATAAACACTATCTTAATCTTAATCTTTTATATATTTCATAACATCCCAAGTCACTTGCACTCTTGTGCAACGAGGCTCAACAAGCCTGCATCCTTATTCATTCATACAATGACAGACAATGTGTGAAGTGTTAAAGCACTGCTGAACAAAGAGCCCTCGTAAAATACTTCACCATGCTCATTGGTTATATAGCATTCAGGGAATTCTCCTCACTAGACTTCTTCTTTGTATTAAATCATGACATACGTGTACACATTATGGGCAATTTTGTTCTCTTTTCCAAGTGTCTGAAGATTAAAGGATTAATGATCCTGCCACAATCCATTTCCAGAAAGTGAGTTTGGCACTAAAATGTATCTGCTCAGTCCAGGAATGCTATTTCAGGTGCTTTAACGGGCCAGAAAAGTTGCAGTGAAGGGCCAGTATCTCCTCCCGAAGATGAATAACTGCATTTTCCACGAGGAGTGTTTTCATCACAAGATCTTTAATGTCTGATGTCACCTCTCGGCTTAACGGAGCCAGCTATGTCAGACAAAAAAAACAGCATGTATGTATCCATCTGTGTTCATGCCATGCGTATGTGTGCATTACATGCACGTGCATGTTTTGTATGTTATCTTCGAGGGCAAGACCATGTTGTTCCAGCAACCCAGAGGTCCCAGTCCCATAAATCACACCTATCATACACAAGTGTGTGTGTGTGTGTGGTGTGTGTGTGTGTGTGTGTGTGTGTGTGTGGGTGGGTGGATTTGTGTGTGACTCTGTAAGTGTTTTTGAATTGTGAGCCAGCACCTGCTACTAATCACCATCAGTGTACAGCAGCGAGGGGAGCGTGGTGACGTGTTAATATTTTTACACATTCTTACACCTACATACGCACCTATGAACACGCACGTGCACACATACATACAAAAGTCAGGTTAAAAGGATGAAAACAAAGCAATGATGATTGATATGTCAGTGGTCATTAGGCTGACACTCCAAAGGAGAATACCAAAAAAGGGAGAAACAAGATCAAGAGGCAAGAAGTAGAAGAGCTATAAAAAGTAAAAATAAAGAAAAAGGCACAGATAGGCAGACATAATGCACGGAAACAGGGTTTGGCCAATGTGTGCTTTTCTTTCATGTCAGTATAGCATTATTGAATTGAATTCACAACTGAAACTGAGCAGAGACTGATGCATAAAGCAAGACAGAAATGTGGTAAGTAAAGAATGCAGAAATGAATGAAAACCTGCCCTTCTGGTCTTCATAACTGACTTTTTAACCACAGTGCAAATCTTTCCACAGCAAGGTAAAATGAATGAGTGACATCATCTTTCAGCATCTCATCATCTGCTTGACTCTCATCATTTTCTCAGCCTCCTTTTCGTCTTCTTTACTGCCTGATATAAACCTTGGCTTGACCCTTCTGTCACTTTTCCCCCCTTCCTCTCCACCTCTTTCCCTTTGTCTTTCTTTCTCTGTCTCTTCCCAGTCTTTGTCAACATGTGCTAGCCATTGTCCTATTCTATTACCTTTGCTAAAAGCAAAGACAGTCAGACCTCACCACTTTATCACAGCTACTCTAATAGAAACCAGCTAGATTATTAATACATGAAGAAGAAAATGGAAGATGCCTGGAAATAGGAAAGGGGGTTGGGAGGACACAACTGATTTTGGATGTATTATTTTCAGATGGATTATCTGACAGCAGAAAAAACTGGTAGCGCAGATAGAAGAATAGAAATAGATCAACAAAGTTCTTTTTAAATTCGAACATTCGAACATTAAAACTGCCAATTCCAACTTTGGCTGATTCCAAATCTTGTTCCAAGAACTCAAACTGACTGCACTGACAGCTATTTTCGTAACATTTCCTCAATAGAAATTTCAGTTTTAGTTCATAATAATAAAACTTTGACACTTTCTCCAGAACTGCAAAAATGGCATCTGAGAATACGATCTCTTATATCGCTCTCACTCAAACAGATCTCAAAACGCTGGACAGTTTTTGTAGAACTGAAAATGCATTTTTTCTACATCAGCTCTTCAAATTACTGTGCCTCTGCTCAGCTTCATCATGGACTTCAAATGGTGCCAACTGAACTGAGCAAATCATGTCAGAGTTGGAGCTGATAACTGTTGGGAAACAGTTGCTATCTCTGAAATTACTAAGAAGACTTTAGAATTGCTTGAGTTAATACACAGATTGGCAAAGCTATTAAAACAAGAAAAGGGCAGTGCTGGCAGATTATATGCTATTATTGTTATTTTAAGGAAGCCAGATACATATTAAATTTTGCTTTGTTTATATTAATTTCCCAATTTGCCTTTTTTTTTTTTTTTTTGCATAGCATTCCATTATCAAGTATCCCTGTTTTTGCAGTCTGGGGAGCAGAACTGCATAGCCACATTTCAGGACAGTTGAAGCTTGCAGTGGTTCAACAAAGAATACTTCCCTAACTAAGAGTACTCCAACACTAAATCCTGGATTTAAAATTTTTTTTTGAGGCATTCCGACGCAAACACAACTGGAAGAGATCAACAGAAAGAAAAATGGAGGAGGATAAAAAGACTTTTGAATGGGCAGATAAATGTGTATCAGGAGGGAAACAAGAAACTTATGTGGAGCATGTGATAAATGAATACTGGTTTAGCTGTGCGCTGTGTTTCGTGGATGGGATGATGATAAAGTAGTGAATGATTGCGAGATAATGCATATCAGCTCCCCTGCAGAATACAAATGGTTGAATAAGACGGCTAACAGCTGGACGAGCGAATGGATGGATGAAGTAAGATGTAGAGTTTAACAGAGAAGCAATGAACAGCAAAGGTGCAATATAGCGTGTTTTATCATCGTGTTGATAAATGAACAAAGAAAAGGCTCTGTAGCTGTTTGATGGATAGACATTAGTCTATAACACAGTCCCATCTGTTGTCTGCTACATGAAATAAGAACCCAATGGCCCAATTATAGTGTAACAATCACACTTGCTCAACCTTTTCCTTCGAGCGGACAAATATTTGGATTATTACAGTCACTGTTTTATTATTTCCTTTGTAACACCCGTCTGTTTTCTCTCGGCAATGAATTACCTCAACACACAATCTCTCACAAATCTTCCTGTATCCTGCTTTCTCTGTTATTAACTCCTCGTCTTTGAGTCTTTCAGTCTCGATGCTTTTTTTTCTCTCTCCATCTACATCACAGCTCTTGTTCTGCTATGCATTAGTTCTGCTGGTTTTGAAACGATCAGCATGTATGATCACTACCAGACGAGAAAGTTGCCTTAGAGAGAAAGACAGATGAAGACAAAGAGACTCAGAAGAAACAGAGAGACAGAGATAAAGAAAGTTGGGGGCTTGTGAAAACAAAAATATATATGTTGCAAATGATAATGTGTTGGATAAGGAATAAAAACAGAAATGACAAGATCTACGTTATCTCTATAAATAACACAACTGACAGTGAACAACAATAGAAACACATTTGTCAAGAAAAGAACGGCCTTGGCATGAACACCAAATGAATCATTCGCTAAGTAAACATGTCATCAGCTGGAAGAACCTAAAACAACCCCCCCCCCCCCAAAAAAAAACAAAAAAACAAAAAACTGAAATATTACCTCTGGATACTGCCACGGCTGTGGGCTATGTGTGGCTGAATTAGAAAATGCCAACAGCATTTCTGTTTCTTTTATTCTTATTAAAAACCAAAGAATAACAGCTGCCATTAAACTACAGCTTCTTTCAGCTGCTCCTTTGTCCGCAGCAACTTTACTAAATGTCTCGAACCAGACGTCTTTTCCATGTTCAGTGAATGTGTAAACCACTAAACAACTGTGGAGCCACTATCAAAAAGTTTAACAATTTGCCATATGCTCAAAAACAATTTCTTCTTTTGCCAGATGGGAAGCTAATATATAGTAAAAAAAACAAAAAAATACAAAAAACATGCCTCACCACTGAATGGTGGCACTTCAGTGTCAGTATTAATGTGTTATATGTGTGTGTGTCATTTCTGGGCAATCACACGCTAATGGTGTCTTGTGGAGTCTTTTTGTGACTGTGACACAGCATGAAAGAAAGTCGGTATTTAACATCCTACGCAAGCCATCGATTCTGGGCCATTTCATACTGGTCCGTGTGCACAGTATACCAGTCAGACATAGCATGAAGCAGCTTAATTTGGACCGTATTGGTTTTTAACTGCCTACACAAAACAGATGGGTGTTAGGTTACATACAGCTCAATCAGTCAGATAAAGAGAGAAAATTAGGGGGAAAGACAGATGGATAGGTGGAGAGGCAGACGGGATCAGCGGGTGGGCCAGTGCTCTAGTGGAGCAGAAGACTGACCTCTAAAAGAACCATGTGACCATCACAACATCCTAGTGCATGACAGCTAAATCCATTCTCAGTGACTGAAAATTTATGTAGACATGACTTAGAACAACTGTAAATCAAACACAAATACATGACTTCAAAGACATAACGTATCTAATGTTAATGACATGTCGAGTTCTCCATTTATAAAATAAAATTGAATATATGGGATATTTAAACATGCAAATGGTAATTTAAAGGTGCAGCGCAGGCTTCATGGAATACTGAATAACAATGTTTTGATGAATACCTCTCAATTTATCCTATGCAGTAATAATGTTTACACACACACTGATTTACTCGTGCACACTATGGATTCACTATGCATTCATGCAGATGTGCATTTCCACTAATCAGCATATTAGTACTGTGAAATGTAATGGCTCAGTCACGATACAGTAAAAACTTGCAACTAGGAAAAAATCAGTAGTTGCTCAGTGACTGCACTGGATTTGTTTGTTGTTGCTGTCAGTGACCAATTGCAAATAATTGTAACCAACTGGCTGCCCAGAAGCTGAGCATGCAACACCCACATCAGCCTATGGGTGTCCACTTTTGATTGCATGGTGATTGCACAGGTGGGAAGTGGGCTGTCTCCAAACTATCGCTGTCTGACTCTGACTGACTTCCATCAATCTCAGACAGATTGGAGAAGGTTTTCAAATAACTACTTTATCATTTTTATTTGGTGTACAGCACTTTGTATTTGCTGTGGCTTTTTTAAAGTGCTTGATAAATAAAGCTTGATGATGATGATGATGATGATTTTTAAACACAGACTTCATTGCAATCAGTTGGAGTCAGTCTGTGCCCTTGAGCACAACTTATCTGTGACACGTCTTGTTGCAAGAGTGGACTTGACTCGGCTAGTTGCAAACTTGTTTCATTCTGGTTTTATCACACGAAGGCAAGGTCGTGCAGCAATTACGTCACTATTTGTCGAGAAATTTCCCTTTCAAATCCGTGGGGTTCTGGGTGGATTCTGAATGTAAGCAGCTGAAGTGAATTTCTGTGTATGTAGATGGCCACAGATTTACAGCAGACAGCAACAGATTTCCAATTTTCGCAGATTAAACACAGTTAATCACAAACAATACATTGCAAATTTGACCCCATTCAATCTCAGACAGATAGCAGACTGATAGCAGGCTAGCTCAATCTCATTGCTCTTTTATCGCTGTTCTGAAGCCTCAAATTAGCTATGAAGATGGAAACTGACCAAGTGTGGTCACAGGCCTGGTCCTCGTCTTCAAAGCAACCATTTCAAATGCGATGACAATGCAAGTTCACTGCACACAGTTGCAATAATTTTGGTCATGCCATAGCCTCCAATCACTATTTTCCCTTGTGTGACTGTGGATGCATTAGACAATCATGGAAAAAGAAAACTGCAGCAGATGTTACTAAATATGATTATGTAGGTAGAAAAAAATTACCAAAACTGTCTCTGAACATCTTTTGAGGAATAAAATGCATTCAGTATGCACAGTGCACACTTAATATAAACAGAAAGTTGTGTGTTGTAACACCACAGTTAAAATATTGCTGCCTTTATAGCAGCAGACACCATAACCCATTACCCTCAACAGCGTTACTTATAAAAAAAACATTAAGAAAACATTGCATTTCACTGCGCTTGTAGACAACAGGTGTATTTTCATAACATCTTTATGAATTATAGTCTCTGACAAATCAGTTTTCAAAGGCGAGTGGCATTCCTTATGAGTTTCTATCACCTGTTTTGCTGTGTTTTAAATCGGATGTAGTGGGTATAGTCATCAATTTCGATTGATCAGAAGGCAAACTGAGGGGTCGGTGAGTCCACTGGTCAGCAGCCCTGGATGAGACTGGTGCTGATGTTCACCATCCGTAAAGACAACAAATGGGAGTCAGACGTGACTCTGCAGAGTACATCTGGAGCACAGCTGTGTACACTGCGTGTGTCATCAAAAGTTCTCCACCCTCCACCCCATACACCTCCACGGACAGAAGAACACACACACATGAAAACATATGTACGAAATGTGGAAGAACATATCCACACTCACAGATGAGCACGCTGTCCTCACTATCTCATTTTTAAGGGACATATTGACAGTCTTTTTTTACACTGCTAAAGTTATTTTTGTGGGTATTTATATTCATCCCTCAACATAAAACTAAATGACATCAGCCCATGGCAACATAAACTTTGGTGAAGTTGTGCTCTAATATTAAATTAATAGATTCCACCTACTAGTGACCAAAGCTTCCCAGCCAAGTACACACCCTAGCCACACACACACACACACACACACACACACACACACACACACAGCCACAGTTAGCACAGACTGGGGCAGCATGTTGTCATGGAGATATCTTTTTCTCGGCATGCCGCCCAAACTTGTGTTTCTGATGGTCTAACACAGAACTAATAATAATACTAATGATGATGATGGTTAGCTTGATTAAAGTCAGTGGTATGATTCATACAGAAATCCCTCCCAAAATATATTGTAACGACGCAGATACACACTCACACAAATTCAAGCTCACGTTTCTGTATGTGTGTGTGTGCGACCATTAGGGAGCTGAGGGACATGTTCAGCAAGAGCTCGATAGCATCTTGTAACAGGACTCATGAGAGGCAGACAAGGAGAGATTTCAAAACCCGTCTGTGTGACATGGCAGAGAACAAGAGTGACGTATTAGAGAGTGAGCGAAAGGGCAAGAGTGACTGACAGCAAAGAGAGAGCGAGGGAGAACCGGGTTTAGTGTTTCAAGACAATTAACACTACCCTGCCGTGTTTTAATAGTACACTCCTATGGGTATTTTTAGTCAAACATTAGCAAAATGACACTAATGACAGAGTATGTAGAGAGTTTGACTGTAAAAACCTAATCAGACTTGCCTTGCTGCAGGGCAGGGCTGCTGAAAGACATCCACACTTACTGACACATGTACTGAGCTAAGATTACACTAACATAAGTCTGGGTTATGTTGTAAGTAAATAGAGAGCTTAACCACTTTGTAGATAAAGGACGGTAAACTCACTGAATAAGAGAACAGCAAAAGTGTTTTTCTTGTCGTAGCAGGTGAAATGTAGAAAGTTTTATGATCAGGAAGTAAAGCAGCAGTTGAAACCAGAATTCAAAGTAAAAGTAGAGTTTGTAGGAACATCTGTATTGTTTAGTCACGGTAAACGCCAAATGAACAGGCCTGAAAGGGTAAACCACAATAGTTTTTTTTTTAACTTTAGGGAATCTCAGCTTCATTTAGCATGAAAATTTAATCTGTGTTCTTTTGGATTTCTACATAACTCAAACTCTTAATGAAGACAGAGCTGAGGGTAGACTGATACAGCTCTGGTCACAGCTGCAACAAGTTAGAGGATCCCTCCATCAATAACACACACAGCCAAACTACCACAACACACACACAGACACACACTCATCCTAGTCCAGACAGCTCCGTCTGTCTGTCGGGTCAGGCCATCAGTCGTAAAGTCACACACCTCTGTTTCCGTTTGATCTTGGCTACTTATCGAAATGGAGCGGGATGAAAAGGGGCGCTCGGCTTTTATTGCAAGAATTTAATAGGCCTCTGCTGGTAAACAACAGCCATGTGGAGCTCATAGAGGAACTGACATGACACACCTTCTGAATCAGATCCGGGTGAAGGTATAAAAACAGCTTTTATAAGGGCAGGCAGTAAACTGTAGCGTGTGTTTGTGTATACATGTCAAGAACAGGGAGAATACTTTGCATATTTAACAAGAACCAACATATTTTTTTGATCACTTCACACGATGAGATCGTTTTTGTCGGAAAAGGGGGAAAGCATCAAATCATTTCCTTGCCTTGCCGGCTGTTTTAGGTATTTTCAGAAACACACTGCTGTCATTTCAGAAACATGTGATTGTTTTCAGCCATTGCTTTTGAATATGTTGGCAAGAAGAACAGTTTACTAACTTGACGCTATCAAATGAATAGTTGATTGCTTGTTTTTCCTGATAAGAAAATTCCTGTCTTACAGAAAATGCTAATTTAAAAATTTAAGCAAGGCTGGCAAGGTGGTGTTCCAGCAATCTGTTTTCATGTGCATTTAAGATTTTCATCCATAACAAACACTGAGTTCAAAAGAGTGTCCTGATTTTAGTACCACCCAATATTAAGCCATGTCAAATGTAAAACAATACCTCAAGCTATTCAGATTCCCAACACTGAAATCCTGTTACAAACCACGGACATGGATTGTGAAAAAAGTAACTAATGAGGTTTTAATGAAGAGATATTTAGCAATCATTAGATCACAGGAAATGAAGGATCCAGAGTCATGAGAGCTTGGCACGTACTCAAGACAAAAAGTGAAATTTTTCCCATTACTGCTCTTTTAATTTTGACAGTCTTTGCTTAAATTTCTTGCTTCAAGCCAAAAAGCCAAATATACTTGTGGAAAAGTGATACTAAATCACAGCAGTACCTATTAAATCTTTTAATGTGGCCATTTAAAATCATTCCTCTGAAAACTAGAATGTATTTTTTTTTTCCTACTGTAACAATTGGTTTGTAATAGCAATGTTATTACAGTTGACAACACCATGTAATTTTTAGGAAATGCAAAAATAAATGTGCTTTTCCTGTTAGAAGTTTGAACAGTCTGCAATCACATGGTCCATGATTCATGTTATTACTTTTAACTGTTGTAATCGGCCAATGATGGATTGTGACAGTTATCGCTACATCAAAGTGAAACCAGTTGGTAGTGATCCTAACCTCCACACAGTAGGCAGCAAAATACTGAAGGGTGTGTATGTGTAAAAAAAAGGGTTTGTATATATGTGTATCTGCACAAATGTGTGTGTGTGTGTGTGTGTGTTTGTCTTTCTCAACCCTTTTGGTACCTATTCACCTTGAGGTCAGAGGTCAACAGAGCAATCAAAGCTGGCTTCCATCTGCTCTGCTCCCCGCCTAGACATGTCCTCTGTGTGTCTGCCTGTTTCTGTGTATGTGTGTCGTTCCCCTAGAGCTATCCATTTCTAAGTGTGCCCATGACTGTGGTGTGATGGCATGCGTGTGTTTAGATTTGTGTTCCTGCATGTGTGTTCTCCCCTCCAGCGATGGTTGCCCTGATGTCCACAGGAATCCCTCATCAAAGAGAGAGAATGCTCGAGGTGTCTGGATCATCAAAACCTGCCGGAAATCACTAAAGCAACCGCTGTTGCGTGTAAAATAATACTAATGGTTTTTGCTCCTCGAGTTCTGAAACCTAAAGACAGAGAGCACAGCCAATGAACTTTTTTTCCCTTTTCTCATTGTTTTATACAATTATAATGTACAATTTAAATGCAGGACATTTTTGGAGCTACGCTTACATGTATATGAATCATGCAACATGGCAAAGAACTGTTGAATGTTGGCAAGACAGAATATGTAGTCTCTCTGTGGCAAGCAATTTTGTAGCTGATGATAAACAGACCTGAACTAGTTTGAGTTAAATAACTGTTAAAATTGTTAATTTGAACATTAAACACTTAAACTCAGTACTTTAATAACAGGTCAGTAACCTTTAACTGCAATACACTGTATGTACGAAACTAGGACCTCACCACTGACATACCCGCTGATAGTCAAGCTGTGGATCACATGGATCCAAGGTGAACTGGACGAGAGACAAAATAATGTTTTAAAGGATGTGAGACTGAGTACAAAGGATTAAAGGATTCCCCTACACAATCCAGGATCATCTTCCTTTTGTTTATTTCCTTATCTCCCTGGATTAAGGTTTGACTTGATATGGCAAAACACTGTCTTTTTCCATTTGTTGCTGGTGGTCTAAGACAGATTAAATCCCTCATTAGGGATGACATGAAGCCGGGCAAGTATAGTGGTATTATTGTCAAATCCATGGATTTGACTATGCTGTACAAGGAACAAGTTTTGTGAAAGCAGTGAGGAAAGGAAACACTGAAGCCAAAGGAGTTGCAAAAGTCTCTGACCTGCTACAAGGTCAGAGATCAATAATGGTTGCTGACTCCTGCAGGAACAAGATATTGCTAATATCAATCATTAAAAACCTACATGTAGTTATTTTTTAAAAACATTTAAAACATTTTTACATTTTACTCATAACAAAACCTTAAACCACCAATAATTTTATTGCTAAAAGATGTGTCGTTTGTGAATTTGTGGAACTCCAGCCATGCAAGTGACTAATCTATGCAAGTGGAACTTGCACTCACATATGACACTCTCACTGGAACAGTTGAACTATGGAGCTTAGGGGTCTTGTGTAAAAAGACTAGAGGAAAGGAAGAAGGTCGCAGTAATCTTGCAGTGAAAACCTGAAAGTTACGTGAGGCAAATGCAGTGTGCCGTATGGACTTTACATTAGATTTAAGAGGGAAGCAAACCAAACACATACTGTTCAACTTGGACTGCAAAAACACACACGATTCATCTATACTGCACTGGAATATCCAAAAAAAAAGGCTAATAATAAGGTCCGCACTAGTGCAATAAAACCAGATACATACACCCATATAAGCACGCTCACAAGTTTCACAACGCTCTCCGTAGGTGTTAAGCTGATATTTATGTTAAAACACAGCACATATATTAGCACCTTAACTCCTATTACTACACAACTTATGGGACTATAAAACATGCAGTCACTTTGTGTGTGACTGTGTGTGTGCGAGTGCACTCTTTTGTGTTTGTTGGGCCACGTAGTGAAAACTTTTACATTTAAATGTAATGTAAGCAGATGTAATGTAGGATATTGTAGTATATACTGTACAGACTACACATATATTTCATGCATGTCCCCAACTATGTCAGTGGGTACTGGTGTGGGTCTTTGAGTATGTGTTACACCCTAAAGCCAACATTTGTGTTCAGTGGGGAGGTGGTTGAGTTTCTCTAAAGAACCCATATGTTTCTCATTTTTCCATACACATTCATGAGGCATTTCTGCATTTTTACAGAAGGAAATCTGAGAGAAAGCCGAAAGGACGGCGAGGATGGAGAGAAGAGAGATAAAAAGAAAGAGCGCATTCCCCAGAGAGATGTCAGATTAGGGAACTGGCTTGTTTCACAACCAGCCGGGTTAGTGGGACTAATATGGGAGACCTCACAGAGCTTACCTCTCTTCATCGTTTTTCTTGCTTCCATTTTCCTCACTCTTTCTTAATCGAACACATCCAGAATATAGATCTCTTTCACACAGGAAGTAAATGGCTCACATGCATGCAAACATGGAGGTGCACACAAACACACAGAATTCTTTAAAACAGACCGCACAAAAAGTTTGGGCAGCTTGAATGCCCCAAGGATAAGGGAGATGAAAACTAAAACCATACGCAAAGAGGGGAGAGAGAGAGAGAGGGAAGAGTGTAAAGAAAAGAGAGATAGAGGGATGGAGAGGGAGGAAATGAGAGCAGCCATTATCCAGCAAAATGTCCCAGCAGCCTTTTTTACCAAATCCAAACCAAAGGAAATATGTGATTGGCTCTGGACCAATAGTGTTTGTGTGTGATTGTGCGTGCGGGCGTGTCTGTGTGTGCATGTATAAGATCATATGGTTCTATAAATGTACAAGTCTTTCAAATCTATCTGCATGTGTAAGCAAGTGTACCATGGATGTTGTGCGGATGTGTACAGCAAAGAGCGCTGTCTCCGTTTGAGCCCCTAACAGGCTACAAATCAGCCAGCAGCCACATCTATATGCTCTGTATAACCTTCCCTGTACTACATCACCGTAGGTGCGCGCATGTGTCTGCGTACATCTCTGTGTGTGTCTGTGTGAGTGCGTGTGTGTGTCAGCGGCACAGTGGATCAGAGTGTGAACAAGCAGCAGCTGGTGAAAAGCGAGGGAATGACAAGGTGTTTAGAGAAGACAATGGCAGTAAGTAGGGAAGAAAGGAGTGAGAGAAGAGAGGCAGAGAGAGGAGGAGAGAGAGAGAGAAAAGATGATGAGACGACGGGAGGAAAAAGGTACGAGAAGCATGTGAGATGCCAGGGTGTTCGGGTTTTATTACCAGTGTGCTACGCATATACACACACACACACACACACACACACACACACACACACAGAAAAACGTTGCTGAAATTGTATCCTGCACTTCGTGCCACCCAAGCACAAAAAACACACACAATGAAAATGTGAAATATGCTAAATGAAAATCCACACTAATATACCGTACACACAAATCCCTCTCCTAACGAACATGAGCTTTAATGGATGGCTGGAATGTGTATGTGTATGTTTCTGTGTGTGTGTGTGCATGTTTTAGGCCATATGATATTTACATTCTTTTGTAAATATGAACATTAAAACAATCTGAATTATCTGGGTGTGGTTTGGGTGAGTGCTTCTGCATTGCTGCTAGTGTAGTGGATCTGTTTGCAGATAAAATTTAACAGACAAAACGTCTTAAATTTTGCATGTTCACACAACGTGCGTGTGTGTGTGTGTGTGTGTGTGTGTGTGTGTGTGTGTGTGTGTGTGTGTGTGTGTGTGTGTGTGTGTGTGTGTGTGTGTGTGTGTGTGATGAAGTAGATCCCTAAGATTTGATCTTTTTATGAGTCTATGTGCAGTGATAGCTTTTTAGATAGCTTTCTTCAGTAATTGAGCCTTCTGCCTGAAGTTGAGCTCTTTTAATTAAAGATACAATAAAGCACAATGGTGGTAAGTGAGCGGCTTTATTACTCTCTTCATCTCTGTCCGTGTTTCTTTATTGGTTGAGACACTGGATGAGTGTTATCATCAAGCGGAAATTGTCCTGGGTGTGAATTAAAGTGGTAATCTATGAAATCACTCTCTTCCTCACACTTTCTACCTCTCTTTCTTCCTCGCGACTATATTGAGCATGTGATGACAACCAGTGGCAGTAATTACATCAACATCATTAATCTGCATCAATATTCATGCCGCAGTGAAAGAGGATCTGTCTTCTCTGCCTAAAGAAGACTGTTAAAACACTAGTCAGGAGTTATTACAGCAAAGAAATGAGTGGATATTATTTTCCTGCAATAGACGTGAAAGCGTAAGAAGTAAAAGCTGCAAATGAGAAACACACATGTTCGTTGTATTATTAGGTCCACTGTGTAATAACCAGAGAGGTACTGAAAAAGATATCTCTGTTGACCAGAAATTGGCTCTGATTTTCAGACGCGAGCTCCTCATCATTATTGGTACTTAACAAGACAGTAAGAATTCTAATTTCTAGTTTCTTGCAATTTGATCACACAGTGTCAGCATCATCTGGATATCTATTACAAAAATAAAATTACTATTATACACATATTATTACATAACTCTGGCCATGATCTAAGCTTTTAAGTGCCTCTACTCCTTGCACTATGCCAGGTTTCTGTGGAGTAGCATGATGTCCACTGATTATCCTTTAGTTAAAAATAGACCAGCTTTATAAATCATAAAAACTTGATTAATTAGCAGTTTTTAGTGAAACAATTTCCTGAATTTTGTAATGCAATGTTTATAAGTTTATCTGTATTGCCCCATTCAAAACTACATGTTTCACAGTCTCTATGTTACAGTTCCTACTGGAAAAAAAAACAAAAAAACATAGGAACAAAGACAGACCAGGGAAAGCTGGGATATTTCCAGTGAAGGTGCCCTGGATTCATTTCTAAAATAATCTGATATTCTATGTTAAAAAACAAAAAGGCTAGGTAAAAGTATATGAGATATCAATCCATCTGTTCTCTTCTGCTTGTCCTGTTCAGGATCGGGGGAGTTGGAGCCTATCCCAGCTGTCATGGGGCAAGAGGCAGGGTACACCCTGTACAGGTCACCAGCCTGACAGACAACCATTCACACTCACATTCACACCTATGGGCAATTTAGACCCCAGTTACTGCATTTCTTTGGACTGTGGGAGGAAACCCACGCAGACACGGGGCGAACATGCAAACTCCACACAGAAAGCCCCGTGTCAAGGTGGATTCAAACCCAGACCTTCTAGATGTGAGGTAGCAGTGCTAACCACCACACCACCATGCTGCCTATATGAGCTATCATATTAATAAAAACAGAGCAACTGGGGAAAAAAACGATGTGCATAAAGGAAGACAAAAAAAAAAAGGCAAAAAGTAAAATGGAATCTTCAGGAGATTAAAATTCCAAAGGTGAACTTATTAGGCTCATTTTGTGTTTGCATCAGTTTGATTGTGTGATTATGCTACATGCGTATGACAAACACAAACACACACATGTGTTAGTGGCATCCTGGTGCAAACTTTCTCTTATTGACATGTTGAGAAGCAGGCGAAGAAATTAAAGAGAGACATCAACAGCAAAATAGACAGAAGAGAAAGGCAAGGGCAGAAACCAACATGACAGAGGTAAAAGTTTTCCAGTTGGGCCAGATATCCAAGATATCCCAGAGAGACATCTGTTGTGGTAATTATGGAAGTCTACCTGTCATTCTTTGTACTTACTGTGTGTTTGCATGTATGTGCATATGTGTGCTTGTTTTTAATGCAGCACTGGGGAATGCCAAGAATTCGCCTGTCTAGAAGTGTCCCCACCGTGCTGGGTGGTTTTATCAGCTGATCTCATCCTCCCTTTCAACCCTACTGCTTCCTCCATCAACCTAAACCTGAAGGATCATAACAAAGAAGTCAGAGGTCAAGCTGTTCGTCATTATATAAACAAGAGACAAAAAGAGGGTAGAAATAGAGGGAAATGTGCATCTGCAGACTGTACACATGCAACAGGTTCAATTTCAACACCTCTGGCATAAAACTTATATATAACAATCAGTAATCGTTACAGCCATTTCATAACATTACAGACCTCATAATATTGCCAATATTTCCCAAATTACTTCTTGGAAATTCAGTTAGTTACCACAAGGCACCAAAAGCAAAGTCCAGAAACTTAAGAATTACAGAAATCATCACACATTACTCAAAAACTTTTTCTTGTTTTCTTAAACAGGAAATGATACTGTACACATCTTTACTCAATTCTGACATTTTCAAATGACCCACAGTGGTGGTCCGTGTATTGTGAAGGGCAATAGCCGGTAACGAGTGACTGTTTAAAGTTGGCCTCGATTCGTTCCTTGGCTGCGTTCTGATTGGTGCTATAATGGGTACGATGATGACATTTGTCTTCAGACTCTTTGCCAACATAAGTAATTGCTTGAACCCTGCCATCCCAACAAAAGTGACAGAGTGATACTATTAATGCATGTTTGCCTGAAAAGGGAAAAGAAGCATTACACACACTCATTTGTCATCCACTGACAAGCTGTGCAACAGAAGTGCGCGAGGCCCAACATGAACAGTGTTTGCGCTGAGGGAGAAAGGCACAGAAGTGAAATCTTACAAAGAGAAAGAAAGAAGTGACAGAACAGAAAGGGGGGTTGAAGGAAGGTTTGATGGGTGAAAAATATTTAAGAAGGAAAGCTCAGAGAGGTAGATAAAAAAAAAAAAAAAGATGAACAACAAAGAGTGAGAAAATCATTAGAGAAAAATAAAGAAAAGGAAAAAAAATGATAGAGAGCACATGAGCAGCAAAAAGCATCAGAGTGATAAAGAGGTGATTAAGGGAGACAAGAAAGAGGAGAGGACTTTATCTCAGTGAGTCTCTAAATCCTACTGTTGACTGACGTTTCCTCTTCCTTTAAATACCTTCATCTGAGTTGCTTTTGTCATCCTATATGTGTGTGTGTGTGTGTGTGTGTGTGTGTCTTGCAGTAATCTAAGGAGGCACTGTGCTGCCATAGCTAAGTTCAGTCTTTCAGAGCTGTATTAAATCCACTTGTTGAACACAATGATCTTCAAGTGGCTCCTTTGAATACAACAGTAACAGTTCTCACAAAATACTGGGAAAGGAAGGGCTGAAAATTATTTTAAATCAGTGTTCTTTCCTTCCTTCCACCCTGCTCCTTGCTTCTGTTTTTCCTGGCACCCACTCTGCTGCATGTTTCTTAAAGCTGAGAGCCCATATTGTGTTAAAATGAAAAACCTGCCATGTCTTACAGAAACTGCTTAAGCAAGGAAAATATCAACTTTAAGTGACTTGACAATTGTTATATTGCTAGTTTGCTTCAGTATCTTGATGCAGCTCAGCTGAAATTACAAGTTTTCAAAAAAGGGGATGAAGTAAACTTGACAAGAGATTTCCAAACCTGCCACGGGGAACGAGGAGTTGGAGAGAAAAACAACGTAGGGCTTTGTGACAAGCAAGTCTGGTTTCTGCCCCAGCAAGCTGTAAAAGGACCAATCTTACATTTTTGTTCACTTTTCCTGACAGAAAATCTATCGGAAAGCAATCGGTATATGCTCCATGAGAGATAACAGTGTCTTCTGGTGTAATGTCTCCAAGCTTTCAAGCCAAAATTTTGGAAGCGCTAAAGAAACCAATTAAGTGTTAAATCACCTATAATTTAAAGTACAGTACAACCAGGCACTTACACTACAAGGAAAAAGACATTGATGGAGGCCGTTCAGCTAGAAAACTGCCAAACTAAAAACTTTTCTGGCAACAGATATTCTCGAAGACCTTCGTAATTGACTAAATCAAAATTATTTAGAACAGTAGATTGATTAAATGATGATGAACAGCTTTCTACAGTGACACAGAAACTACACAATTTTAAAAAATCAGCTGTCCTTCCTGGCAGTAATGTGTCTTACGGGAAGAGATAAAAGCAGTTTGGAAAGACAGATAGATCAGTTGACCCAGTGCGTCAGCTCTATCCGAGTCCCAGTGGTCCAATCAACTGATCATAAATTAGCCGGGCAGGCTGTTGTTAAAGGGTTTAAACATCCCTTCTTGAGTGGAATCTTACTCTGAGCTGTGATTGGTGGGACCGCCCAGGGCACTGCGGTAACAGCGGGTCATCTCTGTGACACCAAAGTATGCCGGTGTCGGCATCAGTTCAGGTTAAAGGTCAGAGGAGAGGGAGAGAACACTGCAGAGGAGTGTGTGCCTTTGTGAGTGTGTCTCAGCTGTCACATTCAGACATTCTCATTAACTGAGAAGCAGATTTATTACTGGTTTAATTACAAAGCTGCGGATGCCAATCAATTAAAATGCTAACCTACAACCTCTGACAGACAGGTTAAGATGTGGAGTGTGTGTGCGCGGCTTAAATCAGGAAGTGTAGTAGACAAAAACTTCCAAGTAATCCTGTTTCCACTAACAAACCTTCATTTTCTGGGTATTTTATGAAGTGGCATTGCACATCACAGGCAACAGTAATGCGGTTAGTGGGCTAAGAAACCAATGCATGTGCTGGGATTACAGTAATCTCACTGGTAGTGTCAGCATCCTTTGAAGCATCCTGTCTGTATTTTATATTTATTGTCATTTTTTGACATGAATCCTTTTTATTAAAAAGATTACTCAATCAGAAGGCTGTGCCGCTGTAACAATAAAACCTGTAGAAAGAAAATAAAAAATAAAAATAGCACTTGTCTCATGTGGCTGTTCTGCATGTGTGAGGTGAAGCCCCCCTCCCAGTTTTATCACATTAATTTCTGAATATTATGTACTGCCCTTTCATGACTGTTACATTAGTTCAAGGCTAAACAACATCACTGGTTGAAACTCCTGGATTGGCTTAACATTATTCCCCATGCAACCACTCTGATCAAGTCCTTTCAGAAAAACATACAAGCCCCCAAACTCAGCTGATAACAAACTGATGGTCCACAAAGCAAAGCAATCTGGGTTAAATTAAGTTTTGTTAGAACTATTGATTTAGTCATGCCTTTATCAGATACCTATACATCACCTAGGTGTTGGTGCTGCTAGTTAACAGTAATGAGCTATCTATATGCACATACTATTTAAAAGACTGTCCCGCAGTTACAACTTGAAGACAATTACAGTAAGAAAGTAAGATAAAGACTGACAAAATGAAAAGTGTGGAAATAAGAGAAAAGTGAAACAAGGAAACGTGGATGTGTCAAAAAATGAAATGTGGGTAAGAGTAGGACAGACAAATGGAGAAATAATTCAGTCTATGAATTCAGTACAGTCTAGTTTAATTGCATACTGGCTGAAAGACGTGACCTGACTATTTACTTCGAAAAAAAATCTAATATGCCATTATCAATTATACTGAAGAGGGTGTAACATTTACAACAGTTTCATGTTGCCATCCTGCACAAAGCTTGTGAGACATCGTTGGCCCTTCTTGGATAGCTCATTTTCAATGTATTCTCCACAGTTAGGATAAAAGGATTAAAGCAGATGATTCTGCTATCTTTTCTCGTGGCTTAGTTGAATAAGATGATCTGCAAACAGCACAACCTTCATTACAATCCATCAGCAAGGACCTCCAGCCTCACTGACACCTGCAGGGACAAATACTGACATGGACAAGTGGACCTTCCATATTCACATTCCTGTTACATCTGTCTAGCTGCAGATAAAATTATTTCACATGCATATGCTTTCAGATCTCCAAGTTCTAATGGCACAAAACTGTAGTGAAAGCAAGCTAAGCCACAGGCTTCCATATCACCATGTTTCCTCTGGCCTGTTTCTGTCCAACAGATTCATATCAAAAGCCCCTTTCGGGTCCACAAAGTATGGGAAAGTTAAACATGCAAGCGTCCTCGCAATCACACACACACACACACACACACACACACATACACACATACACACACACAGAAGACAATGTGGCGCGAAGTAAATACAACTCGTCTGTTTTCTCATCGGATGGAATGTGTGAAGCTATGGTGATGCACTAACGCATTTATCCATATATCTATAGTAAGATATAGGGTTCTGTGCCTGAGCTTGTGTGTGTGTGTGTGTGTGTGTGTGTGTGTGTGTGTGTGTGTGTGTGTGTGTGTGTGTGTGTGTGTGTGTGTGCGCGCAAACTCTCACTTCCAGTGCTACAGAGATGCACTGACATCCAGCCCACAGAGATGACCCAATGCAGGTGTATCCCTGAATGTGTGATCCATACAAAAGAGCCCGCACAACAGCAGAATAACAAAGTCCTTTTTCTCCCTCTTCCCCATGCAAGAGTGAAAGATAAGCTGTGGGCTTCTTTTATGAGCAGAAACCAACTCAGGGTGATGTGTCTAAGGGAAAATTCACTTTCAGGTGTTTCAGGTTTCACTGCCCCATAGCAGAGCAAGCTCAGCTGTTAACTGGAAATGATTTGTTTTCATGAATATACAGAATTATTACCTGAATCTGAAACTTCAGACATCCTTACCAGCTCAAGCTTTTATAACTCTGGCCCCCCTTAATGCCTAGTGTTTCATATTTGATACATGAGTTTTTGTGAGTTTTGGAGACTTCTACCTCAGTGTGATCCCCCTGCCCCCACGAAAAACCTAAATAAATTGCATAATACATTTTTAAGCAATAACTTAAAAAACCTGCAGCAAATCTGATGCAAATTAAAACTCACTTATGCAAATTTTTTCTTTTTTTTTTTTATTTGCCAGAAGGTTCAATAAACAGTAAACAATAAATTTTCTGGCAATTATTTCATGGTTTAGGCTTTAAAGGGTTAACCTTCAGCATTTTTTCCGACTCAAATTACTCTCATAGCATTGATTTAGTGTAAATAATGAAGCTTTTAGCCGGTGAAGAGACCTATTTCCCTTATTGGTTGATGAAGACTAAAATAAGAGTACAAATAATGAATATGGGACTAATTCCCCAGGTGGAGAGAAACAAATGCTTTGTGAGGTTAGACATGTTAAAACAACTATTTAGTAAAAGGTTCAGTAAAAAAGCAACTACTATTGTTGTTTGTATAGTTTCCCCTTTTATTCACTAGAAAAAGGGTGACCACATTTATTGAATGAAAAACATCCAAGTGCTGCCACAAAGTTAAACTGAACATCTACAAAATGTTACCAATCAAGAAATCACTTTAAAGAGCCAAATGTGCACCAAAAACAGCATGCTCAAAGCAGAAAAGAGATCTTTTCCATTTTTTGTTATATCTTTTAATACTTATATAACTGTATGCGTAAATAAATAAATAAATACATCTCCAGTTCAAGTCTGCTCAGTGGAACGCTCAATCTCTTGCATGAAATTCACTTGACAGCTAGATGGAAATGTAGCCAAAGAGACACAAAGAAAGACAGAGAGACAGCAGAAGGGGTTGCAAAGGGTAACATGATTGGCATTTCTGAGATGCCTTTGAAGTCTTTTGCTTTTTGTGGGCATGTGTATGTGTATGTGTGTGCATTTTTCTGTGTATGTGACTGTGTATGAGAGGGAGGTCATCAAACCAAAGTGAAATTTAACAAGATCTAACTTCTGTGATGACTTTAAATTCCTCATAAAACACCCAGACCAAAAGGGAAAGAAGAGAAATCATAGGTGGGAATATTTTCTCATTTTCAGACTCAAATGTTTCTACTTAAATAATACAAAAAACATACTAAATGTCCCTTTCTTTTTTTTTAATTCTTGCTAACTCAGATTAATTGTATGGTTAGTATATATTAAGGCCTCTTGATTATCTTAAATGTTGCAATTACAAGTCTAGACTTTTCCATCTCTATCCTGTTTTCTCTCTATTAAAGTCAGTACAGCATGTTGCCTCCTTTGCTTGCCCATCTCGTTCTCATCATTTTTTTCTTTTATGTATCAATATGCTGACATACCAAGCATGTGTGCATAGTTCACGCAGACATACAGACCCACAGAATGGAACAGTGAGCTGACACAAAACACGCACTTGCACGTACTCGTGCGGAGAGATACTTTCAGACAAAGCGCATTTATTGAAAGATGGCACATGTTGGCTCTTAATGAAAAGGCTGACAGACAGAACAGGGAACCGTGAGGAAGGAAACGGAAATAAGCAGCACTCATCCCCTTTTCATTTGATTCTCTCATTTCCCCTCCATTCCACTCCCTGTTGAGTTTCCTTGCACCTCTTTTCTCCTCAATCACCTGCATTTTTAACCCTTTTTTTTTTTTTTTTTTTTTTTGCAATTTTCCTCAGATGCTTTAAATGCTTCCATGAATGAAGTGTAAAATCAACCCTATAAAAAACAATCGTAACTTTTGAGCATTTGTGAAAGAAAATCTTGAAATGTGGGGAAACTTCAGGAACAATTACATTTTTTTTTTACATGCATTTTTTTCAAATTTGGTGTAGTGTGACAGAGCCAATATTTTAAGTCCCAGAAAATTTTCAGAATTTTCTGTTAAGCCACAGAAATTACTTCTTCTTTCACTGTATCTGTTCACCTATTTCAAGGCATCACAAGGTCCTTCTTTCTCTTGAACTTTCTTTCCATCTTTTACAGACTGCTTCTTTATCCACTGTTCTCCCTCCCCCCAGCTAAACCAGAGAGGAATGCAGCTGATGAGGATTTCCCAGACTGTGTGTGTGTGTGTGTGTGTGTGAGCACGCCTGTGTGTGAGTGCATGTGTGTCTAAAACATTCCTACCCCCCGTTATGCAGAGGCACACACCTGCAGGGCACCTGAGGTCACAAGGTCCCCTAATACACACATACATATACACACACACTTTGTGGGACATGCATGACTGGGCACCAACTGCCTGCTGTGCTATCTTTTTCCTCTACCTGCTCTGTGCATACCTAAAAAAAAAAAACAAAAGCTACTTCACCAACCCTCTCCTATTCACACACTCAACTGTTCAACTGTATCAAATGGAAAGTTTGTCCATTTTCTTTCCTTCTTTTCTGTCTTTCTTTCTGTCTTTCTTGCCACCCATAGTGCAGCCAGTGAGAAACTCATTAGTGATAGTAGTTTGTACTGAGATTAGGAAACTAAGCTGGTAAATACAGTAAAGCTTTCAGCTGGCAACCACAAACGGAAGGGAGAAGAACAGACAAAGAAATGAAGGAGAGATAACAAGTGTGAGAAAAGAGGGAAAGATGGAAGGAAAGAGAGAAATGTGGTGAATGAAGGTGAAATTAAGACAGGCAGACTGAAAGTAGTATGAAAGTAGGGGCTAGTCAGTAAAAAAAAAAAAAAAAAAAGAAAAAGAAAAGAAAGCAGCTTCCCTCGTTGCTCATTAAAAGTTGAGGGAACTCAAATAGAGCTGGTGGCAGCTTGCAGTCCTTCTGCCGAAAACCAAACACTGCGACAGAGGGAATGGGAGGCGAAGAGAAAAGAAGAATGACAGAGAATGGAGGTACTTAGTTTTCCCAGTCGTTTAGCAGTCGTGTTGTTGTCAGTCTTGAGAGAAGCTTAAAGAGGACACCCATTCACTCTCGGCCAGGCGGACACAGCTGCTACCCACGCACACACATGAGCACACATATAAGAGAAGCAAACACAGAAGCCTTCACTCACACACACACACACACACACACACACACACACACACACACACACACACACACACACACACACACACACACCACACACACAGACACAGACAGGCAAGACAGTCAAACACAAAAACACACATCTAAAGTTTGTTTTCCACGAATTGCATTTTTTTAACCTATTTAATATTAAATCACGCAAAGCTTAAAAAAAAATCTATCAATTTTAAAGAGGAACTTTAACAATAAACAGTAAGCTTTTTTTAAATTAGGATTTACGTCTGACATAACAAGAGTTCAGTTACACAGCATAAAATATTCAGAAATATAAATAAGTTAAGCTATGCAAGCTGTCACCACAAAGTAGAAAACATCCGGTGGTTGTATGGCATTGAAAATTCATTGGATTTCATATCAAACACATGACGTTTGGTCAAAATACGCTCTGAAGAACACTTGCAACCCTTTAAAAACATATGAAATTCTCAGATTTCATTTATGCTGTACATGCAAACACAATTTGGTTCAAACACATGCATACACTCGTGCAAATATTCTCTAAAATCATTCCAACTGTTCCATGTGTACTGTATTAAACACAACCATACTGACACACATACAGTGAGAAACTGTTTGAATTGAGCAATTGTTATTGTGGGACCATAGCTCTTTGGTTACCAACAAACGAAATGAAATCTTTGGTGAAAAAGGGCCATCTTTGGACGGAGGGGAGGGATGTGGGTTTGGATGGTGTGAAAGAAAGAAATAACAAAAAAGGAAGAGTCAAATAAAATAAGTGTGTATACGAACGAACAGAGGCCCTCCGGGCTAAATGAAATAAACTCTCTGTGTGAAGGGCTGAAAGCTTTTAAACAAACTGAAGAACAAGACATTTCTGAGGAGGGCTGGGCCCAATATCTAGACAGAGACAGACATACAGATAACATCCAAAAGAACATTTCCTTTGTTTTTCCAGGAGAAAAGGCACATGAGCACTCAGAGGTTTTCTTTTCCCAGGACTTGACATTCAGTCTCATCAGTTTTAATCAGTTAACGTTAAAAACAGCACCAAAATTGACATGATGAAACGCAATTAAGTTTGATGTCAGAGACTAGACAAACAGTCCCATCCATTATGATGAGCAAAGTCAAATATCTCCATTTGCCCAATTATGTTCATTAGCCCTAAAACCAGACAGGTTTAATGGTCTCTGTGAAGGCTAAAAACTGTTTGTTCTGCCATATGGGGTGAAACTGAAAAGTTTTTTTTCATTCTAACTTTATCAAGCTCATTTTGTAATATACAGGTTCAAAGTAGTGGTATTGATCATATTGATAGTATCAACAATTCAGTTCAATTCAATTCAATTCAATTTTATTTATATAGCACCAAAACACAACAACAGACGCCTCAAGGTGGTTTGTATTGTAAGGTAAAGATCCTGTTATAATACAGCAAAAATCCCATCAATCAGATGACCCCCTATTAGCAAGCACCTGGTGACAGTGGAAGGAAAAACTCCCTTTTAACAAGAAGACACCTCCAACAGAACCGGGCTCACTGGTTGGGGGTGAGGGGAGGGAGACAAATTGTCCCCTACAACATAATAAATTCCAGTCAGTGCTGAGCTATTAGGTACTTCAAAGATTAACACTGGGCTACACAGAAGTGCAATAGCTAGCACTGCTGCTTTACAAAAAGAAGGTCCTGGGTTCAGATCCCATCTGGGACCTTTCTTAGTGAAGTTTGCATGATTTCCGTGTGCCAGTGTGGTTTCAGCATCCTTCTACAGTCCAAAGACATGTATGCAGGTGTTTAATTGGTGTTTCTAAATTGGCTGAGTGTAAACAAGAGTGTGAATGGTTATTCCAAGGTATACCCTGCCTTAATCCCCATGACAGCTGGGATAGGCTGTAGTTGTGCACCAGGACTGCTGTCTCACATCCTGCAGTTAGAAAGCCTTGCTATGAGGGTGTCACTGAAGAAATGTTACGGGCACAATATGTTGGCTTTGCAACTGATGGTGCAGCTGCTGTGATGAGTCGTTAGAGAGGAGCAGAAAAGATCAACTCCAACTTGACTGTCATTCTCTGCATCACTCACCTGCAGACCCTGATGCTGCAAAAGGCGTCACAGAGCTGAACAGAATGGCTGTAGCTCAGGAGGTAGAGCAGGTCATCTACTAATTGGAAGGTTCGATCCTTGGCTGCTCCAGCTTGCTTGACATAGTATCCCCAAGGCAAGATACTGGACCCCAAGTTGCACTCCAATGCATTCATCAGAGTGTGAATGCATGTGAATGTTAGACAGGAAGCACTTAGGTGTAGAAAAAAGTGCTTGTGCTCAAGTAGATTAGAAAACTATATAAGAACCAGTCTGTTTAACAATCATTTTCACATATTTATTAACTCAAGCTCAGAAAGTCTGCTGTTGATCTCAGTAGATGGAACAGGGTACCTCCTTCTGTGTATGGAGATCTACAGAGGTTTGAGTGTCCATTTACTGAAAATAGCATGCATGTTTTCAGTGAGTGTATTTGTTTGCAACTCTGGACTGAATATATTATCATCCATTTCAGCATCTTTGTCATTGTGACACACACATAAAATATCTAGCCTCAGACCACACAAAGATGCATAACTTATTAATGTACAAGTCTACCACAACCAGTGAGATGTGGAAATAATTGAGGGCTGTAGATTGATGGCTAGGAGCAAATTTTACTGAAGAGCAGGCCAACAGTGTGAACTTTCACCTTCTTTTACTGGATTGAGTTTTGTGCAGATTTTAGTCATGGTTTGAACAATCATTCACCCAAAGGAGAATGTGTCACATTACATATTTTTGTAAAGAATTACATCAGACACATAAAACATCACATCTATAGGCTAAAAATCTTAGATCCACCCCCCCCCCCTTTTTTTTCTCTAAATCCCAGTTGTCTGTGCTATGTATATGTGTATGTGTGTATATGTGTGTAATTTCAGTTTAGTGGACAGTAAAAAGAGGAAGCTGTGGGTGATCGGCTCCTCTCTGTACTCTGTATGTGGTTTGAGTCTGTGTGAGTGTGTGTCTTGCTCTGATCATGGGTGAGTAAAAGGGCACGCGTATGATGAGCCGACTGTGAGTGTGTGCGTTGTGAGTACGTGCATGCACATTTCCTTTGCCTTCACATTATATGAGTGTGGCAGAAAAAATGCTACATCAAGCCAGCAGCAATGGCCAAAGTGTGTGTGTGTGTGTGTGGTGTGTGTGTGTGTGTGTGTGTGTGTGTGTGTGTGTGTGTGTGTGTGTGTGTGTGTGTGTGTGTGTGTGTATATAGATTTCCCAACCTGCCTATTTACAGCTAAGGGAAAACTATGATTAGAGAGAAAGGAGAAAGAGCAAGAAAGAAAGAGACGTAGGGAGAGAGAGAGAGGGCAGACAGAAAACTCTCTCCATCTGGCCCAGTGGTGAGCCTGCCAGAAAATACACACACACAGGCACAAACACACTGATGCAAACAGTGTTATTTTCTTGTTTTGTTCTATTCTCATTCCACAGTCATAAACAATACCTCACGAACCAACTTCCTGACATCAGTGCACACACAGATGTGCATTCAGGCGCACACATGGAAGAACATCACATGTGAAACTGTGAGACACATCGACTGAATAGATGGTCAAATAAGCAAAAAAAAAAAAAAACAAGCAGACAGATATACAGAGATGGTCTTCCTCTAATGCATTCACTGTTGGTGGGGTTAAGGAGTGGGCAGCACACACACACATACACACACCTTCATGGTCCCATTACAAACCTAATACCAACTTAATCACTGCAGAGGTTTCTAAACCCCTTTTCCTGGCCAAAACAAGTCTTTTCCTTTCCTCCAATAAAGAATCCGCTGCTCTAATCACACAGACAGATGCTGGCTCTGCAAAGGTTCGGCTCATTAGTCTGCATCCTTTATTGAATTAAACAGAACATTTACCTGAATCAAGGGAAAATGCCCCTAAATAAGAACAGAAACTTAAGACACTAGATCATCAAGGTGGAAACTCTTTAGTGTACCCTTATTAACTCAGAAAAACTGCCTTTTTATTAAGCACCTCAAGCTTGAAATAACCAAAAAACATATCACGTTAAAGAAAGTTTTATGGGATATTAGATAATGTAATAGATAGACTTTTCATCTCTTACCTTTAAATGTATGTTCAGCTTGGTGTATATAATTCCATAATGTAGTCCAGTGAATAAATGCATAATCATTGCTCTTCCTGGAATGTTAAGACAGTGATTTGATTTTCCTTCTGATTTCAAAAACAGCAAAGATAAGTGAACTGCTGGTTTCCTAGGAAAAGAAGATCCAGGGGGAAAAGAATCAATTTAACTTCTAATAATACTTAAACACTTTACAATAAATCATTCCAAGAACAGGGTTTCGACATTAGTCTCTGTCTCGTGTCTGGTTTATTACTCAATCAACTGCATGCATATACTAATAGCGGCCCAGCAAATGAGCTTACCAGACGTGTTCTGTTAGAGGGTCTCCTGCTGTGCTGTTAATGTACTGGTCAGCCACAGGGAAAAGTGCTCATTTCTTTCTAACGGTTTTAAATGACTTGAAGAAATGACAAATTCATCTATGACGGCAGGATAAAACCAGAGAAAAACACGATGGGGTTTGTACTGACTTATATACATGTAGACTGTACATGTATAAATGCATTTGCGGACACTCAAATGTGCATTCACAAACACACAAAAAAGACATCAATGCAAAGTTGAGTACAAATACAGGCGGACGTGTACACAGGCGAATACATACACGTACACAGTGACCACAAATGCTGCTCTGTCAGGCACCGTAGGAATGAGAGAGGTCATCTGATGAAAGACTGGAGGATAATTGATGATATTTCTGTGCCGGAGCCTCTTCCAAGATAAAACAGATTTCACATCTGCTATGTCGATGAACTTGGAAAGTTGACTTGAGATTTGGAAACAGGAACTTATAGGTGATGGGAAGAGAAGCCACAGTCACAACGTTACAAGCCGGAGCCACTTTATGAGAGACCCGTGAGTGACAGAGTCATTACAGAGCAAAGGTATTAGCATTGTAAGTCCCATTTCTTAGGATAATGAAATGCAACATTAAAGGAAAACAAAAACTACTGTTTGAAAAGAGTTCTCCCATTTGTCAAAAAGATGAAATGTCATTGCTTGAAGTATCTTCAAGAGCTAAGTGCAATTGCAAAAACGGCAATTTCTGCACGTTGACTAGTCCACAAATAAAAAAAGGGCAAAGAGGAAAGGACAGAGGCAGACTAAAGAGAGAAGGAAATAAAAAAGATAAAAGCGAAGGAAGAAACGAAAGCCTCGTTCTTTACTTTTAATACCGAAGGCTCAAAGAGAGGGGCAGCAAGAAGGAGAGGGAGGAAAAGCAAAGGCACACACTCTTCTAGGATGCAAGTACAACTTCTGCAAAGTTTAACACAACACATTAAATCTAACTAGCAGCCTTTCAATAGGCTGGATGCATTTTATATTGCAGATTACAGTTACTGCTCATTTTAATCATAATTACTTAATTTATCTGCTTGATTTATTAAATATGGGTCCCAATAAACTGAAAGGGAGTGAGAAACAGAGAGACATAACCCATGAGACAGACAAAGGAGAGGAGCAGTGGCAAAGAGAGGAGGATAGAAAACCAGCAGAGGGATACTCTCTTGCAGTCAACTCCAGCACATAGGTTAATTCTATTATTACAGGTCCACAGAGTGGAAAAAGTAAGGATGGTGCTTTAGATTGAAAACAAATGTCAGAAGAAATGAGTTTCTGGCTGTCTGTGGAGAATAGATGAGGGGAGAAAGAGGGAAAAATACACCATTAATGGAAAAGACATGAAGTAGTTGATAGAAACAGATATATACATACAAAATATATATTTGCCAATTTTGTGTAGCAAACTTCTGAAAAATTGTGTCCTACCAGACATTTTTAAGTGGTATTCGGTGAGGGTTCCATTTATTCATAGTACCTTTTATTCAGTGCACGTGTACTTTTTCCATACACATGAAAATCAAACTACATACTTATGTTTGAGATATTGTCATAATTTTTTACTGTCACTCAGAATAGGGCTAGTTTGTAAGGAAAAAAATATGGGGAAACATTTGAAGGTTGTGATGGAAGCAGAAGAAAGGAATGAGTAAGGGAGGAGAGTGAACGAAAGATAAATAAAGGGGGAAAAAAAGAATTGACTGAATGAGATGACAAGCTGCTTCAGGGTTCAGAAATTATGCAATAACCCTTGTCTCAGTGCCCAGACCTGTGAGTGCAGTCAACTCCATTAGAGATTCAGGTGCACACATATGTGCACATGCATGTTAAAGTTAAATAACCTTATAGGGTCTGGAGGAGCACTTAGCCACAATACCTGAACAGCCCCAGCTTACTGCAACCTCGACCCATCACATACACACACGCCTGTGTCTCTCACCCCTGTCAGGTAAGCAGGCAAACACCACTTAATAGCTTTCTGGGTCAGGCTGGAAACCAGGGAATCATGGGAGTCATATGTTACCTTCCTGGCGTCTGAACTGCTGCCTGCTCTTGACCTTTAACTCCCCCAATCCTAGACCATGACCAGTTTTCAGGAACACCTTACCTTCTTTTGCTCTGTCAGCTTTAGTCAAGGAAACCGCGTGAGGCCGTGAGGAAGCAGCATGCTTCGGTCATGACTGAAAAGCATGTGAATGAGTGAGAAGGTCAGGCTTCTGACCTTTCTCGCACCACCGTGAACGAATTAAATGTGGCAGAATCTCACACAGAAATATATAACAACATACTATCCAAAACTACTTGCTGAAAAGGTCAAACCCAAGGGATGGAAAATAACAGCGGTCCACAGAGAACCTTAAACTGAAAGAAAATGACAGAACACCAGCACTGACCCATTTATGGCTGACCTAAACCTTCAAAAGCAGTGCTCAAAAACGATAACCTCCAAATATCAGTGTACCTGTTTAGGAAGCTCTGGAAGATTATTTTAAGTAAATTATAGTTTAAGTAAGGAAAACAGCCGGAAATGATTGGGCAAGTGCTCTTGCATACTATACAATTAGTGGTGGAATCCGATTCTTCAATAATACACAACTACAACTACAGAAGAAACATGACACAAGTGTTTAGACAAAAGAGAATGCAACTTTGTCCGTGCTTTTAAGGTTAAAGTAGCTCTTGTGGAGAAACGTATTTCTGCAACCTAAACCTTTTTATGAATTTTCCTAATTTTCACTGAAGTGCTGTGCCATTTTTTTCCTTTGAGTTTTCTTAGTGAAGTAAACAAATAAAACACCAGATACTGTATCTGGTAGTGTTGACTGCACTGTCATGGCAACTGTTGCCACAGCTGAAGTTGTGAAAGTTGTGATTAGGCCAATTAGGCTGAAGGCTAATTAAAGGATGCATTTAAAGCTTTGTTAATGAGTGGCCACACTAACCGCACACACACACACTGCACAGTTGTGTTTCCATCGTTTTGGAGACGAGTATATTGACTTACACATATTTCAGGCTAATATAGCAAGTCTTCGCACACAGATATCATGACTGAACTTACAGGGACTTAACAAAAACAGGCAGGTCCCCACCGACTGTGTTAGCGATTTTTCTACATGTGCACACACGCACACACACATGCGCACACACACAGCAGAAAGGACTGGGAGCCTATACTTGTTTTTGCATGGCTAGTGTTCACTGACCCATTGAAGACACTGAGTGAGAGAACTCCCTCAACCCTACAGTCAGGTGTGTCTATGTGTGCATACATGCTTGTCATGATATATCTGAATGAAAACCTATGTCCTGTGTGCAGATTTCAATGCTTACTTACCTACATGGATCTTGCTTCTCTCTCTCTCTCTCTGTATGTGTGTGTTTGTGTGTGTGTGTGTGTGTGTGTGTGTGTGTGTGTGTGTGTGTGTGTGTGCGCACACAGGTACAGGGCCCTTCCTCCCAGTTCAGTTTTCACTCAGCAAATTTCATTAACGTGGCTCCTTGAGGAGTCTTTCATCTCGAAGGCCTTTCCGGAAAGGCGGAATGGTCTATTTACCAGCGGAGTACCGCCAAAAAGCTGAAACTGCTATTATTACTACATCTACCTCCAGAATTAGACTGGTGATTAATAGAAGGTCTGTAACTGTGTGCATAGTGTGTCTGCAGTGTGTGTATGTATGTGTGTGGTAGAAGTGATTTAAAGTAGAAGAAAGAAAAGGAAACACTTTAGAGAAAAAGAGGGATTATCAGAGAACCATTCCTTTTATTGCCCATTAAGTGTATTAAACCTCAAAGGGAACCATTTAGTAGCAAAGCCCTCTTTGTATACATCCAGAGATACTTTTTTTTTTTTTTTTTTTAGGAATTTTCTGCTACAGTTATCTTAGCACTTCAAACAGAAAGCATGATTGACGGAGCAACTAAAGGCTTGGGTCACTAATGGTCATACTATGAAACTAAACAAACTGAAGAAAGTCAAAGATCCATCCATCCTCTTCCGCTTATCCTTTTTCAGGGTTGCAGGGGGGGGGGCTGGAGACTATCCCAGCTATCATAGGGCAAGAGGCAGGGTACCCCCTGTACAGGTCACCAGCCTAACACAGAGAGACAGACAACCATTCACACAATTTAGAATCACTAATTAACCCAACCCCACTAACTGCATGTCTTTGGATTGTGGGAGGAAACTGGAGTACCTGGAGAAAACCCACTCAAACACAGGAAGAACATGCAAACTCCACACAGAAAGGCACTGGCCAAGGCGGAATTGAACCTAGGACCTTTTTGATGTGAGGTAACAGTGCTAACCACCAAGACGCAGTGGTGATGAGATTAAAAAATTATATTATCTTCTAGATTATGAGATCTAAACATTAGATTGTATTTATTCAAAGGTATTTGTGATAAGGGGTATTCCAAGCCTCCTTTTATTAAATGAATAAAAAACATGAAAAACTCATGTTTACAATATTTACAGTACTAATGCTCTCTCTAGACAAATGAATGGTACTCAGCAGTGACAGCCAAACTGCTTATAATTAGGAGGTCAAAGTGGTGGCAACATTCTCAAATCTGACATAAGCATGCATGGTTTTTATACAAAATTTGTAACAGATGCAGAGAAATGGCAGACTTAGAACAAGACAAGCACTCATAAGGCTTGCTAACAGAGCTGTACTGCTGTCAGACACAAAGGGTCAACCTCTTGAACTGGACAGACAGACAGTGGACTGGAAGGCACTCCAATTATCCCAAAAATCCCAGAGAAGACAACTGAAAGGATTGTATCTGTGCTGGGGTGTAGAACAACTGCTGAAAAATTAAGATTTTTCAGTGCTGTCAGCATTCAGACCGATGGCAAAGGAGTATGTGCCTGTAATAACTCTCATATCTTGAGTAAAAGCCTCCTTCATGACCACATGATAAATCACTTCCTGTTTTAAGGTAATATATTTCAAACTACGTGCTTTTGTGAGTGTGACTGCATTTCCAGCATGATCTATAACTTTGAAAATGTCAGGGCAACATAGTTTAGGAGGTGACCAAAGCCTCCCGAGGATGTCGGATTTTGACAGCAAATGTCTGCGAGGAAAGGAAAGGAAAGGAAAGGAAAAAAAAGGAAAGGAAAGGAAAGGAAAGGGAGCAGAAGAAAAAGTAGAAAAGAAGAGCAGGATGTGATTTATGTCAGTGTTGATTGTTGACTTACTTTCTCTGTCTCTCACACTCACTTCTCTATTCCCTCACCACATTCTGCCATTTATCTTTCAGCCCTCTCTTTTCTTTTGTCTCATTTTCTGGTGCTTTCATTCTGGTGTTCATCTACGCTCACGTACACAAACATCCCCCTGTAAATTAAGTTTATCATAGTGCAAAGAAATATTGACAGTCTGACAAACTGAAAATGGGAAAAAGGTTACAGGCACATTACAACGACACTGCAGTAATTAAATCAGCATACATTTTTCTTCCAGTTCTTTCAATTTCAACCTCAGCCATGACTTATTATTAGATTATATACTGAAAACAAATAGTGTTTTGCAAAATAGGGGAAGAAAAGCACCTGTCTCAATCAGCAGAACCAGACTAAGTGTTTAATCTTTGAGCTTTATTTTCTTTTATTCAATTATTCTGACTTCACCCGAGTCCAGCAGACCAACACACCAGTGGCCTATTATCCTAACAAGCATGTCTGTTGATTATGTGAGGATGCTAAAACACCTGAAAAAGTGCATGCAGGTACAGCAAGAACATGCAAATTCCCAGAAAACCCAGAAAATCTGTGAGGTGACAAATCCAAAAACCCAAGTCAGGCAGCTAGCAAAATTGAGCTTAAAAGGCAGAAGACAAATAAAATAAATAGAAAGATTTAGCTTCAGGGAAGCAAAACAGCTAAAAGAAACAATACTGATTATCATGATGGAGAAGAAAAACAGTGATGATGATGATGATCGTGACTTCTGCGCTAAAGCACACTGTTTGGTTTTCTAAATTGGGTCCTTCGACACTGCAGTTGGCTCCAGAAGATGTTACTGGTCGAGTAGAGGCCTGTAATTAGACACACTGATATGCTTTAGATGATGAGAATGGAACACACAGATAAACACCATAGCGCGCACACACAGACACATACGCCACACGTAACATCTGCCACTATAGAACTGGGAACACTTTGAAAGAAAGCTGGCATTGGGACCCCTAAGTGTGCATCTGTGTGTGTGTTCAAAGCCTTATTCCCGTCATTTAAAACATAATCCATGTATGAGTGTGGTAGGTCTGCAGTGTTCCAGGAAGGAGCATGTAACTGTGTGTGTGTGTGTGTGTGTGTGTGTGTGTGTGTCTGTGTGTGTGTGTGTGTGTGTGTGTGTGTGTGTGTGTGTGTGTGTGAGAGAGACTCTGTGTGTTAACGAGACAGCGCTAATTAAAATCAGAACAGCTTCAGAGCATAGCTATGTTCGCCCTCCATGACATTATTGCATGTCATCAGATTTGCACATAAAATGTTGAACACAAAACAGCAAAAGAAAGCGGGAGCACACACACACACACACACACACACACACACACAGACACACACAGACACACACAGACACACAGACACACAGACACAGACAGCACAAAATATGATGCACACAAATGTATACACACAAATCTTTGGCATCTTTGTGGGCTCTCAGAGACAACAATGTTCCCGCCTCTATGCTTCCCACAATCCTTTGTGTTTGTGAGTCAGTGACGTCAGTGACGCCTCTTGATTTTCTGCTCTTGTCTGGTTATCGCTGTTGACTCTGTCAAACAACAATGACAATCTGTGCAGCTGCCTGCTGATTTTAGGCGTGTGTAATTTGATTGTCTGATTAGGTCAAAGCAAGGTCAGTGTCGGTACACGGTGACAGCAATATGAGCCTGACAAAAATCTAAAATTGCATTTACGTCAAAGTCCATTCTTGGAAAAGCACTTAACCGAACATTTTCATCTCAATCCCCAATCAGTAGCCACTGCAGCAGCTGAAGCTGTCACGAAATGATGTTCAAATTTTAAAATTGACTTTAGCCTCTACCCAGGACAGCACAGTGGTGCAGTGGTTAGCACTGTTGCCCCACAGCAAGAGGCTCCTGGGGCCTGTCTGCATGGAGTTTACATGATCTCTTTTTGTGCTTGCATGGGTTCTTTCAGTGTGGAGTAGGTTAACTGGTGATGCTAAATGAATGATTGTCTGTCTCTCTCCTCTTGCCTCATAACAGCTAGGCTAGGCTACAGCCCCTGTGACCCTGAATTGGACAAGTGGAAGAATATGGATGGATGGGCTTTAGGCGAGACTGTTTAAGGTTTTCACAGCAACAGTTAAAGTTATCCTACAGCAGTGCCTGGACACCTTTCATAAAACTATGGCCACATGGTCCACAGACAATCCCTCTCTTTAACTGATGTTTTATTGTAGCTCCAATTACTTCTTATGAATCATAGGCAGAAAACATGACCAACAAGCCATAAAAATGCATTATAGCCACCCTAAATAATACATTTTTAGACTCTAAGATATTAAAAACTCCTCAAAAAAGGGATTGATGTTTTAGCCATCTCAATCCCCAACAGCCACAAAGAAGAAGAAACAGATGCCAAGAATCTCAGACTAGCAATCGCCCATTCCCACATCTACACATCTTTACGTTAATCTGTATAAAAACCATACGCAAATATCTTAACATTTTTCATTTTACATTACGTTGCTTGTGGGAAAGAACAGAAAATCAAGTAATACTATCAAGTTTCAACAGCCTGATGTCAGCAGAAAGCTTACTGCCTGCACAATTACATGTCTTTTCCCTATTTATATGTTGCTTACTCATTGGAGAGAAAATAACTTGTCTCGCCGACATAACACACACACACGCACACACACACACACACACACACACACACACACACACACACACACACACACACACACACACACACACACACACACACACATTAAAGGTTTATCCTACAGCAGTGCCTGGACACCTTTCATAAATCTATGACCACATGCTCCACAGACACTCAAGGATATATATGTCCATATGTTCCCCTGTCTGTGTATTTGTGGGCACGCGTCCACATGTGTGCGTCTGGTCATCTTAATAACACTACAAAGACGGTCTAATGAAAGCCACATGTCTGTGTGATTCAGACTTGATTCAGTCACAGCAAATATGGAAGAAATGTCAGATATGTCAGAAAGAGGGCGAAAAATAAGAGACAAGAAAACCATTTACCAGTTACAATAATTATATATAAAAACTTAATTGTTGACATTACAGTTTTAGATCTCAAGCGCATAAGTAGCCCAATAAAATAACGTTAAGCACAAGACTGTTGTAAAATTTCACGCATTAAACAATGACCATTTTTATTAACATGGCTGTTGAATAGTGTTGCCATCAGTAAACATGATGTAAACTGACTTTGTGGAGTGATTTCATTGGCTACGAATGCATGTGTAATCTCCCAGACAAACTAACACATGTTTTGTTTTTGGCTGGCACAAAGGCATTGTGGAGCAACACGATCAAACACACGCATAAAAGACAGCAGGATCAGTGAGCGCCTTGTCAGCGAGGTGACATGAATGCATTTATATGCACGTGCGTATTTATGTTTGTGTTTATGCAGACATGTTCATGCACTTGTCAGCCAACAGTTCATCAGCAGTGTCCAGCACCTTGTAAAGAATAGACGCTGTCTGCTCACAAAATGTCAGATTTTTGCTTCCCAAACAGTGTCATAAAAGTGGGATGTGACTGACAGCTGGCTCACCAACAGTTGTGTTATTGGGGTGGATTAGTTTTGTCTGCTTACAAGATTTTTTTATCACATATCTTAATAAAGACATGCAACCAATAACTCCATACTATAAATATTAAAAATCATTTCTATTCAGTTTAATCACAAGGTATAAGAAGGAAGTTGCACCGATGGTCACCACTAAATGAACATGCTGATGAATAACTGATGCTAAAGCACTACATGTAGCACCTTTGGGTGCTACTGAATCCCTTCAGTTGGACAAATCTGTTGTGGTTAAGCCCATTAGCTCTTTTATAAACTCAGAAGAGTGAAGAGCTGAAAATGTTGCAGCAGAGCAGTAGAAACGCAGCCAAGGAGCTGCCGGGTGACATCATGTTTAAGTGACCACATGAAAGTGACCACCAGGCAGTGGGTAGTGTGGACTTCAGTAGCGCTTTGCACCACTTGATGCCTGTGGATATTTATTTAGCTTGGTCTCTCACTGATAGTAACTGATGCTGTCTCATATTTTCTCTCTTGGGTTCCTCTATCTCTCGGCCTCATGCCTCATGGGTTCACTCTGTCTTTGCTTCCATGCCCCTGAACAGCATGTGTCCATCACAGACATTCACCATCTTAATCTCAGCATGAATATTATTTTGTTCTGTTTTTTTCCTGCGTGTTTTTACCTATCACATGCTCTCATTCTGTTTTTTGTTTTGATTTTTGATTTTTTTTTTTTTTTTGGTTCTGTCAATTTTACTCTCACTTCTTTTTCCTCCTGCTTTTTTCTTTGTGTCTATTTAATCATGAGTACATATGTTATAAGTAACTTTCTGTTGTCTGAAGTACTCTGACTCCTAAGAGGTCATTAAAAAATACAATAAATTAGATTTTTTTTTTTTAAATCAAGGCAGGGGTTCTCAAAAACAGATTTGCTCAGCTAGATTTTTTTCTTGATGATGTAATTGTACTTTTTACATGTATGTTTGCATGTGTGCATGACAGTTGCTACAAGCAGTGAAAGTATATGAGCGTCCTTTTACATCATATACAAATTATTTTTATTCAAAGTTGGATTAAAAGCAGAGCTGATGGGGGACATCACTTGTTTTTAAGCATTTGAAGCTGAAGTAAAGTCTTATAAATGTCCCCACCAGAAAGTTTCAAAGTTTTAAACAGTACAGTAACACTAAAAGGCTAAGGCATGACATCAAAGCATGTCAGTGACTGCTAAACTGCAACATGTAAACACTGATTTTACTCTAACCAAGTTTTGCTGTGTTTTATCTGAGTTTTCTGATATCCTGGTTTCTTGTATGTAAATGTAAATCTGTCTCTCTTTCTCGCTGCCTGGCTCGAACTTCTCCCTCTTTCATCTTGCCTCTGCTTTCTTGTCATTTTCTTCTCATCTTTCTCTCCCTCTTTTTTCTCCCTCCATTTCCCTCCCTTTCTTTTCCCTCCCTGTCTTTGTTTCTCTTGCATTATTTTTCTCCCCCCTCTCTTCCTCCCTCTCTCGGAATGTGTCTCTATCTCCACAGTTTATTTCTCTTTTGTCAGTATTGGTTACTGCAGCCGGCAGTTTATTGATGTTCAGTGGTGGAGACAAACTTTTCCATACATCAAACATCCCTCTGTCATCAGTATCATCTCCTGCTGGCGTTTGAAATTTGTTTTTCTTTCTCCCCAACAGATTCTGTCTCCATTCATTTTTGACTCAGCTGTGCTCCCAGTAGACAGAGGTGTGTGTCCATGTGGTAATCCACTGCACAATCTGGCTACTTTCAGCAACCCAATTCAAACTGCTACCCTTGATTCTTGTTCATCCTTTTCCCGGTTCCTTGTGATATTAGTAGTCTTGTATGTCTTGTATACTGTAGTTCTAGACTTGGGTTTGCATGCTTTGTGAACTTGATATTTCTTTTCAGTTACTTGCATCCTGGCTCGGTCAATTAGACTTCCTTCAATGCCGACTGAGCATTCAAATTTCGGGCTTTGATCTGACTGGCAATTGGTTCTGTATCAACTTGCTCAACTTGATGCTTCTTTTCTGCCCAGACTGGAAAAGAGAAGGAGTTCATCTCTGCATGGATAGGCTGGCTACTGGCTAAGCTGCTTTTTGGTCATCAACAACTGATCAGTGTCAGGGATATATCTTTATGTCTTACAGCCAAATGCTGACAGCTATGTCTTATTCCACAGCACTTGCTTGATGTAGGCTGCGTTAGCTTATTTGTCAGCGCTCTAGGTTTTCATTAAGCAGTCAGTTCATTTCAACAGAGGTTAAGCTGTAACACCTTGAAGATTTTTGTGTTGTTTCAGGGACAGTTAATTAACTGCGTTCCACTACCCTTCATCACTTTAAGTTAAAAGCTCAGCAGAATTTGATGCATGGGAATCCTGAACTTACCATGTGTTGCCACAGAGGTCACTGTTTCCAATCAGCAAATGCTCCATATTTCTGTTTAATTGGGTACTAAAGTTGTGCGTATTTCAAGCTTGCCAAAGTTCACACATACACAAGGTTTTTTATTTAATCAAAAATATAATGAACAGTGCAGTATGTGGTTGTGGTGAACAGAATGATTGACTTTGAGCTGAAAACTTTAACCATCTGCAGAGCCAGAACCCTCTCCCACATGCAGCCATCTCTCCACACCATGTACTGTTTCTTAGACACGAGCAACTTGACTTGGCACAACTTGGCAAATTATGTATCCCAGTACAGTGGTGTAGCATTTCCAAATTATACAATTTACCCCAAGGGTGATGCCTTAATTATAGCGAACATTTGCTTAGATATTTGCTTGGAGTTTTAGTTTAACTCTTTGTAAATGCATGCAGCATCACTGAATCTAAAATTGAGAAATATTGCCCTTTACTCTTCGTATTTCCTGCAGGATTTTCAAAAGCTTATATAAAGCTGGAACAGCTTTGCAAAAGTAGTACAAAAGCAAAGTAATCAACAGTTAATCTATGCTGGATGTGAAGCAGTTCTATTGTTTCATACTGGAGGGGATGTGGTGACTCGGTGGCCTTATAAAGCGAAGCTACAAATTAGCGGGCAAGCCACTGGAGCCTATTGTCTTTGATTGAAACAGAAACGTATCACAGGCATGCTGAAACACACACACACACAAGGCCATGGGGCTACACCACGAGCGTGACGCTGTGCTTGTAAAAGTGACCAAAATTCAGGATGACAAGTTTACAGAGAACAATGTGTGTGGCAGAGCACACACATACCCGCTTTCTTTGCCTCTGAGCAGAAAGGGTTTGGCGTTACTCTCATTTCTAAGGACTGATTTCGCTTCTGCTATCTTTCCCAAATCTCAGCTACACACTTTTTATTGTCAGTTGACTTTGGGTAAGATTTCAGTTTATGTTTAGCTTCCTTGCAGAGGTGCAAACACTTGAAGAAAAAAAAATCTGTGATATTAAAAGCAGCAAGGAAGCTTCTGACACCGGAGGAAGACACATTGCTGTTTGGATCCTGATGATAGCAAGAGAAAGCCCAACACATAATCACTCAAAGCACGACTATACAAAACTCTAACACACTCACAATGCAAAATGCAGCGATACATAGTACGAGCAAACACGACCTGACAGATTATCAATGCCTGTATAAGGATATGTGAACGTGTAAAAGCAAAACAAAGCAAAGAAAGACAGGGGAAGAAAGAGGAGAAGACCGCTTGGATTTTTTTCATGGTTTCATATTTCCATGTTTTAAACACAGAAATGCACATTCCCGGTCCACTTGTTTAGCTCATTAAGCAAAACAAAACAGCTAATAGCATGTCTTTCTTTCGCTCTCTCTCTCTCTCATTCTTTCTTTTTACGCTTTTTCCTGGCTTACACATGCACACACTGACAACTCACAGTGACGTCTACACGCATTTTAAACCGTGAGAAGAATGTTCAACACAACAAGATAAACCCTTCTGTTTGTAACATGATTTGAGCAACATACACAAACTGTCATGGCTTTTTAGGATCTTTAATTATCTTTCTAAACCTAAAAATAAGCACCTCTTACATGCTCCCACTGAGCAGGCTTTTCATTCATTTTCCTGTCCTGTGAATTATGCCTTTATTTAGACACAGCTATAGATTTTGGTACAGATTAGCTATAATCACTGCTTCATATGCATCACTACTGACACGAGCTGAGATTCAGTCGTGATATTTGTTAAAAGGTAAACGTAATGTTCCATAATGGCATTTGAAAAGCCATATTTGAACCTGACTGGAGGTTATCTATGTGTGCTATCTGCTCATACTGTCAGTGTGTCCACAGTGTTTTCTGTGAGCGTTTGTATGTGATGTATAAATATATTTGTACAGGTTTTAAGTGGCTTTGCGGTGTTCTGCATTTAGTCGAGGTCTGGTTAAATCTCCACTCGCCCCATTCATGTGGTTGTCTCTCTCGCTCTCTCTCTCTCTCTTTCTATCTCTGTTTCTGCTGAGTGTTCATTTCCTGTATCTTCCTTTTCCTCTTCCTCTGTCTCACAGTCAAACTGTTCCTAACTCTGCATGCACTGTAAATCTAAATCTTTGTGTCATTCATTAACTTGTCTTTCTCCGTCTTCCCCCTCTTTTCAGGACAGCTGCACTAAAACTCTCACTAATGAGTCTTCGTAAGCTTTCAAATTTAATTATTTTTCCCTAATGTAATTACTATTAATGTATGAGGGGAAAATTGTACAGAAACATTTTAGTGACCCCTTGTGCCATATGTGAGTATATCTATTATGTTATTTGTATAGTTTTTGCATGTTTTAATGTCACCTAGAACCAGCACATTACTGTCCTAGTAAACTGCAGAGTAAAGCTTCAGTCACACAGGCCTAGAGAATGGTTAGCAACTCCCTGGCAACCACCTGTCCCTAGGAAAAATGTGTATTCCCCCGAACAGTTGGCTTGTGGTTGCTGGAGGCTGCTGTGGCCAGTGAAACCTCGAAAAGTTGATGCAACCCAGAAACAGAGAGCATTTGCCTTCAAAGTAAGAGTTGTGCCTTACTACTGCAACTAACACAAAAGTTACAACTTTTACTTTGAAGGCAAACGGTTTTTGTGTTTCCAGGTGCAGTTCCTGTCCACACTTTTCATAGTTTTCACTACTGCTCGGGCAGGAGTGTTTGCAGACAAGTTGATGCGTTCCATGCAAACTGCAGGTAATCATGGCAGTCTGCTAGTAACCAAAGCAATCACAAGGAGGCTTTTTTTAGTGGACGACCCTCGTTGCAAAAGACTGCCAGCTACATCCAGCAAGCGCTCGCCAACCCGTTGGGGAATACACATGATCTGTGACAGAGGCTTATGTTTCACTATTGCTCTAGTATGAGCAAAATCAAGCCAACAGGAAAATGTATTTTTCAAAGCAAGGTCTCTTTGAAAGCAGAATATTTGTGTTGAACGTAATTCATCAGACTCAGTATATTCTCTATTATTGCACTCTGAAATGCAGAAACCTTCATCTGTAGTAGAAAGGCAGCAGCACCCTGCTCTAGTTCTGTACAATAAAGTCATTTAACACATCTCTAACCAAATCAACAAGGTGGCAAACAATTCCATTCAGAGGCTGCACTGAGGGTGCCAATCCTCTTGGCAGTGAGCTTTCTTGTGTGCTGTGTTCATTCTAATGTTCAGCCTCAGTATGGTTAGGATTTACTGATGTCAAAATGTTGCATGTAGCAGCTTATGTTTGTTATTTCTGCTGTTGACTCATCTGCAGTCATACATGGATGATGTAAAACCTTCCAGAGTTGTTGAGCTCTCGATGGCCAGCATGTTACGACACAGTAACATAATGACAACCAGACAAACCTTGAGTTAATCACACAATGCAGGTCACTGTATGACACTGCAGTTAAGTAATTCTTTCCAAAATATTTCTCTGGCTTTAGTTATTGTGAGGATGTATCGTAGATAAACTCTGCGAGATAAGGTGTTCAGAGGAATGCACGGCAGTACTGATCTTTATTAATTTTTTATTTTGTTGAAAAAAATCTGCTTAAATTGGGGATTTTTTTAAGTACTCTAAAGACTGTTTACATTAGGAGAAAAGAAAATATTACAGTTTTTTCTTCTTTTGGCATTCAAATGTGAAAGCTCTCCATACAAAGATCCCAGTCACTGAATGAATGTGTTTGTGTGACAGCAAGATAGATGATCAGATTTGTGTACTCGCATCTCCAACGTGCGTGGGTCATTGTGTATATCTGTAGTGTTTGTGGGTCGTGTGTGTGTGTGTGTGTGTGTGTGTGTGTGTGTGTGTGTGTGTGTGTGTGTGTGTGTGTGTGTGTGTGTGTGTGTGTGTCTGTGTGTGTGTAGCTCTGATTACACCAGAGCAATACTAACAGTTTTGGCTCATTTGTAACAATCAGACCTCACTTAAACAGAATAAATCACAAGTCTTACTAAAAGACACACACATTCAAACGTTCATTTGTGGGCCTACATACAGAAAGCATAACTCTCAAGACACATCCATGTGTCTGCAGGTGTGCAATTGTGTGTGTGTGTGTGTGTGTGTGTGTGTGTGTGTGTGTGTGTGTGTGTGGTGTGTGTGTGTGTGTGTGTGTGTGTGTGTGTGTGTGTGAGGGAGACATTTGCCAGTTCCATCTGCATATGTAGCCATAAAAATGATCAACAAAGAAAGCAAGAGCTATGCAGACCTCCCACAAAGTGAAAATATTTCTCACACACACACACACACACACACACTGAGACATTCTCATTGTCTCCAATTCACAAAATCCTGACGTTAATCACTTTACACCCTGTGTTTGCAGTATGTCAGGGTGTCTGAAGTGGTTTAACAACTCAAGATATCAGTTTTTTCAAATGCATTACCATTCAAGAAAACTGAGCCGGATGAATTTCCATATATGGAATTTCCATTTCAGAGCTATTATAGAGTTACACAAACAGTGAAATGGGGAGGCTATCCAGAAAACCGATCACAAATAATTATATCATATTTATTCATTATTATAATGAAAAACTCTTAGGCTCTATAATATGAACTAAAAATGTAAAGCCTTATAACCCCAAAGGTTGTTTTGTTGATAACTGCATGTTTTCAGACAGCTCTGTTGCCAGCCAAGAGACACTAAATTTTTTTATATTCATAACAAACATTGTCAAAAGCTTTGCTTTTTGCCCTTTTTGCATGGCGATTATAGTACATTTATTATTAGGGAAAGTTTGTGGTTAAGGAAACCATTATTCGCAGATCTGTGACAGGCCATAAACTCAAGTGAGCTGCATTAAAGTCAAACAGGCAAAAGAGCCATCCATCAGATGATTGCTTTACACCTTACTTCATAAAAGTCACATTACATTCTATATTGTTATAGATTGCTGGAAATGATCATAAATTAAAAATCTTATTTGCATACATCTTCTTTAAACCTACAACACAGAATTCACACCACAAAGCAGCCCCGAAGCGCATGTTGCTCAGTACCTTTTTGCAGACTCATGCATAATCACACTGAGATATTTCATGACTTTTTTGGACCCCACACTGAGCTGGAGCTTCATTTTACACTGACTACACCCCCAACCCCCCCACACACCTGTCATATTACAGTAAATAACCTGGAAACAGTTTTTTCCCAGAATTTAGGAGGAGATTAAAGACAGACACCCTCAGATGACATCACCATAACTCTACAACAGCAGTTAGTCTACAGGTCAGGTTTCAGCTGCTGCAATACTTTACGAGATTTATTCTGAAATCAGATAGTTACAATGAGATGTTCTTATGATGTGATTAATAGCATAACATAAAATCAAACCACAACATCTTTAAAACCCAAGCTAACGTCAAGATACCTGTTAAAAACACACACACACACACACACAAAAAAAATCTTAATGGTGCTCTAAACTAGAGGACGATTATTTATTACTGCTGCATTTTTTATTTCCTATGTAGTAATCATCACTGCATTTCAGTTTGACCTTTGGAACATGAACCTTTCTTTGTACCCATTTATAATTCTGTGTTGCCCTGGAAGCCGCGTAAAAATGTTTGGAAAAAAGCAGCCTGGCGTTTCACTAAGAAAACGCAGAAGTGGGAAGTGCTGAGGAAAGCATCTGCCCTTTTTATCAGCTCATACACATGAATGTAATTATGGGAGGGAATTACATTTGTTTAGTGGTTTGTCTTTTGTCAGTAATGAAGTGCTGGGTGTATACAACTCCATTTTGCTTTTACTACAAAAAACAACACTATCAACACTTGAAAACACACACAGACACACCACACACCACACAGAGAGAGAGAAGGCCAGAAGTTAGTTGCCAGGTTTTTAAAACATCCTTTAGGAAAAATAAAGCATCTCAGATCAGAGCCAGATCATTAGTCCTCGCAGTAAGAAGGAGGAAAAAAGCAACAACAATCAACAAAAGCTTCTATTTTCTTAAAGCTCCTCTTCAGAGAGTATCTGCTGTCCTATTTTCTCCTCCAGCCACCCTAATCTCTGTCTCATTCCATTTTTTTTTTTCCTCTCCCTCACCTGTTACCCGGTCTTTCCCCCCCCCCCCCCCCCCATCTTCTCTCCTTGTTCCTCCTCCTCCTCCTCCTCCTCCTGTCATCTTCCTCCAGCTTTCTAGTGAGTCTGTTTTCGATTAGTGCTCTCATGTAAACCTAAATTATGATAAAACAAACACCCTGTGAGTGCATTTGGGCCTGTGTCAAGTTTGCCTCTTCTTAAATGCATGTACAGATTGGCAGATCAACACACACACACACACGAATAATTAGGGACACCTATACTAAGTCGGCACATAAATACAGGACATATATGAACATCCAAGCATATATGCAGACACACAAATTACTAACGTGTGTTGACATATTTAGCTCAATTACCATGCATATGAATTCACACATAGACTGTGAACAAAATGCTACGCCCTACCTACTGACAAACAAGTACGCTTAACTGAACTACCAATATGTGCCTGCATACCTACCCTCTGTAAGAGTAACAAGGTCAAAGGGAAAATCTGAGATCTTTATCTAAGTTTACTAGCCGCTCCACTGCTACATCCCCCATCAAATCATCTTTATTTGCGTGGTGAAATTACTACCACATGCGGTCCCTGTGCTATTTCAGTACACACATATAAAAATTCTTTGCCATGTAAAAACTTAAAGAAAGAAAAAAAGTCAACAACCTCGCAGCCTCCCACAAACTTTTCATAGGTTCTGGCCCTGCAGCAAGCTAGCTAACTGGCAAGCTGCTGAAGTAGGCTGCTAAAAGGGAAAGGTGTTGCTGTCGTGAACTTTAAGAACTCCTGGATGGTGTATTCTGCCCCGCTAAGACACACTCTGGCTTGTTTTATTCACACGTCCGCAAAAGGAAAACACACATAGGCTTAGACACACACAAACTTTATGACTATTGGCCTCACCAGTGCTTTCACAGCAAGAGAACCAGACTTAAACTGTTTAAGAATTGGTGTGAGAGACTTTATATGTATATAAATACTTGCACAATAGGGTGAAATACTATGGACAAAAAAACTGAATTACGAGAGAGTAAAAAAAAAAAAAAGTCGTTTTTGTTCAGTTTAGGAAAGGTTCAGAAATAGAACCAATATAATTTTGCTCATATGTTCATTCTGTGTTCAAAAGACTGAACGGTGACCAGGCAAATCTCAGGATAAGGCAGCATGAGTGGAAAGGCAAAACAAAGATTAAACGCATACAAGAAGCACCGATTACAGGCCCATTTATGTCCATGAGTATGTGCAGCAGAAATCTCACTCGTGAACCAAACACAAAAATATAATTTCCTGCAGAGATGATGTTGTTTGAAGCAGTTTACTACTGAGTGTAACAAATTAGAAAGTATTGTTAACAAAGAAAGGATGAAAGAGTTATCGGAAATTCTCCTCATGTAACCAAATCTCCCAAATTATCCAACTATCATCCTCTCTCTCTCGCTCTCTCTCTCTCTCTCTCTCTCTCTGTCACGCTTCCTCTGTCTCTCTGTTTCTCTCTCTCTCTTTTGGTTTTCAATATCTTAGCAGTGTGTATTTATCTAAATATGTCTTGGGACAAAAATCGCACTCCCGTCTGGGCTGTGGGAAGCACATGTATGCAGGCACACACGCGCGAGCGCACAGACGCACACACACACACAAGCCACTAAGGGCAGACCTATTTTGGACGAGCTCTGGTCAGGTTCCCTTAGTAGAAGTCTTCCCTCTCCCTGAATACCAGTGAATATTCACATGGGTCCAATGGTGCAGCTCTTTCCTGGGACCTACAGGCCTCCATGTGCAGCATCATACAAGAACATCCACTGCCACTTTAACTTAGTGGCAATTACTTGAATTTATATACATGTTAAAAATGCACACAGTTTGCTGGTGAATATTGACCCTGATGTGAAGCTGCATGTCAGGTCCTTTAAGCTTTGTGATGCAGCTACATACCATGATTTGAACATCTGGGCCATGTTTAATTATTAAGAAGTTCTGTCATGGATGTGTAGTTCAGTATAAAGTCTCCCAGCACCAATGCCACACACCAGGACACACACTTCTACATCCAGTGCCTATGGTGTTAAACCAGTAAGGAGAGGCGGCGTGAGAGAGATGTATTTGTGTGTGCTTCTATGTGTTTGTATATTTGAGACTTATTTGATTCTCACCAGCACACAGTGGCGTGAAAACCAAACAAAGGCCCTGGAGCCTAGTGACAAGAAAACAATGTTATATTCCCAGAGAGCAACAGAAACTTCAAAGCTGTTTGTTCAGTTTGCATGGGGCAGTATTTCTAACCCTAACAGTAAGACAGTGTACATGGGAAAATAAAGACGAAAAAACTCAATAAGTAATATAATAACCAAAAAGAGGAGACACATGTAAGTTCAGACTGTTTATATTCACCTCTCACCTCTCCAGATCATTCCAACCAATCGCCAGTGAGGCTGTCTGTCATATCCAATCAGCGGGCACACAGAGTTCACCCACTTCCTGTAACACTAACCATAACATTCCAGCAGGTAAACTATGGCAGTCGCCTCCAAATGGACAATTAGCCAAGATTAAAGGCAACCTCCTCGTCTTTCTCCATTAACTTAATTTGGAGGAAAAGACATCTCAAATGACCCCCCGCTCTTTCCAGCCTTCCCTCCTGTTCTCATTCTCCTCTCTCTCTGCAGCTTCTTTTCCCTTGACTTAACTAACACATTGTATTTACAGTAACTGGGGAGAGTTAATACCACACTTTCACATTTGGGAGATTCACTGAAGCATTTGGAGGTAAACTGCTTTACACAAGAGTAACCTAATGGTGCTGAAGAAAATATCTCATTACCATACAGTCGTCAGCGCACGGATTTAAAGTGGGAACCTTCTATGCCATGATTTGTTGACCATTAGACTCATGCTGGTGATTTTTCTCTCTTATAATCCTGCTTCATTGAATTAGCTTCTCTGCAGCTGCTGCTTTTTCCCCTCGCGCCTTTTTTTTCTTTTTTTAAAGATGTTTCTGTAATGCAACCTGGTAAACACTCAGTGAACATGTAGGGATGAAGCATCATTCTCAAGGACAAATGGATTGTATAAAATCCTTCACCAGCCTCCCTGTGGACATAAACTAAATTTCTCCCTTTCTATTAAGCCTCCAAAAGAATCCTTTTAGTCTGATGTTTGGCTGCTGATATCCTGCTGTAGTGCGGTTTATGGAGCACAGCAGTGGTGTTAGAGAGCAGAATGAAGCTGCTTAACACTAAGGCTGGGACTGTATTTATATGTATAGGTTGTTACTGTGCTTTTTGTTTCCTGAGGTCTGCTGGGAATCTGCATGCATAGTTGTTATATTGTAGTGAACAAACAAATACTCACCGACATGTAAACTATAATACTGGAATGAAAGAGAATCATTACAAGCCTCATAATTGCACATGTTAACCGACTATAATCCAACAGCTAGATTCTTGGCCAGCTGAATCTTTTGTTTGTTTCTTTTTTTTTTGCAGAAACATATTTTATGTCATTCTGTCTTTGCAGATTTGCAATGAACATAAATTTTACAGCACATTTTTTCTGGTTGCTTATGTAATAGAGTAATTTAATTTATGTGCATTACATTGCTATACTGTGTCCAAAAATATTGTTTAGGAATAGCACAAGTAGAAAAGATTTATGCTCTGCTGACTCACTCCGTAATATCCCTTATACAGCAAGAGCTATGCTAAAGTTTGCAAAGCTTTTACAGTATTTCACAGTCCATAAATGTTCAAACATGGTTCACCTTCTACACTATGTAATACTCAGCATCTGGGGCCCTAGAGGTTTATTCATGAAGAAAAAGGGAAATGTCTCTTTAGTATAACAATACTCTCATTTTTCATCTTCTGCCTCATGCAAACCAATCAAATGTAACTCGAGCTGCTTAAATGGGAATGCTGTTGCCTCATGAGTAAGAGGGGCTGCGAGCCAGAGCTAATTCAAGCCTTTTCATGCGCTAAACAAGCACGCACACACGCACACACGTCTCACACACACACAAACTCCCAGAGGAGAAAGTGAAGATAACAGGATGAGGCTCAGTCTGGGTCAGCATTATTACACAGGAGACCAGCGGCCATCAAGTCACTTAGCAAAGTAAACCTCCCTGACAGAGTGTAACGCGCAGCGAGGCACAAAAGTCCTCTAACCAGTGAATTTTTCCATTCAAGATATCATCAATATATTTCAAACCAAAAATTCATTACACTCTTAGCAAATGTATTTACTCAAAGCTCAAGCTTACTGTGTGCAACCGTGTGTGTCTGTGTGCATGTGCTGTGAGACCACAGTCTCTGCAAACTGTGGGGGGAAACAACCACAGACTGCACACACTGAAACCCACAGACTCCAGTCCACGATCCATCTCACCCTTCCCATTTATGTTTTCTCTCCCTCCTACCGAGCACCTAGAGAGACCACAGATTCCAATTCCTCCATCCATCTGCGAGAAACCTTTATCTTCCACCAGCATCCTTTCATCCATCCATCTCTCTCCCTTCACATGACCTCCGCGATACGTATTGTTCATCTGTCTTTGTCAGGCACTCGGCAACAGCACTTACGGCTAAATTAGAAAAGTTTCCATTAAGAGACAACCTCTTTGATTGATTCATGCTCTTGCAGGATTAAAGACTAGACTAAAAACTATTATCCAGTCTGATACCTCTTATCCTTAGCCCTGCACACTCCTGAAGAGCAAAACTTCTAACCCATGGCTATTTTCCCTTAATGCTAGTCCAGCTCCTTCCAGCTCCTCCCTTTTCCAAACCTCAGACCACAGGGCTTTAATAGGAGGGTTAAGAGGTAATTCCTATCACACTGCCATCATTTAATATCTAACCAAGGCTGACAGAGAGGAAGGTTACGAACCCAAACCAGAAAGCCACCAGCAAACCTCCTTGTCTCCTCCTCCTTACTCTCCTGCTGTTATTCTCTCTGCAAGTCTCCCTCCCCCTGACTTTCTATCTTTCCATAATTCTACCTACATTTCTTCCTCTTTTGCCCTTCCCTCTTACATACACTCTCTCTTCTACATACCTTGCTGCTTACATTACCACCGCTTCCTTCGAAAACACAGCATGGATGGGAGAAAAAAGCACAGAGAAAAGGAGAAAGATGGAAAAAAAAAAAAAGTGCCGGAGGAGACTCCAGACACTGTAATTTAGATTGTGCTGATGGCAAAGTAGGGATATAAAGAACATGAGATTTATAATGTTAAGTTTGGAACACTTTCACCCTTTCCACTCTCCTGAGTTGTCTGAGAGCTCTATAGGGATCCATATTCAACCGGTGATAAATAATAGCTTTCGAGAGCAATTAGGGGTTTTATAGAATTGTAAGCCAGGAGGTGGAGGAAATAAGACTGTCATTCACAAAGAACAAGAAAAAGGGGTTGAAAAAAAACCCCACCATGTGTAAATGTGTGTGATGGAATGTTTGTATTTGTCTGCATTTGCATCTGTCACCGTGTGTGTGTCCTGGCATTTATGAAGAGCTTTGACTGTGTGCGATCCTGGAAGCCACAGCTGACGCAAACAACAATTTAGCAGTCTACTCTGCTTTAGCAATACATCACAGATCTCCACAAAAATATGACATACATAATATGTCTGTGCATAGTTTTAAAAAGAATTTCTGCCAAAAAAATATAATATAATATATCACAGTATATCATTGCTTCTTTTTAACCAAAAATATGCAGATACACAGTTTTCACTGGACTGTAGTATAAAAAATTAATACCTGTGTTAATATTGGAGGATGTATACTGTGAAGAGAAGTGATGACGTACTGTGCATTTAATGTTTATTTCAGTCTTCCAGAAGGTAAACAGCAAGTAAATGTCCTTTAAAAGCCCATCTTTCAGCAATGCATTTTTGAGTATCACATAGTTGCTGCCTGTAGGTTGATAGGTTGCTGCAAAAGCTTGTAACATTGCTTTGATTCACGGCGGTTATGGAAGAAAGGGTTTCAGTAGTGGACCAACAAATCAAAATGTCATAAAATGTCCACAGAAACTTTCCTGCAACACAATCCACTTCTCCAGTGCCAGCCCAAAATACTTTCAGCAAAACTTTGGAAGTATGAGGATGTGAATATATGCACTGGAAAAGTACATTTAATTTATTTTGCGGAAAAAAAAAATTGTAATTTTTGACATTTCTTTGGACATGTCGTTGTTGTGACACTGGAATGGCTCTGGCTCGCTGCGCAAATCCATTTTAAGTGTTGCAAACCTAAGCTGACTATAGCTGTCATTCTCTGCGAAGAAGCAAGCTCAAAACCTTTCAATCTACATTTCAATGCTTGCCAATGACCCTTTGATATTCCAAAGCTTTTGGAGTAGTGGAGTATTCCTTTAATTTCTGATTTTTTGATCAGCTTGCACTTCAATAAGGTAAAAAAAACATGAAAAGAATATTTTCAACAAAGAACAGTTACAGTAGCTTCCAGTGGGTTCTGCTTCATGGAAATATTATAAAAGAGAATGAGAGAAGTGAGAAGTTTAATGTCCTAGTGCTGGTATTCGTTATCCTAACACCTTTCACCATAGGCACGGACATACACACGCATGCTGAACACACACACACACATATATACTGACATGCAGTTACTGACTTGCTGATATGCAGCATCAGTACGATGTATGTAACATAAACATAAATATACAATATTTTATGCTGTTGAAGCTAACAGAGGCACACAACAATCCTTGCAGACACAATCAAAAGCAGGCATGCACCTACACGCACAAGCTTACTCTAGCTTCACTTGAATGAAGCCCAGTGTAAACAGCTATAAAGTTTAGAAGGTGTTTCAACCTTCAACCAAAGCTGACTAAGAGAGACTCTCTGGGGATAAGACAAATAGAGAACCTGACAACCTGAGTGGAAAGAAAGAGCACGGATGGGGAGAGAGGGTGGATGCACCAGTGGGAGTGAAAGTGAGAGAGAGAGTATGTCTGGGAATGTGAGATGAAAAAGAGAGAAAAGGAGAACAAGTGGGAGGCTTTGCTGCATCAGTATGACCTGCACTTACACCCCGAATACTCTGGGAAAACTCAATATTCCTGAATAAAAATTCCACACAAGTCCAAGCAAACATTCACTCCAGGCACACTTTCACCTCTTAAAATCGAGCATACTCACACACACACGCGCACACATCTGACACTCACAGCCCTTTTCAACTCTCGACAGGAGCACAGAGCGGCACTGTGTCACCTGGCATGAGACCTGAACCCTCAACCAGGATAAAACTTCTGACACCACGGTCATGTTTTCAAATGGATCATGTAACACATCAAAAGCGGTAGAAAAGGGGAAAGAGAATGATGGAGGACAGTCGGAGAGAGATCATGGATAGAGAGAAGATGAAAAAAATCAAAGGGTACTCACAGTCGTCCTAGTTTGGGGTTGGACTGGAAAAGAAGCTCTGGAAGGAACTGGAGTTTGTTTCTGTTCAGACGACTACAGGGGGAAACAGAAGGAGCAAAATGAAGGAAAACATGTCACTGTGAAGGGAAAAAGAGCAAAAACATTGTCTAATAAATCACTCACATTCATGCTTTTGTGTTGACTGAACAATCACCACACAGCTGACTGAATAACCATAAAGGTCAGGAGGTTTGAACTCAAGGAAAAGTCTCTGGCTTCTTGTGATTATGGCCTAGAGGTTATCACACTATGGTTTGTGTACACAGGTCAGTCTCTTAAAGTCTATTATCTATATATCATCGTTGCATATGCTTTAACCTGGTTGTGAGAGACGAAACATGTTTGGGCTACAACACCATTAGTCCTTGTCATAATGTTAAACGATAACCCTATTCTGCAAATGTAATATATTCTGGTAAATGGTTTAACATGTTTTGTCCCTTAACAATAGGAACATGAATGTATCAATAATTAGGGAATTACATTAGAGCCAAGTGCATACAGCACATCGGAATAACAAAAATCTTGCTTAATCTTACTGATCTATTTTTTCTGATAGGACAAAAATGCATAAAATGCAGACGCTTTTGCCAAAGATTTCATACTCAAACTCAAATTGAAGCTTATCCATCTTGTATCCGATGACTAATACTGCCCAGGTTCATGTGGCCTACAGTACATACATCATACACACTTACATCTGTGTTAATACATCTGTGTTAAATCTACACCTTAGGTATGTCTTAACCACAAACCCCTCTGAAACCCTACGCCATAACCTACACCGTCACCTCTTTAGAAACATAACTGTGCATCTAATCGACACAGCCTGCAATTATTATGATCGTACTGTTCAGCACTGTTGATTCCTCTTATGCATTTCTGGCTACTTTTTCCCTGGAGTTTTTTAATATACCAGTGGGAGAATAATAGTCAACGCCTCAGTATAAGGATTCACAGATGTCAACAAATTCCTGGAGGGGAGAAAACCATCAGAATGGATGGGAGGGAAAGAAAAAAAAGAAAGTCCCAGCATTTTATTTGTTTTTAATCATGGCTGGCACCTCATATAAAACACCGGGACACAACCACAAGGAAATTAACACATAATGCACAAGCATGAATGCTGGCAATGACATCAGCCACTCGTCAACTTTATGAAGATTCCCCACAGAAGACTATATCAGCTATTACAAAAACCAGCAGTGTCACCAGAATGATGCTTATGACACCTTTCAATAACAGAATTCTCACAACACAACAGTACTTTCGTGTGTTTGTTTGTTTGTTTGTTCAGTACTACAGGTACTGTAGGCAGCATATCACTGATGCTCATGTACTAACTAACCCACAGCCCCTCCCCCACTACCAGATGAACACATTAATAGTAATGCAACAAACTTGGCAAAGTACCTTAAAGACTGACACTCTTTATGTCTTTATGAAGAATTTGATAAGATTAGTAAAGCTTCTGTTTAAACAGTATTCAAGTACATAAGTGTTCATGTTTGCCATTTAACTATAAGCAACTGCAGAGATTACCTGCCTGTTAAGTTATCATTAAGGTAGCGAGCAGGGCAACAAGTGTTATCAGTCCTGTCCAACTGCAACATTAATAGACAGCGTTAATTTAACACAGTACCAATTATTTGTGTCTATAAGTGTTACACTCCTAGATTGAAGCAGAGAAAAGTCTACCAGCAACCACACAGAAACACTGGCAGCCTACCTTTACCAAATCTGTCTGATCAGCAATGGAAATATAATGCAAAGTCACCATAAGCAAAAACTACATTTCCACAAACCAGTGATCTAATCTTTATTCTAAAAAATTTATGTTTTTGGCATTTTATTCCCCTGTGGAATCAAAAATAGTATCAGATACTGAGTATTTTCTTGGGTACTGCATCAAATTTGAAATTCTAGTATTGTGACAACCCTACAAAAAAATCATAAAAGGCTTTTGAAATGCAGAAAAATACATATATTTGTTCACAATATGACAAATGTAACCAAAAACGTAAACAAATGTATTTACACAGAAATGCTTATTTCTACATACATTTTTGTCATATTCAGTCAGACTTTATATGCAGAATATTCATATCCGTTACATGTTTCATATCCATTACCTGTTTTAGTAGGTTGGATAAAAGATTAGATGAACACATGGCATTGAATTACAAGGGGATGAGAGTCAAAAAAAGATAGAGAGAGTGGAAGAATGGGGGTTGATGAACAGAGGGACAGTAGGAGATGGAGTGTGTTAGGATGAAAGACGTCTCCTTGTGTGTGCATGTGTGCAAAAGAAAGGTGCAGTTAGCTAAAGCAGAGATAAATGAAGACAGCGTGAGCTGAGGGAGTAAAAGTGTTATCGGGCTACCAAAGCATTAGGCTGAGAAACGAGGCGTGGAAGGGAAAAAGGAAAGAAAAGAGGGGTGGAGGGTCACAGGGTCACAATGTAGGATCTGTGCTGGAGAAGACACAGACACCAACCTTTTAACCCCGGTGATAATGATAATAAGACTGTGACTTTCACTCCTGTGCGCACCAATGGAAAGAATAAGATATCCACCGTTTGAAATAATATAGAAAATACCTGCTATTACTGTATGTGACCAAAGCACATGATCAGCTACGATTACCGTTACAGTTATGAGTCATTCAAAGACATTTGCTCCAAACAGATATAGTTTCAAGAGAATAATTCTTTGTGTATTTTTTAGCATTAATGATGAGGTTTTTGCCTACTTAGAATCTTTGAAATAACACCAAACCACATGTCTATGGCCATTTAATGTTTTGGCAAATTATCCCTGTTACTCAGAATCACATAAAAAAACAAAATGGTTTGGAGACTAAAACTAATCGTACTGAGCAGTTTCTGTCTCAAAAAAACAAAATAAATTATATTAAAAAAATATATATATACCTTTTAACAAACGTCCGATTCCTGTTGTTTTATTGTATAAAACACACATGGCATGCATCGAGTGTTTATGAATGTCCTGACCCAAGGGGATGACAAAATAAGCCCCATGTTTTTCACATTGTGACTCCATAAATCACATAGACTCATCGCCAGGGCCCTTCACCCCTAACCTTTCACCCTGGCAGACACAACATCAGAGACCCTGTCAAGTAAGCATTTTAAAAACCATTTTACTATCAGTAAAGTCAAAAATGCAGGACCCTTGTTATTACCATTAGTCCACTGCAGCAGTTTTTTCCCTTTAAAACTTTAGATTAACTATGGAGTGCAAAGCGCCATCCTTAAACAAGCTTGGGTGCTTAATTTGGACATGTAATTTCAATCAGTTTTGATTTCAAAATTGACTGAAATAGCACAAAAGCATATATTGAATTGACTTAGACAACTGTTTAGACTCCCATCATCCTTTCACCTCTCGTCCCTAACCTCTCACCCGTCCCGACACACTGCATTAAGGAGCCTTTTAACATTAAAGCGGCCAGTGGCCCCAAACCTTCACATCATATGTGTGACCTCCATTTACAGGGAAGACACACACATCTCTGTCACTCAGCATATCTGTATTTTAGGAGAACCCTGCTGACAGCTGCAGTGAACTAACTGCTTTGTCTCTCTTGTCTCCACTCTACAGCATGTAGCTAAAATACCATCCATGTGTCAAGTCGATTTTTCCTTCCTTCCTATTGTTGCTCTTGTGAACTGCTTCACAACCAACAAAAAAAACTGTTAAAATAAATCATTTTATGGTATTCATTCAATAACTGCAAAAACACAGTACCAGTCACGGGTGAGTGTGACCAAACTTTTGACCGGTACTGTAATTGGAAAAAAACAGATGATGAAAACACAAAAACAAAGCCTGTTCTGAGATTTAGAAGTGCTGTTCTCATCAGTTGAAGACCCTCAATATGGAAGGCACTCATTTTCAAAAGATCTAACACTCAAATTGTGTCACTCTGAGTTTGTATTGTGCAACAAAATCATCTTTTTTGGAAAGCTGTCATCCCGTCATCGCTTTAACGTGGAGTCATAAACATGCAGGTGTGTGTGGGGGGAAGTGTTGTGTTGTACGCCAACACCTCGATTTTGTTTACTTGAGTCTTGGTGTGAACTGACAGATTACAAACACACACACACACGCAGGGAGGAAGGTGGCACCTGTGGGAGATTCCAAGGCAGTGTGTGAAGTGGAAGGAGTTGGATATCAGTCAACTACAGTCTCTGTCAGTGAATATGCTACACAGAACAGCAAGAAAGCAGCAGTAAATCAAAGGTGTGTACACTTGTGTTGAAATGGAAAAAAACAGCAAAGCGGTTTTGTGTTCACAGATCACAGGACCCTGGTGGGGTTCTTTGCATGCCTTCACAATATTGCAAAACTCCACCCTGTCTTAACTCTTCAAGATGCAGAGAAACTGGTCCATGCATTTGTCTCATCCAGACTGGATTACTGTAATGCACTCTTTGTCGGTATCCCCAACAAGAGTCTTCAGAAACTCCAGTACATTCAAAACACTGCGGCCCGGATACTGAAGGGAGTTCGCAAATATGATCATATTACACCAACTCTTCAGTCCCTCCACTGGCTTCCTGTTTCTTACAGGATTGACTATAAGGTCGCTCTTCTTACTTATCAATGTGTTTATGGCAATGCCCCTTCCTATCTTAAAGAACTTCTTTCTTTAAAATGTACGGCACGCTCCTCCAGATCGGCTCACACAAACTCTCTCATCGCACCAAGGACAAATTTACGGACCATGGGTGACCGGGCTTTCTGTGTGGCTGCCCCTCGTCTATGGAACTCGCTTCCATTTGAACTGAGAGCGCCTCAAACTTTGGACAGTTTTAGAAAGGGCTTAAAGACTTTTCTTTTTATAAGAGCTTTTAATCTGTGTGCATAATTCTTAGCTATTTTATCTACACCCTAGTGTATTTTAATTTACACCATGGTCTGTTATTTAGTGTGTTTTATTCTTTTACTGTTTGTTATGATGTTTTTTGTTTTGTAGCACTTTGAGGTTTTTTAAAATGTAAAGTGTGTTATAAATTAAAGGTATTATCATTATTATCATTATTAAAATACCAATTTAGCTTGCACTACCTCTTCTCATATGCAGACTATAAGAAGTAGTGTGCAATGGCATATATACTTACAGTCTCTCGAGCAGTCTTAGGTCTTGAAAGGCTCCTCTCTCGATAACAGTGATTTGGTTGTCCTCAAGATGACTATAGTGACAGGCAAAAAAACAGAGAAAAAAGTCAGTTGTAGTTTTAGGACTATAAATGCAAAGGCAATACAAGCAGATATGTTCTGTGAGTCTTTAGTGGTCATGACAAGTCAACAGTCATACCCACCTTTGTGTCAGTAACTTTGTTTCAGTAAGCATGTCTTTAAAATGATTCTATTTAAATATCAAACTGAGAGGCATTCGAGGAATTGGGAATATCCATCTCCAGCCAGAAACAACAGATAAGTGTATTTTTCTGGCCAGTGCAAACAATTAGAGACACTTGCACATTTTAAAAAGTGGTTACATAAACAAGCAATCAGTGCACTGAACGCACGAATCTGGCCTGAAACATTTTGTGACACAAAGTATTTTACAAATGTTACAGCCTCCCACTCCAAAAGCAGCAATTAACAACCCATCTCTCTCCCATTCTTCAGCTGATATCGTCTCCATTTCTCTTCAGTCTTTTCCATGACGCTCTCAGTGTAACACATCCCCCCCCCCCCCCTTCACTGTTGTCATGTTTTGGGGGCTAAACTAAGGTTTTCCAGATGGGGTAGAGAAATGGAGAGAGAACATCTCAACTGATATGCGTGTTTATATTTCTGTCTGAGGATGTTGAGAGTGACATGTCCTGAGAGGAAGACAGGGAGGAGGAAACTGAAGAAAAGAAAGTGGCTGATGTGAGGATGAAGAAAAGAGGATGGGAAAAAAAATGAATTGAAAAGAAAAGGTGGAGAAAAGGGAAAGAAAGATACAAACAATAAGATGCAGAATGACAGGCTGGAGCAAGTGAGAGACAGCCAAAGACTAAAGAAGTCATCTCACAAAGATCCCCGTCTGGCCTGCCATGTGTACTTTGAATTGTTTTGGCATAGTTCTTCTTTAAATATTCTTTCAAAGAAAATGTTTACATATGCAGCCATTAATCCATGGTCTGTCATACACAGACACACACAGATATGCTGGACTTGGATGAAAGATAACAGACTCAGACATACACACTCGCAGGATCCACGAATATAAAATATGTAAACATATAAACAAAAAAAGTCAGTGCATCTTGAAACACTTTTGAAACCCTGGCACGCTGTGAGATGGTAATTGGCTTATTCTCACAATAGTCTTCATTTTGTATAAAAAAATAATTTCCAGGAAAAATAACTCTTGATTACAGGAAGCTTTTTTTTAAATTTTTATTTATACAAATGTTTTCCAAAAATCATCAGTAATATTTGCTGTGAACTGGAAAAAGAAAAATTATATCGGCTCCTTCTATTGAGCATTTTAAATCAGTTTCCAAACAGAAACAAGCCTAAACTATCGACAAAGGCAAACACATACTGACCGGTAAAAACACACGCTGTCAGGTATGCGTGTAATCATGTAAAGCATAAACGCAGGTAAGGAGTTATGCACTGGTAGCAAGAATTCGCAAACACACGTAAACATGTGCATATTTCTGACTCCAGCATTAATCATAATTTACAATCAAGCCTAGATTAATACAGCATGTTCATTCCAGCGTAGCGGCTTTTTTTCCTTCTGTCCTTATAGAAAAGCATTTCCTGTGTATTCCAGGGAATGCTAAATCAAGGCATAATTCTGAATCACTTTCAAAGTTTATTTGTCCAAATGAGAGATCAGCCGCACACTGATTTATTGAATGAAGTTTAGAAAGGCCTGAATGTCAAGCCAAACACATGGCGAGAGGAGTCAATGCTGGCATATCGCTCAGATGAGGTATTGTTTTTATATTGGTCTGCATCGAGCATTAGTCATCCACAGAGACATGGAGAAAGATGTGGGGGTGGGGGGTGAATTGAATTCATGTGTGTGGGGACTGGAGTGTCTAATAACTCAGTCAGCTGTTATAAAAAGAACAATGACGTCACGCTACCTTATGGCAAACTGCGAGAACTTGGCCTCTGAAGGAAATATGGAAATACTTCAGGGGATATTAACTTCACTTATTGTTTACACACAATGGGCGAAACCACATTAACTTTCCCCAGCCAAATGTTCAATATCAAGTACAAGTTTTCACCTACAACTAAATTTGTTTGGAATTACTCAATTTCGCCGCAATCTGGAAGAAATCTTGCAAAGTGAGGCTGCCAAAGATGTTAGGCTAAGCGTTGCTCACGTAGTGTGCATGCAGGAGCAAGCGTTTTTGGGAGAATTTAAAGAATATCCAGACTGCGAAATCAAATTCTATGTTTTTGCATGAACACAAAATAATATTACATGTTTAATCAGAAAACAGCAGGCAGTCTGATTGATTGATTAGGAAGACTTAAAGTAGCACAAATCAGTTTAATTATGAGATTTTCATTTTATGCACCCCGTGAACTTTGGTGATGCATAAACACGACCAGATCATTTCGCTGTTTGGATGTTTTTAACAGAAGTCAGATTACATGTAATGGCAGACAAGTCCTTCTACAAGACAAATTATCAGTAATTACAGCCCGTATGTAAGCAGGGGTATTTAGGAGTTATACTTGTTTTTTTTTCTGTAACCTACCCTGGGAAAAATGTTAGAAGCTTTAAACTACATCCAAAGTTTTCCCATAGGAGGCACATATGGCTGAGATGACAATGAGACCGGGTTCTGGTATACAACAGCGATACTTATTAAAGTAAAGATAAGAGCAGAGGCTACTGGGTATTGTGACCACGTATACTTTTGGTCCTCTGCCCAAATGCACACAACACGCAAGAATATGTACGTCTCTAAAAGTGTGCTTTCTCAGACCATCTCCTCTTCCCCGAGTCGTCTCCTCCCAATTTCTTTCAGAGATTCAGAGTGGAGAAATGTCACAGCAGTTTATCACAAACCACATGAAACGAGTTGCTGGCTTGCCACACTCAACTCACACACATATACATAGCTTTTTTTTTTTAACCCAGTGGGTCCTTCTCACCCTGTTTCATGTACACAGAATGCAAACACTTACATCTTTAGTTTTTCTGTGTTTTACTTAAACACTCAAGTGCAAATAAAGCCTGACACAATGACTGACATGCGTTCCAAAACTCACTTTGGTCCCTAAATTAGGAATATGAATAAACAGATGTCTTTACAAGCACAAACAACTCATTTCCACTCCTCAGTGGATTTGTACTGGAAGTTTATTTTTATCTGCTGGATTGGTTAAAACAGAGTGAGGAGGGAAACTGCATGCAGCCAGCGGTGATTATAGTTATTAAAGCCCTCACATACACACTGATTTCAGCCACTTAAAGCAAAGGAGTGAGAGAGCCCTTGAACTCAATTAGGACAGCCGAGAGGAGATGAGCAGTCAATCTCGACTAAGTGTAGGCATTTAGACGTGATAAGCCAGACAAGTAAAGCCATAAAATTACAAAAAAAAACGCATAAAGTTTATAATTTGGATACATTTTCCAGCAGGTACAATGGTAATGTTGGCCAGAGTGGTTTAGATGTTTCAGCTCCCTTTTCAGGCTGCAGAAACAAGGCAATTTCTGAATAGATAAAATATCAGGATAGTTGGAATCTCCAGTTATGACACATGAAATTAATTCAGGCTGGATGTGCCTGAACGAATCTGTTTGTGGTTAGAAGAAAACGTTTGATATGGATACTGTCAGTGAGCATTGCTTCCAGACCAACATTATTTTTTTAAACACTGCATTGCAGATATGATTAGATATGATAATTCCACAGATATGATTAGAATTTGTTCCGTTTGTCCATCTCTGAGGAACCATGAAAGTCAGATTTTCAAGTACTCTGGTTTTCCCAGAATTGCAAAAGTCAGCATTCCCAAACTATTGTTTAGAGAGACATGGGAGTCTAATTTAACTCTCATAATTTTTCACAGGAACAGTGACTAAATCTTTCAGTATGAACTGTGCAGAATTTGCTTTACTTAGTTTCCCCATCATCACATCCTTACCAGGTTCAACATCTTGCTGTTGTGTAAATGGGAGTCTTGCTGCTCGTTGATGGCACATCAGCTCACCATTACTCTATTATTTAACCTTGTAAATATCCAGTAATTGCGAAATTCAACTCCTTGGATAGTACACTTGCATTCTCTCCTGTTCTAAAAGCCCTCATTAGGATGGGAAACTTTATTTTATAGAGACTTGTTTCCCCTATAGCCATATACAGGCCCATTAGGTAAATATAGCATTTGCTTAATTGCTCCAGCATGGAAGTTTTTTGTTAATGGGATTCCTTGTAAAGACCCGAATACAGGTCACAATGAGGAATTAAACAGAGGAGGACAGAATAGAAGCTGGCAGTGTACCTGGTGGATTCAACCTCATAGTAGCCAACTTTGGACCTGAATGAAAAGTAAGTTGTTTGGTGAGTTGTTTAAAGGTGTTTTGAATTTTGGATGATATCAGGAGAGTCAGGTCAGCAAACTATCCACAAGAGCTGGTTCCTCACGTGCAGCACATAACTGGACACAGTCAGCTTCAGAAGGATTCTATTTGCCAGGAAAATCTCAGGTTGGTTTAGGTAAGTGGCTGCCTGGGTAGAGTGCATTGAAGGCAGGACACAATTCCCACCGGCCCGCTGTAAGCTCACCACACAATTACCTGCTCTGTTGTCACATAGGTGCAATCGGACATTATACAGACTTTGTACTGGGGAGCTAGTAGCACAGCTCCCCAGTACAAAGGCACTTTTACTGTGCAATCAAACATTTGTATTCTCACATACAGCTCAGTGAGGTAATGTCAAGGAAATGTCAGCACCGCAGCACATCTGTGAAAACAAAATGTTACAGGTTGCAAGGTTACCTGCAACCTGTAGAATGCATTCTTTATACTTCCTGATTTGTTTAAAACCACTGACTGCAATCTGAATTCTCTGAGTATTATCAACACGTATAAAAACCACCAGAACACTGAAATAAGAAAGGAAAGAAACTTACAGAATCCTGAGGTTCTTGATACCAGAAAAGTCCACTTTAGTGATTCTGGTGATGTTGTTTTTATTCAGATCCCTATAGAGAGAAACACAGAGGTTAAAAATGACTTATCCAATCAAGAAATACATCCAAATTAAATTATACCAGGGACTTAGTATAATGCAGTTATAATACAATCTCAAAAGCACAAAGTTTCATATAAAAAGAAAAGCTAAAAGAGCAAATGAGCACCCACTACGTGCATATGTGTTTGTCCATATTTGTGTGCCTGTGTGTGCTTGCTCAGACAAATTCGTAAATGTGGCAGTAGGATAGGGCGTGAGAATGCTCCACAGCATATGGGCCCACACACATACATACAAGTACACACGCACACAAACACAAACAGAAGCAAACCAAGCAACAAGAAACTTCTGTTCATGCAGGGCTCCCGCTGCGGTGACTTATTGAAAAACAAATTTTCCAATTAAAAAAAAAAAAAAAAGGGGTGGGGGGGGGGGGGGGGGGGGGGGGGGGGGGGGGGGGGGGGGGGGGGGGGGGGGGGGGGGGGGGGGGGGGGGGGGGGGGGGGGGGGGGGGGGGGGGGGGGGGGGGGGGGGGGGGGGGGGGGGGGGGGGGGGGGGGGGGGGGGGGGGGGGGGGGGGGGGGGGGGGGGGGGGGGGGGGGGGGGGGGGGGGGGGGGGGGGGGGGGGGGGGGGGGGGGGGGGGGGGGGGGGGGGGGGGGGGGGGGGGAGGGGGGGGGGGGGGGGGGGGGGGGGGGGGGGGGGTGGGGGGGGGGGGGGGGGGGGGGGGGGGGGGGGGGGGGGGGGGGGGGGGGAGGGGGGGGGGGGGGGGGGGGGGGGGAATTATTTTCTCTTTCATCATCACAGTTTAAAATCTTATCATGTTTCCTAAGTGTCATTCATCTGTTTTAACTACGGGTGCACATGTAATACATACTGCAATGTAACTGACTGCCGAGAGTGTGTGTGTGTAGTGTGTGTGTGTGTGTATGTGTAGACTGGGTTTCCCTTTATACGGGTTTGATGTTTATTGAAACGCTGTCGCACTGCAGGAATTAGGGCAAGGGGAAAAAAAAAAAAAACACACTCACACACAGAAAGAAAGGCACAGACAAACAACACACACAATTTTCTCTCTTATTACACACACAGAACTCTCCCAAAAGCTTTCACTCACTCACACACACACACACACACACACACGCAAATAGAGTTGGGTTTTGCAACGCAGGCAGCGTGTGTGTTTTTCATAATACACCTAAACATTTATAAATCTGATTTAAGACCATATTAGGTTTCAAAAGGCTTCCCTGAGCTGACATAGCAAGGGCCACTAATAAGAGCCATTCCCCAGCCTGTGACAGGGAAGGCTGCTGTAGGCCAGACCAGTTCTCTGAAGCCCAAAATGGAGTCCGTGGTCCAGCAGGGTGTTCTTGCAAGGGCTCCAGAGTAATGAATAAATACAATATCTCATATGCAGCAATGGGAGGTCACAAAAATGACTTTCCCTCCCAGCACATCAGAGGCAGTGAAGAAAAGCTGGCTTAAATCATGAGCAACAATAATTTCTGTCACATAGTTGTGTTTACATTCAAACATATGAAAGGAAACGAGAAAATCTGCGTACAAAAGCTTTAAAGGGTTTGAATGTGAATATTTTATCTAAACAATAGATCGGACGACAATATCACATACAATATTTTTGCGCATGAACTTCAGATATTTTCCAGTTTTGTTTTTTTTTTTATCACAAGTAGCACACAGCAGCTAAAGGTCCACTTCAGACTCATTCACACTACTAGAAAAAGGTCTGTGTGGTTCATTCTCACCACTGCCACCTCTCACCTCTCACCACCTGGTGTGTCCACCTCTTTTCCAGACACACCAAAAGCTTGTTTCCATAATAATGTGTTTATTAATCAAGTAATTACTTACTGGCATAAAATGAAAAGCAGAAAGGCAAAGTAGGCGACTAGCTGGTGAATACTGAAAAGCATTTAGCATAATTTTTTTTCTTCATGTGTTGGTGGAGCCCAAAAATGGGTTAAAAGGAGTCTTACTGTTGTTCCATGGATGTCTGCTGGAACAACACCACCACAGGCAACCACATGACCACAAAACTGTATAAATAAAGTAAATTGAAGGTAAGTATTTGTTTCCTGCAATGTATACTATATGCTTATGTGTGACACTATCAATTCGTGTTTAATAAAGTTTTTCCAATCTGTCAAAGCACATCAGAGGCCTAGGGGTTTGGGTGCCTCTGATTTGAGTGCAGCCAACATTTCTTGCTGAAATCAACTTTTGCTCTCTGTCAGTAAACGGATGCATTCAGAAATGAGTATAACATAAACAATCAAGACTCATCTGTTTGAACACTTCCATCTGCTTAGGTATAGCTCAGGTATAGCTCACTAAAGCACTGAGCCGAAAACGATGAACGTAGAAGGAAAATTTACGTTGTTGCTGAGTCTCATCCATCTTGCCAGTTCATTCAAGACACCAGATAAGTTTTTTGACAGCGAGCTGTTTCATCATCATCCAGACTGAATGCTGCTGGTTCTTGTCAAAGGCTTTCACAGTGTTTGCATTTGCCAGTTCCTTGGAAAGCAAGGCGCGGGCATTACTTGATAAGCCTTCTTGGATGTGTGAAAAACTCAATACAGCTTTGATTTATTATTTTGAACATAAAGAAGGAGCTGCACAGATTGAGAAACAAACTGTTTTTCTTGTTGATATGTAATTTTAGTTCACTTTTGAGTGAATTTGAGGCAGCATCCAGTCAGAAAATGTCTGTTCCCCCACCACGCTACTTCTATCCATCCTCTCCTCCCTGTCTTACCCTCCTCCTATCTCCCCTTACCTTCCATACAGTAAGAGAAGACCAGCCTAACGGACTGGTGAGTGTATGTTAGGTACACCCATTCAACTGTTCAACAGCCTGTTCAGCCAATCATATGGCAGTTCACTATACTCAAATGGCCTCCACACTCACCAGCACCTTGATGAATGTATGGCATGAAGAATTAAGGCAGCTCTGAAGGCAAAAGGAGGTCCACCCCAGTAACAGCAAGGTGTGCCTAATGAAGTGTTCAGTGAATGTATAGCTTACCCTTGGTTACAGTCAGTTTTCTATTTAAGTTCCATCCTCTTCCGCATCCATCTTAAATCTCTCTCCAATCACTGCTCTCTAATGTCACTCTGTCAGTCCCTCACAGCCAGCTTTAACCCAGTGTTCCCAGCCTTCCTCTCCACTTTTCTCTTTCTCAGTAATCTCCCTCTAGTCTCTCACTGTCTCAATCTTTCATGTCTTATCTTTCACTGTTTCACAGTTGACTAAACAGTTTTTCTTCACCTTCATCTGTTTTTCCTCTCCGCCCCTAATCTCTCCTCTTTTATCTCAATCTCTCACTCTTTTACACTTGGCTACAATTTTCCTACCCTTATTTTCTTTTTCTCTCTCTCTTTTTCTAATCTCTCATTCCTTATCTCCATCTTTCTTATGTTCACAGTGGAAACTTCTGCTCTTACCAAGGAGATTGCTTTGCAATTAAACAATTATTGAGTATACAGTTCCAGGTAGAGCACAATGGCAGAACCCTATCAAACATTATTACCTAAAAGCTGTGGAGTCTACACTGCTGCCATAAAAGGATACACACACAATGTGGCATGAAATTAAATGAAAATTTTGGATGGATAACACACTATTTGGCAGTGATATAATCAGAAAAAGCTGTGAAAAAAAGTACAGCACTGTTATGAGGTAAGAAAACCAGCATAATATTAACTAAACAATAAATGGTAATTCCCCGTTCATAAAATGTACATTTGTTCATTTTAACTAAATGATGCACTTCAAACACTTACAGAAAGGTGGAATTTCACAAAATAAAATGCACAAACCTACAATATTTTACATGAGTTAGTAAATTCAGTCTTAATGTCTTGGAAACAGCGAAGGTGTGCACATGCAACCTTAATATGATTTTTAAAAATCACAGCCAGTGAAAAAAGACGAGCTAGATTAGACTGAAAAGGTCTCCAAAATGAGAGCCACTTTAAGATAGGGAGAACCTCCAAAGACATGAGGCGGCCGTTGGTCTTGAACCTGGTTGTTAAAGCTTAGGTCTGCGGCCCACCCAGCAGTAAAGCTTAACTTTGCGTCAAAAGTTAAACTAACAGTCGGCAGTCAGAAAAGCACAAAAGCACTAACCGTTGTTTCCATTACAGGCAGAGGTAAGATGGGGGAAGGGGGGGTAAGAGAAGAATGCAAACAGCAGGTGTCCAAGGAATTAATACACCATTCAACAAAAACATGCACACACAGGCACAATCAGCCCCCGCCACATCTCACTCTGGACCACTGAGCAGTGAACCTTACAGTCCAGCTGTCTTAGGGTGGCATACTGGTTGACACATGCACATGCACAGTGTGTATGAGGTGGAGGTGGCAGCAGGACTGGTTAGCTTACAGGACAATTTTTATTGACTTGCTATTGAGAAAGAATACAACTTTTAGAAAGGACTTTTAAACAAATGAAAGATCAGTTGCCTCCCAAACGCTTGATGGGATGAGGATAAAACTGCCACTGTAAACTCTGAAAGATTATCAGAGTTCATGAGCTTAAAGTTTTGACATGTCAGGTTGCTGGCTAGTCAGTTGTCCTTCTTTCTCACCTTGACCCTGTATCTCAGTCTGTCTGGTTTTTGTTTTCTTGAACTTTGTCCCTCTTTTTCCCCCTCTATCTGTAACAATAGAGAATAAAGATAAAGCAGCAAAGTTTCCTCTCTCTGTTTTATCAGTCTCGGACACTGCGACATTTCCTCTTTCCACTTTTTCTCTCCCTCCATCAAGCACTGCATGTTTATTGTGCTTACCATAGCCATCTTTCTCTTCCTCCATTCTTTCACTCACTTTCATCCTTGTTGACCTCTGTCCCACACCTCATTTCCTAAAGCATTCGCTTCCTGTGCTAATCTCGTGTATTTTCCAAAAGCTCTTGTGCCGCTTCACTTTTTCACTCCTTCATTTTTGCTCTCCATCCTTCTCGCTCTTAGATAGATATGCTCAATTTCATTCTCTAAATCTACCACTTACACAAGGAATCCTAATTGCCTCTTCTTCCTTTCCTCTAAGCTCTGTGCTCACCACACTCAGGCCAGGTGTTCATGCTGCTTTGAAATTGGCTCTGGTATAGCTGAAATCCATCCACTTCAAAAGTTTAGATATTACATTTAGCCAATGCAAACTAGGGCAGCTTTAAGCACTCTCTTCTGCTCTCACTTTTAAGGAGTACATCTATGTAGCAAGTGGAACACACACTGAATAAAGGGGGAAGATTAAGTCGCCTGTGTAGCAGTTTTGACTGTGAAAACAGTATTGGAAAATGAATTCAATGGTAATGTATGAGAAAAAAGTTTAGATGTCACAAACACAATTAGACCAAAGTAAGGCAAAACTCTGTTAGTGTACTAGCAATGAAATGTATAACAAACAAATATATAGACTGTTGCATATGCCAGGAAGGACAGTCAAGAGTATATATAACTAACAAGAGTGAGACACAGAATTAGTCCAACAATTATTCAAGGGGGTTACAGGCTTGGTTAGCAATAACATGATCACATAATGTCTAAAATGATAAACTACAAATCGACTATCACGGAGCAGCTTACAAATAATGGTCCAGATCTTCAGCATGTCTGACTAAATGATGGATGTTAACGTGCTGTTTAACTGTCTCACTTATGCAACCAGCTCACTATGAGGAATTTCTCTTTACAGGCTGAAACCTGGACCAAGTGAAGTGCAGGACTCCATTACACCATCTCAATTACTGTGTAAACGATTCTGATATGTGACTTAAAGGTATAGTCTTGACAAGCTTTCAGAAGAATGACTTGATCAATGCTGGCCTCCACTTGGAGTCTATGTATTGCCTATAACAGTTTGCAAGAGCAGTGTTTTGGAAAACTTGGGGAGTTTGTGGAACATTTGGTCTCCTGTGCAACCATTTACTGCTGTTTTGAATCTCTATCATAGTGATGATAATAGGTAGTGAACACTCTCCTGTTACAGAGCTGCTTTCTGGGATATACAACAATCATCACTCAGAGGTTTCTGGGCATTCACATCATATACACAAAAAAAAAAAAGTAACAAGTGAGTGCAAACACAAGCTACAGTGTAGCTTTGAGGATGCCAAGATCAGGTTCTTTTTACAATTACACAAGGCAGGTTATCTAAAGGCTATGTTTTTGGGCAAACACAGAGAAATAAAAGGATTCATGGTTGTTTTACAGCAGTCAGCAAAAACACTGAAGTCTAATTTATCTTCTTAAAATGTTTGAAAATGTAAAAATGAAAAAATAATACCACAGTAGGTGCCTCAACCTTTATAACTTCATTTTCTTGACTTTCTAAAATTCTGGCGCTGCTCCAGAAAACATGTAAAACAAAAAAGCTTGTGATCTAATGCCTGTACTGGATGTCTTTAAGTGTATCCCATTCCTTCACTCCATATGTCGTTACATAATTTTCCCCATCTACAGCGTTTCTCATTCCTTCTGCCTGTATCATTAGATTTGTGTATCTACATGCAACGCACATCTTTGTGTATTTGTTAAATTTGCAGCTACCGCCTTTGCAGCAATTGTTTGTCATTTGGTTGGGCAAGAAAACAAGAGTTTGTCTGCTTAATTGGTTTCCCGCAGCTAGAGCAAGACGCCACTATTAGTGTGTTGGCTGTGCACGCTTCTCAGAAACATTCTGATAGTTAACATTTTTAAGTTGCGCCCACTCACCCTTATTGGGAAATCTTCCTCTGTACAAATAAATAATCTATGGGCTTGTTTTAGACTTTTGCAATCTGCTGAATTCTAAGGATGCCATCTGAAACTAAATAAATGCAAGGAGAGCACCAGAAAAGAGAGCAAAGGTAAGTAGAAAGGAACAAACAGGGGCAGAGACACTGGAGATAAAAGAGCCATTAGTCAGTTAAATATTTTCCTTTACTGCAGACTGAAGGACACTCACTTTCACTCCATAAAGGGGAATCCTGTCTTAGTGATGCACAATACATCTCCCTCCCATCTAATCTGTGCTTTAGTTTTTTGGGGGTTTTTTGAACGCTGCCTCAGTCTGATTCGGCTTTATTCATTGGATTTGTTTTCCCCTCGTCACTCCCTCATCTTTGAGCTTTAAAGCCATCTTCATCTATTACACCACATTTCTCTCCTGTTCATGTCTCAGTCTTAAATTGTTTGTTATGCAGCTTTCACATTTAATATCCCAGACTGATTAGATTTTGTTGAAATCCGAGAGAGTAATACATCTCCTCGCTGTGTTCCATCATCAATTGGTTTGTTTTCTGTCGGTCCCAATTTATTTCTCCTTCCCTCATAGTCTCTACTCAAAGTTAATGCTGATCCACCTCAAGAAATTCATAGTTTTGTGTCGCTGTTAACCACACAAGCTTGACCACATTAGGGAGACGCCTGAAAGCATCCCTTTCTTTCAGAGTCACAAGCCAAAGGGGCTGTAAACCAGCCCTGTATTTGGTTAGCTCTTTTCTTTGCAGGACTTTATAGGGCTGCATTGCTTTGTCTAGATTTACTACTGCTGTACTGTAAGTGAATGGGCTGGGGTGTGGGTGGAGGGGGGTAATTTGGCTGCTGAGAGGCCACTTGACAAGAACAAGACCTGCTGCTTCCTCAACAGGGGCCAAGCCAGAAAAAAAATGAGAATGAGAGAACAAGAGGACAAGAGAATGAGATTAGGATGAATGAGAGATTGAAAGAGGATGTGAATGACAGAGACACAGAAACACACTGATGCACACATGCACCGTGCACTGACCCATTTCTCCATGAGCTTCCAGCCTGACATAAATAGTCTCTAGCAGAACAGCGGCCCGCAAACTGAACGTTGTGGTGCAAGTTGCACTCTTACACTGCATGCACTGCCACATGTCCACAAAAAAATACATTAAAAAATGTATATACACAGGTGTAGTGAAGGAGTACACACAGAAACCCACACTGAGAAAATCAAGTCCCTGCAGAAGGGATATAATCCGTTGCTTTGGTGACAGTAGCCTAACAAAACAGTGGCATAGCTTGTTAACATCAAACAACTCCAAACTCACAGCATACACACTCGCACACACAAATCTATACTGGCGTTATAGTATGACACACACATCTGAAGCCCTCCAAGCTGAGGGCTTCTGTTTCAGCAGAAAGTCACAGGAGGTCATTCGTGACTCTGGGTTGTTTCTATGTGACACAAATTCTCTCTCTCTCATTATATGTCAAAGTTTCCATCTAACTAGTTTCATGTTATTTCTGGTGAATGCATGAGAGTGAACTGCATGAGCTTGTGCCTGCCTAATGATTAGTGTGCACTGTATGTGTGGGACCTCAAGCTAAATTCTTATGTGCTTCTTGTATATGCATTTCATGTCGATTATCTACCTTTTCATGTGTGGTCTCTTGTACTGTGTTTGTGAGGATCTGTTTTGGGACTTTTACACCAAGGATATTTTTGCTGGGTTTTTTGTTTTGTTTTGTTTTTTTCAGTATCCATCAAATCAGGACTCTTATTTGTAATTATATTACTATAAACCACAAGTTAATTACTGAGGTTACGTAAGACATCAGTACTGCGAAAAAGGAAAAAAAAAAAAAAACTACAAACTGTCAGTTAATCATACAGGTGTTAAAACAACCCCCAGGTTTAAAAAAAAACTTACTTTCAAGTGGAAATGAAAGCAAACTGTGACATAAACACCCACGCTGTTCACATCCATCACAGTTAACACACCTTCTTTTCTGGTCCAGCTTAGTAAAGGGGGACTTTCAGGCATGCTCTCTTCCAGTTTATATTGCAAATGAAATGTGTTAGTTAAAGCTGGTTTGTCCAGGGGTGGGCTTTTAATTTTCCCAAGGGGCCACATGGGGAAACTGGGACTGTTGTGGAGGGCTGCGCTAATAAGCTGAACTCAGTTCTCTCTCAAATCTCTTTCTAAGCTTATTCGTGCTGCCCTATGTGACCCTTTGTCATATTTCGTGGCAACAATGTTCCTAAATCTCAGTAATTACTTTGGCACAATTAGATACAATATTTAATGTGATGAGTAGAAAAGACAGATACACAGTGCACACTTCAACAGTCAGGCTCTAGGATTAACTTTGTATTCAAAACTGGGTTTGTTGGTACCATTGAATAAGGCTAGAGTGAGAGCCTATATATCACGAGTCCTTACAAGTACAGTACCCTCCAGTGTGTGCACCCCTTTGTGTTGTGTTTGTACAATACGTCTGAATATGTGTGTATGTTTTAATTTAGCATCCGGCTTGATCCATTTCCCAGAAGGGCAGTGCCCACTATCAGTGCCAGTTGGCTGCCTCTTTGGCAGGCGCAAAGTCATTATATAGAAAGGTCATGTGCCCGCATGCTGGAGAAACTTGAGGAAAAGAATCACCCACTGACCTAGAAATGGAGCCTAAATTTTGGTTAGCCTCACTTGTGCCATTTGGCATACCATAACTGAATCAAACATAGTTAGAAGGGCACAAAGTGGTTACCACAAGATGGCCATGGATGATAGGCGTGACATTAAGAGGCTGTTGGAGAACAGCAAGCTCACTGTGGTTTTTACTTCTGAGTTTAGCCCTGTCTGCTATTGCAATAACACTCGGCTGCTCTTCAGACAAATTACATCATCATCATACCCACGATAACAGTAAAGAGCGGTCTTCACTGAACGATGGCTTTAGTTCAGCAGTTACCAAAGCCTGTGTTCATTCATGTGCAGAAAATATTGCACAAACAACATAATTAGTTCCCTGGTTCCCATAAAAGGAACCAGTACAACTTGAGATTCATGGGACTCATCAAAACAGTTGGAATACATTTTGGACTTAACATTATCAGACTCCTCGGGTGGGGCTAGCAGCTGTATACAACACACTGTTATTTGCAGTGATGTCAGATAAATATTCAAGACACAGCCTGAAGTAGCTGGGAAGTCTACACCACAGTACTTTAGTCTTTGCAGATTGATCCAATCAAATTATTCTAAATTTAGGGAACTAGGACTATGTCAGCACAAATTAGGTGGTCCGCTCCATGCACAGGATAGAACAGAAGTATTCAGAGATCTCGCACACACACACACACACACACACACACAAAATTCCAGTCCCACCATGAAATGCTGTTTCATAGCCGAGGGTGTGGTGGTTAGAGCGTCCACTGGCCAATCAACACTAAGCTCTGATAAGAGCCAGAAGCAGGGGCTAAAGCGTGTGTGTCCATTCTACACACACACACATGATTGCATGCACACACATACACAGCAGCAGCAGCGGGGATCCTACTGTTGTGAGCTCTGTGGTACAGTAGGTTGGCACATTGAGGGGAAATGGGGGTTGTGAAAACTCTATTGGAGAGATGCTGCTGGCAAACTGATGGTGTGTGTGTCCGGGGGGGGCGGATCAGAAAGAAAGTGGTGGAACTAAGGAGGAAGAGAAGGAAAAGTACAGAAGAAAAGAAGCTGGGCAGAAAGAGCAAGAGATGTTGGAAAAAACAAAGGTGAGATAAAGATAAAAAGATCGGAGGAGGAGGGAAATTAAAAGGCAGAATGGGGAAAACGCTAGATGAGAAGAAAGAAAGCATTGAAGGTGTTGCCTGTAAAAATCTTGCCAAAATTTACTTAAAGTGGTGTTAGCGAGGGAACAGAAGAACAGGCTGTTAAACTCAGATTCAGCTTGTGTGAAGCTGGCTGAGGAAACTTGCCACTTCCAGCGGTGAAGCCAGTCAACTATAAACACAGAGCATATATGAAGATGCAATCATGCACACGTGCACATTCTGACAGATCGAAAACATGCAAAGCTTGCACACTCACTTGCAGACAAAAACCAAACTGCAGCTCAGCTCCCTCTGGAGTTTACAGCATTCGCTTCTCCCACATTTCACAGCAGTTGAGGCAACAGTTTGGAATTTGCAGCTCAAAAAAATCAACACACCAGAGTGCATTTTTGTATATGTGTCTACGCAGTCCCTGTAGGGCAGGTGTGAACTGAACCCGAGAGAGAAAAGCTGTTCTTATGTTTCAATTCGCTTTACCCCAGCCTCGTTAAGCCTGTTAAGCCACCCCAAAAACCCTCCACTCAAATTAGATGCAAATGAGGCCTCAAGTGGCTTCCCAAGTAGAACATTACGGAATTGACTGGCCTGAGGTAATCTTTGAGGCTGGCAGTATGTGAGTGTGTGTGTGTGTGTGTGTGTGTGTATGTGTGTGTGTTAAGTGAACAGTTGGGGCCACCGCAGTTTTTCTCTCGTTAACCTTTCCAAATGTTTACAATAGTGAGGAAAACTTGGCTTTTAAATAGATGGATTCTGTGGTTATGACAGGTGGACTGTGACTCTTGCTTACTCACTTTCACGTGTTGCAGAAAGAAACAAGAGTCAAACTTTTGCAGTATGTGTAATAAAAGGGCTAAGTGGGGGCAAATTGTTAAGGTTAAAGGGCCATTATAGTGGTTTTCATGCTTTACAGTGCATCTTGACTGATTATCTTTGCTTTTGGCAGCCATGGTTCCGTAGGAAATGTGTCAGTATATCATAAATTCCTGCATTTTCTCTTAATTCCCTATGTGACATACTTCTACTTCACTCAATAGTGAATTTCTACATGTGGTTTCATAAACCTCCACACAGTCTGTCAGAATTAGTTTGATTTAATACGTGTCTTCAGAGGGTGCGGCAACGTAGCAGTTGAAAAATATTTTCCTGTAAAGATAAGGTGAAAGTCTTAAATGCTACATGTTTTGTGGTCTCGATGCATGTTCTAGCAACCACTGAAATGTTCTGCAAATTGGTGAGGCAGGAAATGATATTTTTAATATTTCAGCAAGAGACACAAGCAAACTTACAAATCACAGCAGAAAAGAATGGAGGACTTTAATGACATTTTCACATACTTAAAGCAATTTTGTAACTTTAAGAACATTGGTATTACCAAGTTAACATTAAACGGATTACTACTAGGACTGTCGTCCTAGTAGTAATCTGCCATGGCTAACTGAAATCCCACCTACTTTTCAACCAATTAAGTGGTGGAAAGAAATAAAGACTGAAGTCCTCGGCTGACCTGGAGACTACAGTCTCTAAAATAGGATATTGACAGTGCCCGTAATGGCCATAGTAACTGCGACAAGATCAAAGGGGATGCAGTTATAAAGCTGTATTCTACACTGGGGGCAGATGGGAGTTGATTTAAATGTATAGGGTCCATTTCATTTTAAAAATGATAGTTAGCGTTTCTTTTAATCATGAACAATTCATAACCTTAGCCATGTCTGTATTATTGTAACAATGATGGCAGTGGTTCTTTTTTTTTTTTTTCTTAGCCTAAATCCCAACCTTTCCCTAAAATTTAACTTTTATGCCTAAAACCATAATGAAAATTTTCTGTGCTCCCATGGGTCTGGTATGGACAAAAAACCTGAACCGTTATTCAGGTTGGTGTGCACATTTCTTTCCAGTATAAAAATATGACTGTATGAAACACAAGGGTCACAAAGATTGGTGGAGTTTATGTAGAGCTTCTTTCTTTTCACTATGAATTCTAATCTTAAGGGGCACCTAATTAGGGCCTGTAGGGCTGATATATTGTCGATGTTTGCTATTTGCTGATTTATCAATATTAGAAAATTAGAAGAGTAACGAAGAGACGGGAGAAACACCTTTCAATCCTGTTTTGTGTTGATGTTGCATAGTTTGTCCTTAGGGCACATGTTGGCAGCAATTTTTTTTTGGAACGCCACAAACACCGAAACCAGACCACATCTAATCCAAGACTTGTTGTGACAATAAAACAAGATTATTTTCAAACTGTATTGTCATATCATCTTGGTATGGACTCATAAATAACTACACATAATCTACACAGATGTTAGAGAAATCTGTTTGTGCTTAGTGTGTCTGAAAAGAAAAAAAAAAAAAAAAAAATCGACTGATATTTCCAAATATCGGCGTTGATATCGATCTTAAAAATCATGTATCAGCCGGGCTCTACACCTTGTGCAACCTTTCAGATGCATCTTTTAACAGTTACTGTGTGACCATTTGAACATTACTAGTGGATTGTTCTGTTAAATGCACATGAAATAATACACTGCCTCACTGTTTCACAGGGTCTAACCAGTTATTATGGCACTGCAACGCTGCATTGCCTTTTAACATCAAGAACATCCTTTGGCTGAGGTTCATTACATTTAAATGTATGTATTTGTGTATTTGTTCAGTTCAGTGTCTAAGTTTGTTGCCAGTTTTTGCCACCATGAAAAAGGCTCTTATACCCCAACATTACCACTGTCATAACAAGTAACAAATTGACCTTTAGCATTACATCACTTACAAGAAGTTATAATGATGACTCTGTTAGTATACCACAGAAAAAGCAAGTTAAGAAACATTGGCAAAAAATATCTATACTCATATTGATTCTGCTTAAGAATATCTGACAATATAAATTGGCACCTTAGGCCTGTGCAATCTCCAAATGTGTCAGTGTGGAAGTTTTCAACACTTAAGAAACTTTATGAAATGTACAATTTTTACCCAGAAGTTAGCAAACTTTTTTTCTTACAAGAATCTGTTGTCCACATGAACTTTATCCAAACTGTCAAACTGAAATCCCTGCTTAGGGCAATAATGCTCATCTCTCTTAAAACAAAGTATCTGCTGTAACCTTTAGAACTAGAATCTCATCCATTTTAATGTTTCCCAACTTAGACTCCCTAAAATATATCTGCAGAGGGAGAACAAGATGAAGGTAGAAAAGAGGGAGGCAAAAAGCAACTCTTGGCCGAAGTCACATCTGAAACACTGACCTGGATAAATCAGAGAAACATAAACAGAGTTTCTGGAATGAAAAAGGGAGGGAGGGGGCGCTGCTACCCCAAATATTCCACCCTCGGGACCCCGGCGAGACGCAGAGGACCCCTTTATCCCACCTCCCCATCACAACCTGCTCTAATTATTTATTTTCATAGGGTGTAAATGTCTTCAGGGGATTGCTGTGCAAAAGCCAACAGGTCCTAGGAGGTCACAACAGCCCTATGGGATGGAAGAAGTATGGGGGTTCATTGTTCACACTCATACATACACACACAAGAAAAGCAATCACACTAGCCATCGCAGACATGCAGGCACACAAACATATAAAACAAGTCAACACAAGTAAAAATGCAAGCACACATGCTAATCATATGTTCATATCCACCAGTACCCCCCACATCCACACACACACACACATACACACACACACACACACATATTCACAAACATGACCTCCCACTTTCCTCAGAAGCCTACTGATTGTGTTTGTTGTCTCAGGTTAGGTCTGTTGTTGATCCCCTGCAGGGTTTTTGGCTGCTTCGTTGTCATGCATAATCACTTCCATCCCTTAAGAGCAAAGGTGTGTGTTTGTGAGTGCATGTGTGTGGCTGCGCTGATGTATACGTGTCAAGATCAGGCTGGAGGTGGCAGCAGCGTCTATCAGAGGTCTGTCTCTGCCTAAGGAATGAATATGATTTTAAACTGTCACCCAGGCTATAAAAAAAGTAATTCTTTAAGAGAAAATCATCGCTTTGAATTCTAGACAAATTACTGAGGCTCTAGCACAGTTTTTAGAAAAACTCAAAACTTTGGAAAGTCTTACACAAAGAATTTAAGGGGATCTTCTCACATTTGTTTTTTGACCTGTCTAAATACATAAAAGCTTTCTGAAAAGATGCTTTGTAACTGTTTTCTTAACCATCTCCATTCAGCAGGGTCACAGGTGAGTTTAGGGCAGTTTTCTGCATGCCATCTATTAAGTTAGTCAATCTGGCTACAGCATTTTAAACTAAATGTATTTTAACTTTTCACAGTATGACATAAACTTTTAGTAAGACACTAATAGAAACTGTAATAATAATGATTTCCTCATCAGTTTTAAAGGCCCCATAGAGCCAGCCATTCTCTTAAAGTCACTTCATCCACTTTTGTATAAAAATTCAGTCCCTGCTTTATGTGGCCTGAGTAAAAATCGTGGCAAATAGATAGATTTACAAACAGGACGGGGGTTATAAGGTTAAATAAAAACATGAATAAATAAATGCATTTTCCTCAAAAACTAAATGGGATGTTGATGCACATGGATGCAATTACAGTAGCCTGCTGTATGAAATCAGTCACGTTACGTGCAAGTGATGAAGGCTTTGATAAGTTTTCATCGAGATGTTTCACAAATGAGTTTAGACTTAGTTTGACGTGTCCAATCAGTGGAAATATTTTTGTTCGTTTTTAACAATCTCTTCATGAAATATTCTACAAAAATATGCAGTTTACCTACAAAGCATGTTAAGTTCTATGATGAACTTGTGGGAAAATTGCGCAATTACAGTCATGTTGAAACGTAATGCAACTGCTCTTACAGGCGCTCGGCGTTCCTCGGTATTCCTTTAGGCACAGTCTTCAATCCCAGACCCTGGCAGTCCACATGAGATCCGGAGCAGCTACACTTGTGTGGGCATCCATTCACCGATGTAGCCCACACCAGCAGAGCGAAAGCCAGAGCCCAAACCCGGCAGAGCGCGGCGCGCTTCTCCGGCGCGGTCGGAGGCATGATAGCAATCCACTGAAATTACTTCCAACAGACGTTAATTGAAAATCCGCGGGGGGTGAAGTAGACACTGTGAAAGTGGGGATCCTGCTAAAGTTGAAAACAGGCCGTTTGTCTTTGACTGAATTTTAAAAAATGGAAGCCGAAATCAAATTAAGTTCGCTGTTGCGCGAATTCACAAAACTTTCTTTCTAGAGACTCGATTAATATGAGTCTACTTAAAACATCCCTTTGCCAGTGACGAAAATTAAGACAATGAAGACGTAGATATGACACTAGGAAAAAAAAAAATAAAACATCTATTCGTGCGTCACTCAGCTCAATGCGTAAAAGTTTTCCCAAATGTTCCCCATTCACAAACTCTCCGAGAACTTATGAGCCTAGCTTCTGAACCCTCCAAGGTGAGAATGTTCAGCTGGGGTGTAACCTCCTTCCAGGGAACATCCCTCCGCTGCTACGGAGTAAAAAAAAAAAAGTTAGAGTAGTAAAGGAGTTGTAAGCATAAAAAAGTTGAAAGCGCAGTGGCGCAACACAGACTGGTACGCCTGGCGATTGTGAGAGTGAGAGAGGCAGACCGATTTGTATTTAGGTTTCCCCCAAAATCCTCGCTCGCTCGCTCTCCCTCCCTCTCTCTGGCTCGCTCTCTCTTTCTGTTGATGTCACAAGAGTGTCAGAGGGCTCTACAAACTTTCATTCGCTCCTTATCTTCTTCAGCAAAAGTCTGTAAGCTAAAGTTGACCAAAACTCTCTGTCCTCGGCAGCAGTGTGCTCATTTATAGCTAATTCTTCAGCCACGCTTCCTTATTTATTATATATATATATATATATATATCAACTTAATGAACGTGCATTCATGTTTTGGTTCCAAGGCACGTCTTATTTGAACCATCTTTCTCGTGCATCATCCCGAGGGAGTCTGTGTGTGTCAGCTTCACTGATAGATGCTTTAAGTAGCAGCAGATGACACAAATGCCGGGTGATAGATCCGTCACAGACGATCAAACGTCTCTAAACTAAACTTATCTACTATGGTGTTTGGAAGACCCAAAGAGTGCACAAAAACTGGAAACAGAAAACTTTGCATAAGCACTTTAGATGGCAGGTAATACACAGGTAATACTCAAATATTTATAAACATGGATTTGGGTTGAGGTCAACCTTCTGCATTATTAGTGGTCATAAGCAAAAGTTAAAGCTCATGCTATTCTTCATCACTACACTGACTTCCACGGAGTTCTTGGTGCAGACAACAGCGCTGAGGTGAAAAGTTTTTAGAACAGATCCAGTGAGGAGAGTTGCAGAGTGATGCAGTAGTGCTGCTGCCCTCTATTGGTAGAAGGAAATAAAGAAATATAAGTGGGGAATCATCAATTTGCAGTTATAAAATAATTTCGCTTCTAATTGAATCACTGTTGCTTAAATTAATCCAGTACATTTGGAGAAATTTCCTGTAAATGTCAAAAATCTGACAGGCTTTTCCTCAGCAGTGTCTCAGTCTTTAATTAACAGTGGGGAGTTCATAAATATTGTAATGCTTAGGACGAAAACTGAGCAATTCAATATTTCATTCTAAGACTCGGTCTAATTAAAACATCAGTTTTCCTGCCAGTGGGAGCAAAGGGAGACTCGTCACTAGTTTCATATTTGATTAATTCTTTCATAAACAAATTTACTGTGATGGTTAAAAAAAAATCCCAAAGCTTTTAGAAATCTATTCCATATTTAATTTAAAATTTCATAGTTTGTATTTTGGTGTTTGTTCAGTTTCAGAAACAGACTGATTCATGGTTAGCTATTCCTTTATCAGTGCCTTGCTAAAACTCACATTTATGGGACTGACTGATATTGAACCTTCTCTCATTGTATTAACACTTTATTATGCAATATTAATACCCGTATCTGGGGTGTAGGTGCAGGATTATGATGTCAAGAAAGAGAAGCAGCTTTGAAAATGAGCTTTACGTCAGCAGAGCAGAGGAGCTTTCTCTGTGCAGCAACTAATTTGAGCATTTCCTCTGGCACACAGTGAAACTGAATCCCTGCAGAGTTTCCTGGGCCTGCCCTGGGGTTTCCAAAAAGGCACAGGAGTGATCATCGTGTTAAAGTAAGTAAGCCTAGCCTCTCTGCAGAGACAACCCAGCAGAACCAGTAGCCGGCCCAATCAAAATACATCCCAGAATTTGAAAGTATCACAATGGCTCTTGGCCCTAAAGAAAGAGTGAGGAAAAAAAAACAAAAAAAACAGAAAGGGTATCAACACTCATTTAACTACAGAACTATTCCCTTCATGTGCATCCCCATAAAATGTACATCCCATTACCTTTTTGATAATAAACCACACACACACACACTCCCATCAGTATAAAATGAGGATGGCAAACCAAAGGAAAGCTTAAAGGGTGAGCCGGCAGAACAAAAACATTTGGGAACTATAAATACTCAATTCTAGTTCCAATAAGTCATTAGTTCAGTAAAGCAATTTCCAGTCATCAATACTGCTGAAAGATGTTGGAGCTGCAGGGCTAACAGACCCCAGGCATGATAAATTTGCACAATCCTGAAACTGATATCAATCTTGCAACAATTGGGTTTGCGTTTCAACAACACACCACTTTGCTTTCAGCTTGGATGGGGGGCTGAGATGTTGGAGTTTTGTAGTTATATTAAAACTACTAGCATTTTTTAGCAGCCTGTGCTCTACACAAGCAATTCTTAAAACCTTTCGCTTGAATTGAATCATTATTGCTGAGTACTAGCATCTAGAAGCATCTTGCATACTTTTTGGCAATGTTATCAATAAAGCACCTTTCAGACATGGTATTAGTAACAATGCTGACTTCATGAATAATTTAACATTCTGTCTTCCTGATTGTGATCAGATATCAGTGTCAGTATGCCCTGATGAAAGCTGTCTCAATTCCTTAAATGTACGTGAAGGACAGGAGAGGGGAGGTTTTCTGGGGGAGCTGTAATGGAAGATGCACAGGTGTGTCCATTGCTGGAGTGTTTTTACCTTCACCATATAAAAGAGGCGTGGCTCAAAGAAGGAATATGCAAACCAAAGCAGGAGAAGAACTCATTGAACATTCTCACTTTTATCCATACACCATTTCAGTTACTTTACATTTAACTGTTTCTATTTGTGTTTAAGAGTTATATCTTGTCACATTGTGTCATCTGTCCATTAATATGAAACAATGTCATAAGCACTGTTACGCTTGAGATAATAAAAAAAAAAATAAAAAATACAGCACTAGTTGGGCTATAACACTTTATGATGCAGTTGCGTCACGGGTCGTATTTAACGGAGATCATTTTAAAATGATGGCTTCATTCATCACCTGTTGCCATGGCTCCTCTCTCCTCATGTCTCTTCCTCTCCTCATCCACTCACATCTCTGATGGGAGGGACCAAGACTGGAGGAGATGAATCAAGAAAAGAAAGCAGGAAAAGCCCAGCGAGGCACATGACAAAATTAATCTTCAAGGTAAAACAAGAAGTATCCAAAGACAAAAACAAACACTGAAACATGATGATAGAGATGAGGGAACACACAAGGCAGTGGAAGAAAATAACACTGGAGACATGACAACTTTTACTTTAATGCTTCTCAACTTCAGGCAAACAAAAGTGTTGGAAACCTACAGTAACAAATATTTTTGTCATAAGTCATGGGTTGTGTGCCCAAATGCAGACTCACCAAGCAGACAGGATTTAACATATGGAGCACCTTTAATGGTGGTTTGAAAACAGTCCAAAACACAGTAAAGAGGAAATCCAAACAGAATCCAAGAGGTGGGGAAGACAGCTGATGCCCTGAAAAGGAACAGAAGGAAGACAGGTCTATGAATGCACACAGGGCTAATTAGGGGAAGTGGACACAGCTGGGGAAAAACACGCAGGTGCAGACAATCAAGGTAATGAGAAGGCAGAGGAAGTGAAACTCAAAGCAACATACAAGAGACAGCTAAGTATCAAAGTAAAACGGGAAATGACTCAAGAATAATATTACCAAACTGAAGACTTGTCATTGGATAGAAATGAATCGTAAGGTTCAGTATTGAAAGAACTAAGATTCACAATATTAGTATAACAAAAATAATGAGAAAAGATAAATCTAAGCCTTAAACATAGGAACAGCTGAAAAAACTGCACAGAAACTCAACTCAAGCATATAAGTAAGAATTCAAACTCCAAAATCAACACAAAACTCTAGGACCATCACAATTTTGCCATTTGTGAAAAAGATTTGTTGCACTTGTCAGCATGAATCTAGTAAAGTGTCATCACAAATTTGAACGTTTAGTTTTCGCCCTCGTTAGAACAAATGGCTGGTTCTGCAAGTGTGTGTGTGTGTGTGCGCGCATGTACTACAAACACAGTGCCGATACTGGTGCTGGTGTTAGTTCTGGTTCACAGCCAGTTCTTCCTTGGTGCCTTTTGAGAACTAGCCTGCATTTTGACAAGTTTCAAATCCTGCTATTACATAATGTCACAAGCAGAATTTGGAGTAATTTCAATGGGAAGAAAATCATAGAGAACAGAATCGGTGAATTGCGTCCTCCAATAACTGATTAATTTCTTGTGGTAGCCCCACCCATGGCCACTGATGTCAGTGGTTCCAGCATAGGGCCCAGCGGTTTTATTGAGCCAATTTTTTGTCACCAAAATGAGTCTTTTTATGGTGGAAAGGATGCAGTTCTTGTACAAACCCTAACATGGCATTGGTGTGTGCGCTGCTAGGTGCTGTAATGAGGGACAGTTCATACTTGCCCTCAGACATACATTTCAACAGAGAGAGAGATCTCTCCTGGATTAGGAACAGCAAACATGCATCATAGGCGACTATGTTTTTAGGGAGCTGAGAAACTCACAGAGAGCCCAGGAGAAAAACACATGCAATTCAGACTTGTCACCTATTGAAAATGCTACATAAATGTTAATAGGGTTGACCTTGTAAGATTACCATTGTTACTCATTTGAAATTGTCCTGTCGCTGAAGGAAACAAGAGCTGTGCGAACAAATAAATAACAATCAACCATCAGAAAAATAACACACTGAAACACTCAATATGAAGGAGATACTATCTTATTTTTCCTAGGACAAACCAATGCTTATGCAACCACTCTCTGAAGGCTTTGTTTGGGCTCTCTGCGCTAAGATGCATGTCATTAACTTTTGAGGTTGAGGGTTTAAAATTCTGTTCAGGACCTTTGATTCATGAGCCTTTCTTAAGCATTTTCTCCTGGAGTGCCCGCTGTAGCGCATAAAGCGGAAAAACCAAAAACATCCAGAGTGCCTGACAAAATGAGACATTAAGCATTTTAAAAGTGAATGGAGTTGGCTGCTGCTGAAATTCTCACACCACATAACTAGGGCCACTCTTTCCTTTGTTTTCTCTTTCTTTTCTCACTCTCTCTTTTCTCCATTCTTTTGGTGCCCTTTTCAACCCTGCATCTCAGTCTGTCTACTTTTTAATCTCTATACTTCCTTTCCTTCTCTTCAAGTCATTCTGTCTCACGACATCCCTTACATATTTCTCATTTACTTCACAAAAGCCCATCATCTTCCTTTCTATATAATTCCCTCTTTATTTCCCTTGTCCCAATGTTTGTGTTTTATGATCTGCAAGACAATATGCTACTAATTAGTATCTTTTTGTGGTTCTTTGAGTTGAAACCAACAGCTTCATGTGTCACTGCAAGCAAGGAGACAAGGAAGTACGCATTAATATTGTCCTGTCACATGAAATTTCCTTTTTTGTTACAAAAAAACATGTGGACGATAACTGAAGACACGATCTCCATCCATCCCTTAGGGGTGTAGCAGATCCTCATGACAAGAGCCAGAGTCCAGCACAGGCGCCTTTTTATACTGAGTACTGTCTGATTGCAATTATGCACTAACAACAATGAATTTGCCATGCTGGACTAAAAACAAGAATACGCACTTGTACAGTGTTTGTGGGACCAATTCATTCAAAGGAAAAAATTAAAAATCTTTTCTTCTGTGCTTTCGAAAACCATAATCAGAAATTAGAGTTATTATGTGGCAAAGCCAAGGTTAGCTTAGGCAAAAAAGCTTGGTTATCTTTAGGTTTGGGTTTAAGTATGTCCAGGAGGTAAGTGATCAAGACTGGGGACAAAGGCTGACTCTTGGTTAGATTTGGGAAACTAAGAATAGCATCATTCACATGGGAAGCACCATGCTCTGCGCTGTGCTCTGAAACCCATTCTTTTCTGTTAACTGCAATAACAGTTTCCTGCTACAATGACAAAAGTGCAGCATGCCAGAACGCCAGCCGGGATGCACTCACACATGTGACATGCTTTCGTGCGACCATTAAAAATGTAGAATGGCAGGGAGCGGGCACGTATAGCCCATGTGAAGACCATGAGCAGCCACAAAAAATGACAGCGCACACAGAGCGCAACAGCCTGCTCAAAATTTGAGCCATTCGCTCAGCACAGGGTCTGCAATATAAAGCACCTTGAAGCGACTTTTATTGTGAATTGGTGTATAAATGCAAAATAAAGCTGAGCTCAATTAAATTGTCCATATTCACAACCCAGCCAAGCAAGTTGCAGCTCCAATTTAAATTGACTCTAATTTTAGGAGCAGAGAAGTAATACAAATAATAACAACTAAATAATAATAAAGAAATACAAATGAATGAAAAATACTAATCATGGTTGCTGCATTCAAGTTAACTTAATATGATGCAAAATTTTGCTGTGGTACTGTTGCTATAACTGAGTCATTTGTCCTTGTCACACACATCTCACTTCCTGCCTTTTCTCCCTTTTCTCTTCTCCTCACATATTTTCCTTTTCTGTTCTCCTCTCTTCCACCACCTCAGTACTGGATAGATTAAAGAATAATTGGTGGAAAATTTGGACTTCTCTTCACTCTGGGCCCCATCCATTTAATTGGTCTGATATCTGATGGCATATTAATGGTTCATGCTACAAAGCTGTGTGAGTGCCCATGGGTATTAGTGTAGGTGATGTGTGGGCCTAATTTAGTTTTTTTTCAGGCCTGTGATGAAGTACATCCTCATATGTGTGTCTGTCTGTGTGTGCGCAAGAAAATGTGTGATTTAATGGATCTTTTAGCCAGACAGATCTTTGGCTAAGCTGTGCTGTGGCCCCTGCAAAGCTATTATCTCCACATACACTGTGTACACACTTCCTTTGTGTGTGTGAGAGAGATGGAGAGAGGGTGAGAGAAGAGAAAGCCAACTTTCGAAGGGGGCTATCATAACATCCCCGTGTCGCTTTGAACACATACGCTCACATGCGTGATTAAGCTCGTGTGTACTGACAGTGGACCACATGTGAGGCTTTTTTTCCGAGCTGGAGTGGGGAAAACCCTGACCAAGAGATCCCGCATTTATGCTTGGCGCTTCATCTAACTACTTCATCAGTAACCTCTGCCAACTAGTCTAATGCTAGCCTCAATTATACTCCATCTTTTAGTTTTTGTTCTGCTTTAGATCACACTTAAGACTATCCTCACCAATGACAAAATATTCAATCAGTGTTTTCACATTATGCACTAGTGTAAAAATCTAATTTTCTGCTCTGGTATTTGAAAGTATTTGATCATTGTTCATCACACTGTAGCTGGTCACCAGAGGACATTACAAGTTTTGATGGTACAGGTAATCTTCTTACAGTCAAAAAGGAGGATGAACAAGGGCATGCTCACTGGCTAGCAACTTGTCAATCACATTTCATTAGCCAATAAGTATGCAGAGGTTCACTGCACAATCCAGTGGTTGCTTGCTGATTTCCAAACATCAAGACGGCAACAATGGAAGCACTCAGCTTGCTTGTTTCTGCCACTCTCTGTGCCAGTCAGGAGCCTCATCTCTCAATTAACTAGACTCACCATGCAAAGAGTATCTGAGCCAAATGGCTTGGGAAGACCTTCCACAAAACCACACACACACACACACACACCCCTTCTGGAGGAGTATAATGCTTAAAATACATGATTGATCAACTGCTAAATTTTTCTGAACTGGATTTATTGTCATCACAGTGCTCCTGATGTTGTCAGACAACCTGCGAAGATTGCAGATCTGCATACAGCAACTTAGATTTCAGTCACTTACCATCAGAGAGGTGACTTGAGTATCCCTTAGACTGATAACTCTATTATAAGTTGTTTTTTTTTCTTCAAAGTAAATATGAATTAAATTCACCCACCACTGCACATTGTATCACGGTCAGGGCTGTGTGGGGGAAGGGGTGGACCCAAGTGCAGGACGCGGAAGACAAAAACTGAACTTAAAACCGCTTTGTTTGCAGGTGACTTAGTTAATCCAAAAAACATAAAACACCGAAATCTCAACCAAAGCAAAAAACACTCATGAAGACTGGGAGAAGGAAGAAAACAAAAATACTAAACCTGAACACACACAGCTAAGAGGGGACCACTGAGGGCAACAAGGACGACACCACAGCAAAGAACAGAGGAAAAACTAAGGGCTTAAATACACACAAGGAAATCAGGGAGAGTGGAAACAACAGGTGAAACAAATGAACCTAATGACACAGGGGAAGCAAAACTAAACACAAAGCACAGGGGGGAACACGAGACTGTCAAAATAAAACAGGAAGTGACTCAAGCGAACAGAGACGCAGACCTGACACTGAACACTGGGAAACACAAGGAACTAGAAAATCAAACATAACCAAACCCCACAACAAGAGAAAAATCCCAGAACAGACAAATAAAGTCAAAACAAAACACAGAGGGTCACATGGACCCCGGACCATGACATATTGCTCCAACTTTTTTTGTTAGTACTTTGCCAGATATTGTCAAATTTTGTTGAATTCTTGATGCAAAATCACTGCCAGTTTCTACCTGAGTGTACACTCCTTTAGGTTTTAGTTTAGGTGCTGATAGGTGCTTACAGAGAGACTAATTACCATGGACACATCCACTTCCAACATATCCAAGGCAAAAAATGTGTCATTCAAAGCTCCGTTTTAAAACTATTTTCTCCTCGCCAAGAGGTGCATGCACCACATCCAGTTACCTATACCACAAGGCAATCATTTTCCACCACTTGTTGATCAGTTGGAGTTCTGGTAAAACTTGGTTTTAACTCTGCTTCTGATGTTCTTCACTTTAAATGTGCTAAATTAACTCCAGTCATATTTTTAACCTTGAACCTACTAGAACTACTTCAGTCCTAATTTTAAATATCTGGTTCCATTAGCCCAATTCCACATAGCAGTAACTCTTAATCATTTTTCTGAATGGACTGTACATTATGATGACAGTCCAAAAAAAAAGTGCCGGGGTCTCTAATAGACGACTGTCCCAATACGTCCACAGCTTGAAGCTGAATAAAGCTAAATAATGCGCAGCTCTTTTCTCAAGTGTGCACACATTTGTGTTTCTCAAAGGGCCGTTAAATAATGCCACATGTTGTTTCAGCACCTTTGTTTCATTGTAAGGGTATTTCTTCTCTTGTTGCTTCCCGTATTGTATTTGATTGATGGTCTAATTTCCTAGAATATCACAGTGATGCATACAATCATGCACAAAGAGACACACACCATCAAACTGAAACTGAGGTGGTGTGTTAGAGGGATTATTTTGCTAAGGGAGATCCAAATGTCTGTGGTCAGGCTGAGTTAGTGATACTCTTAAAGTGCATTTGACTCTTTCAGACATATTGAAACAAAACCTGACTTAGGCTCTTTTAGTGTGTCACATGCATTTCAAAGAAATATTCTCTTTTTGTTTTGGATGATTTGGCCACAAGCTCTCACCTTTGTCTATCTCCTCTATCCACCTTTGGCCTGGAGTGGTGGCCTAGGGGAGAAGAAGAGGGTTCGTCACTGAGAGGACCCTGGTTCAAATCCTCGGGCTGGCATCACTGTGGGTCCCTGAGCAAGCCCACCCCCCCAGGTTGCTCCCCGGGCGCCCTTTGGCTGCCCCCTGCTCCATGCTGTGCTGTGTGTACTACATACTCCATGTGTGTGATGGGTTAAATGCAGAGAATGAATTTCACTGCATGTAAAATGTATGTGACAAATAAAGCTCTTTCTTCTCTCTTAAATCTCGTGAAACACAAGACCTGGAAACACTTAGAAAAGCCATGCAGTTCTGTAGAGCAATTTGTTATTTGCTGCAGATCTACATGTACAGTACACACATACGCCACCTATAATGGCTGGGCAGCCATGTGTTTGTGTGATTCAGGGTTCAGTAATAATAAGTCATTAAACTCTAACCTCGTTGATTAAACTACTGATTGAGCAGCTGCACAGCTGACCCCTTGCATATGTGTATGTAAGTGTGTTGTACCGCCACCCCAAGCTATTTACTGACAGGCACAGCAGCATTTGTCTGAGGACAGTATGGAAGGAAAAAGGTCTCTGTGAGAGTGTACGTTTATGTGTAACAGCCACAAATATCACACACTTCTGTCATTTCCTCACTGTTGGCAGGACTGCTGCCCAAGGACCAAAATAAGTTATTTTTTGGTTATTTTGGCAGTTGTTTTAACAGTTACACCAACGAGATCTATGAATGTGTTCTTTAGGAGTGATTTAGACTCAGATGGAGATAAAAGAGAGAAAAACAGACAAAAGTGAGATATTTATAGTTATTTTCTGAATGACAAATAACCAAGTAAAATATTTTTGTTCACACTCAGTGTGTAGCTACAGTCACTAAGACCTCCCACTCCACCACTCACACACACACACACACACACACACACACACACACACACACACACACACACACACACACAGTCCTTTGTCTAACAGGAAAAAACAGAGTAGAGTAAACAAAAGACCCAGGGGGCAAATGGACAAGACCATTTAAAAATGTGACCTTGCCCATAAACCTTTAAACATGCTTAACTTAGCAAATTTTAACTGATGTGATAATGAGAATGAAGGTCCAGTAATGCCTTAATTAAAGATATAGACAATTATCTAATTCTATATATTTTATAATTTAAAATAGTTTAAGACCAGTTTCTTTGCAGAAGCCTGTGCCATCTTCAGTTAATTTGAAGTGAAAGCTAATTATTTAGATCTTGATTTGTAAACCTACACTCCTTGAGGAACCTTTCCAAAGGCTCTATTACACTGAAATAGTATGCATGTGGTTGAGCGTGTGTGTATTCAGTGCAGAGGTTAACCTCTTCCTTTTCCGCCCTAACAAGGAATGGTCAGAGGTCGTGATACAAATGAAGGGAAATAAGGAAGGGGGATGAAAGGATAAATTGTAGAAGGAGGCTGGGAAGGAGACTCTAGACTGATTGGATGCCAGATGTCTAATAAGGTCTATAAATAACCACCTGACAGCACACAGCAGAGGCAGGCAATGCCACAAAATTTGGTTTCATTACTAAGTAAAATTGTCAGGATCACCAGTATCGATGGTGATATTGATGCATTTGATCTTTAAAAGCCACTAATCTACTAAAGAGATAAATATGCCGTGATTCTTGTAGTGAAAGTATTTTTAATAGGTGCAAAAAAGTTACCAGAAATTTGATATTACATTTTACTATTCTATTAATGAATACTAAATCAAATTTAAAAAAAAAATTTTTAAAAGCCTGCAAATTTGATGTGATGACTGTACACGCAGAAACCTGTACCAGATATGCAAATAAGACAGCTGAGATGAATAATATTGTGCCCAAGATGTGATGGTAGCATGAGCTGGGTGGACTTTCAATGCTAATATTGATAATCAAAACCTCCTGTGACAGTAAATTTATGACATTCAAATTTACACAGTTGTAAAAGTCATTAATGAAAATGATGCCATGGTGTTATATGTTTGTCTATGTCAACATATATTTGGAGTTTGAACTCTAACATTTATTTTTAAAAGTATCCAGACAGACAAAAGAATAAATCTATACTTAGATCTTCCATGAATGTCTCATTAGTGCCTTTATTGCGTTTGCACTTTCTTGAGTCACAAGGTAACATAGCTCAAAGGTTTATATTATTAAATCTACATAAACTAATCTGCCTTTTATCCCTCAGTCCTGTCCTTTTACTTCCTGACTCTCTGGTCCTGCACTTTCTCCCCGTCTGTCCTCCCTGCATCCATCTCTGAACTTTCCTCTCCTTTGTGTCTACATTCTTCCCTATCTGATAGTTGCAGTCTTATCGGTGTGGAGGTGCTGAGTAATGAACAGCTCCAAAGCTACACCAGGACAACAACGCATTCCTGTCTGGTGTGTGTCGGTGCCTGTGTTTCATTCAGATATGTTTCCGTCTGCACGAGTGTGTCACAGGGAAATAGAAAGAACGGGTCTGTTTTTGCAAGGTGTGGGTGTGTGTTTTCAGAGATATGAAGGTGATGCGAAAACGTGTGCATGCATGTGAGTGTGTGTGTGTGTGTGTGTGTGTGTGTGTGTGTGTGTGTGTGTGTGTGTGTGAGTGCATGCTTGGTGTGGACGCATTCCTCTTCGCCACTTCTAAACCCGGCTGACTCTGCGCTGAAAGCCAATCAAAACAGGCGTAAATCGCGGTGGGATATAAAAGCCAAAGCTGAGGACAGTACAGTATGTGTCTGTGTGTGTCTGTGTATATTTTGTGTGTGCGCTTATACACACAAATGTTGGTTTGATACAAGAGAAACGCTTTCAGCTTTTGACATAATTTGACAGCAAAAGAAAAATAAATCAGGTTTTCTTTTTTTTTTTTTAATGACAATGGATTTAGTTGATCTCTATCATTATTAAAAATATCACAATACTACCATGGGTTCTCAATATCTGACAATAAAAGAATAATTATGAAAGAGGACATTTAATCATAAACAGGCCATACAGTGCACGAAAACCATAAGAAACTGTTTCAGAAGAGAGAAACCTTTAATGAAAGCAGGCACTCGTTAAATGCTCTGACACAAATTTGAGCTGACTTTACCCCGTTCAACTGCCAGCATGGATCACTGGCTAATTTACTGCATGATACCTGATCCACTGGGGGAATACCATCACAGGTGTGGGGGAATGTGTATATGTATGTGTGTGTGTGTGTGTGTGTGTGTGTGTGTGTGTGTGTGTGTGTGTGTGTGTGTGTGTGTGTGTGTGTGTGTGTGTGTTGGGGGGGGGTACAGAATCAAGGGTAACACACTATTACCCTATCAGTGTCTCATTTCCACCCCCAGTGCTCTACCTGTGATGCTATCTGTTCCATTTTATTAAGATATGATTACAAACATGCAGGCTGCCTGGGATGAGAAGTGCATACCTCAGTGCGTGTAGGTATTTGTGTGTGCTTTCTTTTCATCTCTGCAAGGAGTTCCTTCGAGGTAGTCTGAAACATACACATGTAAGTTATATTAAAAAATCTAATTTAAAAAGAAATTAAAAATATTTATTCAACATTTTAGTGTTGTTACAGATGATAGAAAATGTAAAATCCTACCATTTTGCTATATGGGCACTCTTATTCTAAAGTTGTTGTGGTTATGGAAAATTAAAATGGTTTACATTGTTTGAATCATGCTTTCAAAGAATATACAATAATTGATATGATGTCAAGAATAATTGATTTCCTAGGCTAATGCCATAGAAATTGAGTGGCAAAATCTTCACTTGGCCTGTATTTGTACTGGTGAGTGTTACAGGGTAACCACTTCATTAGGTACATCTGTTTAACTGCTTGTTAACACAGATATCTAACCAGTCAATCAAATGGCAGAAATACATCACTACATTTGGGCAAACAGACACGGTCAGGATGACCTGCTGAAGTTCAGTTCAAACGTCAGGATGAAGAAAGAATGGTGATTGTTCAGAAGCTGCTGATACACTGAGATTTTCCCACACATCCACTGCTAGGGTTTGAATAGAGTGGTCTGAAAAAGAGAAAATATCCAGTAAACAGCAGCTGGGTGAAAATGCCTTGATGATGGGAAAGGTCAGAGGAGAATGACCTGAGGGCTTCAAGCTCATAGGAAGGCAATAGTAACTTAAATAGCCACTTGTTACAATCAAGGTATGCGGAACACACAACATGTTGAACCTTGAAGCAGATACAGTAGGCTACAGCAGCAGAAGACCACACCGGGTGCCACAACTGACAGATGCTCACCAAAACAGAAGACTGGAAAAATGTTGCCTGGTCTGATGAGTCTCAGTTTCTTCTGTGGCATTCAGATGGTAGGGTCAGAAATTGGCATAACTAATAACTAATCTATCCTTCCTTGTATCAAGGGTTCAGGCTGCTGGTAGTGATGTAATGGTGTGGGCAATCGTTTCCTGGCACACTTTGGGCTGCTTAGTACCAGTGGAGTGTCACTTAAATGCCACAGCCTGCCTGAGTATTGTTTGCTGACCACCAGTGTATCCATCTTCTGATGCTGTTTTCAGCAGGATAAAACACCGTGTTACAAAGCTGAAGTCATCAACATGACAGTGAGTTCACTGTACTCAGATGGCCTCCACAGTCACCAGATCTCAGTCCAATAGAGCACCGCTGTGATGTGGTGCAATGGGAGATTCGCATCATGCATGTGCAGCTGACAAATCTGCAGCAACTGTGCAATGCTATCAAGTCAGCATGGACCAAAATCTCAGAGGAATATTTCCAGCACTTTGCTGAATCTGTACCATCCAGAATTAAGGGAGTTCTGAAGGTAACTGGGTATCCAACCATGTTCCAGTAGCAAGGTGTGCCTGGTAAATTGGTGAGAGAGTGGATTGCTGTGTATGCATATTAGCTAAAGCTCATAAAACTCAGTGAGTTGATCTGACATTTACAAGAAGACAGAAAAAACATAGAAACAGAGAAGATGATGTTCAGAGAAGTTTGCAGTGGAAAGTGGATGACATCCTTCTAGTAGAGTGTGTAAAAACCAACATTTGATAGTTTCAGTCTCAGAACTCCCAGCCAAACACTCGGCAGAAGTAGTCAGGTGAGGGCAGAGATTCGGGAAAGGAAAGTGCTTTGTTCTCCCTCAAAGCAAAAAAACTATTTTTCAGAACAAAATGTAATTGCCCTAAAGCAAAACACCGAGCCTAAGGGTGCTCCAGGGGAGCTGCTCTCTGGTCAACACTACAAGATTACACTTGAACCGGGCAGCTCCCAGGTGTGCGTGCGTGTTTGATGTCTGACCCTTGTTCCTGTGTGAATATCCTCCAGCCATTTCTGGCAAGCAGAATGGGGCAGGGCAAGGGTCACCTTCAACAAAATTAGACATTTATCGGGCTGATTTCCAACACTTTTGCAAGCTTCAGACTGACACGTGCGTTTTCCGATCTCGATATCAAAACACCTCAAAACTTGTGACATAATAAATATTTTTTTCTGACAGATCTTAATCACTTCTTGCACTTGTTGCAAAATAAAACTCCTTTATACGTGCCACTTCAACAATACTTCTAACTTGATATGTAATCATTTACTGTACATAGATGGCTTGTTGTGCCTGTCTTTCATCCATGTGTACACACACACACAGATGGCAGTTGAGCAGACGAGCAGTTGTGTAGCGACAAGTGAACATGACAAGCTGGCGACAGAACCATCAACATTTCAACCACAGCTGCTGAGACATATTTAAAATATTGAATATTGAATTCACCTTGGGGTGGGAATCTAAGACTTTACTTAGATTACTCGAGAATTGCCACTCTAGAAATTAGATTTGATACTTGAGACTGTAAATGTCCAAGTCTCACTGCTTGACCAGTTAAATTATCATAATCATCTTAATTAGCACTTGCAACATTAAAGAAAGTGAGTAATTATTGGGCAGATACTTTTAAAGGACTTAAAATCTCATCTATATAAAGACTGCTATTATTATCACTGTACCAGCTTCATGACCCGACCTGATGTAAGCGTTTACTCTGATAACGGTCATAGCCGAGTCTTTGAAGTTAAAAGAGAGTCAACTTTTGGTATAGCTTTGACTGAAGGCATGTATTAAATCATAAAGCCTTTACATTTTATATGTAGTTTCTGGTTTGTTAAATTTAAGTATAATTTAGTTTCTGTTCCAACTAACAGACTGATTGATCTTTAATGAAATAAGTCTAACTAGAACTGTTCTTTTTTTTCTCTTTTTTTCACTCCAATGAGCCCAGGACGTTGAAGTCATAACATCAAAGCTACAAGCCTGCTGGTAAAAGGCAACACCAACTCGCCAGGAGTCTCCCATGGCAGGATACACACACAAGTGAACATGAACTGCTCCACGCTGCTAGCTTATCTCTGATCTGCCATCTCCCTTCCTGTGGTTTGGATCTGATGAAGCCCGGTACTTCAAAGTTTGTGTGTGCGTCTGTACTGTATATGTTCTGTGTGTGTAGATGTAATGGAAAGCACCTGCACTCATTGAGGCGGGGAAATATTTCATGTGAAACAATGAGGAGATGCGGATGGAGGAATGAATGGATTGATGGAAAGATTGAGGAAAGGGTGGAGGGATGAATGAAAATATGTCATATTTTAATCTGTGAGGCAACTTTCACAAAGTAGCTTTGTTGGTGAAGCTTTGGAAATAAATTAGATTAGATCAATGGATGAATAACACAACACAAAAAAATCCATATGGGGGGCTTCCTGAAGATTGAACAGGGTGATGAATTGTGTTAAAAGTGAGAAGCAGAAAAGCTACGGTAGAACTGGAAGGGTGAATGGAGGAAGGGAAAGAGTGAGGAGGAGGGGATGAAAGAGATCGAACGAGGGATAGCAGCGATCTGATAAAACAAAATAGAGATGAAACTATAGAACAGAGGAGGAAAGAATAAGGAAGAGGGGATTTAAATGTCTGAGAGGCTCATGCACACACAAGTCTGAGAGATGGATGAAGGGACCAGTGGGAGGTTTGAAAGAGGGATGGGAGGATGAAGAGGATATAGCAGAATTGCGATAGTAAATGGGAGACAACTGAGGCAACTGGTGAGGCAGACTCCAGCCAGAGTTAGTTCTCAGGACTGGAGATTAAAAGGGTTTGGGAGCTGTTTGAAAGCATTTGAGGTGTGTGGACAAAAAAAACACTGTTTTGCATTTATTTGTTATTCTTTTTTTGAAGCATTTTGCTTTATTTTACAGTGGATATAGACAGGAAATTAGAGGGAGAAAGAGCTAGTCTTGTGCCAAAGTTCAGCTCACAGTCTTGGAAATATATGGGATGGTCCAAAAAGCTGTACAGGCGTTTCTCTTCCACCATGACAGATTGTCCCTGTTTGACACCCAGGATTGCCTGTTTTTGCTCCCCATATTGTACTCTTATCCCTGTTTTTTTGGGGGGGTTTTTTCCCCTTTTGTCAAACTGAAACGAGTATCTCAGCTTCTCCCTGTTTCTATGCCTCCTGCTTTCAACACACAGTGTGACTGTTTCAGTTCATGAATCCATTTACCCTGTGGTTTATTTGGAGCCTTTTTGTGTGTGCTGATACATGCTATTACAAACATATCTTATATTTTTATTTAATGCAGTGATTTTTGTTGTGCTGTACTGATTAAGCTGATGTCAAGGAAACATTTCAGTTCTGTGCTTCTGCTTGTACAGTGATCACACCAGATGCATACCTGATGTCCACCTGATTAAGTTGTCCATTGCCGGGTGCGCTGATCTGCTACCATCACACAACTTACATGAACTGGACTTGAGCAGAGTACAGTGTAATGCCTTGTTTGAGTACCTCCATAATGTTCCTACCATAAACAGATGCAGGCAGTGAAAGGCTGACAGCATGCTCACGCTTTGTCTTTGTAACATTAAAGTGCAAATGTGGTAGAAACACCTAATAGTTCAGAGAACTGAAATTTCTTCCATGCACAAGCATCTCTGCTTCTTAAAGCAGTACAGGAATAAGTCATGATTAATGAGTATTGCTATTTTTTAGGAAAGTGTAGGTTGCCAAATTAATTGTAATGAGTTAAATATATAGAAAGTCTCTAGAGACGGAGCAAGCTTAAATACATTTCTTTCAATCAGATCAGTAAGTTTTATGGTCAATGAGAAAAAAGTAAGCCGATCTACTTTTTTTTATTATTATATTTTTATGATTAAACTTACACATAGATATTAAATGACTTCCAAGCAGAAGATAAAAATCAAATGAATAACATAAAAAAAATATTTTTTAATTTTAACCTTTCACAAACATTCACATTAATTTTGCCTTTAACAAATGTTAGATGATAATTAAATGTCTTTTTCACTTCAACTCATTTAGTGAGTCTTTTTTAGATGACACGACACAGTTCTACCTTCCTCATCAACTGATCATGACATTGTTCTTTGGGATTTAAATGAGTGGTTGAACTTTCTGTCTTCAACAACCAGCTACCAGACTCCCAGTCTAACCCAAACCCACCAGTCCCCCTCCGCAATATATCAAGCTAAAACTCAGATACTTCTCGGAAGATGATCAATTTAATCTCAAAATGATTCAGCCACTACTTGAAAACTTTAACATTTATGTAAATAATTACTTGAAGAACACAAAATCAAAATCTACTGTTAGTTACTTGAATTTATACCCTTACTGTCATGGTTGCCCAGTCCTCTTGGACCAGCTCACCCTTTACTCCTCTCTCTCCTCTTCCTCTCTGTCCTCCACTGTTTGTGTATATGTGTCATTATGGATGTGTGTGCCATCTAGAGGTGAAGTTTTTCCTAGGGTCTCTGCCCGCTGGTCACACCTGGGCCGCATGCCTAATTACCCACCTGGGAGCTATTGAACTGATTCTGTCCTGGCTACGAAAGATTGGAGCAGCCTCTTGGTCGTCGCTGGATCGTTGCACCACATGTGGTATTGCAAGCCTAACTGTTTATCTTCAGCCTGTCTTTACTCATCTCAGTGTGTGTTTACTCACCTCCGTCTCTCTCTCTGCCTAGACGCTGGCACCTGTGGGGGAAGTTGTGAAAACAGACTGTTTTCAGAGAGACGCAGAGTGAGGGAGAGAAAGAGATTGGTTAGCTCACTTGTTGCTGCATATTGCTGCTGGAAAGAGACTGTAAAATAAACTTTTGTCCTTAACTCTAACCTCTGTGCTCCACGCCTGTGTCCAGAGTTACTGTGAATAGAGCATGCATTTATGAAACCATGTACATTGAAAATAAGATCTGGAAAGATTCAAAGATCATGACACAGTATACACAAAGCATCAGCTGTTGCATTACTTTGTGTTCCCGGAATGAGCATGTTGTTTCTCAATGTGCAAGTTATTAAGAAAATAAAACTGCCTACGAGCAGTCTCTTCTTCTCGTGCCAAAACTAGATGACTGATACAGTTAAAAAACAGTGGAAGTGTGTGAGTCACAGACTCAATTAATGGAAGCGATGAAATGCATGCACATCCAAACAGTGTTTTCCTGAGGGTTGTTGGTATGTTTGTTTTAGAGTGAGCGACTGAAAGACAGATGGAGGGGGATGAGTGTGAAAGGGGTAGAAAGCAGAAATGTTATCCAAAAAGTAAGCGGGAGTAGATAAATAACAAGCATTCATTTGACGGAGCAAGAGAAAGCCCCTTTAGAGAGTGGCTTATTAGATTTCACTCGACTTTGCTTTTAAAAGCCAGGAGTTTGGGACAAAATTATATGTTTCTGAGCACTGTTAGCAAAAAAATCTGCACTGAGTAGCAAAAGCAAAGACATTTGTCTCAAATGTGAAGTGGGCCAGCTATTCATTTTGAGCAGAAACCCATGTAATTTACTGCCTCCCTAAGCACAATGTAAACTAAATTACAGGTTGTAATACAATGCATGGCTTACATTGATAACAAGGCCATTCAAATACAGGGGGAAGAGTCAGAGGGCTGGCGCGTGCCCATGTGCAAGCACACAAGTCTTTATCACATGCACACACGCAAATCATTGTCAAGTTTATAATGACACTGTAACATTTTCTACAAATGACGATTTAGGTTCAATTCTGTGATAATCGTTGCAATATTTTACTGAGGCAAGCAGAGGAAGCCCAGGTCTTTACAGTTTGAACTACACATTTGTTAAAATTATTCAGGAGTAGAGAAGGAAAAAAGTTTGCACTGCCTTGCCTGAGCCCTCAATTTCCTTTCCCAGGATATTAATGAGGAAATGACACACACTTGTAAAGAAAGGAAGAAAAAGAAAAAGGAGAAAAGAAAGAGGGAGAGAGAGATGTAAGTTTCAGGGGGATGAGGACTGCTGATTAATCCCGCTTTGACTTGACTCTGCTGGGAATTCCATCAAAAGGACAGAGAAAAGGGGATTTTAATTGCTGTTCCCTCGACATTTCCCAAAACGCTTACCTACCTCCACCATCCCCACCACTACTACCACCACCCACCTTTCCTCCCCTTTTCTTCGCCATCCTGGTAAGGGGAGGGAAACCAACAGGCCTCCTACAGCACACGCACACACGCACACACACACACACACAAAACCCAACAATTACTTTCAGATGTGAGGTGAAAGCAAAGGAAGGTGTGCATGTGTATTTTAAGTGCCGCCTCACCTTTTGTGGCCTATGTGTAGTCTCTCATTTTTATAAACATGTGTTTATCTTACTGTCACATGTGCCTGAGTGCTAAAGTCTCACCTGCATTCAGTTATAGTGTGATCCAAGATCCTCACAGAACAGAACCATTTATAAAACGTAATATCTTGATAATTTTACACAAAGGCTTGAACCTTTTATGCTTACTACATTTGTCTGTGTGGATAAAACTGCCAGTTGAGCATGTTCATGTCACATCTGGTGGATGTGTTTCATCCCTCTGCAGCCTGGGGACCCATCAAAGGTCCTTGAAGGAAACCCTGTGGTTCACTAATAAAAATAAAGAACAGTTTCATTTTAGTGTTATTTTATCTACCAGTTAGTTAAATCAAAGAATGTACTTACTGTGCCATTCAGTACTTTAGCTCTATCCTGTATGGGAGACCAGATCACTGAGCTAAACCACTTAAAAGTAAAAGGCTTTGCTCTCCCCAGGATACTGTTTGGCTGTCATATAGCCACAGTTTATCATAGCAAAATCATTCTGGGAGTTGTTTCTCCTGAAAAAAAAAAAAAAAAAAAAAAAAACTTTGAGGATGTCAGCAGGGTCGCGTCAGCCTGAGTTCTAAGACTACATTAGCTTGAAAAATATGAGCATTTTCTGGACAGACGAAGCTCACCATAATGGCAAATAACAATGTATGCATACTACAGACTATCCATCCAATTTCTTAACCACTTGTCCAACTTCGGTCACAGGGGGGGTGGAACCAATCCCAGCTGATATAAAGTGATGGAGTAGACCGGACAGACTAGTCCTGTCACAATGCCACGCACTCTCACATCTAAACTTACATGTATGCATATCTTTGGACTATGGGAGGAAACCCACACAGACAGAGGGGGAGTATGCAAATGCCAAGAAGGTTCAAACTAGGAATCAGCTTGCTATGAAGCACCAGTGCTAACCACTGCACCACGATGCCAGCCGAGTTCAGAACAAACCTCTGTAAGTACCATATTTCCTAAAATGACTCCAAACAACAAGGACATCATGACATTTCAGAGTGTGTTACTGCTCTCATAATTTGGCACAATACCAAAAAAATAATATAATGTGCTCGAGTTGCTCAAGTTGTTGTTTTTTACAAGTAAAACTTGAAGTAAATCAAATTTTTAATATCTTGGAATATGCCTTTTCCACTGATTTAAAACAGTTTTTCACTGGAATAATTTCAGGGTGTACTGACATACAATTTTATAACAGCATTGCCAGCCAAAGAGAAACAAGTAATTACAGTGGCTGTGGTACAACTGCAGGCATTGCTGTATTTAATTATATTCAGACAGCCTTGCACAAAAATGAAAGGGAATTCCCCATGAAATAATAAAACTAAATTAACCCAGAATTGCAAAGCGTGTCTCTGTTTGGTTATGTTATTGTATTGTGTTTAAAGAACAGAGGAATTAGATGTCTTAGTGAAAATATTATACACTTTTAATACTGCATCTCCAACCTGCAGGGGACAATTACCCTGTTTTATTAATAATAAACATTGAGTTTCAGACTATTGGGAAACTGTTGTATCATTATACATGAACCCATAGGTTGTTTGTGCATGTATGTTATGATGTCATGCAGTCATCAAATAAGTGATGCAGGCATGATGCAATATTTATTAAGAAGAAGCCTCCAAAAAACTACATTTATGTTTAAGTCACAGCAACATTTGGTGGCAATAATAATCATGGTGGGAATAAAGAATAAAGACTGATGCTGTTTTTATAGAGCAGGGCTCTTCAACTCCAGGCCTCAAGAGCCCCTGTCCTGCAGGTTTTAGATGTGTCCCTGATCCAACACACCGGATTCAAATGGCTGAATTACCTCCTCAGTATGAAGTCAAGTTCTCCAGAGTCCTGCTAATGACTTCTATATTTGACTCAGGTGTGTTGAAGCAGAGACACAGCTAAAACCTGCAAGACAGGGGCTCTTGAGGCCTGGAGTTGAAGACCCCTGTTATAGAGCCACAGCATGGTGGTTAGCACTGTTGCCTTACAGCAAGAGTTCAAACCCTGGGTTCAAACCCTGGCCAGGGTGGGGCTTGTGTGTGGAGTTTGAAAGTTCTCCCTGTGCTTGTGTGGGTTTCCTCTGGGAGCTCCAGTTTCTAATGCAAAGGTAAATCATTAAAGTTGATGCATTTAAAGTGGCTGCCTGCTACACCTAATGATTAGGAAAGGGCTAAAAGCAGAGAATAAAATTAACTACAGAGATTATTAAAGAACAACTTAGCATTGAGCTCAGGGTGGTTGGATGGGTTGTGAAAACACTGGACTCCAACATGTGGTACCACTGTTTGTGTTTGGTTCAGAGGAGAGGGCCCAGCATCCAGTTTGGTAATTTTGGGGGACTTAGTGGAAAGGTCCGACACCATGATTGTCTAAAAAAATGCTGTATTGTCAAGGCATATAAGGCAATGTTCAGGATGGATGGATGGATGGATGGATCCTGCCCTTTCTTACATTAGGAAAGGCATCCATTCTCAAAATCTGTCAAATCAAGCATGCAGAGCCTGCTGTGGTGACTCCTTGTGAATAAGGGAGCAGCTGAAAGTAGCTTCTTCTACATCACAGTTATAATGTCATTCTTAGCTAGATAAACACAGTTCACTGACCTATATCCACCTAAATACCTCAGGTTTCCCTTTTGCTATGCTATCAGATCAACAAGATTCAAAGCTAACCATTGTTTGGGGGGGGGGGGGGGGGGGGGGTCTTCAAGTGAAGATAAGATTATTTGATTACAGCCACAGCTAGAAGTCTGCTTCTCATGTCATGGACAGATTAATTTAACAAACTTTCCTCAGAGGAAACCACCCAGCAGTGGATATTTACCTCCCTGTGAGGTATCATATGGTTTTGGTTACAGATATTTTAAATGTACTATGGAGCTGTCTGTACTGTACATTTTTTTTAACATGGTAAGATGGTCATGACAATATCTATGTGTGCAAATCTCTAAACCCCCATGTAGATAAATCTGGTTTACGCTACATGTTTTTTTCATGGAATCTACCAGTGGTGTGTCTCTTCCTTCCTATTAGACAAGGCTGAACAGAAAAGACTGTTCACTGGAAGCCCGAGACATCGTATGGAAGCTTGTTTCCGCCACTGAAAGAAAAGATTTTTTTGCCCTCCATAACTCGAGATGCGTAATTCAAAATATTGACTTATTAACTCAAAATTTCAAATTATGGATGGCAATTATTTATTTTTTTTAGTGGTAGAAACAAGCTTCCATAATATGGGGATGCAACAGAAAGCATGCAATTCTGTGTGTTGCTTTTATATTTTACTACATAATATACTATATTGAAGGTTTAACTTGCATAGTAATACCTTAAGCCTATTTGTGCATATAGACTCAGGTTCAGGCATTAGCAAAAAAAGAAACTATTGCATTTTCCTTTTGTTTGATCAGTTAGATAAAATTGGATATTTATTTTTAAATATATTTTTCATATAAATCTATGAATACTCTCTGAGAAACTGTAATATACTATATCGTTTTCATGTCTATTAGGCTGTTATGGGATATTCCAAGTGCTACGCTCAGAGTATGACATTGAATCCTTTTATATTACATGGTAATGGTTTGCTGAATTTTAATCAAGTTTTAAGATGCAAAGAAATGGTAAGAATCATCTTATCATGTGTTAAATGGAAATCAGAACCTCGAACCTCAGTGTTGCGAAGGCTGGCTGATTAGCACAGATTAACATAGTTTCCAAATGAACTTTCAGTGCCATTGTATTGCAATTAAAAGAAAAAAAAGCCCCTCCGCTCAGCACTGCTAATCTGCAGCTGCTGATCATTTGATAATTCTCAATCTAAAATGAACAAAACATGCAAATATTTGTTATTTTTCAACGCAATGTCTCCATGGTCTGTATGAGTACATTATAAAAATTTTAAGATTGAAGTAAAGATAGGGATGCTTTCTACAGAGCCTTGAAATGCTGTGGGAAATGGTTGAAAAACAGTGTAAACAAAAACTTATTATTTCCTTGTTTCATGTGAGGCACAAACTGCTGGGTAGGAACATGTTATTCTTCCTTGTGTATAATGAAAAGTGTGCATTAAAAAATAAAAAAGTTAGCACAACTCATATTCTTGCAAATAAACTCTGGAGAAATGTGTGTTATCACAGCGGCTGCATGGAGGTGATAGCAGACATTTGCTTTCTCTTCCATAAAAAAAAGAGAAAAAAACAGAGTAATGTTTACACACATCGTGCAGGACATAAAATGTAAACAAGGAAACGGTGTGGGAAGAAGCAGTGTGGCAGGACATTTAATTAAATACAACCACAGGAGAAGAATAAAATAATGAGAGCGAGCGGGATGCCGAAATATGTTTTTATGATCAGATCTCCAAATTCACCGTGATTGTGAGAGAGAATCCAGATGTTGCTGCAATTCAACTGTATAAATTTGACACATAAATCTTTGTGGTTTTTAATTTTATACTTTTCTGGCACGACTTTCATCTAATGACATATAAGAACAGCAAACTATTTCTGTAAACCGTTGTTTACTTAGCTGCTTTTTGTCAGTCTTACAGGGTCTTTATGATCAGATGTCATTTAGAAGACAAGTATGTCTCTAATCAAGAGTTAGCGGTTGAAGTGTCTCTGTGTCAGGTATGCTTCTAGTTAGCAGCTGACAAGAGTGTCAGATCATAATCAACACAACACCTACTGGAACTACCCAGAAGCCCCCGCTCAGATGTGGTGCATTACCGGTCTCCCTAATTCCCTGGCTCCCCTGTGACGACTGAAACCCCCGCTTTGTGTGGGATGAAGTGACAGTATTTTAGTCTCCTGGGTTTGCAAGTGTGAAACTGCAAATCTGTGAAAATGTGAAGCATAATGTGGCATGCGTGCGTGCGGAAATTTAACATAGATAATGATCAGCTTGCCTGTGAGTACTGCTCAGAAATGTGTGTGTTGCTGTTGTTTTGGAGAAACAAACAAGGTTATTTATTTTTTCTTGCAATAAAAAAACAAGATTGTGGCTTCATGCAGGAAAAGCTTTCTTCATATTCTAATAAATGAGCTGTAGGCTGTTTCCTTGAGGTTGCAGCCATAAGTTTGCGGGTTCATAATATGCAAAATGTTGCTACATCATTTGTTTTCAGAATAATTTTACACTCCAGGATGAGGCCTGTCTAGTGTTCTCTGTAATTTAGCTGCACTTCCAGCCTCTTCAGTCAGTACTATGAGATCCTAGGGGAAACATTTTGTTTAGCCCTCAAACAATACCAAGCTCTTCTGGTACATATTTTACAACTAAACGCTGCCACGGGCACACAACAATGCCAGAACACATTGCACAGGAAAAAAAAATATTTATATATGCATATTTTCCTGTTCTCACACAGACAAACACAGAATTAAAGTCAATAAAAGAATTTTAGGATGCTCAGGAGAGCCGAGTTTTAAGACCTTCTTCCTGCTTTCACTCCTGGATACCCAACACTTAGTGTTTCATTTACTATCACTCTGCTTGTGTTTGTGTGTGTTGGGGTGTGTGAGAGTGGGTTTGAATGTATATGCCTACATGCACTTTTTTCGTGAGTGTGCACACTCTTCCATCTGTGCATGCATGTCTGCAGTGAGTTCCTATAGTAATAGAGCACAATTAACGACCTCTGTTCTGTGGTAGCCAGCAGCCAAGGTGGAATGGTTTGAGTTAGGAGGAGAAATGGCGTGAAAAGAAAGCAGAAAAGGAGAGAAAAAAAAAAGAAAGATTAAATGCACTATGGCTCCATGGTAGTCTCCTGTGACAGCAGAGGCCGAAGCTCTTGTAAGCCTCATTTCCACCCAGAGTTACACAGTGAATTTAATGCAACACTTGTGGAATAAAGTGATTTTTTTTCCCTTCACCTACTTGAACTTTCTTCACTGAACTTACAATATTTTTACACCAGTAATAACACGTAAGCCTAGATGGCTCTAGTTCTTATTGATGCAGCATTTACCCAGATGTACAGCACAGTTTTTATATTACACTCTATGAGCATAATGGGGAAAACTTGGCATTTCGGGCGCAGTAATGTCAGACTTAGTAAAGAGAGTTTTGAGGCAGTAAAGTGAAGAAATTTGCTATCAGCAAGGCTCGGGATTGTGTGATCATTGTGTCAGCCAAGAACCAAAAGCAATCCATGATCCAGAAAAAACTAATTTGTTTGATTAATTGATCAGCCAGTTTCTCAGAGGAAAAATCAGCAATTCCAAATAAATTGTGTTTTTAGTCGCTGCACAGACTCTCAACCCACAGTCAGATTCCACCAAAACACTGCCTGCAAAGTGTGACCTTGAATTGAGTTTACAGCTCAGTCAGACTCCAACCACAGTCAGAGTCCTGTTGCACACTGAGTTAATCACACTTTCTATTAACTTTTATTAGTTACACACATGTAATGACATTTAATTGAGTAGAATGCTGGTTTCTGCTTTGGACGGTCTGTTGGTACCAATTAAAAAAAAATGAAAAGAAAGCCATGAATGAATCCACACATACAGACTGAGTATAATTCAGTAGTAACTACTTATCACAGTGATTTTTGTATTCCAGTGTAATAAGTATGTAAACATAAAACTTTCACAGGTTTGACACAGTAGCATTTCTTCTAGCTGTTTCTACAACAAATAAAAGAAGATTTATATAAACAATGTACTTTGCTGATATTTCTATTAGCCATTGATATTTTTGTTTAAAAAAAATATTGAAGACCAGTAGAATAATTTATTTAAAAATACAGTTCAAACACTGTAATACCAGTATTCATTTCTGGAGCAAGAATAAATTATTTTGAACAGTTTTTTTAACACCATGTCCCCCGATAGAAGAAAAAATCCAGAAAAAAACAAATGATTAACCTGTGAGCTGAAGAGCCCAATACTTTATCTACGATTGTTTTAATTCTTCCTGTTGATCAGAAATCTCTTGAAATTAACCATTCTGGATCAGATGTGAAGCACACTCAGAGGAAATTCAACTAGTAGCAGTGACTAGTAATGGCAATTTAAACTACACTCACTACTCGCCACTTTGTTAGATACCTGTGTTCATTAATCCAAGCATCCAATCAGCCACTCAGTGCATTTAGGCATGTATACATGGTTAGGATGACCTGCTGATGTTCAGGGGATCAGGATAGTTATGAAAGGCGTGGCACGCTTGTTGGTGCCAGATGGGTGGGTCTGAAAATTGAAAACTGAAAACTACTGATCTCCTGGGATTTTCCCATACAGCCATCTCTAGGGTTTACAGAAAATGGTCAAAAAAAGAGAAAATATGTAGTAAGTGGCAGTTCTATGGGTGAAAATGCCTGGCTGATGCCAGAGGTCATTAGAGGACAATGGTCAGACTGCTTCAAGCTAATAGGAGGTAGCAGTAACTCAAATGACCACTTGTTACAACCAATGTATACAAAAAAGCATCTCTGAATGTTTACTGCTACAGTAGCTAAAGCCCACACTGGAACAGGAAAGAACAGGAAATTGCATCTACAATTCACACAGGGTCACCAAAATTGGAAAGAAGATTGGAACAACGCTGCCTGTTCTGGTGAGTCTGTTTCTGCTGTGACATTCAGATGATAAGGTCAGATTGGACAGAAACAACAGGAAAGCATGGATCCATTCTTGTATCAATGGCTCAGGCTGCTGCTGGTTGAGTAATGGTGCAGGGATATTTTCTTAGCACACTTTCTGCCAACTGAGGATTGTTTAAACACCACAGCCCGCTTGAGTATTGTTGCGTATTGTTGCTGACCACATCCATCTCTTTCTGACCAGCAGGATTTCATGTCATGTCACAGTTCATCTCAAACTGGTTTCTTGAAGATGACAGTGAGTTCACTGTACTCAAATGGCCTCCACAGTCACCAGCTCTCAATCCAATAGAGCACCTTTGTGATGTGGTGAAATGGGAGATTCGCATAATGGACGTGCAGCCGACAAATCTGCAGCGACTGTGTGATTCTGTCAAGTCATTATGGACCAAAATCTCTGAGGAATGTTTTTAGCATCTTATTGGATCTCCGCCAAGAGGAATTAAGTCAGTTCTGAAGGAGGCAAAAGGGAGTCCAGCTTTGTACTATCAAAGTGTACCTAATAAAGTGTCCAGTGAGTGTACGTAAGACAAAAACGAGCAAGAAGGAACTGGGCAAAGAACCCTGCAACCCTGAAAAGGATAATGGATGAATGGAAATGTCAAGTTCAGTTACTTTATGAAACAAAAATCTAGGCTGTGATATCTGGAAAATTTAATAGTAGTGTTAGCAACTGTGATTTTCAAGTTAGGTCCAGATATTGTAAGTTTTATAGACATGTCCTGAGAACATCTGTATAGTGTTTTGGTTAGCTCTGTTTAATTATGTGACCACATTATTCTTTCCGCTTCTTGCTTTATTTAAAATGAGTCAAAACACATTGTGGCTGGATTATATCAGTACAGACAGTCAGATCACCTACAAATTGTGTGTGGAGTGAACCATGTTTGGGAATACTCAGGCTGTCCATCTTTGTCTCTCTTGACCCTCATCAGTGGAGGTTTCCTAGAAAAATCAACGTTTGTTTAAATATAGTTGAAAACTAACTGGACAGAACTACACAGCCTCGGGGCATGAAATAAAGTGCACCTTCTGGAATGAAAGCCTTTCGTAGCAATTTTTTGTGCATTACAAAAAATATCAGTATTTCAGTATTTTGTTACGTCCACCTTTTAATGGAAAAAGCACCAGCTCACAGGTACATTGGGTCAGGGTAGCCAGTGAATAATTTACATACCTCTGGGATATGGTACCAAACCAAAGCACCCAGAAAAAAAAAAAAAAAGAAAGGAAAAACCCCAGAACCAAACTAGAACCTTCTTTTTGGGGCAACAGTGCTAACAACCCCACCACTGTGTTGTATGGATGGAAAAAAGTTTCAAGTACTGTACCATTTTTTGGTGATGCATTTAATTTCAAAATAAATATTACAAGAAGGCTAAAAAAAAATGATCTTGAATGTTTAACTTATCTTTGTTAGTGAAAAGTTTATTTTACTTTCTGGAGGAGCTCTGTACACATGAGATGAAAAAAACAATAAATGAATGAACAGCAGAGAAACAAGGTTTTTATTCTGCTGCTACTGATCTGGCATAGTTTGTACTTCAGATGGTGGTGGTAATGAGAAACATCACAGTATTCCTTTTGGTTTGTTTTGACATTTAACATTAGTTTAATTTAACTAGTAGAGCAACCTCTTGTATTCAGCTCTTGAGTCACCACAGTGACGGCTGACTTGTTAGATAAATAGCTTGCTATGCTAGCTAGCAAGCTAGAGATACCAGTAGGCCTACTAACATTTTTCCAGTGTAATGATTTACCCATCGTTTTATGGGACCATTGCTGTTGTTAGTGTTAGATTATACTACTGTGGTGATGATGCTGGTGTGAATTTTTGCCCAGGGCCACAACATTTTATAGAATTGCACTTAGTAAATATGTTCTAAAAGAAAATTAATAGAATTATGGTGTCATTAGCAGTGGCAGAGGAGAGGGAAAGATGTGTGCATAAGAGCCCTTTATTGTAGTAAGGAGCAGCTTTTCATGCCATGAAGGACGATGATTGATAACACTCATCCCTGAAGTGTTTTGGTTTAGTTTCTGTCTGCATCTGTTTGTTGACCTAAAGGAACTGAAACCAATACCAAGCTCTTTGCGTTTGCATTTTTTTCCATATTTAACCCAGTGTTTTGCTACAACCAGGAGGGTTAGAAGCTTTAACCGAGCAACATCTGGAAAGCGGGGCACTGGGGTCAAACCTCCCTTGCTTTGTATGCCCAACCATGCATCCCAACCTTCTGTGCTGTAGATCCACAGTGATGCCACAGTCATCCAAGCAGCAATTATGGTTCTCCTCTAACAAAGCTAGCAAAACATGTTAGTACTGTGTGTTTTAAATAAGGCTGACAAACATCTGAGCCCGAGTGGTATAACACTGTCTTGTTCTATTCGCTATAGAGCTGCTTTACCATTAATAGTCAGAACTTGGTAATATGAATATATTGACAACAACTGTTGAGGAACGGGAGCGCATTTCTAAAGTCTGCATTGTGCCCTTGACGGCTGCTGTCCAGAGCGAACAGACTTCTTCATGCTGAATCGGAGTGGAAAAGAGAGAAGCAATTTGCTCCAATGAGCCTCTCATTGTGCTGCAGTATTCAAAAAAACTTTACTTTTTCCTCCCCCTCGCTGTCTGTCTTCACCTCAGGTTTTCTTCTTGCTGTTATCGTCTCATATTCTTCTCCAGTCCCTCTTTCATCTATTTTCTTGTTTTTTCTTGTTTTTTGATGGACACACAAAATACCTCAGTGTGATTTATTTTTATTTATTTTTTTTGTGAAGCCACATCAGCATCTCAATTTCTCTCCTGTTGCCCTCTTTTCTCTCAGTTTCTTTGTCTGTTTTTCAGTTTGTCTCTGTTTTTCCTTCCAACCCCCAGCAGTTGAAAATCAACCACTGTTTAAACAGAGTTAAGACTGGCTGTCTTTCTGGTGCTATACAGCTTAGGGCTATGAATAAAGCCGCTGACCACATAATGATACGTAGGAATGCAATCTTCAATGAAGGCCTTTCCTATAAATGAACTTAGAGAGTACCTGACACGTGTTTAGCACTTTTAAATCCTTTCAGCTCATCTGTGACAGTATCTCTCTCTGCGCCTTTCCATCTGTCTCGTACCAAACAAAAACTACTGCTGGAAAAAATGTTTTGTAAAAAACCTATTTGTTTGTCTTTCTGTGCACCATCCCTCTCTTTAGATGATTTATTTGACTGCGTTGCAAAGCTGAGCTCTAGTTTCAGGCGGTTCAGCCAACGTAAACCTTGTCACAACCCTGAATTCCTGACTAGGCAACAGCTTCCAGGCAGAGCTACAGTGGATCAGTGCTGGATAAATACAAGAGATAAGCTTCAACAGAGCCACGCATAACACATGAATTAGGCAAAAACCTGCCAACCACAGATAGTAATGTACAATGTGAGTCTTCATTTGATAGAGGTTGGGTAACTTTAAGCGGAGCCATTGTCGGTGCTTGCTGGGTCTGCTTGCATGGTTTCTCTTGCCCTCAAACAATGACAAAAATATGCAAAATATTTTTGGCAATCCAACAAAAGACTCCTCTTTTCTATTTTGCATCAAAGGTTTTGAATATTTTTTTCACAAAACTATGAATAAAAACAAATAGTAGGCTCATGTCAATCCAAGGAAACGTCATCTGAATTCTAGAGTTGCATCTGAAACATAGCATGCTGATAAAAAAAAATAATAATAATTTAATGCTACTTTCATTGAATCATAAATTAAGCAGGCCACAAAATGACACGTATTTTTCACACTTTGTATGTTTTATTTTTGTCAAAAAAAATAGAAATCTTGTTAAAATAACCAGTTTTAGAGACAGCTTTTGATAAATATGATGTGTTGCATCTGTTTATATTTGTTTGCATAAAGCATTTAGGCAGTACATGTTCTTGTCATTTGCAGCTAGCCTGCCAAGGAAATGTAACTGGTTTATTATGCTAACACATATTAGGTGATGCTTTTGATTGGCTTTTGTTCCAGTTCCTCAAAACTTGTCTATCACAATGAATGCAAATGGTTTTAGTTGTTCTGAAACAAATTCTGCAGATATTTATGACTGACACTCTGTCAGTTGTGAGGATTCTGTCTAATATTAAATTGTTTAGACAGATTAAAAAAAAATGTTATCCTATTTGATTGGCTGTCTGATCTCATGCTAGAGTCACACAAGGGAAAACAGTGTGTGGGGACCATGGCACAACCAAAATTATTGCAATCATGAGCAATGAACTTGTTTGCTTTCAAATGGTTCCATCAAAGTCGGGGACCAGGTCTGCGACCACTCACAGCCAGTCAGTCAAGGCATCAAGACAACAGTAATTTGCAGATAATAGAGAGTCAGTCTGCTATCTGTTTGTGATTGGATGGGGTCAAGATGGAAGTTACTTGCAATCTGTTTGTGATAATATGGTGATTAACTGTGATAAATCAGTGAAAACTGCAAATGTGTTGCCATCTACACAGAAATTCACATTAACTACTTACAATCAGAGTCCAGCCAGAACCTTGAAATAGAAATTCAGAAATTCTTCCTATATGTCCTCCAGTATGTCTCAGCAAAAATATTTAATGCAATCACTTGGAGACCACTGATTTTTCCTAGCCCAGAGGAGGTTGTTGTGCTATCTTTACTCTAGTGTGACTGGGCCCTCATATGAACCAGTCAGAGGGCAGAAGGCAGGAGATACTTCCACATTTCTGCCCACCAGCAGAGATATGAAAACATGGATGGTGCAGATGACTGACTGACTGTTTGATGACTCTAAAGTGGACAATAAACCCTCATCCTTAATTATTTTTATTTTACTTCTGTCCTCATCTCTTTTTAATATACCTGAACCCTGAAACTTCTTTTCTGTCTGTCCACTAACTGAGCCTGGCTGCGAGGACTGAAAGCTCCCCCGCTCCGTGTTTTCCTGCGAGTGTTTGATCGAGCTGGAGAATCGAGCTGCCAGGAGACAATTGTTTAGAGCTGAGTATTGTTTGGCACAAAAATTGCATTTCTGAGAGTTAGATACACAAATGATTGCTGAGATTATATATTTCAACAATTTTCATTTCACAACTTGAACAAGACAAGTCACTGACCCTCTTAACCAACATAACAATATTAACACTGCTTTTCAGGGACTGCCACCAAAACCATTTCAAAGCCTGACATATATTTGGGCTTAAGACACGCAGAAAAGAAGCACAGAAAAAATACAAAATACTTTTAGTTGCTCTGTTCCTAATTGTTAATTTTCACACACCATGCTCTCTGCAGAATGTTTCCCTCTTCTATCTGATTCCCTATTTTCATTTTGCTTGGAGTAATATGTCCAAGTGTTAATATCAAAACAACAACAAATAAACATGTGAAAAAATCTCTGTGGTATGGTTTTATGAATTAATGTCTTGCTTCTGTGTGTCTCATTTTGTATTTACACCAAGTGCTTTGTGGAATGAATATAATAATTTAGAGAATTTAAAGTTATTTTACATTCCCCTGTTGAAGTGGAACTAACTAGTAAGTGAAAACTATTTCTTGCTGAGCATTCTTGGTCTTTACAGCAATTCCTCACTTTACATTTTTATAGCTGCACACATTTTATAAGTTTAGTGGCCAGTCTTTTGTTGGGCAGTAAACAATAAAACTACAACTTCTTGTTAGCTATTATGCTTGATCTCAAAGGCACATTAGGGCATCATTGATTGTCCAGTCCTACGTTTCCTCACCCACTTTCTTGTGATTTAAACAATATGCCAGCTTTTACATAATAATAAATAACTTTATATAATAAAATATAATAAACTCAGGTTGTATAGTGAACCAATGACGATATATAACCGCTAAATTCAATGTGATCAAATTGTCCCTAGAGGGTTGCAATAAAGTATTGCAGTGTTCCTCATAACTAGTCTCATAGTGCCACCCAGTCTGGTCAAACACTGACTGTCATGTGCTGAAAAGCCACATAATTTATGCAGAGCTCCAGAAAGTCTCATGGGAGCTTGTCTTGGACATTTCTTCTGAGGGATAGCTCTCATCCTTCTTGAGTGCGGTTCAGCGTCTGAGTTCTTCCAGGGAAGTCTGGCCTTTTGGGATTTGGCCAATGTCTGTGTGAAGCACTACAAAGACTAGAGTCAAGAGTGGGTTAAAGTGATTCAAAGAGTTTGTCCTTACTTGATTTCAGTGTGAAAATGTTGTTTTTGATCAAATAAAACAGAGACAAATTGTATCACTTAAAAACAATTAATAGATTAGGGTGAATGTGTCTGCATTTTTGGGAGGATATCCCCAGTCTGACAGTTTAATTATCTGTCTGTCTCTGGTGTTTGTAGCCACCACAGCCCACACTGCACAAACCACTTCCCCTCTGCCACAATGGACAGAAGCACAGGGGAGATAAACCCAGACAGGAAAAACCTTAGGGGTCTCTCTTTCTTTCTCTATTAAATATCTGTCAGTAGTGGATTAAAAACTAAAAAACAGCCTAAATAGAGAAGAGAAAACATATTTGTTGCAATCATGGACTTCCTTAGATGGACTGATTTTTGTCATTGTGGCTTGCACAGAAAATGAAAACCATGTGGAGCGCTCAAGAGTGGAAGATGAGGAGGAAGAGAGGAGGGATGCAAAAAAAAAAAAATGCTGACTTGCCATCCGCCTGCTCTCCCGTTATGCCACCAAACAGACACCAGGCAAGCTGACAAGGACAACTAACCCCAGCAGAGATGAGTCAGGGGTGGAGTGGAAACACTGGGATGTTGACTTTGTTTTTAACCTTTATTTATTCAGGGAAAACTTGCTGAACATGCAGTCTCTTTTTCGAGCTCTGTACAACAGATCCCACAACCACAGTCCTCGTCTTCCAGCAAGTATTCAGCTTCTTTGCACACTGCTAGAGTTTACCTGTCTTCCTCATCTTAATATCATAAAGAAGTGGAGGCATTTCTTATTATTTCCTGAGCCAGATTTCCACAGTGAGTACAGTATGTGGATTGAAGCTGGTGTCCTTCCAGCTACAAACCACATGGGTAGGCTTTACTGTGTAAGAACAATGGTGTCAAATTGGTGCTCATAAAGTATATTAAAGGTGCTACTTGTAACATTTTTTGTTTCTCAAAATTAAGACCACATTTCCTATAAACCCTGTTGCTTCCTGTGCCATGTGAACGTGTTTTGAAAAGTAAAAAAGAAGGCAATGATCCAGTAACAGCCCTTAATAACAGCAGCAACTTGTTCCAAGAGATTTTAACTGTCATTTTGAATAATTGTATTGGTGTAAAATTTGTAAAACTATATATATATATATATATATATATATATATATATATATATATATATATATATATATATACACTGTAGTATAATTCTCTAGTGATTTTTGAATTGTAAATCATAAAAACAGGTTTCAGACAGTAAACTGGAGAGTAAGGAGCTTCAGTCCATCTCATCATGTCGGGCTTGCTTGCAAAGAAGCAATCTTCCCAACATTCAGTATAAAATGTGGAATGATTTTAATCATCATGCTGTTTACAGAGCATCACAGTTTGGCTGGGCATAGTAATGTTTTATGGTTATATGGTCCACTAACTGTCCAACCATTTTTGCTGCAGTCTATAGATAGGATTAGGCTGGTGTGAGGTGTTTTAAGCCACTGGAGGCTTTACAGATAGTATTGTCAAACCCATTTGATTCAGCCTGAAATACCTCAGTTCTCAATCTCAATTCTCAGTTGCTGGAGAGGATGAATCTTAATGAACCCGCTACTTCCATCAGATGTCCTCTAGTGCTACAAACTGGTCAAACTTTTTACAAATTCCATGAAATATCTAAAGAATTATTTGATGCTTTGTTGAAATTCTGATGAAACAAGCCAATGACCTCCTGCATTTCTAGACATTTTAAGAAAAGCCAAACATAAGCTTGCATCCCTGCACAACTCCCTACTGAATTTTGGTACAGTGATGTTGCTGCAACCAACAGGTGGTGGCAAAAATTAAAAGAAGCACCCAGGTTATCATAAAAAAAACACTTTTGTTTTAGAGGTTCATTTTTTACCCAGGACAACTGGAAATTTTGATCTGGAAGCACATTCATATGCTACAGAAAGCCTAAATGTGCCCGCAGGAGGTTGTCTAAAGAATGCCCACCGAAACAAAAAAAATATGCCTCTGTGTGTGGTTTTATGAGTCAGTGTGTGTACATAATTTCTCACGTTTCTCAGTATTACCTGAGATGAGTCCCACAGTCTGATTAAAGGACAGCGGATACCCTTACATCAGTGGTTACCATAGCAGTTAATTGGCACAAATTACCCAGAGTGTGGCGTTCATTTCCTCATTAAGTGCTTTGGGAGGTCACAGAGGCTAGCATTACACCAATCAAATGAAGTGTTCTCCATCAAGTCCTCAGATTACTGGGAGTGCTGCCACAGCCTGGGAAGGATCAAAAAGACTCATTTGTTTTTCCTTTTGTCTTTGTGGGTTTTGTCCCTTTTTGTCTATACTCTTGTATATCTTTTTCTGCATTCACTGAAGTTCTTGTCTCTCTCAATAACATGTCTTTAATACCTTTAATCTCATCCTTCTTCCAAATATCTGCAGTTTTGATTATAGCAGATCACCTCCCTCTATCCCAAGAGACATTATCTTCAAATCCGTCTTGTCTAGCAAACCTCATTTCTCTCTGTGTGTCATTATGTTTCTACATTCTCACCTTCATCTTCATTTCTCCTGCTTACCCTGTCCTTTCTCTCTGTTTCATCTTGTCATTTGTCTCTAAAAAAGTTTTTTTGGACTTTCTCCTCAATATCTTTCTCCTTTGTCACTCCAGCTTTTTTTATGTTGGTGGGGAAAACTCACTGAAAAGATCATTTAAAATATCGAGGAGGAAAGAGGGGAGAATAATAAAAGATCTGAGTAAGAATGTAGCAGAAAGGAAGCTGAAGAAATAAAACCTTGAGAAAAAAATGGAGGTGATGTAAAAAACAGCTAAAGGATGAACAGAATGTGGGAGTGATTTACTGAGGAGGCAGAGGTAAAAACCAGAGGAGGAATGAGATGAGTCGGGCGAAAAACAGAGAAGGGATGGAATAGTAAAGGTAAACAGGCAAGACAGTGAAGGCAGTACAACAAGAAAGGTCAAAGCTGTTGTAAATGTAGGCACGTAATCAACATCTCAGACCAACAGATTATCTTTGCCAAGACAGAATATTTAAGGCTTATTGCAGTATTAGAAATATGTGAAGAATGATGTGACTGTCATAACATTTGTACAGGAAAATGTTTTTAAGAACGATGGCTCCTTTGCCCTCCTCACCCAAAGTAAGATTTAATGTGCGCTGATGTCTGGATGACTAATGTCTCCATCGTAGCTGAAATTATTTAAAAGCTTTTCCTCTCCTCTCTATTATTTTGGCTAGATTTCAAAGCTTTATCAACACACAGTGTGTCTTTGATTGTTTAGTAGGGAGGCATTCATTCAGACACACATAAATGAGGCTTAGACCCTCCACAATGCAGGCATGCACATTCGCACACAAATATGCAAATACAGATGAAAAAATGATGCAAAAACATATTTAGCCTATAAAAACACACACACACATCATACACATTTACATGGTGTCAGTGTGTAGACATGAAGTTTAAATGAAATTCTCCATGTGCTGAGTGATATAGACCACATAGGAAGCCAGCATTTCTGCGTTGTTTCCATTTTGAATCAGGAAAAGTCAAACTAAAAGCCCGCACATACCACCAGCTAATGCATCATGCACACATCGTGTGCTCATTCCTGTATACATTCATTTTCATGTGAAACACAATAAACAGGTTTCTCCCCCACATATTTGTCTGATGACTTTTCTGATATGATTATGTTTTGCACAGCTGCTTCTGTTTTTTGTTTTGTATTTTTTTTCAGAAATTATGTTCTTTAGCTCAGATTCCAGTCTAATTTTCTGGCCTGCAATATTCCATTTTGTAACCGTGGCTGTCCGTCAGCTGCATGATTTACCACAAAACAAGCAGAAGTGGCAACTCACAGCCCCTGAAATATCAGATAAATAAACTTGTCACTGTAGTGGTGAGACCCAGAATATTAGAGCATGTCACTTAGAGTGGCTATGTTTAGACTGTTCGGCCTTAGTGACACCAAATTTGTAGATGAAATGCAAACAAAACATATATAATATATATATATATATATTAATTACAAAAAATTGACACCTTCGAATTAATTACAAAGCTTGTAATTAATTCAATTAATTGTTTTAATCGAGTCCCACCCCTAATATATATATATGCCTAAGCAAGCAAATTGAGTGGGAAGAATTGGGAGGGTAAAAGTTCACGTCACTGTTATCAGAGCTTATATACTCCAAAACTATAGTGTGATTAGGTTTAGACCACCTCCTTCAAAGACAATCAATCCAGATAAATGTTCGCTGTCAGTTGTTGTCACTACCATAGAAATGGCTAGTAGGGGCACAGATCTGCCATATATTAGTGTTTCCTGAAATAGTGACAAGGACTTCACTATTTGGTTAGGCTTAGGTACTAAAAGTATTTAGAAAGTTTAAAGTTTTGGTTGCACTGTCAGTCTAAAGAATTTACATTCACTTTTTCACTCAATAGAGCAAGTGGTTGCCTACATAATCAGGGTGATATTGACCACTGAAATTAAAGCTTTAGCTCTCTCCCATTCATTCATTTTGCTTTAAAATAGTTGTCTGGATTGGTTTTGAGTCTTTTCTCCTGAGGGTCCAGATTTGCTTCAACCAGGATTGGTTTAGAATGTGTTTATCGATGATCGGAATGGATAATGTGCACATTCTGGCTTACTAGTGTGTGTAGCTTGCCTAAAGTACTGTAAAGCATTAGTTGATAAGGGTCCTTTAATTGGTTAATAACATTCAAAGCAATGGATGCAGTGAACTGTTTCTACCCCTTACCTTATGGAATGGTTTTAAGATAAATTATATTCAAAAAGCAGGTTTTTAATTGTACATTTGTACAAAAAAATCTAAAGGACTAAGGTGGCCAGGATATCATGTTTTGGATTCTGCTACCTACTACTACTGAGAAAGTCTAGTCAAGCTGATTGTGTCAGAAACTGACATAATCAGCAAGTAGGAAATGTTCTGCCAGTTCCTATCATGGGCATTTGACATAATAGTTGAGCTTCTCAGTACATTTCTCTAGAAACTGTGCAAAACATTACTGGAATCAATGCTGGTACTTCACTCTGCAGCCTATAATCTGATTGGCAGTGATAAAAAGAATTAAGGAGGACAACAAGCCAACAAATGGCAAAAATTTCAAAGCTCATTTGTTGGAAAATAATATTTTATGAGACTATGTGAGCCACATACATCCAGAAAGGTTAATACTGAAAGCAGAGAAAGACACATAGAGGAAAGTATACTAAAAGGAAATAATTTAATGATGCACTTAAATTTAAAGAAAGCAGCGATGAGATAAAATAACCAGAAATGAAGCAGGATTTCTGCCACATTTATCAAATATCAGATATCTCGTACCGGGAGATTCCTGACCACCCAACCAACAGTTTTATAGCATGACTCACAGATATTAGAGAAGTAAGTTTACAGCAGTATTTCAGAAAATATCTGGTACATCAAAGAACTTATCATATTCTAGGTGCAACAACCAACATGTTTATAGACGTTACAGCTGCCCAGCAGCTCCCTCTTAGGAGAACATGTTCCCATAACGTTTCTTATCACATTGTAATTGTTGGATTTGTTTGTGGTAGGTTTTGGATCAGATGGTAACAAAGGCCACACACTCACTGCAATGAAAGAGGAACTTTAGTACTTATTAAATTCTCTGTCCCTTTCCCCAAATGGTAAAAAGGATACACAATAGGCGACGAGATGTCTGAGCAAAAATACAAATCTTTTCATCTTCTCGTGTGCTGCTTGTCTCATGTAGAAGAAAGAAAGAAAGAAAGAAAGAAAGAAAGAAAGAAAGAAAGAAAGAAAGAAAGAAAGAAAGAAAGAAAGAAAGAAAGAAAGAAAGAAAGAAAGAAAGAATCTCAATCTTCTTTACTGAAAAAGTACACAAAGTATGCCAATATTACAAAAATCAGCAAAACAACTAGTCTACCCCAACACACACACACACACACACACACACACACACACACACATTCAAAGAAACACTCACAAATAAAAATTTGAGCCCATCAGCTGTTACAGCACAAATGGCTCCACCTAAACCCATTTCATTCTGAAATGTGTCCACATGATTCCTAAACTCATGATGTGCATACTGCACCTTCAGACAATATAACATTGCTTTGAACGTGGAAATAACGTCCACTAGGACACCGCCCTTCAGTTTCTTCCTCCTGGTTAGCCAAATGGCCAACTTAGCCTGAGCAAAAAGGAAAATTAACAAAACTGAAAGTGTCTTTCTTCATGTTATTTACACTGGTCCCAGGATAAAGGTCTCAACAAAAAAAAAAAAAAAAACACCCCAAGCTGACCACAAAGAAACTTAAGAAGTTCTAAAACACTCTTCAGTCTGGAACATTGCAGGAAAGCATGCATAACAGTTTCACATAAACCACAAAAAGGACAGCCCTCCCTTTGGTCTGAGCTTAGCCGGGCCAAGAAATTGTGTGTCGGCAGGGCAGCATGAACTATCCTATTCTCTTATGGGGTGGCTGCTTGTAAAAATCTCTCCATCTGAAAGCTCGCGATGTCTGTTCAAAAATAATTTCCTGCCACTGATGCACTGCAACAGCACTCAAAACTTTAATGTTCCTCACCGTCATGCAGGCCATATACAAGCGTTTATTGCGCGGCTGACTAAATCAGCCCAGACAAAGAGTACTGAGGGACAGCAACTTCCCTTCCCCCTGTAGTTCTTCAGTGTTCATGAAAACAGTCAACTGAGGAAACTCGGCCCACTCCTCCCCCTGTGACACCACCCGGCAACTCCTCACTAACCCCAGCAGAGCCTCCTGGATTCTTTTAAGAAGAGCTACCATCAGTCACAATGAATTCAGCCCAGTCAGCTGACTGAGCTCTTCAGGTGTCCTCCACCGCATCCCATCAGGTGGAAGAAGATGCTTTACCTTGGTAGCTCCTGCCCTCATAATTCTCGGTTCTCAGAGTCATACGATGTCAATGTGAAGACTGGGTTGGAGAGAGGACAGCTGCCTTTAACCAGAGATGTCCTGACCAAAAAAAGGTCCACCAACTTCCTGTGAATCTCTGCCAGAAGTCCAACAGGAGGCTTTAATACAGCCAAGTGATGCCACAAGGAGGAGGCCATTAAGTTATTAACAATCAGGACCCTACCTCTACAAGACATCTGGCCTAGCACCCATTTCCACGTTGATAGTTTCTGTTGTCCATACTAGTCCTTCCCATTTCTTTTTAAGCCAGGTCCCAGAGTCCAAATTAACCCCCAAAGCCCTCAGCACAGTGTCCTTCCAGTGCAAAGCACCTGGTAGACATGGAGAACAGACCTCAGCCCTATCTCCACACTGCAAAGCCTCACTCTTTGCCCAGTTCACTTTAGCAGACGATGCCTTCTGGTAGGCCTGAAGACATGTCTCTAATTCCCTTACATCTTCATCACTCTTGATGAAAACATTTAAATCATCTGCATAAGCAGACAGAAAAACTGGTTTACACTGTCCAGCTGTAGATGCAAACAAACCCTTTTCTTAAGAAGACATAACATGGGCTCTATTGCCAAACTGTAAAGTTGTCCTGACAAAGGGCAACCTGCCAAATGCCCCATCCAACCTGGACTGGCCAACTCAGCCATCCACCCACCTTCAACAGACAAGTAGCATCATTATACAACATTTTAACATTTTAAATACAATGCTGTCAAAACCCCAAACCAGATAACACTTTGAACAAATGTTCATTATACACTCTGTCAAAAGGTTTTTTCTGGTCCAGGGATACCACTCCAAACTGCAGTACCCCCAACGTGCCCAATTCCAAAACATCATGCATAAGAAACAGATTGTCCAAGACTGAACATCCAGGAACGCAGTATGATTGATCCCTACGAATAATAGACCCTAGACAGAGTTTTGGATGATTTGCCAGAACCTTGGCAATCAGTTTATAATCCACTATCAATAAAGCTACTGGCCTCCAATTCTTAAGATTCATTAGAACTCCTTTTTTAGGTAGCAGGGTCAGAATAGTCTTCCTACCACTCAGTGGCAGTTCTCCAGTCCTAATGCACTCGGTTAAGACTTCACACAGGCCTTCTGTAATAACATCCCAAAAAGTCCTATAGAACTCCACTGGAAGACCATCTATCCCAGGAGCCCATCCTAGTGCCATCTGAGACAAAGCGTTTAACAGTTCATCAGCACAGGCCAATCTAGGAGAGCCTTGTCGGAGCCAGAGAGATGAGGAAGGTCTGATTGGAGAACGTCACACTGTCCATCATTCCATTGTCCATCCATCCATCCATCCATTTTCTTCCGCTTATCCTGGGCCGGGTCGCGGGGGCAGAAGCCTAAGCAGAGAAGCCCAGGCTTCCCTCTCCCCAGCCACCTCCTCCAGCTCATCCGGAGGGACCCCAAGGCGTTCCCAGGCCAGCCGAGATACATAATCTCTCCAGCGTGTCCTGGGTCTACCACGGGGCCTCTTCCCGGTGGGACATGCCCGGAACACCTCACCCAGGAGGCGGCCAGGAGGCATCCTAATCAGATGCCCGAGCCACCTCAACTGGCTCCTTTCGATGTGGAGGAGCAGCGGCTCTACTCTGAGCCCCTCCCGGATGGCCGCACTCCTCACCTTATCTCTAAGGGAAAGGCCAGCCACCCTTCGAAGGAAACTCATTTCTGCCGCTTGTATTCGCGATCTTATTCTTTCGGTCACTACCCAAAGCTCGTGACCATAGGTGAGGGTAGGAACGTAGATCGACCGGTAAATCGAGAGCTTCGCTTTTACGCTAAGCTCCCTCTTCACCACGACGGACCGGTGCAGCGTCCGCATCACTGCAGAAGCAGCCCCGATCCGCCTGTCGATCTCCCGTTCCCTTCTCCCATCACTCGTGAACAAGACCCCGAGATACTTAAACTCCTCCACTTGAGGCAAGAACTCGTTCCTGAGTCGGAGAGGGCACTCCACCCTTTTCCGGCTGAGGACCATGGCCTCAGACTTAGAGGTGCTGATTCTCATGCCAGCCGCTTCACACTCGGCTGCGAACCGTTCCACTGCGAGCTGGAGGCCCCCCTCCTGATGAAGCCAACAGAACCGCATCATCTGCAAAAAGCAGAGATGAGACTCTGAGGCCACCAAGGAAGAAGCCTTCCGCCACCTGGCTACGCCTAGAAATTCTGTCCATAAAAATTATGAACAGAATCGGTGACAAAGGGCAGCCCTGACGGAGTCCAACACCCACAGGAAACAAATCCGACTTATTACCGGCTATACGGACCAAGCTCTCACTGTGGTTGTACAAGGACTGAATGGCCCGCAACAATGGGCCAGACACCCCATACTCCCGCAGAACCTCCCAAAGAACACCCCGAGGAACACGGTCGAATGCCTTCTCCAAGTCCACAAAGCACATGTAGACTGGTTGGGCAAACTCCCACGCACACTCGAATATCCTTGAGAGGATAAAGAGCTGGTCCAGCGTTCCACGACCAGGACGAAAACCGCATTGTTCCTCCTGAATCCGAGGTTCGACTAACGGACGCACCCTCCTTTCCAGCACCCTGGCATAGACCTTACCGGGGAGGCTGAGTAGTGTGATACCCCGAAAGTTGGAGCACACCCTCCGGTCTCCCTTCTTAAAGATGGGGACCACCACCCCGGTCTGCCAATCCAATGGCACTGCCCCAGATCTCCACGCGATGTTGCAGAGGCGTGTCAACCAAGACAGTCCTACAACATCCAGAGCCTTCAGGAACTCAGGGCGAATCTCGTCCACCCCAGGGGCTCTGCCACCAAGGAGTTGTTTAACCCCTTAACTGGCAAGGGCCCGGTGACGGGCCGTTTGTAGTCCCTTTTATATGGCAGGCTAGACCCTCCCATTTTTATTGACACGTCATTCGGCCAATCATGTAACTGGCTGCACCAAATCACCTGACAAAGCTACGTGACGCCCTCTGAGTATTATTGGCTCTGGGAAACCCATTTCTTAACATGATTGGCCGAATGAGGTGTCAGTCAAAATGGGCGGGTCTAGCCTGCCATATAAATGCACTTCATTCGGCCGGCGGACCAGACGCAGCCAGTTAATAGGCTATGAAATGGGTTGTTCAGAGCCAATAATAACCAGAGGGTGTTATGTAGTTTTTGTCAGGTGATTTTTTTGCTGCCAGTTAAGGGGTTAACTACCTCAGTGACCTCACCCCCAGTGATGGTCAAGTCATCCCCCTCATCCCCAGACTCTGCTTCCACTACAGAAGGCGTGTCAGTGGGATTCAGAAGGTCCTCGAAGTATTCCTTCCACCGTCCGACTATAGCCTCAGTTGAAGTCAGCAGCACCCCCCCCGCACTATAAACAGTGTGAGTGAAGCACTGCTTTCCCCTCCTGAGTCGCCTGACGGTTTGCCAGAATCGCTTCGATGCCGTCCGAAAGTCTTTTTCCATAGCCTCACCGAACTCCTCCCACACTCGAGTTTTTGCTTTGGCCACTACCCGAGCTGCATTCTGCTTGGCCTGTCGATACCTGTCAGCTGCCTCCGGAGTCCCACAGGCTAACCAAGCCCGATAAGACTCTTTCTTCAGCTTGATGGCTCCCTTCACCTCCGGTGACCACCATCTGGTTCGGGGGTTACCACCACGACAGGCACCAACCACCTTGCAGCCACAGCTCTGAGCAGCAGCCTCAACAATGGAGGTGCGGAACATGGTCCATTCGGACTCAATGTCCTCAGCCTCCCTCGGAATGCTGTCGAAGTTCTGCCGGAGGTGGGAGTTGAAGATCTCCCGGACTGGGGCTTCTGCCAGGCGTTCCCAGCGCACCCTCACAATACGTTTAGGTGTGCCAGGCCTGTCCAGCATCTTCCCCCGCCACCTGATCCAACTCACCACCAGGTGGTGATCAGTTGACAGCTCAGCTCCTCTCTTCACCCGAGTGTCCAGAACATACGGCCGCAGATCTGATGATACGATTACAAAATCGATCATCGACCTGCGACCTAGGGTGTCCTGGTGCCATGTGCACTTATGGACATCCTTGTGTTCGAACACGGTGTTTGTTATGGACAAACTGTGGTTTGCACAGAAGTCCAATAACAAAACACCATTCGGGTTCAGATCGGGCAGGCCGTTCCTCCCAATCACGCCCCTCCAGGTCTCACTGTCATTGCCCACGTGAGCGTTGAAGTCTCCCAGCAAGACTATGGAGTCACCAGATGGAGCACTCTCCAGCACCCCACCCAGCAACTCCAAAAAGGGTGGGTACCCTGAACTGTCATTCGGCGCATAAGCGCAAACAACAGTCAGGACCCGTTCCCCAGCCCGAAGGCGCAGGGAAACTACCCTCTCGTCCACCGGTGAAAACTCCGACGTACAGGCAGCAAGCCGGGGGGATACAAGAATACCCACCCCAGCTCGCCGCCTCTCACCGAGGGCAACTCCAGACTGGAACAGAGTCCAGCCCTTCTCCAGGAGACTGGTTCCAGAGCCCAGGCCATGCGTTGAGGTGAGCCCAACTATATCTAGCTGGTATCTCTCAACCTCACGCACTAGCTCAGGCTCCTTCCCCACCAGAGAGGTGACATTCCATGTCCCAATAGCCAGTTTCGATAGCCGGGGATCGGTCCGCCAGGGCCTCCGCCCTCGGCCACCGCCCGACACACACTGCACCCGACCCCTACGACACCTCCTGCGGGTGGTGGGCCTGCAGGAGGGCGGGCCCATGTAACCTCTTCGGGCTGCGCCCGGCCAAGCACCACGGGCTAATGCCTGGCCACCAGACGCTCTCCCTCGAGCTCCCTCCCCAGGCCTGGCTCCAGGGTGGGGCCCCGGTAACCCTATCCCGGGCAGGGTAAACTGTTCCCTTGTTTTTTCACTCATAAGGGTCTTCTGAACCATTCCATTGTTCTGCTTTAAATAAGTCAGAGTAGAACCTCCCAGTAGGAAGTTTTAAACAGTGCATGCTCTTTTTTCAAGGCCAAAGAAAAAGGAGCTGAATGCATCCATTCCTTTGATTATCCAATGTTGGTAACCTGATTATCCATGGTGGTAACCCTTTTACAAATTAATAAAAAAAAACCTAAGCTACAGTACCCCCATACAGTTCCCTAGTCCACCACCAGTGGACACACACTTTATCTCTCTTTTAATCTTTTTCCTTAAACACAGTGCAGCTGCAAAGCTAAAAACCATCCCAAAGAGAACTTCACAGCAATCACTAAATTGATCCTCCTGTAGGAAACAGCTACAGGTATAAATCAAGGCTACAGGGTTAAAAAGTCCAACTGCTCATCACCACTTTTGTTACCTGTTGAAGAGCAGGCTCTGGTAGCTTGGCTGGGGTTGGTATAGACCAGGGGTGTCAAACTCCAGGCCTCAAGGGCCAGTGTCCTGCAGGTTTTAGATGTGCCTCTGCTTCAACACACCTGAGTCAAATATAGAAGTCATCACCAGGACTCTGGAGAACTCGCCTGCATACTGAGGAGGTAATTCAGCCATTGGATTCAGGTGTGTTGGATCAGGGAGACATCTAAAACCTGCAGGACACTGGCCCTCAAGGTCTGGAGTTTGACACCCCTGGTATAGACTGAGCTTTAACATCATTCAAGACTCCTCACTACTACAGCAGCTTTGTGTCAGCATGTGTCAGCAAAGACTCAGTGTCATGTTGGCAGCAGTGGATAGTTGTTTCTGGCCTAGGAGCAGTTTGCAATGTTCATGTTCTGGTCCTTTTGTCAATAAAAACAGAAGTAAAAAACAAAAGTTGCAGACCACTTTAGCATTTTCTTTCCCCTGCACACAAACTGAAGTCACCTGAATGTGTAGGGTTCATCTTTCATTTGATGAGGTTATAACTTAGATTTGGGAACAAGACCACATCTCACCCTAATTAGATTTCCTGTCATAATTTATATAGGCTTGTCTAGTCCTTTTCTGTCCCGTTTGTCTCAGTTGTCACACCCTCACCTCAAACTCTATTTTTCAATTTCTCTTTCTCAATATAGGAACAATCAGGGGGAATCTCACTGAGACATGGTGCCTCACTGAAATTCCCTCACTGGGTTCTTCAGCACCTAGAGGCTCACAAGCTTTCATCCAGTCCAACCTGACCCTCTTCACCCTGCCATCCCTGACCCTCAACAGACCAATCATGGCTATACCAGTATAATTGATGTGACTTTTGTAAATTACATGTCTGATAGTTACAACCAGGACTATAATCCAGGAATATAAACTGCCAAATTCATATAAAAAGTATAAAACCAAAAGCCTAGCGAAGACTAACTCAACATCATGCTGTAGTTAGCTGTATATGAATTACAAGTTATTGACTTCTAAAGCCATTATGGGATAACACAAGACTGATTTGTAACCCAAAAAAAGAGGGAATATGAAATATGGCAAAACTCATTTCAGGACTTATTCACTGAAAAACTAACAGAGGAATGAAGACATTAGGATCAGATAAAGGTAAAGCAGTGCCTTTCTCAAGGTCAGGTGAGTTGAGTGGTCAGTTTATGTTTTACATCATGTTGGCTAAACTGTAATCCTGTTTATTATTGTTGCCATTCCCGAAGGAATGAGGCAGGAGTGATGCAGATGATGTTGCGGGATTTGTTTGCTCTCAGTAGATTTTCACCAACAAATCCTACCAAAAGAGGAACATAAACAGTCCATATGTCTGCACCCTATTGTAGGAAGGAAAACAGTAGAAGTCATTTGTATGCTTGTGTGTTTGCGGGTGAAAAGCATGTAAATGCATAACAAAATGTGCATAATTGAACATGAAACAGGAGAAACATTAAATGATTACATGTATGAGCAGCCGCTGGTGCATAAGGAACAGGAACTGCTTGTGCACCTTATGCTGCATATTCAAATTACACATATACTCATCAGTTCATGTTACATTTTTCTTTCCTCTTTTCCTGTTCCAATTACTTTCTTCTTTAGGTTTTTGGCAGGTGTGACAGATTACTGGCATCAAAGAAAGAATAAGACTTGGTACAGATATATTTACCTAAGTTACATAGAGGGACACAGATTATAGTAACACATGAGTTCACTGTTTTCAGCACTCCTTTTTTGGCATTTTCCCCTCCCTCTTTCCCTCTCTCTCACTCTCTCTCTCTGGTCACATTGCTTTCCACTGATTGTCACCATCAAAGCAAAAACAACAGATTACCTTCATATGTAAGCACTCAGAATTCCAGAGGCAGGGTGGATACACTTTAAAAGATTTTTTTTTTTTTTTTTTTTACCAGATTTAGCCCAATTAGAACAACAGCAATAACATAAATCCAAGCATGCAGTATGTCATAGCTTTTCCTTGGAGGCCCTGCTAATCCAAAATGTATTGCCGAGGGTAACATTTGGTCTAATTAGTTAGGGAAGTTTTGCATGCCAAGTTCATGCTTTGTGAGAGTTGAGGTAATATAAACAAATGGTTCATGAAGCATTTGGCCATTAAAAAACACAAGTTTAATTGCACGACCGCCAGCGCTGCCACAACAACAGTTACTCCAAAGTCTAATGAAGCAGGAGGAGAAGAAAGGTTAGTGAAAGAGAATAAATGAATTTATTAAAAAACATGAAATGTTATAACACTATGATCAAAGCAGCCGCATGACTGCATGAGATCTTATACATGAGAAAACAAAAGTATATGATGTAATGTCGGGAATAAGATCCAGTACAATAGGCTCAACTAAGTGACTGAATGAGTAGCAACAATGTCAAGAACCATAACAGTAACAATGCAACGAGGTAAATTAAAAATTAGGAAAAGTGGGAAGCTGAATACATTAAAAAAAAAACTCACCTGGAGGAAGGAACAGGAGAAGAAAGAAAGGAATGATGAAAAGGGGTTAGAAGAATAATGGGTGTTGTAAAAAGAATGGCAATCAGTGAAACATAAACCAGTGAAGCAATAGGCCAAAATTGGTGTTTTCACCTTTGCAGTTAAATACACTAATCAGCCGCTTTATTGGACACACTTTGCCAGGTTGGACCCACATTCAACAAAGTGCTAGAAACATTCCTCAGAAATTTTGGACCATAATAATATGATGGCGTCATGCAGTTGCTGAAGATTTGGCACCCGAGTTCTATTGAGTATGGAGGCTATCTGAGTACATTGAACTGTCATATTCAAGAAACCAGTTTGAGATGATTCTGAGCTTTGTGACATGGTGTGTTATCTAGCTGGGAGCATCCATTAGTAGATGGGTACACTGTGGTCAGACTGTGGCATTTAAATGATACTCACTTGGTATAAAGAGACACAAAGTGGGCCAAAAAAAAAAAATCCCCACACCATCATATCACCACCAGCAGCTAAGGAAGGATGAGTTCATGCTTTCATGTTGTTTATGCCAAATTCTGACCCTACCATCTGAATGTCACAGCAGAAACTGAGACTCATCAGACCAGGCAACATTTTTTCAATTGTCCAACATTGTCCAATTTTGGTGAGCCCGTGTGAACTGTAACCTCTGTTTCTTGTTCTTTGCTGGCAGTAGTCTTCTGCTTCAAGGTCTGACATGTGCTTTCAGAGATTCTCTTCTGCATACAGTACTTTGGTTGTTATGAGTGGTTATCTCAGTTACTGTTGCCTTCCTATCAGCTTGAACTACTATGGTCATTCTCCTCTGACCTCTGGCATCATCAAGGCAGTTTTGCCCAGAGCGCTGCTGCTCACTGGGTATTTTGTCCTTTTTTGACCCATTCTTTATAAAAACCCTGGAGATGGTTGTGTGGGAAAATATCAGAAGTTCAGCAGTTTCTGAAATACTCAGACCAATCCATCTGGTACCAACAACATTGAAATTCATGAAATTAAATGATGACTGACAGACTGAATGAAATGAAAACTGCTTACATAATGTTTTATGTCTTTAAAAAGACAGGCGCTGCAGGATTCCTCACATATTCAAAGGAAATACAACTATAGAAAGAAGGAGGATTAATAGGCAGAAAGCGTTTGTTTTGCCAGGCATTGTATATTCACTCTATATTTCTGGCTTGTAGTGTCTTTCAGTACATCCAACCAAAACCTGGAATATTAGCAGTGTTTTTCTGAATGTCTGAGTAATTCTGTGAGGATGTGGCTTTTGTTGATATGACCATTTGTCAGAGATCTTTCACAGCATGCAGGTCTGGAGCTTCAAACTAAGGGCCAACTTTTTCCAATCCCTACATATTACTTACCAACTGTGAAGTCAAAAGCAAGAGTTATGCTTTAGATTTTTCGATGGTGTCAAATGATTTTCTTCCTAAGGCCAACCACCCAGTAGTCCTTGCTTTGTCAGAACACCAAGTGCAATTTCCACCATAAACCAGAGTAATAATTTGCTCTGACAATTCAGGTATGTCGGAAGGCAGTTATAATAATCAACCATAAGGGCATTTACAGTGTATAGGAATGTCTCGAGTCTCTCACAGTGGGAGGTCGATAAAGCTCCATAATGGCCATGCCAAAGTGTGGGTTGCTCAAAACTGTTGGCTCAACTGCCTAGTGGGCACTTGGTTGTACCTACAGCACAGAAAAACACGTTCATTCATGTTCCCCCCACTATATGTGTTACATCCTGCATTCTCGTGAGAAAAGGGACACTGTTTACATGGAAGTTTATGCTCGACAGGACAGAAAAGCTGTAGAAGCTTTGTAAGTAATAAAAACCATTTCGTGGGATTATTTAAGGTTTTATTTTTGTTATGTTATATTCAGGAGTTTGATGTTTCAACACTAAACAGGATAAGACTGAGACATCAAACATCATGACAGACTGGAATTATTATTTAGAGTTTTGGACTAAGATGACAGAGGAGAGAGGAGAGGTGTATCTTAATTAACAGGATGCAGTTGCCTCTGCTTACATTGCTGGTGTTTGTGAACATGCTACTCTGTAGCAGGAAGTATTATAGTTCTCATTAAAGCAAATTGGGAAAAACCACACATGTAGTAAAATATCAAAGACACAGACAGAAGAACAACACGAGATATTGGCACATATTATGGAGCACTAATAATATTCAGTTCCAGATGCAAACATTATGCTGTGTTTATTTAGAATTAAATTTAAAAAAAAAACAGTAACTATGGAGACACAACAAACACATTAGATTTTTATGGGTGTTTTTGGGAGCTTTCATGCATATGTTATCAGTAACTGTGCAGGTTTCTTTATCGCCATCAGTCTGTCATCTGTTTGGGTTATCAGAGTGGGTGTGTTGCCTGAAAGGCTGCTTGCTTTTTAAAACCCAATGACAATGAATTATCATCAGCAGCTGTCCAATAATGTGCTATGTTAGAATATCCACACTGACCTTTTCTTTCTTTGCTTGCTTGGAAAACACTGTGCATCACCATCATCAAAACTACAACTCAGGGAATATCATCTGGAAAAATGGTGTTCCATCTCTCCAGAGGAGGCTTCCTTAAAGAAAAGATTAAATAAAACATTCAGTCATCATGGTATTCCAAATACTTTGTGTTCATCTCTTACCTAATGTGCCAAAACTGCCATGCAAGGTCTCTTCTCTGTGACAGAAGTTAAGCACTAGTAGCTGGTGGTCTAACCTTTCTCTTGTTTTTGTCTTTACGGAACCACAATATATGTCTGTGTTTATGCAGATGCTATCTTCCGACTCTCAGGGTTCACCACACGTTACCGTGAGAGAAAAAGGGATGTTTTCATTGTTGTTGCTTGGGGAACTATCACTGTAGTGATGACCTGTGGTTGGCGCAGACAGGAGCTCCATTGTGAGAGGTGTGGCGTTAAGGAAGCTGATCTCAGAGAAAATATGGATTCTATCAGGCGAGAGATGTTTATCTAACCACAGAGCGGGGTCTGGGTGTTTTCTGACATTGTGTTTCAGTGAGAGGCAGAAGCTTTGAGTGTGTGCGTTTGTTTTTTTGTGCGACTGTGCAAAGATGAGGAGCAGAGGTGGAAAAAAGATACGAAGGCTGTGCAGCATCATGTCCTCCACGGGTTTTTTTATTTAACACCACAAAGGAAGCTTTCATAAAATAGGCAACAGGTAAATAAATACATAACTCGGAAGGAAAATATGTTGCAACTTGTTTTACCATGTACTGTACACATATACTACATGGCCAAATGTGTGTAGACACCTGAACATTACATCTGAATACATGAGACTCTTGAAGATGCCATTCCAAAACCACGGGTATAAATATAAGGTAACCCCCTCCATTCTTCCAAGAAAGCTTTCCACAAAATTTAGGAACCTGGCTGTGGGAATTTTCCCTCATACAGGTCCAAAAACATCAGTGAGGTCGGGCACTGATGCTGGGCAATAAGACCCGGCTCTTAGTTGGCGTTCCAGTTCATCAAAATGGAACTCAATAGTTTGAGGTCAGGTCTCAACAGAGACCATTTCTTCCACACAACAAGCATAAACAATGCCGTTATGTTTTACCTCATGCTCAAGGAGATCAAAATGCCCAAGTGCTGAACAGAGTAGGAAGTATTCAGCGTATAGCCAAAGTATTTTTGTAACAATATTTCCAAGCTCCTGTCCAAACCAGGAATATTAGCAATACTATTTGTGCAGAGATAGCATATTATTAGGCTGTGTTTTCTTATCTTAAACAAAATTATTTAAAAGTATTATTACTTTGTTCTATAACAGTGGGGAAAGCATCATTTCCATCCTGCTAAGATTTGTATGTTTTATTATATTATAGGCATTTCATCATTTTGAGGTGTGAGTTCTTACAAAACACCCTCACAGCTGATGAAAGGGGCTTTTTTAATAAAATGAAGGAAGGAAGCAATATGTTGTGCTTCAGCTTTTCATGAGGGTGAGAAAGTGAGGATGTAGCCAACACATCAGGCCGCAGGGTCACACTTTTTAATAAAGCAATGAAATGCAATAAGGTAATTTTTTTTTTTATGTTTTAACCTTTCTTTACACAACGGATTTAATTCAAAATGGATTTATGTTGTCATATTTCCGGCAGTATTAAAAAAAAATTATGTTCTGTACAAAGAGCATCTGACATAATAGGAAACGTTTAGTTCCAGGACACACACGTTTACAGCAAAGCAACATCTACTAGCTGAATTTTTCACCATACAAGCGTAATGTTGGTTCCTGTTAAGGTTAATATTGTATTGTTTCTGTATACTGTTAGATGTTGCCATCACAGAAATAAGTGAAAACAGTATATTTATTACTGGTGGACACCATAAAGCAAACAATATCATTATCATTGAATTAGCTTTAAAATGAGGGATTCATTCATCATTTCAAAGTAAGTTTTTGGTTGTGTCAAAAGTGACTCAAACAGCAGCTTCAGTGCAGTTTTCAGTTACTTCTGAAAGAAAAACGCTTTAATATAAACAAGCTGTACCAGGCTGGACTTGCTGAAGCATTAACAGGGGGCACCTCACTAGTTTTTAAATTGGCCTATAAAAACAGCGTAGCCTATAACAGAAACCTGAATCTAATATAAAAGGAGAACACTGAAATACATACATGCCGAGGGAGCCTGTAAATCTACTGATTAAGCCTTTGCAGGAGTGGTAAACAGTATAAAAATTAATGTCTCTTTGCGTGGGTTCATGCGTGGGACTTCACCTACATTTATATACTTTCATGTGTGAAAGAGTATTAGGCAGTAAGTCATATGTGCTGTAATTTGGTGGAATTCCTGTGGTACTGTAGATACACTGACAGCCAATAAATGCAGCCTGTTAAGCCCGACTGATAACTTTAACCATGGAGTCTGATTTACAGGTGGACAAACACAAGGTAACTTGCCAAGAATTTGCCAGTTATTTATCATTCAGTTATTTATTATTCAGTTGTTTTTACGAGACGTCATGCAGTTGTGTAAAGAAGAGCATGTACAATCTCAATACTTTTCAAAAAGGTGACAAGTGTTATTATTGTCAGTGTAATGTTGCTTCTTGCAATCCTAATGATTGAAAAATAAAGAACTACCTAATGTCTGATTAAAGTTGTGATAATACACAAATCCTGATTTTTTTTTCCCCTAAAATTAGCGAAGTATTTCATTTTTTTGCACAAAGATAACCAAACATAAGCTGAAATAAAAAAAAATAAAAAAATAGCAACAAGATGAATAAGAAGGAAGGAATAATGGTAAAAATGGTGACACGTGGGACATGACCCCAAATCTCCTGGGTGAAAGTCATGTTTGAGTCAACACTCACATTGTCAATGTGGAGCTTGCTGGGTCTCCAGATATTTATGGTACAAGAACATCATGTGTATGAACACCTGGTTGTGGCCTAAGGTTGAAAAGGCATATTTTTTGCTCAAATTGTAAAACACATATTGTCATTTTATGACAGGCACGAGGTTTATGCCTTTTTTATTAGAGCCATTTAGGCTATTACACCGTGGTACAGGTTTCAGTAGGTTGCCACCAACATCTGGTATTTACGAATGACTGTGTGATAGTCAGACCCTGATGAAGACTTAGAGTCAATCCACACTGAAGTTTGTTTGTTTGTTTCATTTAATTTTTTTTGCTTGAAGAAAACTTAAAATAGTTTTACCTGATTTCATGGAGTTAGTTTTTGGGTTGTTTGTTTTTTGACTACTCCACTAAGGATCACTTTTCCAACCAGCCAGCCATCAAGTCAAGACATGTTTATTTATATAGCACATTTAAGCACACCAGACATTGATCAAAGTGCTGCACAACAATTAATCAATTACCAAATTGAAATTACAAGACAGCAAGAGAACATAATTAAAAGCCTAATTACAAATAATTAAAAATAACAACCTGTGCTGGTCACCTAAACCGAAACGGCTGAAGAGAAAAGGCACGTTTTTAGCTGAGATTTGAAAGCTGTAAGTGAAGCAGACAACCTGATCTGGAGGGGGAGACAGTTCCTGACTGCAGAAGACTGATTGGCTGTAGAAGTCATAGAGAACCTGGAGCTACTAGCAGCTGCTGGTCAGGCAGGCTAAGCATTTGACAAGGGGCATAAAACTGACTGATGGGTACTTAGGGGCAAGAAGGCAGCTTTGACAAGGGATTGAATCTGCAAGTCTAATTTCAGAATGGAATCAAAAATTATACCAAAGTTATTTACATGAGGGTTACAGTAAGAGATCCAAGAGACAAAGTAATATTTGTAAATTGAGCAGCCTGACAGTGAATGGGTTTTAAAAAAAAAAAAAACAGGATCTCAGTTTTATTCTCATTGTGGGTGAGAAGATTCTGCGAAAGCTGTTTTAATTTCAGCTAAACAACATTTTAACCAATTGACTGAGGTGTCAGCATCTGGTTTCAGAGGTAGTTAAAGCTTGCAACTTATCAACAAAATAAAGTCTGCAAGTGAGCGTGTCTCAAACTAATCAAACGCAGAGAGAAGGAGAGTTATGCTGTGAGGAGAGCACTTCCTTTCTTTTTGGTAAACTTTAGACAATTTCTAAACTGGATATATTTTTAAGAATATTGCATTTGCTGCTTTTTTATTTACAAAGCCAAACATGGCAATGACAGAGCAACTCAGAATAGAAAAGTGAGACTAAAAAAATGACACGAAAAGCAGATGTATAAGAGAAAAATAAATTGCAGATTAAAATATCCCAAGAAGCTTACAAAGTACATTTTTAACATAAGGATGAATGCTTATGCAGCACACCTGCAGTCAAACACTGCATACACACTGATGTGCTGACAACCAATTATACTAATCCTTGGTTTCTTTATTTTATTTACTCAAACCATTTAACAGCATGTATGGCCACCCTCTTTTTGTCACCTTCTTTTGAGCCGGGTTGTGACGAGCACATATTACACTGTTCCAATGAAACCTTAAAAGCTACAAAAAATATTACTGACACTAAATAACAAGCTATCGAGACATTTGCGAATCAGAATATGTGATGGCTTTTAAACTAGAGCCCAAGTTTGTAACAGGGTTCAACACTTTTAAGAGGGCAGAGGGAGTGAGACAAAGTGAGATATATATATATATATATATATATATATATATATATATATATATATATATATATATATATATATATATATATATATATATATATATATATATATATATATGGACTGAGTGTGAAACCTGGAGGGGAGGGGGAGGCTAAGAAATGAGCTCATGACTACAGCAATAGTGTAACATTAGTGTTAAGTGCTCGTAAAAGCCTTCTTTACTCTGCATTACCTCAGAGTGTGAGGAGGCGAGAAATAGACTTAATAACATAGCTCCTATGAAAACTTTAACATTAACACAACGTCTCAATACGAGGTAGAGGAAAACACAACAAACATCACCTGAGAAAGCCACCAGCACTGTGCATGCAAGGACACACAAGACTATTTACAGCAGCACTAAAAGTACTAAATGCTACTAGCTGTGGCTGGACTAGTGGCCCACACAGGCACAGCTGGCATGTAAAATATTCTGTCGTATATGCAGTCAGAGCCTTTCCTCATTCTCTGCGTGTTGTATTTGGCCGCTGCCACGCTGATCATAAATACAGCAAAGCCGCTCTATGAGTTGGTTGAAAAGAGGTTAAAGGCTAAACACTCACCAGAAACCTTTTCTGGCAGCACTGGCTTCTTTTTTCTTGTGATAAATTGGGTTTTTAAGAATTTTGAAATATTTTGAAATTTGCATAATTTAAACTATTTGATAAAGCCATGAAAGTGTGTCGCACAGGCTCGTATAGTGATTGGCACGGTCGTTTCCTTCCTGGGTCTGGCCGGTGGAGTTTGCACGTTCTGCCTGTGACTGCGTGGGTTTTCTGCTCTGGTTTTCTCCCACAGTTTTTGCAGGTTGGAATCACTGAAAATTGAATCGCCTAAATGTTCCTGCTTGGGGTTCACGTGTCTAACCATCCTCAGGTCAGACGTAAAAACAGTACATTTTGGGTTATAGTGGAGTTATTATAAAAGAGCTGCTCGATTTTGATCCGTAAGAATGAGAAATCACCAAATACATGAAATGAAATGAAAACAGATCCTTCAAGTTCGCTGTGGGCAACAAGCACCACTTATTAGATCATTTTCATTAGGAAATTCCACGCTCTCCTATTACAGCCTATGTGTGACACTGTCACTGTGGCCAGCACTGACCCTAAAACTGTCCACTCTCAGGTCACGTTTCAGTCACAGTGGGTTATGCAAAGTCCTGGTGTATTTTCTTCTGTATCACTGTATGCTTTTACAGCTGGATCCATTACATTACATTTTTTTTTATATTCTCCCAGTCTGGGGGGGCAGGGGGGTAAATATCTCTTGCTAGATTAACAGGCCCCTTTGGCCGCTTGGACCGGTGTGTATATATTTGTGAGTGAATGTGTGGTAATGTGAGCACTACCTGGCATCCAGATGTGGAAACAGTAGTTCTGCTTGAAAAACAGCTATTGTTTCCTGCAAACTGTACTGTTTGTGATGCAAGCATTTCTTCTAATATTTGTACCATCGTAGAAGTCATTATTATTTATTGTGCATTGTACTAAATTAATAACAGCAGGGGCATTTCCAATACAGCACCAAAGGTAGCAGTGCAACTGCTAGTAGCTGGATTCAAAATAGATGTAGTAGTACACATAATAAATAGATTTGCTTTATAAATATACATAATATTATTCTAAAGTTAAAATGAGAGCGAGAACATGGAAACTCCACACAGAAAGGCCCCAGCCCGATGGTGGATTCAAACCCAGAAACTTTTTGCTGTGAGGCAACAGTGCTAACCACTGCGCAACCATGCTGTAATGATTAACTGAACCACCTTTATTTATAAAGAAAAGATGTTACTTAAGGGATCATCTCTATATTGGGACATTTAGCAGACAGGAAACATTTATGTAAGATAACACAGGTGGTGACAAGTCAGAGTGACCATGTGTCCCTCTGAAACTCTTATATCTATCGTAAAGGCAAAATAAATAAACATACAGCGCTACAGTCATGCGAAAAAGAAAGTTTTCTAAAAACTAAATACAGCCGTTGATTCAGTAGCTTGTAGAACCACACTGGGCAGCAATAACTTGAAGTAATCATTTTCTGTGTGACTATCAGGCTCACACTGTTGTGGAGGAATTTTGGCCCACTGTTCTTTACAACCTTGCTTCAGTACATTGAGGTTTGAGAGCATTCATTTACGCACACAGCATTTGATTAAGTTGGGGTTTGGGCTTTGACTGCGGCACCTTGATTCTTTTCTTTTTCAGCCATTCAGCTGTGCTTCAGATCACTGTCCTGTTGCATGACCCAATCTTGGCCAAACTTTAGCTGTTGGACAGATGGCCTCACATCTGACTCTAGAAAACAGGGATCCTCGAATCCAGGCCTCGAGGTCCGGTGTCCTGCAGGTTTTAGATGTGTCGCGCGCGTTCGATAGTGTCAGAGATTGAAGGCGCCAGAATTCTGATCCAACACACCTGAATCAAATGCCTGAATTACCTCCCCAGTATGCAGTCAAGTTCTCCAGAGTCCTGCTGATGACTTCTATATTTGACTCAGATGTGTTAAACCAGAGACACATCTAAACCTGCAGGACACCGGACCTCGAGGCCTGGATTTGAGGATCCCTGGTATAGAAAGTAGTAGAAAATAACCGTTGATATTAGGTATTTGTGCTGAGAGTCTGAGATATAGCTCTTGTTTGTTTGTTTGTTTGTTTGCTTGTGTGTGTGGGGGGGGGTCAACCACTCCTGGGAAGATTGTGTCATTGTGTTAACACAAAACTGAATGCAGACCAGCAAACTGCCAAAACCTCTGCCTTTACAGAGGTGGTCCCAGCTGTTCATGATCAGTTAATCAAGTGCATTTGATTAGCAGCACCTGGCTTAGTTTTACCCTCTTAATTCCTATGGAAGCAGTAACGGTGTGCTTTTCACAGGATTGTAAAACTTTCTTTTTCACATGACTGTTTGTCTTTTTTTTGCTCTATCCTGTTATCAACATATTTATCAGGAGGGAGACTTTGAAAATCAAATGGAAGTAAAAGCCACATGCCTTTGTGCTGTGAAATGACCTAATATGCCACGACTTCAACTCAGATCAACTCACTTATGTCTAATACCATGTTGGTTCCATCTCCTGTGGAGGCACTGACTCCACAAGACCTCTAAAGACCTCCTTTAAGTCCTGTAAGTTGCAATGTGGGTCCTCCAAGGATTAGACTTGTTTTTTCAGTGCATTGTACAGATTCCCTGAACAGATTGTGATCTGGGGGATTGGGAGGCCATGTCAAGGCTCTGAACCACCTGTTCAGGCTGCTGCTGTATGAGGAAATTATGGTGGCGGTAGCGTGTTAAGCACCTGACTGTTGTGATTTGGTGTGATATGAATTGAATTGAACTGAACTGAATTGGGCAGTCCAGTGGCAGCACATGGGCAGCTTTGGACTGCCCTTCTACCTGTAGAGAGCATCTTCAGGTTGACGTATGTCATATCATACAAAGCACTGAAGTGTAACAATGAAAAATAGTTCACTACAGCTACTGTCTTTTGATAATTTTTTTTTTTTTTTTTAATATTTGATGGAGGGGTTTTTTTTTCTCCCATTCCTGGTGAACTGTTGGTCCACTTGTGAACACATCAGCATTCAACTGACATACAGCTTCATCCACATCGAACACCATGTAGTTGGGATTTTGGAGGACTGCTCAGGAGCGTGTTTGCCGTGGTTGAAAACCCCACTCCGTAGGCTCTCTGAAGGCAAATACCTCTGCAAACAGACACAACCGCACTAGAATAAATTAAGCAGAAAGATGTCACTGCTGAAAAAGGAGCACAGTTGGGGTAACTGTAATGCAGGTTGGTTTTTTTTTTCATTGTCATGTCAAAATGCCTAACTTCCCGTTGCTCTTGCTCCCAGCTTTCCCATTGGTGCTCCACTGTTGTATCACAAGAAAAGCTAAAAAAAAAAAACACCACCCCCACCCCACCTCCCGTTATGCGTTATTTTCCCAAGTTAAACAATGCTCTCAGGTGTCCACATAACATAAAAGAAAATATAATTCATCAGAACAGATCCACTGTACTATGATTGAGTTCTGATACCCACTTTTCCATTGCAGGTAGTTTGCATCTCTATGCTCAGCAAATCACAATGCACTGTGTGTCATAACCAGCATTTAGGCCGTGAGAAATTCCTGATACCATCACTGTTCTGTGAACCAAACAGATCACACTTCACTCCCCAAATGCAGCAACATTAACTCCGGTTCACTGGCTGTCCTTCCTGGGATAACCTTCTGCAGGTACTAACAACCAGATAAGAAGAACATCCCACAGGACCTGCTGTTGTGGAGATGATCTGACCAGGTCATCTACAGTCATCAGAACTTCCTCTTGTCAGAATTACTTAAATCTGTGCTGCTTGTCCATCTCTTCTGCCTCCAAAACAAGAAATTCAAGAACTGACTGTTCATTTGCTGCCTAATATAGCCCTCACTTTACCCATCAGTGGTTCTAATGTGTGGCTGATCGGAATATATTTGACTTTAATTGCAGATCTGCAGTAACTCTTCATGTTTCAATGTTAGCCACGGATAACTAAAGACTGGGCAATACTCTTTTGTTTCTCTTTTACACAGTCAGGATTCAGAATGTAGTAAATGTTGCATTTGTTATGGTTACAATGTTAGACATCATTGGTTTCATTGTTACAGTTGTTAGTAGTCTGAGTGAGTATGAAACACTTAGGCCAGGTCCTGGAGATCACTCGGAAGCTGAGTTCTTGTTATTTTTTGAAATAGAAAATAAATTCATGTTTAAACCTTGTTTTTACGGATTGTTCTCAGTGAAACATCTTCTTCTAAATAATGATAGAGAAGTTTTCAGATTGTACGCTAGTTTATTCCTGGTTGTGCTTTTAGGGTTAAGACTCTGATACTGTGTTCAGGGGGCTTAGTTGGATTGATGGGTTTACATGCCCTCTTATATCTGTTTTTCTAACTTTTCCTTCTGCAGTCTCGAAGTTGTTGTCTAAATAGCCCAGAAATGATAACTCCAAAAGTCCCCAAAGAGAAAACTGCAAAAGCATATTTTGAGAAATGGGAAGTGAATGCAAAGGCTGCCAAAAGCCTCTCTCTCATTCCCGCTCCCTTGCTCTCCTCCTCGCTCCCTCTCTCTCTCTCTGCAGCCGTTTTCCATTATCAGTGCCCAAACCAGCTTGTTAAAAAGAGTGAAACTCAAACCACAGTTTTGAAAATTACAGAATTCCTTCATAAATGCCCAACCCTCCCAGTGGCTACACTGGGTTCAGGCTTGAGGTGAGACCGCCATACTACAAAATACACACAGAGACACACACAAAAACACACATACACATTATACAGGTACTTTATATGCACACAGATATATTTTGTATACTCCATACATGCAAACCTTCAGGCTTTAGAACATGCCCATTTTCACCCTGAGAAGAGCAATTCTCACACAATAGACACATACACATATACATAAATATATAAGTATACAATAACAGCTTTGTGGCTACATCCCTGTCTTTTCGTCCCCTTTTTCAATCTTTAACCAGAGCCATTTTTTTTTTACAACAGCTAAGACTGCTACATACCAACTGCCCACTCCAGAAACATTATTACTTGCACATCAAAGTATAAATTTAAGAAAATAATATTAATGATAAATAAAGGTTTAAAAAGGTGATTTTTCCAATAGCGCACCTGGCCACTTGGTAGATTGTTTTTCCAAGTCTTTTAACTGGCAGGCAAAATGGGGCAGGTATGGTGACAGTGAGTCAACTACGCTCTCCAGTTTCTAAGCAGCTGCTGTTTAATTTCCCTCCTGCGTGTGCTTATGTGCCAACCTGACCAATGAATTGTAATTATTCTCAGCTGCTCCTGCAGGTAAATGTGTTGAATTGCTCTAATGAAAAATATATGCTTAGTCAACTCAGATAAGACAAAAAAAAATCTGGAGGTGGAGAAGCAGTCTTTTCATGCTGTGTTTAGGGTTTGCATCTGATACAGAGACAAAGCATTTGATACTGTTCTAAGCAGTAAGAGTGGAATAACACCAAACCACAAGTGTTTCACACATACATGCAGTTCAGTTTGCTCTCCATGAGTAATTCTATGTTTTGCTTCAGAGGGAAATTGGTGCACTTTGGCCATAATTGTTTCAAAACTGCTAGCTAATTATGACCTTTTGAAAACAAAGAGTAGAGATTGAATGTGACATTTTGCTGCGCCTGCAGAATATAAATGCCCTCTTGCACTGGCTGAAGCCCAGTAAAACCTAATAATGAAAACAACCATGTCTTACTGCTTTAACAGAATTGGAAGGCTATATTTGCAGGTTTCTTCCTGCTGACCAACAGGACAAAATAGCACTTCCAGTAGTGTTAATTCACACTCAGACTGCATGGCTGCAGTTGTCCGCATTGCTAGAAATAAAGTCAAAAGGCCACTATGAGAACTGACAGTCACTGTATCCACTTTAAGGCTGTTCCACAAGAACAAAAACATACACTTATGCTCGTATTTTGTTGGACAAAGACACAATTCTAGTGTCTAAACCAAATAATCAATATGTAATTGAAATGCAGACTTTCAGCTTTAACTCAAGGGATTTGCAAGACTTTAGCACTAACTATTAAGGAATTGCAAATATTTTTATAAATAGCTCAAAATTAATTGGACGCTTGACTGACAAGCTGTTTCATGGCCAGGTGAGGGCTGTTCCTTCATTATTTCATGACAAATGAAGCACACATAATATCTGAAGTGTTGAATTTCACTAACAAAAAGACAGGAGGCCGAGCTGGAGGTGGCAGAGTTTAAGATTTTTATTGTGAGTGACCAGAATGGACAGGATTAGAAATGAGTGCATAAGAAGGGCAGATCAGATTGAGCTGTTTGGAGGCAAAGTTAGAGATGAAAGGTTGATGGTTTAAACCTTGTTTTTAGGGTGAAGGAGGGCATGCAAGGGTTAGTGTGACAGAGGGGAATGCTAGGGACAGGGTGAGATGGAGGAAAATGATCTGCCGTGGAGACCCCTAAAGGGAAGAAGAAGGAGAAGGAAAGGGAGACAAAGAAAAAGTTCAAGTGTTGAATTTGAATTTTGTACTTTTTCATTGTAATTTTAAACATGGGGTCCAAAGAGATGTCAGTGCAAGTGAGGGAGGCCGTTATTAGGTTGAAAAACAAAATAAATCTATCAGAGAGATAACAAAAACTTTAGGGGTGGCCAATCTAACTCAGCAACACCAAAAAGCCTGAAAGACCACAGAAGACAACTACAGGGCATGATGACAGAATTATTTTGATGGTTAAGAAAAATAATTTCACAACCAAGTTGAGAACACTCTCGCGGAGGGAGAGTGCTCGTATCATTGTCAGGGTCTACAATCAAGAGAGCCTTCATGAGTGTAAATGCAGAGGGTTCACAACAAGGTTCAAACCACTGCTTACACTCAAGAGCATGGACAGATTAGACTTTGCCAGAAAATAAATTTTAAAAAATAAGAAAATAAATTATTTGGACAGATGAAACCAAGATGAACTAGAATGATGGGAAGAGAAATCCATGGAAGAAAAGGAGAGAAACACCTGCTGATCAGAAGCATACTGCATCATCTGTCAATCACAGTGGAGGCAATGTTGTGCACTGACATGTAGAGCTGCCGGTGGAACTGGACCGCTGCGATGATGTAAGTAACAGGGCTATACTCTCTGCTCAGATTCAGCCACTGCAAAACTGATCAGGCAGCACTTAGCATGGATAACGACCCAAAGAATACTGCAAAAGCAACCCAAGAGTTTTTCAAGACAAAAAAATGGAGCATCCTTAAATGGCCAAGGCAGTCGCCTATCTCAATCCAATAGAGCATGCTTTTCACTTCTGAAAGACAAAACTGAGTGCAGAGAGAGAGAGACCACAACTAAGCAACAACTGAAGATGGCTGCAGTAAAGGCCTAGCAGAGCATTTCAAGGTGGGAAACACGCCACGTGGTGATGTTCATGGGTTTTAGAGTTCAGGCAGTCATTGTCTGCAAAGTATTTTTATCCAAGTCTTAGAAAGCGTCATCATCTTCAAGATTATGTTAGTCCAATTAATTCTGAGCCTCTAAAAATGGGGGACTATGTATAAAAAAGGCTGTAATTTCTAAAAAGTTAATGCAAAATCTTTGTAAACCCCTTGAATTAAAGCTGCAGATATTCACTGTGGTGGTCTGCAGAGGCAAAACTACATAAACTGTTTCTTTGTCCAATAAATTGTGGACCTACTTCAGCATTCCTCCATATACTGCATATATAATTTCATTCCCACTTTTCAGCTCAGCAATCTACATCACCTAAGCACCAACTCTAATTTGCATATTAATTTGTACAAAGTCATAATCATCCCTCCACAAAGAAGGCAGTAGCACATATTAGAAACACTATATCAAAATCTGACTGAAATAAGGTGTTAATAAATTCTTAGTTCTGAAAGTACTTTACAGTTCCACCATAAACCCCCTCTCCCTTTCACAAAATCATCTTTTTCTATAATATAAAATTGCAGATTCCAAACTGCGCTTTAAGAGGTGTTTCAATGATGGGCCATACATGCAGGAATGTATGAAATATGCTGCTGAGTGCAGATGTTCTGCACACGTTGAGTTATGATATTTTCCCACTTAACTAACTGGCAGCTACCATCACTGCTGCCTGACCACTCGTCTTGGTCTCTCTGCATATAGAAAAAAAGAGATTTGTGGCAGAAGCAGTAGAAACTACAGTTGAGCAGAGGTAAGTGATATTAACAAAACCTTGAGCAGATGTTTGCAAAAGTAATTCATGTTCATGACATTTACATGAAATGAAAAACCATTAAACTTTGCAGCTTTATGTGTAGAGTCAACTTTGCTTATTTAGTACGTATTATACCCCTGTGTATCTTTAAAACTAGTGATGGTGTTACAGACACAAAGAACCATCCAGAAATACACACTTGGACATACTTAGGTTCATAAATTGTGGATTCAAAGGTTGGTAGCTAGACAGAAATCACACACATGGTGTTGCTCATATGTGGGCACACACAGGAGTCCGTACCAGAAATAGTTCCAGCCTGCTGCCTGTCACAGTGCATGGATTTCAATGGAGCAAACTCAGCCATATTCCCACCATCTGTCATGTAGATTCAAGAATAAACTTCTTTCAAGTTTAGCTGTATTTAAAATCACAAAGACCATGTGCATGTGTGCGTGCATGTGTGTGTGCATGTGTGTGCGCTGGGGCTGGGGGGGCTTGGTCTTTTGACATGATCTGCTGCCATCTAGTGGTGAAAACTGTAGCTAAACTCTTCCGAAGCCCGACATTAATGTTTCTAAATTTATCTTCTACTGGATCTCAAATCAGATAAGCTGTTGATCTTGATCCACTCTAGTACAAACTCTGAGTTAAAGTAGTTCAATACTGCGCTTTGCCAATGCAGCAACAGCCCACGTTTGCCCAGACAAGTGAAGGTTTACCAGACTTATGCAGCACTCATATTTATGTGATCACACTTGCTCCTGATACTCACTGAGAATATTACCAGTATTGATGCAGAAAAAGGAAACTGATAGGGTATGAAATGTTTGAAGTGGTGTATTCTGAGAGGCTTTCCACTCAATCCTGTTCAAGATTTGGCATTGAGGTGATTAAAGCTGACGAATAGAATAGAATAGAATCGAATAGAATAGAATAGATGTGGGCAGCAGTATTGTAGTGATTAATACCATCACCAGAAGGTTCCACACACAGTGGATTCAAACTAACTACATACTGAATGAACATAACATACCTGTGTAGACACTGTATATATATCCCATCCCATTCATTAGCATATTTAAAAGTGCCACTAGAATTCAGTATCTCCAATTAGTGTGACTATTTTTCAGTTCTGTAGAAAAATTAACAGCACACAAATAAATACTATAAATTTATTTCGACATTGTTAGTTTAGTGTAATATACAGCATATTGTAATGCTATGATTAACCGTAAGTCATCAAGGTTAGCTCCACCTGTATCCTTATTGTATTGGGTGATACGCTGTGTTTGTGGGATTTTTTTCCTCTTTGAGTTGCCAGCCACCTTATGGCTTCTTATTTAATCAAATGGTTTTGCATCTGAGATGCTTTTATTGAGTACAATAAAATGTACTCAATAAAAAAGTACAATAAAATGTCTTAGCAAAAGCTCTTTAGAACGTTTACAAGTTGTTCAAAATGCAGCGGCAAGGCTTCTTATGAAATCCACTAAGTATTCTCATATTACCCCGTTACTGGTCAAGCTTCATTGGCTCCCCATGAAATTCAGAATCCAGTTTAAAATTTTAGTTCTTACTTTTAGAGCACTCCATGGACAAGCACCTTCTTACATCAGTGAACTCCTGCACCCATATACTCCCATCAGATCATTGAGATCATGTGACCAGGGTCTCCTGGCTATACATCCCTCAAGACTGAAAACAAAAGGAGACAGAGCATTTGCCTCTGTGGCCCCCCGTCTGTGGAATTCTCTCCCAGTCTCCCTGAAAGCGGTGGATTCAGTAGCATCTTTTAAAGGACAGTTAATAACTCATCTTTTTAATATTGCATTTGCTTAAAGTTTTCTTTGTACTTTGTTTTACTGTTGTGAAGCACTTTGTGGCAGCCTCGAGAGGTGCTATATAAATAAAGTTTTACTTACTTACTTACTTACTTACATGACTGTCAAGAGATCAGTAAATGTATTTTCTTGGAACAGAGCTGTATCCTTGAGATCCTATCTATACTTGCATGGTTGTTTTTCTTGGTGTAGATGGAGCACAAATTATGCAGTTAATGCAAACATTTCACTGAGATGGAAGTAATTGTTACTGACAAAGTTATTCCTGCCCTGTTTGATGTGTCCACCTAAGTTCAGTTTATGCATTCACCTACCTGCCTCCTGCTTTATATCTGAATCATTTCTATCACAATGACTGGGGACAGTATCTCTCATTCTGAAGGATAACTACATTGTTTAATGCCTTCACTATTTTACCACCCTGATCCAGTTTATCGAGAACAGGATAAAGTGAAGCAAAAAGAAAGTACAAAATAGACAAGAAGAAAGAGCAAGAAGCATGCATCTCCTTAACAGGACCAATCATAAAACACCTGTAAGTATGTTTAAATAAACCACTGACCACTGGTCACTAATGTTGCAGCCAACATATAATCACCGATCATCTCAAACGCACTCCGTTTCTGCATGTATTTATTATATTGCTGTAACAACGCCGAAATGCCACAAGGGGGCAGTGTAAGTACACAATATTACCTGGAGACGGCCATCAAGATCCGCATGATGGTAAATGCGCCAGAATAGAATAGAATAGAATACAATAGGGAAATCCTAACTATTGCTTTACTATTATTAATAGCAGTAGAAATAGTAAAAGTTTATGTCAATAGTAGATACATTCCTATTGCTACCTCTACTACTACTACTACTACTAATAATAATAATAATAATGATAATAATAATAATAATATTGACCATATCAAACCCAACAGACAATCTCCTTGCACACAGTTGTAAATAGACAGTTTGCTATTCACACTGCCTTTGCTCACTGTAAATATCCGATCCTTATTTATTTTATTTATATTCCTTATTTCTATCTCGTATTTATTATTGCGGCACCTGGAGATAGGCTCCAACAAAATGGCATTGTATTGTGCAATGGCATTAAAGATATCTTATCTGATGTTGTTGTTGTTGTATTAATGATAAAAATCTAATTTTCAACGACTTGCTTAGCTTTCCTAAAGCCCCCTGCAGTTTTATGCATCCATGCTGTCACTATTTATTATTTGGAGTCACTAGAAATTATTATTAATCATTTCTAGTGACTCCAAATTTGTCCTGCACGCTTCTGCTCTCCGATTGGTCCATTTTCTGATTGGCCTGCCCTCTGATTGGTTGAAAGTTACTCGCTGGGACAATCCGTCGACTGCAGTTTTGTTTTCTCGCCTGCGGCTGAAATACAGACGGAGAGCTGCTGCTGGAGGCGATGAGGATATAATATTGAGGTTCTTATTTTAAAGATACTTATCTCGATAATCTATAGGCGAGAATGTAGATACATTTTTTTTTTAAATCACTTTTCTTTCTCTTTTCCCGGTTCTCTTACTCCGCTTATTGGAGCGGTTTGCATGCGGGCTGTCATTCAGAAATACTACAGAAACATTTTGAGCGCTAATGTGTCTGACCCAACTCATGTATTTAATTTTCTGCATTTAGTCGCATAACTTTCGCCTTACTTTATCCAAGTAGATTTCATTCAATACAAGTAGGCATTTCAGTCATAAACACGTGTCTACACAATCAAATTATCGAAGTCTTTCGATCACTGGACATAAGGTTAATAACTTTTTTGCGGAATAACGGCGTGGTGTCCCTCCAGCGGATAACATACTGAGGAAATCGCAACACGGCTGAGAATTGAACAGTAAGTCCGACTTAATGTTAATAAGTTAATAAGTCTCAGTAATATTGATATACCTCAAGGGTCTTACTGTATATGCACTTTGAGTTTTACAGTGAACTTGTTTGTACTCTTTCCATTTAATTTCATTGCAGACTGCCCAATTTTTAATCGAGTTTGTACGATTATTAGATTAAAGCCTGCATGTTGTGTTCCTTTATAATCGCCGGCGGTAATGATCTGAGTTATATGCTGTTGCAGTGCTTACAAAGTTCGCACCGATTTAAGTAAAAACACATTTTTAGAGCACACTCACGCTGTGCAAAACTTTTAATAAAGGCAGGTGAATGTAGGGTACTGGATCAGTGTAGATTAAATTGTTTTATTATAATAAAATCCACATTTTTCATACATGCCATTTAAACATGAAAAAATATCCAATCTGGAATCATCCTAATGGAAGCAGTCACAAGTTCCCACGTACTTTTACTGTTACTGAGAATCTTGGGGATAAACATGTGCTTAGTTATCACTGTAGAATCATTATGGTGTTTTATGCAAATTAAATTTGGCCAATCCTCACTGAAGATCTGAGCTTAATTATCAGTCACTGCCAAATCAGTTATCTTGCACTTTAAAGTGAGTAGCAGTTTCCAGTGAGCTGAGACTCTGTGGATGACAGATACTGATCAAAGACAAAGATGTGAAGTCTTGAAATAAGATCTCATAAGTTTGGGGAAAATTTATGGGGCAGAAAGATTAAAAACTGTGTAAGGAGAGACATATGGACAGGTGGACAGGATAAATCTGCAGGGAAAGTAGTCTGACTTCCAGAAAGTGTTCAGACAGATTTATCCTTCTGTCTGGTCACTGATGAACACCTTACTTTGCTGTCACTGCCATGGACTAGATCAAGAAACTGTTAAGAAGATTCAATATACCAGAAAAAAGAGATTAAGATTCTGGAATCAAATGCCTGAATTCATTTTCCCCACATGTTTTCTGCCTTCTGAGAAAAGCAGCCAACTCAAACACTCATAAGACAGTTCAGCATTATATTATATATAATATAAGCTTTCTTATATAATATAATAAGATATAATAATATAAGATTTCTGGGGCATCCTCTCTCTCTTAAAATTTATGGCAACTGCTTCATTTCATTTCACCATTTGGTAGTAAATTTAATTTCACAATCAGCTATTTTGATAGCAGCTAATCAAAAGTTCCTATCGGATGTTGAAATGGTGGATATTGGTAGTGATATTGGTATAAAGCGATCATTTACATGCAGAAATGGAATAATAAAAACTTCATCTTTAAGGCAGGAACTCAGCAGCACCTCAACTGTTATACATTAATAAGAATTTTAAGGTATTTTTTTTCTCATTCAATATCCTTTCAGATCAAGTTGCCTGAGCAGTTTTCTTCCTCTTAAAAAAGAAAATGGGGCTTTTCTGGGTCTGTCTGTTGTTGGAGATGGTCCTTATTTCCACAGCTGTCAGGGGTGAGTAACAGAAGTACTGATACCAACAGCTTTAGAGTATTGCAGTCAAAAATGTCAGCAAGATAATAAGAGCGGGACTTGTGCGGTTAAATAGTTGTGGGGATGTGTTCATGGTGTTGCATCCTCACTGACTGCTGCATCCATCTGTGTGGCTTTCTGTGTCTTTCTCTCCTTTTTGTATTTCTGTTTTTCTTTTCAGCACAGATACACTTGCTCAACTTTTTGAATATGTTTGTCTCCTTCATTTAACTTCACTGATGTGCTTTAGATAGATGCTAAAACTCTGCCTGGTTATTAAGTTCCTCTGAGGTATTCTTGTACCATCCTGAGACCTCCTGGCTACCCAGTGATACTACCCTGATGGCAGTCAAATAAACTACCCCTTTTGACTAGTGGTCTATCCAAAAATGTGACAATTTAGATATTCATTTGTTGCTAAATTATTTGGTTTTCAGTTTCAGGATTCAGATACCTGTTTGTGGATGTAGATATATATACCATCATAGGTTTGGTGCCAAGCATCTCTCTCACTCACGGCAGTTGTCATCAGACTTCAGTTCACCTCACTGTTTCTAATTTGTTCAGTGAGCTGCAGCACCCAAATGTAGGCTTCTCACCAATCTGTTGCTTCTGACTTTCTCTCTAAGTGGTTATTATATTTATATAGTCATGTGAAAAATAAAGTTTTCATAGGACTCTTTGTAATCCTGTGAAAGACTAACTACACCCTTAGGCCTGATTTAGACTTCTGCGGGGAATCTTTGCAGCACCTACAATAAGTGGGTGACGTCTTTTCTGGCATTTATGCTTGTGCGATGTGTTTGTTACCTTGTGGTCGTGTCCCAGTGTTTTGCATGCGGTGCCAGCCAATAGAAACAAAGTAAAATGCTGGGACTTTCTACCGTCCCGGGTCCCCACTTTTTGTTGTAGTCATTTTTTTTTTCTTCAGGGCCAAACATATTTGTCCCTCTGGTTTTTCCACACCTTTGTAATTTCTGTCACATCCTTTCTGACATTTGTGAGCTCTTGTGATGCTGTGATGCTGTGTTTATTTTTGCTTATACTGAGACAATGATTGTTATCTCATTGTTGTCTCACTGATAAATTAAAACATTTTTTTTTTTAAAACTGCTGAGAAAAAGTAGCCAGAAATGCACAGGAGGAATCAACAGGGCTGAACAGGTCACTCACAATAATTGCGAGCCGTGTCAGCCAAAGTCTTCCCAGGAGTGGACATCCCAACAAATCCACCCCAAGAGTGTGCAATGCTAAGAGGAATTGCAAAAATCCCAAAAGCTACATTTCACACCCCTCAGGGTTCCGTTAGCATGCTTAATGTTAAAGTTCATGACAGTAGAATTAGAAAAAGACTGAACAAGTATGGCTGGTTTGGAAGGTTTGCCATGAGAAACCTTCTTCAATCTAAAAAGAACATGTCAGTATGAATTAGGTTTGCAAAATTGCATCTGTCCTTTAAATAGATAAGACCAAAGTGGAGATGTTTGGCCATAATGCACGGCACCACGTACAGAAAAATCCAAACACAGCATATCAGCACGAACACCTCATACCAACTGTCAAGCACAATGGTAGAAGGGTGGTGATTTCGGTTTGTTTTGCAGCCACAGGACCTGAGCACCTTGCAGTTATTGAGTTGAGCATGAACTCCTCTATATATCAAAGCATTCTAGAGCCAAATGTGAGGCCGTCCGCCTGACAGCTGAAGCTTGGCTGAAATGTGGTCATGGCACAGGACAATGAGCCCAAATACATCAACAAATCTGCTACAGAATGGCTGAAAAAGAAGAGAGTAAAGGCTATGCAGTGGCCCAGTCAAAGTCCGGATGTCAATCCAACAGAAATGGTGAGGCATGACTCTAAGAGAACTGTGCATAAACAGAACCCACAAACCTCAATGAACTAAAACAACCTTGTAAAGAAGAGCGGGCCAAAATTCCTTCAGAAAGATGTGGTTAGACTGATAAAGTCAAACAGAAAATGATTACTTAAAGATATTGCTGCTAAAGGTGGTTCCACAAGGTATTGAATCACAAGGTGTACTTAGTTTTTCACATGACTCCATAGAGGCCTGTGAATTTCTTTTTTCAAAAATCACAGCGCGGCCTTTAACGTATAACTTATGTGTAGGAATAAAGCTTCAAAAATTTGCTGTTGAGCATAAATTGAATTCTACAACCGTATAGGAGGGTCTGTCACCGCCATCAGTTACAGAACAGCTCCTTGTACTTCGCTCTGCAATGTGTTTTTTGTCAGTGAAAATCAGTGTAATAGAGACAAACAACAACAAGCTGTACGTAGATGAGAGCAATTCCCTGCTTGCCTGCAGGCTTCATGGGCAGACAGTTGTGGAGCTGGCGCCCGTTCCTGAGATCACACCAACGATGAGTTTTTAGTTGGAACAAAGCTGCATTCAGCGAGGCGAGGCAGAGCCAGCATGCAGACACGGGGCCGAAAGTAAACACAGGGTCATAGACCGCAAAGAGATGAGATTAGATTAGCCTATTAGGGATGTTTGCTGTACAGTGCCTATCCTCCCACTCACTTGCTGCAGTCTGTCAACTAAGTCAGGCAGCAGAGAGGGACAGAGAGCAAGATTAAGGACAATAGAGGAAAGACATGAAAAAAGGAAGAGAAAAGGGGGGGTAGACGAGAGAAAGGGGGGCAGGACTAGGGAGATTGAAGTAAGAATTGATGATAAAAGGGACAGAAGGGACCAATGGAGAGAAGAGACTAATGGGCATGAGTGAGGTAGGAATAGGAAGGGGAATGGACAGTGGAAGAAAACAGATTATAGCAGGGAGTGTGAGAAAGAGGGCGAGAGAGCACGAGGAGAACAGAGTGAACATTGCAACATTAAAAACACTATAAATCTAATAAGATCATATGAAAACAAGCTATTTTATCCAGAAATTAAATGAGTGCTCTAAATTCTTCCCCAGCACAACACTTTAGGCATAAAATTATCCAAGTCACAACCAAAGTTAGGAGACAGGTTTAAGGAAAACGTGCATGCTTTCTGAACTGTCTAACTTGCTTGCATGTGGATCATCTTCAGTAGGACTTTATTTCTCCTGAAATTGTCTTCATAGGCTGAGAATACGCCAAAGCAGCATTATGTCAATAACAAATGATTTACAATTCTTTCTTGGGAAAAGTGCACGTGCCAGTAATTGTATTGCAATGTTTTAAGAAGGTTATTCACAGGTCATGTTAGTGAGCAATTTAAACCTGGAGCTCTACTAGAAGTTGCCAAGTGCCCCCTGTAGGGACCTACCTTTAGCTACTGAGCAGCTTTGTTGTAAAGGTTGGGGTCAGGAACTCAGTGGCACTTTAACAGTAGTTGCTGAGAATGCGAATGAGAAACTAACAAAGTCCAGTGAAGCCCAAATTAATAAACTCCTTGTAAATGTCAAAAGGACCAAGTTGAGACAAGCAAGCAAGTGTGTTTGTCTCTCAAAAAGATGTGGGCCAAGTTCAACTCAACAGAAAGAGCGCATTTACTTTATCACATCAAAACTAAAGCAAATCCAATCTCCAATCTCATTGTACATCCTGTATAATGACAATAAAGGCATTCTATTCTATTCTATTCTATTCTATTCTATTCTATTCTATTCTATTCTAAATGATGTGTTTTTTGAATCCTCAGTTAAGGCTTTAGCCACACAGGCCTAGAAGGTAGTCCACCTGACAAACACAAGGAAAAAGGTGTATTCCCTAACCTGAAATGGTTACTGGAGATTGTTGCCTGTCTCTAGCTGAAATCTGTCACAAAGAGGGTGCTTCACCAAAAACCTCCTAGTGAGGTCACTCGCAGATTTCTATGATGATCCACAGCTTGCATAGAAGATGCAGACTTGCCTGCAAACACTCACCAACTACTTGCCGAGCAGTAGTGAAACGGGTTAGAGACAATTCACCTTTAAACCTTTATGAGTTTCAAAAGTGTCGGCATTCGTGAGCTTCCTGCAACAGCACAGGTGCAATTACCGTGATAACCCTATGTTGCCTGTGAAGTGCAACTGCTCAGCTTTCAGGAACCATTTGGATTTTTCAGAGGGGACAAATTGTTGCAGAATTACAGTAATGCAAAGTGCGCTTGCGCAAAGCAGCAAAACGCTGGGCGTTAAAGGCTGTTAAAGGGCCTGTCGGACACAAAGGCTGGCTATCAAAGGGTTAAAGTAAAAGTTGCCTTACCCTGCAACCGAAATCTTTCAAAATGCGCAACTTTTACTCCAGTTCAGGTTTGCATTGCACTTTTCATAATTTTCATAGTTGGTTTCTTCCATTCAAACCACCAGCAGCCACTGCAGTCTGCAAGCAACCAAAGCAACTGCAAGGAGGTTTTTGGTGCAGCAACATAATGACTGGTCAGTGACTTTCTGGCAACCATAGGTTGCTAGGGAAGAATGTGTATTCCGTGGTTGGCGAGTGGTTGCTGGAGGTGCTGGCTCTGTGCATTGCTCACTACAATCACATTCAGCTAACTGAGGCTATATTACTGAAAAAAAAGTATTTATTGCAATTGGGTAATGAAGTAAGACAACATAATGATTATGATTCCTAGTTTTTAAGTAAAATTTCCTCAAAGGGAGGGTATATTTAATAAAAATTCCAGTAAAGAAACTCCATCTCACTGGTTTGTTTTGCATTTTCCACTGCACTCTGGGAAATGATTCAAAGAAACATTTTTAATCAGTGACTTGAAGACTTCTGAGATATCTCAGGGAAACATGCATCAGAGGTGTGTTACTCCGGGCAACAATGTTAACAATAAACAATGGCACCATTTGTCAGTGCATTCCCCCCTTGCATACAAGACGCACTCACAGTAAATTTAAGCAATTTTATAATCCATAACATTATGCTTAAAAGCATCTTCTTACCTGAGAAAGCACTTAAACATAAAATGTTTAATAATTATTATGGATTAATAAACTCTGTAGACACAAAGCAACTGTAATAACTGTTACTGGAAGTTACTGTTTGGGGTTGTTGGGAGCTGAGCATCAGATGGCACTGAAGAGCTTTTTCCACTGTGAGGGTTGATTGGGTAGTGGAAATAGGAACTACTTCAGAGTAGCTAAAGGAAGAGGTGAAAATTATCATAAGGCAATGGAAACAAGTTATAAGCAGTGAAAGAGAAAGTGCCACAGAGACAGTGAGACAGGCAGTTGGAGATAAAGAGCCAACATGGATGCCCCTTGCAACAGATGTAGAGTTGCTGCACTCCAGAGGCTTACACAACTGCACTGTGTGAACCGGTGTCTGCGTGCATATGTGTGTGTAGTTGAGCATGAAACCGAGCAGCTGAGAGATTAGCATTCTCGCCTGTTAGCTGAACAGCAGTGAGCTTGGTTTCAGGGGTCAGGAATAATTTTCTTGTTTTAACAGTGGACTTTACTGTTCTGTACATAACTCTTTACATAAAACTGTAATATTTTGTTTATAGGCTTGAGCTTTGGCACAGATTAAACAACTGAGGTGTTGTGTTAACTTCAGAACAGCTCTTTGGCGGATTTTGTTACTTTTGACAGAATAAGGCTGGATTTTTACTGAGATTCGGTCTTTATGCTGTTAAATTGCCTTCTGTATCTTAATATTTACAGTACAGCCATGAGAATGGTATTGATTTTCTCATATTTCGCAAAACATTATGCTTTTTTCTAAAAGTAAAACATTTCTGTCAGTTGTGCACCAAAGCCTTTGTCCGCGTGGCCAAATATAGATGCAATGCAACTTCCAAATATTTCCACCGCAGCTACAAATACATTCTCCAAGACTTTCCTTAGAGTTAGAGAATAATGGCCTCCTTCTTGTCCAATTTCCCTCAGCATTAAATAATTACACAAAGAAAACCAGATTCTGTGGAGCAGATGTTGCATTTTAACTTTCTACTGAAAGACTTGCTTAAACTGTTAGCTCTGGTGCTTTCTCAGGACACAGGCGAGGAACAATCTACTAAATGAGCTTGACACTGAACAGATCCCGTGGTTGTTTATTCATTTGTATGCCTTTATTGTGCAGGCTTCTACACACAGAGATACATTAATTATGTGATGAAAAAATGCCATGTGTATGTCAGATGGTTATCACCGTGTCAGATGGTATTTACATAAGACAGCTGTTGTGCGCTTGACGGTCAGACAACTGGAGCAGGACTGGTAGGATGATATTAATGTGATTATTGAAGTTAATCCAGCATTTTTTTTCCCTCTCTTTGTATTTGCTTATATCTGTGATGATTTGTGTTGAAATGGCATGTCACATTCTTAGATCTTTCAGGAAGCGAATTCAGAAAAGAAAGAATGCACCCAGAAATTAGAGGATTTTTCTGTACATGGGTTCCCGATGTACTCTTCTGTCTAAACAGTTTCATGTTTCCCATGTGATTGTGCCATATAGACCACCCATTATCTGGAAGAAGAGAGAGAAACAGACAGGGCGATGAGAGGGTTCATTTGTTGTTATAATAAGTGCAAAAAGCCCACAGCCACATTAAAAATGCATCTTCATTCCATGAAAGCTGCCAAAAAAGCAACACTGCAAACACACACCGAGAAACGCAGGAGGAGAGAGCGGCTCACACATCACTGCAGGAAATGTCAGGCAGAAGATGCAGAGCGTAAACAGCCGCATACACAGACGCTGGAAACGTATACAAGCAGAAAATTCTATCCATAAATATAGCTTAGCACACATAAGCACACGTGCATGGAGATGCACACGCTCAGCCCACAATCACTTAACAACCCTCTGTCCCACACACTCACTACTGAGGAATGTAATTAGCATGCTAACACTAACAGTGCTATGTAGGAGAGAGTTGTGGTTAGGTAAAGAGGACTGGAGAATGAAACACAGTAATCAGAGGTAAATGGAATGCATAAATAGCACACGTTTCATGTTTTTGGAAGAGTTCAAAAAGACTGGAGGGCAGGACGAACTGATAGGCATTAGAACTACAACCAGCAATCATTTTACTCAGAAATATCAAAATGACTAGATTTAGAAATAAAAGTTATCACTGTAGCTGTAGTAGTAAGCATCTGCCTGTCTCTTTGTCTGAAGTTTAGTGGAGGGAGATGGAAGAGAGCGGGAATGATTCCTCTTTAAATGAACAGCTTCATACCATAGACAGACGCTTCAGACAACTTCATTGTGAACAGAAACACTCAGAGTCTAGGGGTGGGTAATATAGCATCAAAATTATATCACAATATTTCAGGAAAATCTTTGATAATGATACTGAAATTTTATTGATGCTTGCAGACTGCAGCATTTATAAGTGTGAGTAGATGAAACTCATTTTCCATCCTACATTTTCATGAGCTACTGTTATTGGTGACAGACTAACTAATTCAGAGTGTAAATCTATTGGAACAATGTGCTGCCAGCAGCAGCATTATCCTGCAATAGTAGTGATACAGCATATCCAGTGACACAGTGCAAGTCAAGTAAAAGTACAATATTACTGCTCTTCAGGACCTGCACAATATTTTCACATAATAAAACTAATTTTTTTCCACTGGGCAGCATGGTGGTGCGGTGGTGTGTTGCCTCACAGCTAGAAGGTCTGGGTTTGAATCCGCCTTGTCCCGGGCCTTTCTGTGTGGAGTTTGCATATTTGTGTGGGTTTTCTCCAGGTACTCTGGTTTCCTCCCACAGTCCAAAGACATGCAGGTACAGTAGTGGGGTTAGGTTAACTGGTGATTCTAAATTGGCCATAGGTGTGAATGAGAATGGTTGTCTGTCTCTCTGTGCCAGCCCTGCGACCCTGAACTGGATAAGTGGAAGAGACTGGATGGATGGATGGATGGATGGATGGATCACGGGTTGAACTTTGTAACCAGTGTTTTGAAGCGCTGCTTTTCTACCATTATAACAATATCAGTAATTTCCAGCCACCATTTGCTCTTCTTGTATAGAGTGCAGCTGGTGATGCTTGGTAAAGTAATTTGTGTATTTTTGGGTTGCACATCACCAGCTAGCATCTTCTTATTTATAACCTGCTTGTTCTCGATGGTGTGTTTTTTTTCCTCAAGTCTAGTTTTCTTGCATATTACATGTATATTATATTATTATATTATTACATAGTATGTGCTTTGTTGGAGGTTGTTGAAGTAGCTCCCTTTTTAGGTAACAAATTGTCATTGAGGCTGACATGCAACTTTCACTCTGATATACTTGTTGTTGTGCATATTAGGGAATGTAAATGCAAGTCATTCCTATAGCAATGATATTGCGATGTGATACTTTTATATATAAAAATTTATACCAGTATTATCGTGGACAGTATGATATGGCACAGCCATAATAGTCTCACATCAGTGAATCTCCTTCACCTCACTACGGTTGTTTAAGCATGTAACACGTTCTAATTCGCAGCTAACAATCGTAAAGGCCATTTGACATGCTGATAACCGTTATATAGCCTGAGGGTATTTACCTGCCAGTCCCAGTGTTTGCACTGGAGGTCCTAAACCTAGATTACCCAAAGTGGGTGAAACATTCCTCAGAATCCACACAAGGGTTTCTTCTCTTGCACGGAACCAGCATTTTATACTTAGAACGCACAATTTTTTTTTCTTTGTGCTTAAGGTAGAAAGCTAAAAACAGTTACGAAAACTAAGAAGCCCATTAGCTGATAATTTAAACTATTATGCAACTTATTTAAAGGATGAAAGCATCAGTTAAGTCCTAAACTGAGAGCAGAAACAGACTGTGTGTGTGTGTGTGTGTGTGTGTGTGTGTGTGTGTGTGTGTGTGTGTGTGTGTGTGTGTGTGTGTGTGTGTGTGTGTGTGTGTGTGTGTGCCTGTTGATTATGAGGTGATTAACTGACAAAGGGAATCTTCAAAGGGTCCAAATGACTCTTTCAGTTCCTCTTGTTAAATCTTAATGTCAGGGCCAAATGTTGTTGACTGTTTGGGCAAGTACAGCTGTGGCTCCCAACGACAGCCAAATAATGCACGTAAAAAAAAGACTGTTAGCCTTTAGTGTGATTTTTTACAACCTAGAAATAATTGTACACTTTAACATTTTCTAAAGATTAACTATCACTGATGGGGACCTACTCGCAGAGGCAGACCACGTTTCTGCAGCTCATAGTTTTATGGGGTCTGCTAATGTCAGAGGCTATTAGCCAACATTTAGATAAAGTCAATGTTTGCTTTGACTTTGCTAATGGTGGGGTTTAATGGGACTGTCTGGATGTTCTCTACAGGGGTTGAGATGTGATGTCTGTTTGTGGAGGGGTGCAGCTGAAAGAAAAGCAACTGGAGAAGATAAGATAGAAAGAGGGCATTGTGGAAAAAAACAAAACGAAACTGAGAAACAAACAGATGTAGTGCACCAACTTTAACCCCTTAGGACAATTTTCCCTCTTCTGTCCTGAAGTGGTTTCATGACTACATTTGTAATTAAATGGAAATGTAGATGGATTAAACATAATTGCATACCCCCGTTAGGGGATGATTAATGAAGGGCAGATTGAGAGTCACAGTTGTCAGTATGGAAACAGTAGAGACAATAAATTTGCTTTTACATGTGAATATTCTCTTTCCACCACCATGTGCAATATATCTGTGTCACTTATTGGGGGATTTTTTTTATTATTATTTATTTATTCTAGTCTTTTGCATCTGCTGTCACAAGCTTTTAAGATTATTTTTTTCATTCCTGTTTTGAATGTGACCTTACATATTTTAAAGTTTGCATGCAGTATTTCTCACAGTTCCTTAAAAAAAAAAAAAAAAAAACTCTCCGTCTCTCCCAACTTCTCTGTCTCTCCCCTATATGGTGCAGTATTGTGTGGCGCCACAGTGCTGTATTGTAGTCTCAGTGGGGTTGGGGTATGTTTGGTCAACGCTACAGCACAGCGGGTCAGAGGGCACCCAGTAGATCAGGGAGGGGTCAGGGAGAGTGTGAGCATCAGTTTATGTACACACACTGTGAATGTGTGTGGTTGGTAATGTAGGGTCAGAGAAAGCACGTGACAGCACCAGAGGAGACTGTAATAACACAACTGGAGCCCCACAGGACAGCACACATTAGTTTCATTACATTTTCACATCTTTTTCTCTTGGGTGTGTTACAAACATTATTGAGCATGTATTAATAGATTTGATCGAAGTAACAGGGATGATTAGAAAACTTTGACTTCTAGCTTGTGTCATAGTTTTATCGTAGTTTTAATTGTTAAACACCCCTCAAAGTGATAGTAAGTCAAAAATTGCTTTACAAGTTTACACTGATTAAAATCTATTGTTTCATCCTTTCCTATTAGCTATTTATACGACATCTCTTTGTTTAAATGATGCATTGAGTTGAATAAAATCAGCCATATTTGACAGCAGTGATGATTGTGAGCAACAATCCTCAATAATCTACTGTGCAGGTGTTAAAACTGAATAAAAAGAGAAGTGTAAAGCATAAAAAGTGTATTTTTGTATTTAAGCTGACACAAACACACTTTACCCAAATAAGATTTACTCGGGTCAGTCGATGCAAGATAAAATAAATGATTGAAGGCCTCAGTTGACACACACAGAATCATTAGACACCAGACTGTAGTAACTAGAATTGGATAAAGGGTCTCTTTCAGCAGATGCATAGAACGATACCATATCACAATACAAAGCAGTGTGTATTTTATAGGGCTGCAACGATTCCTTGAGTAACTCGAATAATTCGATTATAAAAAAATCCTCCACACAAGTTTGTTGCTTCGATCAGAGACACCTGAGCGCTGCTTTAAATTCTGCAGCGCTCAGGTGTCTCTGTGTAAGCGGAGTGTTTCAGCCACATTAGCAGCATTAAAGTTCTCAGTCGTTGCGCTGGAAAAAAAACGACCCTTTAACACAGAGTGGGTCATCACTGACACGTTTTTCCATGAAACTATTGCCCTCTACACCCGTATGTGTGTATGTGTTGTGCTTGCTGCAAAAGAAACCTATTTAGGAGGATGCTTGTGAATACAAAGCATTACAACATTAAGCGCATGCAGCACCCAGTATTTCAACAAAAACACTGATAACACAACCGCAGCAGTTGTTTTACGTGCAGTGTGTCTGCACATGCACGGGCAGCACAAAGAGGTGGAGCCGTCATCGAGACGGTGAGCTCAGGTGGAACTAAAGGAAATGTTTTTCTAGCGACCAAAGCAGCAGCGCTTTTTCCTGTAACCACCATTAAAACCTTTTTGGGAACCAGCTGGAGGTCCTTCATCAACCACCTGATCAACAAGTGTCAACATGAAGAAAAGAGAACTTTGTAGCTGCTCCATCCACCGCTGTTTGTTCCACTCAGCAAAAAATCTGCAGTTACAATAAGCAGATGAACTGTTAATAAGACAAAAGTATTTCTTATCAGATTACTTGACTAATCGATGGAGTAATCAATAGAATACTCAATTACTAAAATAATTGATAGTTGCAGTTGGGGGGGGGGGGGCTTTTGTGGCTTTATTTGATAGTGTTTTGCAGTGGAGAGAGACAGTAAAGTGGGAGGAGAGATGGGAGAAGACACGCAGTAAATGGCGACTAGGACTCGAACCTGTGCCGTCTGCACCGTCATGCAGCAAATGCGGTCACCCGCTCAACCACTTAGCCACCCTGGCACCCTCCTTTTGTTATTCTTTGTAATATAACAGTGGCGTTTACTTTAGATAATTAATGTATTATACATACGTATGTACTTTACTGCATTTTACATCGTTCTCTGTAGTGTTCTTTTTCACTCTCACTTTCTTTTTCGCTCTCTGTCATTTTAATTCCTTTTCCACTTTCTTTGTTGATGCTGATTTCTCGCTCCCTTGTCTCCCTTTAAATCAGATCCATTCAGACCCCTTCTAACCCCCACCTACAACACACACACACACACACACACACACACGCACATAGTCTCCAGCTGATGGCATTACAGATGACATATTGAAAAGTGATCATTGGGACTAGGGACAAAGGCCCTTTTTTCTTCTGTCATTGTGGAATGAGTTGAGGTTATACATATCACTGTGGGTAGCTGTGAGCTTGTGTGTGTGTGTTGTTGACTGTAATAAACAAAACCAAAGAAACTCGACACTAGCCTGACCAAAATTATCACCATTACACCCTTGGTGTCAAATGTGATTGACACGTAATGGGCATTTGGCCACACTCTCCATTTTGTCAGACATACAGATGACCTTTGACTCCGGGAAGTAGAAACTAATTACACAGGATGTTAAGGTAGACAGCTTAAGAAATACTTATTGAAGTCTTTGTATGTAGCTTCTACCTGTAACAACTAAAGATTACATGTTTGGAGGGATTATGTAAGTAAATCATGTCTGTCATAGCAGAAAATGCTACAGTGCTGTTCCTTCCTGAAGGAATCGCAAATTACTCTAAAAACCTCTGCATGTGGTTTTTTTTGTTTGTTTGTTTGTTTGTTTGGTTGGTTGGTTGGTTGGTTGGTTGGTTTTTGTTTTTTTCTGACCAAATTTAAAAAATGACTGCAACACGACAAAAAGCTGAAAACCACTACACAGGAGGGGACATAAGTACTGGATCCCCAGTGCCAGCTGTTGCTGTAGAATCCATACGGCAGGGGGATGTGAGCGGCATGTGGGGATAAAGTTACATCCGAGCCAGTTTAGGCATGAAGGGATAAGTTTCATAGAAAATACAGTTCTGATTAACAGAGATTAATTTTAGGGGTTTATCCGTGCAATTGTAAGGACTTTAAATCTAGAGCACATGTGCAGCTAGTTTGGCTTTAAAGGAGTAAATCAAAGTGTTTGCTCACATACTACTATCAAAAGCCAAAAGTTCACATCCCAGGACCTTACGTGGTGTGGTATATCCATTTTAGGATTTGCAGCCTAAGTAATGAGCACATCCTCTGTTGATTATGGTTAAAAGTTTAAAAAGCAGCAGAAAACTGCATGATTGATATTTCTTTGCTTTTTTTTCCCCAAAAGTAAGAAGAAAAACATTGACCAGATCTGCAAAAAAAATTACACAGAGTTCAAAAAGAGATACTGGTTATACTGAATCAACTCAGGACTTAAATCTGTCCCAAGTAACCACATAGTGCTGACGTCTAGCTGAAAGGCCTGCAGAACAGTTAGCTGTGTTAATTATTTCCCACTACATGGCCTTTCATCACACTGGTCAGCTCAGTGTACTTATTATCCAAAGGTAATCCCTCTGTTGTGCTGGCACCATTATCACACCACATCACAACGGGCCTATTCTTCTATAGGTAATTAACAAAGGTACTTATGAGCTGCTTTCTGGGATTTAACTGTTGTGTTGTTGGAGCTTTAGAGAAGGCAGTGGGATGTAGTGGAAAGTGGAGAAATGAAAGCGCTCGCATGAGAGTGCAGTGGCACTTTGGGTTTGTAGATTTAACAGCATCTATTATATGTGGAAAATTTTAACTTGGGAACAGTTTAACCTGTCAGCTAATGGAGCAGTGGAAAAAAGTAACATTTTCAGTTTTAAAAAAATCAGTTTTGCTGTCATAATGAAGCTGTGGATCTCCGAATAAACAGCTTTTGTGGTTAAGAACAGTAGGACTTTCAGATCATTGAGTTGTTTATTTGGGGAAGATGGCTTTAAATGAGAGAACATAACCCTGTGCCTGCAAAAGAAAAAGATTGGCTGTTTCTTTTAAGTAACATATTGATCATGTTTTGAAAAAAGCTCATTTTGGTGCTGGCTTTTTGTGTAGCTCCAGATACTGTTTTATGCCGCCCCCAACTACTGTGATTGGCCTGTTCGGTATCGTCAAATCCTCCTTTTCCTTCCTTTTCATGGCAGTTCTTGAATTTATCAGTGAGAGAGAGAGTGAAAATCACCACCTCAATATAAAGAATAATACTCAGAACAACAATATAAGGACTCACAGATGTCAGTAAATTCCTGCACGGAGATTGCCGAAACTATCGGAATGGCCATGAGGGGGAATGTACAAAGAAGTAGAAAGACTTGCGGGATAAATATGTTTGCCTCTGAAAAAAACTGACCACAAGAAAGAGTGGGGACCCAGGAGGGAAAAAAGTCCCGGCATTTTATTTGTTTGTAACGTGGCTGGGTGTAAAACACTGGAACATGACCACAAGGTAATTAACATATAATGCACCACACACAACCATAAATGCTAGAAACACCGTCAGACACTTACCGAATACAGCCATTAGTTGTTTTCTATATTCTGTACTGTCATATATAAATGTTTGGACCCTGTCGAGACTGAGATCTCAGAGGGGTTTGTCCTGATAAAACAAATTTGAGTAAAAACAAAAAAAGCTCGCTATGTTTGGGGACACTCGGCTGCCGATTTGACTTTTGGCAGGTATCCTCATCAATGTGTGTAAAATATTATGTACCTGTAGGTAAAACTTGCAGATTGCAATGGTTAGAATATAAAAATGTCAGATTAACCTAAAATAATGACTACTTTCATTTCATATGGAATATTTAAAATCCCTGCACACCTCTGGCTCAGCTCAACAGGTGCTTTCACCTTTATGTCCCAGATTAGGCCAGACTTCAGGCCTTTGTGGACATGTAGGCCCATTTACTTATAATGAAATACTACTAAAAAACTGCTACTCTGTCACTGAGTTATACTATCATACCTGTTTTTCCAGTTCTTCCCATAATTATCATCATACACTCATAAATGAAACATGATGATAGGAGAACAAGAAATGAAGGAAAGCTCAGACAGACAGAGAGCGATGGAGAATTACAGGTACAAGTGACATGATGACTGATTTATTGCAGGAATTAAACTGAGTCTGCTTGATTTTAAAAAAAAAGTTTCTGCTGTCATGTTCAGTATGTTGCTGGCTCACCGTTTGTATCATGGCAAATACTGTATGTGTCTGGGTACACGCACACATGCATACATTTGCCTATAAAAAGAGTGATTTAACAAGATTTAACATGTCCAGCTGAGTAGGTTTAGGACATGCAGGAAACCTTTTGTTGAGCTGGGCCTGGTTTTCCAAAAGCATCTTCTAATGTTAACCTCAGTGCTGTGGAGCCAGGTATATACGCAAGTGTTAACTGGAAAAATGTAACTGTGAAACACACATCAAGGTAATACTGAGACCACCACCCTTGTTTCATTCAGGTTATTTTAATTTGGGTAAATTCCCCTAATTTGTCCATTTTTTTTTCCTTTTATGGCTTTGGGGACATTTAGATGTCAATTGACAAGAAGAGATTAGCAAAAAGAGCTGTGGGTTAAGCACATGCAGTCACACACGCACCTTATCCCCTCTCTCAAATGCAAGCGGGAGACTAAGACAGTGACCAGAGCTGAACAAATGGAGTTAGTCATGGCTGAGGATTGGTGTGGAATGTGGGAGGGGGGCATGAATTTGTGTGTATATGCATGCATGTGTGTGTGTTATGTGCATGCTTGGAATGTTTAACTCTCCACCCAATGAACCAGAAAACACACAGGTGGAGGAGGTGGAAAGATGTGAGGGAGAGGAGGAGGAGAAAATGCAGGATGAAGAAGCAGGGAGAAGAGAAGAGGAGTAGTAGATTACATGCAGCATTAGAGTGTAATGTCTTAAAAGTGCAATGGGCAAAAGTTAGTCTTGAGGTAATTCTTAAATACAGAACAGATCCAAGTAGAACTAAAAGTTGTGTTTAAGTGATAACTAAGTAAGTACTGATTGATGAGCTGCAGGTCAAAAGAGTCAAAATCAGGATTTGGGACGGACGTGCTTACCCCTCCATCCCATCACAACTTCTTTTAACACAAACAACTGACAGATGTTTAGTGGCTGACAGGTCTGGACTGCAGACAGGTCAGTTCACCGCTCTAGTATGGAGCCAATGATGCTGCAGACGTGCAGACTCTGATTTGACATTGTCTTGCTAAAAAAAGCAACACTTTCCCTTCCTGGATGGCAGCAAACGTTGCTCCAACATTCAGCATTAATGTTGCCTTCACAGATGTGTAAGTTACCTATTTCATGGGCATGGCCTCTGCACAGTGTTCCAGTTCACCTTTAAATGAACTTGAGCCCAGAAAAAGGTGGCAGAATTCCTTGCTCTTATATTTTTGGCTTTTCTTGGCCTGGTAGAGTTTTACCTTCTTACATTCTTGACAATGGCCAACGATGCTGTGTAATGAAAATGATTAAATACCCAAATTCTGTTCAGTTTTATGTTTTATGAAAAATTATTGAATTGTCTAAATATTCAGCCTTCCACGAGGTGGGGAGCCTCCTAGTCGTTTTTGTTTTGAGGGTGGCTGGAGCTCAGAAGGTAGAGAAGGTCATCTACTAATTGGAAGGTTGATGGTTCGATCCCTCGGTGCTCCAGTTTGTGTGCCAAAGTATCCTTGGGCAGGATACTGAGCCCCAAGTTGCTTTTCGATGTGTTCATCAGAGTGTGAATGCTAGATAGAAAGCACAGGTATAGAAAAAAAGTGCTTGTGTGAATGAGGCAATATATAAGGTGTATCTGAGTGCTCGTGTAGAGTAGAGAAGTGCTATATAAGAACCAATCCACTTACATTACTATTTCTGCCTTTCTCCCTCCCTTATTCCTTGCCTCCTCTTTTTATAGGAGTTATGTCAATATGGATGGCTCCGTTAGAGCAAATAGACAGTTTTCTAACCACCAAAATCAGGTGGTCAAAGCAGGTGGTGGTACTTTGTGTGCGTGTGTGTTTGTGCATGTGTTATCACTCGCTGTTAATGAGTAACAGTGTCTGCCTCCAGAATGCTGATAAATGCCAGGTCGAGGACACCGCTTTGCTTCTCACACACACGCACAAATGCGCACATAATCAAGAGTGATAACTATTTCTTATCTTACGTCAATTATGCCTTGCCTTATCTGTAAGGCACAAAACAAAAGGTGCACCATACAGATGTATGCATATACACTGGTTATTTTGTAGACCGTAGAGTGCTTGTTTGACTCTGTATATATAAACAGTTTTCCTTTTGTCACTGCCGGGTTTCGTGGGTCTTTGCAAAGTTATGTTCACAGTCGCTGTAACCTGACAGTGACTAAATAAGTACATTGACCCCAGCCTTGGATTCCTCACATACAACCAGACCACCTGCCACTCCTGTTCTTTTGGGGCAGAGACTTTGCAGCCTTATGAGTGTTTTTATGCGGTCAAGGTTGGAGTAAGATGGTGAAGTTCTTAATATTTCTGATTTTCAGCATTTCATGTGTGAGAGACAAATATTAATCTTTTACCCTTTTTTTGTTTTTGTTTTAACCTATAACCTGTATATTGATTTTTTTGCTTGTTTGTCTGTTTTGATTCAGGATGAGCTGAGCGAGCATCACTGTGTGACCTTTGTCTGTGTCTTACTTTGTACTAATATGTAACAACCATACACTGATCAGCCAGAAATGATGCACACATGCACAAAAAAAAGAAAAAAAAAACTCACACACACTAAACTAGAATAGTGTGTGGCTTTTAACCTACTTTAAGGCCTACTTTCTTTCTTCTTTCACCAGTAGGCAAACATTTTTTTATCTCACCATATATTGTTTAGTGTTTAGACATGAGACGCACAAACTGTATCAATAACTTGGTCTGTTATTACAAACAAAGCATATCAGGTTACATGAATATTTTGGAGACACTGTCATCACAGGAGATAGACGTGGCGTCTTAATATGCTTCCTGTGTAAAGTCTAGTCTTCTTTTCGTCTCCAGCAATTTAAAGACAGACGTAACAGAGAGGACATAGTTTTGTGTTTTCGTGAGCAACTGCATGATCAGTTTCCAGCAAGTCATGACTGCACGTTGTTGAGGATGTCAATCTTTGTCTCACAGGATGTGAAGAAAATAAAGTGTATTCTCTCACAGTTTTACCCTAGGTAGTCATTAAAATGTCAGTTGCATGTCCAGTCTGCAGCTTAGTTGTAAATCCTCAGATGTTAGCAGGTAGCTGTTTATGTGGTTTATTTGTTTTCTGCTTATCCCTCCATGGCTTCATCTCTTAGCTCTCTGCCTAAGTGCACGTCTTGTCTTCTGCCTTTTGCGCAGTGCTTTTCTTTTTTCTAATTTACTGTGCTTTCTTCACTTCCCTGAGTCTGCATTTATATAGAGAGCCCACAGTATTCCTGCACACCCACTTTCACAAGTGCATACTATGCATGATGTGGTTTTCATAAAGCTCTTTATAAGCTTTAAAAGAATGCTGAAGGTTTAATGTGCTCCCAGGTTCTTGGTGGTTTGCTGAACTTTACGGTCATGTTTCTTGCAAAGGCCTCTTACCAGTTTTTCCATGTTCAAGTATCTTCTGTCTTTTCTCTGTGAGTTAAACTACTACAGTGTTTATATTTCAATAGATCAGAGTTTCAGAGGTTGCCTTAACATTTGTTATGAGTGGGACTTTTCAAAAATGCAATTAAGCATGATTTCGTGAGGAATGCAGACCTGGTTACCACATTTGTTGCCAAATTAAGCATGTGGATCGATCCACTGTGGCGAAACAACCTTGGGAAACAAAGGAGCAGCTGAAAGTATCTTCTTCTTTATGTGGGAAATGCCTAATACACTTATAGAAGTATATGGAGCCTGCTGCACTTACTTATAGATCAGTAAGTTCCCTGTAAAAATTGTATTTTAGTATACTTTACATTTTTTGCTTCAAGTTAGGCAATTATATGCCAACACGCCAGGCTGTGCAGCTACAAATGTAGATAATTTTTTCCCTTAATGACATAAAAACATATGGTCATTATGAATGAAATATGCATAAGGTTCAGAAGCTGGAAGCTTTAGATTACACGCAGCTGCACCAATGAGTTGTGCAGAGAGCGACAGTAGATTTTTTTTAATAAACAGAATATATTCCTATTCAACATTTGTTCTTTTACCTCAGTAAACTAAAATAGTAGCTTTCACATCTCTCTACTGTTTTTATTTAGGTGTGGTGTATCACTGGAATGATTCATATCTTTTTCTTCAGCCAAGTTTTTTCCTCTTAACAGAGTGTGAAGCCAACAGGAAAAGGTCGGTGGCTGATTTCACACCTTGCAGCGGTGGTTTCAGATCATTTATCTGAAATTTGAACATTGATCTTTGTTTTTGGAAGGAAATCCATAATTATGTGGTAACTGTGAACAGTTTTCATCATATATTTGAGCGGGATTTTCATGTACAGCTGGGAGGTTTCATTTCTTCATCAGGGTTAGGACACATCTTTAACCTCCAGTTTTTTCCCCTTGTTTTTGTAATAGAGCAACTTGTTTGGTAAGTTTCTTCTAAATAACAGCCTTGATTCTTACTCTTGATTATGGAGGGGTTTTCCTCCAGGGAAAGGCTGACAGGTGCAGGCGAGAGAAGAGAGGAAAGCCGGAACAAAATAACTAGCTATTAGAAGGGCTATAGTGAAAGAGCACAAAGAGAAGGACACAACGGTTAAGACACAGATTGTAAAAAGAGAAAGAAAATAGGAACAAGTGGGAGAAAATAAATTACATCTCTCAGAAAAGTCAGAGGTTATAATTAAGCCACAAAATATATTATTATATTAAAATGAAAAGGGAATAACACAAAGTTTACACCTTTTGTTTGTGTGTGTGTGTGTGTGGGTGTGTGTGTGTGTGTGTGTGTGTGTGTGTGTGTGTACTCTGAGAGCCAATGGTGTGAGTTGTGGAGGGGATCAAGTTGCTGAACAAACCACTCAGCAGATTCCTCAAAGTTTTTCTGGCCGCTGTGTGTTTTTCTTTTGTGTGTGTGCGTGAGAGAGAGCGAGAGAGAGACAAGTGTAAGCTTTTGGTTTATGTAAAGTGTGTGATTGTGTGTGTGTCTTGCTGCCCACAGTATTGGATGAGCCTTAGGCACAGAGTTAACTGTCAGGATGGAGTAACAAGCAGCAGCTGACCTGTTGATGGAGTGGAATTGAATGGGTCAGAACAAGAAGAAAGTGTCTAATGCAAGCACCTGAAATACACAAATGATTGTGCACCTAGTACTCTGCTTTCTGGGCTTCAAGTAACAAAAGTTCAACCCAATTTGTGTTTGTGTGTGTGTATGTCAGTGAAAGAGAAGGAAAGACAGTGAGAATTCAGTTTTTGCAGGTTAGTTCTGTCACATAAGCTGCCTAAACAGCTGAGCAACTGCTAATGTGACTGTACAGTCCTACTGGTCACAATCAATTTAGAGACTATGGTTGTGATAATGAAATTAAGGCTCATAAAGAGTATTCAGATGCAAAACAATAACAGCGTGGGATTACAGGATTTCATCGATGGCATTGCATAAATAGCAGACTTGTGGGTATTGGTGTGATTTAAGTTGAAGACAGACAAATTCTCACTGAAGTACACACACACACACTGTATTACAGCATACACACACACTCACACACCTCTACCTTGATCAGTACATTAGCGCTGTGTCCCGCTGTTGAGTGCTCTCCATGAAAAGCATTCCTCGGCTCTCCCCTCTCACCCCAGTCTCACTTCCTTGCCAACAACAACGTTGTGTTGGACTCTGCAAACCAATCTGACTCAAAGACCATTGGAACGTTAAGGGCAATAAAAGACCAGAACTCTCAATCAAGCACATAAAGGGCAGCCCCAGCTATCACACACTGCCAAAATATACAACACAACAACAAAAAAAATTCTGCACGTAAAAAAATTCTGTTTTAATGCCCCTCCCCTACTTCTGATGTATTATACAAATCTTTGTCGTGCCAGTTATGGTATGAATTTTATTATCATTCATCTAAGAAAATTGTATTCATGGACACCTATATGAAATGCGTTAGTGAATGTGGTTTGAATAAACAGCACTTTGTTGGCAATGATCACATAATTTCTTAGAATGTGGACTAGAGACCCAAACACATTAAAACTGTGAGTTAATTTGTCACTGGGTCGTATCTGAAAACGTGAATGTGTATTCGTAGTATTTGCTGCCCAGAGCCAGCAAAACAATCTGTTTGTACTCGAGTGTAGCAACTGAAGCAATTTGCATTCATTTTGCTAATAAATGTCCACTTTTAGTGTGCCTGTAGGTTAATGAATATGAGACCAAACCAGGTGAACTGACTGGACCTCCTGTGGGGTATGACTGGTTACACCAAACTGAACTGTGTTCGTTTATGCAAATCAGTTTAAATCTGCCAGAGAGGATTGATTGTTATAAGATTGTTATACCAAATAACCTATTTAGGCTGAGCCAAGTCATACGCTATAAAATAATCTGAACTGGATGACTCAGGAGAAGGGTGTACTAGACTAGACTGGACTGGAAAAGAACATAAAAAAACAACTGTCAACCTCTACTAGGACATGCTGCAGTATTGTTTGGTGTGATAATGCTGTTGGCAAACTGATATACCCATATACCCACTGAGGAAAACAAGAAAAGAAAAAAAAGAGGGTGGTAGATCTTGTTTACTGAAAAAAAAAAGATAAATTCTGAGTGGGGAAAAATGAGCTCATTTTGTGGGCCTTTTGCAGCAGTGTTAATTTCATTGATGAAATATTTTCGTCATAGTTTTCGTCAACGACCCTTTTTTTTCATGACGAAAAAAGAGACGATGCAATGACAAAATTCATTGACATTTTCGTCAACAAATGAAAACGAGACAAAAATGCTTGGCGGGGACAACATCCAATCAGAACTGATTTAATTTTGTGACAGGGCGGGACAAGTTAGGAAAACATCCAATCAAATGCACAGTTGCACAAATTTGCTCTAAACCCGGGAAGGACAAACTAGCCTGTGAATTGTTGTTACTTCTGATAGAACTAAGTTATGTAACCAATGTCAGCAGGGAGAAAGAGAAGAGCCGATGTATGGACACATTTGTCCTTTGATACCGTGACAAACAAAACGATGTGTAAACCATGTGGGGCGACTATCTCGGGTAAAAACACGACAAAGCTTAAACGACATCTGCAAACCAGTCACCCAGATCTCCATGCAAAGGTAAGCATTTTAATGTCATGCAGGGTAAAGTGTTTTTCCCAGTTTAGCGTTTGTGTTTAGAGAAAATCTCCACACCGCGGTGGATTAGCCTTTCCTAATCTTAGTCCTGAACACTGCCCTGTACCTTTCAGAGCGTGTCCTGCTGTAAAACCCTCGTATTATCTCAGTAAGGTGGTGTTAATAATCAGGTGTGAGGGAAGCAGGTGAAATGCTAATGTTAATATTATTAATAATATTCCATAACTTTTAATAAATGTTTAATTTCGTGTAAGTGTGTATAATGACTAACTCAAAAGAACTGAAGAAAAAGCATTTACATTTTACACCCTTTATATTTTAGTCGACTAAATCGACTGTAGATTTAGTCTAAATTATGACTAAAACTAAATTACATTTTCGTCAAAAGACTATGACTAAAACTAAATCAAAATTTGCTGTCAAAATTAACACTGTTTTGCAGTGCTCATATCCTGCTCTACCATGTAAATGTAAATGTAATCTGTTGTTAGGAAGTCACAATATAAATCATGCATAATACATCATGAAATTAAAATCATATGATGCTTTACTAAGGTGTTACAGGCAGTGATGTCAGTAGTAGTAGTAGTAGTAGTACTCTAATCTGACTACCTTTTTCGGTAACGAGTAATCTAATGCATTACGCATTTTGCAGTCCAGTAATAAGATTAAAGTTACTTATCAAAGTCACTGTGCGTTACCATTTTTTTCCATTTTCTTAGTAAAAAGATATATTTTTGCTTTCTTCTTGCATCTCGGGGAGTGACGTCTGTCCGATGCAACAATTAAGTCCCGTTTTCAGCATGAGGACAATAACAGCACACAGCCACACATATGGAAAGAATGGAGGGAGGAGAGAGATGCGCGTTTTCTAGCTGGAAACTATTGTGAGTTTGTGTCAACTAAAGATGACAACATCAAGGTTAGTTGTGCACGCTGTGCTGGTGACAAAGTGCTAACTAGCTTCAAAAACACTACGTCAAATTTGAAGAAACATTTGGAGTCGCAGCACGGCACAGTCACACTTACAGAGCGAGTCCCACCAGGTGGCGCGAAGCAGAGCTGCAACTAATGCAGGAGGCCCCCCAGCACCCAAACAACAAAAGCTGGACTTCGGGGCAAAACCAGTAAGTGGGGGAAACTTGAAGAAGTTGGACAGTATGTAGTAGAGAAAATGCTGCCCTTAATCACGGTTGACTCACCCTCGATTCGTGGTTGTCATTTTATGTTGAGGCGGTGGGAGGTGCTGCCGGTGTTGTGCCACAAAGTGATCGTCTGCCATAAAGTGATTCGGATGTTTCTAGGTGCTTTTATGTGTAATGTTTTTGCTTATATGGGTAAATATAGTGCATGATTTATGAAGGGCTTATACATAAAATGAAGAAATTACCTACTAATCCAGAGCTTTATGGCCACTTAAAATATCTTCATAGAACTGTGATGTTACATTTGTTGTGATTTCTGCAGCCTTCTGAGCCAGATTTCTGTTTAAAAAGACATTTTTAATGTCAATGACAGTTTTTACCTTGATAAAAAAAACAAATATATAAAAGTCACTTTGCTAAAAACTGATTGCAGCTTCTACCTTGTGATAGAAATGCTGTTTCTCAAAATGACTGATATCGTTCATGAGAGATATGTTTGACATGTTTCACGGATCATAGGTCAACAAGTCATTTACAGCCGTTTAAATACAGGCAGTCATTTTTTGGCAAATACTAGAAATCACTTTTTGGCACAACACTGGCAGCTGTTGAATGTAACTAATGAAGTAACTTCTAATCTAACTTAGTTACTTCTAAAATTAAGTAATCAGTAAAGTAACTAAGGTACCTTTTAAATGAGTAATCAGTAATCAGATTACTTTTTCAAGGTAACTATGCCATCACTGGTTTCAGGTGCATGAACACTACAAATTTTAGCTCTTTGGTAGGCGGTTGCTTGGCAATATGATAGTGTCATAATATGTGATATAGATGAGAACCTTCAGGGGCCTAAGATTTACCTGTGTGCCCGGTTTGGACAGGCAGACAGACTGTGATTTGGTGTATTATATTAGAATACTGTCAGATACGGTATTATAAAATTGCAGGGCTTGATAGTCAGTGGTGCCTAGCTACCATCTATGGGATTATGACTAAACTCAAATAAGTCAAAATCCTGTCTTGATGAAATGTTATAGCGCCACAGTACTTCGATTAGTTTCGGATAATTGGCTCTGGTCGGTGAAACAAAGAGTTGTTCATGACCAGGCTGCTGCTAAAACACTTGTAAATTATTCAGTTTCTATTCAATAAGTATTTATTTGTACAGTAACTAACATTCCCCATATTGTATGACTACAAGGTCATCCTTTGGTGAGGATAGTTTAGGATTTATTAAAGAACTGGTGATTATACTGCCACAGTCTGTCTAAACAGCTAAATCGCCCCAGGAATTCTGTTGATAGTGTAAACTTACATAAAATAAATCCAGGATAAATTTTCTGATTTTTATCTGGAGAAGTAAGAGCTAAAAGTGATGAGGCTAATGTGCATGAAAGTCTGTGTTTGCTCCAAATACAGCCTAATTCATCATCCAGCTTGGAACTTGAGCTTCGCATTTGCAGTTGTTTTGGGAGTAACTGCTGAAAGAACAGAATGTACAGTATGAACTAATTTCTTCTTTATTTGGCCTTCAGACTTTCTCCTTCAGTCCACGCAGAGGTCGTGCAGCTCTGAGCAGGAGGCTTCTGTCCCTGCAGGAATAGCGTGGCTGGCGTGGGCTGTATTTTCCAGCAGTTAGGCTGCAGAATACCCAATGTGCACATTCAACCTGTCTACAAACTCCCTGCTGCATAAGCATAGGGCAGAGGGAGGGGTGTGTGTGCATGTGTGTGTGTTTATGTATATGTGGGCGCAAGTAAACTGTCTTCAAGGAGCTTTAAATTGTTGCGGGAAGTCAGTTGTGGGCAAGAGAGCACCATAAGCTCAGATGCACAAAGCCCTGCAATTTTCTCAAAGATGCTAACCCAAAAAAAATGATAAGACAGTGATGCTTAGGCACACAGAAATTCATGATTACTGTAATTTGACTATATACAGTGTCAAGAAAACATTTATGAACGGCCTGATTTTCTGCAGTGATTGGATCAAAACTAGGGCTCTGGCATGTGGTCCTACACACAGCGTACGGACAGCTTTGCAGACTACCATCTACATTTTTACTGTCACCGGGGGACAGTGTCACAAACTACCTGTCTGTGTGCTACTCTAGCTTATGCTGTTGTTGGCCCATTAGCCAGCTGCTGAGAAGAACAAAGTTATGGCATACAAAGAGCTGAAGTTAAATTAGGTGTTAAAAACAATGAAAGCGTCCACAGCAGCCACCATCTGTGCTTCTCATGCTGTATTTTTTTTTTTTTTAATCTTCTGTTTTTTAGCGTAGCTGCCATTTGCGGTGAACTCTGCTATTATTCGGGTTCTCTGTTCCGGCCTCTGTTGAGCACCTTGCTTTCTAGTGGGTTAAGGTCTCAGTTTGTTGTAGGTTTACCGCAGTATTTAGGCTTATTGTCCAACTGCATCACTCAGCTATACTAAGCTTCAGCTGGCAGACAGCCACCCTGAACTAATCCTATAAAATATCTTGATAAAGTTATTAATTTTTTTAGACCCAGAGGCAGTAGTGCATTCCCAAATTATGATGCTTCTTGTTCAGTATTTATTCATTACGATGGTGTCAGTATGCAGTAATCTTTTGCATTACGTGTAGCACTGCATGTTTTAAACATCAGGTGTGTAGTCATGTTTTTTTTATTGGAGAATAGCTGCTTTTTTATCTCATTAAAACTGTGATGACTTCTTTGTGCACATCACAGATGTCTCATTACTATATTTTGCATTCATAGACAGTTTGTCTATCTGTGGAGCGGTAAATATCTACCATCCATTCATCCATTAAAATTCTTTTATGCAAAGCAAATGTTTATTGTCGAAGCCTTCCAGGATCTCTTTTTTTATGAGGCATGGCTCAATTAAGCAGATGTTTCTTTTCAGTGTGAAATAATATTGTGTTTTTTTGTACATCAGCACAACTCTAACCAAGACCTCCAGTATTAGTTCACTGACCGGACCTGGACTGGAGGGTTATTGACTCCTAACCCCAGTTACCAGTTAGTAGCATTGCACATCATAATTAACATTTTCTTACATAAACCTACTTTCAGCCGCACATTCACCATTTACTCAGTGGAAGCTGCACATGCAGAAATGCATAAGCAGTCCGACCTGCGTCTTGTGAAAGAAGAATAGATTAGATTTTTTTTACTCGTTTCAGTTTCACCCCCAAGAGACAGATTTAAAAAGACTTTTCTTTGGTCATGGACCTGGGAGCAGGAGAGGAGGAGGAGGAGAAGAAGCTGCTGCTCATGTGTTCCCATCACTGGGGGAGAGAGAGTGGGAAGGAAATTTAGAGGTAGAGGAGGAAGATGTAGGAGAGGTTAACTGTCGAAAGTTGAGAGGTTTGGCTAGAGGTCCTGTTCCTGTGATCCCCTGGGGAAGAAATTTAGGAAGTGTGCATGTGTGTGTGTGCGCGCAGAAGGAGAAAGAGAAAAGAGTGCGGTGAACGAAGAGGACAGTGTGAATGAGTGTGCTGAAAGAGGAAAAGAGTGAGTAAAGTGAAGTGGCAGAAAGGAAAAGAGCGAAGTCAGGGAAAATGAGGCGACAGGAGGTGCTAGTAAGAGGAAGAGGGGTTAAGGCCAAGAAAAAAGAGTGGTAGGGGAGTAGTTCAGAGCTAGGGGGAATAAAATTTCGTGGGGGAAGAAAAAGAAATAAATACAAAGCAAAATTAGGAATATGGTTATGTTTAAAGAGGTGAAAGTGTGCAAGAGAAAGAAAGAAAGAAGGGAAAGTATTTCAAATACACCAAGAAAAGAACGAATGGATTTTATGTGTGTTCAGAGAGATATATATCAGAAGAAAATAACAAAAACAGACCAAAATATCCAGGGATATATAACCACGTTACCAGAAAAGAAAAAGAATAGATGTATAGGAGAAAGAGTTAGCTCAGGGCCCCTGATGAGAAAGCCATACAGATGAACGAACACATTCCCCTGTCAAGGAATGAGGAGTTTGGAGGAGAGGCTCCTCTCAATACCTGTATGACTAATGTCTTTTCACACACTTCACTTCCATCCATCCATCACTGTGTCCACATCCTGCTTCCCTCTTTAAATAACAATACCCCCTTGTTAGCACAATCTAGAAACTACTGTGACTGTTCCCCCATTTTTATAAATCTCTTCTCAATTCTTCAGCTTTATGTCTTGTGCTTCATCTTTTTCATCTCCTACTTCTGCAGCTGCACGGCGAAGGAAGGAACCTAGTTACAGCTTCGGTATATCAACTTTTTAAGGCATGTTTATATATAATTTTAAACAAATCTGGTGTTACATTACATAACACATATTCTCCTCTCACTCTTTACACACAAAGCCCCGCCCCAGGCCCTGCTCACACATGCAGCTTCCTCAGTGCTGCAAACTAGATTTAGCAACATTTTTAATCCCGTTTAGTGACATTTTCCCCAAAAAAGACAAACATTTTTGACAAACATTAGCTACTAAGGGAGTCACCAGCACCACCCCACGAGCATGAGGTGTTGCTTTTGTACCAGAGGCACACCTCTCTGCAAGTTGCAGCAGCACATTCATCCCTGGCAGCCTGGCAGCTGACAGAGACACAAAAAAGCTGCTCATAACGTTCTCTCTCTGAGCATATATTTCATTTGAAAATAAAGCTTAAGTCACAGCCCAACAGTTGTGCTAACTTTTGCGTGAGATGATACAGTGGTTATAAAACTGTGATCTTAGCAGTGCAGAGTAGCAACTTGGAAATGGCCTATAAGTGACTGCTGGTTAACAGTGTCGTCTCAATTCAGTCACTTTTCATCCTCATCTCACGGATACAGAAAAATATTTAAATAAGAACACCTTCATTGGGAATGCTTCTGTTTTAAAATGCAGTATAGATAAGGCAGTGAGAAAGAGAGACGCAAACAGATGTTGACCGCCTGGATGTTGTGGACATGTTTATTAGCATTTAAGCATGCCTTAACTACTTTCCACTGAAAGCTGGAAACACTTCAGCAACATAGAGGAATAGATTATATTTTGAAACAGGGTGAGGAAACTATGTTTTTGTGGTTTATTTCTATGAGTCTGTTTTAATGAAAGTACTTGTGACATCTCATGGTTTTCACTTGGCACACTTAATAGAAAATAGAGATATAGATTGTGTAATGCCACTCAGCCTAAAAATACAGCCGTTTGATTTCTGCTTGTCATGCAGGCCAATGTTGCACTGCTGGACAGTTATATAAAATATAGGATGACCCCCCCATACTTTTATGGTAATCCATGGTGGTTCTTGTTGCTCTTGTTTCTCATGCCAGCCACACAAAAAGTGAAAAACTGGAATGCAAGCTGTGATAAAGCTAGTAAATCTTTCATTGTTCTGTGTGGATTGGTGCTACTACCATTACCCCAGTAACCTTTTTTGATTACACTTAACACAATCTACACTTCCTTGCCTTTTCTTCTGAACTCTGAAGTCTTATTCCTCCCCTGTACACCGGATCACTGCTTTTCTCCCTTGTGAATAATTAACAGAAATCTTCAGTACAGTCAGAAGCCAACCAAAAACACCACAGAAGAGGTCAACCAGCCATTTTTTTGACAAAGGCATTTTTAAGCAGTATTAAAAGGGATAATGAATTAAACACACCCCAAATGTTTGAACTATATTAAAGCCATGTTTACATATGTTTCTACTATGTATCAGACCACATTGATTCTGTTTGTTAAACCTCTATCAGGCGCACTGTTATCATGAACCACCGTTTGTCCTTTCTTTTGAATGTTTAACCTGCAGGACATGACCTGAAGTTGGTTGTTTTATGGTGGATTTTCTTACAATTGCCTTTTGTTGTTTTTTCGGGACATTGTTTGCTACATGGTGGCCTATTATGTGTTTTTATAGCTATATTTAGAGAGTATTGTTTTAATCTAAAGGGAGTAATGCAAGGTCAAACAGAGATGCAGAGAACCTAGTTAACTCCCACGCCACTCCTGCTCCCATCCCTCTATGTTTCTGTTTGTCTTTCTTTGTGTGCCGCTCCTATTCAGTCGTATTTCATTCCCTTTCTCTTCTCAGACTTACTCCCTTAAATTCCATACTCCCTTATTCCCTTATTCATTTCCTCCTAGCTTCTCCTCTTACCTTCCCTTTTTCCTTCCTCTGTTTCTCCTCCCCCCCTCCCCTTTGTTCTGTCCCCTCCATTTCTCTCCATCATTTCCACCCACCTTTCCAATTCAATCAGGCTACTTTTATCCCTTTTGTTTTTCTAGTGTGCTGTTTCACAGTAGACCGGCTACTGAGCGGTCAAGGTCACGCCTGGTTTCATGTCAGTGTGGCATCTCAAATGATATTAAAGTTACTGCTCAGCTTCATGTTTGCTTCCAGTCGATGCTTTTGCTCTTTCAGTTAAAGTTATGAATTTGCAAAGCAGTAAATAAATACTTGTATGCTAATTAATTGTCAGGAATAGCAGTCTTACTCAAACTTAATTAAAATGTTAGTTACTTAAAATGTTAATCTAACTTATCAAACTTTGTCAAACAAAAATCTGTTCAAATCCTGACTGGAAGGTATTTGGTCTTTGTCATGGAGGCATCAGAATGACCCGTTATCTCATAGATCACTTTCCTGGAGCTCACTTGTCAATCAAACAGGGTGCACAGTATTCTATGTAGACTAACTGATTATTCCCATTTCTTACAAATGTAACCAGGTTGGGTTTTTTTTATTTTTCTTCTATCCTTAAGGTCCCCCCAGGGTGTCCGAGAGGGTGACCCATCGGCAGAGCGCCCGTCTGGGTCGTACAGTGAAGCTGCCCTGCCCCGTGGAGGGTGACCCCCCTCCCCTCATCATGTGGACCAAAGATGGCCGCAACATCCACAGTGGCTGGACACGGTTCAGGGTGTCACAGCACGCTCTGCGTGTTAAAGAAGTGGAGATGGATGATGCAGGAACTTACATCTGTAAGGCCACCAATGGGTTTGGCAGTGTAAACATCAACTACACACTTATTGTGATAGGTAAGTGTTTCGTACATGAGACGTCAATGTGAACCTTTGGATAAATTGCATCAACACTTAAACTTGCCTCAAGTTATGTGTTCCCACACATTTTTGAAATAAACTTGTATTGAAATGTTTGATCAGTAGAACTAATTGAACACAAAATAAATTATCTTGTGCTTCACGTTAATGTAAAAAGTTAATTGCACCAGTGCAGCCAATGCAAACAGTCTGCAGTCCTAGGAACATTTCATCTGTGTGTGTCTCAACATAAATGAGACACACACACATAGATGAAACAACAATGTCTCAACATAAATGAGACATTGTTGTTCCACATTCCTTTTTCCCTATGCAAGTCTTTAACTCTGTGCCCAGGAGGCTGCATTGTTGTTAATGTCTGGGTGGGCGAGTTGTTACGTGGAGGCAGTAGTCTGTGACACTGTGACAACCTTGCTGCTCAAATACAAGTCTGTGTGGGGTTTTTTTGTATTTGGACTCATGTAGACACTTCCCTCAACTCTTATCCATGTAAACAAAATACCTGTTGGAAGGACAGTGTGTCAGCGTAGAATTACACATACAAGCCTCTGTGTTTGCCTACTTGTGTGTCTAGGTCCGTGTGCCGGTGAATCTCCACACCCGCCTGTGTGTGTGTACTTCATTCCATGTGTTTCTGCAGATGCCACTCTGTGTGTGTGTGTGTGTGTGTGTGTGTGTGTGTGTGTGTGTGTGTGTGTGTGTGTGTGTGTGTGTGTGTGTGTGTGTGTGTGTGTGTGTGTGTGTCAGGTTTCAGTCAGTAGAGTGGATGCCAACAGGGTGATTAAGGCTGCATAGCGTTCCAGAGAATCTGACTAAAGCTGCGCTCTCTGTGCTGCATCGGCACTTCAAAGACTAGGTTGAGTAAAGTGCTCTGAGGCAGATATAAATATATTTTTAAAAAGATAAAAAGTATCTTAAATTTGAAATTAAAGCCTGCACCAAAGCTAGCAGTAGCAAGGTTTTCTGCCAAACTTGGAATCTTAAATAAAGTAATACTTGCAGAATATTTAATGGCGTAATGTTTTATCTGCTAATGAATTGTAACAGTGACCAGGTTTTATGGGTTTTTTCTTCTCGTAGATAGAGCATAGATTTTAGTATCAATTTTTTTTTTTATTATTGAAATGACAGGTTTGCATTTCACGTGTAGTGGCAACAATACATTTTCAATCCTAGCCTGTACAGTAAATTTGCATACTGCAAGTAGAAGTTATCCTGTTATTCTCCAGTAATCATTATTGGTATGCATTCAAAGCTGCATTGGTCGTGACCCGAACTTCAAAGGCAAGCTGGCATACAGAGGGCGGGGGCGGTGGTGGAATGGTGGGGGGCAACAGCTGCCGCTGAGGTCATCCAGACAAGCAGCTGCTGCCCCCTTCTCCCCTCCCTCATTCACTGTCCCTTTCACTCACTTCACGTATGCACATACGCATTCATGTTATGCACATTTAATTGGGCAAATCTATGTGAATCATGTGTTTGTCAGTTTCATTGAGCATTGAATTAAAACATCAAGAATTCGGAATAAGAAACCACAAAACAGGAGTTGTTTTGCAGGTGGAGGCCACTGACATTTTTTCCTTTCTCATCTTTTCTGACTGTTTCTCACTTATTTTGCTTTTGGCTAGGGTCAGTGTCACTACTCATAGCATGAAGCTATACCTGGACCCTACAGAGGTTGCACAGGTCGTCCAACTCCTCCAGCATGGCGCATCCATACGTGCCATTGCCAGAAGGTTTGCTGTATCTCCCAGCACAGTGTCCAGAGCATGGAGGAGATTCCAGGACACAGGCAGTTACTCTAGGAAAGCTGGACAGGGCTGTAGAAGGTCTGTAACCCATCAGCAGAACCGCTATCTGCTCCTTTGTGCAGGAAGGAATAGGATGAGCACTACCAGGCCACTGGTTTGAATGTCTCTGACCAAACAATCAGAAACAGACTTCATGAGGGTGGTCTGAGGACCAGACATCCTCTAGTAGGCCCCGGCTCACTGCATGACACCGTGGAGCCCAATTGGCGTTTTTTTCCACAGAATACCAGAACTGACAGCTCCACCATTGGTGCCCTATGCTTTTCACAAATGAGAGAAGATTTACCCTGAGTACATAGGCGTGAAAGTGTTTGGAGAAGCCGTGGAGAACATTATGCTGCCTGTAACATTGTTCAGCATGACCAGTTTGGTGGTGGGTCAGTGATGTCCTGGGGAGGCATATCCATGAAGGGACACAGACCACTACAGGTTAGGCTACGGCACCCTGATTGCCATTAGATATCACAATGAAATCCTTGTACCCGTTGTCAGACCCTACACTGGTGCAGTGGGTCCTGGGTTCCTCCTGGTGCACCCCCAAGACACCATCTGTCATCTCATTAGAAGCATCCCTGATGTTGTCAGGGCATGCGTACAAGTATATGTGGGTCATAGAAACTACTGAGTACCATTTAAAGTTGCCGCAATTAAATCTCGGCAAAATGGACTAGCCTGCTGAATCATTTTTTCACTTTTATTTTTGGGGTTTCCTTGAATTCAGCCCTCTGTAGGTCAATAATTTTCATTTCCACTGAACGATGTGGCATCCTTTGTTCCTAACACATTACCTCATCCATATCAGTATAAATATCCAGCGTGATTTTTTTCCCCATTGACATGCGATGCGTTTTCAAAGTCTTCCTTTAATTTTTTTGAGCAGATTTATATGATGTGCTTTTGTTTTCTGCTGCTCTGTCGAGGAGTCTCTCACTGCTTTGCTTTCCCCCTTTCCACCTCCTCTCTGCTTTCATCTCCTCTCCTTACCTGTGTGGTCCTGTGTTAATTATCTTATGACCGCTCTGTTTCACAGTAATGAGCCCACACCTGCATGTTATTGTATTTCCTTCTCAATTTCTAACCCAAAGTATCATTTAGCACCTTTTTCCTATTAGCACCCAATATCAGCCCTCATTCCTCCTTCCCCAGTCAGCTGGCTCATTTTTCTCCAACCACGTTTTAATTTGTATCAATATTTTCACAGTTTCCTATTTTCCCCAGATGTTTTAGCATTCGATTGCCATAAAATACCCACTGTACTCCAGCTTGGTGGTTGGAAGGGATGGAGAGGCATTTTGTGAAGTCAGGCTTTTGTTGATGTGGGGAAATTAGAAGATTCTTTGAAGGGTTTGTTCTTTTATTTTGTGTGTAGGTTGGAAAATGTTTGTAAGTAAAGTGTGTGTGTGCGTGTGGTTGTTTATTTGAGGATTTGTGTATGTGCATATGTTCATGCGTCACTGTGAGAAGATTTATAGGACCACCAGTAATGTGAAACCAAAAAGAGATATTTTTTTTTTCTGCTCTACAAACCTCAGTGACCTTCAAAAAAACTGTAAAAGCAAGGCAAGCTGCTCTTTCCTGCTCCCACAATCTTTTCATTGTGTTTCTTCTTTGTTGTTCTCACTTTTTGTTTCAGTCTGGGTTTTTTTTTTTTTTTGCATATTGTTTGAAATTCTGATTTTTCTTTCTTTCTAGAGCAGTGAATGATGATGAATGAAAATTTATAGTTCAAACCAGATGTGATGACAATGAAAGCGTGTCTGGAGCCGAGTTGGGAAACTGTGCATAAAAAAGGACGGAAGGAAATGGTTTGGGGTCGTGTGTATGTATGTGCATGCTTGCATTTAGGCGTGCTTTCAGTGCATGTGTGCATAAAAATGCAGCTTTGAGTTTTAATGAGCGTGCGTGCGTGTGCGCCAGTGTGCATATGCAGTCCTGGGTGACATGATGATTTGCGGTGATTTAAGAGCTCAACCATAGCAGCTGACATCTGTTCATAATTGGAGAACAAAGAGCAAAGACAGGCAGAGAAACATATCAAACCTAGGCATAATGTGTGTTTGAATAAATTTGTTTGTACATGATTTGTGTTCATCAAGCAGCGGCTACGTAATGAAGACTGAAGTAAGAAAAAACATGACAAATGGCAAAAACCAAACCAGCACTTGGAAGAGAATTGTTTTAGAAAATTATTGTATAGTTTCTTAAATGTAATTTTGTGGTTTTATACGAGGATTACCATACTAACAGTAGTAAACTCCTGACATCACCCAGCAAAGCCGTTTGTCATGAAATTTCAGTGTGATATTGCACACAGAATAAATATCTTCACATTGTTCCTTCTGTGTGCTTGTTGCCTTTTAGGACTTTTAGGAATTTTTGCAGGTTTAGTCTTTCTTCATTGAACTGCATTGCATGTGTGAGACTGCAGCTGTCTTCCGGCCAGAAGCTAACACATGATATCACGTTGCAGACCAACATCATCTCACCATCCATCAGTTTCTCCATCCTGATGCCCCTTTTATTTTGTGTTCTCAAATTTCAGATTTTTTTAATTGAGATATCTGGTGCCTCATCTGGAGAGGATATAGAGGTAGCCAAGTTTTGCAGCCTAATTGGAATGAGTCACACACAAAGAGAGTAAAGTATGTGTCTGTGATTGCACGGAGCTTAAAATGAATCTCAAATAACCCAGTGTCTTTCACACAAAACCTCACCCACCTACTTGACAAACATACCAACTCTGCTCTGGTTAGTTGGGGGTTCGTTTTAGCATTTGAGGCATTACAGGGAGCAGTAAAGAGTACAGAACATAAATAAGGTATCATTTCAAAATAAATCCCAGAAATCATCAAGTGGTTTAACCCCCTCCTCTTGACCTTAAAGCCGCCTTACTAACAGGGGGGGGGGGCAGATTCCAGGAGAACTTTTCTTCCTTTGTCTCTCCTTATGCAAAGGGTTGTTTCTCTTATTAAAGGTGAATCAACATTATAGCTTACAAATTTATCAGAGAAGTTCTGAAAGTCTCAGCTACACTGCATGGATGGTACCGTATTTACTTTTTTATAATAGGAATGTTTAAAATGTGTGTTAAAATCCTCGGAGTCTCGGAAGTCTTTGCATTTAAAGAGGAAAATGACTTGAGCTTATACTTGATTTCGCTAGCAGTTGCAGAAAGTTAGGGCAGAGTTGAAAGAGTGTATGTGCGCCTGTTTCTTCGCCTGTCACAGTCATTTTGTGCGGTTCCGCATCAGGCTTGTTCCGTTCTCTTTGGTCCTGCTTTTGTTACAACATGCCGCCCTTACAGTGAAGTAGACAAAGCTGTTGCTCCGGAAATCAGGGTGGCACTGTGGAGATGTAAACATGCTGGTGTGTATGCGTACACACACGTGTGTGTGTGTGTGTGTTCAGGCAGATATGACAAAGCAGAAAGAATGGATTCAGGTTTCAAAAGCTGTTTACCAAACACCTTGTTGTTTGTTGTAATGATAAACATGAAGATGCACATGGATATATTTACTGTATCTTTTTGCATATACATGTCAACATGACAGGACAGGGAAATATTTGTCCAGTCCCTCACATGCAAATGTGGACAAAATACAGATGCACATCAAGATCAACACAATCGCACACTCCTCAGGGGCCCCAGCCTCCATTTCATGCTTGTCTGTCCCACATCCTCTCGTTCTGCCTCGTTTCACTTGCAGCAAAGAAGAGGAAAGAAGATGGACATGAGGGAGACACAGCAAAAGAAAACAAAGCCGTCGACAAGGCTGGAGTATAAAAGAGAACGATAAAAACGATGGAAGTCTCGAAAAACTGTGTCGTAACAGGTCGAGTTGTCACACATGCATTCAAAGCACTGTAGGGATAAAGAGATTTGTATCTTCTGTATCTGCTTTTACCTGGCCCAGAGGTGGCCTGTGGAAAATGTAGTGCAATAACACCACAACCACCGTTGTCATGGGCCGTGAATAGTTATCTTACTTAACTTCTCATCAAAACTACAGTTAACTTTTTGCGTACTCACCTTCTCATTCCTTTTTCTCTCTGTCCTTTTCTCGTCCACCTTAAATATCCTTTTGGTGTCTCTCTCACAACACTACTGCAGTTGGATTCCTTCAGCATTACCAGTCGAGAAGAGACGTCTTTTCTCTTGAGCGTCTTTCACCTCCTCGTTCTTTTGCCTCCTGTTTGCCTTCATGCTCCATTAACATCTGTGTATGTGCATGTGTGTGTGTGTGTGAGTGCGTATGGCTTTTTCTCTACTGATTGTACGCCAAGTAAAGCTCTCACAGACCCCTAATGGGTCTTAAATACCTTGTGCTAGCTTTGACTTCAATTCTCTGCACTAGATGCCATCTGTCAGTCAACAAGGCTTTTTCTCCAGGCCCAAGTGGTGACTCATTTTGAGGAGAAAATCCACCCCAAAACTGAAGGGAAACACGCATTTCATATGATTATGGAGAGTGTACGTAGGTTGAAATCTCTTAAATCACAGTTTTTCTAGGAAAACTGACATCTGCTTCTAGTTTCCCACTTGTTACTATTAATATAGTTATTGATGGTATTATAAGCAAAATATATGTTGGTTTAAAATAAAAGTAGTCACTTTTATACACCAACTACCATCTGTAACCATAAAACCGCTTACAGGCCTTACAGGTGGAGAGAAAACTCTGATCACCATGTCACAAAGCAGTGTTCTGCTGGTGACGCTTTGGTCTGGCTTTCATGCAGACGTTACTTTGAAAAGTACTATCTACTTAAGATTGTGGAAGGCCAGGCAATGTCACTACCCAGCAGTCTCCCCCAGCAGGACAGTGCACCCTGCCACACCACAGCAACTGCACAGCAACAGCTCGAGAAATATCAGAGGCCAAGGCATTGACCAGGCCTCCAGACTTCACAGATCTCAGTTCAGTCAAGAATGTGTGCCGCGAACAAACAGGACCAAACGATCCTGCACAATGGTTAGCCAGGTAGTTTTAATGTTGTGGTTGATTGGTGTTTATTGTAGTAATGTGTTATTGTTGGGTTATCAGGTGAGAGCCGTGGTGCAGATGTTATCTGTACGTTTGTCAGAAAGATTAATGGATTGGGGAAAACCATTAAACTTTAGTGCAGGTAACTTTCTTTGTTCTTATCACCCTTCATGTTGCTCATTTATTAATATTAATGTGGTATTTTAATGCTGTAATTGATTGAAATGCTGCTTTTTAAAATCAATGAATCATAGTTTAGAAACTTATCATGCTTTGTATGAAAACCCTGTCTTAATCTCTAAAATACAAGCAAATGCAGCTGGTGAGTAAAGGCAGTAAAGCAGTAGTATCGCACAGTATTTGGGGATTACTGGCACTCCACCACTACATACCCACTCCGTCTTGGTCTTTGCTCTGTTCTGTGCTCTCTTAGTTCTGTTTCAGGGTGGAATTTGACTTTAACTTCATTTACCAGCTGTTCAAAAACTCTAAAGCAAACGTATTTTCACCCTGGGTTTCCACAGCAACTCTCCCATAGCTAATATGAGGTGTAATGTTACCTCTCTGTGTGTTTTGGCTCAGCAGCATCCTTTGAGTGAAAAATATAAGACTAATAAGAAATGTAGCAGGATTTTACACGTATCATTTGGTGCCCTATTACTCATATCATGAAGTGCACTCTGTCCCCAAATATGGATAAAACTATGTGAAACTGAAAATTTGAGAATGTGGGACGTTTTAAAGTATCTCAGCTCCTCAGTTAAGACGGACTCAGTGCAAGTCCAGCGGCGGCAGAAGATGGGAGAAATGCAAAGGCAGAGAGGGTGATGACATATTGGCAAAGGCAAATGAAAGAATGCACGCAAGAATGGAGAAAACATAACTGTAGAAACTGGGTTTGATGAGTGAGACTGTGCAGAAGTAAGGTTAGAGCTCCTTTAAAAGTCTTAAAAGGAAATGTGTTTATTTATTTTAAAGGAAGGCCGTAATAAAATGTTTTCAATCAAATCCGTCAATGCTGGATCATGAATAGTCGGGTTTTTTTGTTTGTTTGTTTGTTTGTTTTCAGACAAATCCAAATATTTGCCAAATCTGTATTTTTAATCAGTTTGCTTCATACAGAACCATATGTGCACTGTCTGCTTCTAATGACGAGCACTGATGTAGGTAAGAGCAAATTCAGTAAAAATGTGATAATTATCCAAAACTGTGAGCCATGGCTGAGACTGGTACCAGGCTATGGAAACTAAGCAGTGCACTTGTGCAGGAACTGAAGATGATAGAAATGAACACAGTGGCATCTGGCAGTGTTCCCAAGCTAATTTATTTGCCCACACATCGCTGTGCATTTCTGATAAAACAGCATGTTTTTGGTACATCTGAGATCAGATTATGGCAGCGGGCTAATAAATCACAAAAGTCAGACTGCTTCCCCTAACCCTAAACGATTTTTTTTGTTATTATTTTGGTTATAATAAAGTCCTCAATGTACTTCTAAAAACTTTAAAATTCTTAAAGCTAACTGGCTTTAAGCGTAGGAACCGGAAATTTACGATGCACTTGCTTTGCTAAATTTTTCCACATGGCACAACAAGATTGAAAGGGAGCTTTTAACCTCTGTAACATTGAACACACAGTAAATGTCATCATGTATACTATTTTAATCTGTAATTTTTCAGATATTTTAAACTGATTGAGCTAAGCTTTACCAAAAGGTTTGTCTTTTCAGATTCATAATCTATAACACTTGACCTTGTCATAAGATGCTTTATTTGCTTCTGATACCAAACTTCTTGCAAACAACTTGCAAAAAGAATGGCATAAAATTAAATTCATACATGTTTATCAAACAGATGATAAATTTCAGGATCACAGGGTGCTGTTGGAGAATCAACAAGTTAAGCTATGAGCAGGTAATTAAGCAGGGAGAGCTCGCAGCCATTGTAAAAGGCATCGACAGAGCCTCTCAATGAGACACTCACTGTTTCCAGAGTGGGTGCTTATGGGAGATGTGTCCTGCACCCCCCATCGCTAAACAGCCACCCACTGCCACTCCAAAGCCTCACCCCACCTGCAAATGAAAGCAAACAAGGTGCTTCAGATTGTCTCTCTGCATAACTTGCAGTCCCTCAAACACAGCAACAACGAAGCTGCAGTCTCACAGCAGTGGGCTTAACCTCTGCAATAAACTCATTGATGAAGTCGCTCACACACACACACTGCAAATGACTGGGAGGAGGGGAGGATAAAGGAGAGGAGGCAAGAAGAAGGGAGGATATGAAGGATTAAGAAAGAAGGGGGAGCAGCACAACAGATAAATAACATATAATATGTCTAATAGTTTTATAAATAATGTAATCTTGTGTAAAAGTTGTATGATATTCAGCTAATATTGTATCACTGGATATTGTTTAAACAGATTTTTTAATTGCTGTAGACAGCTGTAACCAAGAGAGATACTGAAATGGATAGTTTCCATTTAAAAATACTTGGATATGGGATTAACAATGTGATGTGAGTCCAAAGATATACCGATCAGGACAAAAATAAAAAGAAAGATTCAGAAAGTTTTACCAAAAAGGAAGGAAAGGGAAGTGAATGGGTGAGTGTGGGTATTCGTGTCTGATCAGAGGAGTTAGCAGGGGAGCTGAACTTCTGAATAGACAGCTTAGTGGCCATTATACGGTCTAGAGGATTAGTCCTGTTAACTATTGTTACCCTCAGGAGGTAGCGACACACACACACAATCATACAGACATGCATACACGCATTTTTGTTTTCCTTTTTACACTAGTTTTATTTCCTTTGTTATTTTTCTGTCGCATAGATAGACATAGACTGATGCATCCATAACATAAACACCAAAAACACACAAATGCCGTATGCTGTCAGCCCACCCCCCCACCCTGTGACTCCATAATAGGCCAGTCTATTGACAGACCTGCTTGTTCACTGAAGGAGTCTTCTCTCATTAAGGCCAGGATTTTGTCGCTGGCCCTGCAGGCTCCATTGTCCACTCAGAGCGAGTTATTAGGCCTTCCCTCTGTAACAGCCCCCGTGCTGAATAGACCTGAGAGGAGTGGAGAGCCTGCGAAGGGCAGAACAGGGTCTGGCAATTAGCAAAGACACGTTTGAAGAGAAAAGGGAGGGGAAGAATGGAAAAATCAGGGAGAAAGAGAGAGCAGACCTGCGCTACAAAAAGCTTTCTTTTGAAGTTTTAGAAACTTTTGTCTGCTTCTGCTGCTTTCGCTGTTGTGCCGTCATCAAAGCCAAAGGCAGGTTCTTCAGCACACACCATTCCTCCTCTTCTTCCCCTACTCTCTGTTCTTCTCTCGTTTGTTACTCTTCTCCAAAATGCATTTGTGTCCGTGCTGAAAGGCTCTGTATCTTCTGCGTTCTCTTTGATGTCTTAATGACAACACGAAGAGCAAATTATTCTTAGAGATTCCCCCCTTTTATACTCTTTTTGTCGCTCTTCGGATTCCAGCAGTCGCATCTGGCTTTTCCAGATGTCACTGTACTGACAGCAAGCACACAGGACGTAGCAGAACAACTCGCATTCAGCTGGATAAAAAGCAGCAGGCATGGAAAAACTTGTTCCACTTATCAAAATGTTTATCGCACTTTGAGCTATGTATCCCAAAGCTGGTGTTCTATCTGGATTTGATAAAGACTTGTTGACTAGTCAGTGTTTTCTTGTCATGTGGTTATAGGTATGCAGTCTAAACTGTGTTTTTTTTTTGTTTTGTTTTGTATTTTTTTTTTAAAGCTGCCTCTATTTCTTATCTAAGCTCCAGGAAGTTTGATTAAATTGCTTTGTCTCGTGTATTTCTAAACATTCATCATAACTGGGATGAAATAAGCAGAGAGGAAATATGTTTAGAGAAAATTACTGCAGACAGAAATGTCTTAAGAAATTATATGTAATTTGAAACAGATAACGTCACCGTTAAAAAAAAAAAAAAAGAAAGAAAGAAATGAGCTCCAACAGACGGGTTTTGTTCCGAGCCATCAGGTGTGCGTCTGCATGTAGTTACTTGCATAATTTTGAGGCATTCCACCGCATTATATTTCACCAAAATGCATGCACAATATATTTCCTCTGTGCTCTCTGAATACGGTATGTGTGTAGTTTTCCCCACGGTGCTTAGGCAAATACAGCAATAGCTCTGCGGCGCCTCTGCTATCTGCCTCAAGTTTGATCAGCGTTACAGTATCCTGAAAACTGATACACTCACACAAAAAGACACGCACACACACACTCTGTGGCCACGACCTCAAGCTCCTCGCCACATTGCTCTTTTCTAACCCTGTTTGCATTTTAATGAGTATATGATATTTGGAGATGTAAGCTCTGTGTCGGGTCCCTTTTTCTTTTTTTTTTAAATTTTGCCTGAAGTTTTATTCTGTGCTCATCCCTTTTGTGGTTGTTTATGTTCAAGCACACTGAATTCAGCAGCTTGACGCAAGATTATCCACAGTTGTAGTCAAAGCCAGTATTCTTTGACAGTTTCTCAGCATGTGAGCACTACCTTTATGGTTGCAACTCTTAGTCGTGGCTGGTGGCTATAAGGTAAAACAGAAGTAAGGCATTTTGTTAACTGATTTAAACAAGCCATCAAGTTAAGGTCGCATCAGCCCATCAGACCCTTTTTCCTTTACTGTACAGTACTAGTGCTGGTTTGCTGCATCCAACATGGACTTTTAATTTAATGTTATATATTATGTGCTGCCATTTCCATTCTGGTGTTCCATTCTCCATGAAGTCCATGGGATGTGGGAAAGTAACAGTAAAAGTGGCCACGTTAATAGCGCAGAAAGTGACAGAGTAGATAGGGAGCCATAGGGATCAACATTAAAAAAATGATCAGCGTCTCGCAGCTTTCTTGTTGATCATTTACACTCTCCTGTCTTCTTGCTCATTTGTTCTCTCATTGATTCTTATCAGTCACCTGCAGCATGACTTCAGACACCTCATTATGTAGCAGAGATCACCCTGTTTTTTCTATGCTCGTGTCTAAAGGCCGTGGCCCCCACACGTGACATCGATCGGATAACAGAGAATGGCTGTTTCAGTGTTCTTCAGTCATTCCCAGGCTTGCAGCAGTGTCACGTAGTACCTGTGTTGTGCATACTGGTTTTGCTGGTTGTTGGCAAGCTTCATTCACAATCAAAGAAATATGCAACTATTTATTACTTTGAAGTGCATGTCAGTATGTGTTTAATAGGGCCTGGGATACTTGGAGCAGACACAGAAAATGCAATTATCTTCTCTACTAAAATATTCTCTGGGGGAATAAAATATGACAGTTCAAGGTGAGCAAGAAAGCATCCCACTGGGTGCAGACAAAAACTTGCATTATTATTATTAAACCACAAACACAACAAAGCAGGAATTGGAGTGAGTCATGTTGAAACATGGCCCAGCGGCACATCATGATGTGAGGGTTAGTTTTACATTGTTGTAAATAGTTGTTCATCAAAGACATCCTCTCAGCATGGAGCCTCACACAGCAGAGCATGCCAGCGACTTTGAAGTTCAACAAGACGACCGTGTATTGTCAGCACATAGGCAATTAAACGCATACACAACAGCATGGGAGCGCACGTTGGAACATCTAATGAGTACCCATGCAGATCCGTGCAGAAACAGTTATACATGCAAGTTTGTGCAAAGTTAACAAGCTCATCCACACACTTGTGGCATACTCACACTCAGCAGGTTCAGTGTTCGCTTTGAAGTGTCGCTGGTTTCCATGCCTCTTACATTCCAGCACGGATCACTGTTCAGCACTGAGCAGAACAGTGAGACGTAGACCCGGGTGTATGTTATTATGTAATTCTATATATTTATAATAGATATATTACTATGTAATTCTTGGGTTTTGTCATTTTTCAAATTACTACACTATATGAGAAGACCAGCTTGGTGGGGTTTACTGTTTTATGGTGGGCTAGTTCCACAGGCCCAGAGAACCACTGCCGACCACGCGGCAGCCACTGATCACTAGGGTTAAAGGTGCACTCCCTGATTAGCTGGAAAATGGTGTATATTTGCGACACCATTTTATGTTGGTGAGTATAATTGGTTGCAAAGCGATATATGATGCTGGAAGGAAAACCTTGTTGCGATTGCTTTGGTTGTTAGCAGGTTGCTACAGTCACACGTAGTTTGTATGGAAATCACTGACAAACACCAACTACTGAAACGGTGAAAAATTCTTAAAGATAACAAAGTCTTCACTTATCCCATGTGAACTGACACCCATTTGGAACAATCCAGATATATGTCAGAAAAAAACAGTACTGAACTTCTCAACATGGCAAGAGAAAGGAATAAAGAACTTAGAACATGTTATTCACGATGGGACCTTTATTTCATTTGAAGAACTTATTTCCAAATATGAAATTAGCAATAGCAAATTTCTCGAATACCAGCAGTTGAGGTCTATCATACAGGCAAGGTTTAATTTAAATAATTTAAAATTAGAAACCCCTGTACTGGTAACAGAATTTCTAAATCTTTATACCCCTAAATTACTATCAAAAATATATAAGTTATTATTAAAAATTAATGATTCAATATCCCTCCCAACTACAAAATGGGAGCGAGATCTTTCCATTAACCCAGAGGAAAACTTCTGGACACAGATATGTTTAAACACTTTCAAAATGACTAAAAGTCCGAATTTACAACTTATACAATACAAAACTCTCCATAGAATACATTATACAGGACACAGGATGTTCCAAATGGGCCTCAGAGACACAAATATATGCACCCACTGTTCAGGCAACCATACTGAAAACTATATGCATGCAGTTTGGTCTTGTACACCTGTTCAGAGGTTCTGGCAGAGGATATGTGAGGAATTATCCACATGTTTTAATTGCGATATCCCAACATCACCAAAACTGTGCATTCTAGGTGATTTAAGTGAATTAAACATGGAAACAAATATATCACACATAGTTCTTACTACCTTATGCATCGCTAAGAAAACTATCCTCATGAATTGGAAATCAAAAAATGATTTATGCGTTACTCACTATAAGAATCTACTTTTAGACCACATTAGTCTGGAAAGAATGTCTGCCACCTCTAAAAATCAACTGGCAAAATTTGAATCTCTCTGGTCCCCACTGATCAGCTCCATCGCATGATGGGGGTGACGAGCTGTGGTCTGGTTTCATGGCGCACCCGGTAGGTGGCTGGGGGTGGGCCGGGGGGGCCTGGGTGTCTGATGGCTCTGGCCTGGAGGCGGTGGCTACCGTTTTGTGGTTTCTGTGTCCGGGCCCTGGTTGTTGGTGGTGGGGACTTGGATGGTGCTCTTATGGTCGTGGGGTGTGGGGCTCGGGGTCCCGTGGTGGCGGTGCTGGCCCCGTCCGGGTGGCCGGCTTCCTCTGTGGGGGCCGGGGTGCGGGGGTCGGGGCCCTGGTGCCCGGGGTTGCCCGTTTCCTGGCTGGGCCCCTCCCTGCGCTGGAGGGGTCTGTGCCCCCTTGGGCGCGCCGCCGTGTGGGGTGGGTTGGCTGTGTCGGGGTGTCTGGCTGGCATTCCGGGATTTTGGGTGCCCTCCCCCATGGGGTGGTGGGGCGCTCAGGTGAGGGAGCAGCAGTTGCCCCACACGGGGCCGGTTGGTTCTGACTCAGGACCACTGTGTGCGTGTGTGTGTATGTGTGAGTATGTATGTGGGGGTGTGTGTCTGTGTGTGTGTGCGTGTGTGTACGTGCGTGTGTATGTGTGCGTACGTGTGTGTGTGTGTGTGTGCGATATTTGTTGTCCTTTGTATGCATGTGGGGTGTGTGTTGTGTCCTGTTTGCAGTGGGGGCAGTGGGTGCCGGCCTGGAGTACGGTGGCGTCCTGGGGGTGCGGTCACTTCAGGCCCTGGACCTGCCTTCCCTGGGCTGCGGGGGGGTGTAGGGAACTGGGGTGCCTAGTGAGCCAGTAGCTAGCTGGCTCTCTTCCTCCGGGGGGTAGTCCTCTGCCTCCCGGTCATATTTATCCTGGCCCCTCCCCTCCTCCCACTCAGTTTAACATCACATTATGCACACATAGGTTCTCGGGGGTGGGGGGCTCGTGCTGCAGTGAGTAGGGCCATCACCTCGGCTCTGCTCGCTGTGCTGCGTGATGTCCCACTCCTCCTTTTTTAATTGCATTATACAGCTCACAACACATCATAGTACATATAGGGCCTTGGGGGGCAGGTGTGTCACACAGTGGTTAGTGGGTGGCACTGCTGAGGTGGCCCCACTTGTCTGTTCACTGCTGCCTGCACCTCAATTTTATTTACATTTTAGACATTGAGGGCCTTGGGGGGACGGTGTGGATGGGCGCTGTTATTCAGTGCTCATATTACATCTGTCCCTCCAATTTTAAAAGCACTGTAGTTTTCACACAGCCATACACATTCTTCTCAGTACATACATTCACATCACCCCCCCAACACGCTGGGTGGGAGGAGGGGGCGGGCGGGCCTTCTCACACCCCGGTTCCATGCACCCCGCCTGGGATGGGGACTGGCTCATTGTTCGGGGCTGGGTTGGCTGCTTCCCTGGGTTGCCGCTGGCTTGGTGCTGGTACCCGCTCTCCCACATTAGGTGTCCATGTATGTTACATGTGCGTATGCATGAGTGTGTGACTGGTGCATGCGAATGTGCGTGCGTGTGTATGTGCGTGTGTGTACATGAGGGAATGACTGGTACGTGTGTGTGTGTGTGTACGTGCGTGCTTGTGAGAGTGTGTGTGTGTGGACAGCTGGGCCTGGGTTGGTGGCTTGCCAAGCCTTGGCACCGGTGGGACACGGAGGGTGGGAGTTACCCCTCCCTACCGCTCCACGCTGCTCCCCACTGGTCGTCACTGCCGCCCCTGGGGTGTGGGTGCCCGCGGGTCCCGGGATGTGTGGCCGGATGTCTCGGCATGGTTTTTGGCCTGCTCCCTTGGCGGCCGTGACCTGGGGGTGGCTTGGGCCTCTTTGGCGCGTGGGGGGGCTCTGCCGGGTGTCGGGCTGCGCTCGGGCGCTTGGGGCCTCGGGGGCCGCATGCCTGGCTCGTGCTGGGGGTGCCGGCCTGCCGGGGGGGGTGGGCTGCCCGTCGTCTCTGGCTCTCTGGACTCTAGCCCCTGGATTGTGGGGGTTCCGTCTGTAGCCTCCCTCCTTCCTCTTCTGGGGAGTGTACGCGGTTGCCATCGGGATGTGTGGCCCCAAGTCTTCTGAGCTCCTGTGCTGTGGATGGCCTGGGTCCCCTGGGTCCTTCCCTATCTACCTCTGGATCGCGGGGGGCATGGTTGCAGTTTCTCGCCCTCATTATCGAATACATTGCATGACAAAGGCGCATACACACACATTACTACAAACAATAAACTTGTGTGTGTGTGTTTGTGTGTGTGTGTATATGTAGGTGCATATGGGTGTGTGTATGGATGTGTGTGTGTGTGTGTGTGTGTGTGTGTGTGTGTGTGTGTGTGTGTGTGTGTGTGTGTGTGTGTGTGAGTATATCAACCCCTTTTATTTTTTTTTATTTTATTTTTTTTTTATTTTTTTTCTATCTCCTTTCTTCCTTTTCTCCCCCCCCCCCCCCCTCTTTTCTCCCCCCCACCTCTTGTTCTTGCCCCTTCCTTGTTGCCTGTCAGACTTGGCATGAATAACTAAATAAAAAGATAGATAAATAAATAAAAATAAAATTGCAAACATTAACAAGAAGAGCCTATAGGAAACATATAGAGCTGTTCTTGTCAAAGCAAATATGTTTGGTACATCAGTGCATTCGGATCATCATTCCGATTGTGAAAGATGCCAGACATGACAGGCTAAAAGAAAAAAAAAAAAAAAAGGAAAAAAAAAAAAAAAATGAAACGGTGAAAAGTGCGACTCACACTGGAAACAGAGACTGTTCAGCTTCAAAGTAAAGGTGTTGCTTCAGTGTTAAGGCAGAACTTTTACTTTGAAGGTAGATGTTCTCTGTTTCTGCTCAGTGCTTTGCTGTGGTATCAGGATGCCATACAGTACAGGTGGTTGGTACCAAATATTCTATGTCAGGACGTTGCTGTAAACAGTCAGACCCTGATGTGCAAATTTGAAGTCCTTCCTGAAATTGCAAAGTATTGTTTTTGCTTTTTATGGAAGCAGTAATGAAAAATAAAAGCGTAGAGAAATAAGATGTTACTGTCAACATTTATGAACAGATGAGTAAATGGAAGTAGAAGATGAGATTTGGGAGAGATGTTGCTTTCAGTCTCGTCTACCTCTCATGGCCCCTCAGCAGCCTTATTTGCATGTATTGCCTGTTGTGAAAATAATTAAACAATGTAAGAAGAGAAGCAGGTTAATTGGGGACAAAATGTTTACTAATGAGGAGATATTTGACTGGAATATAATTTGATACGGGGTGGGCGAGCGACAGAGTGATTGAGAGTTCAAAGTGCTGAGCCGAGGTCGGCGGTGTGTGTTTCAAAGGCGGCGCGTGGCGATGGATGTGAGAGATTTGTTAATTCAGCAGAGCACGACGCTGCCTTGATGTTTACTAGGGTTACACAAGCAGCAGCTGGATGGACACACGGTCTCAAAAACATACACAACCAGGTACAAATGCTGTCCACACGTGGACATAAAAGACCGCGCACGTTTCCTTACAGGCACACACACACGCAGACAAATAATAAATGCACTAATTACAAGTAAAGCACAAATACAGATGCAGGCAGATTCATGCATAAACACAAACACATGGGTTCAGAAACAACACTTTGTAGAACATATACTTACTTCATTAAATGGCTCATTTGCAGCCAGATTTATTCTTTTGCTTTTTTAGCAGCGTTGCAGTTTAACACTGACTCGGGGATCACAAGCACATTACTGCTGTTTTAGCATCCTTCATCCTTAAAGAATTGCTGCAGCATTTCTGCCCCCTGCTGAGCAGCAGGCCCGTCACTTGGCAGGGAAGCAGTATTTTATTGATGGGGACATCATCTATTTTTGGGAGATGACAGTTGTTTTACGAGCCAGGATGATTTGAGGTTGGAGCAAATTACTAAATATATCTGACTTGGTGCAACTTTAAGAGCCAGTGCACTTTCTGCATCCTATCAGATCATATAGCACGCTGCCTATTTAATTTATTGGTTTACTGTAGAGTTTAAAGCAATGTCCCAAACTTTTCAGCTTATACTTAAAAATTAATAAACATGCACCTTTTGCTTTGGTTTTTAGATTAAGTTTTATTTGTTTGTTTATTTGGCTTTTTTGTTTCAATTAAAACAGATGGTGAAGTCAGTCACCACAATAATTAATCAGATTTAATGCTTGTGTAAAGCACACCTGGTGCACAGGTGTGTAGGAAAATGAAGCCATGCAGACTGTCCAGGTCATTGAAAAATAGTGTTTTAGTCACAAATGTTTTGAGTTTAAGCGCTGTTATTGTTACTATGACATTCTTTAGTGCTGTGGGTTTTTTTGTGAAACTTTTCGCTTCAGTTCATTTAGTCACACAAGGTCATGTGCAACCTTTCACATATATGTTAAATACTGGATAGCCTGTGTATATAGTACACTGACACACTTGGTTTCCACTTCTGTAATCTCAGAGGTCTTTTGTCATCCCCTCTGACCAGCAGACATGAAGTAATTTAGTAATTCCACTGAATCATTACTGACCTTGACTGGATCGCCTCCATCGTGGCTAAAGCTTTACGCTGCAGCTGTATGTTTGCCAGATTCCTGCATGGCGTCCATATCGCCTCCATTTTTGGCTAATCTCAGTTTGTGTTCAGTGCTTGACCCTGCCCCTCTACCAGTGAAGTGTGAACAGTGATGTGAAACAGCTACACGAATAAGCGCACATGCAAAGATTTATATACCATCGCAGTAACACACAGATGGAAAAAAAAGGGTGAAAAGGAAAAGTAAGAACAACAATTATATACTTTACTTTTATACCGAGGCTTTAAAAAACTAAATAAACTCAGCCAGATGCTTATGTTTCAGAGACGCACACCCGAATATTTTATATTAACCAACACACAAAGAAAATGAAAAACTTGATCCCTTTACTGTATGTTTTCAGAACTCGTAAATCCGATTGCTGTGTGATGTTTATGAGGGAGTGTGTGGAACCACTTGTGCCTGTATGTTATTTCATCACCCTGTTGATATTTTACACCCTGACATAGTCCATGTTCAGGGTTGGAGGAGCTCAAGGTACTTCATGTATTCCACACTGTTGGTTTTTCATGACTAAACCGAGGCCTCATTGTTGTACTAAGTTTGACCGCCAAGGGTAAATGGCCCGTTTGTGGCCACAGTTTCTGAAAATATACCATACATATATAAACAGTTCTGCTGCAAAATGGATCTGCACTTATTAAGACCCCATAAAAACATAGCGGGTTAATCAGATGTTGTGTATTTAGATAATGTCAGACAGCGATTGAATGAGACTGCATCTGAGTCTGCATTTGTGCTTTGTCAGCTGTGAGAGACATCCCTGAACTCTTACTTCCTTCTCATTTCTGCTACAGTAAGGCAGTAGTTGAGCCAAGGTGGAAAAATCTCATTCCTTCTCCACCAAAGGGCCAAGTTAGAGGCAGGGGTCAGCAGTAGGAAAACAATTAGAGATTTAGTTTTAGTTATCACTTTGTGGGTGTGATTATTAGACAGATCATATGCCATTGAAATAGATAACGGTATTAAAAAAAGAGAATATTAAAGGGATTCATAAAAGGCGACAGTGCTAACCACTATAACCAATATCAAGTTTTTATACATGTAAACTATATGGATAAAAGTATTGGGCCACACCTTTTAATCTTTGAATTCATGTGTTTTCAGTTCTGTTGCCACAGGTGTATTAAATCAAGCGTGAACTTGAGCGTGGTACTGTAATAGGATGTCACCATTGCAGCAAGCCAGTTGATGAAATTTCTTCCCTCTTAGATATTCCACAGTCAGCTGTAAGCGGTACTATTGCAAAATGGGAGTATTTAGGAACACAGCCACGAGGTGGCAGACCACGTGAAGTTAGAGAGCCGTGTCGTCAGGCGCGTAATGTGTAAACGATGCCAACACTCTGTAACCCCAAACCTCCTCTTAACATTAACATCAGCACAAAAACAGTGCACCGGGAGCTTCATGACATGGGTTTCCAAAGCCAAGCAGATCCTGTAAGTGTAATGTATAGGTGGCCCAGTGCTTTTGTCCATATAGTGTATAACACAGAAATTAATTTAACCGACTGTGCAAGGTGCAAGGTATCAATAACAGTGTAGTGTTTTTCTTAAGAACTGCTTTGGAACCAGTGTGATTGTTAATCTTATAAACCATGCCACGTCAGCAATGAATTACAAAAACCTGACCCTGGATCTGTCCCTCGTTTATAGAGCAGTCAGTGGCGCTGCAGTCAGTATCACCTGTTAGCAGTTTGTTACTCTATATAACAAGTATGCAGTCAAAATCAATTCTAGTGTGAATATCCTGTAGTACAAAAGTATTTGTAAAATACAGTTTATATAGTTTTCTATAATCGTTATTTTTACATACTGTGAAGTATTGCTCAGACTTTCAGCCACTTTTTGTGATTACTAAGAATTAAATCTCACGTTTTGGTGCCCAGCAGTCGGGTTTTTAAATGCACAATCATTTCCCATGAAATATAAACTTGTTTATTTTACAGAGAAGAAAATGTGCATCTTTGAAGCTATCAGTGATTATGAAAAATATCAGGTTACTCCTCACTAGTTTTTTAATTATAATACTCAGTATATACATAATAGCACTGTGGCTAAATGAGGAGAAATTTAAGTGTATACTTATATTCTTTAGACACAGTGTGGACGAGCACTAACTTGTAGCTTATAAACTTAATATGAATTAATTGAGAAAAGGATTTGTTATATTGAGAACAGAGGGAGCACTTCAGTATAATACAGCGGTACAGCGGAGCTATAAAAGTTGCAGTGCCTGAGCAGTCTGCAACTATTTTCAGCCTGTAGGGTGGTAGGATTTATTTCCTGGAACAAAATTTTATTGCTGAGCAGTTTTAGCCAAAACCTTGCTCTCTGGCTTAAATTAGTTACCTGGAAGCATCAGCTAAGTGAGGATTTGGTGCATAGGAACTGGGAACTTTAAGGGCTTTTCTGTTCTCAATGGCATTTTTGTTTCTGTTATCCAACATTCATACCCACACATGCAGCCTCAACTTCATCCAAGGAAGTTGTGCTCTCAAGGAAAAAAATGTTTTGAGGGGCAAAACACAAGAGCACCAGAACATTTTAATAACACGTGTAACATGTGATTAAAGTAATGCATTACAAGTTACTTTACTAAGTTCAGTAATCACATTACACTTACAGTTATGTCTTTACTTGCATTACAAAGGTTCTTCATTTATGTGCATCCTTGGTAATTAAAAAGAAAAATCAAAAGTGTATTTTTTTTTCCTGCAATCCTGTTAAAGAGTTATGCAAAAATAATGAAATACTAAATTACCCTCCAGAAAAAGTAACACACTGCATTATTTTCAAGAAAAGTAACAAGTACATTAAATTTTTTGAATAACAATCCCAACACTGATATTTACGAGCAGAAAGCCTCCAGTTTCAGCTACAATGACAGTGTGTGTTTAATTTGCAGTTTACTAATTAAACACCACGTCACTGCCTGGTGCCCTGGTAAGGCAGCACGGTGGTGTTTGGTTAGCACTGCTGCCTCACAGTTAGAATAACATCCAGAGAGCCTGGGTTCGATTCCACCTTGGCCCAGACCAACCCCCACCCCCTCTCTGTGTGGAGTTTGCATGTTCTCCCTGTGTCTGTGTGGGTTTCGTCCAACAGTCCTAAGACAAGCAGTTACTGGGGTCAGGTTAATTGGCTAAAATTGCCCATAGGTGTGAGTATGAATGATTGCCTCTCTCTGTGTGTTAGCCCTGCAACAGGCTGGCCACCTGTACAGGGTGTACCCTGCCTCTCACCCTATGATAGCTGGGATAGGCTCCAGGCCCCCCTGTGACCCTGAACAGGATGAGCGGAAGAGGATGGATGGATAATTAAACACACTAGTGGTTGCCTGCTGTACTCATTATCAGCGACAGGACCATCTTCAGCTACTATTCAAATATTTAAGAAACAGACATTTAACATTTAAACAGATGCAAAGATGACGTCTTTTTTTTTTACACATTGATGATGAGTTATTACATGGAATACTGTATAGAACTGAAAAGACATGGAGGAAGCTAAAGGCTTCAAAATAGAAGTCAAAGTATGTGGTAGATAGAATTTGTGCACTTTCTTTGAAGAAGCAAGCAGAGACAAAACATCTTTCAAAGTAACGGCTGATGATTTTCCCTGCTTTTGATGTTATTTTTGTTGAGAATTAATTTTGTGTATCTGAAGATTTTAGGAGTCTCAAACTTTGTCTGTGGCCAGTAAATTTAAGTTTTCTTGTATGATTAGATTTAAAATATTTTCTGGTTTGTTCCTGGCCTCAGTGGGTGACTGACAGTTGGACATAGAGACTCAGACATGCCACTGCTTGGTTATAAAATACAGCCAACCCTCAGGTGAATGTAACAGACCTGTCATAAACCAGATACACACACACACACACACCCACGCACTCACACACACACATCCATGCACTCACACAGGCATATGGTTAACCCAAGAGTGAAAAGCAGCACCTCTGCCTCCTCAACGTATGATGCTATGACAGTTTTTTCCTTTAAGTGTGTGTGTGTGTGTGTGGACAGAGTGGAAACAGCAGGTTGCTTTTATTCATGACCACACAGTCATCCTCCTGCCTTATGCAGTCACTCATACCTCTCACACACACATACACCTACACACACACAGGTGGCTGTAATTAGTGTGTAGAGCCCATTCATGGCACAAGATCAAACTGTGGGCCGCTCGGTTTCAGGAAATACAGAGCCCTGCTTAGGGCTAGACATACTCACTTGACCACATTCATTGATGCACGCACCTTTACTCTGTAGTCCTCTTACTCTGTTTATAACGTGTTGCTGGCATACAAAAGGCTTCCCTTTAACTGTTTTTGTTTAGTCTACGCATGAAACCGAGTTCTGTTTGACTTCACTGCAGAAATTTACACACCGCGTAAGTATTTACTTCAGCAGGGAGAGAATACAGACAGAAAAGGTGGAGAGCAGGAGATTATGGGTTAGATAAGCCTGAAATGTTCAACATTTCTAATCAGCCTTAAGACTGCACACATTTGGTTTTTGCTGCAACAGTAGGCAGAATCTGCACAGCTGGAGCAGCTGGGCACAAGGTTATAAAAGCAGGAATAATGCTGCTGGAGAAAACCATGTAGCTTTGAGTGGTTGGCTTTTCACTCTGGTGATCAGGCAGCTTTCTCTGCAAGTTTATTTGACATTGTTTTGACAGTCAGTGTCTCAGTTATTTAGTCTTCTGAAGATCTTGATGGTCAAAACACTCAGCGGTCTAATTTTTATTTCAATTTGTGTTGCTTTTGTCCTTCACTGGTATACAATCGTCCTTTGATGTTCTACCTTAATCTTACCTGAATATGCTGTTTTTACTAGATCAATATTTCTGAAAAGTGTGTCCCCTAGTTTTATTGAAATTGGATGTAATGTATAATTAAAAAAAAGTTTTGTGTCTAATGTATTTTGCTCAATAACTAAATTATATAGCTTGCCTTTGCTTCTAATGCAACCCTGCAAACAGTTCTGTGTTAGCTGGCTTAGCTGTTGCTCTGAGAGCAGCATAGCTGAATTGTGAGGTAAATGTTGCTAATTTTTGTTCCACTAACACTTATGGATTGATATGAATAATTGAGGAAAATGTTTTTGGATCTTACTGAGTTTGGAAAAACTGAAAAGTAGCTGCTGTTGGTTTCCAAAATGAACTGCCATATGCATCAAAATCACCGATCTGTAAAAAAGGTACAATGTAGTCAGAAATCAATTCATTTTGTGTTACATCAGAATCAAAGATTTCCTGGATGTCACCCCACCTTTATCCTCACACACACACACACACACACATGCACCCTGAGACGCCTCATACTTTCCTTTATTTTAAAACACATGGCGCTAAGGAATGCTAGGTAATCAACCCCATATTTAGATCGCTGCGTGAATTAGTTGTGTGTGTTTCTGTTTGATTTGTTCACACCAAATAGGTCAGAAAGCTGGAATCAATTCCCCTCCCGAACGTTGATGTGCGTTGATCGTGTTTCAGAATCCAGGATGGCACGTCGTGTAATCGCATTTGTGAACAGCATCGTAAAGTTGCTCTTGTTAAAAAAAAAAAAAAAAACTTTGTTGTTGTTTTGGCCGGGTACACGGGGGCCATTCGAAAGGGGTGGACAAGTGAGTAGGGGGCTAGCGGGAGGGGAAAACATTGTCAGGTGTTGGTGTGTGCGTGTCTGTGTGTGTCTGCATTTGAGGGGGTAATGAGATCAAATGTTCCAGAAACATTTCAGAGCAAAAGATGTTTTGCTTAGAAGCATACAAGGATTTTATTCGGCTTAGAAATTGGTTTTGTGTGTGTGTGTGTGTGTGTGTGTGTGTGCGTGTGCGTGTGCGTGCGTGCGCGTGCGCGAATCCTAATGCATGGTGGAAAATGTCTTCACCTCAAGCGCACGTCACCAGTGTGCTCACTGGCCACTAAATAGTCTGAGCTTACAAACGTACAAGCAGTTAATATGTCATTTAAGCCGGTGTTGTCGCTCACATGGAGTAGAAGTTAACTGCAGTGTATGAGTGTCTGCCCTGTGGATACAGCTAATAAATCTCTCTCTGTACTGCTGCCTTTTTCTTTCCAACTCTCTTTTCATCTGTCTCTCCTGCTGCCTTCTGACCTCTTCTAAAAGTCAGTCATATCCCATCTCATTCGCTCTCTCTCTCTCTCTGTCACAGTCCCTTTCACTGTCTCTCACTCTCATGCTGTTAATGGAGGACAAAAGCAGCAGAAGTTGTAATGATTTCCATAAGGCTACACACAGCATCTGCACAGCCAGTAGTGGAAATCTGTGTGTCTGTGCGTGCGTGTGTGTGTGTGTGCACTGTAGAATGAATTACACATGTGCACACGTGTACACTTACTGTTTTCTCTGGAGAACATGACAACTTTATGCATACATAATGTAACTGTTTTTCCCTGTAGACCATGTATTAGAGTAATCTGTGCAAATCTTAATTGTGCAAAGGAATTTTGGTTGTGTAAAATGCGTTTTGGACAGCTAATCTAAAGGAGAGAAGAGAGACTAGTAGAAAAGTTGACCGAAGAAGAGAAGTTTAGTTAAAATCGGGATAACTTGGATTAAAACTGGTAATTATTTTCAGTATCACTTCATCTTTAAGGCTTTTTGTTAAGCCAGAAAAATCAGATTTGGAGAAAGGAAAATGTCATCAAGTTATCTATAACAATCCTTTTGTTTTATTATTTTGTCTATAAAAAGATATTCTGAAAAGAGACTGACCATAATTTTCCCAAGCCCAACTCTTTGTCCTTAAACTATTTGTTTAATCTAGGCCAAAGGTATTATTACATTTATAAAATAGAAAATATCAATAAATGTTCACATCTGAGAAGTGTGCGTGATCAGATGTGTGTGCTGATTAACTCTCAGTCAACTCTAAACGTTATTATCCTTAAACGCCAAGTTAATAACTGGCCGTGGAAATATTAGCCTGAAAAAACATTATCAATTCCAGGGCCAATTACTGCCTTTTTTAAAGTTTTCTTTTCACGAGGTTCAAAAAAGTCAAGTTTGCACAATTTTCAGTGAGCTGCATGTACAAAGTTACAGAGCTTCACAAGAAAGAAGAAATGTTTTATAAAGATATCAAACTTAAATGTTGTGTATTATACACTTGAACTCATTAACACATTTACTGACATTTTCAGATTGATCAGTGTTTTGTTTGTTCCCACACAAATTACATGAGCTCCTAATTACAGATGAAACACAACCCATACTGCAGACAGAAACTGTCCACAGACTATCCACAGTCTTATAGTTATCTAGAGCTACAGTGTGTACATCTAACCATTTATTATAAAGACTATGCTGTAGAGTTGCAACAGAATATGCATAAATATTCTTAAAATGTTTGGAACGGGGAGTCGAGATGCTATGGTGTAAAACTTTGTGAAAAAGAAACAAACGGATGTAAAACGAGAGCTTTTGGATGTCTCGCTACCATTTGAGTTTCAAAAATGTGTAATCTTTAGTGTTATTCCATCTCCCACAATAGTAGTCTTATAACAAAAGACAGAAACCCACAGCATGTGGTTTCATTGTTTCTAGAGTCTTGTTGAACTGATCGAATTATAATGATAGTGTGTATTTAGGTAGGGGGTCAGAGCACTGACAGGCCAAACAACTGCTGAAGGACAAATGTTGTTTATGCTGCTGGCTCTTATAGAAGATGGGTTTGGAGGAAGATGCATACTAACAGAACTGTGTTGAAAAATGGGGTTTTAATGATGCCAAACATTCTGTTCATAATTTCACCCTCTCACCCAGGTTCTTTAAAAATAGTATTGTAATGCCACCCACTTTAAATAGTGTCAGCCAATCAAATGGCCATTATTAAATATGATTACTTGCATAAATAGGGCCTGTAGGTGCCCTTTTCTGCCTAAATGAAGTCAGAAGGTGTCACCCTTTCTGATCACTGATAAATAGCAAGTAGCCCAGTGGTCATGTGCACAAAAAAACACAGGTTTTACTTTCAAATATGTTCAAAAGTGAGCTTCTGTTTTGACTCTTTTCTCAAATATTGTTTCAAGGTCAACAGTTAACATTTACTGTTGATTAAGCTACTTCAATCACATTGTTTATGCAAATAAAATTAGAGTGAGAATCTAATCTGGGTAAAGTTTGAATGTTATTTTGTGGTCTTTCTGATCATTTGCACACCGTGGTTTAATTTCAGCTTTGGTCAAAACTGCAACCCTCTACAATATTCAAAGGAAGCTTAAGCGAAAATAAGTCCTCCTGGGATGAAAGTTTAACTGAACAATGGTTCTTCTTTCGGTGCCTTTGCTTGTGGTAGCTCCTGTCTGAAATAAGAAGGCAAACAAGTTTGTGGAGAAAGCTGTGGCTGCGTGAAATGTGAAACTATGACGATGGTCAATTTTAGAGGACTAACAGTGATTTACAGGGTTTGTCAGACACACAAACTCACATCAGGACTGCTGGTTTTGGCCCTATTGCTGCAACAACCAGCGGTCAGTAGAAGCTGACATAGAAACATCCTTTTCTCTCCCTCAGACGTGTACACACTTCAGCTTAAACACTTGCGCACACACAGAGGCTCTGTCCACATATCCAGTGTCTGTCTGTTAAAACCTGTAAGGACACGACCCTTTAGGAAAACACTGCCCCCCGGACAACTCATAGATACAAACACACGCACACACTGGACTGTGGGGAGTCATATTTCTGAGCGTGCTCATGTACAATTGCTGCCTTTTCTCGAAAGAACTGAAAGCAAATAAAAGAAGAGGTTATACAAATATACACACACACACTCACAGAGGGGTACGCAGCCAGTTAAAGTGTGAAATGTAGCACACCGTTGAACCATTGCCCCCCTGCAGATTTAGATTTAGAGAAAGATGAATAAAAAGAAACAAAGAAGCAAAGCGGCAGAAAATGAAAAGAAGAGATGCAAAGCACAAGAATGAGGAGAGGGTGAATGTTTAAGTCAGAGCCCAACAGGCAGGAATATTAAAAGGAGTATTTTATACTCATTGTGGATTTGTACATCAGAAGCTGCAAGCGCACATGTTTTTACAATCATGGCACAACAGGTAGCAAGCGGCATGCTTTCAGTGGAAAGTATGTATTTTTATACAATTCCTGCACAGACACAGCAAAAAAAAAATAAAAATCCTCCCACATCTTCTTCAAGGTCTTTAAATCTTCATAATGATACAACAGGGCAAGAGCAAAGATATGAGGTACATGATGTTATAATTCGACGCTAACCAGAAACACGTGGCCCAAAAACAGATGGAAAAAAGATAAGGCCAAAGTGCACTGTTTCCTTGTTTTTTCTTGTTTTGATCATGCAGTGTTTATTTGTGTGTGTGTGTTTGTCTTTCCCAGATCTTTTTCTTCAACCTGTTTTTCTGCTGTATACCTCATCGGTAGGAAAAAAATCATGCTAAAAGGGCACTTGGTGCGCTTAAAAGTGACACCAAGGAGTTATGGCCAAGCATCTGTATGCAATGAGTAGGAAGTTAATTTGGCCAGTGTCCAACATTCTGTTATTCACATCTTTGCTGTTTTTGAGTGTTTCATTGTTGGCAGGCAGTACACACTGGTCTTCGTGTGTGTGTGTGTGTGTGTGTGTGTGCGTGTGTGTGTGTGTGTGTGTGTGTGTGTGTGTGTGTGTATTAGCTGTTGTCAGCAACAGGCAAAGTATCTGGCCCAACATTAGAAGGTGGAACAAGATGAGAAGAAAGCATTTTGTTTATTGAAAGCAGCTGAAGCAGGGAGGGTATATTTTCTGCTATGTGTGTGTTCAACTTGAAACAAACAGCAAAAACATTAACGCTGCCCCCGCAGCCCTGCACTCATATAACCAAGCTGAAGAAAGGTATGGACCCGTGAAAGCCTGGTCGCTGAATATGCTGACAGATTGCACATTTCATACTGAAGATATATTTTTTTTACTCATGAAAGGGCAAAAAGGGAGTCTTGGGTGTGTGATAGCATGGGGTTATTCACTGAAATTAGTAAGCTTGAACATATTTAGTTTGTTGTCTTCTCTCTGAAGTGATTTAAACAAAAGTTTTCCCTTCACATCACGTGTAAAATATTAACAGAGCAGTCCACTTGTTGTCTGTGCAGCATCTTGTATTTATAGTTGGATATTAAGTCTGCATTGGCATCTTTCTTAGAGACAGATCTTTCCAGCATCTTTGAAGAACATGTTCTTGCTACAGGCCATCACATTGTTGAATTACATGTGATAAATATTTAATGATGTTTTGTCTGAAATGGATGTTTTTAATGACTAAGCCACTACTTTTTGTGAATCTCACTAGTCTTTTAACCATGCAACATGTTAATTTTCCTTAGCTTTTAAAGATATCAAAGCTAAGGTATATGTTCACTTCAGTACTTTGGATCTTCTGTACGGCCGCACTGTACGGACAGTTAAAGGGGTCTAGTCCTTGTCTGTGAGTGGGTCTGCAGGAGGTCTGCCAAGTAAGGTTTACAAGGCGATGGGAGGGTTTGCTTTCTGGTTAAAGTGCTAAACCACGTTCCGCCTTTAGATTAGACCCCCATGCCACTGGGCTTCAAACGCCCTGCCCTTTCTCAGAACTCGCCGTGCATGTGGCGGGAGAGAGAGATGAAGGGGTGTCCAAAAGAGGGAAGGAGGAGTGAAGTTTGACAGGAATACCGGCACCGCAAGTTACCATTTAGCTAAATAATGCCAGAACACACGCATCCACACATGCACTGACACACCCATGGAGGAATTCATATCTCACACACACACAGAAGCCTCACCACATGGACTGCCAGTATACTATTAATACCAGCCTTGAGGATGCAGGTCATGCCTTTTATTTGCATTTCAAATGTGTCTTTTTGTCCATCATCCAAATAGTGATGCTTTAAAGACATTTGGCGCTGCATTAAACACACGAAGCTTTCAGGTGGTCTTCGAAAAATCCTGAAAAGATCACTGCGTAGACCAGCGTGCACAATAAACATATCCATTTAAAATCATACACACGCGCACTTTCTGCAGGTGGTCCAAGGCTTTTTGGTTCCCTTTTCTTTCCTTTCATAGCTACCATCAGGTTTTGGTTGAAGTTTCAGGTTCAAGCCAAGTAAACCACATACAACCCCCACATGTATTTTGACAGACCTGATATTGGACTGTATCAGACCTCCCACCTCCCAACCCTCCCCTTTAAAGGCCCCTTTGGATACATTGGCTCTATCTTGAAGTTTTTCCTTACATGAAGGTTCAGACAGATGTTTGTATCTTTTTGATAATCATTGTGGGAAGACGTGCTGAGAGAGGGAACCTGATACACCAGCATTAAAGCAATATGATACTGTAGTGTGTGATTAAACACACTGTATACAGTATAAAAGTTGTGCCATGTCATTTTTCCCTGAAAGGTAATTTTAGGGAAATTTTCCCTTTGCTGCAAAGTTGAAGGACCACATTTAAGACCATGGTTTCCCAGAGACATGAGTCAGGATTTAAATTTTTAGGGGTTTGGGTATGCATGGTAGGGGAGTAGTATTAATTTCAAGGCTTTCATTGCTGGTACTTTGCAGCACACAAATTAACCAACTTACTGAATCATATTATTTAGCATTTGGTTTCCTGATTTAACAAGTAATATGGTGGTTCACAGCTGGGCAGGTTTAAATTTACATGGTAGGGTGTTGAGAGCATAACGCTGGCTGGAAGATAAGTTTTTGAATGCCAGAATTCACAGTATATGTGAAGTAATTGTGTAAATATTGCTGTGACTGAACTCACGACTGCTTAGCTTTCAAGAAGCTTTTACACATTCAGTCCAGTGAGCTCCATCTCTCATCACCTGCCACCATTCAGCCCCATCATCAGCAAGCTTTTCAAACCATTTATAGACTAATTTTTCCAATTTTGCAGATCTCTCACCTAAAAACCTGCATATCTAGAGTGAGAACAGGGATGTTTCTGTATCCCTCCTCCTAACTGGTAGGAGATGGAACAGTTTTCAGCTTCTAATTTGCAGGAATCAGGCAATCTTTTTTTTTTTTTTTTTAGAATAGTTTTTGGTTTGTTTACATAATTAATGTTTAATTTACTCAAGCTGTAGCAGGGGGTGTTAAAATAGTACCTTTAAAACGCTCTAATTTCAGGTGATTATTCATGTTAGAGTCAATACACAAATCACACTTCTTGTCTTTCTCTTTTTCCCTCACCAGATGACTCCAGTTCAAGAAGTGGAGCAGGAACAGCTCCTGAACATGCTCCAGAGCTTGCTGGGAAACTGGGTAAGCACTCATGACTCCTCAGTTCTCATCACTATAGGGATATAAACATTTGAAAATGAGAAACAAGCTTAGAAGTGAAACCTGAGACAGCTTGTGTAACAAGTACAGTAGCCGATTGTACAATAAACACCTTGCAGACTGTCAAGAGGGGAAATGGTGAGGGTTTCTGCCCACACACAGACACACAAATACGCACAGGCACACATCGGGGTGGCTGTTTGTGTAAGTAATTGGCTCTGACAGAGGGGAGAGCAGGCTATTTGTGTGAGGTGTGATTTGGGTGTATGCATTCCTTCCTCCCCCCCCCTCCCAAGAGTTCCTGGACCCTCTTGTCACGTAGCTTAACCCTTCTTTCTTTGCTTGTTGTTATCACTTTATCAAACTCTTTTACCTCCCCCTCCTCCTTCTTTTTTCTCTGTCATAAATGTCGGTGCAGACACACTTCTGCTGTGCTCCTGTTTCCCTTTACACAGTTATACACTTGCCTCTGTGTAATCAGTCAAACACCCCAACCTATTTATTTAAATATCGACATAAGTGCTTGCTCCTGTGTTTACAGAACCTTTTATTGCACATTATCTAAACTGACTAATAAATCTTTTTAATTACATATCCTAACCCAACAGTAATCTTTTGTTTTGTTTGTTTTGTTTTCTACAGTTTAATAGAATTACATGAAAAGCAAAGATAATGGAAGCACAAGTTAGTTTTTTTCAGACATGCAGATGCATGAAAACTTTGTATTGCAGGATTCTGTGCCCATAAAACCAATGGTATCAAAATAAATCAATCATAAGGTACTGGATACACTGATAATAGGCCATCATCTGTCATACAGACTGATATTTACTGGGAGAAGAAAAATAGCCCTTTAAATGGCAAAAGAGAAGAATTATGGGGTGTCAGTATATGTTGCCACTGTAATTTAATTTTAACCGTGTGTTAGTTAAATTAAAAAATCCAAGTAGTTGCAAATTAAAGAAACTGAGAAGAGTAGAATTCAAGCTAACTTTCAATAAGCTGTAAATCAAAATCCAAACGGTTTTCTATAAGCACCCAAGTCTTAATGTCATCTTATTAACAGAGGGCTAAATTGAGATCATAATTGTTTGGTTAAAAAAATAAATAGATTTCTAGAAACAAGTCTGTTTTTGAACAGGAGTCAGTTGGAGCCAGCCACTAGTTGTAACATCAATAATTTAAGGTTTATGTATGATTTTAAGTGGCTTTTTTATTCTTTTGGTCTTTCTGTCTTTAAGTTAGAAAAGATTAACTCCCTCCTATACTATACTGATATAGACGGTATCAGTCTTACCATCAGTAAAGAATTAAGCCGTTAAAACCCCACCAAAGTCTAAATCCTAACCTAAATCTTTACTTAAATCTAACCCTAACTTATTTTAACCCTACACAAGTCCTCACCAGAACTACTCAAGTTAGGAAATTCCCTCATTATCTCCTCTATCTTGGTACAGTATCTAAAATCCGTGCTGGATTTCATACGGCTCTTTTTGTCCCTCGCACGCACACTCCGTCTCACAGTCTCTCTCCTACTTTCAGTCGCTGTCTGATCAAAGGCAGTCAGTCGGAGGGTCAGCAGTATTTTTACACTGTGAAGTGTGGCGCTGAAGTGGCCCCTGAGACTCAGAACAAGCCTGCCCTTTTGCTCACTCTGGCTCTCACCTTCTCCCCTCTCCCCTTTCTCGATCGTGATTTCTTTAGTTCGCCCTTGCTGCTCCCTCCTCTGTTTTTCTTTCTTTCTGCTTGTTCATGTGCCCTCTCTTTTACCTTTGCTTTTTATTGTTTTAACTCGGCCTCTTTATCTTTGCTCTCAACTTTTTTTTTTTTTTTTTTAATCATCACTTCAAGTTTTATTTGTCTGTTTTGGCGATCTGTCAGTCTTCTGTAGGTGCTAACCCTAATGTGAACCACTTTTTGCTTTTCATCTGTTTTCCTCTTAACTAGTGTTTGATTTGGTTCATCTTAGACAGCATAAATCAGTTTATTTCCATTACACCTTGCTGTATTCTATTCATGCTCCAGTCTCATCTTTATCCAGTCTAGTTCAACTGAACTTTATTTTTGGCTCTTTACTATACTTAACCATTATTTACAATCTAAGCCAATGCACCGGCTGAATTTCTTTAATCATCAAAAGCTGGATGTTAAAACTATGAATCATTGTCTCATCCACGTTACTTTCCTCACTCTTTGTTAGATCTGTTGACCCTTCTCTAGTCACAGCTCAGCTGTGGTCCAGTAGCTTTCCTCAGACTCAGGGAGCACAGAGGTGAGACTTAAAAGCCTTTCCGGTATGTTTGTTTTGTCATCCTGCCCAGCTTCAGCCCTGTCGGCATAGAGGTATGTTTCCACTGAGTAATGCGGCTGTACTGAAATCTCCTAATTTGAGAGCACAAACCCGTCACATAACTCTTCTCCCTGTTTGTTTATCCAGAGCTAGAATAATAACTGTGTCTAAAGAAAGAGATGAAACTGCAGTAGTTCGGGGTGATTTACCGTCCCGGTTGATGGCTATCTGCTTTGGCTAAAATATGAGGGCTGTAAAATCAAGCGCTCCTGTGAATAATTTCCTCTCCTGCCTACTGTGTAATTTTTTTCTTCTTTGATCTCTTTTCACTGATTGTTGTATATTTTAAATAGGATATGCATGTCTGAATAGACTAGACTGGAGTATTGTCCAGCCATGACATTTTTGTTTGTGCTAAATGGAGTTAAGTTATGCATTTGGTGGACGGATGTGGATGTTGAATAGCTTTATGCATGGAATGAATGGATGTTTGGTGTGATGCTAGGTCACTGTCTGGCTTTTTATGACTTGTGTATTCATAACCCAGTATTTGAAGTGTGACACAGTTGTGTAGCTTGCTTTTTTGGTTGTTACAGTATGTTCTCATGGACGCTTGGTTTCAAGTCCAATACATGACCTTTTTTGTTGGAGTAGGAGAGGGGGTACAAATGCAGAACGAGAGATCTTGGATCAGTGGAAAAATGTGTGTGCATTTTCAGTGATGTAAGTCTTCTGTGTGCGGAAAAGAGGAAGTGATTCAATTTTTTTCTTAAACAAAACAATTTGGGTTTATTACAGCAAATTACACTGTATATACCAAGAGGCACGTTGCCATATGTTGTTACAGCACAACATGGAATTCCTGGCACTGCCCAAAGCAATGACCTCAGTCTGCTTTACGCTCCACACACTGCAAAAAATTCTCCATCACTCACTAAGCCTCAGTCATTGTTCAGTTTAATTTTCCTTGTTTATAAACTTCATGAAGTACTTGGAATGCAGCAAGTAAAAACAGAAGCCCTTTCACACCAGGCTTGAATGCTGGTGTATAGACGCAGATCATTATTAACAGCAAAATTGTTGATTTCGTGGTGCATAATGGATGATTATGCACAGGTTCTGACTGTTTGATGGGCACGAAATGAATCTGTAATCTTGATTAGCTGCTGCAGATATCTACATGTACAAACAGGGGTTTGTGCATCGACTGTAAAACATCAGGATGAGAGACCACAACTCACAAGTTATAAATCCAAGCAAACATTTGTAATAATAAAAGGTTTTTAACAGCCCCTTGAGTGCTTTAGGCTAACAGCTTTAATTATCCAGAGATGGTTATTCTATCGTTGCAGTTCAAAATATGTGGAACATAAAGATAAATAATAAACCTGTAGCTGGAATGTTTCTCAACCCCCTTTCTGTATCACAAACTGTCAGGTAACATGACTCTGATTGGTATTAATGTTTAACTCTTTACCCCTTGGATGCCTACTAGGAGTAACTCTTGTTTATCTTTTCTGAACTGAGAAGTTTGTCATACTTCAGACCTGCTTCCAGAACAAAATGACTCAATATAATGCGCTATATTGTAAGGTAAAGACCCTAGAATAATTACAGAGAAAACCTAACAGTCAAAACAACCCCCTATGAGTAAGCACTTGGTGAAAGTGGAAAGGAAAACTCCCTTTCAACAGGAAGAAACCTCTGATGGAATCAGGCCCATAAACGTGATCAAAAAGGAAAATTTTAAGCTTAATCTTAAAAATAGAGAGGGTGTCTGTCTCCCGTATCCAAAGTGGGAGCTGGAACCAGATCCCACTTTGGGGCCTGAAAGCTGGGGCCTGAAAGCTGAAGGCTCTGCCTTCCATTCTACTCTTAAGTATCCCAGGAACCACAAGTAAGCCAGCAGTCTGAGAGTGCTCTGTTGGGGTGATACAGTACTATGAGGTCTTTAGGAGAAGATGGGGCCCGATTATTCAAGACCTTGTATGTGAGGAGAAGGATTTTAAATTCAATTCTGGATCCAACAAGGAGCCAATGAAGAGAAGCCAAAATGGAGGAATATGCTCTCTCTTTCTAGTCCCTGTCAGTACTCTAGCTGCAGCAGAGAATGCCTGTAAATCTACTCTGTAAGCATTTACTTCTACTAATAAGTGAGTCTGTAGCAGATCATGTGCCCCATCTGCAGCTGACTAAGAGAGAGAAATAAAGTGTTTATCTTTGTATTGAAATCTTCTGAATTGAAATATTTATCTAGAGGTGTTTAACATCAAGCTTCATTTCCCCCTCTCTAATTACAGTTATCATTATTTTGTTTTCTCTTGCTACCTTCTTCTTTACACTTGCAGTTCGCCGTTTCACCCAGCCAGCAAAGATGAGGAAACGTGTCATTGCACGCCCAGTAGGCAGCTCCGTGCGCCTGAAGTGCACGGCAAGTGGTAATCCTCGCCCTGACATTGTCTGGTTGAAGGACAACAGGCCACTGGTAGACGAAGAAAGTGGAGCAGGAGGGGAACAGAAGAAGAGGTGGACTCTAAGTCTGAAGAACCTGATGCCAGAGCACAGTGGGAAGTACACCTGCCACGTCTCCAACAGAGCAGGAGAGATCAACGCCACCTACAAAGTGGAAGTCATACGTGAGTCACTGAGAGGGAGAAACTAAATGCTTGGTCTCAGGGGTATAGATTAGCTCGAATTGTCAAAGTTTCTAAAATTGTAAACCACAATTTCAACATTGGTAGCCATTAGTTGAAGCCTGGTGTGAGGGAGTATTTTCAAAATGTACTATCATGCTTCTTAAAATAGCAGAGACCTTCCGCAAAGGTCAGAATGCTATTACAGTATAAACAGTGCTAGTAAATAACTCATCACTTGCTTACTGTCAGTATGTAGTGTGATAGAACAATGGCAACTCAAGGTCCAAGTACAAGATTTTCTGGAGATTTTACAGGCTTCATCAGATATAGAGATAATGTTATTCTTTATTCTACTTGAGTAGATGTTTGATGAAGCTGAAAAAAAGACTAAATGAGACAATAATATAAATGAATGAGGAGTAAAACACAGGACTGTAGAGGGCAGTGGCTCAGTGAACCAGGGAAGGTCCCCCACATCAGCCTGCTGTACATGAAAACAGCACAACTAAGGGATGGCTCACAGTCACCAGAGCCAGCCTTAAATGTGAGTTTTACATTAAAAAGAAAGTTTTAAAGCCATTCGTAAAGGTAGAGAAGAGGGTGTTTCCTCCTGGGAGGTGGTTCTGCAGGTGAAGAGCTAAATGTGTATTTTATGCAGCTACATGCGGTCATCTCATGGCGTGACATATCAGAAAGCAAATTCTTGGGAATGTGGTGTGCAAGTTTTTTAGAATTCCTGCTGTTATATTCTAAACCAGCAGGAATGCCTGTCTCTCTCTCTCTCTCTCTTCTCTCTCTCTCAAACAATAATACACATTATGCTGTATACGTCATCATTTTACTGAAAGGCCAGTGTGACTAAATAGCAGGGTTTGAAATGGGTTTTGTTTCCAGTCTCACTCGCAGTACAGTGATTATCCGGAATGTCTAAGATCATATGATCGAGATCACTGTAATTAACTTTTCAGCCATTTAAATGATTTGTTGTCAAAGAGTCTGCTGCCAGGGAGCAATCTCTCATGCTTGGAAAGGAGTGTAGACTGTATTTAAAGAGAGAGACATTAAGATTCTTGTCATCAGCAGATTTCACTTATAATGATTTGTAAGATGGAAGTGTTAACTTGTGCCAACAACTAATCAGTGTAAATCATTTGGAAATCCTGACAGCAAATCTTTTATTAATTACATTCATGTCATTTATATTTTACTGGATAAAAAGTGCTCCCATTTGAGCAGGTGCTGGCTTATCACTAAGAAAAGAAGTTTATTCAGAAGTATTCTTTCAGTGGCATTTATTGATCCCCGCTAGTGTTATCAGTAAACATCATTCCAACAAGTTAAAAACGTTCAGCGAGTTTTTCAGGTTGGATGGTGAACCGGTTTTAGTCTCGTTACTGCTGAGGGTCGACTGTGCGTTATGAGGAGTTGTGGGTGTTTTGTGATGTATCGGGTTGTGTTGCAACGCTGATCGATTTAATGCTGAGGTGTTTGGTGGTGAGATGGTGTCGGTTTTGTGTGTCTGTGTGCGCATAACTGTGTGTAACCAAATGTTACAGCTCCATTGAGAGGCTCAAACTAGCCCTCTGCACTCTCGCTTTACTTCACACATCTGTTCTGTATTAAACTACAGCTGTGGTCACACACACACACACACACACACACACAAGCACATATAAAATAAGAAGAAAGTAAATCAAGCCTCCGCTTGCTTAGGTCAGATGTGACATTTTCTCTATCAGTTGAAATTCATCCAAATGTCGGTCATTCCATGCTGGAGTACAGTACAGCAGGAGCATAAATTATGAGATGGTTGTGGGTAAATTCATCTGCAGGACTGCCACTCTAGTACGAAATCTGATCATGTGTTTCCTCTGTATTTACAGTAAATGTAGTTGGTCTGAGTTTGCTCACCTTGAGTCTCTGTTGTTACATTAATATTTTTAAAATCTGTACCAGTGCACATGCATGGAAAACAATCAAGAAAATGAAGCCAGCACTGCATGCTCTTTGTTGAATCTTAAACCTGTATACAACAGGAAAACATGCATGTCATTAACTCTGTTTGGTGTATACACCAGAAAATGTCTTTCTCACTCAGGGTTATGTTGCTCTATTAACAGATACTAGAAAAGAGATGATTATATATCTCTGTCAGGTATCTGTTTTCAGTGAACTGATAAAGAAAAAAACAGGAGCTGCAGATAAGTGATCTGTTTGTATATCGTTAGCAGACAGGGACGATGCAGGGGCGAGCTGAATACAACAAATAATCCTTTCTACACACATGATTACTCCCTCAGGCTTAATTTACTTGAAATAAATAGAATATAACACATACATGCTCTCCTGATTTAATTCTTATTAAAGCTCAATTTGACAATTTCCAAACTAAAATGATCAAACCATTTCACAGAATTGAATTAGAATCAATATTAAAAGTAGTTTCTGTTTATGTGTCTGCGCGTTTGTCTATTTTATGTCTCTTTCTTTAGAGCGTACCAACTCTAAACCCATCCTGACAGGTACTCACCCTGTCAACACCACTGTGGACTACGGGGGAACCACATCTTTCCAGTGTAAAGTCCGCAGTGACGTCAAGCCAGTTATCCAGTGGCTTAAACGAGTTGAACCTGGTGATGAAAAGAAATTTAACTCCACCATAGAGGTACAACAGACTCCTTATTCTGAAGCAAGTTAGTAACATTTGACTGAATTATTTTATGACTTTGCAGTTTGTATGGTTTTATTCCAAGGTCGGAGACTATCACTTTGTGGTCCTCCCTCCGGGAGACGTTTGGTCACGCCCCGACGGATCCTACCTCAACAAGCTGCTGATAACCAGAGCCAAGGAGGAAGATGCTGGCATGTACATCTGCATGGGAGCCAACACTATGGGCTACAGCTTCAGGAGTGCCTACCTCACTGTGCTTCCAGGTCAGAGGAAGAAACAAGGAAATTTGGTGCCTACAGAGAGAGCATTCTTAACACCTGCCTAATTTTGTTTAAGATACTTATGCACACTTTATTTAAATCCCTATAAACTTCATTTCACTCTCCAAATATCACTGTGTTCGTCTGCTATATGATATATTAACTGAAATTGCTGATCCGAACAACCAATGATTTATAAGGAAAAATCATGAAAATTATCAGGGGTGCCCAAACTTTTCGCATACCATGTATTTAGTGAATTAATATGTGGCGACCAAGACAAAATAAAATGAAAAATAAAACAGATGTTTATTGTCATTCGCCCAATTCTTTTCATTTCAGAGGATTTACTACATACTGGTGACACTTGGTCATGTTAATTCTCCTTTGCTGCACTTTGACATCAGTTCCTTACGTGTTTGAACATAGCTCACTGTGTTATTGTTCATGCACTAAAAGCATCCCAGCAATGTTATGTTCCCATCTAGCTACTGGAGCGCCACTGCTGACATGTGGTGTAGCAAACATGAATGATTTAGCACGAATGGAATAGATCGGACTCATAGATCAACCTGATCAAGCCTTTGAGTCTGCATCAAAGTAACATCCAATCTGCATTTCAGACTGATGCATCCCTACAGTCTGTTTGACTGACCTGAATTGTCACAAACCTCTGTCTGTAATATTACCTTCATCTAACAACATGCTAGCTTAGAACAATAAGCTAATGTGAAGTTAATTACCATGATACAGGTAGAGTGTCATAATTCCACTTGTCATTTGCTCTCTTATCTCTCCTCTGCAGACCGGAAGCCTCCACCCAACTCCATCCCTATACCAACATCCTCGAGCCTCCCCTGGCCCGTGATTATCGGAATACCAGCAGTCGTCGCCTTCACTTGGGCACTGCCTTCTCTGGTTCTGCCAGTCAAAACGCACCTGCTCCTCTTTCTTCGTCCATCCTTCTGCTCTCCCCGCTGCTCAGCGTCTGCCTGTGGCCAGCCGCGACCGAGCCTGCCCAACAGTCTCTCCTCAGCCAGCCAGCGGGGATAAAGACTGTCTTTCATATGAGGACTACGTTGCCCATCAGCAGCTGCTGCTGGCTCAGGGGGGCTCTGGATTGGCTCCCAAAATCTACCCAAAGATCTACACAGACATACATACACACACACATTCACATGTGGACGGGAAAGTGCACCAGCATCAGCACTTCATTACCAGTGTTAGCAGTGAGGCTAGTAGCAAGCTTTGGTGTTTCACGTTCAGCTCTTAATCGCAGCCACACTAACTGCTGGTATACAGAGCAAAGAACAAGGAAAGCACGTGCAAAAGACTGTACAAAAACCTGGGATCATACAACTCTGCCGCAGCCACGTGTTGCGTGGGAACGGACTTAACTCAAGAAAAGAGCAATGAAGAATGTAAAGAAAGATGGTCTTTATTTTTAGTCAACCTGGCATTCAGTTCAATCTATGAGGGTGGGAAAAATCCCCAGATCTGATTTATTCAAAGATTGATGATGTCACTTGTTTTACTTTTTGCTCAGAGGTCCTATTTGAAGACACAATTAACTGAGCAGTTTAAAGGTAACTTAAAACAACATTATATGTCTTTACCACAACCACACAGCCTCCTCAGTCACAGTACAAGAACAAGTCACTTTTACTACAAGATTTCAAATATAGCTACTTGTGTATATAAATGATTATGTGGTATTTAGCAGGCTACTTCCTGGTACTCTATAAAGAGCAGTGTAGCTTATGTGTAATGTAGTAGCTTCATTTCAGAGTGTATCTCGGACGTCAGCCCAGCTGAGCCATGAAAAACAAAAACTCAACTCAACTGTATCCACAACCCCAGCAAGGATTAGGGCTGCTTTTGTTTGCTTCTGCCAGGCTGACAGCTGCTCTGCTGAATCTCTGGCTGCTATCTGGATGCTCTGCAAGTTGCAGTTTTTCATCCTGTTTGTTGGACTTTAGATTTAAATAGATTTGAACCACTGTGGCTGTGGTGTGAAGTTTCAGAAAACAGACTGCAGAAGTAATCATTAGATCTGTTCCTGACAGGTATTATCACTGAAAGCTCCTTTACTTCCCAGATAATGGTGACATTTCCTGCTTTGCATTGTCATCTTTTTGTCCCCCCCCAAAGCTGTGCTGTCACCTACAAAACCCACCATCCTGATCAGGTAATGTTCAAATAAGGTAAACCAATGGGATGCATAATGAGATCAACTTGAATCAAATATACAGGTTTTATTTAGGAAGTTTAGAGCTGTATCTGCACTCCACGTGGCTCGACCTAAATAAAGTTTTAGGGACATGTTTGGTATTTTCCCTATTTGATTGCAAACCTCGCCATAATACTGCACACCGATGGTGCATCTATACAGGTGCTTTTTGGGGAGTTGATAAGACCTCTCCCAATGAATGTGAAGGGTTGAACTAGTCTAAGTTGTACTTTTTTCATTTTCCTTTAACCTTTCTTCCACTTTTAAGTTTGAATCACTGACCTTTTTCATTCCTTTTAATACACAGAATTCTGTAGGCTTAGCTGTTTTTATATACTCATCTTTAAATTAACCTGGGTAGAGGTCTAATTGGGTAGATTACCTGGAAACCAGCAGTCACTTTCAGTAAAGCAATCAGAACAATTAGAAACACACATGAAGCATGACATGTTCCTTTTTTCACAGTACAGTAGAGGACACCACCTTTTCTCCTTTATCTGAATGTCTTTTATACCTCAGTGCTCCTAGTAGGGGGGTAAGGGTGTTTACCCGCACCCCCAAAATAAAATAATTTACCCTTTAATAGAACATCAAAGAAAAGCAGCTGCAGCGAACATTAACACACAGCAAGTTTCAGCAGATTCTCTTTTGCTTTTTTTTTTCCTCAGGTATCCATCTCTGTGTCTGCTCATGAATCTGACCACTTCATAAAACTGTGTGTAAAATGATATGCTAAGATAAGATTTAGGTTTCAGGGTTTTACATTATAGTGCTCACTGAGAGGCACGTTCAGCCGTGCGTCTGGTTGAAACAGTGGGGTGACTCTGTCCAGAAGAGTATAAATGTAAAAAAAAGAGCTTTCATGTGGAATATGAATCATACTCTATGCCTGCCATGACAGTTTGTATAAAAGCAACATTTCTCTCTGCAGTTCCTCCTTAGGGCTTAACAAATACAACAGTGAGAACTTTACAAGGAAATGATTTATCGGAATCACCTGGTAACTTTAATGCTAGTTCTTCACAATTTTTTTTGCACATAAACCTTTAATCTCAAGAATGACAATGTACAAATATATTTTTATAGAGAATACTATACTCTTGTGTATATTTTTATATTACTCACTGGTATGCCTGTCCTGACTAAGGACTAGTTGCCTGCAGTGCTTTAAGTTAACGCATATAGAACCAACCACTAGTTAAGCCTCCAGTTGCTTTCTAAGTTTTAACACACCTGAAAATGACTTCAATACTTTTGGCAGGTATTCTACACAGTTATTCAACTTTTAGAACATACTGTGTACATCAAACAGCCTGCATATCCCTGTGAAGCTGTCCTGAAACATATTCAGACACCCAAGAATCCCGAGAACACAGTATCGCCCTTCCAGTGAGGTCCCGCTTTTATTTATAGGCTTAATGAATGAAATCACGGACATCAAAGAAACATTTTTATTTTGCTGTCTAAATGACTGTGATACAGTTGAAAAGGGATTTTGTTTAAATTCCTTTCTAGCAGCAGCTTTAACAGAAAATATCATTTGAAATATTTCAGTTCCTTGGTTGCAGAAATCGTTTTCCTTTTACTCTGAGCTGTGTGAACTTTACTGTTTTTCTTCTTGTATTGGATCAGTAACCTTTCCTTCAGTCACTGTTACCTGTTACATACATCAAAGCTAATCAACTGCCAATAGACTGACTGTGTATATGCACACTCACCACTAGTATGTACATGGAATAATATTATGTGTTGAAATATAAACAATGTTAGATGATTTAGTCAGAGTGGTTTGGACCATACAGAAGCTCTTGCAGCACATTGGCCCACAAACATTGTAAATGCTAAAGATAGAAAAAGAGAGTGTGCTTCTAATTTATTTTATTTTGACTTGTTTTTTTTTGTATAATTGGGCATTATACTGCATGAATTGATTTTGTGTTCTAGTCCTAATGTAAGCTATGTAGCAAATACCACTTTCGTGTCCTTGTAAGATACTGTATTTATACGTGCTGGCAAAATATACAAAGTTTTATCGATAATCTTTATATCGACAATCTTGTACAGTCTATTGTCATTTAGTTTAAAAATTATTTCTTCTTATTGTAATCTGTGTTATTGTTGCCATTAAAAAAAAAGTAGACTCTGACTGATAATTGTCTTTGTTCTTAAAGATTCACTTGTGTTTCGCAATCCGGCACTGAAATGCATTCACCTTCTGTGCTGCTGCATCCAATTTCTCTCACATAGACACGACAGGGATTCCAGTTTAGTCCAACACAATGCCTTCCAGCACCATGGGACTGTCTTTAAGTGAATGTCCTTCTCTAAATAGTCTAAGCTCTTCGGTTGTGTGAGCTCAGCCAGCGTTTCATCTGTCAACATGTCTGTCTGGAGAGATGACAGACAGACAAGCATTGCGTGCAGATGGAGGGTGTGAAGGCGCAGTGCTCTCTGCTCTCTGACTCACCAGAAGAGGAAGATGATGACAGAAAACACTGCTGAAAGGATGGGCAATGCTAACGGGTGGAGACGGCCGCAGGGCAGGACGTGAGTACAAAGTAAGTTTTAAGCAGTGTTCGGTTCCATCTCTGATGTTTTCCTGCTGTGAAAGACCTGACTGCTGATACATTTGAGTATCTGTGGGTGGCATTTTTAAATTCATTCTGTTGAGAATTGGCGACAGGCACTATCATGCACCTAAGGCTTCCCAGCAACCATAAAACCAATTAGATTTTTTATTTATTTTCTTATTTGATGTTTGGGCACCAGAATAAGCTGTTGAGACAACAGTGGAATATTAGTCTTATAAAGTTAGTAAGTTGTGTTTGTGAACACTTGACTATTTATACACCCTGCCACATTGTTATTCTGTGTGTTTGTGTCCACCTGATGAATTTAATGCTCATGGTTCACAATTCAAAATTATCCTTGTTCATCTTATATTGTTCATCCACTGTCTGAAACAAGCCATTTTGGCTCCTTTCCCCATTAAGACTATCCACCCTTTAAGTCAGCTTTCTTGATTGGCCGCCCCTCACAAACAGAAGGGATGAAACTTCTGAGCTCACAGCCAAATCTGTGTGCCTGAGAACAACATTAGGTATATCGTAGGGTATCCCATCTCACTGACAAACACAGAGCAGAAAAAAAACTGAAATGGCACATTTAGAGAAGGCTGAAGCCTTAATTTCAGAAGCGGTTGATGTGTGTGTGGGGTGATTTGGGGGGTGCTAGTGAACTAACTCAAGCACCAAAGGTGCAAAGCTGAGAAGACCTGCAGATTCAAGGGTTCATTTTCTGTGGGTCCATCACTAAACCCACTACATTTTGGCATTACATGCAGCCATCTAAGCCATTTTTAATGTTATAGTACAAATCAGTTTAGTTTTAGTTTTAGTCAGTAGTTTTTCTATAAAGAGAAGCTGACTTTAAGGCCCCCTGTTCACTTGCAGCATTTGATTTTTAAATAAATTGCTGCTGTAAGCCAGCTAATCTTCTGCTGTTTATTATAATGACACCAGCTTGAAACCAGCTTGTGCTTGAACTATAAAAAAGTACTCCCCGTCTGCCAGTGCATTTTACACAGGAAAAGATTACTAGAAAAAAAGAGATTCAACACGGGTGATGAATTTATCTACAAATTACATATCACATAAAAACATTTAAATGTTTCCTCTTAGAGAGAGTTATACGTGAATGAACATCAAAATGAAACTGAATATATACATTTTGGTCTCCTTGTCTTGAGTCAGATTAGAATATTTATTACAGAGTGAGCAGGATGTTGTTGGTGGATATTACATGTGGAAGGAAATGGGAGGAAAATGGTTAAAAAAAAACAACGAAAATATACGGAGAATGAAAATACCTCACAGGAATTTGCTGTTTTGAAATTTTGCAGTAATCAGCAGTTACCCATGTACATATGACCTTATCCAGGGATTTCCAAATCCTGGATCCCTAACAGATTCATGACAGCTGTGAAAGATGTATTCCTTAATGTGAGACGAGAGCATTAACAAAATTTAAAGGGTTTAATGTCAGTGATGAAAATATTACATTTGATATCACTGACATTAAACCCATGTTTTTTTCTTCTTATCTGAGAGACTAACCTTTTCCTGTGTGTGTGTGTGTGTGTGTGTGTGTGTGTGTGTGTGTGTGTGTGTGTGTGTGTGTGTGTGTGTGTGTGTGTGTGTGTGTGTGTGTGTGTGTATGAGTGCGTGCATGTGCTTTAGTTTGATTGACTTGAAGAGTTAGGGAGAGGAACATGGGAGGACAGACAAGGGAGAAAAGATAAAGCGAAATGAGGAGGAGAAGGATGACACTGAGCTGAGCTGCTGATAGATGTGCTGAGCTCACTGGTGTTCTCTGATGAGAGGAGATGAGATCAGTGAAGAGTGTGGAAGTGTGAGAGGAAAGAAATGTGCAACAGGAAGGAAGATAAAAATGCCACTGAGGCCAGATACCTTCTGTCCCATCTGTCCTTTCATTGAATATCATTTAAATACCATAAACACGTCAGTTTTTATTGATTTATATCAAAATGCATGTTTTTTTTTAATTCTCAAAATCATTAACAATGTTTTTACTTTCAGTTTTAAAAAAAATCCAAAATTTTTAACTTTTAGCACTTTGCATTCAATGCATGAATTTTGCTTTAAAGATACAATTTGTGTGACTGAAACATAAAAATATTGTGTAACAGAAACCTGTTCCACGAGAAGAGAGACTATCCTGTTAAAACATATGTGGAAAGTCTCTAAATAAACTGAGTATAAACATTGTTACAATAATGAGACAAAAACAGATGAAAAGATTTGGTATATTATCTTAAAATCTGTTCAGATTTTTCAGTTCAAGTTGATTTTCTGATGATTGGCCAGGATATTTTACCCTACATGTGTGTACAGTTAGGTTCTCAATGACACAGTTGTATTTTTGCCTCCGTTCACCACCACAGTGCATTCTAAATCAAATAATAAAGATGTGATTGAAGCGCAGACTTGAAAAGTATTGCATTGACTGTCAGTAAGTGAAAAACATGCTCCATTGGGTTGGGATCAGGTGACTGACTTGGCCATGGAAGAATATCCCATTTCTTTGCCTTGAGAAATATGTTTGTTTTCCAGAACGGCTCTTTTAGATGTTCTCTGGCAAAGTCTAATCTGGGCTTCTTGTTCTTGAGTGTAGCCAGTGGTTTGGACCTTGTGGTAAACCCTCTGTTTTTACATTCATGAAGGCGTCTCTTGATTGTAGACCTTGACAATGACACATTTATCTCCTGGAGTGTGTTCTTGACTTGGCTAGATGTTGTGGCGGTTATCCTAACCTTGGAAATAATTCTCCGATCATCCAGTTTAGTTCTTTTGGTGCTACTGTGCATTACTTCTTTTTAAGAATGTACCAGATTGTTTATTTGGCCACTCCTAAAGTTTTTCTGTCTCTGATAAGTTAATTTAGATTTTTCAGCATTCTTCACTTGCATTACCTTCTCTTTGGACTTCATATCAAGAGTTCCAGTGAACAGCTACCAAATGTAATTTCAGCACCTGAAATAATGAAGAAATAGCCAATTACTTTTGAAAATGGAGGTTTGTGTAAACATTTCCAAACAGTTAAATTGCTTGAATCAAAGATGAAACTCTGCACTTCAGTAACATCTTGACTGTTTGATTTAAAATCGGCTGTTGTGGTGTACAGAGCCAAAATCAACCTAAAAAGTCACAGAGGGCTGTTCTTCCATCACAGAGGTCACTAACCTGTTCAGTCTTGATGCTTTTTACATACATGACTCACAAGCTGTAAATCCTATCACAGTGCTTTTAATATTCTAAAGAAATCCACACTGGGAACTGCATTTCCTTTCTTTTACATTACACACACACACACACATACACACACACACACACACACACACACAAATAATAATGATAATAATCAGCACTGAGATTTGTGCCTCTTTTTGGCTATAGTATTTAAACATAACAGGTCTTTTGTTTTTACGAGTAGAGTTAAACTGGTGAAAATATTGTTTAAAAAATGCTTTACATAAAAGGATCCTACAAAAAAATAGAGCAGAAAAAGGGGTCTTTGGATGAATTTTATAATTCAAAGAAATTTTTCAGAGAATTAAAACTTTACCATTTTGGATTGATTCTGGTTTGAAGGTTTTTCTTCTCCTGTACAGGTCTCTTAAGTCAATTTTTCTCTTTTTTTACATGATTCTTCAGTGAGTATTTCTAGTTTTCTAGCTGTACCATGTAAATAGTTTGCCTTTGTCTTATTTTTTCCAAGCCCAGTTTTCTTACCTCGTGACACAAACACTCTGAGCATACTTCATCCAGCCAACAGAATGGCTACATCTTGACGTAAACTTGTCCATTGGTGCTGCATGTTTGGACCTTCCTACCTTGTGGTTTTGTTGGATCCTTTGTTTTCTGGTGGAGGTTTCTGCTATGTGGTTGGATGGTTTAAAGGGTGTTAACCCAGAGAGGAGATGCCTGGGTATTTGAGTCAACAACAGCTGCGGTTGGTGATGAAGAGAAACTGTCCAAAGAGCTTTTTTGCATCTTTTTAGTGTGAAAGGAGTGCTCAGGTGAATGGAGTCAGTGACCATGAAGGGCCCTCTCTCACATATACACACATCCACCTGGGAAAAACCACATGCATAATATCTGCTCATAGAAACCTGGAAGATACCTATACATCTGCACACTCGCCTGGACAAGAGTAATGGTAAAGTTCATGTGCAACATGTGTACACAGCTACTTACCGTTGAGTTTGCACACACATGCACAAACACAAAAGCACAGATATATGCAGCCATCGAACACACACACACACACATGCACACACTCACAGATGGGAACAACACAGACACCTGGCTAGCATTGAAGCGCTGTTCTGTTTGCATACCTCTCCCTTCCTAATCATCCTCCACACAGCCACAAAGCCACCATTAAAACTAAGAAAACAAAAACACAATAAGAGGGCAACAGGCGGCTTCCATCCTTCTTCCACCCATCCCTCCCTTCCACTATTCCTCCCTTTTCTCTCTGTCTCTCTGTACTGAATGTTTACCTTCCCTTGTGAAAAGAGAGGGATGTGGACAGGCAGGGTGAGAAAAGAAAGAAATCTGGCCGAGGGGAAGGGAGCCAAAGTCTTTAAAGTCTGCCACAGAGCCGTGACAAAAGCCTCCTAATCTCAGTGTTGTCTTTCGGCCCCTTTTTCTGCCTTCACATCCTGCCAAGTTTGTGTCTGCATGTGTGTTCATGGAGAGTAAAAGAGGGGAAGAAACTAACAGGGCACCAATGCACGCGCGTGTGTGTGTGTGTGTGAGTATTTTTAAAAGAGCAGTCAAAGTAAGATAGTGCGTGCTGGTGTGAAAATTTGAGTGTGTGAGTCCATGTTTGTGTGTACGACGGGAAAGGAATCTTTCCATAGTCGTGCTGACATCGCTCAAGCATACATAGGGCAGTTGAAGGAGGCCCCTTTCCAAAGGCAACAGCCGCCTTCACATGTGGGATGCCTGTGTGCATGTGTGTTGAAGAATATATGAGTGGACTAGGTCACCAGTCCTCACCTGTTTCTCTCTCACTCATAAGCCCCCTATTCAACTCTCTTCCGCCAAAATGCCACAAAAGTTCCTGTGGGTGTGTGCTTGTATGTGTATGTGCAACAATTCTTCAATCACATCCTCTTTACCCTCTCCAAAAAAAGCAGTTGTGAATAGACGTTTGTGTGTGTGAGTGCACATGTGTGTGTGCATACTTGAATTACTCATGTTATGGGGACATAAAACCATTTACACAGTCACACTGAAGGGGCTAAGTTCCCTGCGTAACATATATCATTAGTGTAAGGCAAGTTGTGGTTAGGGCATGTCCCCTGGAAATGAGCATAAGTCAAAGTAATGCCGTCTAAACTGATGGAAGCACGACCGCATATGTGTGTGTGTTTGCTTGCTTGTGTGAGTATTTGTGTGCGAGTGACCTCCTCAGCGTCCCTTCCTCATCCTGCAGATCCCTATCTGTGGCAGCTGTGGTCCACAGACCTTCACACTCAGCAAAGGAATGCATGATGGAGCCTTCGAGAGGCATAAAAGGCAGAGATGGACTATAGTGCCATCTAAAGGCTGATCAATTTAATGTCAAGTCCGCTGAATGATATTCAACTTTGCATGCTGTTGAAGGAAATGTTTAAGGAAATCCATGCTCAAATGTCTTGGCTATGTTTATTATTCAACACCCTGTTCCTGTTCCATGTTCTACACCATGAATACAATACAATACAGCACAAATTACAACACCAAAGTTATTTTCTGTCTTTCTCAACTTGTCGTGACAATCCATTGACTGACACTGTCACACCTACAGGCAACAGCAAGGCAAAAAGTGACTTAAAGGATTAATTAAATTGACTGAGAGCAACGAATCCAGTGCTCAGTCCGATGGCTGTGAATCAAAATAAATGTAGTATGTCTGAAAGCAGATACATCTGCACATCAAAAAATGGAAGATGTGAACTCCACATGACTTCTTCTGGATAAAGACACTGGGTTCTTCAGAGCCTAAATGCCTTAATAAGGAATTTGACACTGAAGTTAAGTGCAATAATTCTTGTCTCTAACACTAACATTGCTGTTACTTTTTCATTCCTTTTAATAATATAGACCTTTAATAGTAAGGCTATAAAGGACATTTTGATAAATCTGTGTATTATATTTTTTTTTTTAATATTCAACTGATGGCAGTTTGCCATCTTTAATCTTTTTTTCTTTAATACCAACAGTGTGTGTGTGTGTGTGTGTGTGTTTGCGCGCACGCGTGTGTGTGTATGTGAAATAAATTATGATCTATCTCATCTTTAAACTGTTTTTTGTCAATACATTTTCAACTCGAACATTTCTTCTGTCTTTCAAATTACATCTTCCACACTAAAGGTGATTAGACTCTACATAGAAGCAATTTCTTTGCACCTCAAAAAGACAAATAATTCAAGTGTGAAATCATTTAGTTCCTGTCTTGTCTTGCCTAGAGGGGATTACACCTACCACACCAAAGTTACAAGACTGAAATACTGAGTGACAAAGTGTGAAGTCTGGATGAGATTAGCTGAGAAGCTTCTCTTTCTCCTTCTCTCCCTCTCTAACTCTCTCTCTCTCTCTCTCTCTCTCTCTCTCTCTCACACACACACACACACACACACACACACACACACACACACACGGAGATGGAGAGGTTGAGAGAGGGAGGGGTGGACAAGCTGTGGGAACATGCTGCTGAATAATTACCACTGACATCAGAATAGTTTTCTTTAGCTCTCTGAAGTGGCAGAGCTCATTTGTACAGCCTGGAGCTATGCAGAGGTGTGTGTGAGTGCAACAGAGAAAGTCAGAGAGACAGAGAGGGGACAAGAGAACGAGAAAAAAAAAAAAAATTATAATAAACTGACACACAATATACAATATAATGGTATTTTTTGAGATGTACAGCACAAGAGTTCATTCGGTGTGTGTGTGTCCATAAGGGAGTGATTATTTTGATTTAGTCTTCTAGCTGTCAATGTGTGACACCATGACAGCTTAGTATGCCCTGGGGAGCCATTTCCCTCTTAGTGGACCTTAACAAAGAGGAAACGTCTTCCAATCCCGCTGAAGCGCGGAAGAGGATCAGGCCTACTGACTCTATGCAATTCTCTTACTTGACCACACGAGCACACACCCAAATACAAGTGACTGAATATAGCATGCACAGCAGACCAGAACACACACACACACACACACACAACACACACACACACACAACACACACACACATAGTCCCCACCTGAGCCCTCCTGAATAGGACGCCATTCTCGCCCTGACAGCCAGGGACAATAGAGGTGAAAACGCAGCTTTACAAAGAAAGAATCGACCTGCCTGAACACATCAAGTGTTCTCGCCACCCGCTTCACCACATGAGCTTTTCCGTGCTGCGATGACTTCAGGTGATATCATGTTTCTATATGGCTACACTTTTCTTTGCCTTCACTTGCATTGTTTGGTAACAGGTAGGAGGGTTATGTTTCTAACGTTACATCCAGCAGGCCAGGAAAGTGCTCAGAAACTACTGGTGAGCGTGGTTAATTGTATTGCTTTGCCTTTCTTGAAGTTGCTGCAGCATTTGTCTGCCTAGTCCTGTGTAATCCAGTAAACTGAGGTATTCTTTCATGAACAACATAATCCCAGTTTATCTTTATGAAGTGAACAGGTGCTGCACAGCAACCAAACGTCACGTCAGATTGTGCCTTTGGCTAAACGCTCGTAAGACTTGGGCTGAGGCCTCGATTACTGAAAGTAACTGTCAAAAATATCCTGACCTTTGACTACAAACCAGTCATCAACATAAAAGTGTACCAGATTTGAAAACATCTGCAGCATGTGGCAGGTGAATCTCAGTCAGAAATAGAAAGAAAACACTGAAACCTTTTCATTCACCAACCAGTCTCATTTTATTTGATCAGCTTTTTTATTGAATTAGTAGACTGAAAACAATATAACAACCTTCAATTTTGGGTTTAGTAAACGATGTACATAAGAATGCATCTTGGGTTAGTTAAATACATTTAATTGTGCCTGAGAATTCCACAGGTGTATGGGTAAAATCAACATACAAACAGGGTGGTTGATTTGTTTTAGGTAGTCGGTACTTCATCTAGGGAGTTTTTGTGTGTGTGTTTGTTAAGGAGGTGGGCAGACCAGGAGGACATAGAGTGTCTGAAGGAGGACGGAGGTCTGAAGATTGGAGACCTCCATCCAGAACTCTGGCCGTATGACACGTCTGGTGTCAAAGGTGCTCCAGGGAAAACGGCTGGGAGAGAATAAGCGAGGCAAACTGTTAACCTACATGCAACATGATTGGCTTTCTTCAAAAGCATGGTGAACAGCAACCAGACAAAATCAGATATGATACAAGTAAACAACAGGTAGCCTTCCCCTTTTTTTTTTTTCAAATGTTCTCATCAATGCCATTTGCTACATAACAAATATGTAGAAAATTACCAGTATTTTCTTTCCTGAAATGATATTCAAAAAGTAAAACTAATGCAGGAAAAAAACATCAGAAGCACTCAGACTCAAACCAGGGGCCTCCTTACTGTGAGGCAACATTGCTAACCATTGCACCACTCTGCTGCCTGTGGTAGTGTTTTGATGCATTTGATGAATATAACTTGTTACCTCACTGTGGCCGAGCATGTTGAGTGACTGGCTAACATGTTTGGATTGGACGATCTGTGAGGGATGGTGCCTGCACATAACACAGATGAATACATGGTTAACCCTAACACAAGTCACACAGATAGAATGGCTTACAATGATTAAAAAAAATGCATGAGTTATTTCTGGGTCATTATAAGCTTATGTGTCTCTTGTTCCACCTCACGAGCTTACTCTAAGTTTCATTGGAAAGCCTCCGAGACGAGGAGATAAACAGGCGAGTTATCTTAAGAGTAATTAGCATCACAATTGCACAGGTGTTGCTACCAACAAACCACGCAAAACACCCAAGCTTGTACACACGCCTCTGCTGCAGTTAGCACTATAATTAATGACTCATGTCATCCTTATATTGCAGTAACCATCAATCAAATCAGCTGTAAAAAGCATCTTAATAGCACAATCAATCCATTGCCGGTTACATTTTCTTGTATAACATATTTACTGAACCACACACACACCCACACAACATACATTATATATATATATCTATATATATTTTTTTTTTTTTTCCAGCAAATACAGGACTGTCTGACACAGATGACACCTCTTCCTTTGTTAAAGCAAAACCAGTAGCAGACAGGCAGAGGAAGGCACATACCAGTTCGTCCATCTTGTGGAGAACTGATAATGATACCCTGGAGACAGAGTTAGGCTGAAAGACAGATTCACAGAGAAACAGCACAAATCACAATGCATTATTTGCTTAATGCTTTCATTCATCATATACTAAAGCTTTAAATCAGTGTCAGGATGCTGCGTAATCTCGACACAATCTCATTCATAACAAAGACAGACGGCGAGTGAAGTAATGGGACTTACTTCCTGAACAGACTCCTTTCATCCACCTCCATGTTTTCAGTGCTGCCAGACAGGAAGGCACACTTCATTAGTTCTGTTGGCTTCAGTTTTTTTCAACAGTGCACCGGTGCCTGAACGCTTTATGTTTTTTTAATAAGCTAACATTTATAGTTTTCCAAATTAAGAAATCCACTTTGTGAAACACTGACACATCCTTTTAAGGGTCCAAACTTTGCAGAAACCTTTTAAAAATTAATGTAAAAATGAAGCACTAATCAACAAGAGAAAATTGGTAGTAGTAGCAGTGAAATAAATCTGAACTTCAATATTGTGTCTGAATTTTAAACTGTTATAAACAAACAGTTAACTACATTTAAATTTTTTTTTTATCACATTCCTTGAATTGACCCTGCAGGAAATGACATTTATTTCCACTCTTCATCTTCTAAAGCCTAGGTCTCAGTGGATAAAACAACATTAACACTATTAAATTCTGACACTCAATCAATCCTATGTCAGTAGTGTCTAGGAAACCCAATAGGGATTCCTGATTAAACCCAAGCAAAGATCAGCTTATTCAGGTGCGTATGCGTGTGGATAGCCACAGGGGCAGGGCAAAGCTCACAGCATCTAAAGCTAACATAAGACATCAGGGCTGAAGCCAGGATATAACTTGTTTGCCCTGTGAAATACCTCCTACTTTCTCTTGCTCTCTGAACCCTGAAGTATAGTCAGAGAATGGTACAGGGCAAAGAAGAATAATAAAGAGCATGAGATGGAATGAAGCGAGTATAAATCAAAAATGAAGAGAAATAGAGGTCTGGTGGCATGAAGGAAAAGTGTGAAATTGTAGAGAGGGACAATACTCACATATTAGTGGCTGAAGAGTGTCGTGAGAGGACAGAGGGAGTTATATAGAATCTGTAGGACTTAAGGTAAAAAAGAGAGCAAACTTAAAACATACTGTGTACTATTAGTGACAGGCACATTAGTGATTCAAATAATGAATGTTGAGTTATGTTTTAAAACCTAATAGTGATCACAAAGGTTCCTGGCCTTTCTGCAGGAGACTGACTTTTTTTTGGCAACTCATAGGGTCAATTAAATATAAGAAAATACTAGTGTTAATATTGTTTATTATTCATACTTATCAGCTTGGAGTACTTCATTGATTGCAGCAATAATACAGGCCGTGCATAATCTAATAACTAAATGGAGTCACTTTATTAGTTACACCTTGCTAGTAATGGGTTGGACCCTCTTAATTCTGAGCTGAGCTTTGTGGCACAGCACTTTATTGTGCCAGAGATCATAATGGGATGGACAAGGACATGGTCAGTAACAATACTCAGGTAGGATGTGGTGTTTAAACAATGCTCGGCTGGCATTAAGGGGCCCAAAATTGCACAAAGAAAATATCCTTCCACACCATGACACCACTGCCAGCCTGAACTGCCAATACATGGAAGGGTGGATTTATGCTTTCATGTTGTTTATGCTAAATTCTCACCCTACCACTACTATCATCTAATTTTGGTGAGCCCGTGGGAATTGTAACCTCACTTTCCTCTTCTTAGCAGACAGGAGTGGCACACTGTGGTGCGCTGCTTCTCTTGTCCATCTGTTATGCATTCAGAGATGCTCTTCTGCACACCTTGGAGTGCTTATTTGAGTTACAGTTCCTATCAGCTCGAAGCAAACTGGTCATTCTTCTCTGACTTCAGATATCAGCAAGAGAGAACTGATACTCTGGATATTTTCTGAATATGAGCAGTTTCTGAAATACTCAGAATCTGTCACCAACAACCATGCCATGTTCCAAGTCACTTAAATCACCTTTCTTCCCCATACTTGGTTTGAACTTCAGCAGGTATTCTGGACCATGTCTAAATGCTCTGAGTGGCTGCCATGTGACTGGCTGACTAGATATTTGCAGTAATGAGCAGTTGAACAGGTATGTCTATGAAGTGGACGGTGAGTATACATATACATTTCTTGCATAGCACAGCATTAGTAATTAAACTAATAATTGTATATGGAATGTCAGGATATTTTGTCAGGCACCACCACCAAACAGATCAATACACTACCAATACAATAAGAGAAAAGTTACCTGGTTTATGTTCTTGTGGAGTATGGGAACTGTGGCTGATATGATGCACAGATGAAGCTTTGGCACTGAGTGACAAGAGTAATAAAGAAAAAGCACATCAGTTCGAAAAAAAACAAAAAACACACAGTGGATTCAGATACAAAAGATACAAATACAAAAGATACAAAAGATGTACGAAGCTGTAATATTTCTATAAATTATTCTGCATAGGCTTATCAGTTTTTTGCTGTATCATTTGTTGTTTAAATAACGTTTAATTTTAAACATGCCCATTTAAACACCAGGTTTAAACACCAGCTAAAAACATAGATGTGCCAAGAGTGACCCCTAGTGAGTGGTGAGGCATAACAGCCAGCTGGATATTTATTAACCAAAAGAAAAAACTAAAATATTTTAAAGGAAAAAGGGGGAAAATAACTGACTTTAGTAGGTAAAAATGGACAATTACGTATTGTTGTCATATTAAGTATTTATTCAATGCTATACCTCTGAGGCTTAGTGCATTTTCCAGCTTAGTAATGTAGGCACTCTGTTCGCTCAGCTTCCTGTTAATGAAAAAAACAAACAAGAAAACTCTTCCAACTTATCATAAACTGCAGCTTATTTCATGTCTGGTTTAACTTACTTTGTCATCTGCTGCATTTCTTGCTTCATCCCGACTAATAACTCCTCTAGCTTCTCATTCTGTAAATGATTAATTGATAAGTGATGCTTTGGTGTAGTAGGTGAAATAAATACATATTTGTTTCAGCTGCTGCTTGGGCCAGACATCTAGTATGGTTGATGAGTTAAAGAGTGATGTTCTTTTTAGACAGAAAAATAAACTTTTACAGCAAAAAAAACAAACAAACAAAAAAAGAAATAAAATTTCTGTCACCCTTTGCTGGTAGTGAGTCAAGAGCCTCTTTTGATGTCTTGCCTGGAACATTATAACCTGGGAAAATGAGGAATCAGTGCTATTTATGTGACACCTGCATCGTATTATTGTATTTAAAAGTCCACAAAACCGTTTGTGACACATTTAAATGCTAATCAGCACAATTGTTTACAGGAAATTGCCAATATAAGAACAGATTACAAGTGTTATATGAAGCAAGAAAATGACTGAACTTTGCTCATTTCCGTTAAGTGCTTGGTTGCCACAACGCTGATGTCTGAAAACAAGGCCTTCACTTCAGGGTTGCTCTGAAACAAGTACATTTCACACAACTGTGATGACAGCACAATATTAAAATTGTATTGTTTTGATTATTAATGTGGCACCCCACACCAATAGCCCCACAGTCACCTGAGGATTTAATGAGAAAAGGGTGCTTACTTTGTCAGAGAGTGGTGACACTCGGCACTTAGCACAGCAGATATAAACACATGCCTGTTTGGCCTGAAAGAACGATTATATTTAGACAAAAATTATGAAGCCAGGAATACAATGTATTGAATTTTCATGCTCATAAGGAATAGAAGACACAAAAGAACTGAAAACTGACTTCTTAGTGAGTTTCTATCTATGAACCAAAATTAATTCATTAGCTGGGTCTAAGCATGGGAGACAGACAAAGTCAAAGAAAGCCTGATTAAGGTGAGACCAATCATGAACAAAGCCATGGCTAATGAATATGATCAGTGCTTCCCAAAGTGGGATAAACGGACCTCCAGGAGTACCATTCATTGCTGAATGGCGTAATTTCTCTCACATGTATTTGAACATTTAACCAGAAGCACACAATGAAAGAGCATAACTGGCGTTCTCTATAATATTAGAATGTCTAACCTTGTCTGATATTTAATACATCTTAAACTTAGATCCCCAGTGAATCATTCTTCCTTAGAGACAACTTTAAACATAAGTGAAAAACTGAACAATCAGCTCTGCAATATCACTTAAAGCCCAACAGATGTCCCTGTCTAATCATGGTTTCATTGCTTGGGGAGCAGGCATGCTATAGTGTGTAGACTCTGCCCTTAAATATAAGCACATATAGCAAACAGTGATTGTTTTGACAGTGTTTGCTACAAAAGTGTTTATCTACCTTTCTGATAACAGACACTACAGATGACATGGCCACATGTTGTGACCGCAAGTTTACGGTCAGCACTTGGGGGAAAAAAAGCAGGAATTGCAGCAGACCCAGTAAGACATTGATAACCTGCAAGTAAATAAGATTAGCCATGAGTTGATGAGCTAATTTAGCTAACTTTCTGTGCTAACTCCGTTTATAAATATACAGATTTACTTAAACGGTGTTCCAGCTGTTTCTTACACCGAGTGTCTTAAAACAATATCTGTATTAAAACTGTAATATACAGTTTTATAGCCATTTTTCTTTCAGAGTTATTAGCTAACTAGATTGGTAAGCTTATGGTTGCTAGTGAAGGTAAATGCTAATTTAGCTTATGTTAGCTCTGCTCTATTCCTAGAGTCATTAACAGTTCATTTATGCCCTAACTGCTTATAATAAACGTAACTTTACCTTTTGACTGAGGGTCAGTTGTTATTGAAGCTGTCAGTCCAACTGGGATATAACTTAAATATCTGCCTTTCTGTAAGTACCTAAATATATAAGATTATCGGTGTTGGACAACACCAGGTAAGCTATGAATAAAATGAGGCATAATCACAGGATAAATCCTCTAATCACTTTTATTTCCTATTATCATAGTAAGTAATTATAATATATTCAACCTTGCTAAACATTGTATATATTGTCCTAATTGTTGGCTGTGGCGTTCACCTAATTTAGGACAAAAATGCAGTAATATAAACTATTATATTGTTTTAATATTACACAGTGATATATCACAATATTACAGGTGACCTCATGCATTAAACAATAATTTATAAAACAACAAGCTAATTTTACAAACACTGTTTCAGGCTTTACACTTATTTTCAGACTTTAAGAGTTTTTTAATGATTTTTTTCCTGGTTAGAATTATTGTACAGCATATGTCTAATGATTTTAAAACACAAGAATTGGGTGAACAAGTTTGAATTTATTTTGGATTTTCTTTAATCAACACAGGGTCAAAAGTATACATACAGGCTCAAATATAATTAGCACAAGTAAGGTAAGGATATTTGTGTTTGGTCAATTATTTCTTTGTTGTAACTATGCTTCTTGGCAATAAATTGTATACTGTTGGAAAGCCTGTTTACATCCCCTTGAATGGTGCCACTTTTGTAAGGAAAATAAATTTGTGGGTTGAGCAGAGTTGAGTATGTGGATTGCACCCATACTCATCTCTGTTATTGACTCTTGTTTGGAATTATACATTGGATTGGATGATTGAAGTCTGAAGAAAAAACACATATTGGCAATTTAACAATTTATTCATTTAACAAACAGGGGCCTAAGTAGCATGTGGAAGAACCATACACAGCTATAACAGCCTGGCACCTCCTCATGCTGGTCACCAGCTTGGTCACACTCTGCTGTGTGATGGCATCCCATTCTTCAACCAGCATTTGTCACAAGTTGTCCAGTGTGGTTGTGTTGGTCACTCAGGTACGAACAGCACGCCCAAGCTGATCCCACAAGTGTTCAGTGGGGTTCATCATCATGCTCGGGGGCTGTTTTGCTGCCAGCGGTACTGATACACTGTACAAAGTGGATGGAATAATGAAGAAGGAGAACCAACTCCAAATTCTTCAATTTCATCTCACATCAACAGTTAGATAGCTGAAACTTGGATGTTGGGTGTTCCAACAGGACAATGATCCCATGCATCAAAATTGGTTTTGGAATGGATAAAACAGGCTAACATTAAGCTTCTGGAATGGCTTTCCCAATTCTATGACCTCGGCACTATTGAAAATTTGTGGACTATGCTTAAAGCCAGGTCCATGCCAGGAAACCAACCAATTTAAATGAACCCTGCCTATTCTGCCAAGAAGAGTGATCAAATATCCAGCCAGAAGCTTGTTGATTGCTACAAAAAGTGTCTGGTTGAGGTGCAGCTTGCTAATGGACATTTAACCAAATGGGGTATATGTATATATGCATGTAAAATTCTGACCACAACTGTACAGTAGTCTTAAACACCATATTGTATGAGCATCTCACCAGCTTTTGGGTAAAAAAAAAAAAAATCTTTTTATTAAGTATTACAGTCCTAGGGCACTCAAAGTGCACTGGTACAGATGTGTGAAATACAGGCAAAAACAGTGAGGCTGGTGAGAGGTCTTCATCAGACCAGTTTCTTCGCAATGAAGAAGTCTTTGAGTCGTTTCATCTGCCAGAAACCAACCGCCAGCAGAAGGGAGGTCTGCACTACAGCCCACCACAACACTTTGCTGTTGGTGTTCTCGCTGATCTGACGAAATGCCTCCTCCTTCTCCTGAGTGACAACAGGCAACAATAAGAGTGAGAAAGAGAGAAGGAAGAGACTTCAAAGGTTGATATTGTAGCTGTGTTTTAGAAAGATGGCATGTTATATGATTTGATTTTACCATTTCACAGTCAATGTATTCTCCTTTATTAGTAGCAAGGTAGAAAGTACTTCAGGATGCTTGGAGTGAAATGAAGCTTGTATCTAGTATTCAGGGACGTCCCATTTCCTCTGGTCTCTTTGTTGCATTTCAGTCATAAAGGATTGTTAAGGCTGTGCAGTAAAGTATTTATTTACCCTCTGGAACCCCTGATGCCTGGTGATGTGAACCATCTGCTCTGTTAGGTGTCTAAGAGTGTTCTCCAGGGACTGCATGCTGTCTTTGGTCCTGTCAGCGCTGTGGCCGATCGTGTGCTCTCCCATTTGTACATCCAAATGTAGCTTCTGTGTAGCAAGATTGATAGACAACAGTTAATGTTGTTAACTCTTAATCAGTGCATAAATAGGGTATGCATTGCTTTATCTTTTTGTGTTTTGAGTAACATTTTTTCTGTGTCCACATTTCTCACCAGACTTTCACGAGCAAAGACAGAAAACTTTGTCGAGTTGGTTTTGAAGCAAAGAACGTGCGAACCAGAGGCGTGAGCTGTGAAGGTGAATTTACCAAATTTCCCATAACGCTTGGACATCAGAGTCTAGAAAGTAGGAAAGACACTGTTGGGCTTATATTTTTTCAGCTATGCTAAGCACCTGTTTTTGTTTATTTAGTTTTCTTTGGTTACTTAGTTTCCAAAGAAAAAGAAGTAATGCAATATTATATGAAAAGAAATCAAGTTTGACAGGTAGATAGTTTCAGAGATGTTTATTATTTTTAGGTGTTTATTATTTTTTTAATATAGAAACACACACATTTAATTGACCCTGGCTTGCTGATACCCCTTATCCTAAGTGTCCAGTACCTCATAGTTTGGATCTTTTACTGTCACAGTGAGGCCAGTGTGAGGGGATTGAGATAACACCTTCATATCCCATGGCTCCAACAGAAAAACCCCTAAAGGTAAGAAACACAGACACATAAGTCCAGACATATACAGTACCAGTTAAAATTTGGACACAGTCAATGTTTTTATTTTTTTTATTTTTTTTCCTACATTGTAAATTAATACTGACATCATCCAGACTAGGAAGGAAGACATAAGGAGTCATGTAGTAAACTTAAAAGTGTTAAACAAACCAAAATATGTTTTAGAATTTAGATTCTTCAAAGTCGGCACCTTTTGCTTTGATTACAGCTTTGCACACTGGAGGTGCATTTTGGGTCACTGTCCTGTTGAAAAACAAATGATGGTCCCACTAAGCGCAAACCAAATTGGATGGCATGTCGCTGCTGAATGCTGTCATAGCTATGCTGGTTAACTGTGACTTGGATTTTGAATAAATTGCCAACAGCGTCAGCAGCAAAGCACCCCCATACCATCACACTTCCTCCTCCATACTACCTCCTACACTGGGAGCTACTGTACAGATGTAGGAACCATCCACTCACCTTTTCTGTGTCTTACAAAGACATGACATTTGGAACCAAAAATCTCAAATTTGGACTCATCAGACCAAAGGACAGATTTCAACTTCTTGAAATTTTCGGATTGACTGACCTTCATTTCTTAAATGATGGACTGTCGTTTTTCTTTACTTGGTTGAGTAGTTCTTGCCATAATATGGATTAGAGCGTTCCTCAAATAGGGCTATTCACTGTATACCAACTCTACCTCTTTACAACACAACTTCTCGAACACATTAAGAGGGCAAGAAATTCAAGAAATTTACTCTTGAAAAGGCACAGCTGTTAACTGAAAGCCATTCCAGGTGACTACCTCATGAAGCTGACTGAGAAAATGCCAAGATGTGCAAAGCTGTCATCCAGCTAAAGACCCATAGAGAGCTTGCAACATTTATAACATGTGGTTATAAGATTCATAATTTTCTGTTTGTTTATTCTTTGATTATCAATAATCATCATTTCATTAAAAAGTCTTAAATAGTCTGGTATTAAAAATCAAAGGTGGCCTGCAATAGACAGAATGCTCTCTATATTTCTGCTGTTAAATCACAAGGTGAATGAGTTATTTAATTAAGGAGACACTGGAAGTGTTTCATTTAAAGCAAAGCATGAATGGCTTTTTATGGGTTTTACACTTGCTCAAAATAGAGACATAATATTGTAGAAGTGCATGCAGTCTTACTATGTGATTCACATGTTTTTTTTTTAACATTTATAACTAATTAAATTCACTCTCAGTCTCTTAATTCCACATTTATTGCTGCAGTTGAAAACATAAATTGCACTCAGGAGCACTTTTCCCTTTCTACAACTCACCAGTCACCAGTGTGTCTTCAGGAATTTCCTCAATGATGCATTTCTCCTCCTGCTCTCCAATATTAAAAAACATGGCTGCAGCCAGCATCAGGTAACACTGAAGGAGAAGGCCAGTGCCTTGCAAACCCATTTTATGTTCGCAGTGAGCTATTAGATTACGGTTAAAAATGACCTAATGCTTTGCCTGCAGTTCTAGTTGAGACTTTTTGTAGATCTGCAAATTCTAGTTCAAGATTGAGGTATTTTCCATCTAGTAATGTTCGTGTTCAGTGGCATATCTGATGTGAGAAACTCACAGGTGTTGCTTTGTGTGGCAAGTTATTCTGGTCATTTTGTAACTGGTTAACCTGGGAACCAATAGAAAAGCTGCAATGGTAAACATGTGCACAGTTTCTTCTTTTCACTGTAGATTTATGTTGTGGCACTAACACGAAGTAGGAATAAGCATCATGAACTTTCAGACCCATTCCTGACATACACAGCAATTTCCAGTGTTATTTATGAAAAATTGCTGTAGATTGATTTGTTGATGGAAGAGTTGTTGGAATGAATCATGTTATAACTCCAGTACACTTGTGTTTATCAAGGATCTACTCCACATTGACCTCACTAAAATCCAAGATTTTCTGTACTTTAGAGCACTGCAGGATAATTATATGCAGAATATTAGCACATTGTAATATAGTAAGTTGATTGTTTGACAGTGTCCCGGTGTAATCAGTGCAGGAAATGTAATCCAATCCATTGTGTAAAATGCCATAAGGTTAACTTAGATGAGGTCACTTGCAAAGTAAACTCCCACACACACTGAATGAACCCATCTCATATTTAGCATCTGCAAAAGTAGTCATACCTAAAGTAAGCAAAGAATCAGATTTCCATCTCATCCCACACTCCGGTAGCTTTACAGGAAGCTTGAACAGTAAATCAATATTTTTATCATACCAATAAAGTAACTACAGATTTATACTGTGTCTGTTAAAAATTACATTTCATTCCACAAAGCAGGGTTATTCCTTATTATATTGCTCTGAAATGGATGTTTATGTTACTCTTACCTCTCATACTTACTTAATCAGTGAGCCTTCAATAGGAAAGCCAAAACAGAATCCCACATCTTTAGCTCAGTAATTTTCCTCTCCCTCGTCATTCCAAACGGAAGGACATCCCTCATGTACCAGATGTTTAGTTCTTATTGCTCTTCAGTCTGTCATCTGTAGTTTCACTGTTGGCTTGGTGGGAATATCTGTTTTACATATTTACACTAATATCATTTACTTAAAATTATGTTGTCTTCATTGTGCCCTGAAAGAAGAGGTCATTTTTCAGTGTATACATATGTTTCCGTGCATGAAGTGGGATTCATGTTTCATAGCCTGCATGCAAAATTAAGTTTTCACTTTAAGATTTTAATCTTTGAGATCTAAACATTTGATGATCTCTTTTAAATCACTGGGAAGGGCTTGCGTTCATTTTATGACCAACACTTCATCAGAGTGAATTCAGTCCAAAACTGGCATGTTGAACCCAGGTCATCCAGTCCTTTACACTCCATTTGATCCTGCAGACCCAACTTTAGTAATATTACCTAAATGTGATATTGAACATTGGCCTTTCAACACGCAAGCAACCTTAACATTGAACAGAGAAGGAAATTTACTGTATTAAAAATTATTGTTGTAATTAAAGGAATCATTTAAAGACAGCACTTTCATCAGGAGTGACCATCAAACAGTCATCAAAGAGATCACAGTATCAGATGTATTTACATTTTATTGACCTTTACAAAAAAAATACATATATTTTTAGTATTTTGTTATTTTACAAAAAAATGTTTTCTGTTGTAACTCAGTAACGTAAAGGAATACAAATTATTTCAGATTTCATATACTGTACACTACAGGTTAAAATCCTGTCAATAAATATATCCATTTTCATTAGGAAAAAAAACAATGTTTCTATAAATATTAAGTTTTGAATTTAGGAAACTATATATGTCACTTTTCTGATGGTATTACTTCTGCTAATGGGACTATTGACCCCCTTTTCCTAGTTTGATTTAATTTGGACGCTTTTGGATTTTAAGTATAAGTTATATGGATTTATTTCTAAATAAAGAAATTCATATAACTTTTGAGCTTCAGAACTATCAAACCATCCCAATTACAGGGCCAACATGTGTTTTCTGTTCATTTTCTAATTATAAAACAGCGTTGGTCTCTCCCCAGACAATTTTGATAATCTGCCAAAACTGAATTGGTGTCTAATAGCTATTCTGCCAAACTACACCTCTTCTATGCTGTCAGAGCCATCAATAAGAATGGAAGATGAGGAGTTTTTTTGGTGTTTTTTTCTGTAGGCGCACCAAATTGAGCGGTCAGGTCATATGTATATTAGCCATTTCCACAGAAAGAGTTTGGACAGGGAGAACAGATGGAAACTGGTTTATCATGGTTATGCTTCATGTGAATAAATCGCGGCCCTTTTGCTGTTGTTGTTCCGTCTTCGTCCTTTCCTCCCCTTCCTGGCTTTCCTCTCCTTCTTCTTTCTTCTCTCCTTCCTCTCTTTCTTGTCCCTCCTTTCCTGAACTAGTCATAAACAGTTGTCTGGGAAGCACTTCCTGTCTTCCTCCAGTAGGGGGCAGACTGCTCCGTTGTTGGCTGGGTGCATTATGATGTAGCGTGTGCGGTGCTGCATGCCTGACTCTCCACATTTGCCCTTGCACAAGCCCCAGGGAGACCACACTGATACCTCACAGTCCAGAGGGGTATCTGTAGAGAGGATCACATTAATGATCAGGTTTCCCTTCTGCTGATTGGTTACGGAAAAGCCCTTGTACATGATTTAATTTTAAAGATGGGGAATATGTCATGAATCATAATCAGGAAAAGAATTCAGTTTCTTTTCATTTTAAAAAAGAAAATAAAATAATAAAAGGGTGATATAATAAATGCTGCTGTGCTTTGTGTGCAGGACTTGTGAACCCATAGCTTCTTATTATAGAGTCTTGGCAGTGGTTTAACTGCTGGAGTTACTTTTAATTTTGTTTTATATTGATTTGTAGAGAGGGACTTTTCTGATTGTACTTACTTTTTTATTCTTGCCTCAGAGTAATCAGTGCTGCTATTTAATGAGTTCTCTGCACCCATAACAGAGGGGAAGGAAGCATCCTCTATCTTTCTACTTTTTCAGCTCACCTAATAATAAAGTAATTCTTTAAAGTCTTTATCGTCACATCATGCTTATTGGTGCTCTCAGTGTAGCTTTCACCAACATTGTGAACCTGTCGAACTACCTCAGCCAGCCTCTTTGTGTGCTTCAATGCTCCTGATATGTATCACAGTTGTCACTTAAAGAGTAGAAAAGCAGAAGGATGGGAGGCTGTGCGGAAGCTGCATAGATGGACCTTTGGATGTCAAGTGAAAGGCTGATGTCTCACATTAAAATTTATATTCAAGAATGACAAAGTGAAGGTTAATGTGACAAAAGGCTGCGAAAGGCAAAGGTGCTTTACCCTGATTTTTCATCAGTGTCTCACAGATCTACAACAGGTGCTTGCTGATCACTAAAGAAAAGTTTTGTTCAAGCTCTGGGGAGAATCACAAATATGATGGAGGGGATAATGATAGGGAAAGGATAAACAGACTCAAGGCTAAGATGGAGCATTGGGAGCAGGGGGAGAAAACCCCAACAGATTGTTGGACAATCTACATTGTTTGTTGATGGGTTGTCAGGGGAACGGTCTTGTAGTCTGTGATGCTGACTCAGACCTCACAGTCACCCTCAACCCTGCAGCTGATTAATGCTCTGTCAGCTCTTTTGCCAGGCCAACATGCTATCTATTATTTTTTCCCCCCTAAAAAACTTTTCCTGGTCAAGTCATCTGTTTAGGCTTTCTGTGGTGAGTTGTGCTTTTATAAAAAGGCCATTTTCCCTCCCTATCACATACATCATTCACACACAAGTTGCTTGCCTGCTGCATTGCTGACTTTACGTGTAGTTCCCTGCAGCCTTCACATTTACTTCTTCCAAGATGTCTTTGTATTCTTCCTTTCTGTACACTGAAGAATCTTAAATAATCTCGGATTTCACATATCCAGCTTCACCACATGGATTGAAGTCTTGTGTAACCAGTGTTTATATCCCACTTGGCATTGTGACCAAAAATTACTGTACATAATTTCTACATAGTTTTCTTAAATTGCTCTTTCATCTTGCATATTTTGCCTCTTCTACTAGATGCCAGATGTGTCCCTGGCATTTTCTGGTACCCTGACTCTGTTGACTTCCCTGGTCTTTGGTTGGAAGTAATTGAGTTTGTGTGTGTGTGTGTGTGTGTGTGTGTGTGTGTGTGTGTGTGTGTGTGTGTGTGTGTGTGGCCTGTAATGTTTCCCAAATTCTTGTGTGTGAGCCGGTAAAGACACAAGTTCCCCACTTTGTTTTAAAACCTTACATGTGAGTTTGACAAAACATGCAGAACCTTGTATCCATTTTGTTCTGTATATATTTTTTAGCCTTTTACAGCAAAAAAACAAAAAAAAAACCTTATAGTAAAAGCAGAATATGAAACACAGTGCAGAGTTGGTGTTCTTCTGACTTCTGCTATTTTAAATGATTCATTCCTGTAAACCTTTCTCAAAACAAAGGAGTGTCGTGATCCTGAAACTGAGACCAAACTGAGATACAAACTTCAAAGATCTGTCTTCCGTTATTATGCTCTTTAACGTGCCTCTACACAAAAATGTCTTTAATGTTTTTTCAAACAAAGCTGATGGATCATATAGAGGCAGAAATTCTGAAGGTTTTTGTTATTTAGACTTACTTATCAGCTTGTCTTCAATCTCATTTCCTGTTGGCAGCTGGTTGGATTGAGTGGGCTCCACGGGCAGGCTGATGATCTGATTGGTCTTCTTTATTTTGGTCAGTGTGACCTTGGCAATGGGTGGTAGGTGCTTCAGGCGGGGGTAGAAGAAGGAATTGGCCGGGTGGCTAGGGAAGGAGGAGGTGATCTATGGAGGGGAAAATGGACAAGGAATAACAGTCAAGATATATATTGTAACAAGTTTCTTTAGACTAATTTCTCTGCTGCTTGAGGTGTGTCTTCTGTTTCATACCTTACATTTGATAATAACAGTTTAAAAAAAAAATTCAGCTTAATAACAGTTGCAGCTTATGCCAAAAACACAAACACAAAACACACACACACAAAAAAAAAAACCTCACGGATGCTGAGGTCCAGACCTAAAATGAACCCTCCTGGACTGTTGGGCTTGCAATATACTGGCAGAAACCCTGATGAATAGGAGTTACACCATGTCGCTTACATTGGTTGAAAATGAAATGTTGGGTTGGGTTTTAAAAGACATATTTCTGTTTAAATTTACCTGAAATATAGCCTTACAGTTATGTCTCTTATTATATTTGCCTTTTTGTGGACAGAAACAGATATTCTAATGGCCTGTACTTGTGTTTTTGTTGAAGGAATAATTGCCATTTTTGGTCAAATTCAATAGCTATAAAGTGCCACAGTACATCACTTCAATACAGCATCACTGTATCAGTCTAATAGAAAGACCAGTGTTCTTAATGACTGAAGTTGTCATACTGTCAGGATTTCCAAATACCTGAGTTTACTGTGCATGGTTTCTTTTTATATCCTCTTTGGATTTATGCACCTGTGCAGCCCACCTGTGTGATTTTATCCTGCGGGATGGTCTCAAAGTTGGGAGATGAAAAGGTGAACCCGCTGTCAGTTCCTGCGTCATATGGGAAAAGGTCCAGTGACACATTTTCTTTCCAGTGGTCGCCATCACACAGGTCAAGACTGTCCACACCCACAAACCAGTCCGGGCTTGGGACAATACGCACAATAAATGACAGCTGTGAATGGAGAAAGTAAAACATAAGAAAGGAATTACATTGTAGCCAAAGCAAAACAAAAAAAAAACTCAAAGAAAACAGGGGAGTGAATTATAGCGATAGAAATGAGAAGAGCTATGAGGAGAAAGATGTGTGGAAAATATAATAAAATTCTTCTTTTCCAAACATCTTGTCTTCATTCTCAAATCAAATTCAAGGACCACAAAAAGCTTCTAAATCATATATGATGTCTGTGTTCTGTGATAATTTATTTTATTGTGCAGTAATATTCTCAGCTTTAAGCGTGACATAATAGAGATTCATAGTCTTGTACTGCATCCACCCCTCGACACGTCTACTTTTATTCCAGCACAGCTTGCTTTTATTTTGGTGAACATCTTCTGTTTCCAATTGGCTTTTTCCAAGCTTAACAAATTTTGGTCAGATGTGTCCCAGGTTTTATTAGCTACCCAGAGACTCATCAGTGGGAAGTTTAACTGCAAACTTCTGCAGAGTTTCGCATAATTTGAAGGGACATTAATTAGACTTGCTACATTACAGAAGCTCTCTTCTGGGAGTAAGTTGTGGAAAAAACTGTCAGGAGCTGGTTTTATAGGAGCATTTTGTTGCTGCATGAGGCTAATTAAAAAGGCATAATGCAGTCTTTCTCACAATATAACTTCACATTATGAACAATTAGCAGTAGTATGGCAGGTTATTACTTGGCCAAAAGACACTGTGTGCAAATTTTTAAATAGTTGCAATTTTAATTTCAATATATATATATATATATATATATATATATATAGATATATATATATATATATATATATATATATATATATATATATATATATATATATATATATATATTATTGTTTTTCAATCCTTCTATTTTTAAAGTTTTGGCTCTTGTTGCCATTGGTTATAAAAGACGTGGCAAAAAAACAGCTTCAGTGGAAATAATACTACAGTTGAGTTCACAGGGCTAATCACTGATTCTGTTTACTTGGAATTTAAATAACAGCGAAACCTCCAAAATTTCATCCACTGGCAGATTTGTAAATTCGGCCAGCTGCAGTGGCTATTATGTAAGGTGCTGATTTAAAGGTGCTGATTCCTACAGTGACAGTTTCAACTTAAAAAAAAAAAAAAATCTATTAATATTATGGTCATATTGGAAACCTGTTTGATCTATATACTTTTATATTACTGGGCAAAACAAGTGCTATGATTCTAAATGCTTAATAGAAAATTATTTGGGTTGCAACACACCACGTTTTCTATGCTGACCTGTCCTGAGAGGTCTTGCATGTACTTGATGCCCTGTTGGGAAACTTACATAGGAGTGCCTAGCAAAGACCTCAAACTCAGTGCTCATCTGGCCTGTGCCGCCCATGACAGCAGGAGCGGAGAGGATCCCATAAACGCTCTGAATGCGTTCACCGGCCGTCTCGACTTCCTTCACAAGCGTCCAAGCCTCGCCTTTCTCTGCAAACTCCCTCACGCCATTGCTGGCAAACTCGTTGCGTTGCCACATGTGGTAGTCAGAGCTGTGGGTCACCCCTAACAGCACAAAAAAGGATTAAAATGGTTGTTTCATCAAGTGTTTGTCTGAATAGTGAGTTCATAAACAGCACATCTCAGCAAAGGGAAATTAATGGAGTTCTATGACTGTTTGGTAGTGTTTTTGGACTGAAAAGCTTTTTCAAGCTCCAGAGACTCAAAAGAATATTTCTTTAATTTTCTACTAGTTGGCAGAATGTTATATATCATCTCTATTTTTAAGAAATAGGATTGCTTTCTAACAACTCTATAGTAAACAGTTGTCAACAGAAGCTTTATACAGCAGCTTTCTGTTTCTCAACCCTTAACTTATCTTGCCACATGTACCTCAGAATAATGTGACCAATAAGGAAGCCCTTAGCTTAGGCGCACTTACCAATAAGGTTTGACCACTGTGCAGGGGGACGGTAGCGAGGATACTGCTTAGGAAAAGCTGCCTGGGTCCACTTGCCAGTAAATGTTAAACTGTACTGGGCGGTTTCTGAAGCTGTGCACATGGGGATGTCAGTAGGGACGGGCATTGAATGAGTTCCTTGGCCCAGAGTCATCATTAAGACAATCAGGTGATAGAGTGCCTCAGAGAAGGAGAGAATGTTCTTTGTGGTGTCCATGATAAGGGTAGATTGGAAGAGAGGACCTGAATGAGGTGTATAAAAAGGATGGTAAAGAAAGGAGAATAGTCATTTATGATATTTACACTCAGTCATAGAGCTGCAAACAAATACCTGTGCAATTACTACACAGTAAACACTTTTCATGCTTTCTTCTCTTCTGAGAAGGTCTTACAATGGCCTAACAATAAATGTTTGTTTTCCAAGGATCCAACTGAAATCATTCTGCCACAGAGGATTTCTTCAGTCTTTTGTGTAAATAATTACTGCCTGTGTCACTGTGCACTTAAAATCCTTGCCATTCTTATATATTCTTATAGTCTTATAGATTTAAGCCAGATCTCAGCCATGAAAGTTGTCAGATCTAGGCCATAAAAACTGTGATGAGGCAGTAGCGAATGTTTGGCTACACCATTAACTTCTGGTTTAACAAGTGGCGTATATGAGTCAGAGGGAATTTTTTTTTTTGACTGTCTTTCCACTGTTTATACGTGTAAAGGCAGCTAAGCAATGGGAAACAGACAGAAGGAGATCTGACATTTATTAGGATACATCTAGCCAAAGTATGATTGCACTTGCAGTCTGCTAAGCCTTCTATCTCTGCAGTATCTCTATTAAAGGTATTTAATGTAATTAACCTGTACCAGCTGACTATTCTTCTTCTGTATTGGAAACCTCATTGCTTTCCCCCAGTGATGGCTAAACCTTCCCTGAACTCTATCAATAAAGCCCCAGTGTGGGTGTTCAGATTTAGTCAGTTAGCAGTATGATTTTCATGCTCTTGTGTGTCCCTGTTTAACGAAGAGTTCGAGCACTGCATCATTTCTTCTAGGAGGTACATAAATTAACAACATTCACATAGATTACAACACATTTTTTGTATTTTGCCTGAGCAAGTAGGCCACTTTATCGTGACAGTGTAGTGTACTGCAGAGAGTGCAGTCTTGCCATTCTTTCAAAATTCTGTGCTTAATCTAGTGATTTAAAATTAAATTAAAGTGGTCACTAGATCTACATTTTCTTATCACCTTTGCTTACTCTGTATATATTGTCACTTAAATAATGTGTAATTGTTTAAAATTTCAGTGTCTAAAAAATTCTTAGTATCTTTTCATTTAAGTTTTGTAGCCTGCTGTTATTTGACTGTCACATCCATCAATTTGTGCAGATTAGCAGTCTAAGAATTCTTCCAGCTGTAAGGATCTCTGTAAGGTCATGCAGAAATAGGTTAAATGTGTGCGGTAGAAACTACTCACTGGTTTTGCTCAGGGTTCCAGAGGAAAGAAGGACTGCAGCTGAGTGGAGTGGAGGGCTTGAGGTGAGGAGAAGGGGAGAGGAGAGCTGTGGATGTGGCTGTCGGGACGAGTGACTGCAAAGCTCCAAGTCCTTTTACGCCTATTTATGTCTTTTAGGAGTTTCACCCCTCTTTTTCCTCCCCTCCTTTCTTCCCCTCTTTCCCCCTTGGGCTCCACTCCCCTCTCCAGCTTGCTCCACTCTTTCACTCAGCCTCTCTATCTTCTCGCCAATGACTTCCCTGCCCCCTTCATGCCCTTTGGCTTTGGCTGTCCCTCCTTCACCTTCCTCCTCTTCTCTCTCCTACTCCATATAATTGTCCTATTAAATGGATAATATGTTCAGCAGTTCTGCATGCACGGCCAGAGGTCCTGTGTAGTCCATGGTTAGAGTGTCTAAACACAGTTTGATAGTGTAGCTCTCTAAACCTACATAAATGAGTAATGAGTTTAGTAATGTACTTCTCTAAAGGTTTCTCGGTCACGTTTTTGAATTTCAGTTGAGCTACTAGATCCAGTTTCAGTGCTGCTTTTTAACTCATGTACAAAGTTATATTGCCTCTGTCACTGTCAATTTGCATATTTCCTTTGATGTGTTTTTCAGGGGGTTATAAAGTCAGTCAAGTTGAGGCATTATCTTACAAAATGCAGAGGAATTACAGGCTGTCAGACAAAACGAAATTGTGTTTTTGATGGCTCTGGGTAAGTGCTTGGCAAAACGCTTACATCTGAGGACAACTGAACTTTGATGTTGATCCAGTCCAGTCAGTGGTTTAATAAGTTGAGCTCAAGTTGTACTTGTTGAGTAATTAACTATTACAAAAGTAGCCTCCAATATGAGCTGCATCTGTGATTTGATTTTTGTGGAGTGAATATTTATTTTCTACTGTTACCATATAACATGATTTGTCACCTTTGTGCAGAGATACTCTGTCCTGCTAATGGGAGTACTTCTGGAAGATTTTACCTTAATTGTACAAGTGCCACTTTTTTGCAGCCACAGCCTTGATATATATAGATGTTTCTTTTAATAACAATGATGCAGTCAGAATATCACCAAATTATTGTGTTTTTAGCTATAACTTTTAGTGCCCCTCACACATTTTCTAGAAAACAATATAATAAATATTGTATGTTTTTGGTCAAAAAAACTTACACTGGCTATGAATAGATACAGTTAGGTACACTTTAGTATCACACCTACAGTAAGCCAAAATAACAGCTGTATTTTTCTCCCAGATCTTACATTGTGCGAGTCTCTCAGTCAGCTTATAGAGGAGGGCTCCAGTCCCCCCACGATAAGCGGAAGAAAATGCATGGATGGATGGATTTTGTTATGCCTCTATGTTTGTATGTCTGCGGGTAGAGGTTGGGTGTGGTACTTGACTTACTGAACCTGGAGGTGACAGACCCACACACTCACGTGCAAACACAAAGAATGTCAGCATGCCGAATCAGCCCACATTTAATGAGTTCCATATGGTCATGTTTCTTAAAAAAAACAAACCCAAACTAAAACACGTACACACACACTGACATACACAGAGAGACACACACACACAGACTAGTTGCCCTCACTCAACCTCAATTTCCACTATTTAATTTTTGGACTGTATAATCCAGTCTATTTTCAGCCAGTAATATTTGGAAGGGAAAAGTTAACTCATTACCACCCTCATAACAATGGTGCACAGTGGTCAATGTTATCGCATTCAGGGGGTGTTATGCCTTGCTCGTTCAGGGCATAATGAAGAAGGGAGATCGACAACAGTTTTTGTCAAGCCAAATTATTAATCATAATCTGAAAAAAAAAAGGAGAACAAAAGAAAACTAGGTGCTAACCTGTAACCAGTGTCTGACTTAAATTATAGGTGACTGTAAAACAATCAAACCAAAATAGAAACAAAACCAAGTTGGGTACCTGAAAGACACCAGCCTTCCATTCAGTTCCTGTGCAACCTCAGCAAGAGGTTGTTCAGTATTGTTGGTAATAAGTAGGACTCATTTCCAGTGGGTTTTGGACTGCACCAGGGCTGCACTTTGACACAGGTTCTGTTCATAATTTTTATGGACGGAATTTCTAAGTGTAGCCAGGTGGTGGAGAGTCTCCGTTTTGATGGTCTCTTTGTGGATGATGTGGTTCTATTGGCTTCATTAGCTGGTGACCTCCAGTTTAAATATCTCAGGGTCCTGTTCACGAGTGAACGTGAGATTGACAGATGAATTGATGTATTGTTTATTTGTAATTTGTGGTCAACTGTCAGACAAATATGACCACAACAATAAAAAAAAATCACAATTATAGACATTAAAGACATTAACAACAAAAATGCTGCAGTAACATCACCAAAAATCAAATACATTTACCGATTGATCATACCCTCACCTATGGTCATGAACTCTGTGTAGTGACCAAAAGAATGAAATCAAATACAAGCAATGGAAATGAGTTGGCTGGGCTCTCCCTTTGGGATAGGGCGAGGGGCTCTGTCATTCGACTGCTGCCCCCCAGGACGAGTGGGACTTAAGTGGTTTTTAGTCTTGAGACAGCCAATTATTCTGGCTTGATTTTTGAAGTGGTTACATGGAGAGGACAGAAACATTCTGTTGTCATTTCATATGGAGTCCCTAAAACAACATAATTATTGAGTTAGCAAGCATTCACACTAACAAACTGTCTTGTAGCAAGACTTTGAATCCTCACCAACCTCTGATCTGTTGGAAGTTCCTCAGCTTTCACCTCTCCAGTATATTTGCCCTATGAAGATCACTATGGAGACTTTTACTGTAAATAGATATATATAGGTTTAAGCTGTAGTTTATGGCTCAGTCACACTAGAGTGAAAATAGAACTGCAACCTTCCAGCAACTAGGAAAAATTGGTAGTTGCCCACTGATTGCAATTTGTGTTTTCACGTTCAGCAATTATAAGTACCTGCAGCAACCACTTTTGATTGCAAGCCACAAGTTGTCTAATGGGAAGCAAACTGTTTGCAAGCAATTGTGGTCTGATCTGGACTGACTGCAGTCACTCTGACTGATTGTTGAAGATTTGCTAGTAATTGCTGTCTAATTTATAAATGCATTCAGATTGCCAACATGTTGCAATCAGTTTGACTCACTGCACAATTTGACAAGTGCAACTCATCTACAACTCGTCTCTTTGTAATAGGGGACATGATTCAACTGGTTGCATTCTGCTTATATTCCTATATAAAAGGAGTTAAATCACTGTCCTGCAGAAACTATGTCACCATTTGTGGAGGACTTTCTGAATTTCTTTTTCTGTTTTAAGTAGTTGGTATGAATATATGTTTAATATGAATTTCTGTGTATGCAGATGGCAACAGATTTGCGATTTTTGTCAATTTATCACAGTTGATTGCTGTATTATCACACATTGGCGTGCAATTGCCAACTTGACCACATTCATTTGCAGACCGATGGCAAACTGATAGCAGACGGCCTCCATGTAGTTGGTGTTTATTGCCATCTTGACTAACCAAAGTTGCTTTGAAGATGGCACCTGACTGCAATTGGTTTTAGACTTGGTCCCCATCTTTAAAGTAACCATTTCAAAGACAACAGGACCACAAGTTAATTGGACAGGGTCGCAGTAATTTTGGTTGCGCTGTGGTCTCCAAACATTGTTTTCCATAGTGTGACTGTAGCCTGAGGAAATTGGTTGTTGACAAAACAATCTCCAGTTGGGGTCAACTTACTTGCTGATGAAAGTATATATAAGGACATTAAAGAAAACAGTGAGTATGGGATCTTGATATTTTTCCATTATAGAGAGATGTAAACACTTCACAGGTTTAAGCGTGTGTTTTTATATTGTTGTCTCTCCTGTTACTGTGGCACGCTGGTGCGCACTGGCCCATTTCCGCTTTACTTTTTCACCATATGACTTTACCCTGACTAGCTGGCCTTAATTTAGAAACACATAAGTCTGAGGCAATAGTGTGTTTATACAGGAAAAACGGAGACCCATGAGAATATAGGTCAGAAAATACCACAAGGGCTTCCAGCCAAAGTCTGTCACGTGCCTGCCGCTAAGTAAAGGATGTGGGCATATATTCCGGTATGGATGTGGGTGTATTCTATACATTTTCAAGCCTTATTTAGACTACTCAGTGTGTTTAAAGAAGAGTCTGAACTTAAGTCCAATACGAGAGTTGTGAAGACCCAATACTTCTTAAATGAAGAATTTATAAAATAAATACTGAAACAAACAAATTGTAAAAAAAAATCTGGTCAGCAATTTCTGATCTCTTCTTTCTGATGTGACACTCAATGTTTGTGGTGGTCAGTTCATATTTGTTTTTAAATATAAATATAGACATTACACAATAGTTGTGTATATTGTATTCATTGCTGACAACAGATGACTTGTGTTGGTTGAAGGGGTAGATACACCCATGGTTTCTTAAGTTAAATTTGAATAATATATTAGTTGAGCCACTGGAAATATTTTAATTGTCAAGTGCTTTTTGACAAATATATAACGGTATAGTACTGTATTTCAGCTGCTTCTGCTGTGAGTCCTGCAGATACTTTCCAACTCCACTCCCTTGGACAGCAGCTGGTGATAGATAATTCAGGCCAAGCAGGGCTTGTTGTGCCTTGTTGAACTGGGAATAAAGGCAAATGAACCAGTTCTTAACCTTCTGGTTGGATTGGCCCTCAGTTTCATAGCAAATATCTGGGACAGCAGGACAAAGATGACCATTGCCATGACAAACTCCCTGGACAGGCATGTAAATGAAACTGAGGACAAAGAGTTGCAGCTGAACAGACACCATGAGAACAAAGAGAGTGCTATGGCTAGCTGATTATTAGCAACTGAATTTTAAATGCACATAAAACCATAAAGCAGTCATATTAAAAAAATGCTATTGTTGCTGAATGCTAAAAATGAAAACAGTATATATCATGAATACGCAATCGTGAAACAGAAACTTCTCAGCATTCTATCAACAGAAAAAGCATCTTCTCTTTACAAAGCACATGGCAGCAAACCACCAGACTTCTAGAGTAATATCTCTTGAATGCATGAGACCAAATTTGAGAAGTTCGGTCATAATGCACAGTGCCATGTTTGGTAAAAAAACAAACAGCATATATTAGGTTTTCACCAAGTACCTTCACATACTAACTGTCAAGCACAGTGATGGAGGGGTGAGAACTTGAGCTTGTTTTGCAGCCACAGGACCTGGGCACCTTGCAATCACTGAGTTAAATGTGAAGATGTCTGACCAGCAGCTGAAGCTTGGCCCATATTAGGTCATTCAGTAGGATACTGATCCCAGCGCAGCAGCAAATCTATAACAGAATGATTGAAAAAGAAAAGAATCATGGTGTTACAATGGCCCCATTAAAGTCCAGATGTCAACCTGATTGAAATGCTGTCATGGGACCTTAAGAGAGCTGTGCATATATGAATGCCTACAAACCTTAATTATTTGAAGCAAAACTGCAAAGAAGAGTGAGCCAAAATTCTTCCACAATAATTTGAAAGACTGATAAGTCACATAGAAAACAGTTTACTTCAAGTTATTGCTGCTAAAGGTGGTTCTGCAAGTCTTTGAATCATGGGATGTACTTATTTTTTCACAGGACTTTATGCAGTCCTGTGAAACTTTCTTTTTCATATGATTGTGCCTGGTTGGCCAGCCCATCCAGTGAAGAACACTGGAACAGCAGAGCATGTTTTTCCCTTCATGTAGTTTTTGATAAGCTTGTCATTTCTGACACAGTGTTGACACTGGTATTATTAAAACATGTCATTTAACATGTTTGTTCAAATTTGCTCTCTTTTTTCAAATCTGCCAGTTTGCCAGTTTTTGAATCCAGCAGTTTCAGTTTCAGCAATTTGTTTACTTTTGGATTACAAATTAATCCTTAGAGTTCTGACTGAAATTAAGCAATGACTTAATTATTAAGTCATAAGTAATTAATTATGAAACTGTCAGACACTGTACACATTATTCTTGGTTGGACAGAATAGCACATTGATTCCACTACAGTCACTACAGATTTGACAAATAGAGTGTGATTTTGCTTTGGGAATTTTCAACACAACACAGGGAAAGCTGGATAAAATATTTTTCTTTATCTTGCATGCCAAAAGTCAGATCATCCAGTACGCTATTCACCCCTGGCTGCACCCAATGGCCTGTCCATTGCCTCATATCAGGTTGTGAAACAGATTCAATCTTTTTATGTGACCAACCTTGACGGCTAAGAAGTATTATCCAAACTTGGTTTACAAGCTGGAATTGGTTTTGCTGCCAAGTAACATCACTGAACTTTCTAGCAGAAAGTAGCAAACAGGGCTGAACACATTGATTTCAGTGACTGGGTCAAGATGCTGAAGGCCCCCTGAGGCAAACCAGAAGACAACCCAATGGACCGGACAGCCTGTAAACAAAATAACAGAGATGTTATTGCTTGGTCAGTAGCCAGGGTTGCCGTAGTGGTAATGTGAGGTCATTGTTTAGTCTTCCTGGCTTCATTTAAGAAAGATTCATGGTCAGACGTGTACACATGGACACAAACAAATCCAGAGTTTTGTGTATTAGGACACAAACACACACAGAGATACATGCGGTGCTTCATATAAAAGCATGCAATAAATAAAACAAAAGCCAGTTGTTCAGTATAATTCAACCTGTTCCTTTTCGAGATGAAACCTTTCTTCACTGTATAACCATTTTCACACTGTTCTCTGTACAGGCCTCCATTCAGCATGTCCCTGGGGCCTTGTTAAAGTAATAATCATCATTGATTTCCAGGAATAATTTCTTCAGCTGTGTGGGAGCAATCTGTGCCCGTGCATTAATTTGCACATTACTGGGTAAATGTCTGTTTGTATGTATGTGTGTGTGTGTGTGTGTGTGCCTGTGCCTGTGCCTGTCTAATGGATGCTGCAGGTCAGCGCAGAAATCAGAGAGAGCAAGTTTGGTGGTGGTATTATATATCTATGCAGCACATGGCTTGCTGACATATGGCTGGAATACTATCAGTCCTAAATTCATTTACATGACAACACAAACATACAGCCAGAGCTACATTTCTGTCTGTCTGAAATTGCTATTTGGTTTAAACCATAGAGATCTTAATATTTGTTTCTTATAATATGATTCTAAGAGTTTAATCACATAAACCCTCTGACCTGCCTCAACTCTGTAATGAATCATTCATGAGTCCTACTGTTTGCCTCCACAGAAACAGAATATTATAACTGACTTTGTTGAATGTTTGTGCAATCAATCATCAGAACCCACCACAGCGAGACAAGCCAATATTAGATGTCGAGACCAAAGCGATTTATATCTGAGAATTATGGATGAACAGCTCTGTTTAGAGTATTAGGTGACGGCAGAGTATTAAAACACGACGGATATAAATTCACCACAAGGAAAACACAGCCGCTGAGCTTGCTGTTCTTGCTTCCTCTTACTCAATTTTGTGTCTTTTATGGCAATTTTCTGAGTAGTCGGCACCTGGATTGCATTGTCTAGGTTTTGTAGGAAGGCTTTTAAAAGCTTCACAAAGGAGATTTGCACAATGGTAATTTCAAATGGATGTGAGGGTTCATGTAGAGGAGAGAAGTGCTGTGGTTAGTGGCTCATGTCATTTACTTCTCCGCTGCAATAACTTTTGCTATATGCTATTTTTTGGCAAGTGTTTCTTTGCCTTCTTAGAGAGCTTGAATTGTGTGAGTAATTGTTGCTAATGGGGGGGGCGCTAAAAACCTAGAGAAATTTTATGTGGTTTTAGGACCATACAGTGTGTTTTTAAATTCTGCCTCCATGACCTGAGCACCAACTCCTGAAATTGTTGGTTAGCGGGCCCTCATTTCTTGAAGTTCAGTATCCCTCATCTCACATTCTTTGCCTTCTCTTTAACCACATCCACCTTTGGAATAGAGAGGGATCTTTTTGAAATGTTAAAAAAAAAAAAAAAAGCTGTAAAATTGGGTTAGGCCTACAAAAAAGGTCACAGTAATTTTTCTTGTGGGGCCATTCAGAAGTGAGCTCTCATTTGGTTTTTATGAGGCTTGGTCACAGGTTTAAAAACATCATTTACCATTACTCTGGGTACTTAAATCATATGTTTCGTAGTAAAGAAGGTTATTTACGTTATTTATCTATAAAATGCATCAAAATAGTAAAAGAACACAAGCCCAGGATAATTTAGTTATGTCCATAATTTATTGAAGATGCAAACCAACACAGTATTTTTTTTAAATCAATCAAGATATGATTGAAGTGCAGACTTTCTGCTTTAATTGAAGGAGTTTTACAAAGATTTTACAATAACTGTTTTCATACATAGTCCCCCATGTTCAGGGATTCAACATGAGTTAGGCAAACTAACATGATTTTAATTGCTCCCTTAAGGAATCAAGCAGTTGCTGCTTGTTTGTGGGTCTCCCTGCATTCAGGTTTGTATTTAATAGCTGAAAAGCATGCTGTCAGGCCGAGATTAGGTGGGTGACTTGACCATTGAAGAAAAATTCTGAACATTTCAGAATACATCCTGCTACTTCTGTCGGCAGGCACATAAACACTGGTGGCCCAGTTCCACTGGTAGCCATACACGACCATTCCACACCATTTGGCAGATAATGTGGCATGCTTGGGATCATGAGCTGTTTCTCTCCTTCTCCATACTTTTCTCTTCCTATCATTCTGGTACAACTTAATCTTGGTTTCATCTGTACAAAGATTTTTTCCAGAGCCGTGTTGAAGTCTAATCTGACCTTGTTGTCTTCTGTGCTCTTTCAGACCTTTTGGTATTGCTTAGCTGGCCAGTGCATTCATTGTTTTTAAGAATGTACCACATTATTCAAGCTTTTGCTATCTCTGTGATATTATTATATATTTTAGTTTTTCAGCATAATGATGGTCTCCTTCACCTGGATCAACATTTTTTTGGACCTCATATTGAGAGTTCCAATGGACAGCTACTAAATGCAAGTTCAACACCAGATCTTTTATATACTTAATTTGTCATGGAATAAGGTAGGGACATCTTGCCACGAAACTGTTTGTCAGTTTATTGCCCAATATTTTTGAGCCTCTATGGGGGACTATGTATAAAAAAGGCTATACTTCCCAAACAGTTATTGCAGTGCTTCTGTTAAAACCCTTGAAATAAAGCTGAAAGTCTGCAGTTTAGTTGTATCTTGATTATTTGATTTAAAATCCACTGTGGTGGTGTACAGAGGTAAAATTATAAAATTGTCATTGTCCAAGAACTTAGAAAAAGGCAAGAGTAATACGTCTGCTTCCCTTTTTGTCCTCCCATTCAAAATTAAGCAGGACGATATTGTCGTCATACCATCATACCCTCTCTTTCCATCCATCTGTGAGGTTTTACCTTTCCACTCCAAAACCACAAGGAGTAGAGCCATGAAATTGGCATGTGTGTTCTTTACTCTTTACTCTTTATATGTCTTTCTGTGTTCTTGATTTGCAACACAATATTCATATTCCTGGATGTTCAGTACCCTTTGTACACTTTGGCTGTATTTATCCAAAGTGGAGAGTAAACAGTGTGGAGGATTTCAGGCTGCTAATACTATGATAATATATCCTAATGATATTCAATTCAATTCAATTCAATTTTATTTATATAGTGCCAAATCACAATAAACAGTTGCCTCAAGGCGCTTTGTATTGTGGGTAAAGACCCTACAATAATACAGAGAAAACCCAGCAGTCAAAACGACCCCCTATGAGCAGCACTTGGTGACAGTGGGAAGGAAAAACTCCCTTTTAACAGGAAGAAATCTCCAGCAGAACCAGGCTCAGGGAGGGGCAGCCATCTGCCACGACCGGTTGGGCTGAGGGGAGAGAAAAGACATGCTGTGGAAGAGAGCCAGAGATTAATAACAATTAATGATTAAATGCAGAGTGGAGTATAAACAAAGTAAATAAGGTGAATGAAAAGAAACAGTGCATTATGGGAACCCCCCAGCAGCCTAGCCCTATAGCAGCAAAACTAATGGGTGGTTCAGGGTCATGTGATCCAGCCCTAACTATAAGCTTGATCAAAAATGAAAGTTTTAAGCCTAATCTTAAAAATAGAGAGGGTGTCTGTCTCCCGAATCCAAGCTGAGAGCTGGTTCCACAGAAGAGGCGCCTGAAAGCTGAAGGCTCTGCCTCCCATTCTACTCTTAAGTATCCTAGGAACCACAAGTAAGCCAGCAGTCTGAGAGCGAAGTGCTCTGTTGGGGTAGTATGGGACTATAAGGTCTTTGAGATAAGATGGGGCCTGATTATTCAAGACCTTGTATGTGAGGAGAAGGATTTTAAATTCTATTCTGGATTTAACAGGGAGCCAATGAAGAGAAGCTAATATGGGAGAAATCTGCTGTCACTTTCTAGTCCCCCTCAGTACTCTAGCTGCAGCATTTTGGATCAGCTGAAGGCTTTTCAGGGAGCTTTTAGGACAGCCTGATAATAATGAATTACAATAGTCCACCCTAGAAGTAATAAATGCATCAATTAGCTTTTCAGCATCACTCTGAGAAAGGATGTTTCTAATTTTAGAAATATTGCACAAATGCAAAAAATCAGTCCTACATATTTGTTTAATATGTGCATTGAAGGACATATCCTGGTCAAAAATGACTCTGCTGCCTCTTTATCATGCCTGATTGCCTTAGCCTAATCATACTGTGTGATTGACTATACCCGCTTGACCATTATTGACCATTATTGAAGTGGGGATTCCCCATATCTAGCAACTGACCCAGGTCACTGAACAGCTGGCGGTAGCTAGATAGTGAGAAACTGGAGAATCCCAAATTTCTAGGTAAAGAGCCAGTCTGTTTATAGTAACATCAGCTCTTTTTTTTAGTAGGTCACAGTTGATGTTTTTATATATTATTACTTTTTACTATGTTTTGTGCCCTGTTGCCGGACTTACAGTGCTGGCCACTTATGTTTTGAAAGAGGTAGTCTAATTTTTATTGCTGTACTGCAGTTTTATGTCTTCATATTCTTCTGTCTTTATTTATCTTTCTCTGACTATATTTCAATATTTTACCCCCCTGCTGTTTCTGTCTCTTTCCTCTTTTGCAGTGTCTCATTCTCTTTTGCCTCTTTCCCCCCCTCGCTGTCTCCTCTGACCCACTAAAGTAAGATCCCATCATGGTTTTCCCATCATGCTCTCCTCCCACCCTGTGGTGAGGCGGTGAACCCCAGCCGGAGGTATAAAGTACATGATTTACAGGGCCCCTTTGCAGCAAAAAAATGAAAAAAGAAAAAAAGACATGAAAAGAGAGATCAGTTTTCCAGCACAGTAGCCCTGTACTTCAGTGCAGGTTTCACTCTTCGAAGGTTTTTTTTATGTGGTGCTTCAGCCACAACACAGTGTGGTCCAATTTTGTCATCCTCCAAAAGTGCCAAAAAACATTTCCATAGGAGAAGGAAACAATGATAAAGCTGGATTTGGTTTTCTCCATATGGGTTTTGTTGACATGTCTGGATGGGGCGGCAGGGAAATCCAAATGAGGGAGGAAGTGGGAGCAATCGCTGTGCTATTGACACACTGTAATGCTGCGGTTTGGGATGTAAAGTCCCAGTTAAATGAAGTCTGGCCTTTTCATCTTGTGTAGCAAGGTTTTCATACTGTGTGAAGCTGAAACGTGCAGCCTTCTGCACATTGCAGAAGAGATGAGGTGAGAGGTGAATGACCTCATCTTTGAAATACAAATATGTTCTGGAGAGCTATCTGCAAGGAGACTGCTAATACGAATTGGCAGTAGAGCTGGGTTGTTTTTGCTCTGAAATGAGAAAATCAAAATAAAATGTGGGATTACTTCACTGCCAATGGAATTCTGTTTTGATCACATGATACTGGTGTTGCAGTCAACATTACTCAGAAGTAAATACTCAGTTTCTGGGACTCTGATACAGATGACTGAAAAACATTACACTTATTTTTTTAGAATCTTGGAAGCATATCTGCATGTTTTTCAGAAACAACCTGGTTCGTACTTCAGTAAAGTAACACTGCAGAGCTTTCCAACATGAGTACAATCTTCTGCTATTGATTAAGCTGCACATTATAGTCAGTTATGGATTTGAAGCCAATCACTGATTCGGTTAAGTAGTACAAAAACAAAAATCTAGCCTGGAAATTGAAGCATGAGGTTTGTGGCTAGAAAGTCACGAATTTACATCCTGTAAAGACTTACAAAAAAAAAATCAAGTTTCCAATCCCTAAGCAGCAAAGGCATTTTTGCCCCAGTTGGTCAGTTGGAGCAGGTCCAAGCTCAATAGCAGAGGATGGTCTACACTGGAAAGCTCACAGGTGTAAATCTGTAGAAGTAAAAAGCCTGATGTTGTCTCTCCTATGCTTCTATTGATCCTGGGATGAGAATCTTACCACTAAATGCAAAAAATTAGGTTCTAATATTTCACCACATGCCACAAAATCATAGCCTCACTTCATTGTGGCATTTACAGATGCTTAATATCATATTTACTTAACAGCCAAACCAAACACCTGTCTTGTGTGGGCAGCAGCTGCAGTTGGAGCTGGTAACCTCAACATAATGCTCCCTGCATTAGGCAACTCAAGTAAGATGAGAAATGGTTCATGTGGCTTTCTTCATAAATATCTTTTATTGCAACCACGATCTGAAATGTCATTTTAGTTTAAACCTGAAATGCTGCAGATGGCCGCTCCTGTATTCTTTTGGCAAACAACTCAGTTGCACTTTTCATCTATCCCTTCTCTAGAAGGAGCAGTACTTTGATAAAAAATATCAAATCGCAGTATTGGGGTAGTATTGGGGATGTGGGGGATTGATGGATTTGCTGTACTTTATTTCCTGCTAATAAAAAAAGTTATAGTTGAACATAGCTGGCTTGTAGCTGGCTAAAAATGCTGAAGCTGAAAAGCTGGCTGTCATTGCTACCTAAATGGATTCAGACGCAGGATACAACAGAAAGTTTAGTGAACTGTAATTTCAGTAGAGTAAGAGTCATAGCAGGGTATAGGTGGACTTGCAAGGTATGCAGGCAGACAGGTAAATAATCAAAACTCTTAGAAGACAAGTGTTTGCAGGTTCATGAGCAGACAGGAATGTATTCTAGACTCAGAGTGGTTAGTTAAGCAAGATGTTCTTGGGCAGAAAGGTTCACAGTCTCTGATCTGGCCACTCTGTGTCTTAAGAGCTGTTTCCTGAGAAAAAACACTTGGCCTCTATTGATAGTTTAGCCCTTCATAGCAACAGTATGAAAGACAGATGGCAGAAATTTTTTATATTTCATCGACTTGGGATACCAGTAAGGATTTAATTTCGGAAATGCGGTTGCTCTGATTGACAGGTGTGCTGACACGAAAAGCTGTAAGCAGATCAGTGCGTGCTAGGCCTCACCTCTGCTAATTCGAGTCACTGAACTGAATGATGTTTGTGGTGTTTTGCTATTTGGAGCATTTAAAATGGAATTACTGACATATAATGTGGTCTGCAGTGGAGTACAGACTGTCTAAGAAGTTTGTGCTTCAGTTTTTATTAAGTGAAATTCAAGCATATTAATTTGCATATATACGTTGGGGAATTAGGCAGGTTACCATGCTGCTACATAATCAAAAACACTGTGTTCTTTTCTCATCTCTCCTGTCTTGAAAAACAGCAACAGCCATTCCTCCTGAACAAAAACACTATGAAGCTGTGACAGGCTACGCCTATAAATTTCACTGCTGGATGCAAACCAGTATATCTGCGCTCCAGTGTCAAAACAAAACCCCAAAGACTCGTAAAGGTGTTTACATACAGAAACACAAGGAACAAAGCGATTGCAGGCCTAAGATGTGTTTTGAGAACTGAAAAGATACAATTAGACTAAAATTAAAAAAAAAAATCCTTCAAAATGAATGATTGATAAGATTAATTCAAAATGAATTCCCAAAATGGTAACAGAAAAGCAGGCACTTTGCAGATATCCTTCTCCCCAGCAACACTCTCCGGTTTGCCCTGACATTCCAAAGCCAGATGAGATATATAATCTCTACAGTGACTTTTGGATCTACCCCATGGTCTCCTGGGGTTGGGCATGCCCAGAAAACCACCAAAGGGAGGTGCCCTGAAGGCATCCTAACCAGATGTCTGAACCACCTCAACTGACTCTTGTCGACAAGAAGCAAAAGGGGCTCTACTGTGAGATCTGTCTGTATGTTCAAGCTCCCGTGATCTTGTTATGAGCTCAGACACCTTATGAAGGAAACTAATTTCAGCCACTTGTATTTGTGACCTTACTCTTTCAGTCATTACCCAGTTCTCATGACTAAAGGTGAAGGCTGGAACATAGATGGACTGATAAATTTATAGCTTTGGCTTTTGGTTCAGCTTTGTCTTCACCATGACACAAATCCCCTGGTCCATCTCACACTCTGCCTTCACATTACTTATGAATAAGATCCCAAGATATATAAGGGCAACCTCTCCCCCTACCCAGGGGACCTTTTAACTGGAACCATGGCCTCAGACTTAGGGTTGCTCACGCTCATCACAGCTGTTTCACAATCGGGAAATTACTCCAGTGTGTACGCACACACAAAACCACATCATCTGCGAAAAGCAGAGATGCTGTTCTGATGTTTACAAGATGGACAACCTCCTCACTCTGGCCATGCCTTGAGATTCTGTCCATCAGTATTATCAACAGTATGAGAGATGTGATTGGATCTCAGATTTTGAACTCATGAGTGTGCTATCTGGAAAGGTAATGGTTCAAGTTTACAAAATTCATCCTAGGTGAAACCATAAATGTGATTCATAGCAATCCATTGAAGACATTCACATCAAAAGCACAAATGTCAACATCATGGTGCCACTAAGAGTCAGTGGTCTGACAGAAATAAGAGTGTTGATGTTTATTTGCTGACAATAGCAAAACTGAACTAGTGGAATAAAATGTAGTTTAATAAATTTCAGTAAGTTTACTAAAAAGACAAGCAAAGAGGTTTACAGTTCAAACCAGAGTAAATGACTGCACAGTTCAGTAGGTAAAAAGAACAAGTTTCAAACCTGCCTTTTAAATAGTTTTAATACATATTCTAGGTCATAAATTCTGGTTATGTAATTGGGGGATTACAGTTGAAGCAAACCGATGGGACGGCTTTCTCTGAACATGATGTGGTAAAACCATCAGTCTTTGTATGGACTGTACACAGAGACCTTGGCTAGACTCTGTCTCTACATAATGATTAATTACTGGTTTGAGGATTGAGACTAATTATTTATGTACAGGCCTGACAAAGCAATGCAGTGCAGAGGTTTGCCTTATCAAGACAGAGAGTTTATTTAAATGCTTTCAATAACCTCTGAATTATGTCAGATGATTATACTGTGATTATTTCATGATTATTTGTTTGTTGTGATTATTTGTTTTGAATCTAATTAGCTATGGTTCTAAATTATTCTGAATTAACCATAAATGTTGGTGTGAGTAGGAATATTAGCCCTGTGAAAAACTGGCAAGGTGATCTGGATGCCCCCCACCTCTCTCCCAGCATCAAATGAGCCCAGTGCTTAATTGGATAAACTATTAAGCTGTTAATAGATGGACAGTCAAATTACAAAGCTGTTCACATATTTTGCGATTTGTGTTGACAGACAGTGTAAAAAAATGAAACAGTAAAGCAAATATGGCCTATTATGATAATGCTGATAAACCAAAGCCTTTTAAAGCTACAGACACCGAAAGGCCCACCCAAGATGCACCACCACAGTTTATTTTGAATTTATCATATAATGGAATCACTCTTAAAGGCTTTGCAGACTAATCTTTAAAATGTACATGTAAATTACCAACCACATTACAAATTACATTAGTGATGTGTAAATGTAAGCTTTGACTAGCTGTTAGAAAGAGCTCACTGTGCTGCAGGATACACACACACACAGAGTGATGGTGGATCACTCTATTTTTCCACTTGCCCTTTGCAGATGGATGTGGGCTTCTTATGCTGTCATGTTCTCATGTAACTGCATTGTAAAACCATCAGTGGTTACAGGTGAAAGCTTTTGCAGAACACCAGGAGGAAATGCAGAGGCTTGAAGTTTATCGTCCACATCAGTAATCAAACAGATTATTCAAAGAACCTTTTGATTAATGTATGCCTGAAGGAGTCACGGCTGTTATGTAATATCATTAACATAGTGACATAACAGACTAGATGTTTTTTACATCCACAGCAGGTATTAGATGAACTCCTACTCCTGTGCAGCATACACACACCTGCTTTGTGTTATTGCTTGGCTGTGGGCGTGCCTGATAGTGCCTGATATAAAACAAGATGATTACTCAATGCAATAATCAACTTCTCCATTTTGCTTTTGAACAACTTTACCAACAGCCACCTCGCTTTCTTATAGACTAAGCAGAAAGAAAATGGATGGATATTTTAATAATGCAGTTAGAATTTAAATGAATGAAAAGCAAGTACTGCATGAAAAAAAAACTCATTTCTGACCCTGTGAATGCATGCATTTACTGTATCAGTCTACAAAAGTCCAGTATCTTTTGTTTCTTTAGCCTTTAACCCCTATGGAGTATAGCCCATCAAGAAGAGATTTTCAAAGTCATCTGTCATGTACCTAAGATAAAAACAAAAAACTGTTGGATTACCAGCTTATTGTGATCAGGGTGCTTGCATGTCAGATTGCCACAATTCCACTGACAAGGTGCCGGTGCTCGTGCCAGTGCTGGTGCTGGTTCCAAGGAACCGGTGACCCGCTTAAAAACGGGCCTGTGTTTCCACTGTGCTTTGCAAGCTGATCTTTTACGTATGTGAATGTGGGCACTTCCTCGTCTGGAAATGGAAGCCGAAGGGCACAAACGTGGCAGAACACGCTCCCCTTTTGCAAACTTTATTTGTTGTGCTGCGTACATATCTTACGGTCCAAACAAAACTATTGCAACATCTGTGTGCGGCACAAGGTAAACACAGAAAGCGATTATGACCAAGACAACAAGTACGCACTTTGTGTCCTGTTATCTGTTATGAACTGATACAAAGCAGCAAGTTCAGCCTTAGGCCCCAACATAATTCACGGCCATGAAAATCACATCGCTTTTCTCGTGTAATACACACCTTGCAGTGAAATGGCGGTAGAAAACTTTATGTTGCCACGCCCTTCTGCTGCTAGGTTCCAGATCAGGTAGTTTGTGGTGCTGGAATGGAACCCATCTTTTGGCCGAGCACTGAGTGAGTTTGCAGTGGAAAAAGCGCTGAATGGTTTGAGCACTTGGCACCGGTACCGTGTCAGTGGAAAAGGGGCTTCAGTGAACCCTAGAGCTATGCCAGTTAGGGTCTTTCACTGGCTTTGACAAAAAGCAGGTGAAGTTCGCCCTTGAAATTGTAACTCAAAGTGAAAAACCAATAGGCTGTTAAAGTAGATTGGCATAACTAGCAGTTTCTTAACTTGTGTACTGTTAACCCTTTAACACCGGGCGACACTCGTTACCTGCTCTTACTTGCTGTGAACAGCTGGTCAACACGGAACGCATCACGGCTGAGACATCAGATCAAACGTACTTTGGCCTATTGGAAAAATTCAAATGTTTTCTGAAAGCTGAGAAATTGTACTTTGCATCCAACATAGGGTTATTATGGTAATTTTTGCCGGAAGTCTGCGAATGGCGGCACATTTGAAGTATGTTCTGTTAAATTAGAGTAACTATTAAAGTACCTGTTGGATTTGTTTATTTGTAATAATGTTTGTGTTTGTGTTCCCAAGTTTTAGATGAACTTAAAAATCACATTGGTGTATTTTGGCGAATGGATAGATAACAAAAAGCCAGAAGCACGCTGTGAGCATTGGTGTGTGATCTTTCACCACAAAATCTGATACTGGGGACACCCACAAAAACAGAGAAATAAGTCTCAGTAAGGTCTTCTGTTCTCTACTTTAACTTGTGATTGTTGGAACTTTGTTCACTGACAGAGAAGAAGAGAAATCTGTTGGACAGAAGTCTGTCCAGCTGTCAGGCTTTGATACAGATGAGTTACTAATAGTTGGGAAATGAAGAGACAGGAGAGGATATTAAATTATGACTGAAGTAAAAACAAACCTTGAATCCCAGAAGACATATCATCATGCAGAAAGTAATCTTAAAATCGTGTTTTTCTTTTAAGGAGGTGAAAATGTGTGAAATAATTTCACTGGTTACCAAAGCGGTTTCAAAGAAAAGTGATGACATTGTGAAATAGGGATAATATCATCTCAGGATTATTGTGCTAACATTACTTGAAAATTGCTTAAACAACCCAGCTTGCTCTAGCAAACTTCACTTCTCCCCTGACAGATTTTGCTTTAGTAGCTTTCTGCACAATAAGGTCTTACGCCTCAATACTGCACTGAAGGACTTGTTATAATAGATAGCTTTTGCAGCACAGGAGAACGAGGAAAGAAATTCTCATTTCATGATGAGGCCAGCTTATTATTATTTTTTTTTTTTGTAATGAAATGGTTTCTGCAGACATAAAGGTCATATCACTTCCTCAGCATGCTGGAGGATGATGTCAGCTTTAAAGTCAAGGTGAAAATGAAGCAAAAGCCAAATGTGAATATAGGATATTTCCACACAACCATAGTGTTGTATTACAGCATTTGGACAGTAATTCTTTGTTCTAAATCCCTTGGTGTTGGTTGAAACTTTGGCTAGTTCTTGCTGTAAATCAAAGCCTGATTGACAGACTGTAATGTTATTAAGTAAAGTCCAGTGCCTGCAAAACAGTGGGCATTGCTGACTTTTCTTGCAAACACCGTGACAGGACTGCAGTTATGAATATTGAACAGGATGAATAAAAATGCAAGAACACATTCAGAAACCTTTGGCGAAGTTGTGGTTTGATGTTAGACCAGATGTCTGCAGAAAGAAATGTAGACTTGCTGCTTTTATTATGCAAAGGGTGAATTGCTCTGCAGAAAAAGTACAGACCTACTGACTCACACTTGTGAAATCTCATAAAAATACAGACATTTCTTCATGGCATTAGTGAAGAACAGCACACAAGAGACTTTAATGCACACGACATACAAATGCACACAGCAAAAGTATCCTGATATACTAGAAGCTCTCACACACACTCACTCACCTTATTGGCTTTCAGTAAGTCAGCCAGGAGGATCATCTAGTGCTTCTGGTCTTCCTCTCTGCTCAGGGATTTACTGTCCCTCTCTGAGGAATCGTTAAGTAATGCTGCTTCACTGCCCAGAACTCCTGTGATACTCAATAAAACCTATCAGGAGCACCTGCTGTTTCCATGAATTGGGCTAACCAAAATGAACCTAGGTAAAACCTATGATCCCTCATTCACCCAATCACCTCATAAATTCCCTTTTGCCATGGTGGCTTTTGACAGGCAAGGGAGGATTTTGGTTCATACATGGATTATTGCAATTCAATATCACAGTCACCAAAACTACAGAGTGCAGTTCATAAAAAGGGATTTGTGTTGGTGACATTTCTCAAGACATTCAATAGGATGTTGTATGGAGTGCAAAGGGACAGGCATTAGAGACAATGGACCATACGTTCACTGTAATTTGACCCACCATTCATCATTATACCAGCAACAAAGTGTATATTAGGCCTATAGTCGAAGCAAAGATTGCATTTATACTGTCTGTGACTTCGTTTGTCAGTTTCTTAAGGAATTTTTTGCACACTGGTATCATCACATAAAAAGCTTTACGCTCTTAACTGTTTTACAGGATATTCAAATTTTTATAAGATTGATGCACCTTGATGGAACAAGAAAGTAGCAACTGCCCACTCAGTGGGAGTGGATAGCATGTGCATTAGCCTATCACGCTGTAAATTTGTGAAAAATAGATAATAAATATGGTTTATAAATGATCTTAAAACTGACATTCAGTTATTTCACTTTTTACTATCATTTTTGGAGTTCTGGTTCATCTCACTGTTATTACCAGTACCTGTCTACAGAGCTATATAGTCATATATAAACTGCTAGTTTATAGATATCACTAAAATTGACATGTAGAATCTCTTCAGATGACATCATCAGATCACAACTGTCACTCATTCATAGCCTTAGCTGTGCTTTGTATATGGTGCTAATTTTGGCAAATTTTATGCAAGACTGAGGAGACTGAAGATTAAAGTACATTAACAACAGTGTGCCTATACAGCATTAGTGTGCGTACTCATGAATAGACTGCCTGGCATGGTTTAGTGTTTCTGTTTTAGTTTGAAATATGTTTGTCATGTACATTGTCATCTACTTCAGGCAGTTCTACTTCCAGCCTTTGTTCGGTTTTCCCCAAATTCTCTGCAACAGTTGTTCACAATCAGCCCCCCCCCTCCTTTTTTCCTTTGCCAGATTGTATTGTTCTCATAGTCAAACATTCCAGCCTTATTCTCAGTTTCTTTCCCACTGTGTGTTCCTTATTTCTGCTTCTGTTTTTAGTTTTAATTCTGGATTTTGTTAGTTCCTTCATGTTTCTTGTTTTTTAATCTATAGCTCTGCTTGTGACCCGGTGTTATGTTTTCTGTAGTTTTCCCTTTGTTCACCAGTCAGACAACCTATGTATGACCCAAGCTTTATCCAAGGAGTAAAGATTTTTGATGATTCTGGACTTAAACTGTGCCTCATTTGTCTCGTGTTTGGGTCCTTCTCCTTTGCCTAATCTGTTTCTTGTTACATGTAATGGGTAATGATTTAAACTAATTTAGCTATGTTTAGGTCCAGATGGCTTCAGAAAGACCCCAAATGACTCAAATTTGCACAGATTTAAATCAGCTCTTTACTGAGTCATTCAGTAATGCACTGATCCTTTGTATTTCTGATATCAGGTATGCAATATGTGTACAATTGCAGCAGATTAACAGGAGAACTGTAAATTACAAAGACCCCAAAAATATACCAGATTGTGCTTGTGTGATCACAGCTCTGAGCATATGCTCCTCCAGTCTTGAGCTCCTCATCTTAAGTTCAGAACACCACTGAATGAGCTAACAGTCTCAATTGTAATGGGTACAACATTACCAAAGTCTGTTCTGACCTGTTGCTTCTGTGACCAAATTAGCATTTCCCAGATTTGTGCCAGAAAACCAGGAGCCTTGATTTGTGTTGTCATTAGTGGAAGAAAAAAATGGAGTAAAAAAAAAATCAAGTGAACTCATCTTATTGGTTTCTTCAGCAGTAAAGATTTTTGTTTTGTGAAATTTAAGATTTCTCAGTAGTTATCAAAATTTAAGCAAAATGTCTGAGCTATATGCACATGTATGTAACTGGAAATTTCCTTTCTCACATATCTGTCAAAAGTTACAGTGAAATAAGATGGTATGTTTTGTTTTCAAATGAGATTACTGTAATACCCTAATCTCTTTCTTCCTACCTCTGTCTCCTTATGACGTCTTGACAGAGTAAAAGTCACCACTTTGTTTTCATAGGTGTGAGCAGTTACTGAATAATATTCTGTGTTAATAGCCTTGCCAGAAGGTATCTCTCAGGTTTCTGTTGTAATGAAAAAATGATGACAGATGAGAGAAGTACTAACCAGAAGTCTGACAGCTGAGAGGGGTGATTGTGAGAAAGCCTGCACACCTATGTCTGTGTGGGCCATGCTGGGAGGTTAATGAAGACAGAAACTAACCACTTAAATTTAGGTATACAAGTAGTTACTGTGTACTTAGGTTCAACTTTGCTGTAGGGATGTAGTTTGAATCTGAAGAGAAATTAAAATAACTTGTTTATCTGTCCCCTGGAGTGCCTGTTATCTGTATAGTTGGAGGCATTTCAGACTACCTAATTATGAACAGATACCCTTGTAAAAGACAATTGTGCCCCTGCATCTGACTAAAACTGAGCTGTTTTTAATCTGACAAACAAATGCGAACACCTAGTTGGAGATGCTTAATGTCAGTGGTATGCTTTGAGTTTATGTTCATAAACTTTCACAAGCAGCTCCACATTAGTTAGTAGGGGTCTCTGTCTAACTCGGCCTATTTCAAAGCTGGAGTGAAATCCTGGCTGTCTTTGAATGTTACAATTGAATTATATTAAGTTTATTGCTCTACAAAAAAAGAAAATCCTCCATAAAACTAGGCCATCTTAGGATTCATCACTGATTGAAGAAATTAAGAACAACCCCAGGTTTCTTTTTAGCACTGTAGGTAGGTGGACAAAGAGTCAGAGCTCTGTTGAAGCGAGTATTCCTTTAACCTTACCTAGTAATGAGTTCTTGAATTTCTTCTCAAAATTTTAACCAGTAGAGAAAAAAAATATTCATGACCATCTCACAGATGTATCATTATTTATTCTACTTTCAGTACTACTGATATTTGTTCAGACTCTTTCTCTCGATTGATCTTTCTGAGTTAATTTCAATAATTATTACCTCCAAACCATTGTGTTTATTAGACCCCATTCCTATGAGACATCTCAAAGAACTCCTACCATTAATTAATGCTTACATCTTAAATTTAGACATTCTGTCTCTATTACTGGGCTACATACCACAGGCCTTTAAGCTGGCAGTAATAAAACTATTATTTAAAAAGCCATCACTTGGCCCAACTGTCTTAGCTAATTACAATCTCCAACCTTCCTTTTAGCTCAAAATTCTTGAAAGAGTAGTTGTAAAACAGCTAACTGATCGTATCCAGAGGAATGGTTTAGAATCGTTTCAGAATTCATCACAGTAAAGAAACAGCATTAGTGAAGGTTACAAATGATCTTACGGCCTCTGACAGTGGACTCATCACTGTGTATGTCCTACTAGACCTCAGTGCAGCATTTGATACTGTTGACCACAATGTTTTATTTCAGAGATTAGAGCATGCCATAGGCATTAAAGGTACTGCGCTGCAGTCTTTTGAATCATATCTATCTAAAAGACTCCTTAGTCACAGTTTAATTATGGAGTTCCGCAAGGTTCCATATCAGGACCAATTCTATTTACATTATACATGCTTCCCTTTGGCAGTATTATTGGAAGACATAGCACCGTGTGTATTTTGTCCTGTCAGTGTTAGGGCTCCCAATGTATTCCACTTGAAGTCCATCTACATTATATTGTAGATAGACTTCAAGCAGATACATTTTATGGCACTCAGACCCATGCCAACGATAGCAGACTGTAAAATGCCCTTAAGGACTGAGGCAGTTATGAAGGCAAAAGCAAGTGGCCGGTGAGTCTATGTGCAGTTGGTGCATCAACTTGCAGCTTCCCAGCACCTGTTATAACCCCCAAAAAGGAATAATCTAGTAAATACCAACAATGCAAGTGGAAATTATATTGATAATGCATTCCTCAACATGCCTAATTAAAGAACCTGGTTTAAAAGGTTTATGCATAATCTGTTAAATTATTGTTATGCTACCATTTTATGATATTAAACTTCTTCCTGGATCAACATTTGAAAAACAGGCTGTCATTAATTTATGAAGGAATGAAGCACTGTTACATGATTGGCAGTGCTTCAGTGGATTTGTTGCTCTTCGCTGACTGAAAGAAGAATAAGTAAGAGTCATGATTTGTTTAAACATGACTTTGGACACTCCTGCTAATGGTTAAATGTTTCTTGGAAATATCCTGCTTTTGGATTAACAGCATGATGTGGGTTTTTCCTTTGGAAAAATAACAGAAGGTCTGTAAAAAAAAAACACATTTTTTGTGGGTTAAGCAAATAGTGTCTCGTATGGTGCAACCAATTTATGAATGGAGAAGTGCTTCTTTGTCTTTCATTATGTTTTTGAGATATAACTGATCTTCTCAGTTTAAAGTGAGGCCACTCAAAATAGGCAGAATTTGGGTTGTCATGTTTAGAGAATGGAAAAGCTGGTCTTGAATGTCCCTTACATTAAGCCTACTTGGATTGTTTCCATTAACCCATTTACTTGGCTCGCAAACGTTTTGGATTGAATAGAAACTAGCACTAACTCAGCCAGCTAGCACATGTAGTTTGCCAAATACAGTGGTTCATCTGCCCCTACAAGTAGTCATCTTACATCACCAATTAGTTTTGGTGTCACACTTTCTAGTGTATTTGGAGTCTAATACTAAAATATGTACATAACAGAACAAATGTGTTAGTGTTTCAAGATAGTGTGTTTGTCTTTTGGGGAAAATTACCAGTAGTGAAACTAGTCAACAAACTTTGAAGCACATAGCAAAATGTGTTTTTCTCCATCTATATGTTTATATGGACCACATGGCAACTGTTAAGTGTCAGCTCCTCCCACCTCAGACACATGTGGGCAGAAAAAAAAAAAAAGGAACTTGGCTGTAGAAAGTGGGTCACCACCTTCACAGGTTTCTTTCACATTGAGAGAAAATGTGAAAACGTGACTGTACAATGATGTCAACTGGATCATTGAAAAAAAAGGCTTTATAGTTCTCCTGAAATATTGACTCAGAAAAGACTCTCTGGTGGAGCGGTATTTGTTAGTTAATCTCGGTCATCTCTGTGTTTTCTCTATTTGTCTCTAGAGCTGCCTTTCTCATAATCTTTGTCCTCTCATTTGAGTCCTGCGGTTTCCCCAGCACTGCATGTTCTATCCAACAGTCTGTTTATTTTTCATATTGTACAGGGTCTTCCAACATTGTATGGGTCTAACAAAATCCATTAGACCAGAGCTAACAATATAATCTATTTTAACAGACACATTTGAGGAACTGGAGCCATTCATTGTGCCTTGTTAAAACCTGAGATATTCAGCATGGCACTTAGAGGCAAAAAAGTAAAAATCAATCCCAGTGTGTTTGGTGTTAAGGACAGCGATCATTGTAATTTATAAAATTTATAAAATACTACAAATTGCAGACATATTGGAAGTCCATTTCTACTGGCCACCTACAAAACGATGACCTGCCAAAGCAGCCGATGGAGTTGGCTCTTTTCAGGCAGCAGTTAGCATTTACAAGCACGTGTCTGGTGTTTATTAACCACCAGACATTTTTCTTGGCAGGGTTGAAGGACCCTATGAAACACTGTGTACACCCAGTGGACACTGAAACCTCCCACTGAAACAAATGCTAATGGAAATCTTACACTTTGTGGGGAACTCATCTCAGCAGGACGCCTCACCTTCTCAGTGTTAGGGCTGCCACTGTATTCCACTGTATTTTTGCACATAATAATCCTCTGTCAGGCTTTGTTTGGACTGCGACCAGTCGATGGGAGAGGAGGGCTGAATAGAAAACAGAAGGGAGAATATTGTCAGGAGGAGAAACCATACAGAGGTGAGAGGAGATGTAAGAGGAAAGGTGAGAATAGCAGTGAGAGAGGAATAGGAGATCCAAAGAGGAAGTGTGAAAACCACCCCATTTATTCCTTTTCCATCATCAACCAATTCATCTGTTGAACCCTGGCACAATCTTTGTCACATTCACAGCTTCTTTCTGCAGTGAGTGTATAAATCTGACTCAACAAAGAATGAACATTTCATCAAGTAGTCAGACTGTGGAGTCTATAATCTGTGGAGTGACTGCAGCTGACAAAATGAATAGCAGCTGCATATAGTAGGCTGTGGATCCCCTAAAAAGATTCCTCCAAAGTAATTTTCCTTAATGCGTTGTAATTCTGGTCAGTTTTATTCATTGCACAAAACTGGAAAATATTATATAGTAGCAGAAACATTTTAAGGGAGATACATTCAAAGATTCCTGGATTGAAATCAAGGGAGAATCTTGTAACAGTGGATATGGTAGAAACATAACTTTCAGGGGAAAGAAGTATTTTTAAACATTCTTTATAAATAGTTTGAAATTAATTTCAGGTGGCTAACTCCAGGGCTGAAAAATGAAGTCAGTGCAGAAGTGCTTAAAAACTGCAGTTCCCACTTAAAGCAGGCTCGAAAACAGTCAGTCCCATAGATTCAACCATTGGAGTGCAAATGTTAGATAGAAAGCACTTAGCCGTAGAAAGAAGTGCTTGTATGAATGTGTGTGAATGGGTGAATGAGGCATGTTGTATAAAGCGCTTTGAGTGCTCAAAGTAGAGTAGAAAAGCATTATATAAGAACAGTCCATTTACCAGATTTCTATGTTAAAATTCTCAACTTTACAGCATTAAAAAGCTATTTTTACAGAAATAGCATACACAAATTGATTGGTGTGTGCTAGCCCTCACTTTTGCTAATCGGAGTGACTGATCTGCATCTCTATCATGTTTGTTTTGTTGGTGCCTTTAGGAGCTTTTTTATTGGGTTTATCTGACAAATAATATGTTCTGCTGTGTGGCACAGCCCATTGTAGAAGTCTGTGGTCCAGTTTTGGTCAGTGGAATTCTAGTATTTCATTAATCTGTATTATTAGACTGGTTAACATATTTGCCTAATATGCTAAACAGCCCCAATTTCAGACTAGGAGGCAACACAAATCCTCGTAGGGGTTGTGTCAGGAAAAGTACCTGGCTTTAAAAAATATTACAAATCAAATATGCAGATCCATCCACTGTGGCGACCCCTTGCAAATAAGGGAACAAAGCTTTATTAGTCAGCACTTTTAGCTGGTACGTGTCCATGTTTTGCTTAGAGACATCTTGCTAAAGCTTCAGTCACACAGGCCTAGAGAACGTGTCTGTCTCCCAAATCCAAACTGGGAGCTGGTTCCACAGAAGAGAGCCCTGAAAACTTAAGGTTCTGCCTCCGATTCTACTTATAAATACCCTAGGAGACTGCTGGCTTACTTGTGGTTCCTAGGATACTTAAGAGTAGAATGGGAGGTAGAGCCTTCAGCTTTCAGGCCCCTCTTCTGTGGAACCAGCTCCCACTCCGGATTCAGGAGACAGACACCCTCTCTATTTTTTAAGATTAGGCTTAAAACTTTCCTTTTTGGGCTGGATCAGGTGACCATGAACCATCCCTTAACTATGCTGCAATAGGCCTAGGCTGCTGGGGGGTTCCCATGATGCACTGAGTATTTCTTTTCATTCACCTCTTTTTATGCTGTTTATACCCCACTCTGCATTCCATCATTAGTTATCATTAGTCTCTCTCCCTCAGCCCCGACCAGTCACAACAGATGACTGCCCCTCCCTGAGCCTGGTTCTGTCGGAGGTTTCTTCCTGTTAAAAGGGAGTTTTTTTTTTCCCCACTGTCACCAAGTACTTGCTCAAGTGCTCATTGACTGTTGGGTTTTCTCTGTAATTATTGTATGTGCCTTGACACAACTGTTGTGATTTGGAGCTATATAAATAAAATTGAATTGAATTGAACCAGCCTGCAGTCTGAGAGCGAAGTGCTCTGTTGAGGTGATGTGGTGCTATGAGGTCTCTAAGATAAGATGGGGCCTGATTGTTCAAGACCTTGTAGGTGAGGAGAAGCATTTTAAATTCAGTTCTGGAAATTAACTGGGAACCAATGAAGAGAAGCCGGTGTGGGAGAAATACGCTCCCACTCATTGCTGAATATGCATGCCTACCTTAAATGCATAGGCATTGATTTTGTTCTTTAATTAAAATAAATTTAAATTGAGCTTTCCTTTTGAGAATTATGTTTCATATTTTTATTCCTGGCTCAGTGTACCCACAGGAGCTTGTTCAAAAGTTCATGCAGTAGCCTACGTTTTGTTGACATCCAGGCCTGTGTGACTGGTAATAGGTAATAAATTAGCACTCCAAGACCAGCACACTCTCTTGTGTAGGGTGGACTGAATGCACAAATCACATACACTAATAAGAAAATAAAGAATAAAAACTAAGAATTAAAAAAAAAAGGGATTAAAATGCAATAATTAACAAATAAAATCTTGATGGTAGATATTGAGGCACCTTTTTTGGACTTGACACATTAAAATGAAAACATAAAGGCATTACTAATGGGATTTCAAATTAGTTTTGGTTCTTGATATGTGATAACTGTTAGTACAGAAAATGAGCTTGTACAGCTGTTTGGTTTTGAGCTCTTAATGTTTTAATATGATGTGTACATAGTATTATAGCACACGAGTATCCCTCAGTGACTTTCATTTTGTCAAATTAGCTCTCTAAGGAAATTAATTTAGAAACCCTGCTTTACTCTAGATTGTTATTCTAGATAAATAAAACCCCTGAATGAAGGAAACAAGTGGAAGAAACCACAGGAAGAATAAGAGTGGAGGGTTCCCTCTTTAAGACAGACAGATGTGCATTAGAAGCTGCATTGAAATCCTTTTTTTCTACAGAGAAAGAAAAAATTCAAGTTACATCATTTTTTGTTATATATAGTATTTTGTAGTTTTTAAAGAGTTTTTTTTTTTTTAGGTTTTGTTCACTTTGTGTGTTAAAGCAAAATATTTAGTAAGGAAGAAACAGATTATAATGCTATAACAAGGATTCATTTAAGTGCCTCGCTCAAGAGCAGCTTTATTATATTTTAAAAAAGAGTGGTGAGTGTTAGTCATTCACCAATCATTTTCTAAACATTTTCATTTCTTGAAATCAGCCACCATCTCTTAAATCTACAAGCTTCACAGTGGAAGATGTGACTGCTTCAAGCTTACTGATAGCTTTATGCAATGCCTCCAGCTACTGAATTACAGTCTGGTGATGGTCTTGAGGTTTATGCACCCCATTTTTTTCCTGACTAAAAGTTCCTGCAGCCTTATGAAAACTCCTCTTCCCCTTTGCTTAGTGCCCTTTGGAGGTCCCCATGCTAGCTGAGTTAAACATGCCCTATGCTTTTCTTTCTTTCTTTTTTTTTTTTTTATTGCATCTGGTTCCCATCATGCTTCCTGAGGTTTAGATTAAACCATCTTCAGTTTCCAGCTGCTGAGGAGCCTGTTCCAGTGGTTGTAACCCTGAATGTATGAACCAGAGAAGTAGGAAGAAACAAAGAAGGAAAAAAAGAGAGCTTGATGGAGAGATTGAGGGTATGCTAGGGGCAAAAGAGGGAATGATGTGAACAAAAGCAAAGACTCACGTGTGTTTCTGCACAAAAGAACCCCTGTCTCGCTTGAAATTTGAACTTTAAACAGTTTTAATAGTTTATTTATTCATACTTTTATTCAAGCCTTAGAGACTTGGATGAATAGTAAGATAACTTGAATAGTAATTTCATCAGTAACCACTTCCTCAGGTACAGTTAGCTCCTGAGTAAATGTAGTTTTTGATTGTAGTGCACATTTTCAGCTTTAATTAAGGGATTTAACAAAATTTTTCCAGTTTCAGTTTCACGTCTTGAACTTAAATTTTTGTAACTACACTGGAGCTTTCAACGTGAAGTTCAAAGAGATGTAGATGCAAGTGAAAGAGTCCTTCATTAGGCTGAAAAACTGGCCAAATCAACTATCTGGTTCTGTCTGGGTCTTTCACCCAGAGTTTGTGTTTTTGGACTTTTAAGTTGTTGTTTTTTTTAATTAAATATCTTCTGTTTGATTCTTAGTTTTCTTATTGTTTAGATTTTCACCTTTGTGTTTTCCCTTAATGTTTTCAAAGCACACTGCAAAAGCTACCCAAGAGTTTCTGAAAGCAAAGAAACAGGATATGCTTCAAAAGCCAAAGCAGTCTCAACCATGGGTTCCATGAGTTCTAGACTTCAGACAGTCATTGACTGCAAAGGATTTTCAACCATGTATTAAAAACAATCCTTATATTTAAAATTATGTCCAATTAATTTTGAGCCTATGTATAAAAATGTCTGTAATGTCCGAACAGTTAATGCTAGGCTTCCATGACACCCCTTAATTTCAAGTTGAAAGTTTGCACTTCAATCACATATTGATTATTTGATTTGAACTCCACTGTGTGTGGTGTATAGAGGTAAGGCTGCTAAAGTTGTGCCATTCTCCAGAAACATATGGACCTAACTTTATGTCTATCTGTATTCTAATTGGTGGCTTTCTACTCTTTGTTGAATGGAAATCCAATTCATTATTCATGGAGGATTCCATGTTCCATATTTTCCCTCCACAGTTTCTACAAGATGAATCTGACCACATCCATTCCACTTCCTTAGTGCAAATATCCAAAAAGGTAGAATACATAAAGTTGCAAGAAAGTCTGTTTGTTGAGTTGTAAATCCAGTGACATGGATGGCATTTGATTCAATTTTAGAGCTTTAAGGGATTGTTTTGATGCCCTGCTCTTTTAGGCATAATTCTCTCTTAAACATTGTAAAATATATTTCACAAACAGTACTTTATTTGCACCCCGTTACCTAATATTCCACCCTAGGCTTTTTACTTGAGCAGCCAATAACTGTTGTGCTTGGCTGAGCAGTCCAGCAAGAAATATCGACACCCACACATATAATGTGACACAGGTGCGTGGTATAAGTCTGGAAGAAGACACGAAGATGAACATAAATTTGTTGCATGAATACATTTAACACATGGAGGTACCAGAGCAGATTCAGATGTTACATCTGGCTTGCATGTTTTTCCTGTTACAGTGTGACTGTTGCAGTTGTGCTGGTGACATCTAGTGGAATTAAGTAGGAAATATATTCAGGGTTGAATAACTTCAAACTAATTATATCAAAGTAAAAAGATCGAAGTGTGTTGTTCTTAATTATGAAAAGAGAAACTTGTTAAGAAAAAAAAGAAGCATATCCATAAAACTATCTGATGTGCCACCTTTGAGTACTGTAGTAAATGTGACACCAGTATTAAGTACTTGTCATGTTAAGCATAAGAGCGTAAAGAAAAACTTTTGGTTTTTTTTTCTGATATATTTCTATGTCATTCTTTGCTTTTCTAGAGAATCTTATGCCTTTATTTCTTGTAGGGTTGACTTCTGATTTGCAGTTCTCTTTTTATTGCCCCCCTCTATAAAGAGTACGTATGAGACAGTTACTTCAGAATGCTGCTGCTGCAATTTCAACAAAAATTAGGAAGAAAGTTCATGTCACTCTGATTCTCAGCTCCTTTCACTGCCGTCCAGTAAGATATAGAACTGAATTAAAAGTATTACTTATTTATTATAAGTATTAGAGCATTAGAGACCTCTAATGCTGCGTTCCATTTACCTCGGAAATCGGATGTCGGAGCTGGTAGTGACGTCATTCTCACGTTGAGCACTTTCCAGTATTAAAGTCGGAAAAGCAGGATTTGTTTTTCTTCTTAGCAAGGTACAGCAATTCACCACTGCAGCACGCTCATGGGTGGAGCCTGGTCAGGGCTATGTGTATAGTTTATTTAGTAAGTCAGGCATGTACAACAGTGGCAGTACAGATTATAAGTTTTACTAATGTTTACATGTACTACCACCATCTTGGATTGTTAAGTTGGTGTTTGTGGGACTGCACCGACTTTCTGAGTTCAAAATCTGACTCAATGGGGTGTTTCAGTTTAAATTTGTGACTGGAAACCATGCCAACTTCTGACTTCAACTGGAACGCACAGTAAAGTCTGCAAGAGCTGGTCACCTAGTGGTGCATAGATCTGAAACTAAACAGGGTGATGAGGCATTTAGTCACTGCCCACTGCTGGACCAAGTACCTAGGGAGGTCAGATCTCCAGCCTTAGGTGTTTTTTAAAAGACGCTAAAAGCAGCATTATTCTCTTATTATTATTTCCTTTTCTTGGTTTTAATATTAAAGCACCTTAAATGACTGTAGTGCTTGAAAGGTACCTTTAGTACAACAATGAGCAAATATGTTGATGAACACTGTGCAGTCCATAGAAGATGAGCTATTTACAAGGGCTGCTTTCATATTTACAGCTGTTTTCATAAGTGAAAGACCTAATGAGTATTTCTAGATCAATCAATTAATAATTTGGTCAATAAAACATCACAAAATTGTGAAAATGGACACCGCAGTCACAAGTCCAATGTGATGTCTTTATATGTTTTATCTCATCAACAGCCTGATACAATCCAGTTTATGTGATGAAGGACAAATTCAAGGTTGAAAACCGATTGTGTGGGAGTTTTGCTTGAACAAGAAAAAAATTATTATTAAATTGTCAAAACAGTGACTTATCATGTTATACTGACCACCAAATCCTTTGTTTGAAGGTGATTATTTAACTCGGCAACTTTAAATCAAACTGTGGTGTGTGTTCCAGAAACATTCAGTACTAAAGTTTCTTTTCTCTGTAAAATTTCAAAGGTCACAGATTCTGACTGCAAAAGTAGAATATGGTTTGTTATTCATGTGCACTTTAAACCAGAGGTTCTCTTATCCTCTTGTACATACCCATAACTTCTCTTTGAAAACAAATAAATCCACATTAAGGATGAATGAGACACAAACATTACCTTTCCACAGTTTATTTCTTTTAAAATAATTCATACAAATGCATACAGTCACAAACGTATCTTTGTCAGGTTGTCAGTTTTGACCAAAAATAATGATATTTACTGTAGAATATAGATTATGTATGTACTGTATATTGCTACGCCTACTACTTTACCATAAAGGGGACCAAGGTAGGCAACAGTGGACTGTGTGTTACTACCAGGGATGGAAATCGAAGCATCTCGACATTTTAATAGCTAATCTGATGCGGCACCCGTCATTTTAAAGGAGGAATACTTGCAGTTTGTTTCAGAAAGAACTAGCAAAGAGTTTCTCCTCCAGAAAATGGTTACATGATCTGTTAAGGAAAGTTTAAGATTCAAGTTCAAGCATTTCAGCGCGATGTCAAGGATTTCGGGGCTCTAGCCTGGCAGTACCATGTGTGCGAGACGCCCCTTTCAGATATCGCTGGTGAAATTTCCATCCCTGATTGCTACGCTTACTACCTAACCATGACGAAGACCAGGTAGGCAACAGTAAACTGTTTTTACTACTCAGCTGCTGGTAGGAGGGGATGAGAAAGCACCTTCACTCAGCAGGCCCAGTAACATCAACAACACAGCAGCTGGAATTGCTAATAAATATTCCAGAGAGAAAAAGAGTTCGGGAGATTTTTCCGCTCGCGTGACATTATCGGTTTCTCGTTTACATTGTGGGAATGTAATCAGTAAAAGCTTTAATTACTGAGAGATTGCTAGGCTAAGTCTGAAGTCAATTCCAAAGTGCTTTCAGTTTGTTTTAAGTATTTAGTTAATGGCAGCCTTTGTAATGATGCTTTGTGGAGAGCACAAGCCACCGCCCCTCCTCCCAGTGCTGCTTTTTTTAGACACAGATACAACCAACTCACATTGACACAGGCAGGCAGAACACCATATGTACACATAGACACAGAGGCCACAGAGGGTGGCTAAACGGTATACTCAGGAAGGACCCCCTCTTGAAAGGTTAAAGGGATAGTAGTCTGGAGAAATCTGTTTGTATTTACTTGCTTTCGAGAAATAGCGTGTATTTGTTCTCACAAGAAGGCCGTTTCTCTTTTTACAAACAAGGACAATCAAGCTGAGTTCACGCTGTATTTTAAAACAGCCTAAAAAAGAATGAAAATTTCATTTGATCCAAGTTCATGCACATGACTGTCAGCAAGCATTAACTTTACTTAACTAAATGTGGCATCTGTACAAGTGAGTTCAGAGCTTCAAATGGAAAGTAGAGTTTTTTGCAACCCTGCTGGCACATTGGACCAACCTATAGCTGCAAGGGCAACTTCAGTTATATACTGACTTTCAGCATGATGAACCATGGCTCAGTGATTGATCAAACTGTTCATGCTCCATGACTTGCACGGTTACTGTGCGTGATAGGGGGACTGTTGTGTCATTAGACAGGCTAAGATAAAATCCTTGTTTCTCAAAGTGTGGGCTGCTGCAAACTTTCAGTGTGCCATCTTGTCAATGTATAAATTAATAGAGACATGGAAAGAAGTTGTCCCAGTCTCAGCATACCATTTTGCCACCTCCCTGCAGCCTTTCCTCCTGCAACCCCCTCGATTTGGGTCAAGCGTTTACACGAGTCCCAAGAGCAAAATCACATGCCCCTTTAACATAACTAACAAAAGCAAACATTAGTTCAACTTTAGCTCTTGTTAAAGTTATTTTTCTAATGTAGCAGGACACCAAAAGGCAAGCAGGTAGAAAAACAAAAGCACTAAGTGGCATAAAAAAATAAAAAAAAACAAAACAAAACAAAAAAAAACTTAATATACCAACTGCGGAAACTTAATTTCCTGAGATGGTGTGCAAAAAGCTGCCTCTTTTGGGGGGGGCTTGCTAATTTGGGGACATAAAAAACAGATATTGTATTCTCCAACTGTTTTGGCTACATAGAGAGATCACCTTTGCTTTTGTTAAGACTGGAATACAAATATCAGTATCATCTTGTTGTAAGTCTAAAAACTGTACACAGACAGGTTACATTCATTGTATAACCTACTAACTTTGTTTGTACATCAAACTAAGGAAAGGACACAGTAAAGAGAGAAAGACATAAACCCCACCCCTCTAACTTTGGACACACTACAGTCTAAGACAGCGGAATTTGATTCTGTATTTTTTTTTTTCTTTCCAAATCAACAGATAGTTATTAGATTTTTTTTTTTTTTTTTTTTTACTTCTGGCAGGGAATCTGAAGATCATCCAGTGATCAGAAGACCAACTTCTGGGTGGGGCAGCGGACAGCTATCTTGCTCTTTAGTGAGGGCATCCAACAGCTATCCACTCCTTTTGCTCATCGCCACCTTCCTCATCTTCCTCTTTGGAGTGTGAAACGGCTGTTGGAAACCAGTTGCCAGAGAGCTCGTGTATTGATTGTAATTGGGACCTCAACCGGTCAATCTGACACCAAACCTGTCCGATAACAACTTGTCACTAGGGAACTTATCGCTATGACACCGGTTGCTGTGCCAACCACCACCAGTCACCAAACAACACGGGCAAGCGTGTGTTTTGTGTTTGTGGAGGGGCTACAGCTGGTCGTTTGGATGTTGCTCTCTGTCACCCTCTGGTGGCTTCACTGTGTTTTGTCCTGGAGACGGGGCGTGAGGAGGGTGCGTGACAGCAGGCGGGAGGGTGTGCGCGATCGGCACAGTGCTCGGCACGATGCCTTCGACAGGTGGAGGGAGACCGCCAGACGGCAAGTTCACCACTCCTGGGGGATACCTAGAAGTGACAGAGATGGAAAGAGATTAAAAACTGAGTAGAAAAAATGAACTGTCATCCAAATTGCAGTTAATCGAATATCATTAAAGTCACTATCTCATCTGAGTATCTGATCATGAAGATAGGTGTACTTTTATTTAACCAGGTTTTGAGTTCCTACCACCATTTAAAATAATTTTCATGTGTTCTATTTATTTTGTTTTTATTTAAAAACAGAACATCTGTCATTCTGTTTCCTGTTCCTTATGTTTGCACATTTGTTGGAGAAACTCAGAAGAATTTTCTCAAAATATAGCATCCCAGTGTACTTCAGACCCAGCAGCACAAAAACTAGCTCATCCCATGGACAAAGCACCCAGACACAAGCTAAACAACATACTGAATGGTGTGCAATGCAGTGAGGAGTGCTTAGACCTTTTGGAGAAAACAAACAACCACTTCACAGATGCATGGCACTGTGGACAAGGCTAACCTGTACATCTGGACCTAAAGAAGAAAAGACACTCTTTCAAAGATGCTGTTGTTCACAAAGAGGTGTAAAGGAGCCCACTGTGTATGACCATCACTAAGCAGAGGTGGTGGCCTACAGCACTAGCTATCAGCCACCTATAACACTGTATTGAGCTCCCTTCCCAGGCGGTTTAACCCCTGCTTCCACTTTGACCCATGTGACCTTAATAACCCACATGATGGCGGGGTGGGGCTGTGTCTCAGAAAGGATTCACACCTTGGCCCTGTGACGGTAATAGCCCACGTCTTGAGTCACATCTTGGCTCAATGACTCAGATGACTACAGGCTGGGTCAATGACTCTCAGGTCCACCCCCAAGGGGGCAACCCCACCTGGGACTTTCCATGTTCATTTCAAGCGCTCAAGAAAACCAAACACACTGAAAATCTAACAATGGATAAAAATCAGAAGTGCTTTAAATACAAAAAATTAGCCTTCATTTTTTTTTTTTTTGGTAGTTAGAAGAAATCTAATTTGAATATAAACTGCTAATCATAAATAAAAAATGTGTTTTTCATAGATCCAAACAGCGGTTTGTGTAATATGTGTGGTGCAGTGTTTGCATTGGTAGCTGTAAGCTGTGAACCTCTAAGCAGAACTGTGTTGCTATTTTGGGATATGATACACCCTGCAAGCACTTTTCAATACCCCAGCAGCCAGTGTGTTGTTGTGCTGACATTGCCTGGCTGAATTCCTCATTGCAGGCAGAGACACTGTCTACCCATCAGTATAATTATAGACTGGCGTGCCACCTCTCTTATCATGTGTAGTCAGAACTGTCATCACATCCGTGAGCTGGAAATCCAACAGGGCAGCAACACACTCCTTTATAGATCAAGTACATTTGAAAAACCAACACAAAGATCAACTGTAGATTGTAGCTCTTATACCCTGACAGTTTAAAGGTTAAGATTTCACTATAACTGGTAAATTTGTAGTAATTAAAAAAAAATATTGAAGATAATTAAAGATATTTATTTTATTCTGTGTGTCATTCAGGGAATCACATAATCTGTTGTGGTTAACTGAACTTTGAAGATTAAAATCAAATGTCATTAACTTTTGTTACATTTAAGTGGTAGCAGGAGCAGGTGAAAAGCCCCGTCAAATAATTGTAGGTTGTTACCTGTAAGCCCCGTTGAGTTCAGGGTGGACGGTCGCTGGGTCAACTCCTGCCCAGTGGTTGTTTTGGGTGAGGAACTCTTTATTGACACAGTTCTTCAGACTGTCTGGGATGCGACCTTAACAAAAGAAAGGCAACAAATCTATGTCTTTGTGAAAAGAAACACAAATAATGACATTTAGGGGAACTAGTAAGAGTTACTGAACTACATTTCAAAGCAGGTGGGGCTTGTTTCTCCACTACACTGACCCACTTTGTGCAGAGACTTAACGGGGCATTCATATATACAGAGTCCCTGATGAAACCACATGAAGCAGAAATACAGGAAGAATAAGAAACACAAAAATAGAATGGAAGGAAAGGAAAGACTCTGAAGGCCTTTATATTCCCTCTACAGGAAGAATGGAATACCTAAAAATACCACTTTTTGTCCATCAGAGGTCATGTTGTCAGCTAACGTTTGTGTTTCCGTGACTGTGTGTGTACACTACCTGTCACAGCCCTTCGGATCTCCCTGGCTGCTTCCTCTCGCATTTCCAGTGACGCCTGTTCACTGTACCAGGCAGCGTGCGGTGTGCAAATCAGATTGGGGGCATCTTTGAGTGGACCCTGACTGAAACTGAGAAATACACAAACAGTACAATCATTCTGAGCCACAGCAAAAGGAGTTTATTCAGCACTCAGCTACACTTTTAATTACTCAGAAACAATTAATCAGGTTCTTTAGTGACAGCTTTTAAATTCCTTCTGTGTAATCTATAGTCAAAAGATATTCTTTGAACCAGACTGAGATGATTTGAGCTTTGTGACATGTAGGCTGTGGTGTTTAAACAATGCTCAGTTGGTAGTAAGGGCCCCAAGTGTGCCAAGAAAATATCTCCCTTACCAATAGAAGGTAAGATGGATCCATGCCTTCAAATTCTGACCCTGCCATCTAAATATTGCAGCAGGAATTGAGACTCATGAGACCAGACAACATTTTTCCAATCTTCTGTAGCTGTAGTTCAGGAGGTAGAGCAGGTCACCTCCTGATTGGAAGGTCAGCGGTTTGATTCCGGGCTGCATGCCATAGTATCCTTGGCCAAGATACTGAACCCCAACTTGCTCTCCAATGCAAGCGTTGGAGTATGAATGTGTGTGAATGTTAGACAGTAAGCACTTAGCTTAGTTACTCATGGAAGTGCTTGTATGAATGGGTAAATGTAAACGTGTTGTATAAGCGCTTTGAGTACTCAGACAGAGTAGAAAAGCGCTATAAGAACTAGTCCATTTACCAATCTATTGTACAATTTTGGTGGTGAAATTGTAGCGTCGGTTTTGTGTTCTTAGCTGGCAAGAGTGGCACCGGTGTGGTCTTAGTACTGCTGTAGACCATCTGCTTCAAGGTTCAGTGTGCGTTCAAAGATACTCTTCTGCATACCTTGGGTGCACTGAGTAGTGGTTTGAGTTACTGTTACCTTCCTACCAGCTCAAAGCAGTCTGGCCAATCAACAGGGCATTTCCACCCAAAAAACTGCTGCTCACTGGCTATTTTCTCTTTTTTGGACTATTCTCCGTAAACCCTCCAGATGGTTGTGTGGGAAAATCCCAGCAGATCAGCATTTTATGAAATATTCAGACCAGCTCATTTGGCACCAGCAACCTTGCCACGTTCAAAGTCACTTAAGTCACCGTTTTTTTCCTCATTCTGGTGCTTGGTTTGAACTTTCAGCTGGTTGCCTTGACCATGTCTAAATTCAACATATGTGTACCTAATAAATTGACCAGCAAGTATTGGTATGTCTAATCAATTATTAAAGATAAATTAACACATGGCAAACAGTCAGTCCTTTAACAGCATTAATCTGTGTGTAAAAAAAGTGTGTTACCTGAAAGGCTCTGTCTCATGAACATCCAGGGCAGCTCCACGTATCCTCCCCTCCTTCAGGGCCTGAGCCAGAGCCTTCTCATCCACCAGACCCCCCCTTGCTGTGTTCACCAGAAACGCCCCCTGACGCATCTTTAATACACACACACACACACACACACACACACACACACACACACACACACACACACACACACACACACACACACACACACACACAGTCAGTGATATGTTCAGTTAAAGCTTTACACCACATTTACATTTTAAGACTTGGACATTAAGACTCTGTGACATTAAATATGAAACAAATCACGTTCAGTAAAGCTAATACAAAAAGATTTTATGGTAATATTTAATGGGTCTGCACTGAGTAGTTGTCTTTTTACTTTTCCTCCCCCACTCAAGCCAGAAGTGTTTAAGAGCTAAAATCCTTTAAGCTGGAGAAAAGCCAATATCTGATATTCCTTCAGACACAGTGCAGAGAGTACAGAACCTCATTAATCTGCAAAATAGTGGGCTTCCCTGGGTCTGTGCCTCTTTAATATTTATGGCTTTGGGATTCGGTAGTTGATGTGAGGATAAATAAATCATTTATGTGCCTGTGTACCTGCTCAGTTTTACGTGAGCTTGGTGATGACCACGTGTGCTCATCTTTACCTGTTTGATGGTGAAGTCGTTGATCAGGTGGTGGTTGTGTTCGTTGAGACTGCAGTGCAGAGACACACAGTCAGAGTGGAAGAGCAGATCCTGAGGAGGAGAGAAAGAGGAGCCATTAAATCCCAATCCTAACACTGAAATGTTGAACCCAGTCCAGAGAACGTGTATGTTTTCACAGTTAGTTACTGAGCACAAGGTGGCGGCCCTCCTTTTCCACACACAGTGGTCACAGCACCATTGCAATAAATACGTATTTGTCACGGTGGATTGTGGAGAAAGCATTTTTGTCAGCAAAGAGAAATGGAGACAAAGAATTTGTTTCCCAGTAAAAAAGAGGATTTAGACTGAATCCATTTAAATGCTGTGCTAGTGATGAGCTTTTATTGGCTAAATAGGCATTGAATGGAATTTGGAGCATACAGTCAAATATCATTGCTGGTGCTTTGCTGATATTTGTGTTAAGTGCAACGCAGTCAGCATTCACTTTTGATACAGGTGTATTTTGCTATGCTTTTCCTTATTTTCTGTCATGTGTATATTGTTACAATAGTGATAGATTAATACAGTAGTACAATAGCTTCACACTGCTCTCAATGCTTGCTTTCTACCAGTTTCTTGCACTCTGGGTTCTGTTTTTCAGATCTCCTGTTTATAAGGGGCAGCCAACCAGGAGAAAGTAAAGAAAAACAAGCTAAAACTGCTTATCTCATACAAAGGATCAATGACAAAGGGGATGCAACAAAGCCCAATATGAGATAAATATAGATTTTTGTGAGTCATGCAAATATGGAGCAGGAAATTAGCATAGTATGTCCCCTTTAAAATCCAAATCTCAGTTGTAAATCCATTTAAAATGAAATGAGCTATGGAAATTATTTGTCTTTCTCTTTTTATGGCCTCAGTGTTATATAGTGTACATTAGCAATGCCTGTAGAAGTCAAGGAAAAAGATGTACTTGCGGGACTTTTTGATGTAGAGGTATGGAAGGGTATGATGTAGAGTTTAAATAATGGCTTTTCTATCATTCACAAGAGCTCGACACAGACAAAGAGGATGATGTTTCATAAATAAAAGTTTTTTTTTTGTGTGTTTTACCTGTAGTGTGGTGACCCTTTGTAATCCCAGGGATCTTTCTACACCGTCAGCCAAATAAGGGTCATAGAAAATCACATTGAAGCCGAAGGCTTTGGCTCGAAGGGCTACAGCCTGGCCCACTCGACCTAGAAACACATGAATACCCACAGACATGGAGTCACACAAACATCAATACCCATTGAGGGGCACTAGAAAAACTGCAAACAAATATAAAACCATTTGAATATAATGTAAAAAAGGAAAAAAGCTACAGTAATATATATCCTTGTGCATCTAATATTCCTGTTTTTTGTCTTTTGACTAACAGAAATTACATGCTGTGATTCTCTAACTGCTACCCACATTTGCTCATTATTACTGGAAAAACCTTTTAGACGCTACGAGGAAGAGATTTGCTTCTGGTTAATCCGCTTATATTTTATTGGCAGTAACTCCTTGGGAAGCCAATTTAGCTGCGCTAAGAACAAAACTTCCCAAAATCAAACTAGGGAAAAAAAAAAGAACAAATTTAAAATGCAGTCTTCTGACCAGTTTTATAGATGCATGTTAGTATTATCACTGCATACTGACCTTAGTATACATTAAAAGGCGCTGCTGCACATACGCTCATGTTTGTGTTGTTACTCACCGAGCCCTATGAGTCCCAGGGTCTCGCCTCTGATCCTCGCCGCTCCCGATGCCACCTCACGGATCTGTTCCACGCTCTGAACCCGGGTCCCCTCCCGCAGAGCCTGGCGTGAATACCAATTAATTATTACATGCAAATGCAAGACAGAGCGCACAAACATTACAGTTTAACATGATTCAAGCTATATATATCATAATATCTGCACTTAATGACCAAAGTCTAAGTCGTTTGAAGTGATTATACAATAAGTCTAAATAATGATTTGAGGAACAAATCATTTTACTGTACCTTCTACATCTTACATCAACGTCTTTCAAATACAGCCACATTCTAAAGAAAATGAATGAACGTTTCAATTTTTCTGATTAGTAACTGTCGAAACTGAAATTGTGATAACCGAATGCACGCCTCTAACCAAGACATTTAAATTAAGTTGTTTAAATCCATTTAATTTCAGTCTCTTATATCAGCCACATGGAGCTACAAACCTGGTGCAGCCAGGTGGTACGTCGGTACAAGGTGAGGATGTGACACAGCGTGGAGTCCGCTGTTTCCTCCACGGAGGCAGCTGGCATATTACATACAGCTATGCCTGTTGGACCAGAAAGCAGATAAGGCTTGGTAATAGCTTTTTAAAACCGTTTTGGGAGAGAAATGAAGTTTGGTGAAAGCTATTTTCATGGGGAAGTACAGGCTGTAGGTGTCAGCAGTTTTTTTTTTTTTTTCTTCAAAACACAAAACTACTCAACACTTTGAGTGGAAGAAGATAAGGGAAGTTAGTAAAGTTCGGGCTGTTGCAGGAGGAAAATGAGTTTAAAAAAAGCTTTAATGAGTTCTCTCTTTTTTTGCAAATATTACTGATTCTTGCAAACATGTCAACAGAAACTGGTAGCTAGGAAGTTTAAAATTTGACTTCATGTTTAAGTAATATGTAGTTAAGCAGCTTTTGGTGCCTCTTTTTTTCATGTTCCATAAATTCAATTTTTTACACAAAGGGGCCCTGTTATTATAATTTACAATGCATCTTTACACATGGGCTCTACTGCAGTAGCTATGAATTAATATTTCTAAATAGACCTTATAGAATAGGGCAGAACTCTGTTGATCCCTTGTAGGAAATTGCTTTGTTACAGCAGCAGCAATTAACATTAATATCAGGACATGATATGAATACTATATACTATATAAATACTATAGGCTTTATACACAGTATAAATACTATTTAACTAAGAATATTATATACACAATATAAGTGCTATATAAACAACATAAATATAAATACTATATAGATACATACAGTACAAATAAATAAATATAAATACAAATATTGCAGCCACTCAGTTCATCCTCTGTCTGAAACAACCAGTTTTGGCTCCCTTCCCCCTCCCTTAAAGCAAATTTTCTTGTGATTGGCTGCTCCACACAAACAGAAGGTTTGAACAGCAGGTGGGTGTGGCTTCTGTGTTTATTGTCAGCTCCCATTGACATCATGTAGTGCCAAGAAACAAAGCGTTTCAAGCAGTCAGAAGCATAAGCAAGAATATGTATAGAATATAAAAAGTAAGGAAAAGTATAAATATTTGCAGCATAGCTGACTAACTCAGTAAAATGTGTGCTTAATTATGATAAATTAATTTAGATTAAGTGAACTAATGGAAAGGATCATTTTGACTACGTGAAGCTACTTTCCCTGCTTCCACAGGAAGGGCATCCCAAAGATTGGGTCAGTGTTTATTGAATAATAAATGCATACACCACTGCTCACCAAAAATGAAATACAACAAGAACCTGAATTAGATGTAAAACAGTGGTTTTGCAGCAACAAAGTCAAACCTGGTTCAGCTGTTCACCAAATTACATACTGTACATCTCTTTCCTGTTGGATTACTAACGGGAAATTTAAAATCTGTGCCAGTTCTGCTTGTGTCTTTCAGTCAGAGAGGGTAATTAGCACCAGTGAAATAGGTGGGAAACACAATTTTGTTATGACACAAATATGTGTACATGTATGTGTGCTTGTTCCTACCGAGTTCTCCGGCAGATTTAATATCGATGTTGTCATAACCGCTCCCGATACGGACGATGATACGCAGAGCTTTAAACTTCTCCAGGTCTTCTCTCATTAGAGTGATGGTGTGGTACATCAGTGCTCCTACAGCTTCATTTAGGACCTGGACACACACAACACATACCATTAAGTTAACTCATAGGGAGAATTTTTCTTTTTAAAAGATTTTTTTTGGGTCTTTTTGCCTTTTATTGGATAGTGCACAGTAAAGAGAGAAAAAAGTGGGGGCTGCCCACACCACAAGGATGTGGCGTACACGGTCCCCTGCTCATCCACTGAGCCACCCTGGCGCCCAAGAAATGCACTTTTTATGGCTTTACTACACTGTTGGTATTCAAACCCAGATATAGAACAGAAGCATGTGCATATTTGCAACATCTGAATATGTGCACCATATTTGCATGCATTTGTATTGTGGCCAGTTAAGGCTTGACAGAAAGTCTAAGCAGCTAGAGTTCATTCGGTTCACTGTTCCTCAGTATTATAGTAAGATTAGTTCTTCTGATGCTGCTCTCATACCCTATTTTTCCCTAAAAATTTTATTTCATTGAGCTTTTGCCTTTTTTAACAAAAGGATTTCAGAAAAGGTGTCTTCATGTAACTCAACTGTCTAAAATTCACACTGAATTCTGTGATTTTTAATCAGATCCATCCATCCATCCATCCATTTTCTTCCGCTTATCTGGAGCCAGGTCACAGGGGCAGCAGTTTAAGCAGAGAAGCCCAGACCTCCCTCTCCCCAGCCACCTCCTCCAAATCATCTGGGGGGACCCCAAGGTGTTCCCAGGCCAGCCGAGAGATATAATCTCTCCAGCATTTCCTGGGTCTGCCCCAGGGCCTCCTCTGGGTAGGACATTCCCAGAACACTTCACCTAAGAAGCACCCGGGAGGCATCCTAATCAGATACCCGAACCACCTCAACTGGCTCCTTTCGATGTGGAGGAGCAGAGTTCTAGCTTATTGTCTATAACAATAACAGTAATGGCTCAGAAGCAGATAATATAATTATCATATGGAATTGGAATATATTGCAAAGAGCCGTCAAGGACCCATCACCTTTTAATTGGTTCTCAAGTAATCGTGTAATCTTTTGTAATGTTGCCAGCCCCCTGCTTCTTGTATGTGAGAGGATGAAAATGACATGTGGTTCAATTATAGTAAAGAAGCCCTTTTAATTACACAATGAGGTGGCTGCTTATTAGAGAACCAGAGACAGAGAGCAAGAGAAAGATAGTGAGGGAGGGAGTGCCATCTGTTTCTCCCACACTGTGGCCTACTGAGCGTGCTCGCAGAGAGAGTGCGCCTGGCAGACACCCAGTACAAGACATAACCCTGCCAGACATACAAACCCATTTGCAATCCATAGTGGCTGTGACAGGATCTGACCCACATTTAAGTTTGTACTCTTAATTTCATACGTCTTTTTGTTTTAACATAATCTCTGGGGTTTTTTGGGGTTTTTTTTTGGGGGGGGGGGGGGGGGGGGGTAAAGTAAACCCGTGCCATCAGAGATGAAACAAAATCAGTTGATGGAAAAAAACATGCTCATTCAGTTGGTCAGTATATTCAGGTAGTCAGCTGACCTAATTTTCTAGACACATAACATTTCTGAATCAAGACCTGACCAACTAAAGCACCCCAGAGCCTATCACTGCTCCCACAGGCTTGTACGGTAGGCACTAGGCATGACGGATGAGTCACTTCATCTGCATCTCTTCTTACCCATCACTCTGGAACAGAGTAAATCTGGACTCATCAGACCACATGACCTTTTTCCATTGCTTCAGAGTCCAATCTAAGAAGTCTTTTTCTGATTATCCTCACTAATAGGTGGTTTTCTTAAGACTACACAGCTGTTTAGTCCTAATCCCTCCAGTTCTTTTCACATTGTGTGTGTGTGGAGATGCTTTTACTTTCTCTAATTTTGCATTTCTTCCTCAAAGATGATGGTTAATAGTGTTTAATAATGTGCTGGACAGTTCTTACCCCAGTTTCAGTAGTTTTAATTTCTCCTTATTTGTTTTCTTTGCTTGATGCAGGCCAATATTTTGACCTTTCTAGAACAGTGTAAGATCTTTTCCAGATGTCATCCAACTAGAGTCCAATTGATAGCGAGGTTTCTCACATGACGCCATGCGAACATTGCTCGAGATTTGTCCGCCTTATTGAAAGGGGTACAACCACTGGCTGCTAGGGAAATGTGTGCTGGCTCTCACTAGAGGAAATCAGTTGGGAAAAGGTTGCTATACCAGAAGATGCCTGGAGAGTAGCTGGGCAGTGTTTGTAGACAAGTCTAAACTACAACCACAGCAATATGCTAGCGACTGCCATCAACCTCCAGCAACCTCTGCTTAGTCCCATTCCTTTACTTCTTAGTTTCTCATATATATATATTTTTTTTCCTCAGTATTTTAGGCCTTTATTAGATGGGGCAGTGTTGCTTAGACAGGAAAGCAGGGAGAGAGAGAGAGAGAGAGAGAGAGAGGGAATGACTTGCAGGAAATGGTCTTCCAAACCCTTTTTTTAGTCTCTCCAGTCAGTCCTATTTAAAGCACAGAACTGTCATTCTTGATCACTCAGTCTGTAAATTAATAGACTTTAACTTTAATAATTGGTTAAATGTTTCAGACATTATAAAGTAAAAAAACATTTAATCATTTCAGCTTCTCTAATTTGAAGATTTAATGCTTTTTTTGGGTCACTTCTGATGGTAAATGAAGCCTCTTTGGGTTTTGGACTCTGGGTTAGACAAAACAGGGAAGCTGATGCTGCCTTAGGCTGTGCCACTTTGTGTCTCTGGAAATTCGTGATGTGAATTTTAATCCACTTGGTTACTGTTTAGCTGAGAGCTAAAATTTCCAAGTCAAGATATAATACAATTATGTCATTTGTGTGTATGTGTTACATTAAGCATGTTACCTTCTCGTGGATCTCCTGTGTGGACTGAGCGTCACAGAAGGCCACGGTTGCTACATCTTTTAAAATGGGCATCTCCACGGTGCAGTCTCGCCCGTCCAGCAGCGCCACCAGGGGGCGTGGATGCATGGGCCCATTCATAATGGGGGGCCTGATGCCTAAAAACACAAGATGTGAGGGACAAAGAGTCAGATGGGCAGAACAAAAGTGGGGAAAAGAGGACAGTGGAGCATGGGTGGAAAATGGGCTGTGGTGCAGAAACACCTACACAAGTGCAAATCTCCTCAAAAGAAATTAGGACAGTTGCGCTGTACTTCATCTCAACTTTCAGCTGTCACTTTTGTGGGTGGGAAATCTAAAAATGAACATAAGGATTAGCTCCCCGGCACACATGAGGCCGCTGCTGTATCTGCATCCCATAATGTTTCTGCTCTGGGGTGATGGTTGCCACGCCAACTATGACAATAGGCGTGGAGGAAAAAAAAAACAGAGTTTCTCGGAGCAGCTGTCTGCCTGTTGCAGAGCTAATTCCTCTTGTGTGAGGTCATGTTTCACAGCTGTTTTTCTCCTCATAACTTTGAAATATTTCACTGTTTTGGTTTAATTACTGCTGACTTTCTGATTAAATTTGCTGACTTTATGAAACAGGTGGTAATTTTGAAGATGGATGAGATGGGTCTTGGATATTCTAGTAGAAAATAGCGTTGAAAAGGAGAAACTTTAATAACAAGGAAAATACAGTCAGTGATAATAAAGAATAGCCTTTTGCTTTCCAGCCTGTTCACTGAACATAAATGCTCATCCCCATGGACTCAGTGAATCTTGGGAGCTGCTTACTTGGAAAAAATAAGGCAGTGTTGACAAGAAACTAACTAAGCATGCAGTTTGAAGCTCTAGATTATGTCTCTGTTCGTTATTGTGTAGCATATATTGGATGAATCCAAGTGTTTTTTCACAAATGTGCAAGAAAAATGCAAATAAAAACATCGAAACGTCACTGAAAGTGCTAAATGTGCAGGTGGGTAAGGAGGTGCAGCAGATCATGGGGGATAGAGATGTTTGCCATGCGAGACAGCTAGTCTCTGAAATGTGAGCGCCTCCTGCACCCCTGCCACAGGGTGTTTTATTAAATCATATCTAAAGATTAAACCATTACACTGAGAATGCTGCTGGGCTGTACAGGAGGAAAAGCGGCATTTAACAAGGAAGATATGCCAAATGACCCCACTAGTGGGCCTTTGTTTAAGTTATAACAAGAAGAGGGGTCCATGGGGGTCAGATTTATTAGTTTTCCTTGAATAATCACTACTGCTGCATTTTCCTGCATCTCTCAGTTTCCCTCTCTCTCCACATAACTGATTGAATAATCATTCCAGATGACTGGAGGCCTTACAGACTGAGGCAGAAGACATCTGAGGGACATACAGATGCAGTTTGTGAGGAAAGTCTAGGCAGTGTGCGTGTATGTAATTGGCATTCTTTGACATGTAAAGTTTTGACAGCCCTCTGAAACACTGCAGATGAAATAAGTGCAGAGTTATGCCCGTTTTTGCTGATGCTGACAAACCCATCATTCATCGCTGACTTTTTCCCCATCTGAGATGTGCAGTCTGACATCTTGAATAAGCAGCCTTCTCTGTCAGTTCACTCAAAATATTCCTCCCAAAACTCAAAGGATACGCAATTTACCCCCACCCCAGTTTTAGCCTGTTTTCCACTTGCATTGCCTAACGTCGTGAGGAAGAAGCCAAATCATTAAACCAGTCATCTAAAATATAAGAAATCAGCATGCTAGAGTCTACACAATACTTTGAATGCCAAGACTCCCTGAGAAGCATACTTGTGGACAGAAGTTTGGCAGCTCCAAACTTACAAATTAGTTTGAAAAATCTGAAAACAATAACACTCTTTCCTCAGCAGCTACAGCTTCAATGAGAGGCCCATGAGTAAAATAAGGGCATCTTACCAGTTAAAACTCATCTTAATTGTGGATTTTTGCTGCTTTCCGCTGCTGTTTTTGCACACATCACAGTTTATCAGTTTTCTTGTAATTAAACTTGGCTTAATTGGCTGTATTTTTCCACTTCAGATGGTGAGTTCATGCTTTGCGTGATGCTTTATTATTGAAGAAAGAAATATGGAAAAAAAAAAACAAGCCCCACGAGTGTAACTTTCAAAATGACTGAAATGTAAAGGGATTTTCCAGTTTATTAAACTTTTTCACAAGTGCAACATGTTTTTTTGCGGTTGCATCCTGTTGTTGGAGAAGTTGGTGTCCCAGCCTTTCCTGTAGTGGACTGATTTCTTCCGGTGTGACTGTTTAATATCACTGCAAAGCTGTTTGCGGAGTCACCGCTCTTTATTTGAAGTGACATCTGAGCCTCACATTTAGCACTGATGTTTTGATTATTTGATCTTTCTTGGCTTTTCTTTCAATGTAGGAAATTTATTTACAAAAAACATTAACTACATTTGGTCAGGAACTGATCGCCGCTTTGATCGCCGCTTTCTTTTTTTCCTTTTTTAATCTGCTTCACTAGGAGATGAGGACTGTTCTGTATTTGCGGCAACCAGGAGTAAATATGTGTACCTGTATAATTAAGAAAAAAAGGGGCACACTGGGAACAAACAAACCCATCCAATTAACTTCCACATACAAAAGTAGATGGATGATGATTATTTTTTCTCATGTGACAGGCCTGTTGTGGAACTAAATAGGTTTTTAAGCCTGAAACTGGGGTGGGTTTTTTTTTTGCCCACAGATTCTCATCAGTTTTCTCCAGTGTGCATGCATGAGGAAGTAATGTATGCAGCGATTACGTTACACTTCAGGTTCAACGTATCATTAGGGTGCAGCATTTAGATTTCTGCTGTGGCAGAAAATAAGCTTTCAGAGTCTGTATTTAGAAAACAGAAGGAAGGGGTCTTTAAACTAGTGTGCTATAAGCACATGACAAGATGCATACAGAGCCATTTGACTCTCACCAAAGAATTAGAATCAGGAGTTTAACATCAACAGTTCAACAGGTGTGTTCAAACATATTTCAGTTTTGTTTCATGTGGTTTAAGGTTGCAGTGCAGCCACAACAGAAACTCACAGTTGAATAAATTTGGAACCACTTTTTTTTTTTTTTTTTTTACTATTGTGTTACAGAGTCAGGTATGTGACCTAAAACCTGGTTTCTGCTTCAGTTTTGCCCACAGCATGTTGTGCTGATTTAATATGGGCCTTTCCTTCACGCTCTCACTGGTAAAACAGAAGTGAGTGCACTCAGATGCTGCACTGAGACAAAGATAGCTCACAACGTAGTACAGTCCATCACTCAACTTCTGCATTGTCTCTTAAATCTGCATTGTCAGATTACAGCGTGAAACTTGATCTGATGAAGCAGTCCTGCAGCGTGCTAAGACCAGTGAGGTGAAACTCAAATCCTGCACACAGTGCCTTATGTGGCCTGGTAAAACATTAGCTATCACTAATAGGATTTGCCTGGAGGCCATTGCACTTACACATCAATATAAAATCTATGGTGCATAGCTTAGAAAATGGAATTCAGCAGCAGCAGAAAGAAATACGGCACTGTGCTGCTCAGTTTTTGGCACTGACACAGAAAAAATGGTAATTGAACAGACAGGATTTTACCCCACTTTTTTTTTTTATTATTATTATTTTGCAGCACAGTGGTGTTTTTTCTGGGTTTTTTTTCAGGGGGGAGATTCCAGACATTTCTCCAGCTCGCACTTGGTCAGACTGAGGGAGGAAATAGCTCTCATTCCAGCACCACGAATGACCTTGGGAGGACTAGCACTTCTGACTGCTGAGTAGTACTATGTGATAAAAACACTGCTTTATTCACTCCCTCCATCTCTTCCCCCACACTCACAAACCACAGCAGTAACCTGTAAATATTAATCCTCAAACTCAAATGGTCATTATTTCTTGGTCTTTTTTTTATTACATGTATTTTCTCGCTTCCCCATCACTTTAAACACTCATTAAATCCTTCATTATATTAAATAATTTGCCAGACTTTCCTCTCGCTCTGCTCAGTTCCCTAACTGTAAACCCTTATTCATCTTTTTTTCCCTCTCTCATTATATTAAATACTCCAGTAATCTCTCTCTCTCTCTCTCTTTCTCTCTCTCTCCCCCCCTGTCTTCCCCCCCCCCCCCCCCCCCCCCCCCCCCCCCATAGCCCCAGGGTTTGGTGACTGCTGGGAGCTTTCACAATGGAAACAGGCCTCTTGACAGCCAACAGGGCCAGAGCTTCAGCTCTGCTCGTGCTTTTCCACCCAGCCTTTCTGAACAACTACACTTTAATTCAGATTCACAACCATGAACAGTGGACATTTTGAGTAAATGCAGCAAAGCAGTGGTAGTGATCTGCAACTTAGGAAAAATGAAAACAAAGAAAGTTTTGTTCATTGTTCACTATAATACAATAACCATCTGTACAGTAATAGTTGAGCTTGGGGTTAAATTGCATCATAGATATGAAAATAGGCCCCATCCCGAAATGTTCTAAGTAACAAATTGATGTTAATGCCATTTGATTGACATTTAAAAATGGAAAAAGCATCTGCCAATGACTGCTGGGACTTCAGCATGAGAGCCAGTGGGAAAGCCCTGCAGCCTGCCTGTATCCAGCTGTCATTGACCGGCTCGCAGGAACAGCTGGATTTTTGTCCCCGAGGAGGGAGACAGTGTTTTCAGACTGCCAATCAACAAAGACAATTAAAAGGATCAGCTAATTTCATGCGTTTTAAATGTGCGGGTCAGCGGGAAGTCTGCCGGCCTTGATCCAGACCGATCTGCCAAAACAAGCTGCAGAGGCCCTGATTTTTCCCACAACAGCACGCACTCTTATAACAAGGGTTAACAGTTCTAGAGCATCTATGAGCCCACTTCTGTATTCAGCTGTTAGTTAGTTGTCACTTGGTATTGTTTATTTATTAAGCTATAATGTCAAGCATTTGATATTTCCAAATCTTCTTAATCTTAATAAGACAAATCTTTTCAGTCCTTTTCCATTTGACTACAGTGAACCCCAGCAGATTGAGTGTTTTTATTTTTCACTGTGCACGCGAGAAAAAGGAAGAGAAGAATAGCAGGTTGTCGGCACCTGTGATCACTGTCGTCTGCAACTGTAGAAACCAGCCATCGAGCCACAACATGGCTGATTTATAATGTTACCGGCTCTTGTGGCGTGCAGCAACCGCAAGAGCCCCTGTATCCTCCTTCTCACCCCTTCAGTGTTCATCTCACCATCTCTTCATCTATTGTTGCCTCATTTTCAGATCTCCATCTTTCATTTCAGTCTCACTTCCTCAGGCTTTCTTCATCTCCCTGGCCATTTCTTTTTTTTTTCTCTCGCTCTGCAATACCTAAAGACGTGCTTTGTATCCTAGTTGCATTTGCATTTCTTAAAAGCACCTAAATATCCTGATACAAAGTGTTCAGGAGGCCTGATGTTTCTTTCTTTCTTCCTTCTCTCCCTACCCACATGTCAGTTCCCAGGAAGGCAAAGAAGAATATCCGTCACCACCGGCTCACACACATAAACAGTAAAACAGGTATAACATGCTCGCCTCATCAGTCAATTCTTTTTGACACGACGAAATCTCCGGTGATGTATGATACATGTGCTCTCAAATAGAAATGATCACTATGCAGGGTTCTCATTTACAGGTACGGTGTCAGCAAGGCAGTTCAGGTTTGTCAACTCTTTGTTCCCATAACAAAAGACACCAGCAGCAAAACAGACAAGGACATACAACAACATTTGGCAGCAACTTGGTTATGGCAACCAGTTTAGTTCAGAGGCAGGTTTTCGTTCCAGTGGTGCTATGAATTCAGGAAAAGTGGGCAAACGGCAGAGAGGTTAAGATTTCAAAGCACAATTTTAACCTTATAATTTAAATACTGCATAGTGTAGCTCAATAGATCAATAAAGCTATATTGTGGGTCCATATAGATAATAATTCAATATCCTAGACTGGGTTTGCAGCATTTCTGTGTGATAGGAAAACACCTCATTTCGGCTAGAAAATATTTATTTTACAGCTGTGAAGTAAATAATTTTCAACCTGTAGCTAAAAATCATCCTTCAATTTCCAGAATCTCACAAATGTCATAACACACATAACACACTGCTGGTTTGCAGGAATTCATAAATAGTTTATAAGTAGTGGCTTAAACAATATTTGCACTACAGGAAAAAATAAGGCTGTAACTGGATTATTGTGTGGCTACAGAAAAAAACATCACAATCACTTTGAAGTTTCAGTTGGATTGGGGTCACTTTGGATACCCCCCCCCCCCCCCCCCCCCCCCCGTAATGGAATATTAAGGCTGTAAAGCATTTACTGCATTTAGATTACGGTTTTCCCAGCTGCAGTGCAGGGACCCACCGGGGAGGGCCTTTGAGTGGTTTCAAGGGTATTCCCAGCCAAAAAAAAAAAGGGGTGGGGTGGGGGGGTTAGTTTCACACATTGTGCCATTTATTTGAGTTGAGCCAAAATGACTGATCAAAGGGCTGGTTGGTATTTTTTTAAAAAGTTGCTTTTTGATTTCTGCCATTTTGCAGGTATCATCTTAAAAGTTATTTAATCTGCAGGTTTTACCCCAAATAGGCTCACTTGACAATGTTGACATTTAAATTAATAACAAGTATGCATGGACTCAAAGTAATGCAAAGCACTAATTACCTATCATAGCTGAATTACAGCCTACCTGCTAACTGTTGTTTTGGGAGAGTAAATTGTAGACTTGTTGGTTTTTGTTTTGTTTTTTTCTCTACTGCTGTTTTCATTTTGCCATTTGTCTAGACTGCTGTGTCTCAGTCACATTTCCCCTTTTGAACAACGCTTCTCAATAAAAAATAAAGTTGGCGGACGCAGCTAGCAAGTATTATATAAGGCATAAGATCTTTTAGTACTGGCTGGCAGATCTTTTACTATTGCTTCCCTTTTTAGTTCAGTCATTTTTCTATAAGCCTTAGACATAATAGACCAAGCTTCTTAATGGCTCTTAGTGCCACCATCTCTTTGCTGAGCACTTCATAGACTTCTAAGTGCGGTAAATTACACCTGACTAGATTCCTGTCTTTTTTATGGCAAATGCGCAGTATAAAAATTCAGTATTTGTTTTTATAAGTGTGTGGAATGGTACTGCAGCCCCTATTTAACATTTCAACAAGGATGTGTTGTAACTTGTAATCTAATACACTATGTTGCCAAAAGTTTGTCTGCCTTCACACGCATGTGAACTTGAGTGACATCCCATTCTTAATCCATAGGATTTAATATGATGTCGGCCCACCCTTAGCAGCTATTACAGCTTCAGCTCTTTTAGGAAGTCTTTCCACAAGGTTTAGGAATGTGTTTTGGGGAATTTTTGATCTTTCTACAAGAACTGCATTAGTGAGGTCAGACACTGATGTTGGATGAGAAGACCTGGCTCACAGTCTCCACTCTAATTCATTCTAAAGGTCTTCTGTTGGTTGAGGTGCAGGTCAATCAAGTTCTTCCACACCAGACTCCCTCATCCATGTCTTTATGGACTTGCTTTGCACACTGGTGCGCAGTCATGTTGGAACAGGAAGGGGCCATCCTCAAACTGTTCCCACAAAGTTCGGAGCATGAAATTGTCCAAAATATCTTGGTATGCTGAAGCATTAAGAGTTCCTTTCAGTGGAACTAAGGGGCCGAGCCCAACTCCTGCAAATCAACCCCACACTGTAATCCCCCCTTCGCCAAACTTTACACTTGGCACAGTGCAGTCAGACATGTACCATTCTCCTGACAACCACCATACCCAGAATCGTCCATTGGGTTGCCAGACCGAGAAGCATAATTCATCAGTCCAGAGGACACATCTCCACTGCTCTAGAGTCCAGTGCCAGCGTGCTTTACACCACTGCATGAAATGCAGCATTGCACTCGGTGATGTAAGATTTAGAGGCAGCTGCTCAGCCATGGAAACCCATTCCATGAAGTTCTCTACTCACTGTTCTCGAGCTAATATGAAGGCCACATGAAGTTTGGAGGTCTGTAGTTGGTGACTTCTCTGTACTATGCCCCTCAGCATCCGCTCAGCCCACGCTGTGATTTTACATGGCCTACTACTTCGTGGCAGAGTTGCTGTCATCACTTCCACTTTGTTATAATACCACTAGCAGTTGACTGTGGACTATTTAGTAGTGAAGAAATTTCATGACTGGACTTGTTGCACAGGTGGCATCCTATCACGGTACCACGCTGGAATTCACTGAGCTACTGAGAGCGACCCATTCTTTGTGTTTCTAGAAGCAGTCTGCATGCCTAGGTGCTCGGTTTTATACACCCGTGGTCATGAAAGTAACTGGAACACCTGAACTCAATGATTTGGATGGATGAGTGAATACTTTTGGCAATATAGTGTAAAAGTTTCAGATTACTCTGGATTTCTCTAAATTAACATGCCACCACACGAGTGGTTTTCCTTGTTTTTGTCCTTTGACAAAAACTGTCTGTCGGTGGGAAAGTGCCTGCAACTGTAAGTCATGTTTACTTTGTAACTGCCTCATAGGATGCATTTATCAAAATTAGATTTTTTTGTGTTTTACCAGCAGATCTGGTTTAACAGGATTTTAGAGGTGTGACTGACATGTGCAAGGTGTCACAGATCTAGACCTTTATAATCAGATCGGGCATGACACAACACAGAGATCAGAGGCCCCCTGCCTTCAGAAAGATGAATCAGTACATGCATCAGTCAGCCAAAACTGCAAGCTGATTTTACAGCAGCTCTTACAGCTTCAATGATCATTACCGTGCGCTGAAACAAACCCGATGACCCAGTCAGCGTCACAATTATTGACTGGTAGAGATTTGTGCATGAGCATCTTAAAAAAGGACAAAGCTTCCCGAGCTATAATTCACAGTCGTTAGTCCTGTGACCTTGGATTCTCGAGCTGCTGGCATGAATTTGGAGAAGATCTCTCCCAAAGCAAGGGGCAAAAGAATAAAATTTTTAAAAAATGAGGGGTGGAGGTTAGAAAGCTAAGAGCTGCAACTTTAATCTTTGATGTCATCAAGAGATAGAGCCCGCAGCCTCTTGATGACATCACATAATGTCTGGTTTCTTTGCAGGAGAAATGGCTTCACAAATGCAGATTTAGGTGATATACTAACTCAGCTACACAGTGAATGATCGTTTATCCTCACACCCTCGTCCTCCTGCGCGACACCCGACCCCCCCCCCCCCCCCCCCCCCCCCCCTCCTCCTACCCTCCCTCCCACCCACCCCTTTCTTATTCCTAGCCCTACCTTGATCCCATTTTCTAGAACAGTCTTTTGCAGCCCCTATCATAAGGTGCATCTATTCTCTGTGAATCCGGCTGGGTGCATGCGTGTTTATACTTGAATGTGTGTGTGTGGCACTTTAGTTCCCCTTTATGTGTGTGTAAGTGTGCGGGCACCTAAATTGTGCACGTGCGCATGGTTCGGCGAAGGCAACCACTCTCCATAAAAGAAGCACAATGAAAGGGAAATATGTGTCATGTCCTTGCGAGCCCTCGAAGGAGAGGAAGATCTATTTCTGTCGCCACAAATAGAGGTGTTCAAGCAGCTTTCAATAGCAGAGATTTGCCTCTTCATGCACACACACACACACACTTACAGACACACACACACAGAGGTTTAGAGAAAAGACTAACCATTCTTGTGTGATGAGAGAGGCTGAGCAATAAAAAAAGATAATAGTATGAGTGAATTAAGAAGAAGAAGGAGGAGGAGGAGACGAAAAAAGGGAGAGGAAGAGAGAGAAGGGGGAGGGGAGAAGGAAGCAGAATAATCTACACTGAGTTCACAAATATTGGCACACACACAAATACAGACACACACACACACACACACAGAGATATGCAGTTCCCACATAAAAGCAGAGTGCTGGTTGTTTACCTAGAGGCATGCCTTTGTTGAGGAGATGTGAGCTTCCCATGGTATGTTCCCCAGCCGGCCAGCACACAACAGAAACCTACAGTCTTCACACAGCAGACATGAACAGGAATCCAGTCAGCATATGGCGGCTGTGGCCAGCTACCTCGCTTCCCTTAGTCCTTCTCCCAGCCCCTTAGTGACAAGCATACACATGTGCTCCCCCTCTTTTCTCTCTCTCTCTCTCTCCCCTCCCTTCCGTCCCCTTTGCTCGCCTGCTCTCTCTATCTCTTACCCCTCCCTCCCTGCCTGCTGTCTTTAGGTACCTCCCTCCCCTTCCTTTCTCACTTTCTAATACACAAAATCTCTCTGTCTTTCCAGCTCCCTGTCACCAAAAAAGAAGAAGCACACACAGATTGCAAGAGCTGCTGCATTTATGAGAGCGGGAGAGTGCAAAAGAGATGGCGGAGGTGGGGGGGGGGGAGGGGGGGGGGGGGGTACAGAGCATAGAGTGTGTGTGTGAGAGAGAGCAGGAATGGGGAGGAGCTAACGGCGGACAAAATTCATCTTTTGTTTCCTGAAAGACGACAGGGAGGAGAAAAGAAGAAAGAGAAGAGAAAAAAAAAAGTTGTGCAATTACAAGGCTGTAGTAAGAGAGGAAAAACTAGTTCTTTGTGATGGAAGGAAAACTCTTACAAAACTCAGGAAACTTAATTACAGCAATGAGGGAACAAGTTGTAACACTGCAGTCAATTTGTGTCTTCAGTAAGCAATAACAAACACCAATTTAATCACTGTCTTTACTTTATAAGTTTACTCTTGTATTATCAGCCGTGTTGTTGTTTGTGGGCATTCAAACTTTTTATTTAGAGAGCTCTTAGTAATATTATTGACTTAACCCACTTCCATAAGTAAGCCACAGTTTCTACATGGGTAAATACACTGTAGTTACACTCCTGTGCTGATGTCATGCATGAACACGGGTTTACCTTTTTATATTTTAAGGAAATTCTATTCCACCTCTTAAGTAAGAGTGTGACATGTGCTGATTGTGCTTTAGTTCCTTGTTATATAACTTTAGCTTGTTGCACTTGGCTAAATCGTTTGCTGCAGTAAAACAGATGAACATTAAAATGAATAATTAAAAGTTGTCATTAAATTTATTATTACCTATTTAAACATCAAATATTTAATTTTTGTGATGTATTGATAGTCTTATGATTACAAATCTTCACACAAGGTGAGATGAAATAACACTGTGGTTCTTTTTATTTATCTTGTTTATCTCTCATGCTCTGCAGACTCTACTTTATAACATATACTCACTGGCCACTTTATTAGGTATACCTTGCTACTTCCAGGTTGGACTGCTTTAATTCTCAGTGACATCAATTCAACAAGGTGCTGAAAACTTTCCTCAGAGATTTTGTTTATTATTGACATGATAGCATCACGCAGGTGCTGCAGATTTGTTGGCTGACCACATTGCAAAGGAGCTCTACTGAATTGAAATCTGGTGACAGTGGAGGCCGTCTGTCAGTGTGTGGTGTTGTGCTGCTGTAGCCCATCTGCTTCACGGTGTGGCATGTTGTGCATTCAGAGATGCTCTTCTGCATATCTTGGTTATAACCGGTGATTATTTGAATTCCTGTTGCCTTCCCATCAGCTCAAAGCAGTCTTGACGTTCTGCTCTGACCTCTGGCATAAACAAGGCATTTTCGGCGCTGCCGCTCACTGGATATTTTTTCCTCTTCTGGGCCATTTACTCGAGATGGTTGTGTGGGAAAATCCCAGTAGATCAGCAGTTTCTGAAATATTCAGCCTACCAACAACCGTGCTGTGCTTAAAGTCACTTAAATAACCTTTCCTCCTCATTCTGAGACTTAAGCAGGTCTGCATGCCTAAATGTATTGTATTGCATGTGAAATATTTGCATTAATGAGCAGCTGAACAGGTGTTCCTAACAAAGCAGCCGGTGAGTGTATATCTCCTTCTCATTTTGATCTGAGAGCTCGTGTTATTTTTTTCCTGATTCATTTTTCCCTATAAAAACTTAACATTAAAAGTAGAGCACTGCAGTACAAGCATTATCAAAAGGGAAAATCTTATCAGTGATGTGATATGGGTGTTGTCTCCTTCATGCTGTATTGTTACATAATTGTACTTCATAGGTGTGTCCAAATATGCAAGCAGCAAAAACTGTTTTTTAAGCAGATAATACGTCATCACATTAGTCTCCCAACTTTCCATCTGGGTGCTTTGGTCTGGTTAGCCCTTACAGTATATACCTGCCCAGGCTCGCGATCCCTGCAGTGGTGGTGTTTGAGCGTCTGTCATCTACACATGGCCACTTGATAACCATTGTGATATAAGCAGCCTCAGACGCCCCTCTAACTGCCAGGGCCTAACCTAGTTTAACAGCAGTGACGGTTACATCACACGCTCACTATTGGTAAATGTCACAGATAGCCAGTGGGCGAGTTGTTCAAATCCAAAAGAGGCAGAGGGTTAGGGAAACTGTTGTTTTCAGCACCGACTTTTCCTCCCATCATTCCTTTCATGCACTGTTGTTTTTTTTGTTTTGTTTTTTTATAAATAAAATAAAAATGAGCAGAAAGCTCCTCCTTTCCCCTTTTTGCTTTATTTACACAGTGAAGTGGACCATACATATGAATTGTAGCTTTGGGCTACTGCTTCTTCTTTAAAAAACAACCCAACTGGCCCTGATTCAAAGAGCCATGATGGGAATTACGTGTGCTCAAAAGTTTCCAAGGGTAAACATAGTAAAAGGATAAAAACAAAATTTAATTTGGCACGCTTTGTGACTGATGCCTCACTGTGGAACAAGACACTCATTCAGTTGTCAAATACAAAACTAAGTCAAAATGAACAAGCTCCAGATGGCTGCATATTTGCAAATGAGAATTAGAGTAGTTTATGTGACTAACCTTGACATACTGAAGATTATAACCTGTCAAATTTATGTACGAGAACATGTTATTTTTGGCTGCTTTGAGCTGTCTCCTGTTTTTTTTTTTTCCATGACACTAGATGCACACATTCATGCTCATTTTACACTGAACAATTTGTGTCTGAGCAACAGTGGAGTGGGAAAGTGGTAAAACTCTCGAATATTTCTCATGTAAAGCTTGACTTCAAATAACCTTTTGTATCACGGCAGCCACCGGGAACAGACCTGAGCCTCTCCCCGGCTTTCTGAGTTGAAAAACAAGGTTTTCCACCTCTGCACCACAAACATGTCTAACTGAATTTGTTTCGAATCAAATTTGAGACCAGAAAAAGCCCACGCGCTGAAGTATAAATTAGGTGCAAATTACAGCAGCTGCTTTAAAAATTTGCTGTGTCATTTAGGAGATTTGTGAGGATATAATGGACTGAATTTTGCTCCACGTTGCAGAATGTATCAGCCACTTGCTGTTTCAAGAAGAAACTGTCTAATATCTTAATATAATAACCGTGATATATTGAACTCAACAAACTGTGCCAGTTCAGCAGCTAAACTGATTACATTTTTAATTGACAAATGTCTCTCTGACACATCACACATACACATTGCACAATGCCGGTTGCATGTAGCCTATTACAAGGAATGTGTTAGGTGTTTGGGGTCTCAGACCAAATTCAAACTGACAACCCGGTGTCGACTAGAGAAGCAACAGACATGTTCATCTTGTTTTGGAGGCCGATGGCGACTTCAGCTAACATACAAGAGACAAATATTCCCCAGGAGATGGAAGAAATATGAAGCATATTTGGTGCTTCTAAATAAGGACAGAGGAAGAAGATACTGCAGGGATATGTGAACTGTTCAAGCTCCACAGGGAGCGAGGAAAAGAGGGGGGAGATAGAGAGATATAGGGGAGAAAAGAACAAATGCTCTTTAGATTAAAGGAGGGTGAATATTCAATGATTGTCATGAGAAAAAAAGGTGAAATATGAAAGGGAAAGGATTGACAGATGAAAGACAACAGACTGGGGATAGACTTCATTTTCTTTTATCAGTTCTTCTCCAGTATCCCCTCCACCTTTATCTTCTCTCTCCAGCTAACTTCACCTTCCCTCCTCATCTGACTGTCTCATTTTCAGTCTTCTTTCTCTCCCAGTTTCTATCTTGATCTTATTCACACTCCATCACCCCCCACCCCCACCCCATTCCTCATTCCCGCATCTCTTTTTTTTTTTTTCCTCACTCTCAGGCGTTCTCACCATACATCTCCACCCTCCCACTCCGTCTTTTCTCTCTATAGTCACTGCAGCGTGTCTAATGGTTCAGCTCCTTCTCAGCAGATCCACCACACAGAGGCCAGGCGAGCAGCCGCCCCGACTGACGCCTCCCAACCACTGGCCTTATCAAGACTGACAGCCAACTCGACCCAGAGCTATCGCTAACACACACGCATGCTCACTCACATAAACAGTTGCAAAGATACACGCCTGCACAGCCACAAAGATACAAGCATAATAAATTCACTCTCATCCAAGACAAATATAATGACATTCACAGGCAGCTACACCAAAATAACGTTTCTGCAGGAAACACAAACTCAGTGGACTCACTCACACAACTAAACATAATGTAGCTACAAACGCGGACCCATCACAGTGAAGCAAACATGCAGACACATACAAACACACGCATGGGCAGCAAATTGGATTTATGGATACTGACAGTGAGCTGCAGAACAATGTGGATGCCACTACAGAAGAGAGAGTAGATACTGCAGAAACAGTCTAATCTACTGTAGGCGGAAATGGGTACCGCAGGCATGAAGAATCCAGCAAACATGTGGAAGACAGAGGGGAGGGGGGAGATGAGTGAAAGGAGGTAGAAAAGGGCCCAACCTGAGAGATGAAGGGAGGATCAGATTGCTAGAAAGGAAAAGGAAGGGGAGAAAGGAAGGTGAGGAGTACAAGGATAAGGGATGGGGACAGTAAGAAAAGAGAAAAGAATAAAAGAAGTAGTCATTCATGTTGCTGTTTGATTCCAGCCTGCAGCCTGTGCTATGTTCTCTTTCTTCCTGTTTCCTTTCTGCCTCTTCATGGAGTGAAGAATAAAGAGGGAAAAAAACTCATTTCAAACCTCAATAACAATATAGCTATGTGAGGTCTGAGGACTCGAGAACAGGCTAAAAATGAGAAATGTAGCACCATCTGGTCAACATGAGAAAATCATAACGAAGAGAGAAGGGAGCCATCTGCCTTAAGAAAAATGTATATTCAGTCCACCTGCATGCTTTAGGTTTGCAGCTTTCTTACTGGTTAAGCTGCTTTGTTTACTGGCCTTTAGTTGTTAAGCTGAGCAGCAGAACCAGACTTGAAGATTAAAGCATCAAGTTTAAAACAAGGTTGCGCCTGGCCTTTTTTTCTTGATAAATAGCAAATAATGAACTCAGTGCCAGAGTGGTTACAAACTGGATACTCCAGTGCTTTAGGGCTGGGACAATAGTGAAGTTGGCCGTCATGCCCTGATTATACGCAGATAGCTGGAGATTTGACAGCTGAGTAGTCATTCCTGTTATACTTTGAACTCTTGTGGTTTGCCACCTGGGGCACATGTGCAGTTGGTGGATTACTATGCAAATTCTCTGCGAACATCCGCAAAGACGCTTATGCATACTGTTTACCCTTTCTGACCCAAGTGGATTCAAATGTACTCTATGGACTTGCAGATGCAGAAAGGATAATCAAGGCTTCAGTCTTCCTCCCTTCTCTCACCTGTTAAGACATAAAAACCTCCCGTGACCAGACAAAAAAAATAACAAATCTAGATGGATAGCTAGAATACTGAACAAGTATGGCTTTTTTGGAATTGGTGAAAACAGAATATGATTGTCAAGCACAATGATGGAGGGTTGATGATTCATTGGCTTGCTTTGCAGCCATAGGGCCTTGGCACCTTGCAGTCAGTGAGTCGACGATGAGTTCCTCTGTATATATTTGACTGTATTCCACAGCTGTCCGACAGCTAAAGCTTGTCCCAAGCTCAGTCATGCAAAGCTACAACAGAATAGCTGAAAAAGGTTTTGCAATGGCCCAGTCAAAGTTTAGACCCAAACCTGACTGAAATGCTGTGGCGGGACCTTAAGAGAGTTGTTCATAAGCAAATGCCTGCAAACATCAATGAGCTGAAGCAATGCTGTGAAGAAGAGTGGGCCAGAATTCCTCTACAGTGACTTGACTCATTGCTGCTAAAGGTGGGTCTACAAGCCTTTGAGTCAAGGAGGGTACTTAGTTACTCACGCGACTGCACAGAGACCTCAGAGTCCTGTGAAAACTTTCTTTTTCACATGATTATATGCTTAGAGGTAAAAAAAAAAAAAAAAAAAGTTTACATGTGAAGCACCTTGTAATATTTTACATGGTGTTCTGTTGAGTTTTATTTTCCATCCATCCTCTTCTGGGTCACGGGAACCTATCCCAGCTGTCATAGGGCAAGATACAAGGTACACCCTGTACAGGTCACAGGGTGTAACTGCATGTCTTTGGGAGGAAACCCACAGGGAGAACATGTAAACTCCACACAGAAAGGCCCGAGCCAAGGTGGATTTGAACCCAGACCTTCCAGCTGTTCTTCTAGCTGTGAGGCAGCAGTGCTAACCACCGTGCTGCCAGTTTTATTTTGATTTTTAGTTAATAGGCTCCTTCCTTGGGTTAGGTCAATTAGTGATTCTAAATTGTCCATAGATGTGAATGTGAGTGTGAATGGTTGTCTGTCTGTGTGTCTGTGCGTGTGTGTGTGTGTGTTACAAAATAAGCACAAAGAAAATTTCAGTCCAATATCTAAGTTTTTGAGATATCAAATATCAGAGTACCCCGTGCCCGCACCTTGGCAAAATTATTAAAAATGATGGCACTCTGTCACCATTGATTCAACATTATCAATACGAAAACTTCTAAAAAGCCTGTGTTTTGCGTTCATTATTTTGACAACAAAAATCTGCCATAACTTTGACTGAATTTGTGATTCTTCCTAAAATTTCACTCTGTGCAAACGGGGTATGTATCGAGAGGTCAAGGGCCACAGAGCGCAGTGGGATTGTCAGCGCATCCTGTGGCCTGAAAGTGAGTGAATGCTTATTTTTTAAGTTTTTATTTGAAAATCAAAGAATAAACCAACTAAATTATTTCAATACAACTGGAAAGAGAGTTGAACAATCTTTTAATTCATTTTAAAAATGTATGTAGGACTTCTTTTGATAACGCCAGCTGAAGTTTGCCTTTTCACTGCATGGCCATTTTTTTTCCAGCTGCATTAATCTGGACTTGCTGGTACCTAGTCTTACGTTATTAATAGTAATTTTTTGGTTTGTATATATATATATATATTTTTTTTTTTTTTAAATAAAATCACATCAGTTTTGGCTCTTAATGCCTCACATTCCTAACTGATCATATGTGGTGAGGGAGTGTACAACCTCTCTGAAAACTGCCCTTTGAAACATGCTCTCTCATCATCTCCCCAGTTGGGGTTTAAAAGGCTGTTTTAGATGTATAGTTTTCATAAAATCCTTATTTACGATGAGAAATGATGCTCAGACTTTTTTTTTTATATACCCAGCAGCAACATGTAAAAACCCTTCTGGGCAGAATTCATCTTCATCGAAGCAGTAATCCCCACGTCTCTGGAAATATCTTTATAAATAAACAACCACCCTTTCACAGGAAAATAAACAAATTTGTACATTCACACACGGCCAAGTCTTCATACTGTAAATACACAGAGAGAGGGGGGAGTTGTTTCACCCTTATTTAGCTTGGCACAGAGTTATCTTTTCAGACCTTAAACACACTACAGAGCAGCCGCTGCTATCACACAGACGCACACACTTACATAGACACACATGCAAAATTACACACAGGAAGTCCTTACTATGGGGCCAAAAATACATCACAAACCTTGCATCACCTTCCTCCCTGTGTGTCCACTCTTCCACTGTGTCCCAAAGCTGGGTGGAGGTGTGGAGGTGTGGCATGCAGCAGATAATGGGCCAATTGTAAGTGATTGGAGTTGATGCCAGCCAATCAGCACAGCCTGGTACTGGATTGTGGCCAATGGCAAAATGTTTGCTGCAGCTGGGGGGAGGGCACTCTCTCTCTCACATACACACACACACACACACACAAACACACACAGGAAAGGAAATGTGGCCAAGACATGGAGCGGGTGTACTGTTTGTACAATACCTCATACAACTCCATGCATGCATGCAAATATAAAAGATTTTTTTATTTTGTTTACTCTTATATTCAAATTAATTAGATGGGTTTTTAATTTTCAGATGCTGCCCTTAAATCAAACACCAGGTTGGTTTCAAAATGGAGAAAATTGACTAAAATTAATGATTGACTGCTTGTTCTGTTAATGTTGTATTTTTATTCACACTATGCCACAAACAAGCCTCCATCTTTGCTCATTCATTTCTGTCTTTTCTACACATGCAGCAACATGTCGTGAAAGCTGAAATGCGAGTTACGCCTGTACACCACATATAACTTGGTGAAAATGATTGTTATAACAATCAATTACTGTGACATGTAGTTTTCCAGAGTCTAATGCATCACCTCGAGTTGGCTATTTTGTCACATGAACTTCAGAATATGCTGTAAAACAAAAAACGCTACCAAATTTTTGCATTTGGAAAGATAAAAAATGTTATTTATAGACTGATACTTCACCCTGCTTTTAATAGCGGTTGTACATTTTCTGTTCTTCCACCAGTTTCTCTAATTGTTTAAGCATCAAACAGTTTTTATACAAGAACTCTGGACAGTGTTGGGAAAATAAGGTCAGGAACTTTTCTAGACATTACCTGACAGAGGCAGCAGATTCTTTAACCCACCAGAGTCTTTAACCCTACCTTTTACAAAGCCTGCATGTATCTTGGGGATAACTTGGGTAATTATGCAGTAAATTCACAGTAAACCACTGGGCATCGCAGGTCTGCCTTCTTGCAAGCTCTACCCAGGCAGCTGCCTCGTCTAAAACACCTATGGAGTATTTATGACAGTGAGAAAACGTCTGAAGCTGACTGTCTCCTGTTGAAGGCAACATTTATGTAAGAGAACTTCAGACAGCGCTCCAGTTCCTGTGTGAAAATGGCTTCACTTGTACCACAGAGACACAAGGGTAATGTCAGGGTTGTAGTACATGTATGAAAGCAGCTTTAGACTCCAGCTTCATCCCAGCTCTGCTTGAAATGGATGATCTAATAAAGCAAAGTAGGAGAAACCAAGAAACACAATAAGAGGTTATTAAATCACACATTATTATTTTTATTTGGATAGAAGATTTTTAGGCCAGGTGTTTATGTGAAATATGATTTTAATACAGTGTGGTGTTTACATCCGAACAGTGTTAAATACATGCATCACGTATTAGTCTTCCTCAACAGCTGTCTTATGACTCTGGCTAGTGTTCCCACATGCCACTAATTTTTCCCGTTAATTCTGTAAGAGTTTCTTCATATGAAGCATTTTTCTCTATTTGGACTTTTAAACCATTTAAGCTCCATTTAAATATAGTCATTGCTTATTTACTGATTTTATTACTGAAATATCTCATAGTAAAGTTGGGTGCTTATGACTGTTGCTCATGTCATTCCAGGCTGTGAAATGACAGCCACCATCAGAATATATCTTGTTTTGTTTTTTATTGTTCTTCCATGTATCGACAATTAGAGGACTAATAGTAATAATAATAATAATGATGATGGTCGGGGATCCTTATTTCCACAAGGATCTCCACAGTAGAGACCCTCGCATGTTTGATTTGGCACCAATTTTTCCCCAGATGCCCTTACTGGTGCAACTCTCTCATTTGTCCAGCCTTGGGACTGCCATTAGGAGTACACTAGTGGTTCTTAAATAGACAGTTACATGACTAATGCTCCTCCCAGCCTTGATCTGGGAATTTTTAGTAACATTAATAATAATACTTCTCACTGACATGCAAAAACTACTTACATTTTTCCTCAGAAAGCTTCGTCTTGCTAACCTCCAAAACATAGAACTAGGGGTTGGCGTATTCACCAGTGATGACCACAGGGTTATTCAATAATTTATCCATTTGTTTTGTTGCTCTCCTTCTTTTCCTTTTCCTCTTTCTTTAAATGCTAAAGAAAGGGGAAAAGGTTGTTTTGCTTGCACTGACTGAATTTCCTGCTGAATGGGTATAGCTTCAAACCTGTTAAAAAGGCCTGAACAAAGCACCTCACACACACAAAAGTGACTGCAAACTATGGATAATGGACTTGAGGATGCCAATTCACGGTGGATGTGGCAAGGCATCCAGTCCATTAGGGATTACAAAAAGAAAAATAACGCATAGTACGCACATTCCAGCAGCTCTGTCAGCCTGGCAGAGGAACTCAGCAATCGCAAGCCGATAGGCAGCAACCCAGGGACCCCTTTTCTTCTTATTCATGAGATGTGGTGGTCTCTCTGTGCAGCATCAACACAAGCAAAGTAGCTGGCCCTGATGGAGTGCATGGACATGTACTCCAGGCCTGTCCTGACCAACTGGCAGAGACATTCACACACATTTTTAACCTCTCTCAGACCTTATGCACAGTACCTGCACGTCTCAAATCCACCATCATTGGGCCTGTGCCCAAAAACTCTACAGTAAGTTGTCCCAATGACTATCGAACCGTTCCTCTTACTTTGATTATTCCCAAATGATTTTAATGACTGGTACTCAATCACGTAAAGGACTGACCAGTTTTCCTACCAAGCAAACACTGAAGATGCCATCTGTGACGCTCTCGGTACAACACTTCGATCAGGGTCATATTCATGGACTTCAATATCTAACACCATCAGAAAGCTGGTGGATGAACTTCATCCAATAGGACTGATCCTCCTCCATATGTCACTGGATATTAGATTGTCTCACCAACTGCCCTCAAACTATTAGGCTGGGCAAAGCACACTGGCGTTCCCCAAGGCTATGTGCTGAGACCCTTCCTGTATGCTCTGTACACACATGACTGTCAACCCATCCACAACACAAACACCACTGTTAAGTTTGCAGATGATACGACAATCATTGTGCTCGTAACTGACAGTAACGAGGATGCCTACAAGGAGGAGGTCACAATTTGATGTCCAGCTGTGTTGTAATCCAGGTGTTGTGATGACAACACCTCAGTAGTTGTGGGTAAGGCCTTTATTTCTTAAGGAGGTTAAGGAGAGCCAGACTGCCCCCCAGAACTGCTTATCAGCTTCTACAGATGCACAGTAGACAGCATCCTCACAGCTTGGTATGGCAGCTGCACCAAACCTGGCAACAAGGCCCTCCAGCATATTGTGAAAACGGCACAAAACATTCTGGGCACAGAGCAACCATCATTGGATCATTGTTACACCACTTGGTGTGTGAAGAGGGCCAGACAAATCCACAAAGACTCTCCATACCCCAGACACCATTTGTTCAAGCTTCTCCCATCAGTCAGGCGCTTACGTTATCCACACGCACAAACAGACTGAAACACAGCTTCTTCTCATAGGCTGTTCCACTGCTGAACTCAGCCTGTCAGTAACTGATGTGCAACCCTAATGTGCAGTATTGCTCTGCTCAGTTCTACACGTTTACACGTAGTCAACCAAGTGAGTTCTCAAAGATCTTAATCTGAACGTGCAGGTGCATCCTGCACCTGTTCAACATGCCTTTTTTTAGTAAACAGGTAAGTGTCCTTATTGTTTACATCCTCAAAAACACATATGCTATTATTATACATATGGGCAGCACAGTGGTGGGGTGATTAGCACTGCTACATCACAGCAAGAAGGTTCGAGTTTGAGTTCAAATACACGACCTGGCTGGGGCCTTTCTGTGTAGAGTTTGCATGTTCTCCATGTGTCTGCATGGGTTCTCTCCGGGTACTCCGGCTTCCTCCCACATGCATTTAGTCGTGTCCAAGACATGCAGTTAGTCATTTAGGTTAACTGGTAATTATAAATTGCCCATAGGTGTGAATGTGAGTGTGAATGGTTGTCTGTCTCTCTGTGTTAGCCCTGCGACAGTCTGGTGACCTGTCCAGGGTGTACCTGGGATAGGCTCCAGCCCCTGCAACCCTGAATTGGATAAGTGGAAGAAAATGAATGAATTATTTCTTTTCTGTAATTTGACAAATTGTATTTATGTTATTGAGCTATTCTTCATTATTTAAGCTACTTTGGTGTAGGTTGCATTTAATGTTTTGGCTACAGTAACACTGGGATTTTGCATCTTATGGGGTAAAGCAAGTGTCTCAGTAGGTGCCAGCAGCCAAAAATCCAATTCAATCCTGAATGGGATTGTTATAAAAAAATTATCAAAAATTATTATTAAACAAAAAATTTTATTGTTATTACTTAGACAAATAACACACAGAATTTTTATACCCAAATTTCAGGCTGCAAATTTAAGTATAAAAATGTAAATATTACATCTATTTTTTCTGTTTAGGAGTGCAAATAACTGTAACTTGGCTTTTTAATCAAAAAATAATAATGTGCTTTAAAATTATTTTTGTTTTTTGTTAAACAGCTAATTTCAGAATTCATGGATAACAATAACAACTATATTTTATTAAAAATTAAAAAATATAATTTAGATTAAAGAGCTTGCATATACTGGTGAATTAGCCTGCATGTTAGAGAGGGGGTAATAACTGTAATTTCGTTATGTTTGCATAATGTTGAACGTCCTCAGAGTCAATGCTTACACCGTCCCACCAGATGGCAGTAGTAAGCACTGAGCACATTCTGAGCCGACTGAAAAAAAAGACAAACAACCACAAGAAAACCACAAAACCAAGATGGCGGTGCAGGAGACAGCATCTCAACTGTCCATGGCTCTCAAAGTCCAAGAATATCCCACCCTGAAGGTAAACACAAACGGAAACTGGTGTATATTGATTGGCTAATGATTCTGCTGTTGCAAAAATACACAGTGCGTGTTGTGCTATTTGGAAAAAATCGTAATTACTCGTTCATTAGATAGCGAGACAACTCGTCAGGGAGGCTAACGTTAGCTGAATTAGCTTAGCCAGGTAGCTAGTGTGTATAAATTACTTGTATTTATGAATGGATGTAGAAGAATCTGTGGTCCCCTAAATGATATAAGCTGTGGGTTGGTTTGCTGGCTTCCGGCTGTGCTAATTCGTTTTATTATGGTGGCTAAGTCCGCCAGAGGCCCCACAGCTGATAACTTGACTTTTGGTTGGTTTTGGCCAGATTATCCTAACCACGGCTCGTCAGCTCACCTAACTTACCTATCAGCTACCTGCCTACCACTGCTTTGTCTTAAAGGTCGCTGGCTTGGTGGAAGCACGTTGATTTGTAGCGTGTGTGTGCGAGTGTACAACTTCTCTTGCGCTGTCCTGGACACTTGAAAAGTACAGAGGGATAGGATATTTAAAGGTTACAGTATATATTTTTTTTGATGGAGTCTCAAAGAACACGGTTGCTCGCCCCACCAGCAGTCAGATAAGTGACATGCAAACGTGATTGGCCTGCTAACTCGGCTGTTAGCTCGGCTGCTGTGCTAAAACCCGTGTTGGACGTCTTTAACGAGCATCCTACCCGATGCATAACCTCAAAGCATGCAAAATCCGTGCATGCAGAGGTGGGTTGAAATCGGTCGGGGGAGGAGGAGGAAAAGCCCGTAACCCGGCGCTGTCAGGCGGAGAAGCAGCACTGAGAGTTAGCGCAGTGTCATCAGATTGCTACTGTTCACTCTCTGTACTTCAAAATGGCCAGTGAGAGAAATCACAGCCTGCTGCCGCCGCACACACGCACGGTTTTCCTCCATTCCACATAACGCTGCTGCTGCTGCTGCGACACCGCTGCTAAAAGACGAGCTCAAACAAGTCCGGGCTGCTTCCTGTGCTCAGGAGAGCGTCGTCATATAAAGAAAGCACGGCTGTGAGTACCAACGCATTGACTGCTTTTGTGTGGTAACTAATTGCGTAATGTTGCATGATGGATAGAGGCATTTCGTGCTGCAGCTGATGTTAAAAATGTCTGTGTTGAGCATGAATGGCTGTGGTTTGGGAATGTCTCTGGCTGCTATGGTTGGATGCTGCAGTGAGATGATGGGCACCATTTTAAGACAGGAGTGATGGTTATAATTGGCATCAAATGGGAATCTACAGCTGCAGGACAGCAGTGTTGATCACATTTGGAGCTATATTGAGCAAAATGTGGCACACAAACAGAGGAAGCTCCTAATATGCATTACCACATTAGCAAATATATATATATATATATATATATATATATATATATATATATATATATATATATATATATATATATATATATTAGTTACTAAGGTATTATTATGTTGGAAGCGCCTGACTCTTGCATCAGTTATTCAGTTATTACTGTGATTATTATTAATATGTAATGTTCACTGTTTGAAGTGGGGTTGCTGCTGTCTCTAACAAGGCCTGACCTAAAAACAATTATGAAAGATAACCACCGTATTCATTTCATGGATAGCTTTTGCTGTGATAACAGTCTGTTGTGTGCTCATGGCTGAAGTACATGTTCACTCTTGACTAAATCAAGGTCACATAACAAAGATTGACCCTAACCTTAACCATTATACAATCTAATAGCCAGTTACATTCAGAAAGGAGATATTTCAGTTTTCTCAAACTGCAGCTAATTTTATTGCTCTTTCATGCAGATGTGGACCTCATATATTAATTAAGAATTTTTGATAATTATTTATTTTAAGAAAATGGATCTGAAAGCTGATAATTGGTGAAGCACTTGCAACATTTCCTGAAATTATCAGATAGTTAACCACTTCCACAAAGGAATGCAGTTTTTTTCCTCTAAAAAAAGATTTTGGTATCCATCAAAGGGAAATAATTGTCACCAAAAATGATCTTAATCACTATTTTTTAAAGTATGATTAAATTTACTTGGCTTTAAACTATTTTTTTTGTTTGTTTGTTTGTTTGGTTTTTTGTTGAGCAAATAATCTGAAAGAACAGGAAAATGCATAGGTTGGGTGCTGGTTTAGCTCTCTAGGTTGAGCAGGTGACCCATATATTGTAAGGTTATTGCAGACACCGCAGTTCGAATGTACCCCGGGCTATTTGCTGCATGTCTTCCCCCTCAAAGTCTCAAGAAATATTTAAAAATGTATAGGTTTCTCTTAAGTAAGGTGACACAAACTCTTTGGCAAAGCCCTCTTCTTGAGCCAGAAAAAATCCCAAAGTAGCACAGTCTCTACCAGCCGGGATGCCATGGACATGACCCATATACAGATAAATGTTTGTTTTTGAGTGTTTGAATTGCCACAGGGGTGAATCTCTCACTGAAAAATGATCTAATAATTTCCATGCAGCTTTTAAATTTAATTGGGGGGAAAACAGCACTGAATTTTGTAAAAGTTGGATTGGAACATTCCAGTTTAACATTCAGCTATTATATTACTATATTGCCAAAATCTACTACATTTTTTCCTCAAAAGAAAGCCACAACACTGAATACACTGATGTTTTTTAATCAGTATTGTGTTTGCCAAATGGTCAGAAACAACAGGAAAATGCGTAGATTTCTGTTAAAAATGTAAGACAGACCTAACATTGACCTAATGTGAACTAATTATGCTTACATGTATAGCCACTTCCCAAAGACCCATTCTGAGCCAGGAAAAGCCCTTTACCTACTTTATAATATACCTTGGCTTTTCCTTACAGCTTGCTGAAATCATCACCGTCTGTCTTGGAAAACCTTGAGTTATGAGTACCGGTAGTTATTTGTCCTGCTGGACAGGACAGATTATTAAAAAAAAAAAAAAGATAAAAATAATGACTAATAACATTGTGGCAAACCCTGACCCTAATGTAGTCACAGGCACACTTTAGGGTGTGGAGGCTAAAGGTAGTGCCCTTTCACTGTTATACACTGATAGGACCCATTAGGGTAATAAAAAAAAAAAAAAAAAAGGACAGCAAAGAATTTTTGAAGTGCATACCAGTATGTGGTACAGTAAGATATCTGAGAAATGAAGCCCATTTGGATTTTGCATCTGGTGCTGCATTTTCCAGGTTTTTTCCCATGATTCTTTCCTCGCCATCTTAGTAATCTGTGACATAAATTTGGCTCTGTATTAAAAGAAACAAATCCTTTGAATGGGTCAAAGCGCTCCTCTTGTTTATACAACATGTCAGCAGAGGGAATCACAAGGATCACGTAAAACTAGTTAAGTACTTTATTGCTGATCAAAGAAAATAAACACATAATTTACAAAGCAGGGTTTCTGTGAAAAGGGTGTAGAAATGAATGCTGTTTTTGTTGCTTTTTTCAAGCTGTGTTTTCAGACGAGGTCTCCAGATTCTGGCTACATGCCAGCGTGTGCTAACTGGTTAGGGGAAATAGCCATTTTATTTTCCTCTCTTTGTGCTCTGGATGAAGTTTTTGAATCTGTTGTGAAAGATAACTTGCTGTTATAAAAATGTATGTGCACAGATTGATAGATGAGCTGTATTTAAACTGAAATCTTTGAATTTCATTTGTGGAAAGTAACTTTTTTTTTTTGACTCATATTGTTGAAACTGAAAGGCATTATAGTTCCCTCATATGCCAGTATGGAGGAGTCTGCTTATATAAAGGGTCAGTGACATAAATGCATCAGTAATTTGAATTTGTCCGTGCGGGTACTGTAAATTATTTAAGCAGGAGTTTAGAATTATGTGTATGGTCTTGATTCAAGCTGGTGCAGTATAATTCAGAGAAACATCTCAAATGAAAGGTAATGATGGCGAAGCACTCTGTAGAGGAGGGAAGAGACTTGAGTATTTAAACAACCTTCTACCTTTATCACCTTAAGATAATCCACATGTTGAGCTGTGATTGCACTGAGATGCATTAATCCCCTTTGCCACTGCCAAACATATCTGTCTGAAATGGCACATTTACGATCTCTACAGGTGCCATATGAGACTCTGAACAAACGCTTCAGAGCGGCTCAGAAGAACATCGACCGAGAGACGAGTCACGTCACAATGGTGGTTGCAGAGCTGGAGAAGACACTGAGCAGCTTCCCTGTGGTCGACTCTGTGGTGTCCCTGCTGGATGGAGTGGTAGAGAAACTCAGTGCCCTGAAGAGGAAGGTAAGGGATACAGACGTACACATTTTCCAAGTGTATCAGTCGAGTCCTTCCAGGCTGGTGAGAGATTGCCAAGTTTCCTTTTAGTTTTAGTGAGGGAGTAGAGTTCACAGCTCTTCAAGATGATGTTTTTGAAAGCTGACTACCCACGCTTAAACAGCAAACAGACAAGGTTCAATCTCACCTTCTTTCAGTTCAATTAACAGTGAAAGACAAAGTCGAACTTTGCCACCACCTTTTATGATAACATTTCATTTCATGAACAAACATAGCTTTGCACATTTTCTCTTCGTCCTTAGCAGAGTAAATCTCTGACACCGTTGACTGTGGTTGCTAATTTTGTGTTCCAGTGAAGCTGATCTCACAATAGAGGTTTTGTCAGTGTCAACTTTAGCCCTTTTCTGGAAGCAGTCTGGAGCAGTGCTTTTGTACAAAAAGGCAATTACAGAGATAATCGGGGCCAACAGGAAGATGGCTTACACATGTAACTGTGCCATCTGTATTTATGAAAGTTTTATCATGTTAGTCATCCCTGTGTTTTTATATTCCTATTGCTACTCTTAAAGGCCAGTGTTTTCAAATGTTTTGGGGATTATTTCCAAATCTGGCTTTGGAAAGATAGGAGACAATTTCCAGGAGGCCAGGGAAATCTCCACCTTCTTCACTTGGAAGCTGTTTGAAAGTGATTGAGGAAGGAAATCACTTGGTGTTTTTTGGAAAGAGATAAAGTGAATGCCTTAAACTCGGTACTTCAACTCATGCAGCTGAAGTTTGGTCATTCTCTGGAGTTATAATGTGATCCTTTCTGAGTTACTTACCTCAAGCATGTCCCTTTCTTAATGATGCACCCCTCATTTTTCCTAATTTGTAAAATACAGTGAAAAGGGTAAAGCAGAACCAGCCACCTAAATCTCATTAAGCTGGAGTAGAAAAGCAACATGTAGTATCTTCTTTCAAAACAAGATCTCACTTCATGTGTAGCCAGCTGTGGAAAGCTACAATGACCACCTCTTTTAGTGAAAGCACCTCATTAGGTGGATTGCATTTGTCTGCCAAGGAATGCTGCAAGGTTGACTTTTGTATTGAGCTATGAAATCACACTTTAGGATTTTTTTTAGCCTCTATGTTGACAAGTTTATCAGGTATTAGAGGTTTGTGAGGAGGAAAATAGTGCCTCCATTGTGCGTAAGACTATGTCATACTAGACACTGCACTGATTTGCCAGGGGTGCGACAAATCTCAGGAGTCAAGAATAAAACTTTGAAATTGAGCAAAGCAGAGTCAGCCTGGAAAACAATGCTTATTTAAAACAGTGTTACACAATTTTGTATTCAAAAAATTTACCTTAAGAGGACAGGATGTGCTGAAAAGTTAGCCTAGGACTGTAATTACGTGCTGAATGGTCACTGTGTCCTTACTGGAGCCGTGGGAAGAAAGTACTCCTTTGTGGTTGCGATGCATATTTTATATCCTGTCCTGTCTGTGGAGCAGGAAGCAGCAGTTTTATTCCAAACAAACTTGAACACTGTCCAAGGTTTCTGACCGCTTAGTTTCAATGTTCATGATTTGTTCCTGTTTTACAGTCAGCCACGTTATATGTCATAAATCTAAATCATTTTAGTTATATTTCTTAAGAAAACAAGAAAACCTCTTTTAGGAAGTATTTTGTAACTATCATGATTGCGTTTGTGTCCCGTAGGCTGCAGAGTCCATTCAAGCAGAAGACGAGAGTGCCAAGCTATGTAAGCGTCGCATCGAGCACTTGAAGGAACACAGCAGCGACCAGCCTGCTTCAGTTAACCTATGGAAGAAGAAACGCATGGACCGCATGATGGTGGAGCATCTTCTGCGCTGTGGCTACTACAACACGGCTGTAAAACTGGCCAGACAGAGCGGCATAGAGGTAATTATAGGGGTACTGAAGTTCATGTACAGTAGAAGGCAAAGGTTTAAGGTTGTTTATATTTCTGCGTAAATGTGATCTGAAACAAGTTGAAAGAGAGAACCTAATTTTAAAAAATTGTTAAGTGTTAGACTTACTTATGAAGAAGAAATTGTTCAATATTACATCTGGGGGGGTGGGTGTTATTAACCTTTATTTCCAGTATGTAGTGTGAGTCCTTGTGCAGCAATAATTGTAACTTCTGCAGTAAATTCTGCACATCAGCTTAAAGGAATTTTAACCGCTTCTTCCATATTTAATTCCAGGAGGGGTTTCCTCATACAGGCCCCTTGTACAGCTCTATGGCAGATCCTTGCTAGATCTCCATCTGTTCCTTGGCTGTTATGAGATTTAGTGAATGCTGCCCTGACTCGTAAGGCAGAATTTATGGTACTGCCCTTGTGTTAGTTTGGATAGGCTTTTGGCTACTGAAAGTGAAGGATTATGGATATGCAGCCAGTGGAGATGTCCTCGCATACGGTCGTCCAAAACTGCAACAGCATGCGGCAATACAGTGTTGATGCTAGGCTAAGGTGGAGTTCAGCATAGAGAGGAAGAAACATGAAACAAATCACCAAAGAGCAGCTTGAGAAGCAGTCTGTAGTTACACTGGACAGTTTTCATTGTTTTTAACACTTGGTTTCACTACACTATAAAAAGTTATTTGACATTATGATTTAGACTTCTCTGTAGCAGAAGGTAAACAAAAAGGACCAACAGCTTGTGCACTAAGAGGAGCCCACATACTGTTTTGTTTTTGACGCTGCCCTCTGGTGATGGAAACAGCTAAAACATGTAGAGGACAGTCTGCAAAGCTCTCCCAACACAACCATGCCAGTCTTTGAAAACCCCTAAGCAGGAAAAAGAGTTGCATTATTTTGTTTATGTGGCAGGTAGCGCAGTGATAATGGAAACGCACATATATTCCTATCAGCAGCTGTATTGATACGGTTATTTTTTTGGGAGCAAATCTAAAGAGGAGGTAGTTCAGAGTGTGCAAGGCTGAAAGAGATCATACTGCGGAGTACTGCTTCTGTAATGTTAAAGGACCAAAAATATTAAATGAACTGCACGATGTTTTTAACAAAAACATGAGAGTACAGTTTAACTAACTGTGAATTAATTAGTGTTTTTATATGTGATTGAAAAAGAGAGATGAGAGCGAGTGCTTGGATTGCACAGCATGTGTATTCTGCAAGTAGCTGTGCTGTGCATTAATCAAATTTTTATTTCACAATTATTAAAGCAAGATAATCGAGATTAAATCATTATTGTGCCACTTTCTGTTTTACAATAATTTGCTCATTTTGCAGTTTAGGACAGCACTTTACTGCCCCGTAGCAGTCTCTATTCACTCCACATCATACTATGGCAGGTTTACTTTAATTTTCTATATTGAAACGACAGCCTTACTGCTGGCCTTTCTTTTTTCCATTAACATTTTAACGGTTTTTACCTACATGGACAGCATTATTTGCTCTAACTGTGCATGTCTGTGTATAGCACTACTGAAAAACAGGAGCTACAAGAAAGGACACATAATTAAGAATATCGAAGGCTTCTGTTTAAACTGTGCCTAATCTAGACAATATTTTGGACACACCAGAACCATGATTCTACCAGTGTGACGCTTTTCAGATGGGATGAGGTTCAGATGCTGGAATGCCGTCTTTTTCTTTCTTCAAATGTAACAAAAAGTATCCGTGTTTTTCAGATGGACAGCTGTGTTCTTTTTGAAGAGCAGTGGCCTCCATTAAATCGTGACATGCGTAACATTGTTGTTCAGTGTTGTCCTTAATACTGATTCATATTTGTAAACCAAGTATTGACAGAGAGAATAACAATGAATTTCCCTCAGTTGTGCAGCGTCTGTCAGATTCTTTAGAGATCGCTGAGTAACCTCTTTCCAACCTAATGAGCATCAAACCCCCCTTTTCTGAGGTTCTGGTGATTTCCTTTGTTTAAGCCATGATTAACTTCCTGAAAAACGTGTCGTGAAGATCAGTCTTTAATAGATCCCTCCCCTTCTTTCAATTCTCACACTCATAACGGTTGATTGAAAAATTCAGTTTCTCATTTCTTCTTTAAATTTAATTTTAATTCTTGTGGTTCACATATTTTTCCCACCTCACAGATGTGTAATATTGGAATGTAATATTGCCTTATTTATTGATCAGATGTGACCTTTTAATTTCATTAGTTTCATTTGATTTTCTTTAGCAGCTTTAGGACCATTTTAATTCATATTTATCAAAAAATGCAAAAAAATCTCTAATGGTTAACAATTTCCTGCATCTGTAAAATAAATAAACACATGAAGGCAATTGATGGTGTACATGCAATACCATGAATGTGAACATTGTAGATAGAACTAAATAAGATATTCAGGTAACCATAACTTGATTGGTCACTTTCCTTGTGCTTTTGTTTTGGATCGCTTGATAAATGCTTTTTTTTTTTTAAATTAATTAATCACATCTGTATGGCACAAAAAAGTAACTGGGTTTCTTTTTCAGTAATTCTCCAGCTGTATAATTACATGTGCTGTTTTGATGTTCTACAACATGAATAATTGAAAAGACGCACTTCATGTGACCATCTAACACATTCCTTCTCTTTGATCTCCATCTTTTTTTTTTTCTTTTTTTCTTATTCCTGTATTTGTTCTGTTACCACACTGACTCTGTTGCATTTTTAGGATCTGGTGAACATTGAGATGTTCCTCACAGCCAAGGAGGTGGAGGAGTCTCTGGAGAGGCAGGAGACGGCCACTTGCCTGGCCTGGTGCCATGACAACAAGTCCCGCCTCCGCAAGATGAAGGTAGAATAATTAATGATTTTTCAAGGCATTGTTATTATGTACAGCTGGGAAGTAAAAAAGCACTGTATAACCAGCGTAGCATCTAATGTGCTTTTTAATGGTGGCTTTGATACCAGTAAAATCTATAAATCTGTGAACCCTGAAAAAAAAACACTGCTGTTTATCTGTATTACATCGTTCTACCTCTAGTAAACAAGAATCAGCAGTCCAGTAGTTTCTTGTGCAAGAAATTAAGTCTTAATTGCTCATCTTTTAGGTTTTGCCCTGCTGAGAATGGCAGAAAGTTGCCCTTTTAATCCTAAGATTATTTTACCAGGATGCCTGTTGTGGAAATTTTAGTGCATTCTATTAAAAAAATTAGTTTACTGCCTGAGTTGTGTTTAGAAAATGTATTCTTGCAAGAAGGAATTTGGTCAATACAGAGCATGCAGTGATGCAATGAGGAATTCAGAGACACAAAGGACACAGACCTTACTAATAGAAAATCTTAGAGTATCACATTACATTGTTCAGCCCCTTCCAGTCATCCTATACAGGTCACACACAGTTCAGAAAGATATATGCAGCACTTTTTGCAAACCGGTCTCATTGGCGTTGGAGACAGAGGTACCAAGACAGAAACCAGAACTCCCTCTGTTAGGGAGGCCCCGCAAGCCTGCATCTCCACTACCTGCAGGGTCAAGAGGTCAAACGCCATAAAGCATGAGAAAGGAAAAAACCTGAACCCTTGGACATAACAAAATTATCCTTAACAATGCCCTCGGTAGAATTCATAACTGAAACAAGAGTCAATAATCTGACCTGTTAGCTGATAATTTGATTATTTCTATGGATGTGGCATTGGTTTTCTTTCTCATGAGCACATTAGTGAAATTTGGTTTTGTTTAGCTTCAGTTTCTTGCCAGGTGGGCATTGTGTAAATCAGGGAAATCATAGTTCCAGGTGGTACAGGATGCCGTTTGCCCTGTCTCAACTCTATGAACAGTAGAAATTAACCGTGGGGTTTAGTTGTTTGAACTTGATGGCATTTTTCTCTTTTATTTTTTTGGTAGAGTTGTCTTGAGTTCAGTCTGAGAATCCAGGAGTTCATTGAGCTCATCAGGCAAAACAAACGCATGGATGCAGTGCGGTACTTGAACCACAACACACACAAATTTTCACCTGAAATCCCCATAGTTGTGTATTTCTAAATTTGCAGTGTGCGTCTTACTGAGCTTGTGGGTCTCTTTGTGTGTATTAGACATGCTAGAAAGCACTTCAGCCAAGCAGAAGGAGGACAGTTGGATGAGGTTCGGCAGGTGATGGGCATGCTGGCCTTTCCATCAGATACACACATCTCCCCATACAAGGTAATATTAGTGATCTTCATCAGTGTGAATATCTGCAAGGACGTCATTGTATTTGGTCAGACCCCTGTGGCACACATACAGCAGGCAGGAAGAATAATGAAACCCTAAAAGTGTCTCACATAAATCTTGACATATGGAAATGTTGGAACCATTTTGGGCAGAGCTGTTAACAAACCATCCTGACTTCTCATGTGTTTGAATTAAAGACAGAGTGTATAGCAACAGACCAGCCACCAGAGGGCCCCTGTTGTCTTTGACAAAAATAAACTCAATTCCCTCTTTGTGCAACGTTAGGCTTTCAGTAGCACCGCTAATTTTAATTTTCCACTCCAGCGTCCTCTGAGTTGTACCATGGCGCACTGTTACCAGTGTTTTATCTCAAAAAGCTTTTGGCTTTTTCTGCTTTTAGGAAAGCCAGACTAGTGTAGTGTTTTTGCCAGCTACTTGTGCCAGTATTACAGAAACATAAGTGACAGCCTCGCTCCCCTGCCAGTACGCTACTAAAGGGAGCTTTCATTATTATCATAGTGCAAAAGACTGCCTTTATTTCTTCTACTTTATAGTCCTATATAATGGTTGCGTTACATGTAAATATAATAATTCTCAATAAAAGCACACTCAGGGTAAGTAAAAAGGATTAAACTTAAACTGTAACTAGTTCAGATAAGTCTTATCAGTACTCAGATAGGATTTTGTGGTGAAAGCACCCCTCCCTCCTACAGCCTCAGCTATTCTTGGGAAAACTGTTAATCACAATTCACTCCAAATCAACATCGCTGATTAAAGAGCACGTCAGCGTCTGAATAGGCAGATGATTTATAGCAGGTACTCTAAACTCGAGGTACTGGTGTAACTACTCCTAGACAATATAGTTTTTGATCTTTATCATTACATGGTTAAATGTACTTCCTTATATGGTGAAAATATGGTTAAAAAAAAATCATTTCATTTACCATGAACCAATTATTGTAGTCTCAAACTGAAGATTTAAGTTTTAAATGAGCTATTCAGGTTATACAGGTTGCAGTGGTGAGTCACACAACCATTTTCCAGAACTTCACTGTGTCAGAATCATGTTAAAGGCAGGTTGTTACTCTGCACATGACATATCAGAGTTGGGCAGTCTGATCTAGTACCGTCCTGTCTCTTGTTGGTGTGCCTGCTGGCTGGCTGTTCCCACAGCATAAACCTGGCTAATCTGCAGGGAGAGCAACATGAGCCTGGACCGGATGAGCTGGTTCTCAGAGGCTGAAGCAGCAGAGTAAAATAGATGCATAAAAGCACATGACAAATAAACACCAGAATTGTCAAATACAAATATGATTGGTTGTGACCTCATTTGTAAACAGAAATCAGCATGTTTAAACCCGGATTCAGGCCTCATAACGTGGAACAGCTGATGCTCCTTCTAATGTAGCTTCTGTTGTGTTTTATGACTCTGTGCTGGATATTTATGTACTCTTTTGAAGCTGAATTCACCATGTGATGGCTGGTGACACATTTATGCCTTGTACACACAAAAAGTAGACAATTTTTGTTGTTTTTTTTGGGGGGGGGGGGGGTCATTTAATTTACAGACAGTGTTGTATATTGTACAAGAGAAAAAAATCTGATGATGGATGTTATGGACTTTGTAAAAATCTTTTCTCTTTTCTCTTGTTTTTTTTCCTGATCCATCAGGACCTTTTGGATCCAGCCCGCTGGAAGATGCTGATCCAGCAGTTCCGATATGACAACTACAGACTGCACCAGCTGGGAAACAACTCTGTCTTCACTATCACCCTGCAGGCTGGTCTGTCTGCCATCAAGACACCGTATCCTTCCAGTGTTTGGTTACTCCTAACACTGTCATTTTAACTCCTTAAACCTTTTAACTCCTTTCTTATTTCTGCTCTAAGAAAGGTTTCTTCTGTGAGAAATGTTCCCTAAATTGCATTAATCCTTAACTCCCATGTTAAATCCAGTCAGTGCTACAAGGAGGATGGCACCTCTAAAAACCCAGACTGCCCAGTGTGCAGTAAATCTCTTAACAAGTTGGCCCAGCCTCTACCCATGGCCCACTGCGCCAATTCCAGACTAGTCTGTAAAATCTCCGGAGAGGTCATGAATGAAAACAACCCTCCCATGATGCTGCCTAATGGATATGTTTACGGCTACAATGTGAGTACACTTCACAGTGCCAGCTGGGACTGTTTAAAGCTGTTTCTGTCCATGTTAAAGCAATTTAAATTGCAGGATTGATGGGTGATAGTCATATAAAACTCTGATATATTTTATTACTATCTATTCCAGTCACTTCTGTCCATCCGCCAAGATGACAAAGTGGTGTGTCCCAGAACCAAAGAAGTCTTCAACTTCTCTCAGGCGGAGAAGGTCTACATCATGTGATTGCTCAGATGACGCTTCTGAGTATCAACCACATCAGATTCGGCCCGTCACCCATCACCTGTGACCTGGCCTGCTCAGAGCCACCTGTGGAGCTGTGATCCAGTGCCCTTCTTCCTCCCACAGATGCAACCCACGACGGGTGTGTCCGTGGAACCTCCTGCTCCCCCTTCACTTTACATGATCAGCTCAAGTTAGCCCATCCAGTCCCCCATGGCCCCCTTCCCCCACTTCCATTTTATCTGAAAAACTGGGCTCTTCTCCTTTCAGACTCTGTTTTAGATGTGGCTAGAAGTTGTTTAATCTGATCCATTCAAGCACATGGACTGTCAGCATTGTCATTATCTTACAGGCCTTCACACTGAAGATTAGAGAGTAGAGAAAAGGACTGACGAGTGAAAAACTGCTAGGTAGATGTTTGATTTTACTACAACAAATAAAATCCTGTTGAGGTTACTTTGACTTTTTCCTTTTACAACTGATGTTTGTTTGTTACATGGCAGAAATGTGTTAACTCGCTGCTTTAACCACATTAACACAAAATTTAAGCCTTTTTTTTGTAAACAGACATGGCTGCCTGGTCACATCTCATCATGTGGTGCATGCTGTCAGCATCCTTTGTCTTAGCCATGTTTCTGGTGGTTGTTGGGGAATATTTTTAAATGCTTCCTTTAAACTACCTAACTAGATTAATTTTATCTCCCTCCTGATTCAGACTGGAGCCTGGTTTGGGTTACAAAAGGCTCCAGCTTTAATGTAAATATTAGGTAGGAATTGATTATCTTCATTTATAGATTCAAGAGTTTTAGGGACATAATTTAAAAAAAAAAAAAAAAAAGAATTTGCCTTCTGCAAAGTTTGCTCTGTAAATTGAAAAGTGTTTTCTTGGTTGTTATAAACCTGATATAGCCTTCAATATGCTCAACTTAAACAGCTGTTGAGTATATCATAACTGGAGAAGCACATAGTTTCACAGATGGTAATATGAGTTACATGGTACTATCTCCCATAAAGAAATTTACTCAATTTTTAAACAAGAAAACATCTCTGATGGTTTTCTGCTTCCAAATGGAAAAACTGTCTTCCCGTTTTTTGATGTGAGAGGATTCGTTGTTAACACTTCATTTCAGTTAATGTTTGAAACTTCTTTTGCTTTAAAAAAAAAAAACACCCTGGGTGATTTTTAGTCAACTGGGCGTTGTCCACATCGTCTGAATTTCATAACTATTTTCTCAACGAAGCTTCGATAATAAAGAGGACTGTGTCGATGTTTTTCCAGTCTTGTACCCTGTGTTGAAGCTGCTTGCAGCACCAATATTACAGGATTTGCAAAGTGTAGAAGACCATGAGCTGCATTTCATTTAATGTTCATGCTTAGGCTTTTACTGAGGGGAAAAAAAATCTCCCCAAGGCTTACTGTCTATCCTTGCAAAGTCAGACGGAGGAGAAAAGTAACCTTCAATCTTTATGGTTTTCAAACATACTGTAAGGAGGACTATCATAAAATAATGTGGATAAATGGAGCAGGATTTAAGTAAATTTCAACCGTGAACACCCAGAGCAATCCAAAAATTCAGGTTAAAGTGATTGATTTTTGTCATCAGTCGTTTTTTTTCCATCTGTTTATTGACAAACCAAAAGTTGCCTCATTTGTGTCCATCTATGGTTTGGAGCTGTATCTGTGCAGACAGACTGTCCTGTGTGTTTGTGTTGGTAGAGTAGAAATAGGGATTGTTTCATGAGCAATATGCCTCATAAAGGTTTCAGTAAACTTTGATTTTGGTGTTTCTTTGTTTGCTGTCTGCTTTGCTCTGTCTGCTCTGAAATCTGCATTACCATAAGCTGCTGGTAGGTGTGGTCATTCGCTAAGCGTGGTAATTAAATCAAGTGCTGCCTTTCACCTGAAAGTACACCTTCATAGCCCCAGAAGGTCAGGATTTAGGGGCGGGGTTGCTTTTCTGAATGTTTGATCACTTTCAACAGCAAGTTCAGGGCTGCAAAAAAGTAGGCAGTATGATTGACTTATCTTTCATTGCGCTTTCTAAAAGCCAGAATCTGCAAAGAACAAATCAGCCGCTTACAATTTTGCTTCTCTGGATTAATAGATTTTATAGAGATGCAGCTAACTTTTTCCTCATTTACTGATTAGTCTGTTAAATTGAAAAATTCTCCAGTCCTTGGCAGCCTCTTCAGTTTGCTTCTCTTACTTGGGTTAAGAAAACCAAACGATTTTATTAGTAAATCTTCCACTTAAAAATAACATAAACACTCATTTTTGTGGTGTTTTTCATCAGATTTTGCCTCAAATTTTTTATTTTTTTTTAATAACGTTGGACATTTAATCCACATGTGGTTAAATTATCGCTTAGGATGCCATATAACACTTGCCCACCTCCGTGTTTTAAGGTCAAAATATCTAAGATGGTGTTTTGATATCTCGTGAGACAAAAGGGTAGCATGACCAAAACCATTTATTTTTGTTAAGTGCCAATCATGGTTCATTAATGCGTTTTCATTCTTTTTTAGTGGCTTCGTTCCTTTTGTAGAGAAAAAAAAAGAAAAAGTGGACCGGAAAAGGCGGTCCTTTATCGTCAGCCTAGCGTGACGTCAGAGCGCATAGAATATAAATAGAGCTGCGCTTCTCCCCAACCTCCATCTTGAGATTAGCGCATTGTTGAGTTCATTTGGCAGTAGTCGAGTCACCATTTTTCAAAAATGACCGACCAGCTTTGTAAACTTTTTGTCGGCGGACTCAACGTGGACACCGACGACGATGGTCTGCGCAAGCATTTTGAGCAGTACGGTACACTCACCGACTGCGTTGTCGTCGTGAACAAGCAGCTCCAGCGGTCACGCTGCTTCGGCTTTGTGACCTACTCCACGCCGGAGGAGGCCGACGCAGCAATGGCGGCTAGGCCGCACACCGTCGACGGCAACGCGGTCGAAGTGAAGCGAGCTGTGGCGAGAGAAGACGCCAACAAGCCCGAGGCCCTCGCTAAGGTGAAGAAAATCTTCGTTGGAGGTCTGAAAGACGACATCGAAGAGCAGCATCTGACCGAATACTTCTCCCAGTACGGGCAGGTCGAGAAGTCCGAAGTGATCTCCGAGAAGGAGACCGGAAAGAAGAGGGGCTTCGGCTTTGTGTACTTCACTGATCACGACGCGGCCGATAAGGCTGTTGTGGTGAAGTTCCACACGGTCAAAGGACACAAAGTTGAGGTAAAGAAAGCTCTGACCAAGCAGGAGATGCAGGCAGCCAACAGAACCTCTATGGCGCCGAGAGGAGGCAGAGGGGGTAGAGGCATGAGAGGAAATCAAAATGGCTACGGCGGCAGGGATTATGGCGGAAACTACAACTACGGTAATGGCGGAGGTTACAACTGTGGCGGCTACGGAGGGTATGGCAGCGGACCATATGGGGGTGGCTATGGAGATCAGGGAAGCGGCTATGGCGGAGGTAACGGCTACAACGAGTTTGGTAGCGGCTATGGCCAGCATCCGTCAGGCTACGGCCCCATGAAGGGGCCACCCTTCGGCGGCCAGAGGAGCGCTGCTCCCTACACCAGAGGCGGCGGCGGTGGCGGATACCCAAGAGGGGGATATGGCGGCGGCGGCGGCGGCTATTAAATGAGACTGTACAACGGAAAGCGACCATCCCCGCCCTTTTCCACAAATCTCTCCCACAGCCCGGATTTCGACTCCAAAACTCAAAGCCAGTAACGGGGCGTCTGCCGTGAAATCCAACCATGAGATACGGACACAGACCCCCCCCTCCCCCCTAATCATTACGAAGACCTCCAAACCCAAACAGGTAGGAAGGTCACTTCCCAGAACACCTGATAATAACGAGAAGTGGTTGTTGCCGTTCAACTAGGACACATTAAGACGGAAGAATAACATCGCTTTTTATAATGTACCCACGCCTCCGGCGTCTAGTTGTCGTCTAGAGTTGAACTTATTTTTTATTTGCGTTCACTCGTTGTTTTGAATTTTTCGATGTAGGATTGTTTTGCTGACAAGTTATGATTTATTTTTAATATTTGCATTTTTAAAACAGTTCGTTTCGAGTTTGTTTTTTCCTGGAGTAAACTTAGTGTGATTTTTCAAATGTATGAGGATGAGAAGGCATGTTTCTGTTCATGATTTTTTTTTTTTTTTTTTTTCCTCTTCTCCTTTCATAGCTATGTCATTAAGAACAGACATTTGTATAATTTACTTATTGGGTTATTCAGCGAAGGTGGGGATGGGATACAGGATCTCTTGTTTCCTTTTCCCATATTGTACCAAACTCCTCAGTCAGTCTCAGTCTAAATATTGTTCATGTTACCTTTACCTGTAGCAATATCTAATGTATATTGTATACTTTCATGTCTGGAGAACAAAACCTACTGTTAAAAAAAACAATTTGCTATGCTCATGTATGTTCATTTTAAATAAAACGTTATACCACTTAGCTTAGTTATTTTACTTATTTAACCAGGCTTCCTCAAGTTTATCCACAGGTATATAAGTGACATCACCTTGTCGCTCTTTAGTTACATGGCATCATTCCCACAGTTTATTCCCTTACACTCAGGTGGGTGAAATGGTTAATGGTTGTAGTCTACCCACAGCCAATGCATGTAGGCTTTGTAGGGTGTGACGTTGTTTTTAAAATTATGTGGTTTTTAGATATTGCTAATGACTCTTTATATTTTTCTTCTGAATACATTTATCTATGTGGACATGAGGGCTCTGATATTTCTTTGATTATTCCTACATTTAGGTGTTCTTACTCTTATTCCAGTAGGCTATCCCAGCCAAAATAGCCGTAGCAGTTTGTTTGTAGGCTACATCAGGACCCTGTTGATTACCTGGGGTCGATTGTGATAGGAGTCTGAAATATCTCTTTAGGATATCCACATCCAGCAAACTAGGTATGTAAATCAACCTGTCTTCACTCTGTGTTGGTCATTGTATGGAATATCTTTGAGATGGTGCACACGTGTGCCATTATTTAATCTTAATTTACCAGCGTCTTATATAGCTAATCTTAAAATAAAAAGGAAGTGGGGGTGGGTTACTTAATTTGTTTTATTTTCAATGGGGGTTGGAAGGGGACCCAAACATTGTTCCATAATTAAATGAAATAATGGAACAAATAGATTGGCGTCTCCTCCAGAGAAGCTTTGCTTGGTGTAAAATCTCACCCTGTTTTTTTTCTCCCATCTCCTCCAGGTTGCTTCTGTAACCTGGGCATGAGGACAGTCACCCCCGAAACGTTGGGGGTGTGTGTGTGTGTCTCTCCACGCTGACGGGGGGGACCAAAGAGTGGTTGTGCCTTCTTCCCCCACAGGTGAAGTCAGTTTTCAGAGGATTCCCCTGGTGTGATCAAAGGCAATTGCAAGAGTCTTAATGTGGTTTTTAATTGTGAACTGTTGTTGGGTTTTCAGTGAATTTTGATAATGCAGTGCCCCAGTGCTATCGTGTTCTAGCCTTTTTTGCCTGGGGCACCTTCTGAAATAAATTTTGTACTTGTTACTCCTTAGTGTTTTCTTTTTTGTTTGCCCTCTTCAGGGTTTTTAAATCACAAAATGTACAGGATTTGAGAACATTCAGTCATACAGAGCTTTAACAAAAGGGAAACTAAAATGTGTTCCAAATGGCTCTTGCCATTTTGGTTTTGCTTGTTTTGCAAGACCAGTGTGTTAAAAAAAAAAAAAAAAAAAAAATCCAGTCAGTCTTGATAAACGCCATCTTTGAACTACATTTGTTCAGCATTTGGCTGCAGACTTGAGCTCATCCCTATATGTTGCCTTTTTTTTTTTTTTTTTTTTTTTTTTTTTTTTTTTATTTATAACTTCAAAATAAAGTGTTATGGTAACAATGGGGGGGGCTTTTAATGTGATACTCAATAGTTGAAACGTGCTGATGGTTACCATCTTTAAATGCAGTTTAAAAAGGGGAATGCTGATGGCAGGTCTGCATTTGTGTTTGGACTTCACTGCAGTTGAATGCAGCTTCTCTTGAATTATTAAAAATGGCTCAACAGCTGCAGAGTGCACTGATGGGGGAAGATAATACCATTTGGTGTCAGATAAAGGCTATTAATGTACTCAGAATTTGCATAAACAAATGCAGGAGACCAAATTCAACAAAACAAAGTAGGCAGTATGTTTGAGGTCAGTATTCAGTTGTATGGTTTGGTTTTTCCATCACTCAAAAAGTCTCAAAGTCTGCTGACCACTAAGTCAATCTGTTGTGGTCTTTGTTGTGTAAATTTTGTAGATTGTGTTCTCTCAAATGAGGCTTATTTTTAAGATGTCAGAGCTTTAATGGTAAACTGCACACATACCAGAAGCTGTAACGACGAGCACTAAAATCTCAGTTCAAGACCTGACTAAAACTCCCACAGTAATCTTCAGTGTTTGGTTTGCTTTTTTTTTTTTTTTTTTTTTTTTTTTTTTTTTAAATCTAACCCATATGTGTGTATTGTGGTGCTGCAGTGTGACTGAAGTTACTGTGATTTTAAATGTTTTAACTGCTGCTTTATGTGGTCATAAGTGTAAATTATGCTTTTGTTCTTACCCTTTTATAGGATGATGCTGCTTGGCGATTTCTGATCACCCTGTAGGAAAAGGAAACTTATGTTGGCCTTTCTTTTTATGAATTCACAATAAATCAATATATTTTTATATAACGACATTTGTTATGTTTATTTTTGTTTTGTTTTGGTTTTTTTACACTGAGGGCTGTCTGTTTTCTGTTGGGCAGGAGGTTTGCAGAGATGGTGAGACAGACGTAAAGCTGGTGGATGTACTTGTTTTAGGGAATCATGCACAGAGTGCATTTTGGGGTCAAAGTGTCCTGTGATGGTGTCAGTTTTGTCTCTTGGCTGACACCAAAGGATTTATGAAAATGCCCCTCTTACTGTCCCTGCCATGTGTCCCATTGTACAGCCTGGATTGCATGGTTTTTAAATATGCATAACACATACTGGCAGTTTTGAACATGCCATGTGGAGTTTTCCTTCATGCATAATCAGCATTTTTCTCCATTGCTGCATATTTTTGCACATTTCAGCTACCAGTCTTCAATCATAATTACAATAGGACTAGTTGAAACAATAGTTCAAGAAGCCTGCAGTAGTATTTGAAGGGATATCTTGGTGGAAATTGACTAAACATAATTACATTTTCAGATTCAGTTTGTTTTTAATTACATTTTTACCAATTAAAATAATGAAGTTTGTGTTAAATAAATGTATCTAATTGGAATTATCACTAGTGAGAATTCACATGTAGTCAGAATTTAATTAAAATTATCAGGAATTTACATTTCAGATGTCCACAACCAGTAATGGTGAACTTTAAAGGGCTTGCCAAACTATCCCCAAATGGGACCTTTTAGTATGTCAAATGTTTGGCGGGGATTAGGTGCATCAACATAACTCCCAACATGAAGCAGTTCACAGGAAGTAGCTTTCCTGTGTAAGAATCTGCTCAAATGTGATTAATGAAGTTACTCACCTCTTGTAGCAGCATGAGGGGATGGGTACTGAGATCAGTTTCATTTATTGTGAAGCAGCTACCTCCAGCTCACCTAAATTATTAAAGCTGTGTACCCCTTTTCAGATTTGCTCAGATCAGGATGGTTAAAAAGGAAAATAACTACATTTCACAGCTTTAACTGGTTGTGCTTATTTACTTTCGGTGAAATAAAGCAACCAGCTGTGCAGAGATAATATAGTTATGGACCGTTTTTATTCAGTTGTTGACTTGATGATTAAATAGTTTACACATTTGGAAAAAAAAATTTGTCCCAGTTAATCTAAAATTTGCAGTGGTTAAATAAAAATCCTGCTTAACGTTTTATGTGTTTTTGCACCAAAGTAGAGGGCCAATGATATAAGAAAAACTAATTTATCAGGGGTGTAGCTTTATTAATGAGTTTTTAAAAACTATTCGAAGAAAACAAAAGTCGAAATTCACGCCGCCTTTTTTCAGGAATTAAAGATTTCCGATGGGACTTGAAGGCAGCGGGAAAGTGACGCGATCGCGCGCCGAATGTGAGGGGGTGATTTGTTTTCAAGGCGACCAATCAGCGAGAGGTACGTCTCGGGAAGACGGGAGTCAAACGGCCCGCCCTTACGTTGTTCATTGAAGAAGAGGGCGATCTGAGCTGCGCACCATCCTCCGGAGAAACCATGACATCCAAACTTTGTAAGCTTTTTGTCGGAGGTCTGAACGTGGAGACCACCGATGATGGCCTCCGCAAGTACTTCGAGCAGTACGGTACCCTCAGCGACTGCGTCGTAGTCATGAACCAGCAGCTCGGACGTTCCCGCTGTTTCGGTTTCATCACCTACTCCACGCCGGAGGAGGCCGACGCAGCAATGGCCGCTAAGCCACATGTCGTCGAAGGCAACAACGTGGAGGTGAAACGGGCCATAGCGCGAGAGGATGCCAACAATCCGGACATACTCGCCAATGTCAAGAAAATCTTCGTCGGAGGCGTGAAAGACCACATCGTGGAAGAGAACCTGACCGAGTACTTCTCGCAATTTGGCGCGGTGGAGAAGGCCGAGATCATCTCCGACAAGCAGACCGGCAGGAAAAGAGGCTTTGGCTTTGTCTTCTTCGAGGATACCGATTCCGCCACCAAAGCGGTCCTGACCAAATACCACACCATCAACGGGAACAAGGTGGAGGTGAAAAAGGCGCTAACCAAACAAGAAATGTCCGCCAGCGGCCGGGGAGGGAGAGGTCGAGGGCGAGGGATGCAGAGTTACGGCGGCGGAAGAGGAGGAGGCGGCGGCAGCTATGGGGGAGGCTATGGCGGTGGTTACGGGGGTGGCTACGGTTACGGCGGTGGCTATAACGGTGGGGATGGCTACGGAGGCTACGGGGGATACGACGAATACGACAACCAGATGGGGGGTGGGTACAGTAATGGGGACTTTGGGGACGGCTATGGACAGCAGCACTCCAATTATGGAGCAATGAAGGGGGGCAACTATTCTTCTTACAGGAGCGGGGCTCCTTATAACCGGGGCGGTGGATTTGGCGGTGGCTACTAATGGCGCCCCCAAATTATGTGAGATTCATTTCTAATTGAAATGGACTTGAATTTACACACACACACACACACACACACGCGCTACACATGTCCAGGTAGGGGGTGAGTGGAGGTCTTTGAGCTGAATTAAAAGGAGCAGCGCCCATCACCCACACAGCCTGCTTTCTGGAGCCCATCCACCCCCACCAGGGACCCCTTCTGTCCTCTTATTCCACACATTATGGACTTTAATACTAAGAATTGTGAATTACTGAACTGTATTTTGTTATGTTGAATTCTTTAAGTATAATCTTTGTCAGTCACTGCTTCAACTGAGAAGAAAGAGTTTTTGTTTGTAAACCCGTCAGTTTTGCCTGTTTTCGCATCATGAACTCAGGGTTTTAGTGGAGTTTGTGGCAGTGTCGGGCAGCATGGGACTGGATTTCTTGAGCTTCTTGATCCTAAAACATACTTTTTTTTTTTTTTTTTTTTTTTTTTTTTTTTTTTTTTTTTTTTGTTTGGCTTTTTTTGAGAAATGTCAGGGACTGTTTTCACTGTACTATTTCCCCCCCACACACACACACTCTCCCGTCCCTTTTGCAGTTTTTGTTTTGTTTTTGTCTAGATTAAATACTTTTGAAATTCATGTGTTCAGCTCACCCCCTATGTTTTATTCTGCTTTTATTAAAGTTTTTAATGTTTTAAAAATCTACTTAATCTCGCAGTCTTAATTCAAATCTGCAGATAATGCTTTTAAAACCGCCAGTGTGGCAGTTTGGGATTAATGATTTATTTCATCTCGTGCTCTTCAGCTTTTGTAACCCTTTGAATTTAATTCAGGAAGCGACCACCAGGAGGGAGTGTTGCTTGGAAAACGTGTCTTTCCAGTACATCGGCCATTTTATCCTTGTGGGGTTCAGTTTGGAGGTGGTGAATAACCAAAACAGTATTTCAGTTTTATCCTCTTATTGGACTTTTTTTTTTTTTTTTTTTTTTTTTTTCTTCTGACAAATTTATGGGGAATGAGCAATTAACCCCCCTCCCCCCAAGCCTATATCCTGATGATCTACAGCTGGGGGGGGGAGTATTTTATAGAATTTGATTTCATTTTTCCTCCATACTGAATATTTACAGAAATGCTTGGATGACAGGTTTTTCCAGAATATCTGGTTTTGTTTACTGTCATAAACCCTCACACATGCAGCCTGCTGAATGAGTATTTTCCACTAGAGTCAACCAAAACTAAATCCACTGAGTCTGTGTTAGATATTAGGTCTAAATAACAGCCATGGTGCTAAAATAGGTAACATAAATTTTTTTTGTAAGGGTGGATGTCATCAGCACACCTACAACAGAGATTTGGAGGAAAGTAGGTGAACTGGTGGAAAGGAAGAAAGAAGAAAGGGAGAACTCTCACTCTGACCCTGTTTCTGTTTGGGAAAATATCCAAATACTGGGTGCTTTTATATGGATTTTTTTTTTTTTTTTTTTTTTTTTTTTTTTTTTTTTAAACATTGAGTGTTGTGACCTGATTTTGTAACCCACTCCTGCAACAGTGTACTGCATTTTTTCACTTTAATGCCTGATTCTGTAAAGGAAGTTTTAGTAGCTTTCAGTACAAAATATTGTGTTTCAGACATTGGTGGGCGGAGGGAGCGCTCAAATGCAAAAAATATGAATGGTTTCATTCAATTCGGTTGGCCTTGAATTAAATGGAATCAGAGTTGGCGCAAACACAAAACTGAATGCTCCTCTTCCGTCGTTAGCTATCGTACTCGGGAAGGCCAACTGGCCTGAGAGACCTGGAAGGTTTGTAGCTGCAGATGAGCATGTACGTTTCTAGGAAGGAAAGAGGAAAACTGGCCTGGAAAACCTATAATTTTCAAATCATGCTTCACAAGAGGTTTGCACATTGTTTTGTCTTTAATAACTGTTTGGGAAAGTATTTGGACCCTTGAGTACAAGCTGTCATCCTACTTAAGATAAGTACAATGCAATACATTAAGTACAATATAGTGGAGCGGAGACAGAAAGACGATTAACATACAAGAAACAACAAGGAGCAGATACACTGAAATTTGGCTTTCTTTCAGCATTGTCAGAATGAATAAAAACTGCTTAAAACTCATAAATGCAGTTACTTTACTGTTTCATTTTGTAAATGTACCTGTAAATATATATATTCCACCACTCGTTCTGTCTATGCTTTCATGCAGTGGTGTTGGGAATTAAAGATTTACAATACATTGGTGAGAAGAGTTGTCTGTTCAAAAATCTGGAGCCAAAATTGTGGCTTCAGCTATTTAGATCCCATTAAAAATTTAAAAAACACAAAAAAGATCCTTTGTTGGGTTTTTGGTGAAGCAGTTTACTGAGCTTCCAAAAAAAAAAGAGCAAAGTCAACAAAACAAAGGAGCAAAAGCAACTCTGGGATTTTTATTACTTTGATATTGATATTTACAGTTATTTGTATATCATTTATTGATAATTATATCAGTCACTTACACTGGATTAATGCACACTGTCTACTCTAGATTAGTAGGATAAAACTGATGCCTGTTATATTCACTCATTTATGTTTCACTTTCATCCATGTACACTTTTGGTACACATGACATTGGATCACCTTTAGGATATAATTCAGATTATTTTATGACCATGTGCCTCTTGAAGTTTGGTTCTGTAGACCCACCTGTGTTGGGTAATATGAATTAGTGTGGGTATAAATTCTATCCAAGTGGAAACTGTCCAAAAAGTGTTTTTATAGCAGAGGTTTCAGATGGAAGAGGATCCATCATTATGACATCTACCAGAGCTGTTGTAAACCATCCGGTACTCTGGTGACGTGCGTTTTTTAAGCATGTGAAAAAGGAGCTGTTAGTAGAGCCCAAAAAGGTGATTGATTGGGGTTCAAGGTTCAGGGGGAGGTGACACTTTATGCAAATTGAAAGAGGTCGAAGGCAAGTGGGCAGTTACCATCCTCAGGTTATAAAATAATGTGCCCGCTCTTTGTCTTTCTCATACTCCGCTCTTCCTCTTCTCTTCCTGTCTGCATCTTTCTGTCTCTTTGTTTCTCTCCTTCCTTTTCTCTTCTTTCTTCTCTCTTCCTCTTTGTGTGTTTATTCTAGTCTTAATTCTGTTACTGTCTGTGTTTTGGTTTTTTTTGTCTGTGTTTTGTGTAACCAGTATGTCTAATAAACAGCCTGCATTGGAGCTTGCTCACTTTGGATTTAATTGAGTTTTATACAGGATTGAATTCACTTCTTCTACTTACAGTATGTTCAGCGTGCTTCCCAGTACATGCTGCTTGTAGACTTCTTGACAACCTCCCTTTAAGGTCAGTCTACAGTGATCAAGGTACGCTGCCCTGAGGTCACAGTTCTCAAAGCACAGGGTTGCAGAGTTCACGCACTCAAACACACACTAACAGTAGGGTTTTTTTTCCACACAGGTTACATGTAGGATATTACGTGAACTTCAAAATATCTTGAGTGAGACTGCATATAGTATATTAACTTAAAATCAAAATAAAGTGAGATTAGCATCCGTTAGTTAGCTAGCATCACTGGCTGCTCAGGTGGTGCAGTCAACCAAACCAGAATTTTGCTTATCATTTGCTGAATCATTCACAACCAACATGTAAAAGAACTCATACATAACCTATTAAGCGTTTTTATTTGACCCTCAGTGTAGAGAAGTGTTCTGCAAATAGATTTCCCATAGATTTAATACTGGGATTCTGGTCAGAAGGGTGAGCAGATGTGACCAACTGTTATCGAGTGCCTCTCAGGCACTTTTCCTTTAGGATAGACTAATGAAAGAAATGCAGACCCCAGCTGGAAAACAACCTTCCAAAAAATACATGACTCTTCTCCCGCAGTGGGCTCAAGCAACCTAAATGTTTGAAATCTAGGCATATTTAAAATGTGATACACATACTAACAACAAAAAATGCTTTTCTTTAGGCCTTCAATGTTGTTGCATTTGTCTGTCATATTATCTTAAGAAGCTGGAAAAAACTCTTTTGTGCCAGGAGTGTGATGGATTCCATGTTTCTTTTCTAAAGCAGTCATTTGATTAGCCCTCTCACAGAAAATCAGCCATTCTCATGCGGTCCTGCGAATGCCAAAACATCTATTGATTGTGTTGCGTTTCTGCTGCTGTACAACAAATGGACACAACAGGGATCTTTCTCATCATTTTTTTACTTTAGGAATTCAGTAGCCATGGTCATGAGCTCTGGGTAGTGACCAAAAGAATGAGATCACGAATACAAGCAGCAGAAATGAGCTTCCTGCAAAAAGTGGCTGGCCTCTCCCTTAGAGATAGGGTGAGGAGTGCAGCAATTCGGAAGAGGGTCAAAGTAGAGCCGCTGCTCCTCCACGTCAAAAGGAGCCAGTTAAGGTGGTTCAGGCATCTGACTAGGATGCCTCCTGGGCACCTCTTGAGTGAGATGTTCTGGGCATGTCCTACCAGGAGGAGGCCCCGGGGCAGACCCAGGATATGCTGGAGAGGTTATATCTCTCGGCTGGCCTGGGAACACCTTGGGGTCCCCTCAGACAAGCTGGAGGAGGTGGCTGGGGAGAGGGAGGTCTGGGCTTCTCTGCTTGGGCTGCTTCTGTGACCTGGCCCCGGATAAGCGGAAGAAAATGGATGGATGGAATTCAGTACTTACCTAGTTAATCTGGACTGCAATCAACAAATTAACTTAAATACAAAAAAAAAAGATTTGTCAGTTTTCTTTTTGATCAAATTTAGCGTGGGAGGGAGATCTAATAATTTCAGGGAAATGCTGAGCCCTGTTCTCGTGTATACTGGAAATGAAAAAGGACAAAAACAAACAAACAAATGAAACAAAGAAAGAAACAACCGCTGACCTGGACATTTACTCTGTCAGTGTCTCCGTCATGTGCAATACCATCTTGACATTTATACTCTGTGCAGTACCTATCAAACTACAGCTACTGTTGCTAATATCCAACAAATTTGCTGCACAGTGGGAGAAGCACCTGTAATTTCATGATATGCAAATTATAATGACAATAAAGCTATTCTAATTCTAATTGTAATTCTAAAGAAAAAAAATTTAAAATGACCAAAAGTGACTTGTAGTACCTGCAGGAACATGTGATCTTGAAGATAAAGCTTATCATTACTTACTATTTTTCAAAGGTTGGCATTCTGTGATTTAATACAGCTATGTGAATATTTCTTTAAAAATAAACTCTTTTTTTTTTTTGTAAGAAGTGAGTCACCATGTAAACCCATCTGTGCGAGCCGCTTTCGCGGAGTGGCTCATCTTACAAATAGACGATCTGCGTGCAGCCGGCCGCTCGCGCTCATGCCCGCTGTGCTGTCTGACTCCGGGAGGATGGACGGTGTGTCGTTGGGGTGAGTTGGCTCAGCGGTGGGGATTATTTTGGTAAAGCTGCGATTCAGCCTGCTTCTGCGTCTGTTGGATAGCATTTGAGCCCAACGCGATGTCTTGGCCATAAATCCGCCGCGGAGAGACCGCGAGCTCGTTCACAGCACGCGAACTCAGGCTAGCGGTGTTGACTAGTTAGCGTCCGTTAGTCCGCTAGCATCACTGGCTGCTCAGCTGGTGCGGTTAACCAAACCAGACTATAGACCGTTGGCTGGATGTGGATTGGTTTGTAATTCTTATAAAAGTGGCTTCTGCTGTGATTTCAGCTCATACTCATGGTTGTCATGGGGTTATATTTTGGTTAGCAATGCTAGGAGCTAGCTAACAACCCACAAAAAACTTAAAATGAATTGAACAGCTTCCTGTTACGTTTTGTTTTTGGACACAAGAAGACAAGATTACAACGGCCAGCTGCTGTGGCTTTTCCGTGCAGCATCGCAAATTCCTCGAATTATTTGATTATCTGTGGGTTAAGAGACGGGTTGTTTGGAGAGTTAAGATAGCACATCGTACAGTACATGCACGGTGGAGACACCCAGGCATTGTTTAGTTTCAGAAAAAAAACCCGCTATCAGATGTGCTTTAAGCCCGCTGCAGTCACATTTGGTTGTAAAATAATATTCTTCGAGGTTTGGGCTGAAGCTTGTGGTCTGTGTGCTCTTCCCCCCTCTTTGTAAACCTCTGCAGCCTCCCTAGAAGACCATAAGTTACCAGTAGTATGCACACCTACCGTCTGTGTAGCAGATGTTTGTTAATCTCACAGCAAATTGGCCCTAATTGCTTACCTTAGCCTGTTTAATAATAAAAAAAAAAAAAAAAAAAAAAAAAAAAAAAAAAAAAAAAATGAAACCCCATATATTGTGACTGGTTTTAGTCTTTTCACAGGGTTTGTTGACCGCAAAATTCATCCAGCTTAAATTCTTAATAAAGGAGATGGGTGAAGAAAAACTTTTCATGCAGTCATCTTGAATACAGCAGGGATCCTCTGTCATATAGGCATGCGCGAATGGTTATTTAGTGCAGTTAGAGCATCAGGAAGATGGCATCCATCAGTTTAATGGATCAGCTTTGAGTATATTCAGTGTGCTGCGTATTGAAGTGGGCGATAGAGAGTGCAAGTACCAGTCAATGATCGTATACAGTCATTGTACCATTCCCATACTTGAACGATTTTTCCTTCAACTAAAAGTTGTGCAGTGCTGTGAAAAATCTTGACTCACCCCCTCATTCCTTTGTAGTTTGCTTCTAAGGAGCCAGACTTTCTTTTAACTTAAAGTGGTCTTGAGCTTTTTCACTCATTTTCAGTCCAGTTCTCATACTTGACCATTTTCAGAGGGATGTTTTGCTTGTTAAACTACTTAACACTGACCTATGAATCATTCATGCATTAAAAAAGGCACCTAACTCAGGGGATGAACCAGCGCTCAGGCAACTGAGCAAAGAACCAATTTCAAATTATATCTTTAGGTGCTTTGTTACAAGCAGTCTGTTGCAAAAGCACATTTATTCTGGTTTTTTTTAATCAAATGTACAAAAATGCCAAAGATAAAATAATTTGATGGGCATAAAATTGTATTTTTTCACAAACAAAGAGCTAGTAGCCAAAAACGCGGCATATCTCGAAATGAAGTGCAACATGTCCTGGACAGGTGGAGGACAAAAGAAGTGGCAGGCCTTAAAAAAAAATCTACAGCAGGAGCTGGAATTCATGTCCTTAAAAAATGGGACAAAATCCAGCAAAGATGTGACACAGGTCCTAGGCCTTCAGTTGAGCCATCTACTGTTTGCCTTCATCAGAAACAGTCTCAGTCTGAGGTATGCCAAATTACACAAGAACTGGACTGAAAATCAGTGACGACGGGTCTTATGGAGCGATTAATAAATTTTTGGTTTAAGTCATTGTCGGTATATACAGAAGCTACAGCTATCTGTAAAACATGGAGACTGTCATGTTTGGGACTGCACTATTTTTTTTTTTTCCCCTTAAACTGCCCGAAAAATCAGTTTAAACTTGAATTTGGCAAGTACAGTGAGTGGTGAGCAGTGATTGTGTTGGTGTAAAAAACACTTTAGGAGATTAGAGTAAAAATCTGCATCAGGGAGAACGCAGTGACTGTCAAACTAAAGGACAGGTTCTTGATGACACACCTGATCTGATTTGCTTTCTTTGGGCTGAGACCCCATGGGCCCTTCTCTGAAGACTGCTGTTTGGTTTCTGGGTTGAAGCCTACAACAGGCTGGTGACCTGTCCAGGATATACCCTGCCTCTCCCTCAATGGCCAGCAAATTAGTATTTCATATTTTTTTCCCCCACTCTTCCATCCTCCTTTTAAAAGAAAAAAAAAAACAAACAAAAAAAGTCAGATTAACCATGAAGTAGCCTGTCCTAACTGCTAGGTCATCATTGATCGCCACTGATCCAGACACTGCCTCTTCTGTCTTACCAGTCTGGTGGCCATACCGGCCTCACCGCTTCCAGCCTGTACCACCGAATCAGAGGAGGACACGGTCAATGGAGGGATGCACACCTTCAACCAGACGCACATGAGGAAAGCGTTTCAGCTGATGAACGACCTAAGGAGGTGTGTTGCTCAAATTGTGCTTTGTACCACTTTCTTTTTTTTTTTTTTTTTTTTTTTATGAGAGTCAAGAGGCTGTAGTGAGCTTTTTAAGTCAGAAAACAACACAAGTCTTCCCGTGTTCACTTGGCCTGTTTTAAAATGTCAGTGCAGCAGTGGATTATTTCTGCCTGAACTGGAACTGCTGTATTTTTAAAGAGGAAACTTCATCTGTAAGTTGCTGTCAAACAGTTAGTGGTAAACCACTTTTATTTGGTGGGAATGTGTTCTCCTGCACATGTGACAAAATCACTGTGGGCTTGTTAATTGCTGCCACAGTTAACACCTTTAAAGTATCTTAAGTGTTTTAACCATTTTAGTGAATGCAGTGTTCAGAAACTGCAAGACATTTTGCTTTTCCTGTATTTTCTTTGCTGCACTTATTTCTTTCATACAGCTGAATACAGCCAGTCAGAACCTTTTGAAGGTTGCTGAAAGGTATCTTGCATTTTGGGCAAATTTGCAGACAGTTGATCTGATGATTGACAAGTGATTGGTTAGCTTTTCCTGTCCTAAAACTTATTAAAACGTGAACCTCAACATAACTGGACCTGATGAATGTATTTTATTGTGATATTTGAGTGCAACTCTGGGGATGAATACCATATTTCTTGCTTAAAGCAATACTGCTCACACTTGACTTCAAAGATGCTCCTCTTTCCTGGCTCTTGGGTACATATTTAACTTTACATTTGTCAAAAACATTTTTATAATTTTTATTTTGGACACAATTCATATAATCCCTTCAGAAAATAAAGTTAAATGATCTTTGTTTCAAAACCAGGGAGAAAAAAAAATTCAAGTGTATGTTTAAGTGACTTCTGTATTACAGTAATGCTAGTATAATTTTTGAAATACTTGTTTGAGTCACAACAAATTACAAAGAAGTCTCATAGTGAGGATTTTTTCCCATCTCTATCCTGTTACTGCCACACTTCTGTTTCAAATCAGCGTCTTGTTTTTAGATGTGCAACATTAAAATTTTGAGTGTTTCTGCACAAAATTACTGAAGTTTCTGAAAACTGTAAATGTCAAAATCAGATGTATAGTTGTGGAATACTTAACCACAACAATAAAATAATTATTTTTACTGTTAAATACCCCAGTGGCACGTATAAATATACAGCTGGGGTTATAAATGGCCCGGCTCGCTCAGTTGAAGGTTCTCAAACACAACACTGCTTGTTTGTCTGTCCTCCAGTAAAAAAATGCTGTGCGACGTCCAGCTGGTGGCCGGAAGTGTCGAAGTGCCAGCTCACAGGGTGGTCTTGGCATCCTGTAGCCCTTACTTCTGTGCCATGTTCACAGGTACACGCACACTATTGTTTGTGCATTGCATTGTATGACGCTGCGTATGGCTGTGCATGCTTAGCTGTGCGTCTGTCTCTGTGCGTGCAGGCGATATGAGTGAGAGTAAAGCTCACCAGGTGGAGATCAGAGAGGTGGACGGTCAGACCCTGAGAAAACTGGTGGACTACATTTACACAGCAGAGATAGAAGTCACAGAGGACAATGTCCAGGTGAGAATATTTTTGTCCTCCTGTGCTGGCATGCATCTTCTTTTGAAGCCTGGTTTTGTTTTCAAAATGACTGTGGTTATATATTAGCAGCAGTAACAAAGTCACCTCTTGCTAATAATGGCTGTTCATTAAGCCCTTTAAGTGCTTCCTCTCCTCTGTTTTAAGGGTTAACATTGAAGAAGTAAATGCGGAGCTGCCCGGGGAGCTGCATATTAAAACACCCGCTCACTTCATATTGTCACACTTTCTTTTTTCACACTTGTTTAACAGGTTGGATAATTATATCAAAGTGGTGCTGTTGCTCCCAGCAAAATGATCCCAGCATTAGTCTGGCACTTACAAAACTTCCTTTGTTTTGAGAAGGAAATTTGTAACTCATTGCCCTTTTTCTCTGTGCTGACCTTCGTTTTTGTTCACCAGTTTAAGCACAAGAAAGAATAACAGCATGTTAACCCTGTTTGTAATGGATAAAAACACTTTTTTGCTAAATTATTAACCCAGAACACATATTTTAAACTGTTCTGATCTAGAAATTGTAAATGAGGAACAGTTTGAGAACGTGCCTATTCTTCACCTGTTCAGTATTTTTAGAGCACATTTTAAGAATGATTTCTCCTTAAATTAACTTTTAAAATGTGTATTTACTAGAGGGAAAAATTCTTCAGAAAAGCAGTTCAATAATATCGTTGTTTTTGTGTATCGTAAGAAATGCATTTCAGGCACATAACTTCATAATGCACAAAGGAAGTTGCCCTTGAAAGCCTCTTCACTTCAAGGCCTTCCACTTTTTATCATGTTGGTCTGATTGTAGCTGTTTGAGGAGCAGGTGTTTACTGCAGAGGAAATATGTGAGCTTGCTGTGTGAAAGCACAGCACCGAGGCTTCGTTTAGCTCAGTGGCATTAACTTGTGGTAGCTGCATGGCCTCTCCTCACAGCTCAGCTCGATCCAGCTGCAGGCAAGATACTTCCTCTGATTATTAGTGCAGGAAGTGTGCATGGAGAGGGGCAGGAAATCCTCCCACTGTTAGCAGCGTGCCTCTGATTGGCTCACTTGTGAATGTGTAACTTGTGTGTTTTGACAAGTAGCTTATATTCAGTAAAAACTTGCATTTTTACTTTTTCTTCAAGGTCAGTGTTTCTCTGTACTAAAAATGTTTGTGTCTTGCTCGCAGCATTGTGTGTGTGTGTGTGTGTGTGTGTGTGTGTGTGTGTGTGTGTGTGTGTGTGTGTGTGTGTGTGTGTGTGTGTGTGTGTGTGTGTGTGTGTGTGTGTGTGTGTGTGTGTATACGCTGATGTTGGTGTGTCACAGCTGCTGTAAACAGAGTTTCATTGGGACTGATGCTCTGTTTTAGAAGACACAAGGCTTCCAGGCAGCTGTGCACAGGAAACAGAGGACACAGTGGCAATACTCATTCAGAGGGTGTGTGTGTGTGTCTGTAGATACAGAGAGGTGTAGAGGCAGGCAGACACTGACCTACTTAAACTAACGAGTAGCTTTGTTAGCATCAATTTTCAGCAGTATACTAGATGCTTGTCATGAGTGTTGAGATAGATTTAAAAACATGGCCACTTATTCCAGTGAAAGGGAGTGCTGCGTGGCCCAGGAAGAAAGTTAAACTTAAAAATTAAAGTTCTGCTTGATTACAACATCGATCAGGCAGTAAGTGTCAGTTGTCAGTCAAATCCATGCAAAGCTCCATTTCCAATGTTTAATGATCATTGTTCTGCTTTTATTGCACCACTGGATTTGATCTAAATGACTGCTTATGCTACATTATTGTGCAAATATATTGCAGTTTTGGTTTAAAAATACTTTTATGGAACCTCGTGTATATGTGGTAACAATCTAGAGACAGCTGTTGCAACATTTAGCACAAAGAGAATACACTTTTCAGGTACCCTTGCATGTCACATTGAGTTTTGCATAATATCAAGTGTCCCGACAATGTGTTGGGAATTAAATTACTTGCAATACAAACAAAAGCTGCAGAAGGGAGATTGGCGCCAAAGGCTGCTGACATCCGATAAATCCTTTGACAGGTTCTGCTGCAAAACCTTGAGATTTTTTTATTTATATCTTGTTGATGGAAGGCTCTCCTAGTTACCTTGATTTGAGCTGCACTAAAGAGCCACTGAGTTTGGGCTACTTAGGAAGTAGCCCAAACTCTTCTGTAAAGGACAGGGGTGCATGTCATTTGTAATGCAGCAAAAAGATGGCAGCTTAACAGTGAAAATGAAGGCTAATCTGCTGTACACCCACTTTTACTTGACATATTTTACCTTAACAAACAAAAGCGGTGCTACAGATTTGTATAATAAAACAAATGTTAGGTAACGGAACATCAACCGTTTTCTTTTTTTTCACTTTCCTTGTAACTGCTGTGATCTGTTGCTCATACCGAGGCTGCTGGTTTGTGGCTGGCTCTGAGCTCTGGATAGCTTTAGGTACTTTGCCTTTATTAGCTTCTTTAAAATGTCAATGAGGGTGATTGAAATGTCTGATTAGGTTTGTTACAACCTAACAACCGCAGCGGCTCCCCCATGGTTTACTTTGTCGATCTTTTGTGTCATCACTCACAGTGAGGAGCTTCCATACTAACATGCGGCTGTCAGTGTGTGAGTGATTGCTTGCTTGTGCCTAAGTGTGTGTGTTGTGCATGTATGAAACAGTCCAGCTGTTAATCAGACACTTGGTCAGCACCAATGACAGTGGAAATGGGCCGATTTTAGTCTCTGACCGGTCGACGGCTGCGTCTCTAGTTGGAAGCCAAAACTAACTGAGATTAAAATCCACTAAACATGACCATGTTTCAGTCAACCATCAGTATATCTTGCTGTGGATCTCTTAATACCTGGTTAAAGCATGTAAGTCTGGTAAAATTCCTAAGGCTTAAAGATCATTAGGGTACCAACTCAATGGGAAATGCATCAGAATAATTGATTGATCCAGTCATGTGTATTGAAAAACAGAGTTATGAACTGTTGTGACAAACATAGCTGACGTGTTTTCGAGGAATGTGGCACAGCTGTGTCACACCTGTCGCTGTCACATCAGGTCTTTCTGTCTAGAAGTACTTGCAATGTTGGAAGTCGTGCAGGAAATGGTTTAGTAGCTGCTTGTGCAAACTACAGAGATCAAAGCCAAATGTGAGGTTTGGGTTGAAGGTTTAGTTTCTGTATAAGCAAGCCTAGTTTTCTTTCTTTTTTTTTTTTTTTTTAAGTCTCTAGGTATTGATCATTTTAAAGTTTCTTTTTATTTCCTTGACTGATTACTCTTTCTACAAAATATCTTAAAAGGCAGGGGGGTATATTCTGTTTTTTCCAGATCCATTTAACAGTGAAGAGTTTTTCTTCTTTTCTACCTATTTGTCTGTCCATTCCTTTAAGCTAAACTGTCCCTATGGCCTAATGATAAACTTACTGCGTACCAGTTGCTACAGAGGTTTATAGTTTGCTTTCTAACCTGAATCATGAGTTGCTGGAGCTTGTTTGATTAGCTCACTAAATAACAGACCTGAAAGGCTGATGAAGTCTTGAATTGTTTACACAGGGAATGGCTGCGCAGGTAAACAACTAACTCCCGTCCCGCTACCTGCTATGACTCCTTTTAAATCTCAGGTACTGCTGCCTGCAGCCAGTCTCCTCCAGCTGATGGATGTCCGTCAGGTTTGCTGTGAATTCCTGCAGTCTCAGCTTCATCCCACCAACTGCCTGGGCATCAGAGCCTTTGCTGACCTTCATACATGCACGCAGCTTCTCAACCAGGCCCATGCTTACGCTGGTAAGCTTTTTTTTTTTTTTGGCTGTTCACACTACAAATCTCAACTCGTCGTTTTTCAGTTGATTGGTTTATTAAATACATGGTGTTTTAAAATCTGATACATGTCTCGGATGTGGATAGGAGACAGATTTTATTAACTGTGTAGTTTGTAACTGTGGATGTTTGTGTGTCTCTCAGAGCAGCATTTCACTGACGTGGTGCAGGGTGAGGAGTTTCTGAGCCTTTCTCTCCAGCAGGTGTGCAGCCTCATCTCCAGTGACAAACTCACTGTGTCAACGGAAGAAAAGGTCAGGCCCCAACATGTGCATGCATACTTGAATATGTTTTTTATAAAGGATTTTGGTGTAAGAATTAAATCAGAGGATTTTCTGCAACCATAAAATCACTCATTTCAGAAAATAGGACAAAATTGGGACATTTTAGTTACCATGGGTGTTTACTATTTTTGTACCTGTATTTAAAATAAGAATCCTACCCTTACTTGGATAACTTCAGCAGATAACGGAACATAAACCCCTTTATGATGGGCTGAATCTGACTGCAGACATATTCCTGAGGATGGCACATCTGCCTGCAGTTAACCTGTCAAACAGCAGGAGTTTGATGTAGCAGCTGTGTGACATGCTGCTGTCAGAGCTTTGGCAGTCAAGGTTGAGTCAGACATGAACACAGAGCGAGCTGGATGCTGTCATGCTAACTATGAAGCACCAAACTGCATCAGACAGTCGGTTACCTTCGAATTACCTGCTACAGCTGTTTTGTGAGTGGATAAACCGCTTCAGTTTCTTTGTGTGTTGTCCCAATTTTATTTTGTTCTTTTGTTGTGTCATGATTTTTAGCTGTCCCCACGTTCCTTTTAGCCGAAAATTCAAACTCAATTAAAACCAAAGTTTCCAAAAAAAAATCACTGGGATGAGCAGGTTCTGGCGCAGGCTGTTTATTAGACATATTGGTTACACAGAACACAGACAGTAGTAGAACTAAGACCAGAATATACAGAGAGAGAGAGAAGAGAGAAACAAAGAGAGAAAGATGCAGAAACGGGAAGAGAAGAAGAGGACAGGAAAGGGAAGAGCAAAAGTAAGAGAGAAACAAAGAGCATTTTTATAACCTGATGATGATAACTACCCACTTGCCTTTGACCCCTCTCCATTTGTCATCCCCTGAAACCTGATCGCTGACCAACCCACTAAACAGCTCTTTGCACAGTTTCAAAGACACAGTTTATCGGGGCTTTTCATAATCTACAGCAGTTCTAAGAGCTGTCAAAATGAAGGACTTTTCCCAGCTGAAACTACCCCTCCAAAATACTCCCACTGACAGCACTTCTAAAACTTCCGCTATAAAAAAAAACTCCTTAGGACAGTTTTATCTAAGTATGCAAAATTCCCACACTTTATTCATATTATCCAAACACAGGTGGGTCTACAAACCCAAATTTCAAGGGCACACTGTCCTAAACAACTTGAATTTTATCATGAAGGCGATACAGTTTCATGTGAACAAAAAGTTGTGCATTAAAATAAAAGTGAAGCTCTAAACATAGATGAGAGCGGTTTTAACAGGAGATAAAAGTGAGGCCCTGAGCATCCAAGGGAGTGAATATAACAGGCCTGTTTTACTGATAAAGCATACAGTGTTCATTAATCCAGTGTGTGTGACTAATATATTTGCTAATAAATTATATCAAAATAGTAACAATAAATACCAATATTAAAGTGATTAAAAATTCCCAACATTTCCACCATGTGAGCATTCATGCATCATTAAAACAGAGTTCCCCCGCTTTCAATCTCATAATCAAGGGGAAGAGAACCCTAAATTAAATGGTTTTCATTGCATTACATACTTTACTGTGCAAAAACCTAATTTGCTAGGAAAATGGGAAATGGGTGCAGTGATTTATTGAAACATGCAAACCTATGTGAAAAATGTAGTGTATATAGGGGGGGGGGAAATGAGCCTGAAAGTCAATATTTGGTATGAGCACTTTTATTCTTCAACACAGCCTGAACTCTCCCAGGCAAATTTTCCTGTCATCTATGTGAGTCGTCAGGAATAGCTCTCCAGACTTCTCCCCATTCCCCTTAAGAATAACTTCCTGGTGAGTGGTAGGTGAGTGAAATACGAAAATAAACTAATGAAATTCACTGAAGTGACTGTATCTACATTGACTTAGGACTAAATTAAAATCTAAAAGATTAAAGCATTATGATTATTTTGCTACTATTTATTTTGTTTATGTATTTTTCACTAACTCAGACCTTGTTAGATGATGCTGGTTGTGTTCTGGTTGAATGCAGGCAGCAGGAGTCTGCATTTTGTGCACTTACTCACAATGCCATTGTCTTGCAATGTCGTACTTTATGTCTGAGGACATTTGAAGCGGTTTTAGCTTCTGCCTTGGAAAAGGTTTCTAATTTTATTTGTGAAATAAAATCCTTTTTAACCCTGGAAGATAAGAGTCTGGAAGGGTTTTGAACAATTGTCCTCTTTATCTCAACTACCATTGCTGGTGTCGTTTGTGCAAAGTGAGGGGCACTCAGTCCCTCCTTTTGCTCTTGTGGGGCTGCTCTGCAGGCTATCAAGAGATAAATGTGAGTGAAGTAGAATAATGAATATGAAATGGCAGATGACTAGCAGGGTGTGGCGTAAAACCAGTATCTGCAACCTCTGTTATGTTGATTCTTCTGGGAGCAATCAGTGTTGAAATTTCACACAAGAGGAAAGTCGTTGGGATTTTGAGGTGTGTCATGTACTGACTATACACTGGTAATATCAGAGTTTCAGTTTCAGCCTGCTCATTTAACATCCAGTGACTTCCAACAAACATCTGTCACACCCTCTTAACGCTCTTCAACATGGGGATGGGATAAAATTGGGCTTGTGCCCGCTTGTTTTGTTCTCAGTTTTTAACTTTTGACCCCAAAAGGTTTCAGGCTTTCACAACAAAAAAAAAAAAAAGCACTGACATTATCTTCTTACTAGATGCTGTTTCACTATATCCTTCATGTTTTCCCCAGGTGTTTGAGGCAATGATATCTTGGATCAAACATGATAAACCAGCTCGTCTGGAGTACATGCCCAAACTAATGGAGCATGTCAGACTTCCACTGCTGTCCAGAGATTACCTGGTACAGGTAAAACAAATTCTGTTGTGCTCTACCTTTTGCTTCTATCTCTACCATTGCTGGCATCCATGCCAAATATTCAGAGCTGCTCTACTGCTGCCACTTTCAAACTCAATGCTACCACAGCCCCGTATGTGCTCTAAAAATCTTCTAGCCCGCCCACAAACTTTGGCATCACAAGCCTGTCAAGTATTTCCTTTGTTATTGCATTGATTTTGATTTGCTTGTTGAGACTGATTCTCCATCAGCGTTACCTTTGGCATCTGACAGGCGCTGCTCTATTTAGGTTCTTTTCCCATTATTAACATGATATAGGATGAGTACAGGATTAAAAACGGGTTAAAAAAAAACAATTTGTAACTTAAAGCCTATAGCTTTATTTTAAGCTTTATTTTCAATACATTGATGATTAGAGAAGAGTTGATGTAGAAATAACTGTTTGTTCATCTGTGTACAGTACATTAGTCATGTTTATGGGCCAGCTGCCATAATCAGTGTGTCTACATGCAAATTTTTGGCACCACCAATTTTTCTTAATGTTACACAAACAAGAAAACCTGCTTCTTATTTTTTTTCCTCTACAGAAAAAGCTAATTTCTCTGCCCCTGAGCAGGGTACTTTTTAGAAATCCACACTTGCAATGCTCTTTAAAGCGGGTATTCTAACATCAGAGGGCCTTGATGAAAGGATAAGTCATTACATTTAGTGACACCACCTTGTATCAAAATGAATTCACATCCATCTTAAACAGAGCCTCCTATAGTGTAGCCTCCAGAGATAGAAAAGGCTGATGACCTAAGTACATGAAAATCCACTGTGTAACAGAGTCCTGTACCTTTCTTGAGTGAAATGTTGTCCCTGTTTCAGATCGTCGAGGAAGAAGCTTTGATAAAGAACAACAATACCTGCAAAGATTTCCTCATAGAAGCGATGAAGTATCACCTGTTGCCTGCTGACCAGCGTCACCTCATAAAGACAGACAGGACACGACCACGAACTCCAATCAGCATCCCAAAGGTACATAAAGAAACACGCCAACATAAAATACAGGGTGTGTGCACTTTTATTTAGTCCTATTGTGGCTCTGTGTGGACATCCAGGTGATGATTGTGGTGGGTGGTCAGGCTCCTAAAGCCATCCGCAGTGTGGAGTGTTACGACTTTGAGGAAGATCGTTGGTATCAAGTGGCCGACCTGCCTTCAAGACGCTGTCGGGCAGGTCAGTTTCTCTAAATGGTACAGTGTGAAACTACTTCAGCACGCTGCGTTCTTACTGCAGGATGGATAATGGCACAGTAAAAGAAATGCTCTATGGTATAATGCAACAGTACTCAAACCTATGTGTATGCAGGAAAACTGACTCTGTAGTAGGAGCTAAAACAGCCCCAGAAAGTGAGCTCTGAGGACTTTTTCTACTTTTAAATCCTACAGTTGATCTTAATGTAACATGCGCATATTTTGATAAAAGCGTTTCAGTTTTTGGAAACCTACATTCAAATTTAACAAGCTATGACATCATCTTTAAATCCTTTGTCTTGTTTCCCAGGTGTTGTTTCTATGGCAGGACGAGTATACGCAGTCGGAGGGTTCAACAGTTCGCTGCGGGAGCGGACGGTGGACGTGTACGATGGAGCGCGAGACCAATGGAGTGCGGCGGCGAGCATGCAGGAGAGACGTAGCACGCTGGGAGCTGCTGTGCTCGGCGATTTACTGTATGCTGTGGGAGGCTTTAATGGAAGCATAGGTACGCATAATGCACAGCAAAGACCTGTTTATTATGGCTATTAGTAGCATTAGGTTTATGCATACTGTGTCCATTCTTGGTAAACACAAAACACATTTTTAAAAACTTCAGTGAGGAAAAAAATGCTAACATTTGATCACTTGTCATGTGTCCTGTCACATTATTGCAGTTTGAGTTGAATATTTGAGGATTATCACACTTCCAGTCACTGCTCATGGGGGGGGGGGAAATACGAATCATAATTCTGGATAAATGTGGGACTTAAAACAAAAAACTTGTACTCTTAGAATCCTCAGTTTAATACGATTTATACTGACCGCACTCCCTTCATTAATATTACAGTATACTGATTATGAACACATACTGAAGCAAATTGGAGAAAATTTCAATGCAGTACAAAAAAACCCCCCAGAACATTTCTAACTTTGAAAAATGTGCAAAAATGCAAGAAATCTGATCTTTACTTTTTAAAGTTTTTTCTCATCAGGTTTGGTATCACCATCTGACTTTTTGATACATTTGCTTATAGTGGCACAGCTTTCTTATGCACTGTTAAACCCCATTAAAACACAGGGGGCAGGAGATCCATTTTGTTCTCACAGCACATCTACCAGCTGGATGTAGAACACCCACAGACTGATGTGGAAACGCTCTCAGTAACCCTTTATTGCAAAGCCTTGTTTTCCTGTATTTCAGTCTTTCCCATCTACATCTTTCCTTCTTTCTTTGCATTTCCGCTTCAGGTTTGTCAACAGTCGAGGTGTACAACTATAAAACAAACGAGTGGACATATGTCGCCTCTATGAACACCCGACGCAGCAGCGTGGGGGTAGGCGTGGTTGATGGTAAGAATGGGGTTAGTTACCTCGTGTGCCATTAAGAATGAAAATCAAATTTTAAAATGCGTCTATGTGCTTACACTGTGTTTACCTGCAGGTAAGTTGTATGCTGTAGGGGGTTATGATGGAGCATCACGCCAGTGTCTCAGTACAGTAGAAGAATATGACCCGGCTTCTAATCAGTGGTGCTACGTAGCTGAGATGAGCACACGGCGAAGTGGTGCAGGTATACATGCACACACCCACACAAAATCCTATTTTGCCTAGCAACACAGCTCGGCTTTAGCCCTTACTGTTGTCTCTTTAAGAGAAGTTACACAAATGTAGCCCATGAGGCCACACCCATTTCTCCTTGAAGGAAAATGCAATCAGATTTTCAAAAATCTTCTTAATTAAAAACGTATTCAAGAAAATTTCCAGAACATGTGACACCCGTATGTCATTGAGTTTATTTATCCTGTGATTAATAAAGCCATGTATATTACACATAAACCAAGCCAACACAGTCATTCCAGTTGATTTAAAAGCCTTAGGCTGGGATTATAATTGCTTGTAGACGCACATACAGAAAGCTACAGACACCATGGAAAAGTGGTTGTTTTTAATTATACTATTTCCTTTTCTGCTTGGAGCAGCATTACTATAGTTTTGTTATTTTTCATTAGTTTAGATTTTTCAGCTCTTCCAGTCAAAGCACTGATGAGCTCCTGCCAGGATGAGGTATTAGTTTATCCACAAGTCACAAGAATTGCTTCTCCTCCTACAGCACTGATCATATTTTAGTGAACCTTGCACACAATGCATCATTGACATTCTGGTTATTTATATTATATATGTTAGTTATTATATATTGCCAAAAGCATTCACTCGTCTGCCTTCACACACACATGAACTTGAGTGACATCGCATTCTTAATCCATAGGGTTTAATACGATGTCAGCTCACCCTTTGCAGCTATAAGAGCTTCAGCTTTTCAGGGAAGCCTTTCCACAAGGTTTTGGTCAAAAATTCCCACCATTCTTCCAGAGGTGCATTTGTGAGGTCAGACACTGATGTTGGACAAGAAGGCCTGGCTCACAGTCGCCGCTCTAATTTATCCCCAAAGGTGTTCCCTCAGGTTGAGGTCAGGAAGGGGCCATCCCCAAACTGTCCCCACAAAGTTCGGAGCATTAAATTTTCCAAAATGTCTTGGTGAGCTGAAGCATTAAGAGTTCCTTTCACTGGAACTAAGGGGCCGAAAAACAACCCCACAGCATCACCCCCCCCCCCAGTGAATACTTTTGGCAATATAGAGTAAATGTTCTTATTTTTTTCCCAGTTTGGTTTAGTTTCCAGTGTTGATTTTCTCATTTCACTTTAGTTTTTATTGTTTAAAAAATGTTTACTTTCATTTGTTTACTTTAGTTTCCACCATAGTTTGTTTTTATTGATACAATGGTAAATGGACTAGTTCTTATATAGCGCTTATACAACCTGTTTACATTTACCCCATTCACACAAGCACTTCCATGATTAACTAAGCTAAGTGCTTTTATTATCTAACATTCACACTCCAACACTTGCGTCAGAGAGCAACTTGGGGTTAAGTATCTTGCCCAAGGATACATTGGCATGCAGTCTTGAGTAGCCAGGAATTCAACCGCCGACCTTCCGATCAGTTGGTGACCCGCTCCACCTCCTGAACTCCAGCCAATGTGGGTGCTGTTTATCAGGGACAAGACTTAAGAAGTTCAGAATGGGTATTAAAATACAAAAAGTTCATATTACATAGACATCCGGCTCTTAATAAACATGTACACCGGAGCTTCCTGTTTACAAGTTTGATCACACTGACTAAAACTAAAAGATTATCTGTATATTTTTAATTTATTGTAAGTTTGTGAGCAAAATTAAATTGTTTTGGATTTTAATTTTATTTCAGCTAACTAAAATGTTTCTTCCACACTTAGTTTTATTTTTTTAGTTAACTCCAAGCCAAAGTTATTAATGTTGTATATGTGTAATTGGTACCCTTGTAGTGTTTCCAACCAGTTGGAGAGCGTGCAGACATCTGCATGGAGGCTCGTGTTCATATGCTGATGATGACGATATTTACATCAGTCTGACCTCCATGAACCTTCACACACAGTGATCTTTGACCTTTTCCAACCATTTATTTTGTAGCAACATCGCCCCCTGGTGGACTTTGGCTGCATTTGTGAAAACAATCTGAGAACAAAACAATTTCATGCTGTGTAAACGGTACTCACCTGTTTACAAAATCAGAACAGTTACCTGTTAAATCTCTTTCTTCTTAAATCTCAGATGTGATGAATTCATACTGTATTTGGATTTATGGACAGTTAATCAAATAAAATTGGGATTTTAATACATTCCCTCCCGCTTTGTAGCAGGTCACTGTCACTTTTTCTGACGTTCACTGGCCAGAATAATAAATCAGCTTTCATTCACTTGCAAAAAAAAAAAAAAAATTGGCAGCTCAGATGACAGTTTGTGTTTGTTACTCTAACTCCTTTATGTGTCCCTATTTGTCCAGGTGTGGGTGTGTTGGGCGGCCAGCTATATGCAGCAGGAGGACATGACGGTCCTCTGGTGAGGAAGAGTGTGGAGGTGTATGACCCACAGACCAACATCTGGAGGCTGGTCTGCGACATGAACATGTGTCGACGAAACGCAGGTGAGACTGCAGCCACAGGAGCACAGCGTCAATCAGCCAGCGTGTACTGATTGGTTTATTTTTAGCTCATTCGTCTCTTTGAAAGCTGATGTCTTCCTGACTTTTTCACCCTACAGTCGTTTAAATTTTCATTACTAATAAAAACCCATTCAACTCTCATTTATAGATAACTGTGCCATTTATATACAATATTTTCTTCCAGGATGCTCAGATTGGCTTTGAGGACATTTATTCTACTGGCCTATGCTATGAAGATTTTACACCTGTAAAAACCTGTTGGTGGTATAGTACTGAGATTAGGCTTAACCCTGCCTGAGCATGTCAAGCTGTGACATTACCTGGCTTTTGGGGCTCAAACATGCCAGGACACGATACAAACTGCTCAGTTTGAGAATAGCCCAATTCTTGGAAATAACCGGATCTGAAATAGAAAATGAACAAAATCAAGACAGGTTAATTTTGAACTGGCAGAGAAGTGTAAAGGTGTTTAACTGTCTTCTTCAGGAGTCTGTGCCATTAACGGGCTGCTGTACGTGATTGGTGGAGATGACGGGTCCTGCAACCTTTCTTCTGTAGAGTTTTACAACCCGGCCACGGACAAGTGGAGCCTCATTCCCACCAACATGAGCAATGGACGCAGCTATGCTGGTAGGTCTCGCTGCAGGCAGTATTTCTACAATAGAGGGAGGAATAAACGTGACTGGATGGGCACATTTGACCTGTTTGTAAATCTCGTTTCTCTGTCCTGTTCTCGCTGCTTCAGGGGTCGCGGTGATCGACAAGCTGTTATGACAGCATCGGCTCCACGTCAGCAGTCAGCTTCAGAGACTCTCGCTCTCATGTCAGAAGCTCAGCAAGCAAACAGGAAAGTGATGAAAACATGAGACACCCTCAGTCCTCTGTTAACACAATCAGATTTTTTTTTTTTTTTTAATTAACCTTAGGGGTGTAAACCCAAACCTGGCTCCCCCCCACCTTGGCATTTCTGTTCAAGATCCTGATGTTTGCGGACCCTGTTGCACTGGGAAAGAAGCAGCAACCACAGGACAGTGGGCTTTTTCAAATGCTAAGCACATAACTAGCAAGCAGCTGTATCAGCTGTATTAAGACTTACAGGAAGGAACTGATACTAGTGGACCAAATGAAGAGATTTTTAAATGCTCAGTGTTGTGCCAGGACTGAGTCGGACCTGGAGCTTCAAAACGCCAGCTGGGGGGAAAACGCAAAACTAAACACTGACTTGATCGACCGACTGCACAAAGGCTGCTCACAACATTACTGCAATAATCTACATGCTACAACACTCGCCTATGATTGGATGCTGCAGGAGCATTATTCAAAAAAGTCTAATCTGTGAGCAGCTGAGACTTTTTTTAAATTTTTTTTTTTTATTTTAATATCAAGTCTTGTCCCTGCTTCTTATGGCAACTCTTCTCTCGGCTTCAGTCTGAGCACTGAGTTGAGCCGTTGGATTCAGTGGTTAGAAACATGGCTCCAGGAAGCCTGGACCAAGAGAGCTGCAAAGATGGTGTAAAGAATGTAGAAAATATGCAAAATAAGAATCATATTTAATATTTTTGGGGCTGAGAACCAGGCCGCTTGATCTGGATCGACATGCTGGGACTTTGATGCTGTTGTCAACACACTACTGAAGCACTGATCACTTGCACTGACTGACTGCAGACCGGCGGGCTTACGTACCAATGGGCCCGTCTCTCTGACTGACCGATGAACTTTAATCGCTGACCTGCTGTTACAGACGGCTGCTCAGCTGTTTGTTCCTGATCGTACTCACAGGAGCTTTTTAAACTCACCTCTTAAAGGCCAATAATTGTAAAAAGACAGAAAATAATGTGCCAGTTTAGATCAGAATCAGAAAAATGCTGGAGATGTTTTTACTGCTTAACTAAAATTATGAACTGTGTCAAAATGCACTGTAGTAATTCAGCTGTAAAGTGTAAAAGATGCAGATTTAAGGTTTTTTTTTTTTTTTTTTTGGTTGAATTTTATCACATAGCATTTAACCACATCCAAGTCTTACCCTGATAATGTCACTATACCCCCATCTGGATGATGGTGGGTATATTTTTCGATGTAGTTATTTAGCTAACTGACTGGTGCCATGGCTTTGATTTGAAGCGTTTTATAAAAGCAGTTTTATGAACGGTCAGTCTTCTTAATTTCTGTTTTTTCCCAGGAATGGTGGATCTATGGAGTCATTTGGTTATCATTTCAAAGCAATCTTACAGAGAATTATAAAAGTACTAAAACTTTTTTTTTTTTTTTTTTGTTCGAGTTGGTTCAGGTTCTTAAAATTTCAAACTTGGTGTGACTTGAATTTGCTTGAGATACATGAAGAGATCACTGTGACATGATCTGGAGAGCTGGAGTTAGATCTGGACACCTTTTTAAATACTGTCGTACTCCAGGTAGATGGATCGAGCTGTGAGGTGGACTTAGGAGTCCATCTTTGTGCAGGTGCAAATGTGCTGACATGCAGAAGACTCCCCGTGATGAGCAGCTCTCTATTTGTTCATGTCTTGCACTGTTTGAAACCATTCACCACTTCCCACATTACACTCCAAGCTGGTGCGATAGGTGAACTATGTTTATTAAAAAAAAAGTTTTTAATTTTTTAAAATCTTTTAAGGGCACTACTTTAAGCACAGATTACACTTTGAGTTTTAGACACTTAAGAGTTAAAACTTTAGAGAAACACTGTTGGCAGCAATAAGAGGTGATTTCAAAGCCTCCCATCAGCACTTAAACTCAAAGGTTTTATTTTCTTATTTTTACCACCTTTCTAAGCACTTCACCTAAAAATGAAACCTACCCGCACTCTCTAACATCTATCTCGAGCAAATTTAAGTCTTTTTTTTTTTTTTTTTTTTTTTAAATGTTCACATTTCTCTGCAGTAACCAGAAGCACTCGGAAGAAAAAATGATTTTTTTTGTTTTGTTTTTAGCCTGAATAAAGCTATTATAACAATATGCAGTTTCCTGTAGATGGGCTGTGTCCTGGCAAACTAAATCCATTTGATTGTGATGACTTTATTAAAGCTTCAGGTTATAATAATGTTCTTACAGCAGATGTTATATTTTTTAATATAAACTGTGGATGTTTACTGAAATGGCTGTTGTGAGTTTATTAATTGTTCAGTATATTTATAACTTAAGTGCTGCTGTGCAAAAAGCTTAAAACTGTCTCTTGCTTTGTGCAAAATTTAAGGATGTTTGGTATGAAGTGGACTTCCTTTTCATCAGAGGACCAACATAAAACGAGGAGTTTCCTTCAACAGAGACGGAGTTTGACTCTGTATCTGTGTCGAGTTTAATTTGTCTTCTACAGAAGGGCAAACCTGGATATGTCCTGTCATTAACAGCCAGTGTGAAGTGAGTAGGAGCTCAGTGATGGTTTATATCAGCTCAAATACAAAATATTTATAAGAGCAGTTCTGGCTGCTCCTTTTTGGGGTCTCCACGGTGGATCGTCTGCCCCCATCTCACCCTGTCACCCTCCTCTATCACACTTCCCTCTGCATGTCCTCCTTCACTGCATGCATGAATCTTCTCCATGGTCTTCCTTATTTCCTCTTGCCTGGCGGTTCCATCTTCAACATCCCTTGTCCAGTATATCCACTATCTCTCCCTGTACATGTCCAAACCATTTCAATCTTACATCTCTAACTCAACCTGAGCAGTCCCTCTGATGTACTCATTTCTAATCCTGTTCAGTCTGCTCACTCCCAATGAAAATCTTAGCATCTTCAACTCTGCCACTTCCAGTTCAGCCTCCTGTCTTTTTGTTAGTGCCACTGTCTTCAAACCGTGCATCACAGCAGGTCTCGCTACAGTCCTATAAATCTTTCCTTTCACTCTTGATGCTATCCTTCTGTTACAATCACACCTGACACTCATCTCCACCCTGCCTGCATACACTCCTTCACCTCTCTTTTGCGCTCTGTTGTTTTTCTTGGCTGACCCCAGGTATTTAAACTCATCTACCTTTACTATCTGCTTCTTGCAACTTTTAATGTTACCTTTCTCCCTCATTCACACACATGTATTCTCTCTTTTCCACCTGCTCCGTTCTCTCACTGCAGATCACATCACGTTATCTGCAAAAAACATATCCCACAGAGACTCACTGCAAACAAGAGGCTCAGCTGATCCCTGATGTAATCCACCCCCACTCCTTACCACTGTGCTCACGCATGTCCTAAACCCGCCTCACGTACTTCTCTGCCACTCCTGACTTCCTCGTGTAATAGAGCCACAAAGACGCAGTGCGACTCCTTCTGACCTCCTCTGTACTCAATCAACACACTCAAAGCAAACATTACATCTGTAGTGCTCTTTCTCAGCATTGAAGCCATACTGCTGCTCACTGATCCTCACCGCTCTTCTTAACTGGGCTTCAACAACTCTTTCCCATGACTTCATGGTATGGCACATCAACTTTTTCCCTCTGTAGTACTGCGTTACAGTACTGCACATCACCCATTGGTACCAGTACACTACTACAGTCCTCTTGTCAAAGCACTTGATACAAAACAATGACCCATTTTCAACAGCCCCTTTTCAACAACTAGGCTTATGTTTTGTCGAAGGACAGGTGTAATTTACACAACAAATCAGGGCCGGCCCAAGTCTTAAAGGGGCCCTAGGCAAAATTTGATTTGGGGCCCCTCCCTCATACTACTTCATGGTCACATGAGCCTAATCATTATTAATGCTGGAGGGTTGAAGTTGAAAATGACAGCCAGGTCTACTAGTCTATCCGTGCAACCTGACCACAGTGTGAAAACAATAAAACACTGTCACTGGAGGAACAGTGAGTAAACCAGTTGGATTAAACCACAGTTATGTCTGAAAATAACATGCACGAACAAAGCCAAGATATGCTCACCTAGCATGTCCGTCCAGTGAACCTTGTAAATATTCAACAGCCCCGACTTATAAGTGTCACGATTCTGCAGTGTAGCAGGCAGGATAAGGATCTAAACACAGGACTCAGGAGGGAAAGCATGAGCTCAGAAATACACAGCTTTATTGCTGGTCGCACATCAGGTAAAAGGAAACTAGGAAACATAATATGAGAGATGACATGAAGGGCACTGGCAAAATATACACGAGGTAATCAGGGAGATGGGACACACCAGGGAGCACAGCTTAACAAAACATGGGAAGCAAAACTGAATACAAAAACACAAAGGACTGCCAAAGGAAAACAGGAAGTAAATATAGAAAGAGAGATGCTGACTTGACACAACACAGGGAAGCAGACGCACAATAGGGACTACAACAGGCACACTAGAAGAACAAGAGGAAGGAACGCCGAGGACTTAAACTAAAGCACAAGGAACAGAAACCAGGACGAAATACACTTAACCAGAAAGTAAACCATAAACGATAAAACACCAGACATGGGAACACAGGAAGCCTGAGAACTTAAACACGGGATTTAAATATTAAGTGAACAACAACCAAGAACAGAACTCGGATAACAAACAAACACAAAACCAACCAGGAATGACCAGAAAACGGCACAAATTTAAAAACTGCAAAAACACAACTAGGAATCAAACAGTAACCTTAAACGACAGAAAACCGAAAGTCCAAACACTGAAAACGTAAAGAAACCCAGAAGCATGACAATAAGATCGAAGCAAAAAGTATATTAAGTAGAAACACACGGAGGTCGGTGACACAGGCTAAAGTGTTGTGCTTTTTTCATAGAGATCTCGTGAGATGATAAAGACCATACCTAGCCAGCTAGCGATAGCTAGCTACACAACCGTTTGGAGTTGTTTACCAACTTAACGTATTGTAACTACTCATAGAAACATACCTTTATCTTTTTCCTTCCTTTAATCTTATTCTTCCTCTTCTGTGGCTCAGAGGGACAGGTCCTTTCTGTGACATTTCTATTTTGTAGCTTGTGACCAAAAGACCATCAAGTCACGCGGAGCACTGCCGATGCGCATGCCCGCCCAAACTACCTGAATGCACTCTGACACAGGAAGTCGGTCAGCAAGTGGCCTGTAAATTAAATTATTATTGCTACAACTGCACAATTCTGGAATGTTGTAATGGTTTATAATAGTAATTCTTTGTTTTAGGACGCTGGCATGTAAGAAAAAAATTCCATTACATGATGTAGATTAAAGTTGGAATCGTTTGGATGAGCACACGTATGAAAAGAGCATAACAAGGTTTTTATATTTTAAGCTTGTACTGCTGTTGTCCACTAGAGGTCACTGATTACTAAGCTGTTATAGTACACACAATCAGGTTACAGGTTTTAGTGAACATCAGTGATTGGTTATTTGTTTTGTCCCCTGATGCCAAAATCTGGGAAAACAATTTGTCAAATATATATATAAAAAAAAAAATCTAATATTTGGAGTGTAGGGAGAGAGGAAGTTTGATCTCAGATGGCAAACTTAATCTTTACACATTTAGCACTATAGGATTTTTAAAAAAAATATCGCAAAGTGCAGTCATGGACACATCAAATTACGACTAAATGACAGGCAAAAACCTGTATTAGATTCTGCAATTTAGTTTAGTTTAGTAAAAGGATATTTTAAGATATTTTTTCCCCCATTACGATTATTAAACTTACCAGTTGTTGCAGTTTACCCTTGTAAACTTCTTTGTGGCAAATTTGGCAACTTTTTTCTTTTCATATACTGATAAATGTTAAGTAACAGCAGCAATTTGAATAATGGGAGGGAAAAAAATGGTCATTTCCACATCAAATTATGCCTGCAGCAACTTATTTGTGGGATATATAGGAATGATAAATAATTATGATAATGTTTGTATTTGCTGTTGCATCACTCAAGTTATGCATTGTTTCAAACACTACACATTTTTTTTTTTGGGATAGTTAGCTTCACACACTGACAAATAAAAATGATTATAGTCAAGTGACAAGTGTGTGTGTATGTATCTGTAATATAAAGTGTGTGTATGCTCTACATAATAATGAAATTTAAATAGTAACAAATCTGAATGCGCAAAAAAATTTTGTAGATTTGTGAAAAATGTCTGCAGAGTGGGCAAAAATCTCTTGCTTGTCACACACTACAAAAGAAGCAGAAATATCAGTATGAACTTTTCATCTGTTTTGTACATAAAAACTGAAAAAGCCTTAAATATGTAGCATTTAAAAATGGGTTTAGAATAAATGCAAATGTGTAACATCATAATTTGGATGGTATTTGCATTCATATTCAAGGATTCCAGCCAAAACCTGTGCGAACTTCATCACTGGGACCAACTTCAGATCAACACCAAATCAAACCCAGTTTTGCCGTTTTACTAGAAGCTGTATAATAAATGGAAATACTCACACAAGAGTTTTGTTCTTTAAACAAGCAGAAACATTGTTTCATTTGGTCCTGGCTTAAGTGTATTTCATTAAAAATAAAAGGTCAGGAGAAGTGGAGTGGCAAGCTTGTAAATTTTATTTTCATGTGTAAATGTTTGTTACTGATTGAATTTTCTCATTTTTGTCAATGAAGAAACAACTGAAAAAGCATTCACAAAGTAAGAAAACAGTTATAGATAACATACGATATATTGATGTGTAAAAACAGCGTCACGTGTAGGTCGACTGGAGGAAGCAGGAGGGTGCGGCCTGCAGCACATCCCTCCTGAAATCCTCTGTGGTCGAAGGAATTTGACGCAAAATTCAGTCTCAAAGATGTCCTGAGGCTTCTCTCTCTTTTTCTTTTGCCTTCAGACTGGTTGCGGTTAAAGCAAAAAACAGAATTTCTATCTTTTAAACCAATTTCAAGGCATCTCTTTTATTTAAATCCCTTTAAGTTAGTAAAAATATGTCTTCTGATCTCTAAAATATTTCCAGGAGGACCTAAGAGACATCTTTGAAGAAGACTTATGCTGTGAATTCCTGGCGTGTGAAACAACCATGCACATCAGACGGGTAACTGTGAGATGAAGCATACTGTACACCAACAGAATACACTTACAGTTTGTGAGTTTTACCGCTCTGCTGCAGGCACAATGAAAAACAAGTCGACAGAAATAAAAGCCCTTCAGAGATTTGACGGTGGACCGTTTTTCTTCACTTTCTGGGTGATGATAAAAACTGGAATGTTTTCAGATGATTCATCTGTCATTGGCTTTTCAATCCCTGTTAATTTCACAGACTTATTGATACGTTGGTTTTCAGCAGTGCCGACATGAGGCAGAGGTAAAAACACACCATCCAACCCCGAAAACATCGTACCGCAAATGTTCGCACGGCATCGATCGAACCCAAGATGTTTTTTTTTTTGTTTAAAAACCTCCACATAAACTTATTGCTGCTTCTTCATGGCACAAATAATGGAAACAATACATCTTTTTTTTTATCATATGATTATGTTCTCATTTGCCATGCAAGCTCACTACAGTACAGCTTCTATATTAGCTTATATTACACAGAAACGACAAAGTAATTCAGAAAACAGAGCAGGTTCATGTGCGTCTCGCCACACAGTGCCAGACTAACGTCTACAGCTGGTTTTACGGTTAGTGAGTACATACAAAAAGATTATTATTGTCGCTACCACACAAAATAATGGTTATGATACTATCAGCGGTATTTATCATCAATAATAATAATAATAATAAAAAAGCAAACAAACAAAAAAAACCCACACACATTATCAGGGCATCACAAATAACAAACCAAAGGGGGCCAAACTTAATGTTTGAAATAATTTAAACATTTCTTTTGACATTCATTCCTTCGGGTGTTTCTTTCTTTCTTTTTTTTTAAAAAATGTACAGTATATATTTATCTGTATAGAAGTAGTGCTTCATTTCTAGAAATACAAATGAAAAAAATAATAAACACAAAAGGGCTGCATTCTGTGAATGCTGTGCAAATAACATCTTTTTACATCAAACCTTTTAACTTTTACCGTCCCGACAAACTCACACACACATCCTCGTAAATCTTCACAAACACAAAAAAAAGTTCAACTTTAAGTTCAATCATAGCTTTGATTTCAAAACGTTTCATCTTGCCGTCCACTGACGGACTGCAGCCAACTTTGAACCGAGTGTACATCAGCTTCGTCCTGTGCGCCTGAAACAAACACAAATAACCGTGCGAGTGCTGAGAAAAAACGACAAACAGTCGACTGATGAGCTTGCAGCTAAAACCAAAATTTCAGCGACTGCCGGAGACTTCTTTGTCCCGCTTTTGAAAGCACACTTGACACCTCAACTCTAATCTGAAACAAGAAAAGAAGAGCTCCAATCAGACTCTCTCCTCCTCACCTGTCCTACTTTGACCTGCCAGCAGGAAATCAAACTGCAGATGTGACAGAGAACAGAGACACACCTGAAGACCGTCGACTCGTTAAAAACAACCCTCACTCTGCTCAGCTTCAATCAAATATCAACAACCTCCAAAGGTTCATCACAAGACTACTACTGCCCGCTGGCAACGTGCTTTTGGATTCACAGATGAAGAAGCAACACAGACGTACTTATCATCCATAATCCCTCAGGAACTACAACGTGGCAAACTGAACAGAAGACATCTGACAAACAAGGAGTTCTACAACAATCCTTTGCATCTCAGATTAATCTGAGAAGAAGTGAGTTTCCTGTGAGCATCTTCTGTTTAATGACGCCCTGGGAGCTGTCAAAATCAAAAACACAGGACTTCAAGCGGTGTTTTTTCTTTTTAGTGAGATGCTCCCACGAAACTAAGCTCAGAGTTCCCCTCTGCAGGAGGGGAAGGAAAAAACAAAAAGGTGCAAACACCTCTGATGTATTCCACCTTCTAAAATACAAACAAAAAAGTAAAAGAAAACATCTAAGGACAGAAAATAATTAATACTTGTTGGAACACAACATGTACTGTGTAACTCTTTTTAAAACAAACTTGTTTTGAAATATTGTGGATGAACGTTTTAAAATCAGTCTGAAGGATCCGAGGATGTTAAATTATTATTATTAAAATGACCACTTTGCATCGACGGAGAGAGGTTGAACCACAGTGGGAGGAGTTTCCAGATGAATCAGAAGTGGGATGAATGAAGAAAGTCTAAAAAGCCAGTCCTCGAGCTGTCCGATGAGATTCCTCAGAAACACAAAGATCAACAAAAAATAAGTTCCTGAAATCAAAAAGTCTGAATGTTTTTGCCTTTTTTCTTCCTGGTCAGAAAACCAGAGCGTGAGAGACGAGTGCAAAGTCTTGATTCAAGTTGGTGAGATGATGATGGTGATGATGATGATGGTGACGACAACGATGACGACAAACACAGCGAGTAGTTTTTCTTTGTGTTTTTAAGATGCTGTTGTTTTCAGATGATACGCAGTCAGACGGAGGCAGCAGGGATCAGCTGTGGCTGATGGGAGTTGTTTTGAGTCTGACCAGCGGCCGTGCTGCATTCACATCAGGGGAAAACAGTCGTAATAATGCGCGTTTAACTTTACTTTAAAATGCTTAAATAAAACTGGGGTTGGAGATATTTGGCAAAGGACCTCAATTTGGCCACACATTAAATTCTGACAAAAACCGGCTTTAAATACTCGATAATCAAAAGTGGTGTTTGTCCTCAATGACTTGCACACGTTTGGCAAATTGGATCAATAACAAGTTTAAAAAGCATCTGTGATGTCTTTGCCTTTTGAAAGCTTCCTAGAATATTCTTCTGCTTGATATGTGGCAGAGTCATTGATTTGTTTCTCTTGATGACTTCTCCCTTTGGAATATTTGGAATTTTTCATGCCATTTTAATATCTGTGACGCCTTATGTAACTTTGCTAAGAAAATGGAAATTCTGAAGATCTGTAACTACAACCAATATGTGGCATTTACAGTTTCAGTGGCACTTTATTTGTTGTTTAAATAAAAGCGGTCAGAGCTAGCTTGGTTTCCCCATGACGTGGCTGCAGCATACCAAGAGGAGGTCATGTGACGTGTATATGACTGTTGGCTGCAGTCCAGTTAAACCCTCCCAGGCGCAATGAGTGACTGATGGACATCCTGGGCGTGGCCTCGCTGCAGTGATGACAGCTGATGACGTGTGCGGGAATAGCGGATATTTGAGGGGGGGTGGGGGGTCTAGATGGATTTGGAGGAATCCTGCTTGCTGATGAGGACCTCCAACAGGCGGAGTTTGGCCTTGATCCTCTTGTACTCTCTGTACTCCTCCAGCATCGGTACCCGGTCCTCCTTCTGAACATTTCTGTGTGGGGAGAGAGAAGGAAGAGTTGTGAGGTTTTGCCGTTTGCCTTTCTGCGTTTCTGGCCTGAAAACTCAAAAGTTCTTTATTTGTTCAGCTCTCAGTACTTTTGTAGCTTCTACCTGAAATGCTGACTTTTATTAATAGTTTAGTTTCCCTGCTGTTCCCACCAGTTTACAAATCACTTTCAGCCGTGTCGAACTTGCTAAGTTACTGCTGTGACATCCTGAACCCGATCCAGCTGCTGCTTCACATTAGCTGTTTGGTTATTGGCAGGAAATGCAGCGTGTTTATTACCGAACAGGTGGAGCTTCAGCACAGATATTTTTCTTCAGTAAAAACTGTTTTAAGACCAACTTCTGCTCTTTCTAGTCAGTGGATCTCTTATCCTTTCACTGGTCCTCACTGTTTGTGCAGTTATGTGACATCTTCAATATGCCGTGAAGGTAAAATGATTTTGCCTTGCTATATAATGCAGTGAACCCCCCTCACAACCCATTCATTTTCATGGCTTGGTGAAATTACCTGACATAGACAGGCTGGGAGACTGTGATAAAGGTGTTATATTTTTTCCACAACAGAGAAGCTGTGAGAGACCAAAAAGATGTGTGGTTGAAATCTAAAATCACTGAAAACTCTGTGTGTGTGTGTGTGTCCCACCTACCTTCCATTATGCTGATAGAAATCTTCCTCAAACTCTCGGATGGTCTTTCTCAGTTTCTTCTTCTCTGCTCTGGCCTTCCACAGTTGTTCCAGCAGCTCTGGCCTGGAGGGTGATGGGATACAAGAGAATGCTGTAACCACACATAATACTACAGTGGTGCAGAGACATGAAGGATAGCTTTATTCTCAGCAAAACTCAAGCTAACTTGAGTTAACTGGCTTTGGATTCAGAGAGAAAAGGAGGTCAGCGTGAGCAGGAAGTAAACTGTGGCATGAGTCACAAGCCATTAGAAACGTGTCCAAGTAAGACACCTGGGCTTAAGAACCTGAGCTGATTAGAGGTGTGTGTATGTATGTTAATTCCAGGTATTAGCCTGTGACATGTTAAACAGATTACACACAGAGAAGATGAAACTGGTGTGAAAACTGTGTCAAACTGTTGCTCGTAACTGCACAGTCAGCAAAGCAAAGAAAATCAGAGCGGATTTTCCTCCCCAGGGTTTAGTAAATGAACACAGTAAGCTTCTCTTCTCTTATCTTAACGCATGTCAGTCAGTTATTAGGCATGAATGTTGCATGAATGCACGCAAGTTTGTGCGTGTTTTGTTCTCACATGGACGAGGCGTTTGAGCTGGACAGACGCAGGTCCAGCGCCAGCCTCCCCGACCCCTCCTCCATCTTTTCTCTCATTGAACAGTCGCTCTGTCTGTCGGGCTGGTTCTGGCTCCTCACGGGCCCGTCACTCGGGGTCACTGGGTCGATGGCCATGATGACCTCGGGGCTCTGCATCTCTCCGCCGCTGCTCTCTCCCTCCTCCTCCTCTTCCTCCTCTTCCTCTTCTTCTTCCTCCTCATCCCTCTCCTCTTCTCCCCCACCTTTCTGCTCTTGCTCCTCCTCCTCTTCTTTGATTTCCTCCCAGAAGTGAGCAGTTTCACCCTCAATGATTGGCTGGAGGATCTGACTCCGCCTCTTACTAGAAGGTGATACCTAGAGGAGGGAAAAAGAGGACAATATATTTAATCCATACTTAAATGCTATAAGAAACACTGTAAGAAGAACTATAAGAAGAACTTTGTGTCTCTGGTGTGATTGCATACTTACTGCAACAGGTGTAATGCTGACTCTGGTGAGCATTTGTTTGACCAGTCTGTAGCGATCGTACAGAGGTTTCACTACGAGACGCTCCTCTCTAGTCACCTAGAAGGGAGAGAGAAAGACAGAGCTGATTAGAAAATGTCTCTTTTTGGGTTTTTTTTGTTTTTTTTAAGTCACAGACAAATAAATCTCTGCAGAATTTCGGTTGTTTTTGAACGCACTGGTCGACCATGCAGCCCTTCGTAGTGCAGCAGATTCTTCTGCAGGACAGTCTTCTCACAGGATAACTGCTCCTTGGTCATCTTCTACAGAGACACGAAGACAGTTACCACTCAGTGACTAGGGATTTTCCTGACGACTAATTTACTAGTCTTTAAATGTGAGGAAGGGGAAAAAAAAAAGACTTAAAATCTGAGAGGAATCTAATGGATGGGGTTAAACGCCATACAAATATTTTATGTGTGTTTAAGAGCAAAATGAAAGCATTAATCACATTCCTCAATAATGTGGCCCTTCGCGCCATTTATAATCTTCTGGTCACAATCAGATGACGACTCCTTCCTTGCAGGCTAGTGTCCACATGTCCCAGCAGAATGTGGTTACACATCACTCTGTTCATGTGCCTATATGTCAGTTTACTCTGAACCAGCCTACATACAGCTGCTTACAGGAAGTTGCTCGTTTACAACTTCCTGTTACAGTGGAGACGTCTGCTGGGGCTGGAGCCCCGGTTAGTGGCAGGTGGTGCCAACTTTGAACCAGCAGGTAACCGCCATTGTACATTAATAAAATAAGAGTAGTACATTTAACCAACTAGTTATTCTGGCGTCAACTAGCAGTCGACTAGTCTTTCAGTGACAGGTTTTAGAAGTCCACAAAATCCATCAAATGTTCCCTCTTCAAATGGTAGCATTTAAACTATTAAAATTACCCTTAAAGATGCAGTAAAATGATATACGTACAGTACTGTTGTAATTTTTTTATATATATATATATATATATGTGTATATATAATATAAACTGGAATGTGTGCATATGCATCAAAAATTTGTGATCTCTTCCTGTAAAACTTAAAAATATTCACAATGATTTGTAAACAGACTTGGCCATGATAGAGCTGCCGGTCTCCAGCGGCTTTCAGTTGCTATCAAAGTGATATCACTGGCTGTGTGCTTGGATGCCTTTTTCGAGTTATTTTGAGGTCTAATTCATGTCCTACATATCCCATGACCTTCATGTCCTGTATTCAAATGAAGGAGCCACGGGGGTGGAAGTAGACCATCCTCTATGGGTCTACACTGTATTTTCTAAACACCCATATTTGTTTAGCTTAGATCAGAAGGATTTAATAAATCCAAAAGCCTCTGTAGGCGTGTGCCTGTTCTTTGCCCATCGTGACAACTGTGCGTTTGATCCACTTCCATCTTGGCTGGCATGTTGCTGGAGACCCGAATAAGTGCAGTGCACAGTTTGAGGCCAGTTGTTTTCTCTTATGTGAGACTGTTCTCAGTATGGGTGAGGGATTGGTTACACAAACAAATGCACACAAACTTGTCTCTATTCATATCTTTGTTTAAACAACACTTCACATAAAGCATTTAAAATGACTGTGCCCTTAATTATTGAGCCGCTGCCTCGTTTAGCTCTGCTCCTCTGGTTCACTTCATGTTTATTATTGTTAGCAGCAACACGCCTGTATTCAGTGACTGTGTCCCTTTCAGCTGTCAAGCACCGGACCAGTTACATAAAGACACTTTAATGGCTGTGAGTTGAATGTGTGCTCCACTCCTTACCTTGATGTCATCGGGCCAGCCGTCCTCCTGCCTCTTCCCTTTGACCCTGCGCTGGATCAGCTCCAGTGTTTCCTCCCTGGTAGGCCGCAGGCCCTTGACCTCCCCTGCTGCATCATGAGCACCTTGATCCAGTGTGGAGCCGAAGCTCTTGGGCAAGGTGTTGCTCCGGGGCCGAGTCTGAGGGCCGAGCTCGGTCTCTGCACGGTGTTTGGCATCTAGGGAAGGAGAAATACGTGAGGATGAGGAGAGAAGAAAGAAAGGAGGCCGGGGATAGAGAGTATAAAAGAAGAAAACGGAGAAAGATGGCGGATAAAAACATTGAGATAATTAGGCATGCAGGAATTTATCTATCGTGATTACAATGAGCCAATCAAAATTAAGGAGAAAGAAGAATGTGCTTTGACAACACAAAAATATGCCACCACACAAAGTAAAAACCCAAAGACAGAGAGCAAATTCTGTTTCCTGCCAGACAGTAAAATGCCCCTGGGCCAGTCTGATGGCTATAAAGGTCAAACAGTGTAAACACTGCTGCCTCCTCAGTATTGTAGCACTTCTAGATAAGGTATCAATCAGTAATGCTTCTAAAGGTCACTTCAATTGTTGTTCAAGAACTGATACCAGCAGTTAGACCTGTTTTTCTGCGGTTTGTCAGCGTTTTTTTTTAGCACGTCAGCGCCTCAACATGTCTGAATTAAAAAAAAAAAAAAAGAGGTGGCTTTGTATTTTGAAATCACAACCATAAATATGTAATTTCATCATGTTGCTTCACACTGCTTCACACAAGCCATCTCTCCATTTATTACCCTGCGCCAACATGCTGTTTCAACAGACACTGAAACAAGGAAGCAAGATGCTCTCACAAAGCCGCCTCACTGTGACTGTCAGTAGTGTTTGAGATGTCTACTTACTGAAGGGTTTGTACTTACTGAGGTGAAACGGTCTAGAGCTGAGTAGGCCTGAGTAGGGGTGGAGCGGGGGGGTGAGTATGTGATGGGGGGGTGAGCAGATAGAGGAGGAGGAGGAGGAGGAGGAAGGGGAGGAGGGAGCATGGTGGCATCTGTGTGAATGGATCAAAGCCTGGTGCCTCAACGTGCTTCTGGGTAAAAGGTGGTGCTGGCGTCCTGGTTTGCCGATCAATCAATCAATCAATGGGTCGTTGGGCGGTAGGAGGAGGAAGGAGGAAAGTGAAGAGCGGATTGTTTATTGTTTTTCAGTTTGATTTGAAACAGTGAGAAATGTTTTGGCCACTGTGCTACTCCAAAAAAGGAGAGCCGTCACCTCACAGGAAGGAGGTGGACGAGTGTCCTGGGAGATTCGTTCAGTGCGGTGAAACATCAGGAAGACAAATGTCAGCAGGCAGGATGAAATGTCTATATATTGGATATATTTTACATATTAATATCTGAGCTTGGGCGTGCTGACTGGCAGCCAGACCAAAAGCTTCTGCAAAAACAATTTGGAATTTCTGGCCAAATATTTTCAGATACTTGCTTTATGCATTTTTCCACTGTTTCACCAGACTGAACTCACCCTGCAGGTAATGAATGTGGGTTCACAAGGACGCACCAGCACACTGTAGGGTGGGAGCCACGCATGTGAGAGCCACGTTGACCCTGAACATGTGCATGTCTGCGTATGTCTGTCAGACCGGCATACATGCCATGTTGTTACAAATGGTCAAAGGTCAGAACTGGGGTCCAACTGTCCAGCACAGAACAGGATGGCACACAGACACTAACCCTGACACACACACACACACACACACACAAATGCATGTTGACAGCAAAAAGAGCGAATGGTTGTACCTTTAATCTGCCTGCGGATCTTGGTCAGGTCAGTCATCCATTTGAGGACTTTGGGATTAGCTGCCTTGTCTGCATGAGAAGGCTGCAGAGAGAAGAGGAGGAAACCACAGAGCGAGAGTTGGTATTTTATAGAAAAGGTCAACTACAGTTACAACAGCAATTTAGACGTGACGTTACACAGAAACTTAAAAATGGAAAATGTTACATTATCAGGATGTGTGACAATGTAAGCAATTAACCACAGATCCAAAGACAACATCATATTTGAAGTTTATGCTACAAAGGCTGTTTAAAAGCTGTAAAAAGATATCACTAACATCAAAATTAAGCCTATTTTATTTTTATCTTTTTTGATTCCCAAGAAAGCAGATTTTACAGAACATATATTCACAGCATCATAATGCCGATTTTTAATACTTAAAAAGAAAGGGTAAAAAAAAATCTGTGCATCATGATAGATAAAACAACCGTTACAGCTCTATTTCCCAGGGAAAGATTACAATGATCGAAATACAAAATAGAAGCATATAAGGGAAAATAAATAAATTAAAAAAATAACAATTGAATGGTAAGAAATACAAAGAAATAAAAGAGAATACACAGATAATGATAAAGTGTATCTCTTGTTGGGGAGTGGATTATCAGAGTGGTTTTTATCAAGCTTGGTCTCTAAAAATAAAATCAGATCTTCTGAGTTTCATGTAGTCTAACCAACTTTGCCACCATAAGTTAAATTGTTCGGCAAAATTAAGCCTTTTAATGCCTATTATGACAAAAATACCAAACCTTCTGAGGACTTGCAGTAAGTAGTAATTAGTAAAACAAAATCTCTTCAGAGCCAACTGATCTTATTATACAGTGAATAAAATGTGTTTGTGTTTATGGCGGAGAGAAAGAGAGGAGGCAGAGGAGGACGACAGCGGGCTAAAACATCCTGAAAAAAGTGACCACAACTGACTGAATGCCACAGTTTGTTTTTTCGTTTCAAAATAATTATTGAAATTTGTGTTATTACAAAGATGCACTTAAAATCAATGACCTATTTCCTTTCTTTTTGCTTGACTTTGCTCCATCCCTTTTTGCCCCTTATATAAATAGGGCAAAAAATAGTGACTTAACTGCTGAGCAGTACAATTCTGTAAATACTTCAGTCACTTTACAGTTCAGATTTTACCTTGTAGTTCCTCTCCTTCTCAAATTGCTCTTCAAACTGTTTGATTTTCTTCTTCAGATGCTGAAGCTTTTTGGTGAGTTGGTGAGTCACCGAATCTCCTCCTCTCATTGCCTCTTTGGAACCAAATGATGCTCGCCTTGGCCTGTGGAAACACGGGTATAAATAGTAAATGGGCCGGTACTTTAGAACACGCTTTGACGCCAGCTCAGCACTTGAAACATTTTTTACTACAAGCCACATTCACCTATTCACACACACATTCATACAGCGCTTTATTCTATGCCTTTAAGCGCTTTCTAACTATCATACACACACTCACACTCCGACGGATGCATCGGAGGCAATTTGGGGTTCACTGTCTTGCCCAGAGACACTTTGACATGTGGACTGCAGGAGCATAAGATTTGGTGGGGGGTGTTGAGCCACCGATCATCTGATTGGTAGATTACCTGTTCAACTGTACCTCCTGAGCCACAGCCACCCCCAGTATGACAGAACTGCTAAAAAAAACCTCCACATAATCCACAAATTTCTGATCTCAGACCAAAGATAATGACTGGTGGTGCCTTTATAAACATTAAACCCTCAAAACAGAGCCTCAGAGTGAGCTACACGTCGTACCTCTGTACTTTGGTGGGTGAAGTGGCATCGAGATCCTGCTGGAGGAATCGCTGGGCACCATGCACTCCAAAATCGAGAAAGCGTCGTGCCAGCAGGTGAGGGTGGGAGCGGGAAGAGGAAGGGGAGTCATCTTGCCCTCCCTCCCCCTGTTCCTCTTCACCACCTTCCTCCAGGGGGAGCGGAGGGAGAGGAACCATGCGGCCGGCCAGCGGGGAGAGCTGCGCCTCTCCATGCTCATTGTCATCATGCCAGGATTTAAAAGCTGGAACAGGATCTGGAGGAGAAAGAAGGAAAAAAAGAGAGGGGTCAAAGCAAGTAAACAGAGGGCAAGAAGAAAGGGAGAGAACAGAGAATCTCTTTTTAATAAGTGCATGATAGATAGGTGCTATACATATCATGTTATGTACACCAACAAATTAATTTTTTTTTTTTACTTTCACACCCTGCTGACTCACTCTAAGCCTGTTTACCAGTGGATTTACTGTCAGTGCTATATTGACAAGCTGAGTCGAGAAGGAGGAGAGAGTGTAGGAGGGGTTATGACCAATAAGAGCAGCAGAGTCAGAATAAAAAGTAAAATCAGAGAGAAGAGTGAAAAAAGAAACCAGAGTCCGCCTGCTACTTCATGAAATCTGATGGAAGGAAAAATGTTTTACATGCAGGGATTTATCACGATCAGCGTCACCATGCGCACATTTGAAAATTAGAGGCTATTTGAATTATATTTTAATATAGTTTCTTGCGCTGTTGTCACCTCTGACCACCATTAAAAAAAAAAAAAGATAAGGAAGGGTGAAAGGAGGGATGGGTAGACTGGTGGATGGCCGCATATGAAATGACTTACCTTGGCCTTCCTTTTGCAGATGCATCGATGAGAAGTCGATGGGGGGGAGGTGGAGATGGGAGGGGGGTGACGCTGTTTGGATGGACGGTGGAAGAGGAGTAGAAGAAAGAGGAGGAGGAGGAGGAGGAGGGACAGGGAGAGAGATAGCAGAGAAGAGGAGTAGTGAGGTCATTCATAACTTCACTCACCAGCATTCATTCAGTGTGTGTTGGGTTTAATTTCAAACAAATCCAACCAACGTCAAGTTTTTCATCACAGAGTAAAAATATTTCATAAATTTTATATTAAATAAACGTAATTGATTCAACAATCTAGGTGAAAATAACTTTTACTGTTATGTGCTTTACCACTTTTAGTAGATAAAATAAATAAATGAATAAAAGTTTTGGTTCAAACTACTTGATGGGTCTGTTCTGGAAATAGTTATGTTGCACTGAGCATGCTGGGATATCCAAGATAAGCTGGAACTCACCTTCCCATTGGTTGTCAGGAAAAAGCTGGAGGTGGGAGGAGTCTGGTTGGCATGGCGACAGGTGGTTCCTGTTGGTCTCACTGGTGTTGGCGTTGTGATCACAGCAACATGAACTGGAGTCCTGGAGGAGTTAAAAATAAAAGAGAATGATTAAAGAAATCAATAAGGGATGGGAGGGATGAAGAAAATTGATGTAAATAATGTTTTTCCAAAGCAACCGGTAGTTTCCAGCAGGTCACTGACTGGTCTTTGGGCTTTAAGCAGATTACTTAGCACGTGACCCACTCGTCCAAATGTGGTCACTTTTGGCTCCCAAAAAAAAAAGAGGCGACAGCCATTGTTTATATACAGTCTATGAGGAGTATATTTCTACATCCTGATACTTACACAGGTTATGGTGACTACCTGTTCCATCGTCACAAGGGGCTGACTGTCCTGCCTGAAAATATACATTAGAAACCAAAATAAAATTAGAAAAATACTCACAAAGCATTAAGGAAATAAACACATTAATATTCCCTCAGAGGATGGACATTTTCAGTACTCCATGGTCCAATATCAAGAAATACTAACATGTCACTGTTGCACAGTTTAATCTGGGTAAGTGTACTTTTATATAAGCTGTCCAGTCAGACCACTGTCACCATATTTAGAGTCTTCCTGAGACCTTGTCTGAATAACAGCTGACCAAGAGTCACACTACAGTCACACAACTGAAAATCTTTCCGCAGCATGAATAATCTGATGAGGGGATAAACTCACAACGCTGTTAATTTAACTGTAACTAAAATCAGCGCTTTGTCTACTGATTATTTCGCCCCTTTTGTTATCTTTAGCCTGTTTTAAAGTAAGAGACATGAAATGCCATTTATCACTTTTAACACTGCACACCACAGTGACGACGATGCACCGACTAAGCCTGTTAACAACAGCAAGCTGGGGGTGTGATATCATAGGACGGTGGGAGTTAATACATGTTACGATGGAGAGAGACTGAGATAAAGATGCGTTTCAGATGCAGCATAAAATCTGAGCTCTGCTGTAGACGGCGTGTCGAAACAATTTGCAGATGGCAAGTGACTGATCATCACACGACAACACTGCTGCCTCTCATTCGCTTTGTATCGAAACTAAAGCCGCTGAGGGTAAATCCAGGCAGCTGGTGTTTGTGAAGCAAACAGCTCACCTGGCAGTGTTTAAGTTGTTCTTTGCATCTGTGACAGACTCTGCATCCAGGTCCATTCCTGAGCTCTCCTCCAGGGCGGGGACAGAGTCCAGTGAATTCTGGGAAAGGACAACAGCCAAAAAAAGAAAACAGGAATTAGCAGAGCAAGAGACAGGAAAGGGCAAGAACAGAAATGCTTAAATTGGGAGTCTAACATAACTAAGTGAAACACTGGGATGTTTCACTTCCTCAGTAAACAAGGCAACACACTTCCTGTTTTCTGTCCTATATGGTAGAAAATCCAGTGGACACTGAAATGCGGCACACCTACAGATCAGATATTCATAAAATGCCCAGAATACAACAAAATAATCATAAATACATAAAATAAGTCTCTTCCAAATTAGAAATTACATATTTCTTATTATTCAACAGTTAATGATTTAAGGTTCTTAAACACCAACATCAGAAGGCAAAAGTGTGCTCATCAACAGCTCTGTAAGAACAGAAAAGTCTTCATGACGAGGAAGTTGTTCTAACTCTAGAACGAATGAGCCACAATAAAGAGGTCTAAGACATTTAAATGCATATACTGAACACATATTGAACCTATTGCACATGAAATATACAGTATCTTCCCCTCTCAACATAAAAGCAGTGTGAATGTAAGCATGCATGCGACTGTGTGGTGGTTTGGTACAGCGGGGCAGCTGTCATTCTTTGGCTGTCGGCTGATCTATTTAAAGACTGGGATCAAGATTATTGTTTCAAAAAGTGACAGCTTCTCCAGCTGTGGGACACATCTCCCTCTCCACCATGTTGTCTCCTCCTCACCTCTCCATCTGGAAGCTAAATGGTTCTTGGGCCAAAAGCCAATTAGGCTGGGGGGGGGGGGGGGGGGGGGGGGGGGCATTAGCACTAGACTAAAAATAATTTGTGCCACTTATGTCTCCCTAAAACTAAATCTTAATAATAAAGAAACATTGCTAGTTTTCAGAATATTGAAGCGAAACACACAGAAACAGATGTAAAGGTGAAACATTTCCCACAAACATTAAATGCACCACAATTAATCATTATCTGAGTAATAATTTTACCCATTCTAACTAAAATGTGAAGAAAGTAAGGTCAAAGCACTTTGAAGTAGCCCCCACCCTGGTGTGTGGTTGGTACAGAAATTATTACATTAACTTATTAACATTTAGTTATGACTAAATTTAATAAGAACAAAACACTGCCTGTATGTTATTGTGTATTCACTGATCTGTGTGTGTCTGTGTGTTTGTATTTGTGAAACAACCCTCTTGTCTCTTACTTTCCCAGTAAAATTCCAACTATTGCAGCAATCGAAGCCGAACAAAGATGGACTGTGCTGATAATATCAAACACATTTGGCCTTGGAATGAAGCAACACGCTGAGATGGGAGGGGGGTTAGCTATGGGAAACATGCTGTGAGCCCACACAGCAGCTTGCTACAGTTTTCTTTTGTGTGTTATCTGATGTCACTTTCAATTTGAGCACGAGGGAGCTCCTGTTCTGCCAATGTTACAGTAACAGGCAGAGCGAGAAACCGAAATAGAGATTCTCTTTCTGGTTGTGATGCCAGGTGTGTGTCGAGTATGACTGCATGTGCGTTAATTGTGTGCCCCCCCCCACTGACCTGCGCGTCTCGCTGATTTTGTTGGATGTGCTGATCAGGCTGTGTGAGTGGGGTCTCCCCTTCTGTGTCGCAGGGACTGTCTTCAGGGTCAGTCTGTTGCTCCTCGTCTCCATCACAGCCCTGGTCTGCAGGCTCACTGGGACTCTCCCTAGCATATCAAAATGAAAATGTTAATAAAACAACAAAAGCACCACATTTTAATACAAATTCATAACTTGTATCCATGGGAATGCTATGCAAAGCTGAAGTAAGCTATGAAAATCCTTGATGGTGATAACCTACAAACTGATTAGTACCAATGCTCTTTAACATATTTACCTCTAATGTGAACCATCTGGGTGGCTTTGTACTCAAGATTTGGTATCTCAAATATGCTTCTTTAGAGTCATCTGATGCCAAACACTAAGCAATCTCTAAAATGCATGTTTGTACCAGCAGGTGCAACTACAAAGAGTAACAGACATTTAGTGCGTGTCTGTGTCGCACTCTCACCCCTGGTTGCCGTAGCCGCTGAGGTCTTGGTCGATGGAGGTTTTCAGATCAAAGAAGTGCTGCTCCACTGCAGCCCTGATGGTCCGCTGAATAATACTGGGGGGGGGGGGGGGGGGGGGGGGGGGGGGGGGGGGGGTTAAAATGATGTTTAATAAAGAGCAACTGAGCAAAGAGCTTAGTGTCCATTTAAAGAGGGTAAGATGAGTTTACATAATTAATTTGCATGAGATCCAGTGACCATGTTGTTTTTTTTTTCCTGTTTATTCGATATCACTACTTCACACAAAAACAAAAACCTCAAAACTCAAAATAAAAATATCCACATAAACAAGCTGCTGGACGCGCTTCTTTACTTTTACGGAGCAGATAAAAATTCACTGACGTCAAACTGTTTTGATAACCAAAATGAAAAGAAAAAAAAAAACTCGAGCCACGTGCACAGTCGGAGCTGCAAACTGATAAGTTCCTCCTGTCATCCACCGCCTAGAATAACAAACACTATTAGCATTTGGTACATGTATTATTCTGAACTGCAGTTTGACACTGGAGCTCCATGTAGGAACCAGACACAATATATCTAAAAAATAAAGAGACATTGTTATAAAGCTGATTTACAGACTGGAAACAGCTACCCATTACTATTTGTTTTCAATCCTTCAAATAAGCATATTTTCCTTTAGTGATCAGGGTAAAACTAACCAGCACAATGTTTTAATGCTCACATAACACTTAAAAACTGTTGCCATCAACATGACATCCTCAGCTCAGTTCTACTGATGACATTAGAGGGCTGTTTTGTTTTTATTTAGATTTATAAGATATTGTTTTTAGGCTATAGTTTGGCACTACCTCTGTGTCTGGAATCATCTGCAAAGCCCCCCCCCCCTGCTGTTCAATTAACAGACAAATGACACATTTATATCTTTATCATCTTTGCTGGAGACAGAGCATATATCAGGTAATTAGATACAGATGAGACACATTTAAAGTCTAACAGTGAATAATATTCACTATTTTCACTAAAATTCTTCCTTTCCCATTCTGAGCAATTTAACAAGTCCTTATTAAGCCAACAGTGTGGTCCAGTTCTAAAAGAATTAATATGGAGCCGGGGAGAAGAGAGGACAGGATGTTACAGCCTATAAAAGGTAACATCAGCAGTCACACTCTGACCTTTTTTACACCGACATGCAACGCTCAACGCTTGATCCCCCGGCTCTACTGAGATTCCATCTTTCTGGCTTCAATTACTGGACCATGTTTGTTTGATCATAATGTATTCCTCCCTCATTTACTCTGGCTTCATGCAGTCTGTGAGTTTTGTCACCGTTCCAGCTTAGACGGCAGCAGAGTTTGCAGAGTTGGTAGGAAAAAGAAAAAACGGACCTGAATGGGAAAAGACCCAACTCCTCCATACCAACTGTTCACTCACTCCATCTACTTCCATCATGTGTTATTCCAACTCTTTCTCCATTCTGTACATTTCTATCATTTAACTTCTAGTCCTTAACTGTAGCTGGTAGGTAGTGTCAGGTACTGTGGATACACAATAAAGCCACACATGGACAACTTAGTGCTGGAACAATAACTGGACTTTGTCTACTATGTCCATTTAAGGCAGAAACTTATAAAGGTATTGGGCGGAGGTAAATTAAATTTAGCTGTCAATATATGAACACGCACACACACAGACACACACATACTCAAACTTCCCCTCCACCTCCACCTGCAACATCAACTCTGCCTCTACTATAATACCTACACTGCAGATCACACACAAACAGCCACTTCCATAAACACATAAGCAGTAAAAGATGATGCGTTTGTACTCTTTCTTACTCACATGGCCACATAAAGAAACTCTCACACGTCTTCTGCTGTTGCCTAAATTTCTACCTCCCAACAGAGACGAGGCCTTTCAAACGCATCCTAGTAACCAGAATGTGACGGCATTAATGCCGCTCAGAGACACGAGACTGTCAAGGTAACCAAAGCCGTTGCACTTACAACGCACTGCTGGAAATGTGCTCGGGTGACGCCTCACCGAATCTCAGAGGGAACTACAAGTTCCCTTTTTTTTTAAATTAAATTTAAGGGAAACCATTTTTATTGGCATGTGTGCTTATAAATATAACTTAAGTTACAAATTGAACTTAAACTTTCTAAACCCTACAGTCACATGATTGCTGAGTTCATGTCCTTGAGGGTGTCAAAATGCCACGCCATGCAAAATGCTTTAGTTTAGCTTTCCTAATCAAAACACAAGGTCGGCGCTCCTCCTTCCTGCTTATCTCTTGCCTTACACTTGTACATTTTTTAAATTCACTTGTCTCAGCAGTGCCTGCGCATCCATCTTAATTTCTGTTATTTTATTCGCCTCTTGAGAAAAGGGTATTTGGCTCCCTCATCACACTTGACCTCACATGGCTCTATCTCTCTTATTATTTGTTATTTGATTGATATTATATTCTTACATGACATGACTTGGGAGGATATAATATTAAGATTTCCTGACTACATATTTTAGTACAAATCTCTTTATGATAGAGTTGTGAAACTGTAATGCAAATATGAGTGGTTATATCTAGATATGTTATTGTGTGTGTGTATCTGCAGACTTACTCAGCAGAGTCAGCAGGCAGGATGGATATAGGGGAGAGGTGGGAGCTGTAGAGCCAGAGAGGGCAAAAAGGACAACATGGTTAGAACATCACGTACGCATCGACTCCTGTCCCATACCGACCTTGGAGGAGGTGGGTGTCGGGCCGCAAGAGTCAAAAGAGGGAAAAAAAGAATGGCAGTAATGATGTTAACAATGAGCATGTCTGTGTATACTACACATACATTAGTGAGACATAGCAGAGCTCAAGTGCTGAGGCAGTAGAGGTGATAAGGATGATAAAAGTGTAAAATTCAAGATGGTCAAGTTACGTTTGCCGTCTCCTAATCTGAGAGCCCTTGAAAGGACAATCTCAGCAAATTTATTACATATACAAACACACACGTGCACTCAAATACACAACATTTTAGTCAGTGGCGCCACTCCGGATCGGGAGATTGTTATTTAGGCTACAGAGTTCTGCTGACCCTGCTGATCAGAGAGATGGCTGTGTGCAATGTCATATTTGTTCTTCCATGTTCCTCCATAAGCGGGGAAAGTGTTTGTTAAATGTGTGTGTATGTGCATGCCTGGCATGAAACAAGAAGTTGGCTGTGATGTGTCCCGTCACTGGATTCACAAACACACCCAGTGACGGGCACGCCAGGACTCCAGATTTATATAACACTCCTACACAACATACACAACATATACACACACACACACACAGCAGAAGGTCGTTCACATTAAGTCCAAGAGCACAGACACATCTCAGATATATGTGTGTGTGTGTGTGTGTGTATCTGTCTGTCCCAGGCGGTCAGACTCAGCTCATAGAAAACAACAGCTGACGTTATGCAAGCATTTTTGTGCATGTGTGCGCTGGGTCACAACTCCACACACACACACACTTCTAATGCTGCAAGAAGTGCTCAGGTAGCTCAATAACGACTGAATTATTAATGGCAGATAGGAAACCATAATGCCCTCTCTTTATTCCTCTCATTCTTGCTCCTTTTCTCTTCTGCCTGTTTTTTTCTTTCTCTGCATTTTTACTTCCATTACCCACGTTTTTAAATCAAATCTGCTCCCATTATCAATTTACTTCATTGGTGCTCATTCAATCCAAAAGGCTTTTTAATAACAAATCAACCCCCCCCCCCCCCCCCCCCCCCCCCCCCCCCCCCCCCCCCCACCCCCCCCACCCCCCCCACACACCACCCCCCCACCCACCCCCCCCCCCCCCCCCGCCCCCCCCCACCCCCCCCCCCCCCCCCCCCCCCCCCCCCCCCCCCCCCCCCCCCCCCCCCCCCCCCCCCCCCCCCCCCCCCCCCCCCCCCCCCCCCCCCCCCCCCCCCCCCCCCCCCCCCCACACACACACACACACACCCACACCCAATATTACTGACTGTGAAGGCAACAAACATCTGAGATTCCTTCCTCAGAACGCAGCCTTGATCATGCATGAGTCAGCACAGACAAAAGGAAGATGTCAGTATTGTAAAGATCTGATAATCAATCTCTCTCAAAAAAGGTACTAATGCCAATGTTTGAGTATTCTGATGATATTATACTCTCACTTGTTATAAACCCAACGATCTATTTTGTGACTCTCCAACATGACTCCAACTGGACTGCGTTTACGTCAGCTCATTTGTCATGTGAATCCCTCCTCTCTCTCTTTTTTTTTTTCTTCCTGTTAGCAAACATAGAAAACTGCCCTTTGAACAGAGTCACATCCTGTAGGCTCCCTACAGCAACAAGTATCCCTTCAACATACTGATATAATCTGACAGCAGGCTCTGCCGCTCAGTTGTACCCTAAAGGGAGGCACTAGGTGGCTGCATCTCTAACAATAGATCCTTGATGGGGCCTTTAAGGGCGTTACATAATCGCCATGGGCCCTAAGTAGCAAATATCTCATCTTGCACCATTATGTCCCCAAGAACATGAATGAAAACTGCTGTCCTGCCCTCTTTGTCCTCCCTACGGGGGAAAGGAAACTTTTCTATCACATCAGTTGAGCCCTGAAGGATTAGCCATGAAGACGGCCTTTATATATGCAATCTGGTCATTTTTTTCTCAAAAACATGAAGGACACACAGGAGTCTGCTATAAGTGGATAGTTTCATAAAAACAAAGCAATTTCTTAGCATTAATACAGAAGGAAACCACTCTGATTCAATTTTTGATTTTACTAATTGCTTTTTTTTACGTATGCCTTAAAGGCACCGAGACGAGCACGTCAGAATAAAATGGATGCTTGCCAGAACCCCTCAGATCACATCAGGCTAACCTGCTGTCTCCTAACCACATAACCTCGGCACGATCAAGGAAGAAAAATCTGCAGCAGGGTCAGTGGACACAGGCCAACAAGCACTCGTGTTGTAAAGTTTACAACAAGAAGTGGTCTTATAGTAATCTTTACAACCCTGCTCTTAACTAATAATAAGCTATCACGCTGTTATTAAAAAAAAACAACCCATAAATGGTTACAAAAGGTGGACATAAATGTTTGTTTAAGAATTTATTCTTGAGAGACTGTATTATGTGGATTTCATTTGTGAAGAGTCATTTAAACATTCACATATTTACCACAAATTTACCATTAAAGGATCATTTCAGTCGGCCCCACCACAGTCAAAACATGACTGTTATTTCCATCTGTGTGGAAAGCTATCCTTCAATTTACTGCTCTGCATGCTAATGAGGTAATTAAATCATTATTCAACAAAGATGTCCTATAAAAATATATTGCTTGGTTTCAGTAATGGAGAAAAACTTGTAAGATCCAGTTTTTGTCCTACAATCTAACATTTTATACCTGCAGCAGGGGATGTGACCTTCATACATTAGGAGATCAAACCGTTCAGAACATTTAGAAACCTTAATTTCACCCTAGTGCGGTATTTAATGAATACATGAGCCACCCAAGCCTTTATATTCTCTGCTGTATTTTGATTTTGTGTAATTATCAGATATAAAATATTATAGTACTGTGTTTGTATCACAAATATAGGACATCAGTATGAGTTCCACACAAACAGGAGTATGAACTGCAGAGGAGAACCACTGTGCTGTGTATCAGCGACATCCAGTCAGCTGATGGGTGACTATACAACAAAAACATCTCTGGAAGATTGTGGCTAATTGCATCAACTGACAAAGTAGAGCAGAGGAACTCTGTGTTATCAGTGATGATGCTAAAGACTGATCAGCGGCATCTTCACATTATTTTCATGAGTTATTCTGATGGAAAAGCAGGAGTATATGAATGCGTGTGTGCGTATGTAAGTTAGAGGTTAGATGTGGCTTTAAGGAGTTGCTGTTGTCAGCAAATCTGATTCTGCTCTGCTCTGGCTGGGAGGTAATAGTGACTGCAGCAGTCCCCACGCACAGACATATATATAAACCAGCATGTACAAGACGACGTAGCTCACTGCTCTGGCTCGTTACCCACTTCGGACATAAATACACATCGTCTGCCTTAACCTTTTGCTTCCCCCCACACAACCTCCTCAAATACACAAACACACATTCACTTACACACACTTCTTCATAAGCTTCATCTTACATCTCATAAACAGCTCTCCTGGCTGCCTCTAAAATTGCAAACATTTATAATCCTTCATGGAAGTGCCAAAAATCCACAGATGTTTGCGTTCAGACCACAACTTAAGCACAGACCAGGTCAAAGACGTTACATCTGTTTCTCTGCCTCGATGTTGCTCATTTGTTTGAGTCCATCAGTTGCTTTGCACAGCTCTGCTTCATTCATTTTCTCCCAATTATCCCACAGCAGTTTGGCCATCTGAGAGTACTGATTTGATTTTGTTAAGTTGGCTCAACAAATCCTCCTCATTCCATCGTTAATTCATCATTTCTCTTGCAGAGTCATGTGGAAATGATGCAACATTTACCAACACTCTCACCATTTGGGTTATTTTACATATGACTGCGTTATTTTTTCAACACACTGATGGTTTAATCCATATTTTTTTTCCTCACGTTAAAAGATGATGTTAGAAAAAGCCAAAAAAAATCATTATTTATCAATCAGTGATTGTTTTCTTGTGAAATGGATTTGCCTGTAAAATGTCAAAAAAAAAAAAGTCTATAATTCCACCGAGCTCAAGGTCACGTCTCTAGATTGCTAATCAATAGTTGAAAAACCTCAAGACATTCACTGCAGTGTGACATATTTCAAACAACACCAAATCATTACATTTGCGCAGAAGGAAAGAAAAGGTTTGGCATTTGGCACGTCAGGACTTGCTTGACTAATCATTTACTAAAATTTATGTCAAACTTTTACACACCTAATTACTCCCTACGCAGTATCAGTTACCTTCTCCTTCCTGCTATGGTGCAAAATGCTGACACATTGTCAGCCTGCCCTCCTCTTCGTTCTTTATATTCAGATTACATAACCAAAATAAAATAAAATAAATCAGCCGTGAAGTATATACTTATTACTCCTTGCTCTTCGCTTCCTCTGCACTCCTATACATGCCCCTTTCTCCTCTTTCATCTCTCTGGTAAGTAAACACTGAGCAACAACCACAATTCATTTTTATTTCCCTCCATTCTTCCATGTATGATAACGCTTCGAATCACTCAACATGCAGGTTTCCACCAATTTATCCGTAGGTCAAAACTTAAAACTATCCCTCCAGCTTTTCCCTTGTCATTTTTTTTCCTAACAATCCACACTGATCACTCTTTTCTTTCCCCAGCTCTACTTCTTATTCACTTCATCAATCATTCAACCACATATTTGCTTTCTCCTCCATCCACCCATGCATGCATTCATCCATGGAATAATTCATTCCAGTCAGACTACAGGAGTTACATAATCCCTGATGTTTACCTCTGCAGCAGAATGTCACAGGCCATTCTCATTTTCCCAGCTGTGTCTTCTCTCACTGCGATCTATACTTTGGTTTTGTTTGGGGGTTTTTATGCCACTGGATCGAGCCTGTAGGTGGTTCTGTCAGTTTCTCTGTCGTGTATCTTCTTTCTCCTCTTTCCACTGCACTCAGCGAGCCAACCTGTAGGTTACTGAAGTCCAGTCTGAGAAGGGAGCTTGACTTTTAGCCAAGCTCTGCACGATCTCTGTGTTTCTCTTCTTTTTGCCTGTTAACCAACTGACACATCTCCCGTGGCAGCAGTATCCAGCTGTTAAGCTTCTTCTTCCTGAACTCTCAGTTTTTTCTTCCTTCTTTGAGTATCTGGCAGGTCTGTAGATCAACCTTGTATTCACAGGTTATCCCAGTTGAGCACTTTGAGGTGTCAGTGTCAGTACAAGAAGGTCTAGCAGCAGAGCCAGGGTATCAGCAGGGTGCATGCTGTAGCGTCCTCTGAACCAGTGTGTGTGTGTCTTGAATGTATGAACGAGTGTGAGTGTGTCTCTGTGTGTGTGTCTGAGTGAGTGAGGTTGCCTCACTCTGCACTCTGTCTGCAAAAGTGCTGCAGTAAACATCCAGAGCTCTGCTCAAATATATGAGTTTCTGATGTAACCAGGCAACAACCCCGGGAGGACCAATGGGATGGGAGGGGCTGAGTTTGGGAGCCAATTGTAAAGAGGGAACGAGCTATGTGGGCCAATCTTGAGGCAGAAACTGAGAAAGAGGGTTGATTTTTTTTGGTCCACTCAGTGCCAACTATGAACTCAGCAGTTTACAGTCAGTCCAGTGAACTCTGTAATGGCGCGCACATACACAGACACACAATATGCACAGAAACTGACATCTCATAGAGGATGTCTTTTATAACACCCTGAGTTTTTTTTCCCCCCAAAGGAGAAGCATTAAAATATTTAGGAAATACAGACCACCAAGTGGCAGAAAGAGTTTAAGAAAGAGGGAGGGTCTGACAAAACAAAGAGGCACAAATATTTATATCAGCGAAAGAAAGAAGAGACAAACGAGGGAAGAAGGGTATGAAAGAAAGAACCTCCATTTCCCATGAGTGTGCTGACATTGACTATTCATCGACTATAAATAACCCTGATAATCGTGACTCAGGCAAAGCAAGTAAAACTGAATGAGAGCAGCCTCAATTAGAAATCCTAAAGAAATGTCTGGGGAACCCTCAAAAGAGAGGCGGTAAAGAAAAAGTATATCTGACAGGAAGCAAATAAACATCCACTGAAAGATCAGCCAAACTAAACTGACAAAAATCAATTTCTTTTTTTTCCTGGAAGGCTTTATTGTGTTTAGTTAACATTTCTAAAGACCCCCAAATTTTTCCAGCTATTTTCCTTTTTTTTTTTTAACCCAGTCAACTAAAATGTATTTTTTTCTTTAAACTTTGTTAGTTTTTAAATTATGTTTCACTTAACTATAATTATCGTGGTTAAATTTATTTATTTATTTATAGTTTTTAAAGTCTGAGGTTTTCAGAGAGCTTTACCATCTCACGGTAAGAACAGAGAAAGAAAACAATAGACCGAAAAAAAAAAAAAAAAAATCACCACCCATGAGATTTAGAGACACGGTGCTTAGTAAGCATGACCTCAGCAGAAAAACAAGAGCAAACACATGAATACTGAAAGCACATTACATATATATATATATATAAAAGTCAGTACTTAACAAAGGGACAGGTAAATATTTTACAAAAAGAAAACAACTAAACACTGATTTGGCCTCCTCACACTGTTTATCAAAGCATACCTAGAAAAATAACTACACTTACAAAATAAGCATTTTCTATTTGGGAGCTTCAGCGTGACTATGAGCACCGTGTGTTTACATTCAGTGTGCGCCTTTTCTTCTGTTCTGTAAGAACTGTAAGGTGAAACTTGTGGAAGGTTCCAGAAGGAACACTGAATGTTGATAAATTCATGGCTGTCCAAGCAAAATTTAACCCTCACATACAAGTAAAACAATGCTGATCCAAATTCTTGTTTTCCTCCATTTTTTCTTTTTTTTTTTTTTTTTTTTTTTAGAGGGAGGAAACTGCCCTTAAACTGCCCAATAAATCCTGGTATACACTTTTTGGTAGCCAGTTTCAATATATCAGGCCTGTTTTAATACTGTTAGGTAGTTTTTCAATTAGTAAAGACAACTACAAGAATTTGTTTTTTATAAATTACTTAAAAACCTGTAAATGTGAGGATTTGCTATTATTTCATATAATTGTAACAATCAATGTGAAGACCTTGGACTCACAATTTAATGCAACTTGTGCAACTGATCAACCACTGACTGTAAATGTGAGGCACGTATATATGAAATGTCCTTTTTCATGAATTAGAACTGATGCAATACACCAAATCAGCTCAATGGTGTTTAAAAACCCTGCTTACTCCAAGCTTCCTAAAGGGTTTGACTTTGAATTTTGTTATTTCCATCTGGGATACACCTGTCTAAACTTAACCTTCCCAAAATTCCTCAAAGGAAAAAACAGAGGACAAGAATGTGTAAATGTTATGAAGCTGTCATCATGAATCATTAACACTACTTTGACTTTCAGCCTGCCTGGTATTACTGCTGGCTTTGCTGACCTCTAAACTAAAATTTTATCCTCTATTAATAACACAAAGCCACAACAGGGGCTCCATGTTGACAAAGAGGCTTCGGTGCCAATCAGAATAACTATTTTATCTATTGTGGATTTAAAAACGTGAGCAGTCTCCGGAAAGCCTGATAGAACAGCTGTTCCAGAACTGTGGATGAGCACTGATAGCACATGTCGATGAGTGGTACTATTTGGGTCAGCTGCTATATAATTTTAAACACTGTGCCCAATGCTGGTGCCAAGGCCTTTAACACAGTCTGGAAATAAAGGGTGAAGGGAGCAGAAAGTGAATCAGAAGGGACGAGCTAGTGGGGACCTGTTTGAACGGTATTGATGGGCTTAATTGTACTGACCAATGAGTCTCAGGAACACGATTCAGCAAGCCATAAGAAACCAATCCCATCAACTTAATGCAGTGATGTAGCAACACGTAATTAAGGCCAGAAACACAGTGTTGCTGAATGGCATGTGCCAAAACAGTAGCTTCTAATGTTTTCTATCTACAACTAGAAACCCTGCGGTGGCCAGATGTGCGATGGTCACGACACTTCACACTACTGTGAGAACACTTCACAGGTTCCTGTAGCAGCTTCTCTCTACTCCCAGCAGAGATATCTCCTAACTTTTTGCAGAGGCCTGTGGATGAGGAGTGGAGTGGAGTGGAGTGACATTACAAAGACAACAGCAAAAAAAAGATCTCAACTTGTAAGGCGTAGCTCTACAGGCCAGCTCTAAAGCTAAGAAATCAACATTTAAAGAGTGGATCCACGTGAGATTTTAAGCTAATGTTTGCATGTTCAACTCATCCATGTTATATTCTTGTCCCACACAGAGAGGCTGCTCAGTGTTGTCCAGGTGACACGTGGCCCCTAATTTTGCCACTTGACACACGTCTATGACATGTTGCAGTGCTGCGGTGCCTGTGCGATTTCTCCTTCGGGTGTTTGATAGGAAAGTCAAGCTAAAGGCTTGTGTTATCTTTTCCTATTTCCTCTAATCTCTGCTCCATGAGTGTCACAGTGAAACAGACACACAGAGACTGGAATTGACAGCAACTCATTACGGTACTCTGAGTGCAGGTAAAGCTTTCTATAAATTTACTATAAAGACAGTTTAGTTCCCTTTAATTTAAAGAGCTACAACCTAAGCACTGTCCAACATGCTCCAGGCAGTGTGGATTTTGTTTATGTTTCTCATTTCTTTTTCACTTCCCTGACTCACTGATCCAGTACCTTCCATTTTCCAGACCTCTTGGTTTCGAAATACCTCTCCCGCTGAAGAAAACAAACTACGCCAGTGTTGGGTGGTGCTGTGTATCCCAAATGATGAAAAAACACACACAGTTGCTGTAAAGTTACTTACTGTAAAGTGTGGGATAGGGCACAAGTGACAACACTAAAGGAAAACCAAAAGGAGAACAGGGGCAACACGTTCCTATGTACTGAAGGATCAATATTAATGGAATTCATGGAGGTAGAGTACAGAGCAGAGAGAAAGTGTAGAGCAGATTTACAATATCAGTATGCACCAGGTAGCAGGAAAGCCCTGGAAAGCGTAGCTAATTATGTGTTGGATCTGAACACAAAAACTCCTGCAATTACCTTTTTTTGTTTTTGAAAAACAAAAACGGGATGGTTTGAAATGAAAAATAATCTCTCCTTTTTATATATATGATGGGTTTCTTTCAGCATATGCCATAGATGGTGCTATCACAAGCTTTCAGCTCTGGGTGAGGATAGAAAACAAAGCATTGTTTTTGTCTCTTTTCTGTTCATAGAGACTTTAAAGCCCCTTTTACACTGTGCAATGTTGGTCTTACTGGCAGAATTGTGAGAGAAATGTGGTAAAATCTATGGCTGTTGGTCCAAAATGGTGGCTATGCATGGCACCTTTCCTGGTCAGTATGGAGATGTTTTTGGACCAATCAAACATGTCATGAAATGATGCAGAAAACACAACCAACGTAATTTTTTTCCAATCTCCTCCTGCATGTTCTCCTCGTGTCTGCATGGGTTCGCTAAGTGGTGATTCTAAACTGCCCATAGGTGCGAATGGTTGTCTGTCTCTCTCTGTCAGCCCTGCAACTCGCCCTAAGACAGCTGGGATAGCAACCCTGAATTGGATAAAAAAGATAGATAGCTATCTGTGTCAGGTGGTGTGTGTGCACATGCAAATTGTTAGCACAAACAGAAGGAATAGAGCTTTCTAGCATGGTGTGGTGCCTCACTGGAATATATAAATCATTTCCACTGTCACAGTAATCTCATGTGTGAGTGTGCTCGTATCAAGGGATTTTAAGAAGTACACAGATGGTTATCTACTACACAAGAAGGTACACAGGTCAGTCATGCTAGGCTGGTATATTGGTCGCACAAAGAAAAATGGAGGCTGACTTGTATTCACAGATAAAATTGAAGACAAGACTTTGCTAATGTGTTTAAATTCTTTTGTCTGGCTGACATTTTTCCTCCTGATGTCTGTTATTGCATTATCACTCAGATTGAAAATCGATAAATCGTTCACAAGTACCGACACTTTCCAGTTCTTTACTCCCTCATGGCTCTTTTAGCCGTCTGATTCTCCATTCCCTCCATTAATCCATCACTGTCCTCCTGCCCTTAGCCTCCTTAGCGAGGCCAAGCGTGCTTTTGAAGGGTGATGCTCCTCAGGCTGCCAGAGTATTTCAGTGGCCCCATGAAAAATACTTTCCACCCACAAACAGAGACCACAAGCAAGGGCAGAGAAGTAGGGATGGGATAAGAAGAGAGATCAGAAAAAAAAATACCAGGGAATATATATAGATCTGAAATGAGTAGAGGCTGTCAGAATGTAAGGTGTGTGTGTTAGCCGTCAGAGTCTATTAAGAGAGCACAGCAACAGCCACAGAGGACAGCCTTCCCCGTCTGTCAAGTCTAGACAAACAACTCAGCCACAGTTAAAGCTGAATCAGTAGATGCGAACTTTCTTTTTTGGAGCCTTGTCAAAAAGTATGGGATATACATATGGAACAGCAAGCGCAACTCAAAACAGTTTTGAACACACATACACACACAAAAAAAACAAAAAACAAACCCCAACTGATTTTCAGCAAAAAAGCTTTTTGTGTATTTTAACTGAAAATTAGAAAAGTAAGGTTAGGTTGATGTGGCAGCCTGCACCACATATCTCGAGCCTGTCTGTGGAGCATCTGTTTGTCTGTCTGCGTTGTGCCTGCCTGCCAGCGACACGTGTTCTTATGCTTAACATTTTCTATTTCCTATCTAACAACTCTATAGAAATGATACCATTTGATAAATACTGTTTATTGTCTACACCTCATGTTGTTGTGCCCCAGAGTGCTTATCCTTACTGTTTTTAGGGAGTTAGGATTGTAGTGGGATCACTGGGGTGCCTTGTGTAACTGTGTGGCAATAGTAAACGGTTAAAATGGCTCACGGATCTGCCAGGAAGATCCCTTGGCAGAACTTTGCTAAGGCCCCAGAGAGGTCAGGACTGGCTCTGGATCAAGCATGCTTTTGAAATTAATAGACTTGACTGTAAGTGCAATAAGCATTGCCAGCTTGCTTCCAAAAAACGTGGTAGGGATACTGGTAGAAAACCTTATAAATAAATAAATAAATAACCATCCTATAATAACCACTACCATCCATATAGATCAAATTATAAACATTTATACATTTATGTGTAAATGCAGATTTTGACAACGTAAAAAAACAAAAAAAATAAAATAAAATAAAAGCAGGACTGAGACATAGTTGAATATTTTTTAAATTTCACATGATTAGATCTGGATCTAAACTAAATAGAATTAAGCATTAAAAAACAAACAAACAAACAAAAACCCAACTGTAGATGGATTCGCTCGTTGTGGGGTAGCTTGGATGCTCCACGGTCTCCAAATACCACAATAATCCCTCCAGACGAGACAAAAGGTTAAACAAGGTCAAAGGGATGATGGCTGCAGGCTAGCCATGGATAAGAGAGATTTAATACCAACTCTATCAATCCCATGTGACTTAAAGATCAAAACCAACTGACCAGCATTGTTTGATTCAAATAATTTACTGCATATAATTCCCCTACCCCCCCAACCCCTTCACTGGCAGTGAGTGCACCATTGTACAATAGCTGCCACCTTAAATCCCTCTCTAATAAAGCACACACAAATATAAACACAATCACATGAAACATTTTGTGTTAAACCACAAACATTAACTCCTAAACCACTCAGATACCAAAGATGCAGACACACACACTCACACCCCAACTTGATCTTTGCTCAGTGACTTCATATACGATGAAACACTGTTAAATATGCACACACTGGGCTGAAATTGGACTGTAGCACAAGCCACATATCCTCTACTTCACTTCAGAAGCATACACTAAGCTAAAAACAATAGATATAGTCTAGGGCATGCAATGCACCTGCACAAAAACTAAATTTTCTCTATCAGTGCACATCAAAAGAGTCTGAGTGACAGTGAGGAGGTAAAACAGATTGCTATCCTGTGTGGAGCAAGCAGCAGCTAAACTGTAGGTGTCACAGTCCAGATGCTGCAAATGTGATATAAAAAGTGCCTGCTTCTGACAGTATATAATTAAAGGAAGAACTGCTATTTCACGTGACATACAAACAATTTTCTGCACGCTGGCATGCAGGTGTGTCTTGAAATTCTGGCTTGCCCTCTGGCTTTACCGTGGGCACAAAATGTTTGAAAAAGATCACTCAAAAAATGAACACTGCGAGTCTATTAGACACCAAACAACAGCCCTGTAAATCAGACTGAGACAAGCAGCTGATAAAGTTACTGCATTGCTGGTTGGCCTGAAGGGCTATCAATGAATAACACAGAACTGGAACATCTAGGTTTTTAAATCCAATCTGGGACCTTTGTCACATGTCGTACCCTCTTCTTAATATGATTCTGACACATCATCTTATCTAATAACAAAAATCAGACAGAGCTGTGACGTCGCACCTGGCTGCGGGGTCGTCGTTAGCGTGCGTGCGCTGCGGTGAGTCGGAGGTGGCAGGCCCGTCCTCCCCGTCCTGAGGCAACTCTTCACATTCTGCCTCACACTTCTCATCATCCAACAGCTCTGTGATCTGCAGACAGAGTAACAGATTTAAAAACATCATTACGTTACAGGACAGAAAGGTACAGCAGAGATAAGCACAGTCCACATGTGCTCGTGCTGGTTTAATATAACCCGGAAATGCTTACCTAAGCGGTTTCTTAAAGGGTAATACGATTCATGTTTATTTTGCAATAAAATTTTCAGGTAGTTACATGAAACATCACTTTATTTATCTGTTTCTCATTCAGAGAGGAAATACACACACTGACATTTACCAGCCTCATGAGAGAGTCCAATGAAGAGGACCAGTGTCTCTGCCAGATTTACAGTTAGCTGCATTAACAAAAATCACGCTCATGTGACCATATCTCTGATTTGGAAGACTATTCCCTCAGCTATGGGAAAACAGTCCTTTCTGCCAGACTCAGTTTGAAAGTATTACTGTATATGACTTTACATTCATAATTCTCTTTCAACATTATTGTGACTTTCAGTGTCTAAACATAAACGGCTGTATACAGAGTATGCAGAAAGGAAAGCATTTTATATAAAGCTGTGGATACTCCTGTGTTTTCAAGACAGAGTCAAGATATTACAGTTTGTTCCATCTAAATATAGATGACGCTAATGAGTAACACACTGACAGCACAGATGTAGAGTTCAGCAAGGAGATAGAAACTGAATAAAAAAAAAACATTTCATTGAAGGACAGATGGAGGGGATGAAGCGGGGATGAGAGAAGTAAGAGGGATGGGAAGGAGTGTTTAAAACGGGGCTTGAGGATATATCAATTTCATGTTGACTTAGCAATGTACCCATGTAGGATAGTCACATTACAAACTGGAAAAAGGAAAAACAGGCCCACCAGTATATGAAACTTTGCTGTTTGACATAAAATGAAAATAAATATTCAACCTTATTTAAATATGTCAAACTAAATCCACCTGCTGTGGACAGACTGAGCACACAGTTGGTCAAAAAGTGATTACTATTAATAAACAAAAATAACTACCAGAAGCAGTTAAATCTAACTGCAGTTGCACTTTTCCCCCCCTTACACAGTCTAAAGTAGTCTCTGGATGTTAATTTAACCATATCACACAAACTCTGTGAAAACCATGTTTCACAGCCAAAAACTGAAGACACAACACACTCCCAGAATGAAAACTCGCTGTCTCGTTGTTCCTCCGACTCACACAGAGCACACGTCTTATGTAGGTGAAGAACATATATATAAAAAAGGAGAATTCTAAGAACGGTCGGCATAAGCAACATATTCAGGGAAACTAAAGCTTAAAGGCAGAGAAAGATAACAATGAAAACCAAAGTGTCTCTTTGATTTTTGAATCTACAGTGTGAGAAGAAACAGGATGATGGAAGAAACAGGCTGATACCGCGTGCTTCTAGTGCAATCTAAATTTGACAGCAAACTATTGAGATTCTTTTTCAGTAGCTCTAGTTTGAAGGCAGAAATAATGTAAAAAGAAATGCATTTGCCAGTTAAAAGAAGGAAAGCGAGAATGGAAGGAGATAGATCTAGGAGAGCGGGTGGGAGGGCGGAGTAAATATGTTGACAGAAATAACTCATCATCATTCTGGTAGCTGACAGCATGTGAACAAGACACAAACAGAAATCCGTGAGCTGCACTTGATGTTCCAGCTCAGTGATTTCTGTTGTTCATATGAGACTTTTAGAAAGAGATTTGTTTGTGCGTGTGTGTTTAAAATCATCAGCTGGACTTCCTCTCGGTTATTCAGGTTGCACCTTACTCACAATTCATTAGTTGGTGCACAAGTTGAACCTTAACTGCAAAAAACCCTGAAAGAAACATGGGTTAAAAGGTCAAACCGGATTCACGATCATGAGGTTTTTTCCCCAACATCACTCAGTTTGTCCTTTCCACTCAGTTTTCCCCTTCCTTTGCCTCTCTCCTTTACTCTTCTCAGCAGCAACCCCATCTGCTCCTGTCACTGTACTGTCGCTATGGAAACACCTCTGTTAAAAAAAGCCCTGATTGGCTGTTGGGAAATTCTTGCTTCGTCATATGAGCAGATCTAAGAGGATGACTCACAAGATTCCCTGAAGAGTGCATGTGTGTGTGTGCGTGCGTGTGTGTGTGAGTGAGAGAGAGAGAGGGAGACTGAGTTAAGAACTTAGATTTTTAGGCAGCTTCAGTCTCAGTTTTTTCCTCTTCTCAATGACAGAGCTTCAATTACGAAATGAAAATATCCTTTATGCTGGCATGTGGCTAACCTCAGTCACGCTCTGATATTTATCTGTACGTGTAGGTGCGTGTAAAATACTGATTAAATTATATGGATACCTGACAGATAATTACAAATCTCCTGAACCTCTAAAGTACCCTTTGCTATTAATACACATTAAAAAAAAGGTGCAGTCCGATGCTGCCATTTTACAAGAGCTATAAAGCTAAGCAGGAACTCGTGTTGATGTTGACAGGAGACTGTTCATTTCCAGCTCCATATACACTCAGACTTTTCTAGAATTGCTTCTCATGAGTGACAACTAAGCTAAACCTCTGTCTAAAACGAGCTGTTTTAGCTCATCTCCCTTTAAGGGAACTTTGTTCTTGTCCTAGTATTTTTTAGTTTTAGACTAGTTGGTTGGTCTAAATTGGGTGGGTGGCGCAGTGGGCAGGTGCTCACCTTGCAACCGGAGGGTTGCTGGTTCGAGTCCCCGTCTGAGCTGTCATTGTCTCCCTGGGCAAGACACTTAACCCACAGTGTGAATGTGGTTGTGTGTTTGGTGGTGGTCGGAGGGACCGTAGGCGCAAATTGGCAGCCATGCCTCTGTCAGACTGCCCCAGGGCAGCTGTGGCTACATTAGTAGCTTACCACCACCAGGTATGATTGAAGTGTGCATGAAATTGTAAAGCGTCTTTGGGTGTCTAGAAAAGCACTATATAAGACTAATGCAGTATTAAATTTCTTTTCCTCTTTTAGTCGACTAAGAAATTAGTCTGCAGGAGCATCTCTATTTTCTACACTTTGTAAACACAAGGTTTGAATAACAGCTGGGTGGGGCTGCTGTGGTCACATCCAGAGCTTTATGCCTGACATACCCCCTCTAACTGACATCATACAGATCCAACAGTAGGAAAAAAAACCCACTCTGAAACCAAGCATTTACACCAGCCCGAACTCTGAGCTTTTGACTCACAGGAATTACTTACTTGCATATATGCTGCCCTCATTATTTGAAATAAGAAACAGTGAAAAGCTCATTTTGCAACAACCAACATTTTCAAAATATTTATTGAACATTAACATTAAAGTCACGTAAAACTAACTAAAAATTATTGGTAATATTCATATTGAATTCAGTGAACATGACCTTTGATTAAACAGCATTTAACAGAAGCATATTCTGTCAAGGCTACTGGTTGTTGACGTGAAAAATCAGTGTGGATATGCTTTAACTACAAAGCCCCTGTATATCCACATTAACATGCAGCTGTCGATATAATGAATCTTGATTGTATAACTTCCCCCTGGGCTAGACGTGTTCATTCAAATGGCATAAACGGGGTTATGAACATGATCAACAATGTGCTGAGTAAGTTATCAGAAAGCCTTTGAGGTGACATAACAATATTAGAGGATCAGAGAAGTTAAATCCCTGTGTCAAGATGACCTTGCCTGGTCATTCATGGGGTTGGATACACAGTATTATCCTCCTATTTGGGGCTGTGGAAAATGTTAAGCATGCTAACTTGACAAATCAGTGTTTAAAAACAGGAGCCTTTAGACATTAAGTGCCAATGATGACACACAAGTGCATCTCTGTATGGTGTGTGTGTGTGTGTGTTGGGCTGAGTGTGTGAAAAGACAAGGGAGAGAACACCCTGGAACAAAAGGTCACGACACTGGCCCTTGTTTAGCGGCCTGGTCCAGAGTTTCAGGATGGAGAACAAGCCGCCCTGACATCATTAGCTTGGCTGTTGTACTGTTTGTGGGCCAAGAACACAGAACAATGGCAAATGACTGGGATGGCATTACTGATCCCAAACTGTGGCCTACATTTATGTTGTTCAGGGGGGTCATTTGTATGCCGCCAGCGATTGTTACTGTTTGAGATGAAAGAAAACAAAGATGACAAACTGCTCTTTCTCATTTTCAGATTTTCAGATTTATCCAATTGCGGAGAGGAAGCTACACTGCCAAGTGGACTTTTTTTTTTTTTTAGGTGCTGGAAATGTGAAGGTCCAAACTGTTCAATTTCATCTCTTATCAGTGCTTTATTGCTCATTCTTGCTTGTAAGACTGCACTGTTTACTTCCAACAGTACCACTGGAGAACAGCCCTCTGGCCTAATGTTCCTGCAGCGAGTGGGCTGTGTGATCTAGAGCTCAAAGTAAATAAATCAAGGATGTAGCTGTGTATTTCTAAGAAGTTACTGAAAAATGTATAGGTGTTTGTGTATTCATACTATATCTACCTGCACAGTTATTATAAATCTCCTCTGCCATCCGACTAGGCCATCACCTCCTCCTTAAATAACTACACATTCCAACTTAAATAGGTTACTGTGCAATAATTTATCACTAGTGTCAGAGGTTCATGCAAGTGTGTGTCCTCCAACCTGAACAGGCCGTTCCCTGCTGCTGAACACCGTGACATTTATGAATTCACTACATCCACCCAACTGGAGTAACTGTTCAAAGATCCCACTGCTCCTGTGCTTCCATTAAGAGACAGGCAGGTCTTTTCACATAATTCGGGTTCATCTAGGTTTTAAAATTATAATTCACACACACACACACAGGTATAAATTAAATAATATTCTTCATGCCTTCCTCAGACATGACAGGACATTTACAATAACAACATGTTTATGCTTTCAACGATGCAAAATGACAGCTGATGCATGAAAGGGGTGTACAGCACTGCAGCAGGGAGTAGAAAAGTAATAAAAGAAATTCTGAACAATGCTCTCAGTTTCCTCACAAGCTGCCTAACAATTGGATTATAAAATGTATGTTTCTGAAGCCCTAACTTATGTCCAATGTGGGCACAGGGGATGTACTAAGCGATTTGGGGCCTTAATCAGACATGAAACAGAACAATTATGCAACAAGGAAAGAGCTCAAAAAGAGGACATCTGAGGTTTAGTGGTCAAAAGGACTTCAAGCCTACGAGCCACATGAAATCACAGATATTATTATTAAGATGGAACAGTGTGCACACTTTTTATATTCATAATACTGCAGTGTGACTCTTTTTCTAAAAGGTATGAGTCAGAACAGAATTTTAATGCCACAGGATTGTGGTTGATTTGAGCTATATATTTTCAAGCTGGTGTGCATCCAAAGAAAATGTGGGCTGAGGAATCAAAACAGACTCTCAAACAGTCCAGCTTTTGTGCTAAGCTACACCAAAAATGTCACTGTAGTGAATGCATAGAAAAGATTAAACTTTATACTCTTATCCCTAACAAACCAATCAGAGAGAATACATGTAGTATTTTTCTCCCACACTCCAGGCAGAAACCCTGAAATGAAGAAATGTAAATCAAAAAACAAATTTGCTAGTGCACTCACAAGCTTGGACACACCCTTCTCACCTTAACAGTAATTCAGCTGACTCCTATTGTGCACTAAACAAGTTCAAATCCAGCTTTATATTGTTAAGCACAAACGCTACGAAACACCTGTTTTTCCTGTCTGCTTTTTCACTCGCTCTATCTTTCATGTGCGTCTCTGTTGAGCTGCTTTTACAACGTCTCTCCATTTCTTAAGATGAATTTGTTCATTTTATTTGTGCTGGCTAGGCTCAACGCAGCATTTTTAACTTGTTCTTTAGTCTGTAAGCAGGCTTGATTCAAGGTCTCCTGTGTGAAAGCAGGTGTGTGTGGGAGATAATCCCCTTCATGAGAGTCATCCCCAGTGTAGTGCAGAGTCTGGAGGTGTGAGTTACATGGTTACATCATCACCAGCTTCTTTTCTTGTCCTCCTCCCCTGTCTCACCACCCTTTCTCTTTCCCATCAGTTCTTCCTCTTTTCCCTCTGCACTCTTGTCATTTCTCCCCTATCTTCCTGACTGCTTTCTCTCCATCTTTAAACCACCCACTTTTTCTTTTTTTTTTTTGCCCTCTCTGTTACATAAGACAGATGGATCAGCACACAGATGTCTATACTTAACCCCCGGAAATATTATATTCTCATTCATCTGACAAATCAGACAATAAAACTGAGGACAATTGGAGACTGAGGGGAAAAAAAAACAAAAAAGAGAAAGATATAAAAGAATTTGTGCTTTATTTTGTTATTGTTCTGAGCTCAAATTCAATCCAATTAGCCTTCTCTTACAAAGCAGAGCCTTTGAAGAGGTTAGATTTTTTTTTTATTTCTTGAACAAAGGAAGGATTTGGCATTAATAACTCCAAGGACTCAATATTACAAGGCAAGCAAAGTTTCCTGCAAGGTTCAGTTAAGAGCACACTAAAATAGAAGCAAAAACTCCATGAACATAATTAAAGATAAGGAGAGGGGAGCTAACAAAGCAAGCAGTTGAAACATTTTGAATAGGTGACTTCATGTAGATATAAAGCAACTTTCTTTTTTTTTTTTTTAATTTCTGGTCAGTCTTTCAAAACGACAGGCTGCCCTTTCACTCCAACATTTTTAGGTTATCTTGACAGCCTCCCCGCTGCGTTTAACAACGTACTACTAAATTAAAGTAGCATGGCATGGGAGATACCGATCAGGAGTTGCCGCTTTATTATTGTGTTTTTGTTATCCCATAAAAGCACAAGGCCACTGTACAGTTAAAGGTTAACTATGCCTTTCTTTGTACCGTGTGCTCTTTGAAAGCAGAGGAAAATGTTTGCTTTACACTCAGGTGTTGTTATAAAAGTACATTCTTTTAAATGTAAAGTATGCACGGGTGTGCCAGTATCCTTGGATGTGGTTCTTCTAAATTAGTCTGAGAAAGATGCTGCTTACAAAAGATAATGCTGCAGTTTTCCTTATAACCCTGCTTACAGTACATTACCAAGAGGGTGCAGCTGAATATCAGTATTATTTCCATTCCTTTACAGAACAACTTCAGTCTGATCTACCAGCTAATTAATAACTCCCATTGGAGTCTCTCTGGTTGTTATCACGGGAAATAAGTCATTTAAACTCTGTAAATGTGTATCCAAAAGTAGTGTCCAGTGTCGTGACTATCACTGGAGTCAAAACAAAGCAGAAAGGTTATTCTCATGGCAACTTTTAAGGCTGATCATTTATTAAATCTACTGTACTGCTGGTGGTGCTAACAATAAAACGTTAATGATTTCTAAAAATGAAGAATTCAATCCAAGACAGAACATGCTTGTTACCGCAAAACAAATTCTTGGAGAAGGAAAAAGGTAGAGCGATCACGTCATGCCTTTTTAAATTCGTTTAGGCAGTTGGGTAGCATTTATAAATTTCTTCATTTCACAGGATTTGACTGCTTTCTCTGTGCGTCAGCCCTGAAAAAATTTCCCCTCTGACCCTGGCAGAGCTAAATGCCACATTCTACAGCCAAATGCCACCAGAGACGAAGAAGAAACAAAGAGGAGGAAGACAAAGAATCTAACAGCTTTTGTAAAAGGACATTTTTGTTAATACATAAGGGTTAATGGAAAATTTTTTTTTTCCTCACAAAATTGCAAATAAATTGACAAAAATCTGTAGACTGTCTTGTTTTTGATTTTCTGTACTTTGTAGTTGCTTTTATTTTTTGCAAGTTTCTGGTTAATATATCACAGGTTAAAAGTCAACATCAATCTCTAGATTTACAGACTGTGTTTATGTACGGATGAAAGCAAAGCTACGAAGACCCCCTATGGGAGGCCAGCTGAACAAAAATAGATAAAGAACACTTTATTGATCCCAGAGGGGAAATAATCTGTTACAGCAGGAGGAAAGAGATGTGTGGGCTGAAAAGACCAAAAACTGCATTAACGAGTAAGCTTAAAAACAGACAGCCCCGTCTGTGGACTGTGATAAAATGTTTTGCTAAGACAGCAGAAACAATATTTCCACCATCTTCCCTATTCATAGTCTGACCCTAAGGGTCACTAATAAAATCATAAATCTTTGCAAAAGCAAGTGTAAAAAAGTGTGGTATGTGAACTATTTTCATATTTTTGGATAATGATTTACAGTATGCAAAGACAGAAACAGTCACATCGAGAAGATGAAGAGGTGTGATGTAAATGAGATGGGTCAAACCTGTTCATTGATGGAGCTGTAGTCGTTGGTGGTGGAGACGTCGTCGTCCTCTGAGTCAAACAGGCCCTCCTGATTGTCCAGCAGCTCAGCCAGGACTCTGCTGACAGACTCCTGGTCCCGAAGGTCCTCTCCTTCTGTTGACAGACTGAAGATGGAAAATGACAGAAGAGTTTGAGTTGGCTGCACACTGCTTCCCATGAGAATTCAGTACTTAGTGTAGCATAATAAACTCCCCTCTTTTTTTTTTTAGCTTCTGTGCTTAAGTATGTTCCTGCAAGTGCCAAAAATAAATATTTCTTTTATATTTTTTTTTTTTTGTATGGACATTCAGCTGTCACTTCATTCTGTGGCTGCATTAAATGTGGTGTGGTGTATGTCTTCATCAGTTTCCTTCCAGTGATTTTACAGCTACTGACGATGTAACAATAAAGCTTTTTGATACAGTAGCAACAATTAGAATACCAGTTCTGATACTGTAAATTTGAATATACTGTAAATTGGCAGAGTCACATCATCTTCATTAACTTAAAATTAAATATTTGTAAGATAGATTTGGTAGCTGAAGTTGGGACTATGTGTACAATGATCATGATTAGGAATCACAATTGTTAAATAACTGTAGAGGAAGCTTACTGGAAAATGTCTGGTCCGAAGACGGCAGCTAGTGCCCCGACGTTCCAGCTCTTCTGCTGAAGTGATGCCACGCTGGCCAGGAAACGGCACAGGAAACGCAACAGACCGTAATTCAACTGGGGAAGCTGCTGAAGCAGATACTTCAAATTTCTACACAGCTCTTCTTCGTTGTCGTAATCTAAGAATGGTAAGGAACAGAAAACAAGATCTCATCACTGCAGGCAACATCCACTCATTTGTTTCCTTAATAACTTCCAAAAGGGGGGTCACCATCACCGGGCCTGGAGCCAATCCATTAGGTGAGAGGTGGGGTAGCCCCTGGACAGGTCACCAGTCCATCACAAGGCTAAGAGGATTCACACCTATGGCTGATTCAGAGTCACCAAATAACCTAATGCGCATGTCTTTGGACTGTGGAAGCTCAAAGTACTCAGGGAGAAACAGGAAGTCCTTCTTTCTATGAGACACCAATGCTAACCACTGCTCCACCCTACATTTTATTTTCACTGAAAAAGGGTGTGGGCTTATAATTCAGAATATGATGCTGTCTGTGTTGCTTATAGAGTCCATTCTCATAACTGATGATAATGCCGGGTGAATTATGGGTTATCGGGTCCTTCACAGATAGCCTAATAAATCTTATCAAGAGAAACTGCACACAGACTCAGTCCTCACTGTGAGAGGTGAAACTAGGTAAAACAAAGGGTGACATTACATAGTGCAAAAAAGGTAATCCTTTATGTAGTGTGGTGGTGCCATTATAGAATACAACAGACTGAGATATAAATGGCATGACATGAAGACTCCCTCGAGCTCCCTCCCCAGGCCTGGCTCCAGGGTGGGGCCCCGGTAACCCTATCCCGGGCAGGGTAAACTGTTCCCTTGTTTTTTCACTCATAAGGGTCTTCTGAACCGCTCTTTGTCTGGACCCTCACCCAGGACCAGTTTGCCATGGGAGACCCTACCAGGGGGACAAGCCCCCAGACAACATAGCTCTGGTGCTTGGCCGGGCGCAGCCCGAAGAGGTTACATGGGCCCGCCCTCCTGCAGGCCCACCACCCGCAGGAGGTGTCGTAGGGGTCGGGTGCAGTGTGTGTCGGGCGGTGGCCGAGGGCGGAGGCCCTGGCGGACCGATCCCCGGCTATCGAAACTGGCTATTGGGACATGGAATGTCACCTCTCTGGTGGGGAAGGAGCCTGAGCTAGTGCGTGAGGTTGAGAGATACCAGCTAGATATAGTTGGGCTCACCTCAACGCATGGCCTGGGCTCTGGAACCAGTCTCCTGGAGAAGGGCTGGACTCTGTTCCAGTCTGGAGTTGCCCTCGGTGAGAGGCGGCGAGCTGGGGTGGGTATTCTTGTATCCCCCCGGCTTGCTGCCTGTACGTCGGAGTTTTCACCGGTGGACGAGAGGGTAGTTTCCCTGCGCCTTCGGGCTGGGGAACGGGTCCTGACTGTTGTTTGCGCTTATGCGCCGAATGACAGTTCAGGGTACCCACCGTTTTTGGAGTTGCTGGGTGGGGTGCTGGAGAGTGCTCCATCTGGTGACTCCATAGTCTTGCTGGGAGACTTCAACGCTCACGTGGGCAATGACAGTGAGACCTGGAGGGGCGTGATTGGGAGGAACGGCCTGCCCGATCTGAACCCGAATGGTGTTTTGTTATTGGACTTCTGTGCAAACCACAGTTTGTCCATAACAAACACCGTGTTCGAACACAAGGATGTCCATAAGTGCACATGGCACCAGGACACCCTAGGTCGCAGGTCGATGATCGATTTTGTAATCGTATCATCAGATCTGCGGCCGTATGTTCTGGACACTCGGGTGAAGAGAGGAGCTGAGCTGTCAACTGATCACCACCTGGTGGTGAGTTGGATCAGGTGGCGGGGGAAGATGCTGGACAGACCTGGCACACCTAAACGTATTGTGAGGGTGCGCTGGGAACGCCTGGCAGAAGCCCCAGTCCGGGAGATCTTCAACTCCCACCTCCGGCAGAACTTCGACAGCATTCCGAGGGAGGCTGAGGACATTGAGTCCGAATGGACCATGTTCCGCACCTCCATTGTTGAGGCTGCTGCTCAGAGCTGTGGCTGCAAGGTGGTTGGTGCCTGTCGTGGTGGTAACCCCCGAACCAGATGGTGGTCACCGGAGGTGAAGGGAGCCATCAAGCTGAAGAAAGAGTCTTATCGGGCTTGGTTAGCCTGTGGGACTCCGGAGGCAGCTGACAGGTATCGACAGGCCAAGCAGAATGCAGCTCGGGTAGTGGCCAAAGCAAAAACTCGAGTGTGGGAGGAGTTCGGTGAGGCTATGGAAAAAGACTTTCGGACGGCATCGAAGCGATTCTGGCAAACCGTCAGGCGACTCAGGAGGGGAAAGCAGTGCTTCACTCACACTGTTTATAGTGCGGGGGGGGTGCTGCTGACTTCAACTGAGGCTATAGTCGGACGGTGGAAGGAATACTTCGAGGACCTTCTGAATCCCACTGACACGCCTTCTGTAGTGGAAGCAGAGTCTGGGGATGAGGGGGATGACTTGACCATCACTGGGGGTGAGGTCACTGAGGTAGTTAAACAACTCCTTGGTGGCAGAGCCCCTGGGGTGGACGAGATTCGCCCTGAGTTCCTGAAGGCTCTGGATGTTGTAGGACTGTCTTGGTTGACACGCCTCTGCAACATCGCGTGGAGATCTGGGGCAGTGCCATTGGATTGGCAGACCGGGGTGGTGGTCCCCATCTTTAAGAAGGGAGACCGGAGGGTGTGCTCCAACTTTCGGGGTATCACACTACTCAGCCTCCCCGGTAAGGTCTATGCCAGGGTGCTGGAAAGGAGGGTGCGTCCGTTAGTCGAACCTCGGATTCAGGAGGAACAATGCGGTTTTCGTCCTGGTCGTGGAACGCTGGACCAGCTCTTTATCCTCTCAAGGATATTCGAGTGTGCGTGGGAGTTTGCCCAACCAGTCTACATGTGCTTTGTGGACTTGGAGAAGGCATTCGACCGTGTTCCTCGGGGTGTTCTTTGGGAGGTTCTGCGGGAGTATGGGGTGTCTGGCCCATTGTTGCGGGCCATTCAGTCCTTGTACAACCACAGTGAGAGCTTGGTCCGTATAGCCGGTAATAAGTCGGATTTGTTTCCTGTGGGTGTTGGACTCCGTCAGGGCTGCCCTTTGTCACCGATTCTGTTCATAATTTTTATGGACAGAATTTCTAGGCGTAGCCAGGTGGCGGAAGGCTTCTTCCTTGGTGGCCTCAGAGTCTCATCTCTGCTTTTTGCAGATGATGCGGTTCTGTTGGCTTCATCAGGGGGGGGCCTCCAGCTCGCAGTGGAACGGTTCGCAGCCGAGTGTGAAGCGGCTGGCATGAGAATCAGCACCTCTAAGTCTGAGGCCATGGTCCTCAGCCGGAAAAGGGTGGAGTGCCCTCTCCGGCTCAGGAACGAGTTCTTGCCTCAAGTGGAGGAGTTTAAGTATCTCGGGGTCTTGTTCACGAGTGATGGGAGAAGGGAACGGGAGATCGACAGGCGGATCGGGGCTGCTTCTACAGTGATGCGGACGCTACACCGGTCCGTCGTGGTGAAGAGGGAGCTTAGCGTAAAAGCGAAGCTCTCGATTTACCGGTCGATCTACGTTCCTACCCTCACCTATGGTCACGAGCTTTGGGTAGTGACCGAAAGAATAAGATCGCGAATACAAGCGGCAGAAATGAGTTTCCTTCGAAGGGTGGCTGGCCTTTCCCTTAGAGATAAGGTGAGGAGTGCGGCCATCCGGGAGGGGCTCAGAGTAGAGCCGCTGCTCCTCCACATCGAAAGGAGCCAGTTGAGGTGGCTCGGGCATCTGATTAGGATGCCTCCTGGCCGCCTCCTGGGTGAGGTGTTCCGGGCATGTCCCACCGGGAAGAGGCCCCGTGGTAGACCCAGGACACGCTGGAGAGATTATGTATCTCGGCTGGCCTGGGAACGCCTTGGGGTCCCTCCGGATGAGCTGGAGGAGGTGGCTGGGGAGAGGGAAGCCTGGGCTTCTCTGCTTAGGCTTCTGCCCCCGCGACCCGGCCCCGGATAAGCGGAAGAAAATGGATGGATGGATGGACATGAAGACTCAATAAACCCCCAACCAGCCTTCTGCTGTAATCTGGATGACAGCAACCGGAACAGCCATCATTGTGACAAGGGGATTAAAACAGATTATCTGTGATAGAAACAGAGGGGAAAGAGGACAGGCCAAAGAGCTGAAACAAAAAGGGAAATTAAATCCATGGGGAAAACGGGAGATTGGTGGAACAGATTAGACAAAATCCCACCTCACATTTTATCATTTCAATAAGGAGGAAGATTGTCACAGCCTTTGTGAGGTCATGTTTCATCTTGTTTGTTTCCCAAATACACAAAAAAAAAAACCTCAACGGGAAGAATTCATGATTAATAATTAATCAATAAAGAATTAATAACTACTGAAAGGTGGGGGACATTGCTAACGCAACCTTAAATTTTGAACTTGAGAAGAGCATGGACAGAACAGGCCAGAACAGGCCGAGGCACAAAAAATATAGAAACAAAAAGATGAAGAACGAGCATCAGTGTTTTTGCAAACACACAGATAACTCAGGTGCTTGTTCTGAAAGAGTTTGTTTTAGCCAGTTTTCCTTTCATGTAGTGATCAGACCACTGTACTGTGTATTCACAGCTTATATAACCAACATCGGCCTACATGGGCACAGTCTTAACAGCTTAACAATAAATCAACTTGGATGAAAACCCAGAAATTATGCAAAAAGAGTGCGTGCTTGTGTATGATTTTAGAACAGCTATGATCACCTCTCTTTTGATAGGAAGTAGATTTACAGACTATGCAGTTTGGAAAACCAACTCCAAGCTCCACACTGGTTTTTGGATTAAAGGGTGGAAAAAGGAGCATGCATGTTAACTGGATTACTGTGGATGAAAAACAAAAAGACTGGTTGAGTGAAGAAGAAACTCAGTGTGGCATTAGAAGAGGAAAAGCAGTCGCTGCCACACACCTTGATAAAGCTGTAGTATGTGTCCTTGTATAGCCGTTGGGATAACGGGCTCAGGAAGCTCCTGCAGGAACAGTCGGAGCAAACTGACCGCTGACGCCAGATCGGCCTCCTTCTCTAGCTCCACCTCTTCGCCGCTGTCATAGCGCTGACGCAACCAATCCACTCGCTCTGCATTGCCATTAACCAGGAAGAGCCCCTCCAAGTCCAGGTGACCTAAAGACACAGACAGCGGCAGTTATGAATATATGGATTATCGACTTTAACTACTTCAAAAAGATTTATATTAATATATACTTCTATTTTCAATAGCTGATAACCTTGGTTTGCTTATTCAGCTAATGTGCTTGTTTGTTTTTTTTACCTGACCTAAATCTTAAAAATAAGAATGAATTTAGATTTTTTTTAAATTATATAACAAAACAGACTTTCATATTCACATCATTGCTAAGATAACATCATAACAATCATACCCTGTCAACACACCACCTGCTTTTATGCTTTAGCCTAGAAGGCTTGGCTGTAGCTGAGGCGTGGCACTCTTTGCAATTAAAGGTTTGCCAAATGAAGGTGTTTTCTAGAAGTTATCAGGAGGGATTGCCAGGTATTACAGTCGTTTTGCAGCTATTCTAAGCATCCTGGTACAAGGACTCCATCGCATAATCATAAACTTTGGTTTGTGCCACATTTCTGTTTGCTTGTTTTGGATGAATTTGCATGTAAGTAAATGTTTTAATAGTTGCGTTTAAAAGTGGAGCGAAATAGAGACACTGGATCCGATCAAGGATGCCACTCATAAACTCATATCTGTCAGAGAGCCCTTTAACATAATCTGTTATTACAGAATCCATAACTGATGGTGCACTCGCACGCTTATTGTCACCTCATAAAGTGTAACAGCCAAGTTTATCATGGAGAATGATATTATATTGACAATGGTGTTTTCAAAGGGTGACGATTTCCACACAGGGCATGTTCTGCTGAATATGCAATAAAATATAACTTGCTCATGTGATATTTCCAAAATCAGGAGTTGAAAATGACCTGGACTTTGAAATAAATAACTGACCTATAAGGGAAGGATAAACTGACTGAGTGCTCTAATTTTGTTGACACAGAAAGATCCAGATCCTGCTACACAACTTATGTAACATCAACAAAGAATAGAGATGTGTGTTTGTGCGTGCGTATCTATACAAAGAAATTTGACTATGTGGATTCTTCCGTTATCTGTTAGAAAAAGCATGACCATGCTGTTATATCATTAACATGTGAGGCAACATTTTTTTTCTCCCGTTTACAAAACGTACATATCAGTTCATCTTGTACAATTTTATGCTGGTGTTATACACTGAAATGTCCCGTGAAGCTGCTGCAAACCAGGTTTTTTTTTTTGTTTGTTTTCTGGATGTGTAACTACTACTGGTTGTAGCTACCAGAACAAACACTTGTAGGATCTGCACCAATAAACAAAGAGTATTTGTGCTTATTTACCATAAATGTACTAAAACATATACAGCAATAAGATGCATGTCATTCCACAATCTTGCCTTTAAAAAAAAAACAGATAGCATTATTTTTAGCTAATTGTGCCTTGCCAACAAGGCTGTCCGAAGATTGACCACACCAGTCAGTCAGACTGAGAGGGGAAAGAAAGTCAAGAGAAAAGCACAACATGTTTTGATAAGGCTCAACCCGGAATATTTGATAAAGGAATAAAGAACAGAGCTCAAAGTAAGTTCACTGCCTGCGTACAAAGGTGATGGTGGCAAGTTTGTCACAAGTTTGTTGGCATCACAAATGCGTAACACATTTGTGATGAAACACTCTGATGTCTTTAGTGAGGCTAAACTGATTTTTTTCTGATTACCGCCAAGTAGTGTTGCTTGCTATTACCGTATTTTTCGGACTATACGTCGCTCCGGAGTATAGGTCGCACCAGCCAAAAAATGCATAATAAAGAAGAAAAAAACATATATAGGTCGCACTGGACTATAAGTCGCACTTTTTTGGGGGGGGGGGGGGGGGGGGGGTGATAGAATCCGAGACCCAGAGCAGAAATTCCATCTTGAACGGCAATTTAAAATAATAATGGATTAAAGAACAGGACGAACATGGTTACGCCTACATTATGCTAACGTAACACATTCAGCTACATGACGCACAACGAACACGTGTTCGGTATGTTAACGTAACATTAAGTTATTCAGATAACCATAGCATAAAGAACATACTAACAAGTTAACCAAACCATCAATCCATTGAATTCTTCATCCTCGGTGTCACTTCTAAACAATTCCGTACACTCCGTAGACGAAGCGCCGCTTCCTCTTCTGTGTCGCGTTAGTCAGACTCGTCGTCAGCTGCAGTTCCAATTATTCCAGCCTGTCTGAATCCCAACAGGATGGTTTGGTTGTCACTGAAGCCCATGTTTTCTTGATCCATCCAATGACTTCCAGGAAAGTTGGGTGGCGCATTCTCCCAGTTGCCGTTAAGCTGTGCTCTCCATCCATCATCCACTGCGCCCACAGGTTACGCAAGACTGCCTTAAAGCTCCGGTTCACGGAGATGTCAAGTGGCTGGAGTATTTTGGTTCATGTGTTATAAATGTCACATATACGTCGCTCCAGAGTATAGGTCGCACCCCCAGCCAAACTATGAAAAAAAGTGCGACTTATACTCTGGAAAATACGGTAATCGGGTCCTAATAGTAAAGTAAATATTAGTGTGATGCTTTAATGACAATAGGAAACTTTAAAAAGATATTTAAGTGGTTAATGGTGTGATGTGTGGTTTACATGTGATTATGGCCTCTGTTCACTCCCAGTTTCTTAACTGTTAATGGGCAACATTACAAACTAAATCCAAATGATGACAGGAGTCCTGCGGGACCTGCTCCTTTTTATAGCCCCACAAAGTCGTCTACAGCAGAGCAGCAGTTACACTGAAACAAAATAAAACAGTCTCTCTGACTTTGCTCAGCCTATACAACACTCACTCCCTAGACATGCCTCTAATGTCTTCTGCTTTTGGCCACTGTCTTCTACCAAAATGACACTTCACGTCATCCTCCTGTTTCAAGTACAACCTCGAGCATCACAGACAGATTAAGGCCTTTTCACTGTCTAAGTAACTTCCTGACAGCCAGTGCTGCTCTAATTATTGCTCCAGCAGACCCTGGAGACTTATTACGTAACCCCCCCCCCAGTTACACAAATCACCAACCTGCTTCACCCCTCACTTGAAATCATTTGAGGTGGTACTTCATTTCAGTAGCACTTAAAAGACAAGTCCAGTGACTTGACAGGATTTGCAAAAAGCTTATTTATGCAACACTTATTTTCTTTAATGTGAAAATGTGTCTCTATTGAGACAAAGTACATCAACTGATCTTTACATGCTATCCAACATCAAACAAAATAATTTTGCACAGAGTAAGGATAATGACTTTAAAGGAAACAAGTTTCTAGTTCATTTGTAATAACTCGAGGGTCAAACGACATCATATCTTTAGTATAAATAAGACTGTCTGGTTAGGCGCCTGGCTGAGGTTTTAAAGAACTATAAAATAAGTACAGACACTGTTATTTAATCAGCACCATTACCATAAAAATTCCGATAAATGCTTGCTATGGTTAGTTTGAAGAACTTAGATCTGGCTACTTCTCATCTTTCATACTGAGATGTCTCAACTGCCAACCTCCTTTTTGTAAGAACCTAACAGAAGACTGAAGTTACTGCTCTGTGAAGCTTACTGAGAAATGTTCCAGGGGGCTGTAGGAAAGATCCAGGGTCAGCGGTTACTCTCTTCAGTTTTCACAAGTGAAGCTGAAGTCGACAGAAGTGTTATGTAACACAGAAGGAAGCCAGCCATGGAGCTGTCTGCCAGTGCTTTCAGAATTTATCTTATCAGAAACTGGATCCCACTAACAGCATATCTTAGTTTTATCGTGATGAGAGATAGGGTACTGTGGCTGAACAGCAGGAGGGCCGAAACATCATAGATAAAACTGAACATGCAACATTTTGTACTGAGAAATTGTTGAAATTTTTGGCTCTGCATCTGTGGTTAAATAAGCTAAATTACATAAAGGAGAAAACCGTGGAGTCAAACTGTAGCTTGAACAGAATAATAGGAATTTGACATTATCATTATTTCAAGTTTAAGTCAACTATCATTACAGGTTATTATATAAAATTATGTAATGGCTGCACCCTGCCAGAAACTGAATTTTTCCATGTAAATACGATCCATATCTTTAACTAAAGGAGATGCAGCAGATCCTGACCAAAAGCAAATAAGGTGAAAGATCTGTTTTAGTCACACGCAAGAGAGATAGCAACAGCACTAAGGCAACATTTAAAATTTAATCACAAAAGATTCAGAGAGGAGATCTGGCCCTATGTGAACCGCTCTGCTTCTTTTTTTATACACTGGAGGTATTTAACTAGCGTTAGTTGAATTCAGAGCGTAACTCCTCTGGCTGTTTTCATGTTGAAAAAGGAACTGAATTTTAAAAAATGCCTAGTTAAAGCATCGCTGTGAACGCTTTCCTTTGCTACTCTCCTTCACTTTTGAGTTGTTAGAATTAAGAATTCACAAATGTGTTCAAGTGTGAATAAAAAGAGAGAAAACTTAATGAACACTTGTAAATATTTTGTCCTGTGCCTTATTAGTTGCCTGTGCATTAGCGTGTGCTAATCACTCACCGTGCTCCTCAATGTAGTCGACAATATCTTTAACTAGTGCAGGAACCTCATGGCCGCTGATTGTGTGTGTGTGTGTCACATCCTCCAGAGGAACACCAAAAACCCGTGTGGTGCTGGCTGAGCTCCCGCCCTCGTTGCCTGGCAACGGAGACACGCTCTTCCTCATGGCCTCCTGCTCCTCCTCCTTACCACAACCCCGCCAAGACCTCACGTCTTCCAAAAGAAGAAAGGAGGGAGATTAAACATAATGTGAGAATGTGAGAGTTACAAAATAACAGCTATAGTGAAGAATGAAGCCTGGCTTACAAAAACCATCATCATACTTGATCATGGATGGAGATACCAAGAATAATTATTTAGAGGCACCAGTAAACACTCTCACTCATACATACAAGAGTGACTGGTTTTACTAACTGTTAAATGCCTGTGAGTGGGAGGGGACAGTGACAATGGGCTGCAGCTACAGGTTACTGACCTGCAAAGGTATTTTGTAAAAGAGGGGCAGGTGGGGGGGTAGGACTTCTACTATTCCAAAGATTGCAGATTTAGTCTACCAGCAAATAAAGAAATGTTCACATTTGAGAAGCTTTTACCTGCAAACAGCCTAAAACATGCAGTCAATAATCAGATACTGACTGTCTGGTTTCAGTTTACAATATTGCATCAGCCTTTCCATCCTGTAAGAAATGTTTTAAATGACAAATATGACAGGTCAAAATGGCAGAAATAGATTCCCTTCCTGCCATCGCCTACTATGTCTTCTGTGGTCCTCACTTCTTGGTTTCTTTGCAGAGGTGATGACACCCAGAGCGGAAATCAATGCAAAATAAGCAAATGAAAAGTCTGATATTGACGCTGGTTGTTTGGTGAGTAATCTGAACGCAAACATTGACAGATGGTATCCAGTCCAGCCATCACTGGGGGAGGAACATCGGTTTATCAGAAATGTAATCTCAATTTGTTCCATTGAAATTAATCTTACAGTATTATATAGCAAATGACAGTGGTCTTTAAAATGTAACCAAGTATCACCATTATTTATAATAACTATATACAGTATAAATACAAATTTTAAACAGTTTTCAGTTAAAACATTTTGATTTTCAGAAGAAAACAGAAAACTATCAGCACTGGAATAAAAAATAATGCCACAAAATACAAAAAAATGCACTGAACATATGTACACAGAGCTGTGTATATTCAGTTCTCTTCTCTTTTACTCTCTTGACAACCAGTTTCTTTTGCAATATCAGAAACTACTGTGCACTACGCACGAGCTGTTTAGAAACATTATGGTGAATTTGCTTTGGGAAACTAGTTGGATTACTTCAATTCTGTGCATCTTATTTATGATCACTGTTTAGGAATCACAGATGTGGCTCACTGAGTGTTTTGCGTGTGCATACTCACCGTGTAGCAGTGAAAGTGTGTTCTAGCCTCTCCTCCCCTGACCAGTGAACCACTGAACCATCTATGGCTGCTTCAGGTTGTGGCAGAAGATGAGCCGGTAGTTCCTCATTGACAGACCGCTAATCCCTCGAACAGGATTCCCTTCTAGCTGCACTGGGAAAAGACACAAAGGAAAGGAAAAAAAAGGTTGGAGGGGAAAAAGAAAAGGAGATAAAGGCAGAAGAAAAATACAGGATGAGGGTGGAGAGAGAGGTGAGGAGAGGGGAAAAAGATGGAACATTTTAATTAACCAATCACTGGTGCGTTAAAAAACATGATTATTTACTTTCTATACTAACAATGGGTTTTATGTGGTCTACAGTTTTCTATTTCCAGTTTCCATTCTCAACCTATTTACACGCGCTGGGCCCAAAACCAAAATTGGAATCACACCAATAAAAACCCACAAGAGCAGTTTCAGTCACACAGTAACGTTTCCTTTTCTTCTTCTTTAGTATTTCTGCTGTTAAAGTGAATTCACCCTGTTTGGATTTCTGTGATTCCCCTCCAGTTTTTGTTTTGTTTTTTTAAATCTTCCATGCCCATTTTCTCTTCTTTCTTTGTTAACATCCTTTCTTTTCAGTGCCCCCCCCCCCGCCCCCCATTTCTGTTTTTCTCTTTTACTTGCTTTCTAATGAATGTCCACAGTTTGATATCAGGTTGTTCAAAAGTCAGCTGGAGAGCTGAATACAATAATTATACCAACAAAGCTGTGCCAGAGTCTTACAGACCCGTGTGCACAAAGTGTCTGTGTATATTAGGTGTGTTCCTATTCATTTCTTTCCCTTCAGACTGCGCATACATGCCTCAGCACCGCTATTGTGTGAATGTAGGCTATTATTTGCCCAGACAGGACACGGGTGCACGTTAGACTACGTGCAAAATGAGATGCAGCTGTTGAGTGTATGCGTCTCAAAGTGCATTAAGAGAAACTTTTTACTTTTACTTAACAAGTCTGTGTGGAAATTTGGCCACAAATTTTACTTCATATTGAAAGAGCAAAGGAAATGTGAGCTTGAGAGCAAGAAAATTATTTTGTTTTTCCAAAGAAGTATTTCAGTCTCTTAAAATGCCCTTCAATCCCAACACTTCCTAATGCATTTCAACTTTAAATTTGTATTTTCATTTATCTGGCTAAAACTTTTAAGTGCTTGATAATGATCAGCAATAGCACATAATTTTTGTTTTTATTAAAAAGAGCCTTCTTATTCATGGGGTGGCTGTAGCTCAGAAGATAGAGCAGGTCACCTACTGATCGGTTCGATTCCTGGCTACTCCAGGCTGCATGCCAATGTATCCTTGGGCAAGATACTTAACCCCAAGTTGCTCTCCGATGCAGCCGTTGGAGTGTGAATGTGTGTGAACGTTAGATAATTAAAGCACTTAGCTTAGTTAATCATGGAAGTGCTTGTATAAATGGGTGTGCATGGGGAAATGTAAACATGTTGTAGAAGCGCTTTGAGTGCTCAGACTGAGTAGAAAAAGAGCTATATAAGAACGAGTCCATTTACCATTTATTCATATCATCTGAACTTCATCTTGTACTTTTAAGGTGGCTTTGAAAAAAATTTAAGGCAAAATTTGAAATAAAGTGTACCTGCCTTTGGTTAAAAGGCAGGTACACCTATTTAGGCTTCAGGCTCACACAACAGTGTTTAAAAACACCTTTCTATGTTACTCCTTTCTTCCTTCTTTCCCTTTATTCCCTTTTTTTTGCTGTGTGTTACGCAATCCACCTGACCTACTTAGTTTCAACACTCCTAAATCAAGAGAAGCACAGCAGTAAAGATGAGCAGGAACAGAAATTGGCACGACAGGAAAATACAGACTTAGTTAAGACAAATCCACACCGAGTTCCCTGCTGTTTTTTGTGTCTCGCTCACCAAAGCCAGCTTTAGTAGTCTCAACAAATAAAGATTTACCAACTTGTGAAACATCTACGAAGTGTCTGTTTGCAAAAAGAGTAAGATCACCAAATCATAGCAGTACCCTCCTAAACAGTCATCAGGATCATGTAAGTAACATCATCAAATGTAGCCAATAACAAACCTTTTTAAAGAGCTTTGGCAACAACCACAGGGAAATAAAACCCTGTGCTACATTATAAAGCTGTAAACTCTGAAAATTATAGTCTCAAACAAGGAAAACAGTGACTAAGCTCTTATAATAAAATGAGCTCTTTAACATTTTTAGTTAATATAAAACCGAATTTGTTGTTATGACCATGAAATTACCCAGAATGTTATTTTTTGGGGTTTTGTGGGACAAAACTGAAACAGACTTATAATTCTCAGGCAAAGCCACATGTTATCAAATGGAATATTTTAGGACTCTTATGTTTGCTCACAGTTATTAACAATAAAGAGATTCTTCAGCCTCTAATTTCTCTAAAATCAACTGACCTGGCACTGCTAAGGTGTAAGCCTCTTTAAAAGCCAGGGAAAAAAAAATCCTGCAGTTGCAGCTAAAACTCTTGTGCTGGGTCCGAGCCCACGGGCCTCACTGCTTTGATCTCAGAAAACCAACTCATTACACAACCCTAACTACTGCATGCTGTTAAATATTGTTGTATCATTATTAATTCACCAGCCTGAGTGCTTTAATAGTAGAGCATTAACAGGCAGGTTCAAAACGCTTGAGCATTATCAGACAGAGGAACAGACAGATAAGGACAATGACACTCAAGAGATTAGACAACTCAGTCAACTAAACCCGGACTGTGTCTGCTAAGAACATTTACTCTGAAAGGTCTCTGCAGTGAGGCTTTGGTCAGCAACAGAACTGCTCTGTGTGTTTCTGCCTGTTTGTCTTAAGCCCATATATCACATTTTACAACCTACTTCTCAACAACGAGGGGCATTGTTGGAAGGTTAAGTGCCCAAGGAGAGAAAAATAACCTTGAATAAGAACCAGGAGGGAAGGTGTCCAGAGGCACAAACATATACACAGAAAAGTGCACAAGCAGAGACAGAGCTCAACAATAAGATAGTAAAAAGGCATGAGCTCCCACATTTCAATTAGGAGGCTCCATTCTTCATTAAACCTGATGGTGCCATGAGAAAAAGAGTGGGAACCTGAATGCATATCAACTGGGAAATGATATATTCCTATTGTTTACCTTGCAACAGCTGCGACAGAGGAAGAAATGACTGGAATTATTTTTTTTCACATTTGCTTATTAGATGCCAAACCATCATACTGTTTTGGCATCTAATAAACATCCAGAAGTATGGCTCTAATAACCTTCTGGCATTTTCCAATTGCACTACATCATCTCACCTGAATAAACACTTGTTTAAAGTGCTAAAGACAGCACAATCTAGATAAGCTAAATGAAGTGTTTCACCATCTGGCACTCAAACACTGCTAATGAAAAACTCAGTTGTTTAACTGTGAGAAAGTCAGGTTCTTCAGTTTAAGGGGCAGAGGGGACAGAGTGAATCACCGCTTATATAACTGAACTTTAAAAATAAAATGAATGAAAGCAATGTGCAGAAACTTATGAGCGGGGCTCTTAGTCTTGAGTTAAGGTGACAGGTTGTTTATCCAGGTAACTATATTCACAACTAATCAAGTCACTGAGTCAGTTCAACTACATCTATGCAGAGAATCACGATCAGATTGAGGATCTTTTGGCTAGCTTGCCCTTTATCACATTTCAGTTTGGCAGCACCTGCCTGCACCCAGATATGAAAGCTGAACAGAAAGATCACAGGTGTCGCAATATGCACATACATAATATTAATGAACGATAAGATAACCACACACTCCACTGTCGTGGCTCAAGTGATAACAGCAGCAAAAAAGAAAGATAAAAACTATAAAAACAAAAACCTCAATTAGTCTGAACCTCTGATGTGCAAAATAGTCTCTGTTCCATCAAAACAGAGTCCAAGACCACCATGAAGATAAAATATTTACAAGGCATTATAAATAAATCAGCAGATTTCCCAAAAACTTGCACCATGGTGTGAAAACTAATGAAGAGAGATCAAGGTGGTTCAAGTCTGCAGTCTGTCATCAGCTGCCAAACTATCACGGTCAAACTAAATCCAGAAAGAAGTACAAAGTGACACAAGGAAGGTCACAGGAAGTAGTTGGGTTAAGAATTCTCTTCAAATCTAAAAACCCTTCCTCTGTTTCAGCATTTCAATGTTTCAGTTTTTCATTCTCAGCGATTTGCTGCCTTAAATTTGTGAGCTCAAAAAAATTTGCACAGAATGGCTTCCTGGATTCAAACTGGTGTCGCTCTCTAAAAGGAATATATATAGACTTAAAAAGCCAAAAATCTAAAGAAATAAAAAGCCTTCATTCTCAGGGAACAGATATATTTAACCTAAAGTACTCCATTCTTCATTAAACCTGACAGTGCCATGAGAAAATGAGCATTTTAATTCTTGTTTAAAACGGAGTGCCTGGGAGTTTTTATTTTTAGCACAACACTGATCTTAAACCAAAAAGTAAAAGGGAAAAAGGCCTTTAGTGTGCCCTGGTGGCCCACCTGGTAAAGTAAATGCATCTTTTACTAAGGCTCAGTAAACCTTACTGCAGTGGCCCAGGTTCAACTCCAGCCTTTCCCTCTGTGTCTTTTCAGCTTTACCTTTATAAATTTGTGCATTTGTGTCTATTACAGTAAATAAAACACATAACTGTGTTATTTCACTTAACTGAAATAAAAGGTCTTTGTGAATTTGATTAAATTTGTCAGCGTGTATTAAGAATTTCTTGAACTTTGGCCCTAACACATAATTCCATCTATAATACTGAAACTCATACCAAAACTAAAGAAACTAAACTGAACTGAAACATTTTGAAACAATAAAAAACCCAGTCTGGAATCTAGTGACACATAAGCGCATTGATAAGGTAAATAAATGCATATGAAACCATATGGAAAATACAATAAAAAAAATAAATCAAAATCACTCTGGTTGAGTCTCTTTCCTAAAAGTCACAAACACAAACCAAATGAACTTCATCAGCTTTTATGGCCTAAATTGCCATAAAACCATTATTATCGCCTTATATTTCTGCACGTCTCTAGCTGCCCCATGACCCCGAGTTGCATAAGAGGAAGAAAATGGATGGATGGATTTCTGCACATATCTCCTGTGTTAGCTCTGTTGGGTGTCACATCATTTTTAACACGTGTCCCATGGTTCTTACATAAGACAACTTTTTAAAACTATAGTGTGAGAATAACCCCCACCCCCAAAAGATAAAACACATGCATCAGTCACTTAATGTGATGGAGAGCCTCAATCAGTTTGTCACAAAAGGAATGAAGACATCATGTCACTTTAGCACTCATTGCACGTCTCAGGCATAGGCATTTGTCATTCGGGGTGTGTATTCTTAAATACCAAAAATTCTCTGATTTACAGTACGAGTTGCTGAGCACAAAGTGATGGCTTTTAAATTTACTCATAGATACCACTTACAACATACCACCTCACAGACATGCTGTTAATTTTCTACTACCGTCAGTCCAGTTAGCCATTCATAATGTTTAACCACTTTGCAATAACCTGCATAACAGGAAGCACATCAAAAACCTGCTCAGTAGAGCTGGTGTTTATGTAGATCCCAGCAGCCGAGATGTTTTTACATTATACACAGCTGTATCAGCCTACTACATCCAAAACATTGATAGATAAGGGTTAAAAAAATAAACCGTGTGCAAATGAAAGCCCATAAAAGAGCGTACTAACACAAATATAAAAAATGCTATATCTAGTAAAAACCCATAAATACATATACACACAAACACACACACCTAGCAGGCCTGAACATAAGGTGGTGTGAAAGCTGACCTAAAACCTGCTTGTGCACATTTTAAACTGTCTTCATTTATCTTGTAGCACTAAACCGTCCTAACTTCACACCCTGTCCCATCACAAGGAAATGGGGTGTAATGACTTTGATGTCTGTCTTCTTATACAGCCGCGTTCTTCAGTGGCATGTCACTTGCAGATAATCTTTACTAGTCACCTGAGCCACTTCTAAAGCCTATATTACTGTCCTTTGTATTAAAAAGCCTAAAGGTTAAGCAGAACCTGAGTTATTACAAGGAGATTCTTCAGTGCAACTGTATGAAGCAACTGACTTGAAGGATTAAATATAGCAATCTGATGAAAATGTAGAGAAATACATATTTGTACTAAGACTCAGGCAGATATAACAGCTCTGTCTAGCGTAATCTGTAATATTTAAAGATGAACAGTAACATTTAGCATTTAGTCATTTATTAATGTTAACATTTTTAATTTTAGAATAATTTTATTTTACAAATTTGAAATTATAGCTCTATTTCTTGCAGGCAGACAGTAGAAGGAAGGTCAAGTCAGGCTAAGAGTCTAAGATGCAGACAGATGGGGGAATAAAGCAGAAGAGTTATGGAGAATGAAAGAGGATCATAAAGAGAGAACGGCAAAAGAAGAAGATGAGGAAAAGCAACAGGGAGAAATCAAGCAGTGTATTCCACATAAAGACTTCGTATCATTTTTACCATTTGTCATTTTAGATTTTTCATATGCCAAAGGAGGAAGACTAGCAATTACCTTACTCAAACTGAATCCAGTTTGTGCGGAGAAACACTAATGAAGTCACAGAGAAAAGGGGAACTGAGGTAAGGAGAAGAAGATAAGAGGGAGAAAAAAAAAAAAGGCAGTAAAGCTGGTGTTTGCCCTTGAATCAGCAGCAGCAGCAGCAGCTCACTGCCCTAGCCTAGTTTAGCCAGTCCTCCTGTGATAAATTAATAAGCACATGTCTTTGGGGGACATCTTTTCAGGCCTTGTTATCTCTTCCCCTGAAGAATCAGCCACAATCTTTCAGTTACTTGTTTTAAAGATGCAGGGAGCCTCTAACAAAAATAACTGTTTCAAGACTTATTTTTATACTATTTCATATGAAATAAAAAACAAAATATAAGTTAAAATACAAGAACTAATGTGCCTTTCAAGGGAAACAGTAAAATAACAACCTTTATTTGCTTCCCAAACACGCTCTGACATTGAAAAAAAAGCTCTAACGCCTACAGTGGAAACACAAGTGCGGCTCTGTGTTACCAATGTGGGAGTGGAAGGAAAGCAGCATTTTGTTTGGGACATTTGCATAAAGTTTGATTGGTTGCCATCTGGATAAACAGACAGGGTTTTTTCCACTTTGATTTTTTTTTTTCCACTTTACAAACAACCACACCTAAATTTTTCTTAAACTAATGAAAAGGTTTTGATCATAACAATCTTTTATTTAAAAAGAAGATTAAAAAAGAGCTTATAAAAAGTTAATTTAGAAGTAGACTGTACAATACTTTTATTTAAAAAAAAATGGCTTAACAAAGTATGAAACGCTATTGAGCAGAATGAGGTGTAAGGCGCAGCAAAGCCAACATGTAACGCGGGCACAGGGTCTTAGGAGGGTATGTGATTACTTTAGCAGCCAGCAATGTTACATATAAAGGGACTTTTGATTGTGTATTATCAACTGTTAGTGCAGCTGTTATCATGAGGATCCCACTAGAGTAACTGCATTGTTACAGACATGTTGTTCACATGACTTACATCATAAATGTTTAATTATTTTCCTCAGCACTTCATAGATGAAAACTGTACTTTAAACCCCCCCCCCAAGAGGGCACACTAATATATCCTTAGAAGATTAAGTAACAAACGAGTGTTATTCGATCAAATGATCACATCTCCAGCCACAAAGTCATGTGGAGTTGGCACATCTAAAATAATTACCCTCCAAATTAAGCTAAAAATTACGAGCAAGAACTCCAGAATTACTGTCTGCGAGAATTACTCCAACTATGGTGTTAAACTCCATCCATTTCAAACTAGCACTGTGATGTAAACATGGTTGTCATTTTTAACATTCAGGTGTGGGTCACACTAAATGCAGCATGTGCATAAAGTTTCTAAGTACATGTCATTTGTTATCTATTATGTTGATACTGATATCTATTTTGACAAAGTGTACCAAAGGTTTCCCAAGAGTGTAGCTGTACTGCATGTCTGTTGCCCTGACAGGCATAAAGGTGGTAAAGGCATGGTTGTGCACTATTGCAGAACTGAGAGCAGAGACCCCAGTTTGAGTCATAAACATCACAGATGTTCACACATCATTTGTATCATTTTTAAATACATTATTAATTACAATTATGTTTCTTGGTTAAGTTTAGGCATTAACAACAACTAGGTTAGATTTAGAAAAAAAAAGATCATGGTTTGGGTTAAAATGCAACGGCTGCCATGACTTTTAAAGATGTCTTTTTTCTTGTTTGCCATGGTGACACCTCACCAAATACGTCTGATGTGAAATATACTTCCTACTGAAATATATTACTTATAAATTTGTAAGTAATGGTTTGCTTCCCGAGCTTTCATGTACCTCAGCACATACAGATACAGTATACACATCCATGTATCTAGACCTTGCATCCTCAGTAATAACTAAATAGGGTAATTACTTAAAGTGTTTTCATTTGTTAATTAAAATGTAGTGATGTAATTCAAATTGCAGAGGTACATTACATTTAATAAAATAATGAAAAAAAAGCTTCATTTCCCCCTGTAGTTATAAAATGTGAAATAAGCATAGTGTGTTACACACTTCACGTATTTCAGGGCACCATGAAAGCATCATAGATGAGGTGTTAGCCCGACCTTAGCAGAGCCTGCAAGAGTTACCAGACCCAGCCTCCTTTGAGGCAATGACGTTGAGCTTTATTGATTTAGCATCGATCTGTATCACCTCTTTCTCTCACTCTGTCTCATATTGATGGAAATTTCCAAACCTCTGCACTCAAAATACCAGCCAGTATTCTGCTGGTATTTTAGTATACTGTTGCCTTTAAATACTATATATGCCTATCATCTCTATGAAAGCAATGACGGTGCAATGAGAATGTGAGACTGACTCACTGAGGAATCCCAAGCCTGTCGTCCATTATCACAGAATAAACAGTCTTTGCATTACTATACAAGGACTGAATGAGGCTCAATTAGCGCAGATCTAATAGCTTACACAGGATAGTACAAGTCTTGTCATTCCCATCTGTGTGTGAGTGCCTGTGGGTAAACAATGGATAAAAACACCAGCTGTGAGCACAAGCTCACAAATGAACAGACAGAACAGCGACTAAGCAAAACCTGATCAGAGTTTAAACTGCAGTGTCACAGAGAATAGAGGAAGTGGCACCTTATTATAGCTTTTGCTGCTTCCTTTCACTTCCTTTAACTGTCTCTTTTAATATTTTAAAGTATTTTTGAGTGAAGAAATCAACATGATAGTAAGCATTTAGGCTAATTAAGAGGCCATTAAGTTTAGGAATTTTGTGTTCTCACCAAAAAGACAAATGAGCTTATGTCAGTAAGAATTGGCTGCTAAACTGTTGCTCTGTAGCCAGGAGTCAGTGCTTGTTCTCCACATGCATCAAACACACAGTCAATTTTCTGTTTAAGATGCCTTTGCTAAATTTCCTTTGCTTTCTTTTACTATGGTAAGTAAAGGAGTAAAATATGTGATTAATGTCCGAGTAGGTTAATGTATCTCTAGTGTTATACAAGAAACTGAAATAACAATTTTTGCCAAAAAAAAAAAAAAAAATGCCATTGGGAATGCACCATTTTACATTCTTTACTCAACTTCTTCCAGAGTAGTGATCTCATTGTTTTTAATGTAGAGACCTATGTAGGAAAACTGAACAGCACAACAGAATCTATAAATACTGTGCACTTCAAGTGTGATGTAAACAGATTAGGGGTGGGAAACAATTCATATTATTGTCTGTGGAGTTTAAGGGAACCGTTTTATGATATTATAATCATGTAATTATTGTTGTTCAACCTAATTATTCAGTACTTAAAAACTAATATAAATAATTATTAAAAAATGTTCCCATTCATATCTAGTCTTATGTAATGTATGCCATCTGAATACAGCTTTAAAACAATAGTTTGACCTTCTATGCATTTTCTAAATGTTTATAAATATTGATTTTATTTTTATTCATTTATAATAAATTCAGCCATATTACCCAGTCCTACGAAGTGTAATGGACAGTATCCATCCTATTCACGTGCACTGTAGCATAAACCCCTAATATGCCGAGATTAAAATCTCTACACAAAAGCCAGTTGTGAACAACTCAGCTGGAACAGCTGTTCCGAGATCTAGGTAAGAAATGCCTTGACCGTAAATGGCTCCAGAGCAGTGTTGGCAGGTTTTAATCACTGGGTTTTCTGCCAGCAAACTTACTTTACCCTTAATCCAAGCCAAGCAGCACTACTGCCAAATTCAAGTCAGGAAAACTCACTTCTGAGGCCAAGGTCGAATTAATGTATTAGCTATTTGCAAAGCCGTGGCTTACCTATCACTAGGTGAGCATGAGTCAATAGGTTTTAAAGCAGACGGTAATATCTGATTGACTGGTGGCCTTACTGACTAGAATTTGGCTAAAATAAGGCTGAATCAAAGTTTTGTTTTGCGAGCGTATCAGTCACTTGCATAAATTATACAGTAACAAAAGTAAACCATTATTTTTTCTATTAACAAAAAAATTATTGGTTAGGCAACTAAAACTAAAACAATCTACAATTTCTGGTAGCTTGTAACTTTATATGGTGGTGGTGGTATTCGTGTTTTTTTGGGGGTGGCGGGTGGGGGTGGATTATTGACAGTGGAGCAGCAAATCAAGCAAACCAAAACCAAGAGTAGATCTAAAAACTAACATGTGAAGAGATATTAGCAATTGGGGCTTTCCCACACAGGAAGAAAACCAGACTTTATGGTCATTTTCACACCAGTTATCCGACCTTATCATCGCACAATCTCTGTAACTGTCCAACACACTCAGCAGATGCTATACAGTTAGAACACTGCCCTTAAACCTACTGAGACCGTGGTGTCACCCCCAGATTACTTAACCTCAACCAGCTGCTCAGTACAGGATTTCTCCATCTGCCTAATTGAATACTCAATCTGTGGCCCTCTGCTTCTCAAATGAAACGCTTGAATAATTACTGGTGACAAACTATACCAAAAATGTCAAAACCGAAGAGAAGTATGCTGTTTCTCTACTAATAGATTAAATGGAAATAATTATTTTAAACTAGTAAATCTAATTACTGGTGTGGCATTTTCACTATAACTATATGTACATTTAATGCTAGTAAATACAAACTGCCACAAGATTATGACCACTCCTGCTTAACTATTGGCCCATTGCTGCTACCAAAACAGCTCTGACCCTCAAAGGCCTGGAAGCTACCGGGCCTTTTAAGGTATTTGGCACTCAGACATGAGCAAAATGATCCTTCAAGTAGTTCAAGCTGTAATGAGGATCTGCCATGCATCTTGTTCTACCTGCCCCAACTCCATGTCTCTGTTTCATAGTTTGTTCCTTCGTGGCACTTATCACCGCTGTTCTAATGTTGACCTGACCCAGTTGTCACTCAGATCTTTACACCCATCTGCTTCTGCAGCATTCTCCATAAATCTGTTTATATGAGCAGACCTAGATGAATCTGATTACATTTATGGCCAATCCTGAGAATTAAACACAATTTGAAAAATGTCATTGCATTTTGAACAGTTGGATTTTTTTTAACAGTGACTTTCTTTTACAAAACCTCCATACTCAAGTTAACGATAATGGCTGTGCTGTGATATCAACTTTATTTACAAGTAAAATAATCACCTAGAGAGAAAGTTAGAAGCAACAAAGAATTTTAGTTTGTTTTCCCCCCCTTTTTCTGTAGCCTACAAACCAATCAAAACTTAAAAAGAGTGTACTCATACTCTGTGCTGTTGCTATGTTCCAGGCCTGAGGGCTGTTTATCCCACTTCCCTGCTATCCTTATTGACCACTTCTGCAAAGTGTTATTACACACCACAATGAGGCTGATAATTTCATGTGTTTTGCGTTAATTTTTAGAAGCTGTGATAGATTGCACTTTCACATGACTTGCAGATTTCATAATTACTGTACACACCGATTTTCAGGGAGGAAGCTGTCGCTGAGGAAGCGTTGGGAGTTCCACCTTTGGGAGCAGTTAGCGATCACGGCACACGCAAACCAAAAGGATCACACTAGTCATATCTGTTGGTAGAAATATGTACACTTTTGGTATTTATTAAACCCAACGATGAGCTTCATCTATTCTCTAGGTGTAGTTAAAGTCCATGAACGCTGATATTCTTTGATATTCATGGGTAAATGATGACATATGGAAAAAATAAATAAATAAATAAAGCTTCTAAAGGGGGATTTTTTTTTTCCCCCTCTGTAGAAGCTTTTGTTACTTTAGCCACGCAATGAACCATCTCCATTTACACAATCTTTGAGCCAGGTCAGTGACACACAGCATGACACTGCCTTTGGCTAGTTTTGGTTTAATTTACAACAGAAGGCAGTGCTTTGGATTTCCTCAGCTTGTAGTTACATATTTTGATCTCTATCCCTTTTCATGGAAGTTTGTTGTTTTCCATCACTGAATAATTAGTCTTGTGCTTACCCTTATCTCAAATTTACAATTCTCAATTCCTACTTACGGTCAATTTAGAATCACCAATTAACCTAACCTCACTAACTGAGAAGAAACTGGAGTACCTGGAGAAAACCCACGCAAACAGAGGAAGAACATGCAAACTCCCCTCAGAAAGGCCCTGGCCAGGTAGCGGATAGGAACACAGGACCTTCTTACTGTGAGGGAACAGTGCTAACCACCACGCCACTGTGCTGCCCTGTAATAACATTATGACGCATATTTTCTATTCAAGTGTTAACATAAACAAACCGGTATTCAATTTGGTTATTTTCTAGCAGTTTGGGTCCACCTTTAGTGAAATTTAGGCCACATTTAGTTTGGATTGGCCCCCATCCAAAGCGTCTTTAAAAAAAAAAAAAATTATAATTCAGTGACCTGGCAACAACAGTTTCACACTGCAGGCAGCTGTGTGATTTTGACACTGCTGTGACTGTTGTGTGTGCGTGTGTTTTCCTTCCATATAAAAACTACGGGTCATCTTACACATGTCTTATCTAACACTGCAGGAGGCTGGAGAGCTCTGACTCTGTTGGTATGTGCACACGTGAGATTCTCCACATGAAGGGCTGTGGGTTCAGCTTAGATACACTTAATGAGAATTAAAAAAAAAAAAAACGTACCCGCCTTTTATGTCTTAATGACCTCCATATTTGCAATCAGATCCAAAACAGGCCGAGAATCTGTATGGAGTATCCCATGATTTCACCACGTCTTAATAGTTGCCTCTAGGTAGCAGGTAACTTGCGGCAAAATGATCACTCTTATTAAATTAAAATTCCAGCTGTTAACTAGGGATGGGCTCATCACAAAAAACAAAAACAAAAAATACTATTAAATTTTAATGGGGACTTAGTCAACTATTCTTCAAATATCACCCCAAATAGCTTTCAAATGACTGTGCAGAGTTTTGGTGAGTCAGCTTTACCTGGTGCACCATGCACTGTAATAATCAGTATTAGTAGTACTAGTCTAGTGAATGACTATTTGATTATTTGAAAATCATGCCCTTTCAGCAGTGGACATAGGCACCCTGACTGGATTGTGGCTATGCAGCCCCATATACAACAAACTGTGTATTCTGACACCTTTCTATCAAAACCAGAATGAACTTTTTCGGAAATTTGAGCTGTAGAAGCTGGTCTGTTGGATCGGACCACATGGGCCAGATTTCACGCTCCACATGCACCAATAAGCCTTGACTGTCCACGACCCTGTTGCTGGTTCACCGCTGTTCCTTCCTTGGACCATTTTGATAGATACTGACCACTGCAGACTGGGAACACCCCACAAGAGCTGCAGCTTTGCTGCTCTGACCCAGCTGTCTAGCCATCACAATTTGGGCCTTGCCAAACTCGCTCAAATCCTTACGCTTGCCCATTTTCCCTGCTTCTACCACATCAACATTGAGGACAAAATGTTCACTTGCTCCCTAATATATCCCACCCACTAACAGGCTCCATGATGAAGAGATTATCAGTGTTATCCACTTCACCAGTCAGTGAACATAATGTTATGTCTGATCGGTGTAGTTACCTGATTAAGTTTTATAACTGCATGGGGAATACAGCAAAGTTAGGATATTTTTATATCTGACGAGCTCAACACAAAATATATTATCTAATCAGAACAGAGTACAGATGCATCAGAAGTTGCTGCCAGGACACGTTTGTGACATAAATAACTTGTGATTAACATCCTGTATGTCACCCTCAAACTAAATTTTTTGGACATTTTTCCTATAAACTCATATTAAAAACAAAGATAATGTCAGGAATGCACCATTTGTGAAATTCTCAGCCCATGACTGAAATGTTATAAGTCTCTCAGTTCTTCACTACCAATTAACTATTGGTGAATATTTACCCATCATAAAATTAACAACATTGCCCACTGCGACTGATAAAGATCAATGCAAATGTTCTGCTGATATATCTGTGTATCCCTAGTTATCAAAAAAGCCATCCATATCATTAGGATTGTTGATGATGTTGGACAGCAAATTACAATAATTTTAACTACAAATCAAATTAATAGCATTGCTTTTTATATTAATTTCATAAAAAGCTTTTCAGAGCATGATTTTAAATCTAGTTAGCTTATTTTTATCTGGCAAACAGTAGAAATGTATCAATTTACTACAAAAGAAAAGCTGTGAATTGTTACAGTTAAAAATCTGGAAGTCTGGTATGAAAAACAACTGTCAAATTAGCTGCAGAATAATTTCCTGTAAATTAACTAGAGTTGGGCAGTATACCAGTTTTTAATAAACACTATACCAGTGAACAGATACAACGCCCACTGTGTCTTTTCAAATGGCTTATATTATTATTTATCTTATTACTGCCATGGATACTGCTGAAGAGCATGAAAAGGGGGGTTGTTATGACTATACACTCTTCTTACTCACAGTTTCTGTCATATGAATCATACACATAAATAAAGACAACCATTAACAATCCACAACTAACTCTCTAATTCTCTCCAGCAGGGAAAACATCATGCGACACAGTTTGTGAAACAAACTATTTCATTAACAGCTTTATATTTACACAATTATGCTGCTGAAGAGCATGCTGGGTAATGCTGGGTAATGCTGGCTAATCAGGTAATAGTGTGTTAACAGCTGGTGGAGGCTCTGTGCTACATTCAAAAATAGTACAGACAGATAGAGGATGAAGAATAGAGAGCACCAAAATAACTGGTGACCAAGAGAGGAGATGCCTGTTGGATGTTGGTTTTAAGAAATGCAATTCATTTTGCTTAATTTCTGCTTGCAGTGCTTCTGAGCAGGACTCTCATTGTGGTGGGTCTCAGGCAGCTCTGCCCACGCACAAGCACACAGAACCAGGTGAGACAAAAACATGGTCCTCGAGGCCAATAGATGTTTTTCCTGACAACAGAAAAATTAGTGCCAAAAAGTTTGGAAGAGTAGGTCAAATGGAGTTTCAAAGCTTTACTAGATATTGATTTTGCTAAAAAACAGCAGCAACAAAAAGGTGACATTACAGCTAACAATTTATTTGAATTTGTTATTTACCATTTAAACACCATTTTCAGACAGTTGTGCCACATTTTGGGATTTTAGATACCAGAATATAGACTCACCTACCACATTATTAGGTACACTTTGCTAGTACCTTGCACCTCCTTTTGCCTTCAGAGGTGCCTTAAGAGATCATTAATAATCCACAGATCTCTGAGGAATTTTTTCCAGTAACTTGTTGCTGGAAACATTCCTCAGAGATTTTGGTCCATATTGACATGATTGTCTCACTCAGTTTCGGCAGCTTTTTTGGTTGCACATCAGTGATGCAAAAATCCTGCTCTACCACATCCAGAGGCGCTCCACTGGGTTGAGATCTGAAGGCCACTGTAGTACCAGGAACTTCTCATGATCAAGAAACCAGTTTGAGGTTATCTGAGTTTTGTGACATGGCACGTTATCCTGCTGGAAGCGGTCATCAGAAGATGGGCACACTGTGGTCATAAAGGAATGGACATAGTCACCAGCAATACTCAGGCAGGCTGTGGCATTTAAACCTTGCTCAGCTGGCATAAGAGGGCAAAAGTGTGCCAATAAAATGTCCCCCCACACTATTAAAACACCACCAGCCTGAACCTTTGATATAAAGCAGGATGGATCCATGCCTTTATTTTATTTATGCCAAATTCTGACCCTACCATCTGACTGTTGCAGCAGAAATTGAGACTCATCAGACCAGGCAACATTTTACCAATCTATGGTCCAAATTTTTGTGAGTCTCTATGAATTGAAGCCTCAGTTTCCTGTTCTTAGCTGACTATAGCAGCAGTCAGTGTGTACGTCTGCTACTGCAGCCCATCTGCTTCAAGGTTTCATGCGGTCTGCGTTCAGAGATGCTTTCCTGCATACCTTGGTTGTAACAAGTGGTTATTGAGTTCCTGTTGACTGCATATCAACTTGAAGCAGTCTGGCCATTGTTCTCTGACCTCTGGCATCTATAAGGCATTTTCACCCAAAGAACTGCCACTCACTGGATATTTTCTCAGTTTCAGACCATTCACTGCAAATTCTAGAGATGGTTGTGTGGAAAAACACTCAGCCCAGCCCGTCTGACAACAACTATGCCACGTACAAAGTCACTTAAATCATCTTTCTGATGCTAAGTTTGAACTTCACAAGGTCGTCTGGACAATGCCTACATGCCTAAATCTATTGAGCTGCTGCAATGTGATTAGGTATTTATGCTAAGGAGCAGCTGAACCGTTGTCCCTAACAAAGTGGTCTGCGATTATGTATTATTTAGGTGCACTGAAAATGTATTCAAACTAAAAGGTTTTTATAGAACAAACTACAGGTCATTGAATCCATTCTTTTAGAACAGAAATTACACAAAGAATAAGCATGTCACAACTCATTTACGCAGAAACAATTTCACTAATAATAATATAATATACTTGATATACTGGAAACTTTCCTCTTAATTAATGCATTATTTACACACCAAATTGGGAAAATATTTATGAATAATAATTAATTACATTCTAGTTTTCACATACATAGCAGTTGTTTCACTTATGCATACTGGAGACCAACCCGTTCTAATTCTTGAGAGGTGGCCGGATGTCATGATTATGCAACCTCCAAGACTTCAAAGAGCCCAGAAATAAACATCAGTCTGTCATTTCAATGTAACGCCATTGCTGAAGCAATTATTACACATATAAATTATCCTCTGGATCAGCACAGCTTCGCATCCTTCAAACCCTGTGCTACAAAACACCAGAGAACATTCCAGCACACACATTAAAACGCAGCCGAGCAGGAAGCATCTGTGTCAGTGATGAAGCTTTCCAGAGATAAACAGAACTGAAAACGAAACCACCGGCTACAGCTCAGGAGAACAAGAATTCCAGGAACACATATTTCAACGCTTTTTGCGTAAACTCTTGTGCAAAAACACCCCGTCACAGCCAGGTGATTTTAAACTACCGTACTGCATCTCATATATTCCTGATTCACAAGCATTAACACATACAACTCCGAAATGTAGACATCTTATCATATGTATACAAAACTTAAAAAAAAACAAAAAACAAAAACAAATTGAGCAGTTTTTTGTCGTGGCACTGATAAAATCCTTAAACATTTAATTATTTATGAGTTTCTTTTTCTGTACCCCAGTTAGCTTGCAGTGGCTGCGGAGGAGCCACAGATGTGATGGAACTGCTATTCGCTGCTATCCGTTAGCCGCCAGCTCCCAGTAACCGCAAATGTAGTCGCAAACGGTTTTAAACCCGCTGTACGCTTTAATATTAGCCTCTAAGTAAAGATATAACTACATCAGATAAATCACATAAGTTACACGAGAAGAAATTATATGAACACGTAACAAAAAAGCGTCAGACAGAGTTAGCTTAGCGGGCTAGCATTAGTTAGCGTCTAAGATGCTGAGAGAACCAGAAGAAGCGCTGTTAGCAAGGCGAGCTAATCAGACGCTCCGAGGTACCTTACCAGGTCAAAACAAACAGGAAAGCGGAGCGAGATGCATTAATTTCTTCTTTCGTTTGTGAAGCCGACGTCTGTGGAGACGTTAAGTTTGACGAGATCAAAGCAAACGATGTAGAAATATCGTCGGGAACATTGCAAAGACACTCGAAATTAATGTGGTTCCTGTTTTTTTAGCTCAGACTGGCTCGGATGCCCGTTCGCAGGTCGTTGCTTGGAGAGACTCTCTCTCTCTCTCACACACACACACCCTCCAGGGACGAACCTGCCAAATACTGACCACGCCTCTTTTACAGTGAACACAGCAGAAGACAGCTGCCAAATACTGGCCCCGCCTTACAGACCGCTGTAGACGAGCAGAGACTGCTTAAAACGCATCTGTGGCTGATTTCTTTATCTACTCATGACATTTTAACAAATTCAGTGTCTGTACCATCAGTGATGTAGTTGATTTGTTCATATATAAAGTTCTGTGCAAAGGTCTCGAGGCATCCTTCATTTCTTTACATTTTGTTAGGTAAATGTTAAATAGATGCCGCGATTTATTCAAACACATGCAAACACGAATGGGAATACAATATGTAAGGCAAAAACCGAGTTTTTGCACTTTTGAGCCTCTCGTTTCTTTAAGTAGTCTTCAGGTATAGTTGTCTTGCTTCTTGAAGGATATCCCAAAGCTTTTCTTTGGATGTGGCTGCTTTTTGTTCGGTTCTCTGTCAAGATAATCCCACTCAGCTTCAGTAATATTGAAGTCTTAGGCCTGTCACCTTATTTTGTACTCTGCTTGGAGGTTTTTGGCCAATATCTCTTTGGGAATCACCTTGTTAGTGCAAAAAAATATTTGATTCTTGAAAAGTACGTTATCTGTGGCATTTTCTTGCTTTCATTTGTAGAGTCAACTAAAGAAATGGGAACAAAATGGGTTTTTTGCAACATACTGCTTGTAGCAAAGTGCCTGAAGATACAATTTTATATCTTGTTTAGCCTATGTTGTGCTATTGTGTATGCATAACTCTGGTTAGGTGCCTTTTTAATGCTTGAATGGCTTAATAAATAGAAAAAAAAAAAAAACATCCCTCTGAAAGTGGTCAGGTGCAAGGAGTGGCCTGAAAAAGCAGCCAGTATCCAAAGGAAAACTCTGAAAGACTTTCAGAAAGCCTGGAGAACTATTGCTCATGACCACTTTAAAGAATCACAAGAAAGTCAAAGCAAAATATAAAGAAATGAGGGCTGGCTTGAGACTTTTGCTTGGCATTGTAAGTTTACTCTAATACCTTCTTATTTATAAAAAAGTGGGTTAACTACTGTTTAGTTGATGATACATATATTTGTTACATTTTTTTGCCTAATGTTGCGCATTTTTATTGAATAGTGAGCCCTCATTTATAGGTACCAAGAGAAGGAAAGTATCAAAAAGGAGGATGGAACCCTTATCAACACATGGCACCATCATTTCCTACTATTACTTGTGTCTTGGATATGTGTTTGAATTTTATAGTTTGCATGCATATACATGAAAAAAATTTAGTAATAAAGATCAAATATATTGTTATGAAAGCTTAACCATTTTTAGGGGTTTGTTAGAGACTACGTTTAAAGCACTGCTCAGTATCTCAGGTTAAATCATTGCATGCTGGAGAAAAAACTGTTTAAGGTTGACACAGAACTCTGAAGAGTATTTCATGTATTTGCTATCTGGCCAGTTCTCAAGTACTGTACTGCACCTAATGACTTAAATGAATGTATTATATTAGTTAGGTATTGTATTAATTAATGAATGTGTTTTCTGTATAAACATAGAGCAGCATGCCTTTGATCCACTAAGAAGCAAAGTCACTTTCAGGATATCAAATGCCAAGATAGTCAGTGGGTATTTACTGCCACCTGGTGGAATATTTAGGAAGAAACAACGTTTTCCTTCTTCATGTGCAAAGATTTAAAAAAAAAAAAAAAGTTTCTTTGTTGTTTCAGTTTAAGTACAGTGGTTAATTCAATTAATTACATGCAAACATGAGCCGCTCTATAGACACTTTATTGCTGTGTTTATTGTTTTACAATCTAAGGAAGGTCTAACAGTGAGCTTGGTGGGCCATTCCAAACACACACCCTCCAAGAATCTGTTACCAAACCAAGATTTAAATAGCAAAAAACAGCTATAATGCAGTAATACAATATACATGATGCTATAAACTCTTAAGATGAATTTATTTTCAGTAACATATAGGCTATATGTTTCCATTTACAAAATGCTTCTTAATATATATATTCATACAGATATAGATATAAAACAGGAGTAATGCACATTTTTCAGAAGGTAAAGGAAATGTGGTGTTTTGTGTATAGTTTGTGCACAACATACAAAAAGATAACTCAAATTAAAGTGTTGGTCAGAGTATCTACTGGAGTCATCCATATATGACTATAGAAGGCAGTGAAATAATCATTTGCAATAATACATAATAGTATGCCATATTTTGCCATATCGTGTGTTGTCTTTTGTGTGGGCAGTAATTGTGACTCAGACTGCTGGAGTTTTCAGCCAAATCATCCCCTGCAAGGCCTCACTTTCCCAATGTGTTCCTAACAGCAAAATAACACAAAGTCCATCTTAAATGACAATTTCAATAACAGTCATAATAAAAAAAAAAAATAAAAAAAATCACATAACCAAAAAAGCAGACATACAAAAAAATGATTTTCTGTGTAGCCAAAGTCTAATACAGTTTGTGCCACTGAGCTCTAGTATTGTCCAAAAGCTATCAAGGTTTGTAACCTATTATATGTAGCTCAATTTAAAAATCTTTCAGCTAGTGTGTAAATGTACACATATAGTCCTTTGTCATAAGCTGCAGTGAGTTTTGCCTTCTTAGCTTATTTAAAAGTCAGCTTTTTGAACAAATTCCAATAAACAGACTGTAGTAGCAATGGGACAGATAATCTATTTGAAGTTTTAAAAATATGTATTGAATCTAAACCCTGCAGATTAAGTATGACAACATTTTGCAAAGTGGTTTCGGTTGTCCTTTTGAAGATGCATTTTTATTAGCATGGACATGGCCAAAAATGCTCAAAGATGCACGCACGCACACACACATGTACACACAGAGTGTCGGCTCTCCTCAATCTGTGTGAATAAAAATAACTTCGGTATAAAATATAATCACACATTGACTGACTCTCCTCTATAGATACAGAGAATCTAATCCACTGAGAACCTTTACCATGGCATTTCAAATACAACCTCATAGCCAGACCCTATACGCTGATTATACAAATGTGCCCGTCATACTGAATAGTAGTGGGAATAGTGGAAACTGCAATAATTAAACACCAATACACTGTATTTTTCAAAGAAACATTTGTCTTTCTTGAGAATTTCTTTTTCTTACACATTTTTTTCACCAAAGCCAAAGCAAAAGAGAAGCCCCTTTGAATAACAACCAAACAACCCTGTACAACTGTATGGATACAGATGGTGTTGTCCACTATTTTACAAATATAACTACAGTTGTAAAGACTGGAGCAATGAGTGACTGTAACTACATTGATGGCCAACTAAAGTGAGCCCACCAGCTTATATACAAATTATAGATATCTCTTGATGCACTTGACAGATCTCAGGCAGAGGAAGTAGAAGTACAGCTTCAATGTAGATTACATCTGGTACTTCACAAAAGTAGCCCTGGTGGAGTTGGTGTCCTTTGTTTGTCTCACATGATCCTTGTGTTGGGAGCGATGGTTTTAAGCTTCATACACCCTGTGAAAAACAAACATATATCTCTTAATATCTACTCCAACAGGTATCTCTGTTTGAGTGGAGATCAAATGTTTACACGGAGTAAAAATATGACTTTGATTCTTTTGCAACCCACAGAGTCCCTTGGGAATGTTGTTTTTAGCAAAATACTGATCTCTGCCTCCCTCGGAGGACTTTTGACTATGACTGACCCTGACCTTTGACATCCACATCACAGGGGGAAGTTAGGAAGACTAGTTTGAACAAAACAAATCGATAAAGCGCCACTGAAAAGCCGCTGGACATGGTTTACAGCCCAGAGTCAGTGATAAAAGAGGTTGGTACATGAAAAGCTGCATGTGGATGTGTTTATGAGTCTTTTAGAGGGTTTGTGGTTTGCATCTTACTGAAATGACAGAGACGATATAACATGGTAATTATTACACTCACCAGACACTTTATCAGGTACAACTGTTCAACTGATTGTTAATGCAAGTATGTAATCAGCCAATCACATGGCAACAACTCAGTGCATTTAGGCATGTAGACAAGGCAACCTGCTGATGTTCAAACTGAGCATCAGAGTGGAAAAGAAAGGTGAGTCTGAACAAGACATAGTTGTTCTACTGGCATTTTCCCACACAATCATCTCCAGGGTTTACAGAGACTGGTCCAAAAAAAAAAAAAAAAAAAAAAAGAGAAAATATCCAGTGAGCAGTTCTTTGGGCAAAATTGCCTTGTTGATGCCGGAAGTCAGAGGAGAATGACCAGGCTGCTTCGAGCTGATAGCAAGGCAACAGTAATTCAAATAACCACTAGTTACAGCCACAGCATGAAGAAGAGAATGTCTGATTGCAGAACAGACTGATCCTTGAAGCAGATGGGCTTCAGCAACAGAAGACGATACCAGGTTACTTCTGTCAACCAAGGACAGGAAACTGAGGCTACAGTCCTCATGCACTCACCAAAATTGGACAATAGAAGACTGGAAAATGCTGCCTGGTCTGATATGACTCTTGAGTTCTCGTGCAACATTCAGAAGATAGGGTCATGTTGTTGACCCATGTGATGTTCATGCTGTTTGGCTTAAAGAACATGAAAGCACGGCTCCATCCTGCCTTCTATCAACAGTTTAGGCTCCTAATGGTGACGTTACGGTGTGGGAGAGATTTTCTTGGCACACTTTGAGCCCCTTGAGCATTGTTTAAACACCACAGTCTACCTGAGTATTCTTACTGATTATGTCCATCCCTTTATGACCACAGCGTGCCCATCTTCTGATGGGCTGCTTCCAGCAGGATAACACACCATGTTTCAAAGTTAAATCATGCCAAACAGGTTTCTTTTACCAGTTGGAGATGTACTAACATGGCCTCCATGGATGCACAGCTGAGAAATCTGCAGCAACTGCAGGATGCTGCCGTGTCAATATAGCCCAAAATCTCTGAGGAATGTTTCCACCACCTTGTTGAATCTATGCCCCAAAGAATTAAGGCAGGTCTGACGGCAAAAGGTGGTCCTAGCAAGGTGTATCCAATAAAGTGTCTGGTGAGTGTTGCATTTGGACAGTACTAGGCTGTCTGCACTTGTTTTAAGGGGCTAAGCTACGCAGTTGTTAACAGAAGTGTCACATGTACCACGCAGAAATGAGAGAAGAGAGTTTCTTTACGAGAAAGCAAAGAAGTACATTTTGTAAAAATGTAAACAGTTTCTTTAACATTAAATATCTATTAATTCTATTTTAAGTCTGCTAAGCACAATTAGGTTAGCTCGCTCACAGCATACCGACTAAAACTACTTTCAAAATAGTGGCATTCATTCGTTCTGTTGCAACTGATAACATGGAGGGTACACCTGCTTTTAAACTGTCTATTGTCTTTGTTTTAGAGACGTTAGACTGTTACCTGTGCTTGTCCTTCCAGATGCGGAACCATTTGACCAGGTTCTTAGTGCTCTGAAGCTTGGGATGAAGACAGTACTCCTGCCCTTTGAACCGAGACACGTTCTCCATCGTCACACTAAGAACAGGAGCGGAGAAGAAGCAAAGTTTAATCACTGGTTAAAGAAAATATGACAGGTTTTCCAGCCTGTAATGAGTACGCATGCATTCTTAAAGTAACATTTAAAAAAAGTAGTTTTTGCACCTTGTGTGCGTTTACTTTTAGACTGCAGTGCTGCCAACTATTGAGTAAGATCACTTTTGAAAATAATAATATAGGCCAAACACTCATATGTCATATGACGACAACAAAAATGGCTAGTGAGGAAAATAAAAAGATTGCACAATGAATGCTTGAGTGAGTTTGACTGAGAAGGTTAAGTTCAGCTTCAAGAGCCAGAACTTCATTGGAGTAAAAACACTGCTGTGAGCAATGTCAAACCCTCTGAAAGCCAGTCTGAGTCTGCTGAATAGAGTCTGGTTAAGTAGTAAGACATCTGACATGTTTTTGCCCCAAATCTTAGTGGCTATTCTAAGCTGCCTCTAATAACATTTCCACAGCTGAATGCCCTCATCATTCAGAAGATCAGTTTGCACAGCTTTGCCAGCTTTTTGGCAATGAAGCAATATTATGGAGCTGCCACTTAAAAATGTGACATCTAGGCTCATTGAATCAGTTCATCTGTCTGCACCTCTCTCCTTTTGGCAACGACAGAGACAGTCTGCCTGTATGTGGCGTATTCAGACTACAGAAGTGAGCGTGGTAAAAATAAAAAACAAAAGGCCCACCATGCTATGGGGCCTCTCCATCCTGCGACACACTCAAAGGCTCAGCAAACCATGAATGCTAAATGACTCGACTGAAAAGGGACTTGACTTTTGATAAGAAGGGTGTATTCAGTGGCTATAAGAATTAGATTAAAGAGCTTTTCCTCTGTTTTCCTGCCCATTTATTTGTCCCTTTGCTTGGCTATTGATGCCATAGTTGGATAGCTCTATGTGCTTTGTTTTGGAAGAACTGAGCTATGAATGTGTGAGTTTGATGGCGAAAACATGAAACTTCCTGTGTATATGTGCATTTAATCTAATTGCTGTGATCAGTTGAGCTTTGGTTCCTACTCATTATCATTCACCTGGGCAGCTGAAGCGCAGCCATTGGCTCTGAAAGCTTCCCTGAGTTATGAAGATTAAAAAAAAAAAAAAAAAAAGAAGAGGGTGAAAATAAAAGAAGTCCAAAAAATTGAGAGGACAGGTAGGAATAGGGAGAAAGAGTGATATTTGGGGCTCCTAGGTTGTGTGTGTGTTTGTGATTAGGAGTGGCTGCTCAGAATGCCAAACTAAGCGCTGTAAGCCTAATGACCAAAGAGGGGACTCTCTTGCTCATTTCTCTCCCACTCTCTTTCTTTCTGTGGCTTTCCGGAGCCTGCTGAGACTCATTTTTCACTGGGCACTAACGGCTGGTGGGCCCCATCTCATGCTAATAGAGCAACCTTGAATGATGACTGTGTGGCGGGTAACACGCTCACAGAAAAACAGACCTGTGAGGTGATGCACACCAAATACAATATAATGCTTCTGAGAGGTTTGTTTTTTGGAATGCACACACAATTTATTTCTTGGTTCACTTGATGTGTGACTACATATCATTCTGCATTGCAGTTGCATTCTTCCACCAGCCGGTCACGTCTGGACTCATAATATATGCACTGAAGAAAGGTAAGAGTCACGAATGCAAAAGCTGATCAAACGGGAAATATGGTCACGATCTCTACTTCTTTTCTGAGTAATGGAGTTAACAGGGTGTGAAATTTATTAGCATTTACTGTATGAATTCTTGGGTTAAGGCCAAAATTGTGACCTTAACTTTTGACCACAAACATTTAATCAGCTCATCCAGGTGAACGTTTGCTTCGATTTTTAAGAAATTCTCTTAGGAACTATCTCGTTCATGAGAATATGGCATTCAGATGGATGGAGACAACATCTAACAGCAATTTTGCAACTATTCATTCATTGGAAACTTACACAATGATTGACACACTAAAACACAAGTACTGACTTATTTGCTATAATTAATGATTTTGACAATTTAAATTTACCAGTACTTTAAATAAATTATCAATGATATAACAGCAACAGAGCAAAAGTAAATCCAAACTCAAACTAAGAGTTAAATATTCAATTACCATAATCTGGGGAGAAAAGCAGCAAATTCTGACATGGGACTAAACAGACAGATATTATTTTACACTTCTTGTAAATGGCAGAATAAACTTTGAGCATAAGAATCTTTCCACGCCTTCACACAACCTGTTCACTCTATGTTGCGTGTCCTCTGTGTTATATTGTAATTTGGCAGCAGGTGGCAGCAGAGATTGTGCCTTAAACACAGAACAGCCTCCCAGGAGGTTGACATAACATCCCTGTTTGCTGTTCCTTCATTGAGCTTTGAAACGAAAACTTATGCACACAGCATTTCATTTTTTCCTGGCTTTGTGAAGCTTTGTTCACATCACTTGAATTCACGTTATACAAACTGCATGCACAATATGAGCGTATTTATATGTTCAAGATGAGAGCGTCTGTCTCCAAGCACCACATGTTGCTTCTTTTGAAACATCTTTAGAGGAGAAGGATCTATTATCAACTGCGAAGTTCATGCTGCATTCCACAGTGGCTCAAAATGAGCGCAGTAGCTGTCTGCGCATTTGAACTTCGACCTGAAAGGTTAAATGTCAGATGACAGAGAGAGGTAGAAGGATCAAGCACAGATCCATGACTGCGGCCAAAGTACAGATCATCTTTTGAACATACAAACATTATATTATTCTTACAGAAACAATCATGCAGTCTATGTGATGCTTGCATATCAAACCCCCATTATGTCTGAATTTATTACTAAAAGTCAGGAAGGTTAATGATAAAGTCATGTTAAAGCTTGAGTAACTGAACATCCTGAAATGTTCAGGAAATCAGTGCTTTCTTCCTCCCCTCCTTTTCAAGTAATAAATCATCCCCACCTCCTGTCTGCAGGGAGTAATTAAATTATGAGTTTATCACGCCGTAAATCTTTCTGAGTGTTTTAGGCATGGACAACAGGGGGTTCTGAAAATGTGCACGCAGCTGCTGAATATGATTACAGTATTTTGGAGTACCGTTATGGTACAGGAACAGCTTTAAATATGCTGATAATCTGGTAATTGTATGATTTGTATTCAAAGCATGTGCCGAGTACACACTGGAAGAAAGAGGGGATGAATACCTCAGGAAGGAGGATAAAAAGGAAACACGGAAGGCAGGTAGGAAAATGTCAAGGGATTAAACACAACGAAGAACGCAAAGAAGAAGAAGAAATGAGAAAAAAGCCTAAAGTCAAAGCAGAGACAGATACGAGCAAGGGCAGAAATGACATATGAAGAGTGACACACTGAAAGAGAATAAAAGTCTGACTCACAATATCATCTTCTCTTGGCAGAATGGGTGTTTGGGTTTGATCTCCAGCTTCTGTACATCCTTATATCGGATCTTGGGTCCTTTTCTGGTGCACCTGCACTTGTAGGCTGTCGGGAAATATAATGCTCACATTAGACTGCTAAAACACTAATCTAATAAACTCGTCATGCAGGCTCAATTACTTCCAGCGAGACTGACAGACATTAAAGTGACAGGAAATTTAATTCTTTGTGATGTGACAGCAAACTGGGCTGAATTCGTGATGAAGTACCCCCTTTATCTTTGAATTATAATTCAGATGACAAGTGGGTGTTATCTTTTTCTATATTTATATCTGGCAACATGCAGCTGAAATTTCATGCTTTTACTTAAGTCACAGTCAAATTAAAGGCACATTTAAATAGACATTTAACTTGGCATACAGTTAGACCCCTTTTTTATATTAAGCATGACTAAAATGGAAACCTCTGAGTAAAGGAAAAATTGGCTTAATTTCCACACTGTATGAGTTTTATGCTATTGCTGATTGTTTGCTGCACATCAGCAGAAGTAAAGACACTATTTTTATCCCATTAAGCTCAGATGATTTATGGGGTCCTAAAGAGCTTCATGCCCTGCAGGGAGAACTGGAGGCTTCAACTACCCTGCAGTCAACTCACTATCATGTTGCTTCTTTATTAGTCATATAGCTTATAAAATTCCTGCACTAATTTTAATCGGAGCTACATGTATTCTTGCTTCTATAGTGTATGAAGAAGACTGATGGATATATATATATATATATATATATATATATATATATATATATCCATCAATCTTCTTCATGGTCAGTTTTCTAGCTGTAGTACTGAATATATTACACAGAGGAAATTAGTTTGCCGGGCTGTATATTTGTGATGGGAGGTGATGACCTGGATAGTCCAAGGTTTCCCTCATCCATCATGTGCTATCTGTCCAGACCGCCAGCCACTATATCTGTCACAAGCCCCCACAGTGGAGCCAGCACTCAGCACTAACATGCCAGACAACAAAGGCCTATAAAATTGGGCAAACACTGAGGTTACTATATTGTGATGAGGCAAACGGCTCCAACACTTCACACACAGTGAACTGAAACACTGTTAACCCTGTTCTCAAATTAGGCACTTGTTTACTTTTATATGTTTTTTGCATCTAGGTGATTATTGAAAAATAGTTTGACACTTGCAGACACAAGAGGATGAAACTACAGTACAGAGAGAAATTTGCCTTTTTAAAAACCTGTTTCACACAAAGACAAAAACTGATATTGGAAATTTCTAATGATAATTCAGTTACATATGGTGACTTTGCTTGTCTTGCCAGACACTGTGCGTCCCAGAGGGCTGTTCAGGGTGCAAGGACGCTTGCCAACATAAGGCTCATCATGACACCAGATTTTTACACCAGAGTGGTATTCATCATTACAGTTCAGCTTCATGTTAATGGATGTAAGGATACAAACAAACTGCTTCACTGAGTGTAACCACATTTAAAAAAAAAGGCATGCTGATGTCAACCTAAACTCGTTTTGGCAAGCGAAGGCACCACCGAGTCCCTCCAGCAAAGTTGACTTCAGTCGTTGCCTCCTGTTTGAAACAAACTCCGCGCAGCATGAGTTAATTCTTCTATCTTTCCCTTCACAAACACAACAAAGCAAACCAGGCGTGAACTCCCACCTATTCTCCACCTACTGATGATTGTTCAGCTATCACAGCTAAAGTGCCAAACATCCCACTGTTAGAAAGGACAAACTTTAACTAAGATAAACATAAAAAAGTGTTTACCTTCTGCGCTCAGGCAGCATAAGGCCACCGTTAACAAAAGCAGCACCGTTGTGCACCGACGCATGTCTTCACAAGTTCAAAAAAGATTTTTTTTAAGAAGTTCCTCAAAGCCCGAGCCTTCCAAACGGAGTAAATACTAAAATATCAACAAAAAGTCTTTCGACATGTAGATAACATCCACTACTGGGAGGCAGACGTGAAGGAGCAATGAGGCTTTCAGCTTTTTGGGGTTCCTTTGGAGCGCTGATTGTGCAACTCCGTCTGTGCGTCCTGGGCGCTTGGATGAATCTCCAGCCACTCGTTTAGGTCTCTCTCTCTCTCGCTCTCTCTCTCTCTCTCGCTTGCTGTGGAGAAGCAGGCAGCAGCTCTTTTAAAAGCTGCCCGCTATCCCATTCTCATTAATATGCACGGCCAGACAGCGAATCAAACACTTGTTGTGTCCTGCTCGGGAGAAGTGGAGAACGTGGAAAGGGAGGGAGGGAAGGAAAAACACAAAAATACACGTACTGTTCACCAAAATCCGGATGGATGACGTCTGCTAGTCTGTTACTTTCTTGTCCTGATTTCAGACGGAAAACTTGGTGGGATGAAGAAAGACGCAACAATGACACAATCACAGCAGAGAAAAGACACGTGAAAAGTTTCTCCTCACTGACAGGACAGTGAAATTAAAGGCTGACGTGTACGAAACTACATTACCTAACACACACATTGTAGGTCAGTGAAGGCAGCACTTAAGCGCCAGACACCTGACTAGCAGGAAAAAAAACAAAACAAAACAAAAAAGCCCTTCTGATTGGCTGTAAACTGTCAGGTAAAATCACACGTTTAAGATTCCGCAAGCGCAAAGGTTTACGTTCATTTGCTGATTGGAGACTGTTCGATTGAAAGCAGAGACAAGCGAGTAAGAAAATCTTGAGATCTTTTTTAGGCATACATGTACGCTGAAATTGTATATATGAGTATGATATTTTTCTTATCATAGATATAATTTGTAAAATAAATAATTAATTATGAAATTAAAAAAAAATGAAACTTGGACTGATTAGTTTCAAAGGGCACACTGTCATTAAAATGCACTGAAATTCTTAAAAACCTCACATTTGTGACATACTAAAAATCAAATTTTTTTAATACGTTTGTGTCCCTTCCCTTTTTTTTTTCCTTTTTTGTTTGTCAATCAGTAAAATTCAGAGCTGATATTGTTTTTGTGAATGCGTTTGAGGTTTATTCCGTTCCTTGAATATGAATAAATGCACTCATTGTATCTGGGGATGCCATCAGGCTGAACCTTTGGCCTGTAAGAGATAGCCCTGAGAAGAAGGTCTGACCCCTCCCACCTGGGACGCTCTAACCACAGGATTAAACCACATTCATCACCCACCATCCAGTGTAATGAGATTTGTTTGTGTGTGTGTATGTGTGTGTATTTCCTCTGCTCCCTCTCCACTTGTGTTTGTGTTCACCTCTTTGCCCCTTGCACTGATGCAATCAGCTTCTGTCATAACTCAAACCAGCAGTCATGAAATGTCTGTCCGCACCGTGTACCTGTGTGCGTGCATTTGTTCGTGTCTGCATGACTGTATTTGTGAGTGTGTATCTACATGAGTTCTCGCAGCATGTACATCTGTCACATGCTGCAAGATTACATGAGTGCGCCGCCAAAACAGTGTGTAAGTCAGCTGTGAACCTGTCTTAATATTGCCACCTCTTTGCCAATTTCTCTTTGTTCCCTTCATGAACAGCAGCAGGACAAGATGCCAGCTATCATTTTCAGTGAGCTGTGACAGATTGGGACGTATGTGACCCCTACAGGACATCGGTGCTGTGTGAATCCATTCTGTCTTTCTGATCTCAGGATAAAAGACAACGGTCAGGTGTCTGTTTCAGTCTCCAGCTGTAATGACTCAAAATAACTTGGACATGAGTTGTCCTCATCCATTAGATCATTTTAACTACAAGAAAGAAGAAAACGAAGTGATGGCAGAAGTTAAAACACAGGAGGATCTTAACCAAACTGAATCCATCTTGAAAAGAAAATGACATCATTTTTCAGCCTTAATAAGTTGAAGTTGATGATGCTTTGGAGAAACATTTTTGAAGTTTAGCTAATGATTACTAACCAGAACCTAATTAAGGACATTGACAATATATCAACGGTTTATCTTTGTGTCCACATAAAAATAAACATTGACAATACTGGCAATGGGGCAGAGATGACAGTAATAGAAAATGTAATTAATAGACCAAATTTTCCACAGATGCTACATTACATTGCCAAAAGTATTCACTCACCCATCCAAATCATTGAATTCAGGTGTTACAATCACTTCCATGGTCACAGGTGTATAAAACTGAGCACCTAGGCATGCAGACTGCTTCTTGTCAAAGAATGGATCGCTCTCAGGAGCTCAGTGATTTCCAGCGTGGTACCATGATAGGATGATACCTGTGCAAAAGTCCAGTCATGGAATTTCCTCAAAACTAAATATTTCACAGTCAACTATTAGTGCTATTATAACAAAGTGGAAGTGATTGGGAATGACAGCAACTCAGCCACGAACTGTTGGGCCACGTAAAATCACATGGCAGGGTCAGTGGATACTGAGGTGCATAGTAAACAGAGGTTGCCAACTTTCTGCAGAGTCAGTCGCTACAGACCTCCAAACTTCATGTGACCTTCAGATTAGCTCAAGAACAGTGCACAGAGAGCTTCATGGAATGGGTTTCCATGGCCGAGCAGCTGCATCCAACATTACATTACCAAGCACAATGCAAAGTGTCGGTGCAGCAGAGTAAAGCACACTGCCACTGGACTCTAGAGCGGTGGAGTTCTCTGCAGTGATGAATCATGCTTTTCTGTCTGACAATCCGAGGGATGAGTCTGGGTTTGATGGTTACAAGGAGAACGGTACTTGGCTGACTGCATTGTGCCAAGTGTAAAGTTTGGTGGAGGGGGGATTATGGTGTGGGGGTGATTTTGGGCTCGACCCCTTAGTTCCAGTGAAAGGAACTCTTAATGCTCCAGCATACCAAAACATTTTGGACAATTTTATACTCCCAACTTTGTGGGAACAGTTTGGGGATGGTCCCTTCCTGTTCCAAAATGACTTCACAGCAGTGCACAAAGCAGGTCCATAAAGACATGGATGAGCGAGTTTGTTGTGGAAGAACTTGACTGGGCTGCACAGAGTCCTGACCTCAACCTGATAGAATGCCTTTGGGATGAATTAGAGTGGAGACTGTGAGCCAGGCCTTCTCGTCCAACATCAGTGTCTGACCTCACAAATGCAGTTCTGGAAGAATGCTCAAAAATTCCCATAAACACTCCTAAACCTGTGGAAAGACTTCCCAGAAAAGTTGAAGCTGTTCATGTAGCTGTTCATGCAAGTTCATGTAGCTGTGCAGGCAGATGAGTGACTACATTTGGCAATATAGTGTACATAGCAGTTGGCTTAAACAACAACAACAAAAAACCCCCACTCTATATAGCACATCCACATCCACCCTCTAAAGAGAAAGGCCCCAGCTGGATGGTAGATTTGAACTCAGGACATTCTTGAGTCCTGCAGCTATTAATATTATAAAAAAAGTTTTAAAAAATCTAAATTTCAGAAAAATCATGTCAACCATCTGTTTCCTTTAAGATGGCAAATATTCATCAGTCATTTTAGCAGTAAGCACTTCATATTCTGACATTTTTCAGAGTAGAGAAAAATTTTCTTCACTTGATCAAGCGAGACAGCTGTTTTGTGAAAGTGGCTGTCAAAATACTGCAGCTTCACTGCCTGCCTGCAGCTGTGGCCATCTTCAGTGCTTTGAAGTTGACTGAAGGACTACATGTAGTTACACAGAACTGTACTGCTTGCTAGATTGCAAACTCTATTTGTCTGTGAGCTAGCTTGCACTGTGTCCAGTGGCTTTTAATGAACCTGGCAGCAGTGCAAGCACAGACTTAATATGGAGGAAAACTGTAAAGTTTACCCCAAAATTAAACATGGCAGAGGGTGTATAAAGTTAGCTGAGGTTGTTTGGTTTGGAATGATATGTATTTAAAGTGGGAGAGGGAGAGAAAGCAGTAGACAGAGACATGTTGTCGGGAGCCAGATTGAGTGTCTCACTTAAATGCAGGCTTCTGTTTGTGACTAAAAAGCACAGAAACTTTTAAGGTTCATTGCATCTGTCTGCACATCAGCTGTTACAGATGCATCTACAACTTTCTAAAAACCTGAGAACACATGTTTTAAAATATACATACTTTTTAAAAAAATTGCTGTGATCAGATCAGACTGCAAATGAGGTAATAAGCTGCTCGTGCTTGTCACAGAACAGTGGACATGCTTTTTATCCTCAAGGGTATTAGAGGGTGATTCAGAGTTTGCCCCATGAGTGTAGATGTGTTTTGTGGACTTGGATAGGGCATTTAACTGTGATCCTTGGGGTGTCCTGTGGGGAGTGCTTTTGCAGTATGGGGTCTCTGTCCCGTACCTGTGTAAATGCTGTGAGAGGTTCACTTGCATTGCAATAAGATGTATCAGCTCCCGGTGTGAGTTGAGCTCCTCCAGGGCTGCCCTTTGTCACTGATTCTGTTCATAACTTTTATGGACAGAATTTCGAAGCTCACCCAGGCAGTGGAAGGTCTCTGGTTTTGTGGCCTCAGACTCATCTTTCTGCATTTGATGATGCCGTTCTTCTGACTTGATCAGCCGGTGAACTCCAGCTCACAAGAAGCGGTGGGAATGAGAATTGGCATCTCTGAGTCTCAGGCCACATTTCTCAGTCACCTATGGACATGAACTGTGAGTCGTGACTGAGAAAATGAGATAGCGGGTGCCCTGTGTTAGAGTGATTTATGAACATATTGGTTAATGAATACAAAGGAAGTGGTGTATCTGTTTCTGAAATGAACATGCAAATTCCCCACAAACCTGGAGAGTCAAAACAGGAGCCTTCTGGCTATACCAAAAAAGAATATTATAAAATCTGTAAATATATACATTTTGCTTAAGTAGCTCATTCCAAACTTCAAGAGCAAATGCAACAGTTAATGCCTGTTTTCTTGTTTAAATTAAAAATAAAAACATGCATATTTGCTTAAATGGACACAAAACAGAGGAAGGACAAAGTTTCCTTTGTCTGAGATCTGAAACATTAGAAGTCCAATCAAGGTATTACTTTGTCTTCTGTCTGTCCAGTGTATGCCTGACAGTCTTTTGAAATAATGAGTGTACAGGAAATAATTTTTTTATTGGCTTAATTTCCTTTCAGTCAGCTATTTTATTTTACAGGAAATAAATGTTTTAAAATAATAAAAAAAAAGATTCACAGAATTTAATGAAGTTTTGTGAAAAGCTTGATTAAAAATGCTGATAGCTGGATCACACCTCACATTTCAATTTTTGTAGAAAGGTTTGCTTTAACTCTGGGAAAAGTCAGTATTTCTACTGCAATTAAAAAGTTCTTAATGAAAGATAGTAGTCAATATACTCATAAGGTCTCATAAATATTATAATACAATACAAATTTATTTCAGCTAGTTTCCCTAGACCTAGTGCAATGAATTGCTTTGCATTAGCAGACATGTAAAGATGTGGGTACCAGAGGGTTCTTTCTGTAAGAAATAATGATTGTCTTTTTGTGTTTAAGCAGTACAGACATGTAGGAACACTGCCTGCACACACAGTAAGTCAGTAATTAATTGCTCAGGAATGGCTGTGTTTTGCCATCTCCCTGGAACAAATTATTTGTGAAGTCATGAATAAATCAGTGAAACCAGAACGTTCTTGTATGTATGGCTTAACATTGTTGAGTTTCTGTGCAATTAAATGTATGTCTAAATGTGTCTGTATTTGAGGAACTGAGCTTCCAGTGGACGTGCAGAAAAACTGACCGAAGGGTATGCAGAAAGGTTTGTTCAGGCAGGCAGAGAGAAGGTAATTCCTCTCAGGTGGCTGAGGTGGAGTCCAAGGTGAGGCTAACTGCCCTGGGCAGAGATGTAATTGGTGTTTAACCCGTCATGTTAACATGGCAAGATTTTCATTACCTTACACCCATCGGGCTAAACAGTGATGGCCACGTTTGTAGTGAAAGAATGATTAAAGGTTTGATCTTATTCCTGTTACTCCACCTGGTGCACTGGGTCTTCCGTTGTATCATTTATCATGGCTGAATAAAGAAATGATCATTTGAGATATTATTTTTCTTTGAGATGCAATTTTTTTTAAGCCAACTGCTCAACCTGAGCTGTCCCTCTGATGTACCCATTTCAAATCCTGGTCTTCCTGGTCACGCCCAATGAAGATCTTAGCATCTCCAACTCGGCTTCCTGTCTTATTGTCAGTACCAAATCATACATCATAGGAGGTCTCATTACAGTCTTGTAAACCTTCCCTTTCACTCTTGCGGCTATCCTTTTGTCACAAATCACCCCTGACACTTGTCTCCACCTGCACTCCCTTCTGTACTCTCTCTTGTGCACTGTCCATTGCTTTGGATGGTATTTAAACTCATCTATAGCAAATATTTTATAGCATTTAAACTGGCAACAAACTGCAATGAGCAACACACACTCAGAGTGAAGCAACCTTTGCACTGTCATCAACTGTAGCTAGCAAGTGTATGCCTGCTGCAATTATGAGACAGCTGCCTGAATTCTATGGACTCCATTAATCACTTGTCTTTTTTGTTTCAAAATCAGCCTTTACCTTCTGCATAAGTAGTATACTAAAATACTTATTAAATATTACACAGGGTTGTTTGTGGCTTGGGTGGTGAAACAGGTCGTCAAGTAACATTTGATTTAGAATTTTGATTCCTGGCTCCTCCTGTCTGCACACCTTTAAAGAATTGACCTAATCTGGGTTAAATAAAGGATTATTTTGTTAACTTTATCTGAAGAGATCAAGTTCTTTCAACTTGGCTGTTCAGTGCCCAAATAGCTTTAAAGCTATTAGTGTGAATGGGAGGTGAGACTCGACTTTATCCCTTGGGGTCAAACAAGTACAACAATAAAACAAACAAAAATAACATGCAGTCGATTCCCCGAGTGTCTCTTTAAAATAATGTGGAAGTGAATTTAGATCTGCAGTCTGCGAGGCTCGACCAAAAAAAGCCTGAACTTTCTAACATCACAGACACTTCCAAAAATATTCTCACGCTGAATTATTGCTTTTGTATACTTTATCCTTCCTTATACAGCCCTTATGTTTAAGTGAATTTTATGAATAGCTTATGCTTCAGTGACATAAAATGACCTGCTGGGACATGAAAAGAACAGAGATGAGACAAGCACACCATCTGTTTCAGGTTGTTTGAATTTGCATGGCTTTTACAAGAAAAGCCTTTCATGAAAGTCTGTTAATGCCTTTAGAGGCCGTGAGAGCATCTATGCAGGTGTGTACTGTATGTCCATAAAAGCACACTTAGGATTGCTTAAATCAATGCCACTTGGCACATAAACAGAGTAGGCCATTAGTGCATAGCAGAGAAACAGAAAGACTGCTGATCTGTTTTGACATATTTCTGCAGAGAAGTCTTTTGCCCAAAGCCACAATGCTGAAGGTACATGAGAGGTCACAATGGGAAGCATAACTAAGTATTTTAGTAGGAATTCTTTAGCAGAAACAAAGACAACTGCTAATAACTGTGAAAATAACTAGAAAAAGGAAAAAAGAAAATAGAATTTTAAAGCATGAGTGATCGATTGTCAGTCAAATAAAAATGATCTGACTGTAAACATGACGGCAAATCCAGCGTTTAGATGTGTATCGAGGTCCCCGGTGATAGGAATGGTAGGTTACCAAACTGTCATGTGCTCGCTCCAACTTCTATTAAATTCACCATGAAAACAGCATATGTTCATTCCCAAGACACGTCCTATTTTGAGGTATTTAATGACACTAATCTTGGCTTATGTTGATGTTATGTAACTTTTTTTTTTTTTTTCTAACACCATATTAAGGTCAGTTCTAAAAACGTTACAGCTCATTCTACTTACATGGGTCACAGATCATTCAGAGGACAAATAAAGAAAATTAAAACTTAGATATTTAGATATTATAGATATATATATTTGCCTGACACTGACACAAATTTTTTCATTACAAACTACATGATGCTGAAATTAATACATTTTAGTTAGTAGAATTTGTCATCACTGCGTCACCTGTGCTCTTGTGACTCCTCAGAGGAGAGGTGTTGCCCTAGGAAACCAAGAAAATCACGGGCAGTATAAAAGATGGATGTAGCCACTGTGACATCACCCACTGGCTTCTCTTTTGTCCTGTTTTAAAGCCTCGAGATGAGCATTTCCACTAAAATTTATGCCCAGCAACATAGATCAATTTCAATCATTTTCCGGCTATTTCGCAAACTGCTACTGTGTCACATCACATCGGTGGCACTACAAACTGAAGCCAGGCAACACAAACTGTTATGGGGACTGAATACTGGATTGACGAACTCAGATAAGCAGCTTGGGAGTGTGTCACTGCTGCAGTGAACGAGGTAGGGCAGAAAAACAGAACGACAATGCTGTCAGAGTTGGGCATGTACACTCTGAACTGCCATATCCCTACATAACCAGTACAAAACCCGATCACATCAAATCTAGACTTAAAGAGTGCAGTTTTAGAACATACATGATTTTTAATCAAAAGTGATTATAGCCCAGTTTTATAAATGAAGAAAGAGACTAAATCCAAGGAAAAAACTGACCAGTTCTCCAAGATGTTTGGACCAACCTACCTGCCAATTATGAAAAACTGTAATTTTATCTGGCTTCTTTGGCAGCAGGTAAAAAAACTGAAAGCAAGTTGTTTGTGGTGGTGCATGAGAAGAGATCAGGGAGGCATGCTGGGATGCATCCTTTGGTAATCAACAGCAAATAATCAGGCTTCAGCAATGCTTTCTTTCTGGCCACAGAATCCCATTTTTCTCTTTGACCTGCAGTCCACATACGTGTTTCAGTAAACCCCATTTGTATGCCACTGTTCAAGTCAGTCAGTCAGTCAGTTTGTGTACGTGTTCAATATCTATAACTGACATCTAACTGGCATCTGCAAAGTCACAGTTCTAACTAGGGAAAACTCACTCACTCACTCACTCTCACTCACAGTGATAACATATGGAGGAGGCTACCTCTGGGTAACATTTTTCACAACGATTTGGTATTTCTACCACAGTCATTATAAACTCCAAGCACTAATAATTCATCACTTGGCTTGCAGCTTATTTGGAACTTGTCCAGTCTTGATGTTTTCCAGGTTTCTGTCATAACTTTGTAAACTTTCAAGACTTCAAACTAAAAAGACAAAGGAGTCAAAGGAACAAATAATAAACCCTAGATAAAACATAAAAAAAGAAAAAATATTTATTCTGCGGTTAACAGAAGAGTTATGCTTAGAAATTCATTAGACTGACACAACTCAGCCTCTGCAAAATGGATTGAGCTCAATCTGTAGTTCTAATGTGTTAATAATTATAATCATGAGAACTGGAGCTATGCTTATATATGAGACTGAGAATTAAACAGGAACCAAGAAAAAATAAAATTTCTTAAATTGAGCATTCGAATGGGGGACCAAATCTAGCAATATGACGTTTGCTGCTCAAAAACAAACAAACACATAAAAACATCCACTGCCCTTCTTGAGGACTTTCTACTGCATAATGTCTTGAAAAAGCCAAAAGTAAATATAGGTCAAATTAATGCTGCTGAGGCTAGAATATATTTATCAGTATGGCTCAAGATAAAAAAAAAAATGCAAGGTCCTATAATGTAGTAACACTTTCAGTTACAAAAATCTCTTGGTTCCTCTTTTTAAACTCCATGTTTCCAATTTGAAACCCAGGTTTTCCATTAAAATGCACATTAATCATGTCCAAACAAATCTTTTTTTTTTTTTTTTTGGCCACAGCGGCTTTTGTTGGCAGTGGAGAGAGACAGGAAATGGGGGAAAGATAGAGGGGAAGACACGCGGGCAAACTGGCGACAGGCCGGGATGCGAACCCGCGCCGTCTGCACCGCAACGTGGCATATGTATGTGGTCGCCGGCTTCACCACTAAGCCACCCAGGCGCCCCATGTTCAAACAAATCTAACCCTATTCTCTCCTAATCTCAGGCTCACTTACAGCCACAGTGTATACACCTGTTCTCACATTACTCCCAATGACAACTAAAATAATCATGCATAAAATCTGCACAATTCCCCTTCAAATCTAAGCAACAGGAAAGGTTTATCTTAGTGCAACCAGGCCTGGTGTGTTAATATGAAATAAATCTGAAAGTCTAATCTTGTAAAACAAGTCAATGCAAAGTATAAATACACACTACCAGGACCGACACGAACGTGACGGGACTGCAGCCAAAGGAGAAAATACAATCAGTGTTTGTGAAAAGGTACAGGCCACGAAAGCCATCATTACTCACCCCAAGTTGGAACTAAGCTCAGCTTCACATCAAATGATGAGAGCATAAGACCCTCAGAGCATCAGATTACCTAACCGTGTAGCTGCCATATTTGGTTCTGCTGACAGAGTCGCCTCACTGTCTATTTGACTGTGTTGAGAAACACGTCTGAAGTCAGAAAAGCAAATCATCTAAAACAATCTGAAATTCTTCTTCTAACGTAACAGAAATGATAAAGGTGTAAAATAAAACATGGCGCATATAGTTAATTGAAATTGATCTAATTCATCATACACAATAAAAATGACTCCTCCTTATGTTTCCCAATTAAGTCTTTGTGTCCAGATTTTTGACTGGTTCTGTATATGCACTCAATTCATGTATAACCTAATGTATATCAGCCTATGTCATATCTTCTCTTGTTCATGTTGTTACCTTTTGTCTCTTGTTTCTTCTCTCTCCCTTCTCCTGTTGCCAAGTCAGATGGATGGTTTCAGTAAACAGATGTAAGAGAGATGTTATCCATGTGTTCCCTGGAAAATGGGAAACCTGTGTTGTCCTAACATGAACCGCATTATTCATCAAAACACCTGGAGGGGAGGTTTTATGTTTCTAAATATATGAAGAATAACTTCAATACAGTATCTTGTTGTATGTGGACAAAAGAGAACATGTTTGAATTTGACCCTAGGATGTGGGGATGGCTCGGGGAGAAAGCTGACAAAGAAGCTGGTTTTTGTACAAAATGAAGAGGTGTGATAGTTTTTAGGTCAAGGCTTTGATTTGTCTGTCTTCACAAAGAAAACCCAAGTATGTCTTCTTTGACCTGTTCAGGTTGCACCTGGATTTTCACATGCAAAGTATTTTCAACTGTAAATTGTCAAGCAAACAAAGAAGGAAAACTGGAAAGAAGAGCACAAACTCAGTGTACTTTGTTACCTTTGTGCAGCTGGCCAATCAGAGCAGTGATGGTCCTACACAGCCCCTGATCTTGGAAAGTTTTGGGCAGAATAGAGTTTCTATAGTTATTCAACCATTTTACAAGTGTGTATATATAGATATAGTACCCCTTTTATGTGTTGAGATATCTAATCAAAGGCTAGGGACTAGGGTCTAGGGTTTATGTTACTAGCCTTACAGATTTCCTAAGATTAAGCCCCCCCCCTCTGGCCTGTAAAAGTTTGTGGGGTGGACATGGAGGTGGTAATAAAATATAAATATCTAGATGGCAGCGTCAGAAACAAGGATGCAAGGAGACTGGACAAACTAGAGGAAAGTTGGCTCTGTAATTGGAACCAGAATGGACATGCTGAGAGAGGTGGTGGAAAAATGCACACTAAAAACATTAGAAGCCACCCTGAACAACTCTGATCATCCACTTTACAACATTTTTTTGGAACAACAAAAACATCCGTACTGGAAGACTCCTCTCTTTCTCCATTGTAAAATAGAGAGATAGAGAAAATCATTCGTACCCACAGCCATGAAGCTTTTCAATTGTCATACAAATAGCAGATGAGCCATGTTCAGACATATGAATTTCCCCCTGGGATCAATAAAGTTATTCTTACAATCAGATGAGTTCATGTAGAGGAAGGAGACAAATCTGCAACTCTTGAAGAGCGGAGATATGCACATTTTATTTGTATGAAAGGCCAAAAATGTGAAGAACAGTCTTAAAGTGCAACCTTTACAAGGCTAGAAACAGCTGCTGATAACAAGACATGGACTTCACGCGAGCATCTGCAAAGACAACATGCTAAAACAAAGCTAGTAGGGAAGAACCCATAATGATGTTAAAGCTGAGTTTAGCCTGACCTCGCGTAATAAACACAGTGACGAGACAAGCTGGAAGAATTTCTACTAGTGTTCTTACGTAAAGACTTACAGAAAGGTCTCGTGTGTGAAGGGATTTTTTTTTTCCTTTAAATAGATAGGTTAAAGGTTTATTTGTACTAACTTAAGGCACGAGTCTTCATTTCTGACTTTGTATAATAAAGCAGACAAGCACATTTTCCTAACCACTGGCAATTTCTGTTTTCTGAGCAGATGCAGACTGGAACTACCCATCTATGGAAATCATACTGGCAAAATTACAGAGGAGCAAATCAAAGAAATAAAAATGTAAATGGCTGAAACCTGGGGGAGACCAGCAGTTATCTAATTTGTATGCGTCTTGAGATTATCAACAATTCTTCCAGAGATAAAACACAGACACACACACACACACACACACACACACACACACACACACACACACACACACACACACACACACACACACACACACACACACACACACACACACACACAGTGGCCAGAACACTGTGCAGTCCAGTTCATCTTCAGATAAACAGCAGTTGGTCTCTGATGCTAATGTGGTTACTGAGACGCAATTTTGCTAATGTTCTATGAAACGATGAAATGTAAACACTTTCTGAAACAACCACAGCTTTACAGCATCTTCTCCCTTTTATTTAATCCACCCTATTTGGCTGTTCATGTCATGCTGGTGCATGAAAACGTTAAAGCATTAAATGACCACTGTTTTTTTTTTATTATCCTCCACCAACTCTCAGCAGGAAGGTTCAACAACATCATAACAAAAATATGAAAATATGCAAATGACATTATGTAACCCTAGCACTGAGATGTTTATGTTTCCAGCTGCTTAAAATTATATTTATTCACATTTATTTGGGAAAAACTTGTGTATAATGCTCCGTGTATAATAATAGAAACTAGCACTGAAAGGAATAAATCACAAAGTGCTCTTCGGCTGGTTTTCACCAACTTTGCTGTCAGCTTTGTGTTGATACTTAAAGTCACCGTTGTTTCATTCTTTTGTTCTCTCTCCATCATGAAAAAACACCCCTGCATATAAATTGCAGTAAATCACTATCGGTGCTTATTTTTCTGCCTGTCTTTTATCTATTTTATGATAACAGGGGTTTATGGTGGCTCAAGTCCCTTGTTATTGTTTCCAATTACCTAATTATCCATCACCAGGAAAATGCGGCGCTCCACAGCAACTATGACCATGTCCAATATTCACGATTCACAGTGATTATTGCTGATAAAAAAGTAATTTTCATGAGGTAATCCCAGCTATGTAAAACAAACAAAATTACTTCAAACTTTCTCTGATTAAGGAAATAATAACATCCAGATGCTCATTATGCCGGGAGCCTCCCAGAACAGCAGCTGTGTCAGCTTCCCACATGAAGGTTGAAGGTCACATCATTCCCAAGCTCCTCTGTTTTTGTGTCCAGGTTTTTTTTTTTTCAAGAACTAATCAAAAAAGTCCACATACATATGAGCCACAGAAACACCTACACAACTGAGCTGGGCATACGTTCTTCTGTCTTCTGCCAAGAACAGAAAAAGCAGCAAAACACCTTATTAAAAGGTACACCATAAAAACATCACGCAAATAAAAAAAAAAAAAATCCAAACCAACACTTAGAATTTAACAGCTCCTATAAAAACTCCTTAATTAATAAGATCTTGTTTGTACCCCCCGAGGTACAAACAGTTTCACTAGTATTGGGTTTGACCCCCTTTTGCCTTTAGAACTTTCTTTAATTTTTCATGGCGTAGATTCAACAAGAGATTTTGGTCCATAATGATATGATAGCAGCATATAGTTGCTTCAGATTGGCTACAAAGCCATTATGTGAAGTTCCTTTTCCATCACATTCCAGAGGTGTTCTATTGGAGAGTGATCTGGTCACTGTGGAGGCCATGTGAGTACAGTAAACTCATTGTCATGTTCAAGAAACCAGTTTGAGATGATCTGAGTTTTGTGACATTGAACATTATCCTGCTGGAAGCAGTCATCAGAAGACTGGTAAACTGTGGTTGGACATGGTCAGCAACGATACTCAGGAAGGCTGTGGTATTTAAATGATAATCAACTGGGACTAATGAGCCCAATGTGTGCCGAGAAAATATCTCCCACATTATTACACCAACAGCAGCAGCAGCCTGAACTGTTGATACAAGGCAGGATCATCAGACCAGACAACATTTTTCCAATCATCAATTGTCCAGTTTTGGTGGACCTGTGTGAATTAAAGCCTCAATCTGACACTTGGTGTGGTCTTGTCCTGTTGTATCTGTTTCAAGGTTTGATGGGTTGCGTGTTTAGAAAAGCTCTTCTGCATATCTTTGTTGTAATGAGTGATTATCTGAGTTATTGTTGCTTTCCTATCAGCTTGAAGCATGTTGGCATGGTTGGCACCAACAACCAGGCCATGTTCAAAGTCACTTAATTCACCTTCCTTCCTCATTCTGATGCTCGGTTTGAACTTCAGCAGGCCATCTTGACCATGTCTAAATCCACTGAGTTGCTGCCATGTGATTTGTGCTCCACTCCATGCACCTCTGAAGTAGGTGAATTTATGCCACAAATCTCTACTCAGGTTTTCAGGAATAAAAGCTTAGGCCAATATCTTTCACAACTCCACAGAGAGTCATCATTGGTAATCACCAAACAACAGAATCTCTCAAATTATTTTTGAATCAGATCATACATGAGGATTTGTTTATCCCCACTTCTTTTATTCTATCTAATAATACAGAGAAAAAAATATCCTCCAGTGTCTTAGCATAATAGCACCATGCTGGAGTAAAACTGGCAGTGTGAGACTAGGTGTGTCTGGGACTCTGTTTAAAATGACCTTTCAGTGTGACAAAGAAAATAGCATTTCATGCTTATAGCCAAAGATGCCAGAGTCTCTTGTTGCCTTTGAAGGCCCTAAAATGTCATGTGTCAAAAGCTAATGCTTTGATCTAAAGCTCAAATGTTTCATCTGCTAACAATGCTCCCAGGAAGTTCATCTGAAGATCAAACTATGCCAGTGCATGCTTCATAGTTGGAGGAGAAAAAAAAAAGGTTGTTTCAGGTTTATAGAACATTAAAGCAAAAAAAAAAAAAAAAGCGCGAACCAGGGTGGCTCAGTGGACGAGCAGACGACCACATGTGCTGCGTGATGCTGTAGGCAGCCCGAGTTTATGGCCAGGGTTTGCGTCCTGACCTGTGGCCATTTAATCCGTGTCTTCCCCACCCCTCTCCCTGTCTCTCTCCACTGTACACTATCAAATAAAAAGGTGTGATTGTCAGTGGTGGGAGCAGACACAGGACTGTCCAGACCCATTTGTTACACTGAGACACAGAATCCACAACAACCAAATTTTTTGGTCATTTGCATTATTTGCTTATACAGACATAACTATAATGTATACCTATATCATGAAAGTGAGCTTGTATAATGTAGCATTAAGTTATTAAAAATGTCTGGGTGATGTTTTTATTCTGCTGTGTTTATGATATTTTAATTATTAATAAAGTTCAAAGGATAATTACAATTTAAATGGATGCTTGTGTTGTTAAAATGTGTTGGTCTGAGAACGAGAGGTATAAAAATGATTCTGTGAAATATTATTCTAGAAAACTAGAAGGTACTGTAACTCCAGACATATGAGCGTGTGAGCTCCTAATGGGCTTCATTATTGGTCATGTGGGTGTGCCAGACTTTAGTCTCCTCCCCTTGTGATCTTAGGTATCATCGGTGTTGCCTAAGTGTGGGGTGGTATTAGTTTCCCCATGAAGTCACTGATCTTTTCCAATAAATAATTCTCCATATAGCCTCATTTTTTAGGGTTAATCTGATTAGCTATTACCTATTAGTGCAAAAGCAAATAGGTCTAGCGAGGTGTATTTAAACTTTTTATAAAAAAGTCTGACTGCTTTTAGTTGCATACAACTCACTCGACCTCATAGTTAAGCCCTAAAGAGGAGTCATCTTAGAAATGATATCTCCAGCCATTTGTTACTTTCCTGACATTTAAAAAACAAAGAGAAGTGCTTTGGGCTAACTGTCAGGAGTTAGTTATCCCTTCTGAAAACTCGTGAAAAGAAATTCAGTGGACCCAGATACACATTACAGTGTGAAAACAACTGATAAATCATACCTTCTTATCCAACATATTCTCTCATGATTTATTTTTCTGACCTGCATGCTGGTGGTACAACAGGTGACCAACACTGACAGATTTATTTTCATTCTAGGCTGTACATTAAGGCTGAGAACATGATGTAGGTCACCATGCTAATGCTGGCACGAAATGAGGTGGGACACTCTTGGAAACGTGACCAGACTCCTGAATAATTCACATGCCATGTAAAGGGATACCACAGACTCACACAAAGAAAACCCACTTGGAGCTTAAGGACATACATTGTGTCGTTAGGAAAGCTGAACAGAGAAAATGAGCTGAGTGTTTGAAGTCATGGATATAATTACCCACTTTAGAACATCAAGATCTTATTTTAACATATTTTCCAAAAAAACCTTCTTGTGATTGGTTTGATGCAAATAGATTGTTGCAGTCGACTGGAGTTTGTATGGAAAATGCTGGCTTGTCTGCAAACACACGATAAATAACCACCAAGTGACAGAGAAACTAGAAATAGGGCAGCACAAACTGGAAATGGAGAACATTCCCCTTCAGTGTAAAAGCTGTGCCTTACTGCTGAAACCCACATGTTTCAAAAGGCTTAATTTTAACTTTGAAGGCCAATGGTGGCCAGTTTGTGTTGCATTCTTCACAGTTCCACTGCTGCTTAGTGAGTAGTTGGTGAGTGTTTGCAGACGGTTAGTCGGTGTCTTCCATACAAACAACTGGCTGCAACCAAAGTCATTGCAAAGATATTTTTGGTGCAGCACAGTATACCTATTTGCAACCAATTTTACCTAGTAACAGCAAGCAACCTCCAGCAACCACTTACCAACTGGTCTGGGAGTACACATTTTCCTGGTGGCTAGTGGTTACCTGGAGGGCACTGACTGTTCTCTAGGTATGCACGACCACTCGCACCCATTTGGGAAATACTTTTTTCCTAGCAACTAGTGGTTGCCAGGCAGTTGCCAGCCAATCTCTTGGCCTTTGTGGCTCGGGCCTCAGCTGGCAACTTAACATTAACAAATAAAGAAACGTGGCACCTACACTGAGGAGAAAAACTCTAACTTCAGCTGGCTAAAAATATTAGAGAGCTAGAATAATCATCTGACAGAGTGAAATCTATGCTGAATTAGCTATCAGAAAGCTTGTGTTAGATTTTTTGTTAGCTACTATAATTAGCTCTTTTAATTATCCACATTCCACCATAATGTAATCTGAGTACAGCTGAACTGTTTTAGTTTAACTGTCATCTGGATATTTGGACTGGGCTGGTGTCAAAATGCATCACACAGAGTTATGTGAATGCAGCGTTCCCAAATGATTCCCATTATTCCTGGTGATGCTTCAGCATTTCAGTGTGGCAGCTTACAAAATCTTTCTTCTGGGTCTTTTTACACTGTAGGCAGTGCATCCCACCACACTGCAGCTTTCAGGCATTTTTCACAGAAAATTTATAAGGAGCCGCCTTCAAGCGGTACAAAGTCTACAGAGGCCATGAACTCTTTTCTGTCTTGTGTGGATTATGCTTAACTGTGCTAAGTCTCTGTACAACTAAACTTTCTTTATGTTATTTCCTGATATCTTCTAAATCTGCCTCAGAAAATCTCTGATCCAGATGTTTGTGTTCTGTAGCCAAGGGGTGTGCAGCTTCATTTGCCTTTTGTACATCATGAATGAACAACTTCTGTTTGTCCCTGTTAAATCTGATCATAGTGATCTTAAGGTGCATGAACCACACAGTGATGTCACTCAGGACCCATTAAGCACGTGTGTGACTCACACATATACACTTAGACAAAGCATGCAGGAAAGTTTACTCACTCATGGAGAGATACAGGTACATACACTGACACCTGAGCCTTCCTTTTAAAGTGTTAGGCCGAAGATAAGCTTCTCATCTCTCACAGCTCTGAGTGATTATCTGCGTCACCCAGCTACTCGTAAATTCATCTCTGAACTTGGTGAGATGCCAGAGACAACAAAAGACAGCAGTGTTACTGAGCTGCAGCTACAGCCTGCAGTGGCAGATAGACTACTCAGTCGCAGTCTCTGTTTTTGTCTATATGAGTAAAACTCATTCAACTCCTTCCACTCACGCAAAGCCATTAATGAACTGGTTCACACAGGCCAGTAAAGCAGGGCACACAAAGGAGGAGGTGGTGTGTAGGGTGTAATTTCACTCTATGAAGAGACTACTCTCACTTCAAGTGATATCAGCTGTCATTTCCTTGGTTGCTTGATTTTACTTTTTTTGCTGTAGGATTACCTGTTGCTGGGCTTCAGTGTGATTTCCTGACACTCTCCAGTGTCTGCAGTAGAGTCCTTATATCATAGATAGGTTTAAGTTGTTTTTTAATTAATTTGGTTCAATTGCTCAAAAAAAAATAAAAATAAATAAGGGAACATTTAAATCACACATTTGATAATGAACGAAATATTCAAATGGACTTTTAACTACGGCTCAACCTACCAGCTTGATGCAATTACATTTATGTACTTGTGGACTTAAAAATGTATGAGTTAATGCATAAACATCAACATACAGTATAAATATATAAACACAAGTAAATACATTTTCATGCATGTACACTGTATTATAACAATGTGTCAGTATTGAAATTCAAATTATGATTGTGTATTGTTTTAAAGGAAATTTCAGTCTACGACCTTCTCTATCAGCACTGAGCTGTAGGTGGTTATTACAAAAGATGCAAAACTCACGCCCTCACCTCACACTACCCCATAGCAAGGAGCTGAATTTGAATATCAGTCAGACAATTATACAGAGAAATGCATGTGCACACACAGTCATGGACATGCATACAGCTCACATACATATTTGGCTTTTCCAACAACCTCAGTACCACTTGCTATGCTAATATTTTTACAAAACACACCCACCTTTAGCCTAAGCACGGTGTGTGAGAATATGCATGTCAGCTGGCACACAAACCTGACCAGCATCTAAGCAACTGCTGCTGACCTGTGGTGGAAGCTATTCGTGAGTGAAATGCCAAATCCTAAGAGACACACACACACACACACACCTTGGAGGAATGCTTGCATAAGCACATAGATACACTAATATAAACTAAGACATACAAAATTACTTCCAAACGCTTCAAATGAGAAATGCTGTCATCAGTGCACTGTCTTGGCTACAAACACCACACACACACACACACACACACACACACACACACACACACACACACACACACACACACACACACCCTTGTCCTGAGACTGAGCCCTCTCAGCGGGGAATAGGGCAATTTTTTTTCCTGTCTATAAAAGCTGTTTTGTGTCCAGACTATCTGTTAAAACACACACACACACACACACACACACACACACACCCACACACACACACACACACACACACACACACACACACACACACACACACACACACACACACACACACACCTAATGACCGTGTCCACATTTTAAGGCAAGGGCGCACTCACACATCAACACAGAGACCAGCTGCTTTGTACCCTCATTATGTAGCTGTTAGGTTCAAGCTACTTGGGATTACAAACACGGGCCAGGCAGATGTCCACTGGCCTAATAGTGCTACTGGCAGACACACACACACACACACACACACACACACACACACACACACACACACACACACACACACACACACACACACACAGTTTGGCCTTGTTTCTAATAAGCTGCTACCAGGTAGATTTTTCCAGGAAAATCCACGTATATTGAAGTTGATAGAAAGTACACTAGGGTACACTTCCAGAGAAGAGTGAAACAGTTATTTTATGCAACAGCAGAAGGAAGAAATGAGTAGTTATTAGGAGCAATAATGATTACTGCAAAATAAAATGGGGCAGTGATTGATGGACATGAGAAGAAACCCAATTAAGCCACAGCTACCTCGCAGACATCGAGTATTTGTGCAAAATGGCTGTGCTTTGTGCGAGTTACCGCTCTGCTTGAGCTCCACAAAGCAGTCCAGCTGTTACTATTATTTTTTCCCAAACCCTCATTTCTTCTTTGCATATGTTCTTGCAGTCACGCTAGAAAATCTAGAAATAAGTGAAAACATTGCTCAAATGGAAACAGTTTAAGCTCAAAAGGATGCTTTGCCTGTTCTGTGCCATCTCAAGTAAACACTTGTCACTTGTGTACACTCGTGTGCACGTTGACACGCTGCCTCTGAAATCCAAGATTTTGAGGAGATGTAAACAGACACTGTTTTACTCCAGGCAGTGTGAATTATGTTGAAAACACATCCAAGCGACTTGGAAATTTTTCAACACTGGGGACAAATTTATACTTGTCCCACTACCGGTTGGCTTCGCTTCACAGATGGGAAATAAAACCCAAGATGGATAAAAGAACATGTGTAGAAAAACACAAAAAACAGAGGAAAAATCCTTTTAAGGTTTAACACCAGAGAAATTATATTGGAGAACCACAACACAAACAAGGCTTAAATGATAGAATGTCACTAGTTCTTTAATGTCAAGGTCAAGGTTGTCATTATAGATCTGTCTTTGCATATTTTTTCACTGTCATAGAAGATAAAAGTGTGACATATGGGTAAAATCTTGCCTGTTGCTGCTCCTTTTCTGAAACCATATATTCATGACCTGCAAAGAGTACCGATGGATGTCAGCCGCACTGGAGATTACGAAGAAGTTGCAGCACTACACATTCGATGGGCAACAGCAGCAGCAACAATGTGCCGTTTTCTTCCATCGCTGACGTTCGGAATCATGTTTGTTCATGAGTCATGAGAGGGCAAAGAAAACCACAAAAAGGACCAAAGAATGGGAAGGAAGTACCAAACGTTCAGCTTCTGTGTTGAGTCAGTGCTCTGTTATTTCTTCTTCGGAATAGTTATATTGACTGAATGTGACTCTGTAAATCTGCGTCACTCGGACACTTTCATGTGGCTTCAGGCAGAATGGAAAATAAGGTAAAGTTGAACAAAGCATCCTTTTATTTCCACCCATGACAACCGTGCACGACTGACGTACTTCAGAATTGTCTCACACCCACTCGGCACGCATAGTTTTTCAAGGCACACTTTTAGCTGCTCACTGCGTGGGTTTCATTGCCAGTGGAGCCATTCACAATCTTATCTTTGCCATCATCTTTGCAACACATTTGTATGCACACTCAGGGAATTGACACAAGTCAGGAAGCTGAGGAAGTCAACCCACATGAACATGTGGTTTTGAATAAACCAGGCAAAAGCCTGCAAAGATTATTGTATTTGAGTTTTATGACAGGGTGGGATGTTAAATAACAGATATAGGGCAGATTCGGCCCATTGAGTCCATGACATCAATGTTGAAATTGTGAAAAAAATCCCTGTGTCATTATAGCATGCTGCTGTGACCAGATGCTACTTGCATGTGTGTCTGCATATCATGTACTCAGTTACACTTCCTAAAAGGGTTTCAGATTAGTTAAAGTCAAAGTTAATAAGGTTTTCATGCTTGTGGATACAGTCATACATCATGCTTCCCTCTTTGGGGTTATCACATTGCGCACTATACCTCTGCTCTATGCAGTCTGTGTGTCTGATCCATCTACTGTATGTGGTGGTTTCAAAAAACTATGAATCCTAACACAAGGCACCTGAGATGCATCACTACCTAATTTCAAAGACACCCCACCTGCCTCTGGGGAGACGAAGCAAGGTGAATGAAGACTGCAAGCACTGGGGAGACGACAGCATGATCCATCCCAGGCTGCTGTCCCATGAAAGGGCACCACGGGCTGCTGCTGGAGCCAGACAAGACCTGATGGGCTTTTCTGAGCCATCTGTAAAAGCAGAAGCATCGTTAGACGGTGACAATGACATCTCGCTAATTATTTCAAATCCTAAAGCTTCTTTTACATCTAGCATTTGTGTAATCATTTATTGTTATGATAAAAGACTTGTATTGTTTATTGTTATTATTATTATAGGAATATTTCTTATAAATGAGCCATGCTAGCAGATATGTTTAATAGGTGGTAAGGCAACCAAGGTAATTTTCTGTTCATGGCTGGTCATTTTTTTCCTTTAGCAAATGTTTCTCAAACAGAAACAAAATTTACATGGTTCTCTTCAGGATGGACCAATGTTACATATACCTCAACCTCTCCTATTGACAACACAAAGAAAAAAATCCTTTATCCCACCTCATTATGTATTTGGGCTGCTCCATACCCCATTCATTCTGGACTGGCTTGTGAACATCCACGCATGCATCCATGGATGCATACATCCATCTCTCGCTTATCTGGGTCCTGGATGGGGTTGTGGGGTTGGGGGGGACTGCAATCTAAACAGAGCAATCTAAGCAGAGATGCCCAGACCTCCCTTTTCTCAGTCACCTCCTCCAGCATATCCCCAGTCTGCCCAGACTCAGGATATGCCTGGTTGAAAATGCCCCAAACACCTGAGCGCTCGCTATGAAATTACCAGTCTGGAGAGTATGAGTTCTTCATTTAGTGTTAATTTTCAACATCAACAAGAGGCAGCACTAGGAGGCAGCTTTATTTCTTACTCTGCCTATTTTGTTAATCATTTGGTTGAGTTTAGGAACATGGTCAACAGTCAACATGGTTAGATTTAGGCACTGAAACTACAAAAATCATGGTTTGGGTTTAAATATACTACACAATAAAAAAGAAAATACGAGTTTCCAGCATCTGCAATATTTCTTGTTTATTATCCTTATGTTTACTATGACAGTGACGACCCTTGTGGATCAGTTTTGTCCACAGTCTCATCACATTTATTTCACATGCTAGGTGACCCAAACTGCACTGCACTATCCTGTAAGCTGAAAAAGAGGTGAGTCACAATGTGAAGCTGATGGATCCTGACCAAGCATCAGCATGTGATGAGCTGGCAGTCGGAACAGGTTGTTAAAACTATCAGGAGAGTCCAGGACTTCCTGGCTCTGGATGCCAAAACTGAAAAGCGATACAAACCCAAATGGAAATGTGAGATCCCATTAGCAGCAGCTTCACGGTGGAGCATTTAGGGTGAGTCAAAACAATACGGCGTAGCTGGCTTATCAGGTGCCAGCCTCAGGTGCAAAATATAGTAACTGTAGATAGAAGACAGCAGCTGGAAGTCAAAGTTGTCACATTTGTTACTTACACACACTGCTGTGTAGCACATTTGCTGTCTTGGCTAACAGCTATTTTTTTTTGTAGTTCCTATAATTTTGGCTGGCTGGCTGGTGCAGGTTAAAGTGCACTTTGCAAAAATTCCTCAGTAAGGAGAAATCTGATTTGTTGAGGGGTAATTTTTAGCCATTGATTAACAGACATTTGGTGTTTTAGTCAGTATTTATGGCAACAGAACAGCACCTTTAAAATGAAACACTACAATGCCCATTTATACATCCAGTCTGCTGATTTTTGAACAATATGGGAGGTCTATCAGGGAAAGCTGATGAATATGTTTGTAGGGTCTATTCATTGCTGGGTTTGGATTTTTTTTTTTAATGGGATTATCTTGCAGCTATAAAAATCATAGAACTTCACTGTATTACCCCATAAAAAAGTGCACATGCTGGACACCTCTGCAGTTTATGCTTATTTGCAATCTGCAAGTGTGCAAAGCATGATTTGGATTTATACTCTTTAAACTCAATCTATCCAGTTTTTAAAAATATAAAAAAAAAAAACAAACTTAACATCCAAAAGTCATCCTGTGCCCCGAGGAGAAGAATAAAAGAGGGATTTATGAGCACACTGTACATTCCCTGAATAGTGATTTGCAGATATCAGATTTTTTCTCCCAAGTAATCCTCTTAGTGACGAAATCTGAGGTTTCATTTCCCAAAACAGAAGGAAAAATTCAAAATGACGTACACTGTGTACATCATAGCCTGAGCAGACCCATGGCTCTTATGTCAGCTGGTGTATGGCTGGAGATTATCACACTTTGTGAAGCTATTTTGGGGCAGGTACATTTTTTAAGAGCATTTCACTGTCTGACGTTTGTAAGATAAAACATCTGAGCTGTTTTGGCTGATTTATAATTTGTTATATTTCCAAAAAGCTTGGAATTGTATATCAGAATTAGATCTTATCTATCTTTGGTGTATTGTTTACAGTATCACATTTTTTGATTCATAACAAGTGGACAATGCACTCTTATGATATTTTATATTTGCTGCTGATGTTTTTCCCCAAAAGAAAATTCTCCATTGGGACAAATACAAGTCAGGTATTTAAATGTTTCTAAACCCTGAAATCTTTATTTAAAACAAGCATTTCCGGAGCTTCACACTGGTGCCCTCAGTCAGTGATCAGTGAGTTGCAACTACAACAGGCACACACCAGCAGAACAATTACAGGGCACAGAATGACGCACTGACATTAAAGTATATCTTTAATAAAATTATGAAAATCTCCTGAGTTGGATCCTTTTTGGTATCATGGAAAAAAATAATAAATAAAATGAATAAAGAGAAAACATCATGCCTAAACCGAGGCACTCCTTAAGTTAAAATGTTTGCATAGTGATGACATGTCCTAACTGGACAAAAATGCCCACGCAGTATGTTCCTCAGCATATAGTACAGCTGAGCTGAGCAAGGTGTATTCACACACTTGGTTAATGTTTCAGATGCACAGGTGTTTATAAGTTCCCCCAAATCTTTAGCTTTTACAGTAGTACACTTCATGTTGCTTGCTCAGATTTGCTGGTGTCAAACTCAATCAGTACCATATCATCAGAAACAGAGATATAAAAGAAGATGTTGAAAACATATGGGGCAAACCCAGTTATTGGCTTTAATAGACATTTGTAGTCAGGTTGATAGTTGAGTTTCATACTTTACTCTGAACTCTTAATAATGAATGAAAAAAAAGACCTAAAAGAAAAACTGAATTAGCCAGATAACATAAAGGAAATGACAAACATTCATTCAAAAACTGAAGCTGAAAAGCTTAACAGTAACACTTTAACATTTAATGTTCAGCATTCAAATTTCATATCAGGTGACACACCTCTGACTAATCTGACTTAGATTTTAGTAAAAATATGAAAATTCTATTTAGAGAAGGGCACCCTGAGTTTAACAGCCTCACAAAGTCCATCATATATTTTGTTGAAATTACAACAGACAGTGTCGCAACGCAGACAGTGTGTGCGTTGCGTTTCCCACACAAACAGTAACTAAGATGTGGTTTGCAGTGGAAAATTGCCATGCAGCAGTTACCGTAGCGTGTCTGTGAGGAAATTAAGCTAATTACAGTTTTACTGCAAGGATTCTTTGTTTGTCTCGTGTAGGTGGAGAATGAGAACGCTTGAGAGGGACACAGACACCTGTGCATGATACAAGATTCTGAGTGCAACATGCAATTTAAAGTCAGTAAAATGTTTAATAATCACAGGTATGTTTGTGAATGCACGTGCAAAACATGCATTTTTGGATTTCTACGTTAATATAAAAAGAGAAACAGAATAAAAAGGATTGTTTTTGCTACTCAGTGACCAGACAAACGGAAACATGCATTTGACTGTAAAAAAAAAAAGGTAAATACATCGGCCATTTAGGTCACTGCGGTTCAAAACACTTTAAAAGATATTTCCATTTATGGTGTCTTACTGGTCCTGATCCTCATTCTCACCTGAATCAAATAAATCCAACTAGATCGGCTCTTCTGGGTTAACAAATGCCTAAGGGTATCTTCTAACTGCCAGTTTCTCAAGCAATTTGACGTGCATGCACACGTTTGTGTGCCAGGAGTTATTTACTAAGATCTCTAAACAAAAAGCACATGCTTCAGGAAATGATTACACAGTGTGCTGATTTCTAGGGCAGTTTTCCTGAAGAGACACAGGAACCTTACATGACACACACATATGCAGTGTATCATTACCATCGCATCACTCAGTATTTGTCAACATGAAATATCTCGTATGCCAGAGAGGTCTTCTGAGTCATTTACTTATATAGTTATAGTGAAATCATTTAGTGTGCAGCATCTATGCTCCAGGCAGAATGAAGATAAAATATTTACTTATAGCGCAGTAATATCTAAAGGTCACTTACTGTATGCAACATAACAGATAAGTGAAAACTGCCTTGTGAGTATAGACTCTTTTTCTTGGTACCCTCGGAGCCATTTAGGTGTTTCATTTTCAGAGTTGTCCCACATGATTTCATAAAATATCTTGGCATTTCAACAAATTGGCCATTATCATAATGATGTGTGTTCCACTGCATTCCCGGGAACATTCAAAGCCTTATAAAGCTTTTATGCACTTGCACATACAGTCACGGTTAAAAAAAGAAAAGACAGTACACCCACCTTTCAATTCTAAGGTTTGACAAATCAGGACGAAATAAAAAACAATTGAGTTCTTATCAGGTCTTAAAATGAGGTAAATACATCCTCAGATGAGCAACAAAACTTGACATATTACACCGTGTCATTATTCATTTTCAGTCATGTCGAGCATGTTGAATTTAAATCCAGGCGAATCAAGTTTTAGAAACGTCTTGAGGGAAATTAAAGCAAATCTGACGCACATGTGCTTCACTGGGATTTCATCTTCAGAAAGATTTTTAATAGTCAAAATCAGTTATTGTGTTATCTATTTGAAATGAAATAAATTACATTTAAAAAGTGAATAAATATTAGTTTTGTGGTAAATATATTCATGTGCATAAAGTATATTAGTAGGATTTGTAGCATAAAGAGCCTTATCTACTTCCTTCCAGCACAAAGTAGAAGAGATCCCCTTCATCCGTCCTTTCCTCATGTGTATCCACATTTATTAGTTTCTCTTAAGTCCCAGGAGATCTCAGCTTTGTGCGCACGATCATCAGGCTCACATGTTCATGCCTGCATACACTGCTTATAGATTATTGCCTGCAAACGTGTCAGTTAGCTCTTAGCACTCCCCAAGCAGCCTCACGTGCACCGTGCTGTGCCCATCCTCTTCTTTACCCCCTCCAGCTAATTCAGCGACTATAGTGGCACCAATACAATTTTTTTTCTGGCGCTTCACACTGCTGTTGATTTCTCATGCCTGTTTGCAGCTTTCTCAGACCTCCTTTGTAGCATCTTCTCTACAAATATTTTCTTTTCCAGTGATTTCTCTTCTCATTCCATATGAGGATATCTTACCAATAATCCGAGTGGGAAAAGGATCTCCAAACTGTTTACCAAAGCTTGCATCATCACATTGAGGAATGCATTTCATAACCCGGAAGCTGTCATTGGTCTGTTATGTTTGTTTCAAAATCAGTTATTTCTGACCTGCTTAAAATAAACTGTGTTGTTGTGGAAAGCAAAAGTACTGAGATTCATTTCTTGGAATTCATTCAAGAACAGTTTTGACTTTTATAGATTTTATAGGAATAATTTGCCCATTAAAAGATTATAGACCCCAATTTATTTCAGGTGGAAAATATCTGTGTAGTCCTTTTACAGTAATACCAGGTAACTGACAACAGAAAACAAAACAAAAAACAAAAACAAATATACAACCAGTCAAAACAAACAAAAACTTGATCAGATTTTAAAGGCCACATACCTTCATGGCCACTTCTGTAGGCATACCTGTTTAATTGTTCGTAAATATCTGCATTTAGGCATGTAACCATGATCAAGATGACCTGCTGAAGTTCAAACCAAGATTCAGAATGCAGAAGAAAGGTGATTGAAGTTGTAGGTGCCAGATGGGCTGGTTTGAGTATTTCAGAAAATGCTGATCTACTGCAATTTTTTTCCACACAAACATCTCAAAGGTTTACAGAGAATAGTCTGAAAAAGAGAACATATCCAATGAGTGGAAGTTCTCTGAGCAAAAATGATTTATTGATGCCACAGATCAGAGGGGAATGGGCAGACTGCTTTGAGATGATAGAAAGACAATAGTAATTCAAATAGCTACTTATTACAACCAAAGTATGCAGAAGAGCTGAAGGTACAACATGCAAAACCTTGTAGCAGACTGGCCATAGCAGCAGAAGACCACACCAGCTGCCACTCCTGTCAGCTAAGAACAGGAAACACAGGCTGTATTTCATTCTGACTCACCAAAATTGGACAACAGAAGATTAAAAAAAAAATTTAAAAAATGAGTCTAAATTTCTGATGCAACACTCGATGGTTGGTCAGAAATTGGTGTAAAGAACTTGAAAGCCATCCTGCCTTGTATCAACAGGTCAGGTTGGTGGTGTAGTTGTGTCAGAGACATTTTCTTAGTGCACTCTGGGCCCCTCAGCAGCAACTGCATCGTGTAAACACCACAGCGTACTTGAGCACTGTTGCTGACAAAGACCATCTAGTTATGACCACAGTGTACTCATCTTCTGGTCGCTGCAGATCTGTCAAATCAAATCTGTACGAACTGCATGATGCCATCACGTCAATATGGACCAAAATCTCTGAGGAATGTTTCCAGCACCTCTCAATCTAGAGAACTGACGTTTTTTTTTTTGTTTTTTTTTAGTCTGTCATCAGAATCATGATCTGAATGCACTGCTGTGCCAGACACATTTGCTTTTACAAGAAGAGCTCTATAAGTTCTCTACAGGCTACTCTTGTTAATGTTAAATACAGATTCTGTTTAATTACTGCTGCATTTTCCTGAAAGTCAAAAGGACGCATCTTTGAAAACCCTCTTGCATTGGGTGATTGTTTATCGACATCAGTGGGTTAAGAAAGTAATCTAATTTAAAAGAACACAGGGAATCAATAACAACTCTCTGGCAGTCTGTCATGTCCAGTTTTGGAGAATAAAGGAAACATTCAAACTTGTTGCCTTGTTGTAGATTAAACAGAGGTGGTAAATCGAAGGCAATTTTTAGCAGTTGCTTTGGTTAAAAAAAAAAACATGGAAAAAAACCTGAACAAATGATCTTTGAATGTCATCTTTCTGCTTCAAAACATCTAGACCTTAATTCCTTAGTTCATTTAAAGCTACACTAGGCCCAGCCTCAGCTTGTATTCCCATCAGCTCATGTGAAGCATCCCTCTTAAAACAAAGGACTGTCAGTTAGTTTGCTGCAATCTTGGAGGAGTTTGCCCTCTTACTCAACCAAGTACTTTGATGATAGTTGTAGGGAACATATGAGACTAGATAATTAGTATCCCAAGTTCCCCTGCAATGCTCAGCTGTAACCTTGAAAACACGATCAGACTTTCATTTAAAATATGTAAAAATTTGAGCTGGACAGAAAATGCACAAAGAGGTGAAAAGGGACTCATTGTTGTATGGATGCATTCAGCTTTGGCTACACTTAAGACAATCAAAAACTACAAGAAAGAATAAATCTGGAACATGATAACCAGCAGCAGGCCAGAAAGAAAATCACAGACAAATGTGGAGAATATGAGCAAGAGTGAAAACAAAGACAGGTTAGAGATGGAGGAAACGGTTATGCATCACATGCAAACAATCACAAGAGTTTGTTTTGATGAGGAAACAAAATAACTTGTCAAAAGTATTTGCAGCACTTCTAATCACATACAAACAACTGAGAAATTCAGTAAACTTTATCTCAAGTCTACAGCAGTGTGAAAAAGTCTTGACCCACACCCTCATTTATTTATACATTGCTAGGAAAATGGGCAGTGATTACATGAAAATACAGCATTTAAAAGCAAGTGCAGAGTCTGTACAGTTCTATTTGGTATGAACACCTTTATTCTTCAACACAGCCTGAACTCTGTGAGGCAGCTTTATCATAATTTCTTTCAGTAGTCTTCAGGCATAGCTCTCCTAGCTTCTTGAACGACATTCAAAGCTCTTCCTTGGATGTTGGCTGCTTGTTGTTCTATTCTCTGTCAAGATGATCCTACACTGCTTCACTAATGTTGAGGTCCGGACCCTTGGGAGGCCAATCCACGACTGACAGTGTTGCATTGTGTATTTTTCTATCCAGATATAATTTTACTGCACTGGCAGTGTGTTTGGGATCATTGTCACACTGAGAAATGAAACTGGGAACACAACCTGACAACATATTTCTGCATTCATTACATCATTTGCGGCAAGATCTCCAACACCACTGGCTGAAATGCAACCCCCAAACCACGACAGTCTCCACCGTGTTTTCCTGTTGTGGGTTCCTTGCTAAACTGTTTTGAATGATTCATAGGTCAGTGTTAAGTGGCTTGACAAACAAAAAGAAACATTCTTCTAAAAATGGTCAGGTACAAGGACTGGACTGAAAATGAGTGAAAAATGTCCACTATAAAACTATTGCTCAAGACCACTTTAAAAATTATAAGAAAGTCTGGCTGGAAGCAAAATACAAAGAAATGAGGGGTGGCTCAAGACTTTTACACAGTACCGTACATAAATAATAATTTATATATATAAAACTGCAGTTCAAACTTGGCATACAGGCTGAATTCTTCAGGTAAGATAAGAAGATGTGAGATTTTTCTTTTCAATGATACAAGTAATCAGCAATGAGACACTTCTTGTAAATATTTCTTTAGAAAAACAGCCTCCAGCCACAGTTCTACGCTGCTCTCACAGCTTTTACAAAATAAACACCTGCAGCTTTGGAATTAATGAATGCAGCTCTGATACGAAGAGGAAAAAGGAGGGATGGGTTGTGTAAGCCAAACAGAGGATCTGAAATTCATCCCTATTTATGGTAGTTGCATGTTGATAGATATTTCTTGTCTCCCCACAGTGTGTGGTTTGCTTAAAATTACAGGCCTACTCTGATATTTATTCCCCCTTTCCGGACTCTTAGAGACACAGTGTGCGGTCAAACGGTCCACAGGGAACGCGTGTATATAGACAGATTGAAAAATGATCCAGAACAAATATTGCAAATGAAGGTGGAGGTGGATCTGTCAGTTTGAGTCTGAATGAATGAAAGGCTCTCAAATGAGCTTTGACAGCTGCTCTGTAATCCATCAGCAGACTACAAAGCAAGTCTTTTATTATTAAAACCTTCTTGTTTTACTTTTTCCTCTGTTGGCCACAAGCTGCAAACCTGACCTTTTATTAAAACAACCTGGAGCAGGCAGGCAGGCAGGAGCTGAACCAGGAGCTCAGTAACACTTTTGCATGCTGTGGTTGTCCCAGCTTCCTCATCTACATTCACAAATCCTAGTGGATTTTGTGCCATTCAATATCCAGGAAAAAAAAATTAAAAACATATGACAAAAGATAAAAGCAGGAGTTAAATGCAAAAAAAAAAAAAAACTTTAGAAGAAGCAGTGCAGATAAATGTGGGGATTTGTGTCATCATTTAGCTATAAATCCCTCTCCAGATACTGACAACAGCCTAATTCTTAATGGAATCAAAACACTTATAAGAGCTTGAGTACCAGTTATGTAATTCATCATCCAACTTTAAACGAGGTGGTTGGATATGACACCAACACTCTACCATGCTGAATAAATGCTAGTAGACTAGAAGCCAAGGAAAACATTTTAGGAAAATTCCTCGACATGCTGTTGCACTTCAAATCCTTAAAGAGTAAACTTTCCGATATAATGATATTTGTGTATAACAGCAAAACAATGAATAATTTGTGACAGTGCTTAAGGGCTCACCACTCTTCCCTGAGCTTCTGTAGCTTAATATAATCTATTCCTTTCTGTGGGTTTCTTTTATCTTTCTTTCCTTCCTGGTATTCCGGGAACAGCAGAATTGCTATGCAAGTATCAAATATTAATTTTTTTCTGCTTTTAGCAAAAAACCAAACCAAACTAAACCAAAACAAACAAACAAACAAAAAATGTTAATTTTTTTTTTATATACAGATAGTTTGTTGTCTTCTTCATGTGCCTAGCATAACAGTTACGATGAATTGTTATAACCAGTTGCCTGTATTTGGATGACTGACATATTCCCAACAGCGGTCTAACACATGTGGCTGTCAAGTGCAAAGAAATCATTAATGCCTAAAAAATTTAATGATTAAGAACTCAAGGTACTAAACTTGGGCACACAATGCTGATAATGAAAATACTTGAAAATAAACTGCAAATAGGAAAAAGGAAATGCATTCAGTATTCAAGTACACATGAGGTATGTTTCCTGGATAACTAAACTACACAAAACAAGGAGCAAGGACCCAAACGCAGGCCTGAGAGGCTCATCAGCCAATGAGGCCTCAGATCAAACCTCATCAACTGATGAAAAATCCAAACCACAAAGTCCAAAAAGGACAAAAAAAAGGAAAAAGCAGAGAACACAAAGCATGAGGAAGTGAGAACATTGGACACACACACACACACACACACACACACACACACACACACACACACACACACACACACACACACACACACACACACACAATTAGGGATAGGATGCATGTGAGGAACAAAACACAGGTGAAAGCAATTACATGCACAGGTGAAGACAATAAGGGCAGAATGGACAGTCACAAAGGAAGAAACAAAACAAAGTAAAAGTACAGCAAGATCAAAAGAAAACTAACCTTTAAACTAAAACAGGAACTAATCAAAACACAAATATTCTGAACATTAATGCAAAACAAGGTTTCAAAGACAAATGAAGACATGAGGGTGAAAGCACAAAGACAGAAATGAAGGGGAATGAGAGGGAGACAAAGAAGGCACAGACAGGGAAACACTCAGGAGATTATAAAAAAGTAATCCTTAGAAAAACAAAGAAGTCAAAACAGGGACCAAAAACTCAACATCAAACAAGAATCCAAAACTCAAACACAGCACAAAACTCGGGAACCATGACACAAATATGAAATAGTAACACTACAGAGTGCTTGAGGTGTGTCTTCATGCTACATCAGACAATATTCATATTGTAGGGAAGGGCTGAGCAAGTGGATGATATAAAAATGAACTATTGACTTTTCTGCATCCCCCATCTATGACCACAAGCTGTGGGTAGTGACGAAAAGGACAGGGATGCCTCTGTGTCCCTTCAGAAGAACTGGAGCATCACACACACACACCTACACGAGTATGATGGGAATCCCTGGTTGATGGAATGATGGTTGTAAATTTTTTACATATTGCCCAAATGTACCATAGAGCGCTTTTAACTTACTGATAGGTGTTTCAGCTTTATAAAAATCATTGGTAGCCTTCAAGATTTAAGCCTTCAAAAAATGAAAAGGAAAAGAGTCTCTGGATGATGTTCTGAAGCCTGGTGGTAAATCAAAACCTTTGTTTTAAGTCCCCTCCTGTCTTCAAATACCTCCTTTCCCCTAAACTCCAGTCACCTCAAAATATTATGGTAAAAAAAAAAAGAAAAAAAAATGTTTTCTTTGTTGCAAAACCTGACTGACCAGTGCAGAGCCCTGACCTCAAATTCATCCACCTTTGGGATAAACTGTAACACAAACTGAGAGTCAGGGCTCATTGCCCAACATAAGTGTTTGACCTCAATAAAGCTCCTGTGGCTTTACAGAACTTCTGCTGCCAGAAGGCCCTCCCAGAAGAACTGAGGTTGCTTTTTAAGGACATCAGCACCCACTGATATACTCCAAACATCCTATATACTGACTCTACACTTATTGTGTGTGTGTGTGTGTTCTTGTTTCTGAAACCGAGTCCAGAAGTTCAGGTTTCACTTCACCTTTGTACACAGTTGGTAAAACCACCTTGCCTGGTGTCAGTGCACCATTTGAAAAATCCTAGAAATGTTTCTTGGATCAAGACGGTGCACTGACATCCCCTCAGCAAAACCACTACTGTTTGATTTCATTTACATGTTTATTTAAATCTTGTCATACTGAGATAGTCACAACTTTTAGATGACCTTTCCTCTGGCATTTATAGCCAAACACACGCAAAAAGACATACCGTGGTGCTTTACGGCTCACGGGAAAATAGCACTGGTTCTGCCACTGGCATGCATTAAAAGTAATCTACTCTGGTTTCACAGTTCAGATTCATGCTCAAACACACACACACACAAATAACACAATGTGCCTTGTCTGTGCTGTGGACACACACTTCTATAATTGGGTCTGTTTTCTGCTGATAGAGAAGCAGTAATGTGATACACATGTATGCTTCTGTGATTAAAGACTGAGCCGAAAGCCAAAAAAAAAGAAAAAAGAAAAGAAAAGAAGCTGCAAAGGAAAAAGGGAAAAAACTGGATTTGATGTTGTATCTGATATGCTTTGTTTGGGAAAAGGGGAAAAAAATGAAGTCCAAGAGCAAAGATACAGTTTTGTCTGGTTAAAAAAAAAAAAAAAAAGATCCCTCCAAACTCCCCTTTTTGTAATAAATATAACTTGGAGCAACTTCAATATAGAAATGTTTCTAAAATGTTGAAGAAAATGGATATATTTCATAAAATATAATGTTTTGCATGAATGGAGATAAGCATGCAGTCTGGGTGTGTGACTGGTGGCGGTGGCAGGGCCAGATGGCGGTGCCCCGGGGCGAATGAGAGGGAGCGAGATAGAGAGCTGTCATTTCACTTCATGCTGTTAACTTATGTTAACACTCTGTGGACCTCCTTCTCTCAGCATTCCCTTCAATATGTGTGAAAAACGACATGTTGCAAGTGAATAAATGATAATTATGACGGCACAAAAAGAAAATTTAAGTTATTTTAAATGCGAATTAAAACAAGGTTGGTGTACACAAGCCAAAAGTGAGAGGTGCATTACTCACGCCTGCACGACAAAGTCACAGTGTATTCTATTTGACTCCATGACACGCTCTGACATTCAGGGGGAAATTGCACAAATAAAACTCATATAAAAAAAGCTGTTACTGTAAATCAATACAGAAAGCAGGAAATCATGATAATGGAAATATGTAACATGTAACAGGCAAAGACAGGGAAGACATACTGCCATTAAGAAAGGCTCCATAAAGTGCAGCATCGGCAGCTTACATTCAAGGCCATTTTGATTTTTGTATGACATTAATGTTAACAAAAATCCACCAACCACTGGATGAACAGATAGAAAACCACTTGGGGGTGACTATGCCAAATGTTACATTTGTTGTCGCCTTGTTGGGTGTTTGTACATGTTAGATGTACAAGATTTTAGCTTTGCTAACTTATTGTTAAGGTTGACAACGCTACCTTGTAAAAATTCACATACTACATTTTCATTTCAAACCTTTATTTAACCAGGAAGAAAAACACATTGAGATTAAAATCTCTTTTTCAAGTGTGTCCTGGGTATGAAAAATATTCACAGAAAACAGCCATAGAGGTCAAAAGGATAAATAAATAAGAAATCTAAAAATCTAAAAAAAAAGTCATTAAAAATTAAACAAAACATCTACAGCTCATTGCAGTCATTGGCAGGTTATTTAAAAGTTTGAGGTCTTTTTGAATTTCGTTCCATGTAAAAGGAGCAGCGAATTGGAAGGCTTTTTTGCCTGTCTCAGTCCTGGCTATAGGAACAGACAACAGCAAACAATCCTGAGACCTCAGAGTGTAAGGACCTGAACTCTTCTGTTGCAAGGGGGTCTGAAGGTACACGAGTCATTATATCGTGTTTTGTTTACTACATTGAAGTGTTCTAGCAGAAGTATTCACTGTGTTCACAGAAAAAAAAAAGAAGTCCAGCATGTCAAGTAAACACGAGCTGACGGGCCATTCAGGCTGCATTCACATCGAGTAAGCTGGTGATGGTTTTTTAATTGAATGTTCAGTTTTGTTTCCACAAATATCAACTTTTAATTCATAAATACATGTTGATCATAAAAATTTGTGGTTGCTGCTGTAACAGAAAAGGTACATTTTTTGAGCCTTTTGAACTTTACCTGAAATTTTGTAATATTGTGCTATAGTTATAGCTCTAATATCTCTGTATATTTGCAATTTGTATACTTGTATATTGTCTTATAGTTTTTATACTTATTTGTTTTTTTCTGTAAGCACGAAGTACCGCAGCAATTTCCTAATGCTGTGAACCTGTTCACCCATATGGCAATAAAAACCTTCTGATTCTGATTCTGATTCTGAATCCTCATGATCCTATTGTCTCACTGCAATTAGATGACAGCAAGTATCATGCCTAGGCAGTAAAAAAAAAATTTTAATCTATATAAAAATATAGTTTTACAGTAAAATGACTTTTTTGTGAGTCATCAATGATAGTGACTGATCTGTAGAAAGGCTGAAGCTCATCCTTGCAGGCACTTGGTGAGAAGCAGGGTGCATGATAGAGTCATTTGAATTGACACCAATTTAAAAACACAAATAATCCCAACATGCATTTCTTTGGGTTGCGGAAGCTAGCTGGACACAGAGAACATGCAAACTTGACAAAGTAAGGCCCAAGCAACCCAGCAGATTGTAAACAAGAACCTCCTTAGTGCGAGACAACAGTACTAACCCCTGCACCACAGTGCCTCAAAAATCAAAGTACAAACAAAACATAAGACGCATTAACAGCCCAAATCCTCTAGTGCCAGTAAAACCTGTCTATATACTGTAGATGATTTATTATGTGCATATATTATAGCAGCTCAGCCCCTGATGTACGTGAGTGTGTGTGTTTTTATCATGGAGCTTTAACAGTAGGTCGCAAGGCTACTAACGTTTAGGAGCTCAAAGGGAGAGCTCAGAGGAGGGTTTGTTTTGCATCAGGAGAGAAATAAGCCGCGGTGCAGGTGGGTCTACATCTGTTTGGGAGTATATTGGAGAAGGAGGCAGAGAGAGAGAGAGAGAGTGAGAGCTTGGTTTGCGTCTCCAAAAAACAGAAAAACATCTTGTGGCAGGCAAAATTGTTTCATGGCAAGGCAGCACACTTTAATTAATACATTTGAAAAATTGATTTGGCACCATTAGGTTGGTAGGTTTCCCTCCAGTATAGGTGTGGCTGCGTATTTTCTATAATGAAGACAAGCCTGCTGTGGTCAAACCTCCAACCAAGCAGGAGCCTCATGAGAGTGATAAACAGATATACACTCACAGGCACTTTATTAGGTACACCTGTTCATCTGCTTGTTAATTAAGCTAATTAGTCAATCACATGGCAGCAACTCAATGAATCTAAGCCTACAGACATGGTCAAGACAACCTACTGAAGTTCAAACTGAACATTTAAGTGACTTTGAATGTGTGAATGCACAACACATTGAACATTGAAGCACATGAGCTGCAGCAGCAGCAGAAGACCACACCAGGTGCCACTCCTGTCATCTAAGAACAGGAAACTGAGTCTACATTTCACACAGGCTCACCAAAACTGGACACTGGAAGACTGAAAAAACTGTTGCCTGATCTGATGAGTCTCAATTTCTGCTCTAAAGTTCTTGGTTTTTGAATGGTAGGGTCAGAAAGCATAAACAACATGAAAGCATGTTGTGTATGTTGAAAGCATCTTGCCTTGTATCAGCGGTTCAGGCTGCTGATGGTGTTGTAATGGTGTTGGGGGATATTTTCTTGGCACGCTTTGGGCCCCTTAGTATCAATTGGGCATCATTTAAATACTTAAATGGCCTCCACAGTCATCAGATCTCAATCCAATAGAGCACCTCTGGGATGCAGTGGAACAGGAGGCTCGCCTCATGGACCTCATGGACGTACAGGTGACAAACTGCACGATGATGTCATGTAAATATGGCCCCAAATCTCAAAATCAAATGTGTACCTAATAAAGTGACCAGATAGTGTATACTGTGTATCCACATAAAATAAATACCCCCCCACCCCCACCCCCGCCCCCGTCAACCATTTGTTGTTACGTTGGACATCTTTATACTTGCATGTTGTTCAAAAATTCCCTTTTGAACTTCCAATGGAATAAAACCCAAGCTTACAGTATATTTTATATTAAGGATGAACTGCACTCACTTGGTGCAGTAAAAACTGGGAGGGGAAAAGTGTTCTCACAAAAAGACATCCAAAGAATAAATTGCAGTGCGATCCTTTGGTGCTGAAATAATGAGGGAAAATGCTTTGAACTTTTCTCTTTAAAGGGACACCTAAAGCATCTCTGCGGACATGCAATGTGAATATCAACTTTGTACCTTAATTTGAATGGAAAGTGTTTGTATTTTAGGGCAATTTTACTTAAATGAATCTTTGGGGGTTAATACATTCTTTTTTACAAAGTTCAGTTAAACTAGTGTCAGCTTTATTTCTTCCTTATAATGTTCTCTAAATTCAGGAGGAACCTTGAAACCTAAGAATGAGGAATCACCTTGACTTTCCTCTAAAACCAACAAAAACAAATGAAGCAAAAAAAAGAGAAGAAGCAGGAAGTCCACCTGTTCCCAGCGAGACGAATCAGGGCAGAGAATTCTGAGAATTGGCTGCGGTGTCACGGTTGCCCCAAGTAACCAGGAGGACAGTTGACAGATGACAGCGGCTAATTGGAAAACTAATGAGGTCCAGAAACCCAGCCTGGACTCTGCTGTGTGTGTTTTGAGAGTGAGACAGAGAGAGTAATGAGGTCCACAAAAAAGGACAGAGTGAGAGGTCAGCCATGTCAAGAGCAGATGCTCATAGAACAAACAAAAACCCAGTCAAAGAAAACTTCTGCTTCTTATCCTTGTTCTTTGAGTGGAGACCTTGTAGACTCACGCATATAGCTTCTTATAATGAAGCTTATATATCTATATTTGTAAAAGAAGGAGAAAAAAATGTTACTGTTTTGATTACCAATAAAAGTCCTGATATATATATATATGCCAAAATTCTGCATGCTGTCATTCTTCTTGTAGAAATAGAATTGTGTGAAATTCCTCAGTTGGGTAGAATAAAAGTTAAAAAAAAAAGAAGAAAAGAGAAAGATAAGAAGAATGAAAAGGGTGATGTAAAGAGATATGACCCTGACCTTGACACAAATAAGTACATTTTTACTGGAAGCAAGCTGCTGAAATGGAACAGAGTAATAAAAACTCACCACGCATCACACAAACAAACATTTCCAGCTTATCTTATGCACAAAGGAGTTATCCAAAGGCCATCAAAAGGCCTGCAGCCAGTTTCCTCTTTAAGGCGGAAGAGGATTATAGACAACACAAAGAGCGCTGGTGAGAATAAGCAGGAAGGTGGTGGTACAGAGAAAGAGGATAAGGAATGTGCTGGACAATGGGAAAAATGAATAATGGGTGGAGCGGAAAAGTCATCACAGGCATGAACGAGACAGAGAGAAGAGAGAATGACATGAAGGGCAGAGAGGATTAGGATGATAGGAATCATCATTTTATGTGCATTACAATAGTGATGGAAGAAGAGTGTGAGAAAAAGGAGATCGTTACTTAAGGGATCTATCAGAGGAAAAAAGTCTTAAAGGGTGCATTTATTGTTATTGTTGTAATCATTACATGATACTTCAGATTCCACATGCAGGGTCTCATTTGAACACATGATTCATACCCTGTGAAATATGATTGTTTCTTTATCGCATACATTGGAATTTCACTCATTACTTGAAACTTTTGAATTCATTTTAGTGCATAAATTTTAAGGTTGTTAATAATTAATTTGTTTAGACTGTGAAAATAGCTAAAAACCATCCACAGTCACCAAATACATCTAACAATGCCCAATTTTAACTCCTGTTCAGTCAATACAGCTAATTAAAACTTGTAAAAAAAATAAAGCGGTGTCAAATATTTTTACGCACGGCTGGCGTTGTGAGAGAAGCTGTGAAGTGAAAACCAACAAATAAAGGCAAATCACTCAAGAGCCAAAAAGCAACCTCAAAACCGTCGTGACAACTTCCCACCAAGACCTCAGGGTTCACATGTAGCTCGTACACAGGTGACAATTTGCCTGCTGTCGCTAAACATTTTAGATCTGGCATTTGTGCAGGAGTTCTCGTGGGTTTCACAGAGCAAATGTTCTCATCACACCTTTTACCTCCTTCTCTCCTCTGCCACCTAATCGTGTTCAACAGAGCTATCAGCGGTTCAATTTAACACATTCATGGGGGAGCAAATGCAATCATAAAGATAAAAATCAAAGGAAAAAAAAAATTTCCAAGGAGCCACAGCATTAAATCTCTTTGCTGCGGCGGTGTCTGACCTGTGGGAATCTGTCCAACTAATCAATCATGAGTGTCACAGTCCTGCAGCCTTTTATTCTTGAATACAAAAACACACTTTAAAACCCAGTGTTAGCCACTGAAACGTGATGTGCTGCTGGCAGTAAGTGTGTGCTTGAGCTTGTGTGTCCATTGCTGCTAAGTGGGCATACGTGTGTGTGTCTGTGTGTATGCATGTGTGTTTGTGTGTGTGTGGTAAGCTCTGGGTTCATGCAGAGTGCCATACAGAGCGTGGGACTCTCTTCTATATGACAATAACATCAAAACCACTGAGGCATTCTCTTTGATTTCTCTCTCTCTCTCTCTCTCACACTCACACACACACACACACACACACACACACACACACACACACACACACACACACACACACACACACACACACACACACACACACACACACACTTTCTTTTTGAGAAGTTGACTTTGTGTGTCTGTCAAAGCCTTCTCTTGTGCTTTAATCTGTGACAGCAACTAAATGATGAATGACACCCAGCCTCCCATTTTGTCGGCATTATGTTCATGTAACAAAAAATAGATGAAGCACTGAGAACTTGTTTCACATCATGATATATTGCCTCCAATCTAAAGCTGCATCTGCCTCTAATTAGCCAAATTGTATCATTAATAATTTGATATTCCTGTTTAATGCCATTTTATGAGCACTGGTGCTGTCAGTATTCATGTGTTTCAGTGGAGATTTGTACTGAAAAATGTTCCACCAAGTAATACAGGCCAGTTATTCTGTAATGAGTTGGGTGTTGATAAAGAAAATGAACACTGGAAGGGACAAAAAGAAGTCACCCACTTCTTCAAACAATTCTTTAAATCTTTACAACTGTAATGCAGACACCCTACCCCCAGGCAGATTGATCTAGTTTGTTATTGAATACATGGAGACGTGCCATATAATTCTTTCACACTGATGAATCAACTCTTTAATAAAAAATTAAGAAAATCCAGAAAATAAATCCAAGCTTGTACATGTAAGGAGGGGTTTAACACCTACTTGAAAATCAGATTAAACATAATTATCTAAAAAAAAAAAGAAGGAAAACAAACCCTGGGAAACAGATGTCATGCAGGTGGGAAAATTCAAAATCCAGCCATCATTTTTAAGTCTGTGTCTTGTGTATGGTGCATACACGAAGACAGGCTGAACCGGTTGAGATTTTCAAACTGGAGAGTTGAAGCTGGAGCTGGAGCGGCAAGTCCTTCTACTAAATGGTTATATCAGTTGTTTACATCTAATGTCTTAACCTACAGCTACTGTAACTGGCCACTTTATTAGTTACACCTAGTGACATGACAGCATCACACAGTTACTGCAGATTTGCCAGTTGCATATTCATGATGGGAATCCCTCGTTCCATCACATCCCAAAGGTGCTCTATTGGATTGAGATCTGGTGACTGGGGAGGTGACTGATTTCATGTTGTTAATTCCAAATTCTAACCCTAACATGTTGCAGCAGAAATCAAGAATCATCAGATCAGGCAACGTTTTTCCAATTTTGGTTACTTTGTCAAAGAAATGATCGAACATGCTATTTGACACTCTTCATTGCTGACAGACATACAGGGGTTGGACAATGAAACTGAAACACCCGGTTTTAGACCACAATAATTTATTAGTATGGTGTAGGGCCTCCTTTTGCGGCCAATACAGTGTCAATTCATCTTGGGGATGACATATACAAGTCCTGCACAGTGGTCAGAGGGATTTTAAGCCATTCTTCTTGCTGGATAGTGGGCAGGTCACGACGTGATGCTGGTGGAGGAAAACATTTCCTGACTCGCTCCTCCAAAACACCCCAAAGTGGCTCAATAATATTTAGATCTGGTGACTGTGCAGGCCATGGGAGATGTTCAACTTCACTTTCATGTTCATCAAAGCAATCTTTCACCAGTCTTGCTGTGTGTATTGGTGCATTGTTATCCTGATACACGGCACCGCCTTCAGGATACAATGTTTGAACCATTGGATGCACATGGTCCTCCAGAATGGTTCGGTAGTCCTTGGCAGTGACGCGCCCATCTAGCACAAGTATTGGGCCAAGGGAATGCCATGATATGGCAGCCCAAACCATCACTGATCCATCCCCATGCTTCACTCTGGGCATGCAACAGTCTAGGTGGCTAGCCGCTTCTTTGGGGCTTCTCCACACCGTAACTCTCCCGGATTTGGGGAAAACAGTAAAGGTGGACTCATCAGAGAACAATACATGTTTCACATTGTCCACAGCCCAAGATTTGCGCTCCTTGCACCATTGAAACCGACATTTGGCATTGGTACGAGTGACCAAAGGTTTGGCTATAGCAGCCCGGCCGTGTATATTGACCCTGTGGAGCTCCCGACGGACAGTTTTGGTGGAAACAGGAGAGTTGAGGTGCACATTTAATTCTGCCGTGATTTGGGCAGCCGTGGTTTTATGTCTTTTGGATACAATCCGGGTTAGCTCCCGAACATCCCTTTCAAACAGCTTCCTCTTGCGTCCACAGTTAATCCTGTTGGATGTGGTTCGTCCTTCTTGGTGGTATGCTGACATTACCCTGGATACCGTGGCTCTTGATACATCACAAAGACTTGCTGTCTAGGTCACAGATGCGCCAGCAAGACGTGCACCAACAATTTGTCCTCTTTTGAACTCTGGTATGTCACCCATAATGTTGTGTGCATTGCAATATTTTGAGCAAAACTGTGCTCTTACTCTGCTAATTGAACCTTCACACTCTGCTCTTACTGGTGCAATGTGCAATTAATGAAGATTGGCCACCAGGCTGGTCCAATTTATCCATGAAACCTCCCACACTAAAATGACAGGTGTTTCAGTTTCATTGTCCAACCCCTGTATATCCCAGTCAAAAATGACTCCAAGATTTCTCATCGTGTTATTGAAAGCAAAAATAATGCCAACCAGAGTATTACTTAGTTAGAGATTATGTTTATTAGACATTTTGAGCCAAACGCAACAACCTTTGTTCTCTGAATTTAAAAGAAACAAAAATACAAATCACCCAGGCCCTTATGTCTTTAAGACACACCTGAAGTTCAATTGTATTATCTGGCTTATAGATAAATTAAACTGGGTATCATCTGCATAGCAATGGAAATACAAGCAGTGTTTTCTAATAATACTGTCTAAGGAAGCATGTATAATGTAAAAAGTATCAATATTGCACAGAAGCTGTGGAAATCCATGACAAACGTGCGTGAGGAAGCATCCTCGTTTACATGAACAAATTGGAATCTATCAGAAAAATATGGTTTGAGCACGGCATGGCATATTTCCTTTGATACTAACAGGGTATTTTAGTCTCTGTAGCGAAATGCTGTGAGCAGTGGTAGTGAATGCTGCGCTGACATCTAGCAGGACAAGCACAGAGCTAAGTTTCCTATCAGAGGCCATAAGAAGAACACTAATAACCTTCAAGTGCTGTTTCTGTGCTATGATGAACGCTAAAACCCAACTGAAACTCCTCAAATAGACCATTCATTTGCAAATGATCAATATCTGATTTACAACAGCACTTTGGAGAATTGGAGAAAAAAGAAAGTTTAGAAATAGGCCTATAATTAGCTAAGACAGCTGGCTCAAGTTAAGGCTTTTAATTTAATGGTTTAATTACAGCCATCTTAAAAGCTTGTGGTACACAGCCTGTTAAAAAAAAAAAAGACAAATTGATCATATTTAAAATCAAAGCATTAATTAATGATAAGACTTCTTTGAACAGTCTTGCAGGAGTGGGGTCCAACAGACATGCCGAAGGTATGGATGAAGTAATTATTAATTAATATTAAGTTACCTCACAGAGATCAATAGGAGAGAAGCAGTGTAAATAAATATCAGCAGTTACTATAGCTGCTCTCAGCGTCTAGTGTTTTATGCAGTGAGGCTGGAGCACTATTAAAATATTCAGTTTCTGTGGGGGTGAATTTTAGGTAGCTGTTGTTTTTTTCCAGGTACTGTATAGTGACACAGGAGTTAGTTTATTAGTTTGGTTTAATGCTTGTTATTAGTCCAGTGATGATAAACTCTTGGTCTGTTGGCCTCTATATGGTTTATGTGTGCCTGTGTGAACATGTATGTTAGAGAGGCAGAGATGGAGAGCAAGAGTCACTGATGGCGTCCCAGGCCCTGAGGGGCTGCCAAGACAGCTTGACTGGTGAGAACAGATGGCAACCCAACTGAGTGAGAGTGTGTGTGTGCGTAAAGACTGCTTACAAGTGTGGAAGGTGGAATGTGCATGCATGCAACACTAGTTATACACAGTGCAACACTGGTTATATACAGTACAATACGTGTATGGAAGTGTTTTAGATTAAAATTAAACATGAAACACTTATGAAAGCTATAATTCACACCTGGACCCGGTTCACACTGACTAAAGCTTCAGTATTCCTCAACTGCTATGTCTAAGCACACATGAGCACACTCACTTCACACGTGCCCCAGTAAAATTAGAATATGGTACATTTAAACTAACAAAACAGGACCTTTAATTGAATTGGGTTTTGTTTCTTCTCATCATCAGTTTAAATGATGATGATGATGATGGGTTTCAATCCCCACATTTCTAAGGAGGAACTTTTTTTTTCCCCAGATGAGTCATTGCTCGAAGCAAGCAGGGCAAAATGAAAAAGAAAAAAAAAAAAGTCCAGATGTCGCAATAAAGAAATTATCCTGGGGCAACCCTCTCTTTCTTTCCCCTCACTCTCATACCTCTTATGCCTGCCTCCGTCCTAAAGTAGTGTGCAGACAAATTCTATTTTGAGTCCCTCTGTGGAAGTTAAAGGTCAAACTTGGTTTATAATAAATAGATCCGAGTTACCAATATTTATAACTAAAGAAGAAAGACAATAACCTTGTGTAAACAGCAGTTTATTAATTTCATTAAATTTAACTCATGATGTAGGAAAGTCATAAAAATGGTATTGCAGCCTCCCCCCAGTTACACAAACAAAACAGAAACTGTTTTCTTGTCATTCTAATGTTTTATATTGTTTATTTTCTTTTCAGTCTGCATACAATCACAAAAACACATGAAAACATCTTTTGCGTGTCCCCTCTCTGTTCCTGTGTGTTTTTTTGCTCATTCTTGCCGTTTCTCTTTCTGCGACTGCATTTGTGTGTTGTTCCACAGCCTGACCTTGTATATTGGGCCAAATCAATTGCCACACTTGTGGAGCCAAAGCCCCGAGGCTCAGCTGTGGCTCTGGACTCTCTCACACATCAAAAGCAAAAAGAGAATTATGCAATGGGCTTACAGGCAGAGCTTTGGAGTTACTGAAATACATATTTTACGAGGAGTCATTTCTAATTAAGCCTGAGACTTCTACTGCCCAAAGATAAAAATACACAGATTCAAAATGACTGAGAGAGATTGCACGGAGGGGAAGAGGAATTTGATATACAGCTTTATGAGACTTTTTCACAGTTATAAGGCCAAAAAAAAAAAAAAGTCCTTACATGCTTCTATGGGTAAAGAAAGGCTAATGAGGATGCCTTTCAGTTATACTGCCTAAGACAAAAAAGGAGAGACAGATACAACAAGAAACATAGAAGGAACATAGTGTATACATATATATATATATATATATATATATATATATATATATAAACAAATGTAATGACAAATATAAAGGCAACAATACACTGGTCTGTTTTTTACTTCTTTAATTTTCCCCAGCCTTTGTCTCTTATTCCCATATTTTCCTAATAATGAAGTAAACATTCAGAAATGGGTTAAAAATTACATGCTTTACTTATTACTAATTTAATTAAAGCAAAAACTAATTTCTTCAAACAGCAAAGGAATTCAGGTGCAATTAAAAGTTGCATACTGCCCAGTTTTGGTTCACAAACTTTCAAGCACCGCTGTACAAGAGTCATGCAATTTAATACAGCAGCTGTGTACATAGTAATGAAAGAACATTGTAGGGGCCAAAATGTGTATTTTTTTATAGACTCAGTAAGAATTCTTATCACCGCATCACAATAAAGACCTCACTTAGCCTCTCAGTGACAAGAAGTCACTACAAAGCCCATAGCTGATTATGTGCAGTATTTATGAACAATAAGAAAAACCTAAAATATCACTAGAGTTAGTGAAAGGAAACGTGTTGATAGTTATGACAATGTTTTCTGTACAAAACAATAGAAAAAAATACCAGAGAACGTGGTGCCCGTAACACTGCGCACATGTGCTGTGTGTACCAATTCTTTTTCTTGCTTCTTGGATTAAGATACTTAAGGAATTAATGCTAAACCCTAACAACATAAACATGAAAGTATCCATTTCTGCAAACCTGCATTTAGCTGCATCTGCATAATGCCTGGGAATGTGTGTGCGTGTGTGTACTTAAACCACGCCGGGAACTGCTGGTGCCAAAGACAAGTTAATGGAAGTAAGCCAGATTGTTTTCTTTGGAGTTAAAACTCGTGTTCTCACATGCTCTCTTATGTTTGCTGCTTGTGGTTTAAACTCATCACTGGCCAAAGTATTTTATGCTTAAATGATTAGAAAACACAGTAACACAGATAGAAATGAGTGTAAAATAAATTAAATCTTTACTGCATCCTTACATTGAACTCCAGACGCTCGTATATGCTTCTGTGATTGCATGCGTGTGAATCTTGTCCAGGCACCATTTGGGCACCATCTGCCCCTGTCGGTTCTCATGGCAACTATCACCAGTTGTGTGGAAAACGTTCACTTCACACACTGCCTGTCATGCTCTGCCATCCAGAAACACACACATGCACATACACACACCTGTTCTCTCACACTCCCCTCATCCCATGACTCTCATACCAAATCACTTCAAGGCTCATTAGTGTGGGTTCCTAGTTGATCACTCAGGCTAGTTTGTGAGTCACCTCTGCTGAAACTTCCAAGGTTGAGTACTTTGTAGTCCTTTGGCCACAAGCCACGTGTGTGTTTGTGCTGGTTTGTCTTGGTGACACAGATTTGTTTCCAAATATAAGTTAGCATGACAAACAACATGATCTTTCTTTAGCAATAATCTTTTTTTTTTTTCTCTGTCTCCATCTGTATTGCAAGCTATAGTGGGAGTAGCTAATAATACAAGAAAAGGTCAAAACAGTATAACTATATAAGGAAAAAGCTGAGCTTGAAAATAGATTTCTAAGTCATGGGGCTGCATTAAATATAAATACAAAGGAATACGCCAGAAACTAAAACATTACATGCGCCCATGACACTCCTGCAAAAGATATTCTTAATCTCAAGAGTTTCACCTCCAGCCATGGCATCTATTTAACTATAAAATTGTCTTCTTTTAAGCTATCCTGTGTTAAGGGCGAAATTTGCAGGGCTAAACAAAGCAACAACCTATAGAACATTTCAGCCTGTGTCATATCACTCCATAAATATACTTCAGTGACTTCCAGTCAAAAACAAACAAACAAATACAAAACGAAATGAAAACATGCGACTGTGGCAGGAAACAGTTGGAACAACTCACAGCTGATACCGCTGGACTCCAATAGAGTTGGGGGCCACAATCTAAGCACAGATGAAATGATTCTGTATTCTGCTCTGATATATGACCACACAGATGGAATTCAAAGACAAGAGAAGTAAATTTATTGAATATTATTGTTGTTCTCCTTTTCGGCTGCTCCTTACATCTCACCCTATCCCTAGCATCCTCTTCTCTGACACCAACCCTTCACTACATCCATGAATCTGCTCTGCAGTCTTTTCCTCCTGCCTGGCAGCTCCATATTCAACATCCTGAATTTACTGAATATTGTTGAAATGGTCAAACTGATTGAGAAGGAAAGAAATCAGCTGCCTTCAGACATTGTGCTGTTGCTGACATGCTGTTAGTCTCTGTTTTGGCCACCAGATGGGAGCCATGCATTAGCAAAAAGTCATAGATCTATAGCATGCAAAATGAACAAATTCATCACCTTTCAGTTTCTCTTTTGTTTTGCTGAGCAGCAGAGAGAAACAGCACACCCACATGCATACGCATTCAAGATGTGTCTCTTCCTGTCAGTCTGTCTCCATGTTCCCATGACAGCAGGAGAAATTACATGGCCTCATTGCAGCACCAACACAAACAAACTTTGCCTCTAAGTCAAAATAAAAAAAAAGCCTTTTATTCCTTTTAAATGTTTTACTATTTCAGTCCAAATGTAGAGAGACACCCGTGTGGCCCCTGCATCAATATGTTAGACAAAAATCCCCTGTTTATATGTGTTACAGACCTGGGTGGGCATACAGTAGCATATGAGTTTCCTCACACTAACTGACAATTCCTGTATGTTTTGCTCATCATTTTGGATCATGGTTATGGATTAAAACAGTATAGATAACATGCACTAGTTATGGCAACTTCAAGTGGCCAAAATATGGGAACAAAGCTAGATTATTCCAAACTCTGGGACTCCAAAGAGAGAAGGATCACTCATACTGGTGATGGAGTACATATTAGTCACTTCCCTGAAAATATCTGGAAATTGCCCAAAAATTACCAGTTTGGAAAATGTGTTTCAAATGACATCCAGGTAAGTAGCAAAACGTCCAATCAAAAACTACTACTCACTGAATAAAATATGATTTAGCGTGTATACCCCGTGAACCATGAAATAAAGTCCTAGTGAAAAATGAGAAGGAGTCAAAGGGAATGGAAGAACTGTTATATCGGGGCAGAGGGACAATTTGGTTTAATCTGGATAACTTGCAAATATTGCATGAGCTATGACTCCTGCTCTGAACAGCAAAACCACCGATTCTCTTTGAGCACGAATATAAAACCTTACTTTATAGCTGCAGCTGAGGTGTAAACTGGTCACGTGCAAAGGCTCACATCTAACTTCTATGCCAGGAAGAAGTAGAAGAAATTTAAGTTTTGAAATGGCTTTGTCAAAGTCCAGACCTGAATCACACTGAATGCTTCAGGTGTCTCAAACCTGAATTTCATGGCTGACAGGTCCAAGTTCTGTTTGAATGGTGGAGTCAAAATTAATCCCATCCAGTGTCCCTCCTTACCTAGACTTTATTTTTTTTATGTTGGGTGGGAAAGGAAACAGACATTCTTTGAATAAGTTACATTTTTATAAATCTGGAAATTTGTTGAGGGCAGTGATGTGTGTCTAAACTGCACCTGCTACTGTTGCAGAGCAACAACATGAATGATTTAAAAATGTTATGGAGGCATGCGTTTTCCTCTCTCTTGATGTTAGGTTAGTGACAGCACAGAATTTATTAGAGCTACACTGATCAATATTTTCAGATTATTGACAGATCACATTAGAACTGCAATACGTCTGCTCTGTCAGTTTCAACTCACTGATTCGCTTTATGGCTCACAAAACTGTTTTTATTCAGCTTTAACACTCATCAAACTCATTTCCTGTCACAGCAGGCTTCTGTTTTCAACAGAAAAAAAAAAAAGAATCTTGGATAAACCCACCGTTACGTGCTCAGCACCAGAGAGCATACCGACAAGGTTTGTCATTGTCTGCTGAACATAATGGAGCATTTAGCAGCCAGCCAGATATCCTACTCAAAATAAGTGGCTATATTACTCCGTGCTGGAAATGTAAATAATACTGCTAAAACAATAGGTTAAAAAAAAAAAAAGCATTAGCTGATCAACAAAAGAAATAATCCAAATAGCTGCAGAGATTAAGTTATTGTTAAAAATATCTTATTTTTTTAATCTCATAATGAAACAAGTATTTGCTGCTTTTGTTTCATATAAATTATTTATTTGTTTTTTTTGCTGACAAGAATTTTGAAGACCTGTGAGGATTTTTGAAAACAGCTATTTTCATGTAGTGCTGCACAGTGGAAAAGTGTTGAGCCACCCCTCATTTCTTTATACTTTGCTTCCAAGGAGTCAGACTTTCCTGCAGTCTTTGAAGTGCTCTTAAGCAATGGTTCTTCAGACTTTTTGAAAGCATTTCAAAAAAATTTTCAATGGACATTGCCTGCTTTGTCACTCATTGTCAGTCCTGTCCTTGTACTTGAAGATTTTCAGAGGGATGTTTCTTTTTGCTTGTTAAGTCACTAACACAAATTTATGAATCATGCAGGAAAAAAAGGCACCAAACTCCAGGCATGAACCAGCATTGTGTCTACCCTTAACAGACAAATGAGCAAAGACCCAGCCTCATCAGTGGTCTCAGTGGAAGGGTGGAAGCCATTGTTAAAGAAGGGAAACAGGGAGAACAGACTGAGGTATGGCAAATTACACAAGAACTGGACTGAAAATCAGTGGCAATAGAACAGAATCCAGATTTTAGTGAGTATCCACAGCCATCTGTAAAACATGACAGAGACTCTATCGTGGTTTGGGGCTGCATTTCAGCCAGTGGTGTTGGGGATCTTATCAAAATTGATGGAATGATGTATGCCGAAAAGTACCGTCAGATTTTGATCCACCATGCAATACCATCAAGAAAGAGTGCGATTGGCTTCAGTCTTCAGTGTGACAATGATCCCCAAAACATTGATAATGCAGTAAAAGCACACCTGGACAGAAAAAAAAACATGCATAGAATACTATCAGTTATGGATTGACCTCAATATTACTGAAGCAGTGTGGGATCACCTTGACAGAGAACAGAACAAAAGGCACCAACATTCAAACAAGAGCTTTGAGTGTCCATCAGGAAACCTGGAGAATTATTCCTGAGGCCCACTTAGAGAAATTACAAGAAAGCTGCCTAAGAGTTCAGACTGTGTTGAAGAATAAAGGCAGTCATACCAAGTATTGACTTTCAAGCTTGCTAGAAATGTACAAACACAGTTTTTGCCTTATATACCATATTTCCATTTACTTGCACATCTCACTAAATCTCTGTAGATATCTTTCATTTTTCTTGCAAAATATAAAGAAACGAAGGGTGGCTCAAGACTTTTACACAACACTGTACATGTAGTGCATAATCCACTTAATAAGACTAGTTTAACAGTGCCCTGATGGCTGATATTTTTGAATATAACAATACAAGTTTATTGTTTTGAATCTAATGTCTCCCATTTTGCCCCATTTTTACTCTTATTTTAAACAAAGGAGCAACACTTAGAGCTGCTATAAAGGTATAAATGCCTCCACATCCTTGTGGCTGTTTCCAGCTCTGGGAATAACTGAAATCTAAGATCAAAGAAAATTAAATCCAGAGGGCATGTAAAAAACTGGAGGCAGTGTAGCTATTTAGCACCATGTTGCTTTTCTTTCCCAAACCAAGCCGGAAATGACACCCAAGCACACTCGAAGGGGCTACTACCTTCTGCTGTGCTGCTGTGCCACAGAGACCCTCAGATCCCTTTGCAAATTATGCATTCCCCTAAATATATCTGACTGCAGCTATTAAGGCTAATGTGCTGGTTGTGCTTTTTTATCCCCACAACTAGAGGCTTAATTTAAGTTGGCACTTATATCGTATTTAATGTTGCTGTTGAAAGCTAGCCCGTGCCATCTTTACAGTCTGAGGAGAGACACTCTTTACTCGAGGCAGCTTTAAAAACAGAAATGAAACAAGGGCTGAACTGAAAATATTAAACTGTCAAATTGGATTAACCTTTTGTACATGTTCAAATTAAATTGTCTTAATGAATAAAAAGTAAAAGAACTAATTAAACTAATGACCAATTTATTACCATTCATTTATTGACTAAGAAGTGCTAAAGGAAGAGCTTATCACTGTGGTTTGGGGTGGGGATTTGGAAGATTTAGTTCAAAGCAGACAAGTCATTCATTACAGTTATGTTTCAGTGTTGAAAGGTAAGCTTCTGATCATCATCCTCATGTATGTAATTGATCTAATGAGGCTATTTATTTAAAAACAGATTGCTGATAATGTACATTTGGACTTCAATTTTAAAAAATCCTTGGTTTTGCTTGAGCTACTTCAAGCAGCAACTAGAGAAATAACTGCTGGCAATGCAAAGTGGAAGGGTCCTGAGTTCATCTTTGTCAACTTCAAGGTGAACAATTGAAACAACTACCAATAAGACTGACTGACTGAGCTATAACAGTGTAGTAAATACATTAGAGTGATTCCTAGTAAAACAGGGATTCGCAATGAGTGACTTGCTTCCTGTGTGGATGGGACTTTAAGGGGTGGCCACAAAGGATGAGAGTCTACAGAAAGTCAGTAACTTTAACCAAATGGAGGTAAAATAATTACTTGTGACGTGAAGGGGGCGGGCCCTGAGTTAAAGATTTCTCCTATTTGAGGCAAGCAATTCAAGCAAGTACCAATCACAGCACAGAGTGGGAAATACATTAGAGGATTACCTAGGCAACAAGAGCCTGAAATGTTGGCTAGTGATAAACTATCAGTATAAAAGTACTGCACGCTGAGTGCACTACTTAATTTCTTCCTTTGTGGCCACTTAGAATTATTCTAAAGAAGAGCTGTCAAACACACGGTCCAATCTGACCCACTGGATGTCTTTGGACAGTGTGAAAATTGCAAAGAAGAAGAGGATAAATTTAGCAAATTTTCTCTGTATCTTGGAGTAAGATGGGTTGTGTTGCAGGGCATTAAGAATGGATCCCACCATGAGAGCAGTTATCCAGCCAGAGGCCTACTTTCTCATCCATTTTACTGTTTAATTGACACATCATCAAACGCCTGCAACACCCCACCAAAGTAGGTCTGTTAAGCCAGGGAGCTGTACTGATGCATTTCTCTGATTCACAGCAATAGAGTTTCTTAGTAATGATAATCGACTATAGTAGACTGATTGAATATTGAAAACTTGAGACATATTGTTGAAGTTGAACTTATTCTTCCTAAGTCATCTCAGACTGTTGATCGTGTATTCTTTAAATGGTTTATTCATTAAATGCGAAAGTCTTCTTGGACTTCTTTACACACAAAAAGGAAAAGAAAAGGAGGTGGCTTCATTTATGGGATATCAGGCACTGGTTTAACTGGTCTGGTGAATTTAACATCAAATAGTGGAGACTCACTAAAATGAGTTTGACACCCCTTTTCTAGAGGGTACAGCAAAAAAAAAAAGAAAAGCAGTATTTTTATTTGCTTATATAACTATGTCACATGTCACTGATATTTACATACATTCCTTTTTTTTTGTTGTGGAAAGGAATAATTTAGGTCTACTGCTCCTCCTCCGCATATTCTGCACATAAATCATAATGTAAGGTACTGATTTGTATTCAGAAAGTGTAAGCCACAGAAGAACATTTTGAGCCTTCAAAATGGTGCTCCTTCTGACGAACTCATCTTTTCATATTTTGCATATCTCCCCTTTGTGTTAAAGGGGAGTGTTGGAAAATTTGTCAGTGCTGTGCCAGCGCGTGTCTGTCATTATTATTAATTTTTGTACTTTTTGTCACTACAGTTTACTTCAACCCAACAGATGGTTTTGAACTTGTCACAGAAGGCTTTTTCTGTTTAATCTTCCTCACTGTGCTGCTGTCCTCGCCTGTCACTTCCTTCTAGCGACCGCGACAATCACAGCGGATGCTGTTCAAATTTACCTGTATGGGAAATGTCGAGGTAGCAAGGGTGGGGGAGGGGTGGGGGTGGCTTTGAGACCTACTAGTGCTGGAAGCTGCACATTGCCTGAATACAAGTCACACAGAGAATTGTACATCTGTCAGCTTGTCTGTGTAAAACAGCCAAGTAAAGCTGCTGTGAGATTTACAGTGGTAGCTAAGCGCTCTAAAGTGACAGTACATATTTATTAACTTTGACATGTACAACAAAGTCAAGCTGTGTGTTCTGTTTGGTGGGAGCTTTGCGCTGTTACACATTAAACTGTACATTACACTAGAGCTTCAGAACTACATATTCTTTGTTTTATGTAAACTGACATATTTTTCAGTAGCGCCGTGGTTCCTGAAGGGTGGACCACGAAGGTACTGCAAGGGGGGGGGGGGGGGGGGGGGGGCAGTAATAACAGAAATTCTGTTTTTTTTAAACCTTTATTTTACCAGGTAAAATGTTTGAGAAGCAGTTCTCATTTATAAACATGAAATTACTCACAAGCCGGCATAGTTACATATTTACATAAATGTATTATTTTATATAAAAAGGGAATTAAAATGTATAACAGCAGGTGGTTAGTTTGTGATATAACTCATTAGTCAGACCTAAATTTACTGCTCTTGTATTGACATTTTTGTCCCAGTGGCAAGTGGGTCACATATTGGCATTAGCACTTTATACATGACTGGGTAGTATTAGCAATTTATAGCAACCTGTGTTGTTTATGTTTTTTAAATCAAATTTTCAAGGAAAAACATCACTTTCTCTTGCATTTTGATGAGAGTGAAGACAGGCTTCTAGAGAGGAAAATTTCACAGACCGGCTCTAATGGCTCAAGGGGTAGAGGGGGTTTTTCTGTTTTTTAAGGGGGGCCTGCAGCACTCTTGACTTTGGGAACCACTGCAGTGGTTGATGGCCTTTCTTGATTTGTCTTTGGAGCTTTTTGATACTTAAATTTATATCAAAATGTAGAAAATAGGAGTAGGTGTGCCCCTGGTTAAATGTGGCACTGCACAAGAATCTGAAAACTGTTCCAGGAAAATGGTGACGCAAGTATCTCAGAGAACAAAGTATACAGTACAGTGTAGTAGAAATAGTACCACAATATAGCAATACCAATTAAGTACAAGTACACTAACACTGTACTTAAGTGCTTGGGTAAATATACTAAGTTATACTACTGATGAAAAGAAATGCATGGCCTCACCTGTTGGCGCGCACACACACACACACACACACACACAACGCACAAGTATCCTCATCTGTTGTTGGGGAATTGTTCTTCATTCCTGGATGAGTGCAGGCTGCAGCTGTGCAGTGGTCACTGGTTGCGGCTGCCTCTGATGAACATGTCGATCCAGCATATCCCATACACATTCAACAGGAGACGTATCGGGACTGGCTGGCTGCTGGCTAAGGAAGGAAGTTCACCAATGGCACCAGTTTAGTTTGGAGCACCCCATCTTGGTATCTCTGTCCAGTCAGATTTCTACTAAGAACAATTAGATCAGAGATGGTGCTCTCATTCATACAGGTCTGCAGCAACAGCCTGGACATGTATGCTAGTATCCAGCCTGATCTTGGTCAAGTTCAGTGTGAGTGTGTGAAAGTTAAAATATGCATAGGTATAGGAAAACAAAGGTGCTCATGTGAAAATGTGTTCATTAATGAGGCTTGTAGTAAAAAGCGCTTTGAGTGCTCAAATAGAGTAGAAAAGCTCTACATCAGTACCAGTCCATTTGATCCAGTTCTGACGAGTACTACTGAGTTCACTTGTGTTTGGTAAACAAGTTACCAAACTGAATCTAAAACTGAAAACTACTCACAGAACATGCTTTGGTTTTCTGAGATTAAAATGATGTACTGAGAAATAGATTGAAAACACATTCACAACTTGTGTTTCTTTTTTGACACTCCGAGCTCTCATCCAATGTAGCTGTTCATTGTAAGATTAATTCTTACCCTGTGACATTAGGGGGTGGGTGGGGTAGAATTGTCACCCTCTGGATATTCCCCCAATTGTGTCAATGTATCACACAAGAGTAATTTCAGTAATTAATGCATTAGTAATTATTTCAGTCACTCTGAAAACTCACGAGGAAATGATGTGTGATACTTCTTGCAGAATTTTGGCCCAAGGACAGATATGAGTTGCTTTTGTGTCCTTGAGGGAACTTTCAAACTGCCATTAAGTGTGAGCAAAATTACAGATCATCACACTGCAGATGCTTGCAGCACATGATTGTATCTTGCAGTGATCAGCTGTAGCTGAAAACATCGGCTGTGATTTTTTCTTTTGAAAGGAACAGAATGGTGTTTTTTTCCCCCCATGGGAAAATGATGTAGTTGACAGTGGGAAAAAAAAATGGATGGGAAATGACTCCAGCCAAATGTAAGATAATATGATATAGAAAAAAAAATCAGAACAATGGGCTAAACAATTTTATATAAGGCAGTTGTATCTGTCATGAATGCACCCATATACTACCTTATTTTATATTTCTTGTGAAAACTATTTCATAAACACAAAATGGCAAATTTGTGTTCTAATTATATTTCCTTGTCTCTGTTTCCACCGAAACTAAGAATATACAGTACATTATATTGAGTGAAACTATTATATATGCTAGAAGAATATGAAGCAATATTATGAAAATCATGGCAATGGAAACAGAAAAAAAACTATAGAAAGGCTAGCTTCAATCAAAGGATAAACTACTAGAGGCAATGAAGAGACTACTGCAGCGGAAACAGTGGGAAACGCTGAAATTACTTTATAAGTGAAGCGCCAACAGCAAGAGAGAAAAGAGGAAAAAAAATAGCAGAAAAAGAGACACCAAAGAAATTCACCATAAAGAAAAAAAAAGTCCAAAATGAGAATGTGAAAGCTTAACTGTGGGAAAATAAGGATGAACACAACAGATGTGGAACTACTGAGGAAGAATACTGAATGAAGTAAGAAAGAGAGAGAGGGACGGTTGGAGGAAAAAAAAAGTTTTCTTGATGACCTCAAGACTTCAAAATCTTCAAAAAGATGAAAGAAGAGAGGGATGAAAAGAATAATAAAAACAGAGCTGAAACACGAGCTAAAGAAGGCGGATGAGCAAATGCAGGAGATGGAGGGAGAGACGTTCGGGTGGGTGAAAGACGGCAGGGAAAACATGCAGACAGGAAAAGGGAGGAAATGAGGGCGATTTGTGAAGGAGAGGCTAGAGATGAGGAAGAAAGTGGCCCCGATGAAGGCGATTCTCCTCATCATCGTTTGAAAGACAGATGAAGAAAAACTTTGAAAGATAGGTGGAAAAGAAAGCAAACCAGAGGAAAAGTTTGGGGAGATATGCGACTGTTTTCTCCGGCTGGGGGATTCCTAACAGAGACTACTAACTAGAAATGGAAACAACAAGCAGCCGTGGAGCAGGATGAATATCAAAGGAGGAGTTATTAATAATGCATACGTGTAACTGTAATTAAAACGAAGTAAAAATGACTTTGCCTGTGATTTTCACAGTAAAAACAACTCCTCCACCATATTCAGATTTTATTGCAAATTCATGCACCATTACTGGCAACGGCACACAACTGTAAGCCTGTTCTATCTGAGAGAGACATCAAAAGTTACAACTTCAGAGTCTGTTTTTTTTTAATGGAAGGAATTGTAATGCTCAAACCTTTAAACATTCATTCCTTTTGAGGTTTCTTGATGCCTCGAGACAGGGACATTTATAATACGCGTGTCTGAGGATGAAAGCCAATAGACTCCTTTTTGATTAAACTGACAAGTTTCAAAAGAGCACAAGGAGAAGCTGTTTGAAAACAGAAGTGGTGGCAATATAATAATTCTCCAGGCAGGTGTAACTAGTCGGCCACTTTTAGCGGGATTTGTAAGTACAGCTTTAGATGGTTAAAAACATAATCAATAATTATTTGTGAATTATTTGTTGGTCGTAAACTGTAGAGGTCAGTGATGGAGATGGAGAACTGTGAAAAAGTCTCAAACCACCCTTCGTTTCTTTATATTTTGCAAACAAAATGGGAAATTCATTGGGTGATTTATTGAAACCTACAAAAAAAAAAGAGAAAATACAGTATAAAAGGCAAAAACTGAGTTTGTAGAATTCTAACAATCTTGAAAGTCAATATTTGGTATGACCACCTTTATTCTTTAACACAGCCTGAACTCTCTCAGACAGCTTTCTTGTCATTTCTTTAAGCAGTCTTCAGGAACAGTTCTCCAGGTTTCCTGAAGGACATTCAAAGCTCTTCTTTGGATGTCTGCTGCCTTTTGTTCTGTTCTCTGTCAAGATGATGCCTCAGTGCTTCAAAAATGTTGAGGTGTGGGCTCTAAGAAGGCAAATCCATGACTGATACTCCTCCATTGTATGTTTTTCTATCCAGGTGTGCTTTTACTGCATTAGCACTGTGTTTAGGAACATTGTCACATTGAAAAATGAAGCCATTGCCAGTCAGATGTTTTTCTGATGGTATTGCATGATAGATCGGGAGAAAGCTCGTAACTGAGTGGACTGTAAGACTCTGGGCCTGTTTGGATCCCACCTGGAGTGTTGGTCAGAACACCACTTCAAGGCCAGGATCATAAGCATGACTTGGTGTGACTGATTAAGTGGATTTGACCCATTGGAGACAGCAAGAGAGGAGACAGGAGTGCAGCTTCACGTGTGAGCTTTATTAGTTAGCCCTGGCTGTTACAGAGGAGCGTGGCCTGAGCAGGCGCAGCTCTGACAATACTGGGATACATATGTGAAGATGTAAGTTGCAAGGTTCTTTTGTATTTCCAATTTTGTGTAATTTGGCACACCTCAGCCTTCTGTCAGATCTTTGCTGGATTTTTTTCCCTGTTTCTTAAGGACACAGCTTTCAGATACTGCTGATCTGCTGTAGATAGATCCTGCAACTTCGGCTTTTGTCCTCCACTTGTTCAGTCTCCTCAAAATTTTAAAGACATACTGCACAGTATGGTGACATATGCCAAGTTTTTGGTTAATAGCTCTTTGTTGGTGCTAAAATATTACTTTATGCCTCTCAAACTGTGTCATCTTTGGATTTTTGCCAATTTGCCCAAAGAAATGGGAAGAAATGTGTTGTTGCAAAAGGCTGCTAGTAACAAAGTGCTTCAAGATACAATTAAAAACGGGGCCTTTGCTAAGTTGTCTGTTATACAGAACATTGGTTCATCCCTTGAGTTAGGTGCATTTTTATACTTGAATGAGTCATAGGTCAGTGTTACGTGGCTTAACAAACTGGTCCTTTGAAAATGATCAGGAACAAGGACTGGACTAAAGATGAATGAAAGAAAAGCTTTGAAAAACCTCCAAAAAACCTGGAGAACTATTGCACTTTGAAAAAAATTACAATTACAATTACACAGTATTGTATATTTGGGAGTGACCATGTTTCCCTGCTGTTTTCCTTTATGTGTGCATTTAGTTTACTCAAAGTAGACCGATAATGATGTAATCAACTTTCTTTTCACACCATGCTGTTTTAGACTTTTTGTTTTTTATCTAAAGTAAGTCTTAAAAGTTCTAGAGAGTCACTCTGCTAATAAACAAACAAACAAACAAAAATACAATTTCTTACTAGTTTCACACGATCTGCTGTGTGGCTAAACTCTTGATCAGATGAAAAAGAAGAAACTGAAATAGAATTTGTTAATTAAGACGGGACACAAACAGTCCACATTACACATTTGCAGAAGGCATAGGCTCAGATCCAGCCTTGTCTCTTAGATGCATCCCTTCCATATATATCCAATTAAGCAGAAAAATAACAAATGATGTTTACCATCTTTACGCCCCCCACATTGCTCTAAATTCAAATGGTCCTTGAGATTAGAAGTGTTGGATTTTAAAAAAAATGTATTTTATCATATTTAAAGTCATTTCACATTTTTCCTACTCAAAGTTCTTCAAACAGCAGTTAGTACAGCTACAACCCTCACTGACAATCAATCTGTTCACTTAATTACAAACACTAGATGGCAGCAATGTATCAGAGTATTAAAACAAAGCGGGACGTCTTAATAAACCACTCACTTGTTTATTCTAATGAGTCTGAAATTCTGTTTTGCCTTAGCCAGTGTCAGACACACGTAGACTGCATATTTCACGGGATAGCAAATGAACAGTTGAATCCTGCAGGATATGTACAAAAAAAGCAGAAATGAACTAATTCTGTCAGCCAGTTTATTGATTACCTATTGGCTTCTCAAATCAATAGACCTTAGATTTCCTCAGTGACCAGAGAGCAGAATGAAAGGTTACTTCTTGGTGCGAACACTGACCCCCCCTGCTGATTTGGAACAGACTGAATTAGAAACTCCATCAGTTGGAGGCTTGGCCACTTCCTGAGCACCATGCTGTGACACTGGATTGGATCGCCCTCAAAGGAAATCATCTCCAAAAGTCTGTATTAACACCATCTTGCCCCCCTGCCAAGTTAGGCCAACCTGTTTCACTTGTCTTTTGCCAGGATTACAACTGGCACAGATGGAAGCAGGTACCTTGAAATGTGGGCCAGGGCACAATTCTCCAAAGGAGGTCTTCTGATTAATTGAACCTAAGGATATGCGACCTATAGCTAATGACAGATACTGAGTGCAGGTGCCATGTTGACACAAAGAGCTCTCCATCTAGCTGCTGGTGACTCATTTTGCTCTGAGGCTAGATCAGGAATTCCTTTGGAGCTCCAGCTTGCAGAGCTACAAGGACGAGATGCACAACCTTTGAATGTTGCCAGTGTACAGGGAGATGTATCTTTTGTGATCAATATCTCATCTGAACAACTTCTTCAGGATTCAATTTAAATTCCATTTCATTAAAAATATTCCTATTGGCTGATCATTATCCATACTCTCAATTAAATGCCACTTTCCCTGTTCAGTGAAGATCAGTGAGAAATGAAATAGGTGGTAATGGTTAGATGGTAATGGTCTACTAACCCTGCAGTCAATTTTAATCTGCTGTCTACAAGCTAGCTATTTCATTCTGTAAACAAGTCATGCTTTTGCCTCTTTGTCCCATGCTGCTGATGGCTAATGATGTTTGATGGCCTAGTGGGAGGCTTGCAGCCAAGTACAGCGACAGTATGAGAGGTAATTATTGTGAATATGTAAACACAAGCTTTACATGCACACACCTGCAGTTTATCATACAGATCTAGGCGTGTACACATTCTTTATAGAGTCATGAGCACAGAGGGCATTTTCATTGTGTGAAAAATAAAGATACTAACTGCTGCAGAAAGATTACACAAAGACAGTTAGGCAGAGTTTTTCTCCCTGGAGACAGAGAGCCTGTCTCCAGCGCTGCAGAAATGATCTCTAACTGCCTTCTGTTGTAAGTATGCTCATGTTTATGGCATTTTAGCAACAAATGGCATGCAAAATGCAGTAGCTGGAGAGTGGGTGTGCGCATATTTATACGTGCATGTGTGTGTGTGTGTGTGCGTCTGTGAGTAGTGCATCTTGTGTGGATTGTGTGCTGGCATTTACAGCTGTGCCTGGATATCATGAGAATACATCGGTCTCTGTAGCTCAGGCGGTGCAAGCAGCTGAACCAGTCACTTCTGATTATACTTATCACCCTGTTCTGAGAGCACAGGAAGCTGGAGAGAGAAGAATGGAAAGACAGAGAAAGAGGGAAGAAGAGGCATGGGGGAGAGAGTGGTGGTGGTGGGGTGGGGGTGAGAATTTCTGTGGTTAAGTAAGTTGTAAAAATTTACAGTCAAAATGGGGTTTCTCTCCATGAAAAGCAACACTTGAAATGATATGACCCTTACAGAAAAGATAAGGCAAATATTTAATAGTGTAGCCAACAGAAGAGAGAACTAGTACAGCTGCTTCATGTGAACCTGCATGCCTTAGAGGATGCACTGCAAGTTGAACATTCAAACTGATTGAGCTTTAAGTGGTACAGAGTTATTACAGCCCAAGAGGTCTGGACTGCTGCCATTTGGTGCACAAGCATGCCCCAGGATAGGTTTATGCAACAGTGTAGTAAGATTATTATTTTTTTGTTAAGTCTACGTTTGTTCTTCTGTAGGTGATGTTGAGGTCTCCCTCTTCCCTTGGGCATTTTTTTTCATCCATGTAGCTCTTGCCATTTTTAAATTATTCCACAGCTTAATTCATTTTAAAAGCAATGTCTTGGCAGCAGAGAAGTATCCTCTATGTGGTCTTCATTATACATGGGGATTTGAAAAATATGGAAGGAGCAAGTGTGTGGGTGAAGAGACCAGGGATTCAAGAATACCCATAAAGATTACAGTACCACCCTTTTATCGTCTAACCTTTCCTATTATCTTTAACCTGGTAAAGTTTTATCTTATTATATCTCTCTTTGAAATTTTTAAGAACTTGACACATTAATTGCCCTCTCATTTTTCCTGAAGTAGCACAATCTCTCTTATGATCACAGAAATAGAAACTACGACATTCAATAATAAAGAATCCTTGAAACAACACTTAAGATTTCTCAAAGGACATAAAATTGGGGAGCAACAGCTCTCCTGCCTTGCATTAGCATGGGTGACATTTCATGTTTGTTAATGGAGATGGCAGTAGACAGATTTTAGTGTCAAATACACTCCCTGGTCAATTTATTAGGTACATTTACTCAGTTGCTTGTTAACTCAATTCTCTAACCAGGCAATCATATGGCAGCAAATCAGTGCATTTAAGCATGTGGTCAAGACAGCCTGCTGAGGTTCAAACCAACCATCAGAATCGGCAAGAAAGGTGATTTGTGATTGGCCTCCACAGTCACCAGATCTCAATCCGATAGAATAGCTTTGGGATATGGAGGAATGGGAGATTCACATCATGGATGTGCAGCTGACAATTTCGCACCAACCAAGTGAAGCTATCATGAGAATTTGGGCCAAAATCTCAGAAATATTCCCAGCACCTTGTTGAATCTATGCCATGAAGAATTAAAACAATTGTGACAGCAAAACAGTGTCTAACCTGATACTAGCAAAGTGTACCTAATGTAGTGGATGTAATTCTACTTAAGATTTCTTGAACTTCATTTGGCAAATATGAAATCCTAGAATGTTACTTAAGCAATAATTTTTACAGAAGGAGAAAAATATTACTTATAAACTTGAAGTGCCCAGCTTCCTCCCACGACCCAAAGACATACAGTCAGTGGGGTTAGCTGGTGATTCTGAAGGTGTGAATGTGAGTGTGAATGGTTGTCTTTCTCACTCTGTTAGCCCTGCAACAGACTGGTGACCTGTCCAGGGTGTACCCCGCCTTTTGCCTTATGGCAGCTGGGATAGACTGGATGGATGGAAACTCAAAGTATCATGGCGAAATTATTTAATATTTTGTCTAAGTGAAGTGAAGCCACACTGAATGACTGGATTTAGTGTTGGATACATCCGCTTAGAACAATAATTAACCTAATAAAATATTATCTTTCCCAAAATCTTTAAAACTTGAATCTCTTGCTGGTTAATTTTGCTTTTGTTTGTCTACCTTCAATTTTCTTAGTCATTAGTTTAAATTCAGTCACCAAATTACTTAGTCAGGCTTTTTTTTTTACTACTAATGAGACACTTGTAGTATGGGAGTAATGCCAAAGGATGCTGAGGTTTCTAATATGTCATCACCCTCTTAAAATAAAGGTCTATGTCATTTTTTTATGTTTTCCAGAAAAGACAAAAAACATGCGATGATATGATGATTTCGGCAAAAATAAATCTTTCGTTAAAAAAAAAAATGACTTGGGCCATTATTATAAAAGGGTGATGAATACAAATATAGCGGACATCAATGTACTTTTATGTACACGCTTTATGTTATTTGAAATTCAGAAAATGCACGTACATAATTGCACATTACATTTGGAGTCTGTAATTTGTGATCCTCTGTGAGTTACACCAAGAGCTCTTTCATATGACTGGAAACTCTGTCACAGTGTTGGATGTTTACTCCCCTGTTTTTGTCAGTTTGTGTTCTTTGCAGCTGTAATTATCTACTTCCCCTGAGGACAAATAAAGTTCATCGTACTTGTAAGGGTCTTGTTTATGGAAAGCGACTCAGTGCTCGGTGTCAACAACTCCGTTGTTGTATTCTGGGATCCAGCAATGCTAATGACATTGTTATCAACTCTGTTGACAGCTCTACATCTTGTTTGCTGAGTACTCAGATGAATTGTTGCTCGTGATTCACTAGCAGCTCCAGAGTCAGCTGATTAGATTAAATAAACTCAGTATCAACTGGAATCATTTCATTTTACTCAAAGTAAAATAAAGCAGTGATGATTATTAAATAAAAATTATTAATGGGGTGGAAATGCTGCAGAAAAAAAACAGCCATAAAAGCTCCATTTTTTGGGTCCCCTTTCACCCTTTTCTGTTTTTTTTAAAAGATAAAAACTGTTAAATTATTTATCAAAGTTGTGATGCCATTTATAGGCACATGATGCATCAAGCAAATATGAGCTACATTAAGAATTTATATCAGATTCAGAACTGTGTGTTGCAAATAAACAAGATTCTTTTTGAACAAATGCAAATGGAAGTGAATTAGAAAATCTGTATTAAATTATGTATTTCATTCCTATGTTTCATTCATATTACCTTATGTTGAATCCATTATACTTGGTGACTATTCATTGTATGTCCTCTATATGCTGGATTTCCCTCCACCTACAGTATGTCTATGCTATATTGGTGTGGATTGGCTTAATTTTCTGGGTAAGCTTTACTCTTATCAGCTCTTCATTACACATTATAACTTATGAATTACCAACAATTGGAGAGGTATCTGTACAATCTGAAAACTTCCAAATGAAAACTTTCATTCCAATCTATTACAATAATGCTTATCTTAACGTGCAAAAACATTCAGTTTCTGGGGCTGATTTACAATGTTCAATTCATTCTCTGTGATAAGTGGAGATACAATGAAACCTATTCAGCTTCAGTGCTGCGTCAGGATGTCGAGACTCCAAGTAACGGTTTCTGTGACAGGAAGAAAGCGACGGCCTTGGATTCTACTCATTTGTATCACAGCTGCATGAAGAACATGAAACAGCTCTACCAGTGTGTCAGCAACACGAGCACAGATGAAGAAGAAAGTCAAATCAATGTACAGAGTCTAGTCTGTTTTTCAGAAGCGACAACTTAGTTCGTCTGCAAAATCATCTTACACCTGCTGTTCCATTTCCCTTTTCAAGAAAAACTCACAGTGAAATAGCTTCAAGCACAAAGAAACCCATCATACTTTTAGTGTTACACACTTTTAATGACTTATTTTATGTGAAGAAGCAAAAAAAAGACCACTGAAAGCCCTGACCAGCACATACAGTAACTGATGTCTTTTGTATCATTACTAGCTGGGAGCAGTGCTTTCAAAGTTCTGTAGCTGCCTTTATGATGAAAAAAATGTTAGCTGTAGCAGCCTCATTACCAGAAAGTTAGAAAAGCATCAAAAAGTAAATGGGAGAAATGGCTGAACAATTTAAGTGTGAATTCACAGTAGCTGTACAGGCCAGAACACAGAGCCTAAGTGGCAGTTCTCCAAGCATCTTTGTTGCTAATAATAACATATGTATACAGTTTGCAATATTTCATATTGTTTTTAATAAAGCAATGTTAAACCTTTAATTATAAAGGCTTTATTGACATGGGAGTTAAAGGAAAATACATCGCCGTAGCATCACATTTCATTTTAGCCAAATATCAAGGAGATGCAAATCCCTCGGGGAAGGACATCTGGTGTAAAAATACGCCAAATCAAACATGTGGCGCTACTTGCTGTGGCAACCCCTGATAAACAAGGGAGCTGTTTTTTTAGACAGTGTACGTATTGTATGCATGGGTGTGTTGATGAATGCATGTGCTGTGTGTGTCTCAGCCATGTTTGGGTTGTGGCACGTTTAGGTAGGGCTAATACAGACTATATAGTTTTGTTTGCCTACAATATCTCATTTTGCAAAATATGATTTTATGGTTATCTTTAGGCAATTCAAAGCATTTGGTGAAATATCTTAGTGTTCCAAAATTGCTAAACCTAACTGCACAGAGGAATACTTGACAGGTTGAGATGATCTCAGCTTTGTAACATGTTGTGTTATCCTGCTGGAAGCAGCCATCAAAAGATGGGAACACTGAGGATGGATGGACACGATCACCAATGATACTCAGGTAGGCTGCAGTGTTTAAATGATGCTCAGTTGGTACTAAGAGGCCTAAAGTGTGCCAAGAAAATATGCCACACTATTACTCCACCACCAGCCTGGGCCATTGATACAAGGCAGGATGGATCCATGCTTTCATGCTGTTTATACCAAATTCTGACCCTACCATCTGAATGTTGCAGCAGAAATTGAGACTTGGCCAGTTAATGTTTTTCCAATCTTCTATTGTTTAATTTTGGTGGGCCCTTGCGAACAGCTTGAAGCAGTCTGGCCATTCTCCTCTGATCTCTGGCTTCAATAAGCCATTTTTGCTCAGAACTGCCACTGACTGGAAATTTTGTCTTTTTTGGACCATTTTCTGTAAAGCTTAGAGATGGTTGTGTGGGAAAATCCCAGTAGATCAACAATTTCTGAAATTCAGACCAGCCTGTCTGGCACCAACAACCATTCAAGTTCAAAGTCACTTACATCACCTTTGTTCCTCATTCTGATGCTCGGCTTAAACTTCAGCAGTTCGTCTGGACCATGTTTATGTGCCTGAATGCATGGAGTTGCTGCCATGTGATTGATTGCATTTCATTTTCACATGGAGCTGAACAGGTGCACCTAATGAAGTAGGCTGTGAGTGTGTATCACACCCACCACTGTTGAACTTGCGTGGTACTAGCTCTTTGTGGACTGCAAAAACATTGACAGGAAAACAAGAAAATACAGGGTCTGCAATCCATTCTTTATGTTTATACTCTGTATAAATCTTTCAAAAAAAAAAAAGTCACAGCAAATGACTGGTTAACAGCCAAGGGAACGTGATATCACTGGCCAACTTCTAGATTTAGTAATCAACCCAACAATAAAAGAGATATTTGCACTTAATTGTTATAGATGATACCAACTGCATTAAAAACACCAAAAACTGCAGTTTCTCTTATGCCCACTTGATTATGTCATATGTGGGCACTGTGGCAGGCAGAGTACGCACTCAACTGCAAGCTCAGAACTTTTATGTTGTTCCTTGTGTGGGACTGAAGGCTTAGAGGGGGACAGAGCCTTTCAGTCTGTGGCGCCACGATTTTGGAAACGTCTCTCACTACAGCAACGTTTAGCTGACTTTGTGGACTCTTAGAAGGGAATTAAAGATCTTTTTGTTTAACCGGGCTTTCTATTAAGCCTTTTACTGATAACAGTTTTAAGCTACTTGTTAATTTTATTCTGTGCTTTAACTTGATTTTTTACTTTAATTATTCAAAATATTCAAATTCTTCTGGCTTGAAATAAAACCCAACTTGGTGGCAGCCTAAACGGCATCAATGAGTTATCAAAATGCAATGTCCTAAATTAATCACATGCTGTCAAACTCAACTCCGCTGTCACCAAACTGATCCAATAGTCTTCTTTACCACCTTCTATGAGCCAATCAGTCTCTGTTCCCTGTTCTTTAAAACTCAGCGCTGTGCTGCCATTCTGCCCTTGAGACTCTCATTTGTGCAACCCTGCTGCATCTCTACCTTATCTTGGACGTTCAAAGAGCCATCTGCTCTACTACCACCAGCAGTGTCTAAACTACAGGGGTCTTCTCCCACTTCCTACCATTGTTGGAGATACTGCTCTGCTATGTTGCTTCATTGGTGTCTAATGAACAAATCCTTTATTACTCAAACTCTGCACATCAGTAAGTAATGTGCATCACTTTCACTTGATCTCCTCTCATTGACATGCATTTAAATAATCACACAGGACAAGTGGATCACGTCATATGAATTACTTAGCAGACTGCCCAGTAATTAAACTGCATTTTTTTGGACTTTAATCAATAATTATGACTGACAGTCACAGACTAAGGGTAAGATAATGCAATTCAGGATTATCCACGGGTTAAAAACTCTTTTATAGCCAGATTGCAAGAATATTTAAATAGCCCTCAGGCACAATGGTGCGATCATACTTGGTACCCTTTACAGCATGTGTGAGTGCTGTATGAAGGTCAACAGCTTTATGGAACGTTAGTTTTGGAGATAGAATCCTTTGAATGGCCCAGTTCCATTTCAAAAGTTCAACTATACTTCAAGAAAAATTGCCTCATTTATGAAACACATAATGAGAGCAATGGGGTGCATCTCTCACACAATATTTAGCTCTCTGCTCTGTACAGCATAAAGTGCTACTAGAAATAGTGATGCAGGTGCCTTTCAGCGTTAAAACAGAGATGAGTTCATGTTGTAGAGCTTGTAGATGTCCCACAACAGCCCTCTTTCTACAGTTTCGACAAATATCTTTTCATGTACAAGTTAGAAAGGAGATCCACACGTTCACATTTATAAGGTTACATGCAATGGCACTGTGTATCCTCATCATCTCTACAAGGTGCTCAGCCTGGAGTGACACACCCATCTCTAGCATCTTAACTAGCAGACATCTCAACATGTCTGGATTTCTCCAGTTGCCTCCCACTTTATTTGATACAGACCTGTCCACCCAGAACCTACAGAACCACGGTTAATGAAGGCACTCCCAGTTGTGATTTCATTCATAGATCATCTGGTGATTTTATTAATGCATGAAGACTTGCTGGGTAGACCCACTCCTCACCCTCATCCCTCAGGAGAGCATGATTAATAGTGTTCCCCACAAACTGCATCAGTTAGCCACCGCTATCTGGTATTTGTCTTTACAAGATCGTATCGACTTTTGGGAGATCATGCAGAAAATGAACTGTCATGTGTGCAGGAGCCTGCTGAACGAAGGTAATACCTCCGTTCTGCGGGCGAACAGAAACAAGCCTTAGCGTGAAAATAGACACTACTAAAGGCTTGTGTAGATGGCGGTGCTCAGACACCTCCTTGGTCTCTTTCTGAGAGTAGAAATCTTGTTCTGCCTTTAATAAGTGTGGCTCCCAGCTTCTTTTATGGAAATGGGTTTTAACAGAGGTCTCAGCAAGGATATTATAACATATCAAGCTGTTCCACTGTTTGGTTACACCACATAATGGCATCATTATTTCTTCCTCTGCGTACAGATGGAAAATTTACCACTGCACACTGACATCAGGCTTTGCCTTTGTACTCTGTAAATGGCTACTTAAAGCCAGATTAACATCTAAGACCAAACTTCTAACACCCTCTGATTTCAAAGCGGTTTTTCTCATCCATTCTTGGTGGCTTACACACATTTGCAGACTTCAGAAAGGCATTATAACAACATATTACAAAACTTTACATAATGACTTGTTTGTTGTTTATATGCACTTTTCTTCAAAGACTGCCTTTTTTAAAATTCAATGCAGAGGAAAACTTTGATCTTCTAAAGTCTAATATGACAATGACTTGCATGGCAATTACAACTAATAATTGAAGCAGTACCTCTCCCTTTTTAAAAGTGAAACATTTTAACTTGCAGTTCAAGAATTGGAAAGCTTCCTCCAGTGAGTTGGAGTCAAATATAGACATTTAGAATTTTCAAAACATAAAATATCAGAACATCTATTATCTCTGTTTTTTTGTTGTGTAGTCAAGCTTAAACTTATTTTTGCTATCACTTGCTTAGTAAGACAGCCCTTATCCAGAACCTTTCCTCTTTCACATCTGATTGTGTTCTTTCCTTTATTCCTTGTAATTCAGACTCAAATCTCAAAATCTACAGTCACTACCTGGTCCGAGAAGTCATCTACCAGCTATGTAAGGGCAATCTGTAAGAAAGCGATTGCATCAACCAGGCTAATAATAAGTTAAGCCTGAGGCAGATTTTCTGACACACCAGTGCTGAATCTATGAGGGAGATCAACAAACAGCAACCAGTAGAAGGAGAAAAAAAAGGAAGGCAGGCCTCTTATTGAGGCAATTCACATCTGCCCAACAGGGGGTGGAATGACTGCCTTGGGAAGATAATTGTGCCTGGAGAAAATCCAACCACAGGAACACTCAGAATTTTATCAGCAAGCCACCTTCCTCCTCCGCTGATAGGCTCGGATATGAAAACTGGCAAGGTGCAGGTGGGGAGGCTGGGAGTGTCATTACTGGAGGGTCACTGCACATATGATAACCCTCACCAGTCTTTTATTTCTTTCACTTTGTTTATGCTCTCCACTCGGTTGCGTGCTTGATGAGGTAAACACATTGGTCTCCTGGCTTTTGAAATCAATTGGATTCTGGATTTGTCTCGGCAGGCTCCTGGCGGATCCTGCGGTGCGGCCTGTTATGGGGCCTTGAGGAGTGCTCCTGCTGCCCTCCTTCCCTTCAAATACTGCAAGAGGAGACACAAAAGCACTCATCACTAACTCAAGCAAAGATGCCACCACAGTCTCTCCTCACCCTGCTACACTCAGCTCTCCAACTGTGTTGCAGTATTGGGCAGAGGCCAAATCAACGCAGTATTTGGATAAGCCTTGTTCCGGTGAGAGACTGTAAAGTAGGTTGAGAGGACAGCCATACACACAAGCCTCTTCCTAAGCTAATGAACATTCTGGAAAATAATTAACGGGATGCAGCCAAATGCTGTGTTTGACCTTAGCTACCTTCATCTGTCTCCTCTAAAAGCAGCTCCATTTTACTGCTCGTGACGGCGTACTTATCCATTAGTTTCAGTGTATTAGTAGATTAATACAATTCATATTACATTTTCTTAATTGATGGCAAGTGTGTTTCTCCTGAACACAGAAGACTTTACATAACTTTTGAATGTGCTTGGTTAACACTGTGATGGAGTTGTCTTTAAATTCCAAACAATCCTTTTCTAAACCTTAAAAAAAAAAAAAAGTTTTTCAGTCTAAACCTAACCAAACCCAAAACAGCCGTCTCCACTCCACATCCGTTTGTGGACTTTGTCAGTCTAAAATTGGAGTGTTTTTTTTTTTCAGAGTTTTTTATTGAGACAGATGGTGCTTCAGCGCACCAATGCCAAGGAGCACCTTGCGCTCATGTCAGGGATACTCGCAGCTTTGACAAACTGGCAATATTTTAACACTCACGGAATGAGAATGGGCTGCTTGTTTCTATCAGTGTTAACGAAAATATAAAGCTAAATAAATATGACATACTGTTAACTCTGGGAGGCCAAAATAAGGAAGATATGTGTTCTCTTATTCTGCCTGAATTCCTGGGGGTTCAAGTTATTTCAGTACTCTTCTTCCCTTTTGCACGCCAATCATTCCCCTTTTCCAGTTCTTTAAAACAATTCTGTCATTTGTGTTAACTCACCTGCATCTCCACCTTATCCTGGATGTTCAGAGAGCCTCATCCATGTTTACATCTGCCACCTGCTCCACCAACTCCACCACCACTGCCTTGACTCTGGGGGTGCTGTCCTGCTTTCTCCCATTGTGTGTATAATCTCAGCATCTCATCTCCAAATAGTGCTCAATAAATAATGCTAATTGCTTTTACTTGATTTCTCCTTATTGAAGTTATTCGTGTGTGTGTGTGTGTGTGTGTGTGTGTGTGTACATGTGTGTGTGTCATATTGACTGATAAACAGGAAGATGATCAGGTTTAAGGTGCTACATTTTATTATGGATTAGTTTAATTGTCCATTCTTCTGTGTCAAGCTAACATATTGTAGTTTTTACTTATATTAGAATGTTTGATGAATAACAAAATGACCTGCAGTTGATTCAGTTGAACATTTTGTTGTAAATTACATTGTTATATCAACCATTTTGCTTGCTCCCGGGAGCAAGCAAATATTAAGTGCCATTTTTTAAATCTGCCCTTCACAAGCGTTTGATTTTCTGTGGACATTTTTTTTGTATTATAGCTGTTTATATCTGTTTCTTGATTGAGCAAATTTCTTGTTTTTTTTTTTTTATGCAAATGCAGATGCTGCCCTCCGTGTTTGTGCATCGGCACACATAAAGCTGTTGCTAAATTATTCCAACCTTATTGTTAGAATTGTGTTGCAATATCGTTTCTCCCATACACATCAACACAACTCTATGTAAAAATTAATGCTGGTTAATATAAGAAATGGGATTCAATTCACAGTCATGTATAAACGTGGAAACTGGGATCACATCTGAGGAACATAAACAGAATATTTTGCATTTTTGCTTGATACAATCATTAACACTGATTGCTTATGTAAGTAATTTAAATGTAATTAAGTTTTTAAAAAAAGAAAGTATTCAGCTCCTCTAATGGGTACATTGTTCATTCGCGATAGCTGCAGTGATATTTCATTAAACTTCAAAGCTTGAGGTGTCTTCTCATTTGGGGGGGTCAGGCTGTAATGTCAGCACAGTACCTGACATTATTTGCAAAAGGACTCTTCAGCAGGTTGCTCTCAGAAGGGCCTGAACCCAATCCTCCTGGCTGAAGGATCATCTCCTTAATTACTGGGTCACCTTGACACTGAAATAAGGTATGATTTATGAGGAACATTACAGTTTAAGTGTTCATAACAGTAATAAGAATCCAGGACACTTAAGGATGATTACAATTATTTCTGTGGTTCAATTGTTCAGGGACCAAGGGGGGATGTGCACTCACGGTACTCTTAATCATGCTTGAGCTGATTAGTGGTTGTAAATAATATTAATATTTATATTAACCTACTTTAGGTAAGAGATAAGGTTGGGCTTACTGCTCATATCCTATTAGATTAGTTGAGAGGTGCTAAAAAGGCACTTTTTTTTTTTTTTTTTTTTAATTTTTGTCCCATCAAGGTCATTGGAAATCAAAGAAAACTGACTTTTAATAAGATTTCTAATGTGACAAGACAAAAAGGCAGACTGTGGTGAGATATTCCCAGTGGTGCAACTTTTTGTGATAGTTTGTAAAATAGCAAGGCACCCTGCTCAAGGCTATTGCTTCATACTCCTGCATTAAACGCACAGGCATATATATACATCAGTTCACATGCACTCGCTGAGAGCAGTCAAAAGGTGTCCAGGGAGATGAAGGAACTCAGTTAATGAAGCATGTGCAGCATATGAGTCAGACTGAAAAGAGATGGCCCTCCCAAGAAAAATCGACATCAGCTGTTTCAGCACCCCTCTTAGCATTATTTTAATTTAACCATGACTATAATTATTCTCCAACCTCAGCACCTTTTTTTTTTTTAAAATTCGGAAATGGTGCTTTGTAACGTTTTAGGCACTGATGAAAAATGATGATGTCAACTGGGGCAGCAGACCAGCAATCACCTGAATAGAAACAAAGAACATAAAGTAAAGTAAAAGAACTATCTGACTTGGTGCTGTTGTCTGGTTTTACATAATACATGACCTTGTTTAATTTGTCTGTTTCCTTCTGCAGCATCTTTGGTGGAAGTCCAGGAGCAACTGTGCACTTGAATTAGCCTGATTACTGCAGACACTGATAAATAAAGACCTTTAACTGGAAAGTTCAACAGTGAGCTGACATGCACCAGTATTTCTCACCACATGTCGAATAACTTAAGGTGAGATCAATAGGTGAGTCCCTTTCTACATGAGGCGAGTCTCCGTCAAACTACCCCTAAAGAGCCATTATTTACTGCTTGCCCACATTGCAACAAATGAACCCAGCGTGGGCCCATTAATGTGTAATTAGAGAAAAGAATGAGACAAATATTTAACAACACAAGTGTTTCTGCTCATTAGATCAGCTTCAAAAGGGGGTTATTAATGCTTTCCAAGCTAAGACTGGTGATAAGTTCAGATTACAGGAGAGAAAGTTCAGCTGTGATTTATTCCTCTGCTGAGGCATTGTCTGTCTGTCTGTCAGCAAGATTACACAAAACCTGCCAAGCTGTTTACTAATGATATACTATTACGTTTTGGAATTTTATCTACTATAAGCAGTGCATCTAAGCAATGAGATGTCAAAGATGACTCGATATATCAGTCAAAAATAATAACATATTAGATTTCCTTTGCTCTGTCCTGAATTTGCCATTATTGGAAGACACATGCAGCAAACTCAAGAGCGGCTCCCTAGCGTAGCGGTTTACACTTCCACCTAACATGCAAAAGGACCCCAGTTTGAGACCAAATCACGTTGGGGTTCTACTGGGAAGGACGTCTTCTTCTTGGGGCAAACCCTTGTAAGCAAGAGAGCAGCCAAAAGTTCGTAACTTTGTATTTTTCTGTTATTTTGAAATGTCCAAGATTAATAAAAAAAACAAAAAAAAAACAAAAAAAATCCCCATAAAATAATACTTGTGTTTTCAAAAATGAATCATTAATAGTGCAATAAAACATTTTTGGCCACACTGGGTTGGAATCAAGATGTGAACACAGCACTGACATTATCACCTTCTGATCTGATATGGTAAACAGTTGCTCATTTACACATCTAACAGATGCTGAGCAACATTAGCATTCATTTGAATTCATAATGAATGTAAGTCCAGTATTTACACTCTGCTCAGTTTTCAGATTCGAATGCCTCTCTTTAAAACCGCCACTTTGTTCAATAGATATCCTATTCTGCCATTAGATGCTGTGTTTACTTGCAACAGCACCTTTACAGTGAATTAAAATAGTGAGATTACAGACCATAAAATCAAAGCAAAGAGATGAAGGGAACTGGTGATAATTCTCAGTGGGGTCATCCGTATGAGTGACTGCTAAGCCATTTTCACACATAAACTTTGAATAAATTCAGCAGAATCATACAGTATGAGGATATTGTCTACAATCTCTCACATGTAGCACATAGCAGGGGTACATCCTGGAGATACCTGCACAGAGCATGCAGGATGCAGACTTCCTAGCAGTAAATGCACTGGGCAGTTACCTCATTAATTAATAAGTCAGTGCCATCTGAAGTCACATGGACTAAGGAGGTGGCAGGTTAACGACCTGCTAATGTGGGACATTTCTTTGTCAGGTGCACATCTGTCATGTGACATCTGGAAAAGTTCAGGGCCGTGCTGCATGTGTGAACGTGGCTCTACACTGATCTGAGCTGCTTTAAATATGCTGCAATAAAAAAGGGTCATATTAAACAATGTGAGCATGAATGATATTTTAAATATCGCACCAGGCATCTAGAGTTTTGCTATTTTGATGAAATATGTTTCTCTCTATATGTCAGCTGGATTGGCATTAACAAAGCTTTGCAATCAGAAATTCCATTGTTATAGTATATGGATCTAAGAAATCCAACCGGTGGAGTTTCAGCTGACTTCATCATCAAAGTCAACACCTTTATCTCTGTAAACACAGACAGAAAATCTCAGTTCACAGTGAATTACTGTGAAATGAGAAAACTTGGTTTCACAGGAACTGCAATAAGATTGTAGCTGACACTCTATGACTTAACAGTTAGCACCTACTGAATTAAGCATTGACTGTAGGGACTGTTGCAATAGGAAAACTGCTATCCACCTTTAACTTGCTCCTGTTGCTCTGATTAAAATTAATGGAGTGGTCTGCCTCCTTTGGCAGTGGTAAAGCTTCTTCATGTGATGGTTAATTCATACGCTGGTTTTATTTTCATTGTATTCTGCTATTTTTGGGGTGTGTTTACTCTCACCTGGGAAGAATTCCTTCCTGTCCATCCAGTTGATCATGCTCCACAACATCCCCCATAATCCCTTGCTCTGCTTCCATTTGATGTCATCTTTTCCTGGGGATTAGCACGGGTGCCCTGAGGGCTTGAGATATGCACGACTTCTTAGAACAGCCCAGTCAATGAAAACCACAATCAGGATGCTTAAAAGTTTCACTTACACATACACAGGTGGGAACACACATACACAAACACACAAGTATGTTGTACACCATAACCCCCCCCCCCCCCCCCCCCCGCAAAAAAAAAAACACCCATGACTGCTAAAGACAGTCAATTATTTATCAGAAGGTTTGATAAACCAATGGAAATTTACCATGATTAAAAACAGACTTCTTTTATAAAACATCTTGCTGATTGAATAAATACCTAAAAATTTTTCTCAACTGCAGTTGTGTCTGTCAGCAGTTGCACAGTGGGCCCTGAGGCTAGAGTGGGATGGCTGTGTGTGCAGTATTGTTTAAATAAAAACAATATTCTGTCAGTTACACACTGTGGGATTTTGCAGTGGTTCCTGTTGATGGGATTTTTGCATTAGGTAGCTTGTCCCGAGAAAAAAGTATTTTTTTCAGAAACTGGCAGAACTGTGGGATTTAAGTATAGAGATAATATTTGGCTTACATACTTTTTTCCCCATCCCAAATGTAGATTGGGCTTAAAAGCCCCAGACAAATAGCAGTAAAATAGAAAAAAAAAAGAGAACCAAAAATATTTTTTTTTGGTCTTTTACTAATTTCTCCCACTCAGAGAAATGAGTTTTTCTTTTTCTAAAAAAAAAAAACAAAACAAAACAAAAAGGGAAGCTGACAACAAAACCCAAGAGGACGTGAAATGACATTACAAAAGTTAAATGTGAAATGCACAAATGACAAGTGAAATGAAACTTAATGACATGACTTTGAGAGTGGCTGTTAAAAAAAAAGGTGCTTTTATTCTTACACAAAGCTAATTAGGTGAAAACCAACCCGCTGTTTAATGCTTTTCACAGAAATAAAACTGGATTTTATTCAGACTGTTGTTAAACTGTCTCAACCACTTGAAAATTAACTTAAGTACAGTCCAACCACTTTCATGCAGCTGTCAGCCCACAATGGAATGAGAAGCAGAAAGGACTGAAGATAAGTTTAATAGCAGAACACAAAAACTACATTACTACACCACCATCATGATCTGACATCTTGGTTTTCAGTCAATATCCAAGGATCAATACTTGGACGATGCCGAAACCAACATTTTCAGATGATACCAAGCATAAATCATGTATGTCATGGCTGAGTTATTGACCTCAGAAAGCGAAAAACAAAAACAAAGCATACACACATAAACAACAGTGTCTATAGAGACCCAGATGTCCGTGTGTATCTAGGGCTGTCATTACTCTAACATGAGATGCCACCACAATTTATAGTCCCGTCTCCTTTGCTCATTCTTTCACCACTTATGCAAGAAAAACAGGATCATTTGCATCTCTCTGGGGGACATCCCTGCTGGGCTTTGTGTGGCTTATATGTGTACTAAAAATTTTCTTCATTGCACTTCTAATCAGTCAAGAGATAAGGAAAGGCTGGGTTGTTCTCAGTGAAAAAAAAAAAATAATAATGAGACACACACAAAAAAAGTTAATGAGGTTTTTCCTGTATTACACCTCTAGAGGCAGGGGTCCACTAAGCAGCAATGTCATTAGACAGGAATTAAACTGGGACTGTTGTTTTGCTGTGCTATCAATTCATGTGCTTTAATTGCATAACCAAACTGTTGTGCCCAAAACAAGGCGAACTGAAGATGCAGCAGTGTGAGTGTGACTGGCTGCATGTATCTGTGAACAGAGGCCTTATTGCTGTTATTCTTCTAGAAAATGGGGTTTCTATACACACACACACACACACTATGAAACCCTGCTTCTTCTTTTTTTTTTTTTTTTTTTTTTTTGTCGCTGCAAACTCTTAAACTGGAGCAGACACAAACTCAGTCCCAAGAGAAGCAATACATTAGCGAACACCCTTTAGCAAGCTGGGGACTATGTCCTAATAGTATTTTAAAGCAGCTACTCTTGGCAATCCATCATGGAGATAGCAATCCCAGCCTGTCCCCTCATACTGCAATCATCATACACACAGGCACCTCCATGCACATTTATGCACCAGGTAATTCAGAACAGCTAAAAAAAATAAAAAATACAGCAATATGCAACATAATAATAGAACCTTTAACTATTTTAAAGTTAAACTAATCTACATTTTTATCAGCCTGCTAGAAAACCAAGAAGAAGCCTATGGCCCCGCAGAGCAGGTACACAGAACAGACTTTGTTCAAGATAATGTCATTCAAAAGGAAACTGTCCCACTTCTTTAACACACAACCTGTGTCCTCAAAGCTGAAAGCACTTTAGGGAATAAAATAGGCCACAGCTACATCTCTGGGAAATGTCATGTGAGCTGTAAGGTTAAGATATTTTGGGGGACAGCGTTGGCATTAATTTAAAGTGCTGTGGTACCTTTCTTGAAAGAATAATGCAAGCTACCAATTACTTCAAAATACAGACAGTATAAAACATGGACAAAGTCACCCATTGGTTTTGGACTGCATTTTGAAGGTTCAATTGGTCTTTTGAAGCCAGAAATGACCTTATATGGATGAAAGGGTGGAGTGCTAATTCATCAGCTAACCCTACTTTGCTTGGTTACCATCACATACACTTTATGAATGCAACAATTTGTGCCAAGAAAGAGATTTTCACTCACCAAAACTAAAGCACAAACATCTTGGTTGGGCTGGACTTCACAGCAAGTCATAATATTAGAAAAATAGTCCACTAAAAATGCTCCAAAAGATGCCATCAGCACAAATACAGTGAAAAGCTCAGGTTTAATCCCTGGAAGTAATAGTTGAAGTCTAGCAGACACTGACTGACTCCAGCTGCTTGTATCAGGACACCTGTCAATGAATGCTGCCATGCCATTATCCAGGTGGATGTTATAAATAAAATTTTAAAAAATCACCCCACTCAGAGATGTTATGAAGGGAGGGAAACTGTCCTCCCTGTATTTTTCTTTCTGTACTGTAGTGTATTTTTGTACTAGGCTGAAAGTGTGTCCTTTAATGTCTTAAATGTGGACATAACACCTTTAAATCTATGAGGATTACCTCATGTGTCACCTAAGGGAACTGTATGTTTTACCACTTACCACCGTTTACTTTTTCAGCTCTGGGGGTTGCCTCTAGCTTAAAAATGCAAGAAGCAGAATCACAGCAAAGCTAACCATGCGTGAAATGTACTGATTTACTAAAGCTACTCAGGGAAAAAAAAAAAAATTCTTAAAAAAATAAACAAATAAAGAAATAAATTCAGGTAAAAAAATCAAAAACTATAGTCAAATATTGTTTTCTATTATACCAAGCAATGTGGTTGAAGTACCAGTTGGCTCTTTGGTTCTTGCTATCTCTATATCTAGTATATTTCTGTATGTATGTGTGTGTGTGTGTGTGTGTGTGTGTGTGTGTGTGTGTAATTCACTACACTCTAATTCTACTACAACACTGAGTGGCAAATATTTCAATTCCATGCAGTGGACATAAGCAAGTATATTCAAATGCCAGATCAATAATATAAAGTGAGACAAAAACTGACAGAGATAAGAAATGAAAAAATGAAATCCACCGCTATGTTAGGTTCACTTATCTTGCAGTAGAGTTTACTATATTTATTTATATGATACAATCTATAAACTGAAAACTGTGGCGTGGAAGTGAAAGTGAGGCATCAGCCTTGAATTGAACGCCATTGATTTGAACAGAATAGAAATGTCAGGGAGAACACGCACAGACAGACCAACAGACAGACAAAAATCTGACAGATATGTCAAAACATAAAGATACAACATTTTCTTTTCATCTCTCTGTTTTTTTCTTTCCTTTGTCTAGTGGGGGAGTAGAAATGTTTCCCTCCCTTCCACATTCCCTTTCTTTTGTTGTACTGGGATGACGAAGGCCTTCTTTATTCTCACACTGCCGCGCTGACTGACTGATGCTTTGTTCAAAAACGTGTTAATATTTTTATTTGCCTGATTGCATTATGAAGAAATTCTTTCAAATCTTGGGAGCAAAAAGCAGAGAGAACAGTGGGAAAGAGTTTAACATATCCAACCACAGCCCGCGCACCTCAACCTTTCATGGCTGCTGTTCCACCCAACCTTTGTAATTGAACCTGAGATATCAGGATGGGCGGTGCTGATGCCAGGTGCATACTAAAAATAGTGCCCTCTCATTGGTCCCTCTCCTAGGGATGCCATTTTGTCATGCATTATGTATATATGCAAATATTGGACAAGAAAATGGATTACTTGAAAGGGCACCTGTGGTTCCCAGCTCAAAGATATATGCAACAGGGGAAATGAAGCAAACTGAGCTATCATTTAGCTGATGCACAGCTGTAAGAAGTGGAGAAACACTCCCTCAGACAGTTTGGTAATTCAAAAGTGGGTAATGACTGATAAATGGAGACAAAATCACAAGCAGACACGAGTGTACTGTATATATGCAGTTATATGAAGGGCGCTCTCATCTTTTTCCTCTTTGTTTACAAGATGTTTAGCGTAATTACTTCTGAAATGTGAGGAAAGTTGGAGCACAGTATAGCAAAAATCCTCACCACTTTAACAACTTAATGATAAAGATTTGATTAAAAGCAGCAGGGAAAGTAAAGGAGAATTTAAAAAGTAATAATTAATGGCAAAAGGTGCAGAAACAGGCTGCTGTAGCTTCAAAGGAACAGGCTGCTTTTGAAATTTCATGCAGACACCAACAAACTCATAGCAAAGACTGTATATAAAAGATTGTGACATCTTCAATTGATATGTTCTGTTTTGAGGCCATGAGTTCGGCTGTTGGCGCCTTGTATGAGATGTTAACGCAGTATTTGAATGAGAGGGTTATTGTTTAGCTGCTTGCAAGCTTGTTTAGCAAAGGGACATAAACTATACTGGTAATTTGCACAGAAATGGATAACTGGTTAATAATGTTTAAGTGACATACAGTAAAACTTAAGTCACCAAAACTCTAGCATGGACTTACTGGACAGGTTGATCCAAGATGGCGGCGCGCACAGACGCAGAGGCTCACGGCTCTTCCTTTCGGTGCTCTTTTTCTCCAATCTCATTGTACATCCTGTATAATGACAATAAAGGCATCCTATTCTATTCTATTCTATTTTAGTATTATTGCACTAAAAAAAAGAAGTATTATGATGATGATGATGATAATACTTTATTGATCCCACAATGGGGAAATTACAGAATTATGTCTGCAAATAATAGTAGGAGGCCCCCGTGGTGGACCTAGGACATTCTGGGGAGATTATATCTCTTGGCTGGCCAGGGAAAGCCTTGGGGTCCCTCCGGATGAACTGGAGGAGGTGGCTGGGGAGAGGGAAGCCTGGGCTTCTCTGCCCCTGTGACCCAGCCCTGGATAAGCGGAAGACAATGGATGGATGGATGTCTGCAAATATATATTCAACTGATTTATGCATGTAAAAATAGAATTGCAGTACACATACAGAGTGTGTGGGATTTCTGATTGTTTTTTAGGGTTTTAGTTTCAAATCTAGTTCTGTTAATGGTTTTTGTTTGGGTCATATTATTCTTAGAGTTCCTGTGTATTCCTGCCACCCTTGTGGTTCCATGACTTGTGTAGTCTCTCTGTGTTAGGCTACTTCCTGCTTTTATTTTGGTAATCTTTTGTCTCTTGTGCTTTGTGTTTAGTTTGACTTCGTTTTGAGTCGTTTTGTTGGTTGTCCTTGGCTGTGCTCCCAATTTCCCTTGTTATCTGGTGTGTTTAGATTGTCTGAGTCTTTCTCTGTTGTGTTCTGTTGTGTCCTCCCTCTATGTAGTGTGTTTCCTTGCGCCATGTTTCCCTGAGATCCTTAGTGTTTGGATTGTTTGGTCTTGACCAGCTACCGTTTGTATTTTTGTGTTTCTGAAACAGTTTTGCATTAAAGCAGCTCTTTGAGTGAATGTTTTGTGTCCTGAGTCCTGCATTTAGGTCCACAACATTCCTGCCACACTGCCATACCTTGACACCCACATTATTCATCTAATGAAAATAATGGACTAAGGGCCTTGTCTTGCATGTGCATGAGCATGTAATTTTTAAAGATTATAAAAATAGATCAGATATCATCTAAAGCCAAATGCAACCTTTAGTAATTTTTAATGCTACACAAAACCCACCTTAAAGTCAGAATTGTTTTTTTTTTTTTTTTTGCTGTAACTAAATGCTTTTTAGGAGTTTTAAGGAGATTTAAAAGCACTCCACCAGAAGCTGTGATTAAAGTTAATTACTGACTGATGCTACTACTGTATGGTTATTTCCAACAGCCAGTCATATTTAGCCTTTTACTTTATCAAGTTATGGATTGCTGCGTGCCACTGCTTAGGCTCTCCTACCACATAAAGGAACCTCTAAGGTAAAACTGCAGCGGACATAAATGTGCTCTGCTTTATTCAATTCCAAAGCATCAGAAAAGAAAACCAATCTTACCCAGCTTTTATCTGCCAGTGTCTCTCTGAATCCATCTCTTTAAATATCTTTACTTCCTGGCACCTACATATGCATGACTTCCCCATGGTATAGTATACTGCTTACTATCATCATCATGCTGTGTAGCTGCAGCCTTTGCATTTGCATGTTCCTCTGTAACCAGTGCAATCAAATGTTAAAATCTGAATGCAAAATTAAATCTACAATACCATGGAGATTTTATAATTATACATAGTCACATGCATGTGAACCTTTGTAGTGAGTTGATTCAAATTTCTCCCTGCAACCTCTTCTTCCAGATATGAAGCAATTCTATGACTGCATCCTGATATCTGAAGCTTCAGAAAGGTCCGAGGGAGATGAATGAGGTCCAGCCCCCTGCTGTGAAATAATCCCCTCCCTCTCTGACGAGGATTCATCCAATACAAAGCAAACTAAGGCACACTTTCTTTTATCCTTTCATGTGGGCACAAGAGAGCCACACACAGCCTCCTATAAAGTGTTGAAAGCAGATGGATGCACTGTTAGTACTGAGCAAAGGTGACAGCTCTCAGTCATCCACTCACTGCAGGTGAAATTGGGGTCTCAGTCTTGACACTGGTGGAGACCCATGTGACTTGGGCTCAGACTTAAAAAGCCTGAATGACAGCTACATGGATGAAGCACAAGAACAGGGTAACAAGAAGGCAAGGAGCTGGGGTAATATCCTTAGTCACATGCATGTCTCTGTGCATAAAAGTGTGGATATGTGAACTTCATGCTCTGCAAGTATGAATAAAAATTGATTCTGTTGTCTCTGAAGAAACAGAGCAATTATCCTCTATGTCTCCCTCCCATCTGCTGTTTTTGTTGTGGCTAAGATGTGTAAGCTATGTAGTCTGAGAGTCCTGGCTGTGGAAGACGTATTTAGTCCATAAGCCTTTGTATCATTAGGAGAAGCAATACTAGCATATTTCCCCAGTGTTCTCTGCACATGTAATGCAAGGCATGGCGTATTTATTTACATGTAACACAATGAACATCAATTAGCTGCAAGGATCATTTAGCCTTTCTGTAAAATCAGTGCAAACATTGTTTTTTTGATAGTCTTAGTTATTTCATTAGAGCTACGTCAATGAAAGACTTTTGAAGCCACATTTATAATATCACTATCAATATTTGGGTAATTTAAATGTATTATAGATAGACTGTATTTACTTAGACACATTGCATTCCTGTACATTCCCTTGTATTTTGTTTATTAAGCAATTACAATGGATATTTGTTGCATTTTTCCAACCAGCCACAGTCAGTCCAATAGCCAACAACTACTGATATAGTCTGTTTAAATTAAATATTTGTGATTATATTTGTTTCACTTGGATGAATCCTGCAAGCTGGAGTACCTGACTGACGCAATCATATGAAAGACACCTTGCTGGCTTGAAACAAACAAACAGGTTGGTGTTTTTACTGTAAATGACGTTCCCTTTTTCATTCCCACGGCATCAAAAAATGCTGTTTTGTTGCATCTGCTGGAGTTACATCAAATATACAAGTATCACTTTGGTGTCACTTGCACCTCTTTACATGTGGACACATATAAAAGAAGCCTTGGGGTTGCATTTAAATGCTCAGCGTAAACGCCATTCTTCAATTTACAGGGTTTACATGAAGTGGAATACTTGAACCCAAACCTAAATGAATTGCTTTTGGTATCCAAAGTAGTGAGGGAAAGCAAAAGTAAAAAGTGGGCGGAAAAGAAATGAATTAGGGAGTAAACTCAAAGCTCCCACAGTAATCATAAATCATAGCTTTCTCACTGACCTGTGACTTCCTCAACTGCCACTCCCTCACTGTTAATGCAGGTTTTATCAGTCTTTATGTGTCAAGGCACCGAAGACATTTTAAGTCATGAGGGTGTGCAGCCAGAAACATGTGGTGGTCTCAGTATTAGATTATCTAGCATGGGCTTTGGGAAATCTTGCATGTTGGACACCGGGTCGAAGACATCCATGCTGGTTAAGAATACTATAATAATAGAACTTGTGAAGCCATACATGATGAGAATCATCTAGTATCTATGTTGAACTCTCAGCTCAAGCTCAAAACAACAAAAAGGATGGAAGCTTCACTTTGTGGCATTATTTAACCATTGTGCTTTACAAGGTTATTATTATTATTTTTTAAGTGTTTTGAATTCTCCAGGTGGCAGTCCACTAAATTAGCAGCTCGGCCAATTGCTGATAGCTGATATATTCATCCAATTGCTCAAGCCCTCAGGGTGTGGGCTAAGCAGGTGACTCCACAGCACTTCATAAAAATAAACTTGCCTGTGCTCTCTGGTAAATAAATAATGAAAACATTTTCTAAATGACAACCAACACTTTTGGCAAATCTGTGTTGCAATTTGTTTGATACCCATTTTGCAGCTTGATTAAACTGTAAATTCATTAAGGATTTAAGAAAGTTTTTAAGCACATATGTAAAAATAAATAAATAAATCATTGTGCTGAGCCCCTCCAATGAGACAATTTACAGTGCTTGAAAATACTCACTATAAACAGCCCTACTGTATTTGTGGTCGATGTCTGTATGACTTGTAACAGATGTAATTGCAATGATGTGGCTGCATGTCCTTGTAAAGGTGTGTATTTGTCCGTGTAGGTGCCTGTGTGTGTGTGTGTGTGTGTGTGTGTGTGTGTGTGTGTGTGTGTGTGTGTGTGCGTGCTTGTGTTCACCTGATCTCTTGCCAGTTGTGGCCATTAGCCCAAAGCTGAGCCTGTGCGGACGTGCAGGTCAGAGTTCTGATCTAATCTGGAGGATCTGTGTCTGATGAGGTCTCCACTGTAAACAGAATGACCAGCCAGAGCCAGCTACAGAAATCATGAAGCCACTGGGCAGTGGGGATGGAGTGGGCAGGCAGACATTAGCACAAGGGTAATTGCTGTCCCCACAGCAGCCCACTGAATGACATCTAATATTGCTGGGGAGGGCAGCTAACCATTACCAGTGAAGTCCAATTGGGCTCGAAAATGGTTCATCATACTCCCCAGTCGACCAATTTAGCCTCCTATGTTGTTGTGTCTGAGAAAGGTATGGCAACTAGATTATTGATTGTCCTTGAGATTTTATATACACTGATGTTTTTCATAGACTTTGAACTGACAGCAACGTTGTAAGGCAAAAGTGAAGAGGGTGACTGCTGCATTTATGGATGTGGTGCATTGCAGAGGCACACAAGCCTGATAATTGGGGGCCTTTGGTGACTTAATCTAACCGTAGGCTCCCTCTGCTTTGCAGGATTTGAATTTGCTAGAATAATGTGCCCTATAAGCAAAATATGGCCTCATATGCGCTTTGTGTTTGTTTGCAGCTCGTTTCATCATTCTGTAGCGATTCATTCTGACATATTAAACATGCTTTGATCGCTCTTTGAAGCAAAAAGGCTTTATTTGCAAAAGACATATTTTTAAGAACAGTAAGTGTCACAGCTCATGCTTGCACTGCTAAAAGTTTTGTATGAAGGAAGAAGCATCTCATGGCTGAATCCCCACAAGGGATGCACACAATTATGGCTCAGTGATAAACAGATGCTGCAAAAGAAAGAGTGAATCAATGAAGCCATATATTGGAATGATGAAACAGTTACTTCACAGCTCCCGTTTACAGATGCCACCCGGCAATATTTCACTTCTCCCTTTTACACTCCAGATTCCAGAAGACCTTAAAAGTATTGAATTAAATGCTCCTTTTGATCATTTATTATCAGCAGATATTTATGTTGAATTTTTTTTCTCCTATCTAATATAACACTGCAGACCTAATTGCTGCAATTCATTTCTGAACTCAAGCTCTCCTTTCTTGCTTGCCAAAAAAGCTTGAAACCAGGCTGGAACCCATCTGCTTCATAGCCTCCAGATCAGCTCTACAGCTGGTCTTCGGGCCCTGGCTGATGCACAGATGTGGGATTTCATTTATATAGCCTTACTTGGCCAAAAAAATACTCCTTCAATTTGGCAATTTAAATTTGCAGAGGTGAAAAGTTTACTCATGCTGAACAATTCCAACATGATTGTGATTCATACTTAAATCCCTGCCATTGGACTTCATGAAATATTTAAGAATTTGATAGCTTCCCTAGTGTGTGTAGTTTCCACTTCCTTTGCTATGCATACATTTCCCTGCAAATTTTGTCATGGTTTAAACCGAGCTCTCAGGTCTCTGAAAGGTAGCACAGCTGCTCGAGCAACCTCAGCATGCGGCGTCTTGTGTGTTCTACCTGAAGGATGGGCCCTCCAGTTACCCTTGTAAACCAAAACATTAGCCTACCAACATCTTATTCAAAATTTACACACTCACTCACTCCCTCGCTCGTGCTCCTCAAAAAATTGACTCAGTGGCAGAGTTACTTTATCTTGCACCGGCCTGAGCTGCAGTTCACCTACTATCTAAAAAAACAACAACATTGCATCATTTTGACCCAAGAGAATGAATCAGTGAGTGCTAGGCTGTTAACACTGAGGCAGATCTCCAGGTCTAAGGGTAAGTTCTGTGCAGTTGCTACTATGTATATCCTCAATGATGCAGCTCTAGGCATCTGGTGGAAATTTCTCATCAACTTCTGTTGGTACAACTGAATATTCTTCATCACATTATTGTAGTTCTAAGTAAAGTGACAAGTCAAGGTAGTTTTGCATTGGATTAGAGAAGAAGGCATCTGCAGTATGCTTATAAATGAACCAATCACTCATTCATTCAGTTTGTCATAAGCCAGCTGGACCTGGCAGCAACTAGGCAGCAACCCAGTGCTGGAGGGGAACTGGAGGCGAGGAAGACACGGTGTAAGATTATCAAAGAGAGCAGAGGGCTGTGTATCTAAAGCTCAGCAGAGGCACACCAAACAACAAGAAGTAGGGACATGGGGTGGCAGAATGAGTGGGAGAAAGACAGAGAGAGAAACGGCAACTAAAAGAAAAGAGGATGATTCTGATTGAGAATAAAACCACCTCTGCCGACAATCACGTGGGAATTGATGTCTGATTAGGTGTGTGTGTGTGTGTGTGTGTGTGTGCGTGAGAGTGAGAGAGAGAGAGAGACAGAGACAGGAGGGAGGGAGACAGTGGGTGTGTGCATGTCTTTGCATCTGTATCCGCACAGCAAGGCACTCACATGGGAAGTTTCTCCCAGGGGCTGTTGTTTGTTTCCTGTCTGTCAAAATGTATACAGGAAATATTCATAACATATTCAGACAGGCACCTAGTTGGTGATGGTGAACTTTGGAGGTCACACAATCTTCAGGGGAAGACAGTGTTTACTGTGCCAAAGATTTTATGCAAAGCAGTTTATTATTCGTAGGAGTTTGCATATGTCCAGTATTTTCATTCTTTTTGTTTGTTCCATGCATTCCTTATTAATGTATAGGATGCTTGGCTAAAACAGATTCACTAATAAGCTAATGAATCTGATAGCTATGTAAATGTATCTTTACATGTGTCACATATTAACAGGTACCAGTGGTCCTGGATGAACACGGTCCTCTCCTTTCTGCATTTGCTGTTGTGAGAATCTCAGCAGACGTGTGCGGCATACCAACTGGACTTTTGGTTCATAGTATTTTATTATCTCAAACCTGCTCTGAATGAGAATCGGGTTCACTTTATTCACAATGTACAATGAAGGAGCAATTCTTCGTACTGCAGATATATTAAAAATAAACCTAATAACACTAGTGACAGCTGTCGATATGCAGCAGTGTTGCAAACTCATGAACGTGTCTTTAGATGCAAGCCAAACTGTGTTAGCGGATTTCAGCCTCTCGCGCTTTTGAGGTATTTCTATTAATTTCTCTGCAACTTTGGATTTGAAAATATGGACTCTGGACACTTCATCATTTTATATCCTTAACTAGTCACATGACAAAATAATAAGTAGATTGGTTCACAGTGAAAATGCTGTCACTGTGAAGTGAAACAAAAGCATGTATTTGACTTATGGCAAATACAGATTTAAGGTTATTTACTTAGTACTGTAAGTAGCCTTACTTCTGCTCTATATCACACTACTCTATACTTCTCTCTTTCACTTATTCTAGCACTGTGCTATCAATAGAAAATTTGTCGCATTTAACTGACATTTACTGACTTCAAAAATTCACAGTTAAATGTATGAACAATAAAATGAATGACCTCATCGTGTATAAAACACTGAGTGCTTTTAATTTAAATGCTTTAATTACATTTTTCTACTGGAGTATTTTCACACTGTGATGCTGAATTATCTTTATAACCTGAATCATTTGTCCCCAAAGATAATCCTAGATGTTTCTGAGAATAACACATGCATTTCTATAGATCCTCATTGCTCATGGCACAATGATTTTAGTGATTTCAAATGATTTCAAAGCAGTACCCTTAAAAAGTAAGTCTTCACTTCTGGCTGTAAAGATTGTTTTTCTTACGGTGAATATGAGGGCTCATGCTTCCAACTGCTGGTGTGAAATGATAGATAAATACATAAACAGTAAAGTGAAGTGGGACACCTGCCTCCTTCATACAAACCTAAACTCAATTTCTTGTAGCGGTTAAATTTAATTTGCCAAACCAGTCTGGCTGTTTATGTTTGTTAGGAAACAGTGCTGCATTTTCCCCCAAAGGATATTTCTAATTTACTTTGGGAAATTGGAAGACATTTTAAGATGTTTTAGGTTGTTGTAGAACAACACAGGAGGTAAACTGTGACAAATCTCTGTGATGAGGCATGAGAGAAAAATCTCAACCTTCACTGAAGCTCCCTTTGCATGCAGTCACTGCTAGGACATCATCCATATCATACCATCATCTCTCATTGAAAATGAATGCAATTCAGTTTGTTGCCTACTGCACAAATCTAAATGTGGCAGGAGATGAGTCAAATGGTTAGAGGAGAAAGATGTCTCCTCTTCACTGAATGAGCTGCCTTGAAGCTTAGTCATCCTTCAAATGTCACACACACGCAGGCAGGAATAAAACATGTTGTTCATTATCATTGCCAGTGCATGTAAATATGATAATTAACACTGCAGAAAAAAGTCATTAACATGACCTCCATCAAAGACTCTCAAGCCATTTTTATCCACATGAAATGATGATGTCAGATGTCAGGTTTTCAGATTTGCTTGAGCATGCTTTTGCATTTGCATGGAATCAAATGCTTGCTGAGGTTTGTTGAGTCCGCTCCTGTTAGAATCCAGTACTTTCCTTTACTGTGGCCTCTATGACAGCCAGCTAATAGAGATCAAACGCAACGCAACAGTGTCTAATTCCTGTGACATATTCACCACACACACTAGCCACAGGTATTTCAAGCTGGAATTAATTTTTTACCATGTCAGCATTCACCCCTTACCTCTGGGATAGCTCTCCTTCCTCAGAGGCCCCCTCTACGCCTTGTTAGCCAGAAAGCTGAACGTTCTGCAGACCCTGCAACACTGTCAACCTCTTCACAGCTGTCTAAAATCCCAACAAATCACCTCAAGCATCTCCTGACACTTTGCTCTTAAATTCAACTCCTGACAAATTTCCAGCCTATTTTACTTCATGTGCCCACAAGAGTGACAGCCTGTGGTCGGAGCGGTTCCCCTGTTAACCAACTGGGGGCACTGTTGCATTTCCAAGCTTATTTTCCCAAGTAGGACACTAAGGTGCTGAGGTACAGGCATACCACAAATATACTCTGTGTTATTCATGGTTTCAGGCAGAGCCCCACTGTTTAGGGAGACTTTGGTCAAAGGTTTGGGCACAATTTTCTGTTCACACACTTGCCAAAGACCTTTTAAGGTGCACGTCAGCATGCTGCCACACACCAGAAACACAGAAAAAAGAAGAAGAGAGTGGGAGAGAGAGAGAGAGAGAGAGAGAGAGAGAGTGAGAGACAGAGTAGAATTCAGGAGCTGTGGGTGCTGCACTGTGTTGTCTCCTGAAGCAAATGAATATGACAAGTTCCTGCCGACTCAGTTTGCTGGCAAATACAAAATCATTCTTCACTAAGCCAAGACTTTGCGTTGGAGGTGCTCCTCTCCTCCCTTTGCTGAAATCACCCACAAACAAGTGGCTATCATTTTTTGCTTCTTAGGCTCCTGGCATTGTGACAGAAAGAAAATGTGCCTTATCTCCCTACAAATGCTTAACTACAATAATCCCTTTTCAAAAACGACTGTTGTTCGTGAAATTATTTTTAAAACAGCGTTATTTTCCTTCACAGCAGGTCTGTAGAGAATAAAAATATGCAGTCAGTGGAAAAATTGATTACTCAAGAGTTCTTTCTTGTAGGTGATATTTTGAAAAGTCACATTGCAAGTATGGTGCTCTTTAATAATTGCTTACTTACCCATGGAAATATAATTAGCAGCAACAATTAATTGTTCATTTTCAGTTAATTATACAAAAATGTAAGCTTTCACTCACCAGTTATTTCCTATCCGCAGTGATCACTGAGTAATTGGTATTTTGGTTGCAGCCCCAAAATCTCGTCAGCTGCTTACTGTTTTCCTGGCATTTAACAAATTTAAATTCACTTCCTTTTTTCTCTATCATTGCATTTCCCAGATTTGCTGACCACAACTCTTCTGTACGCACAGATAATAACCATATGGCAGTGTCATACAGAATACAAAGAACAAAGTGAGGCTTGACATGTACTTACAGAATTTACTGGTGTAAGATGTATGTAAATGACACTGCGTCAAACTATCAGCCATGTTTGTGTTGAATTTGTATTACATGCCATGTTAAACCATTTCATTTTCCTGCAGTGTTCTGACAGATAGCTAGTCCCATCAATCAGTAAATCCCATGATAGTAATTTCCTTTTTGTCTGATCAAACCTTCAAACTTGAAAGTCTCTCAGGGAGGTGTTTGTCAAGGTGATGACTGGATGAGAGTGATAGTGTTTGAGAGAGAAAGAGACAAAGAAGGAGGGAAGTAAAGCTAATTTAGAGTTTACCATTGTGTTTGCACTAAAGGGCGTAGGGCTAGCCAAAACATACAGCACTGCGTGTGTGTGTTTTCTCCCTGCTATTCATATTTGTGAGTTTAAAGTTAATAAAAGAAAATATGGATTTAGGTGTTCAAATTAAATATCCCTTATTAACGCAATTATAATTAGCTGCACCTGACCAGTGCCCCTTATTAGTAAAAAAAAAAAAAACCCTTGATGTTCTTCGTGTAATCGTAGATATGAACACATAATATCATGAAGACATAATGTGCAGACATGAAGATGTAATTTTATACTGTATGTTAAACAGTTATCATATCCAGATAAGCGCTGCAACTATCCAAATAATCCACAATATTAGAGCTGAAGTAAATGCCAAATTGGAAAGGTGTGTTTGGTACGCGACGCGAGGAGAGCGAGGCATTTTATTTGTGTATGAAGCAGTGGAGCTCTAGTTGCCTGCCTGATCATGCTTGCAGGCTTTGCTCCATCTATGGCTGCCAGCTCTCTCTTTCTCTCCGCTTCTCTAACCTTTATTTTGACTGTAATTAGTTTACTAGAAAGAGGCAAAGCCTGCAATAAACAAAGTACTAGATGGGTTTTGACTGATAAGATCATTTAAGAAAAAAAAAAATTGCAATAATATCAGTGTTGTGAATTGTTTTGTTGACAGTAGTTGTGAAGTGAAATTCTGTGAGAGGCCAGATTCAGATATTTCAGCTTCTGAAATAAAAGCATGTTCTGATTTTCTTTTTTAATAAGAGCAATAATTGAAATAGAGGGGAAAAGGCGATTAAGATCTCACACTGGGCTTTGCCATGTTCTCATTGGCATGTTTTCCCAATTTTGTTTTTAAACATTGCAGAATATTTAAACATTGAGACAGTTTTTGACAGACTAACTGCATTAGTAGTTACATTGAAACTGCAATGAAATATGCATAAAATATATAACAACATCCAGATGGGCTATAAAGAAAAAAATACCTTATGAGTCTATATCATAAAAACACAGTTTGGAGAAACTCTGCCAACAGTATGATCAAATAAAGATTGCATCATCTAAGGGCTTTACTCTTACCAAAGAAGAAGAAGAAGAAGAAAAGGAAAAGGGAAAAAAACAAAAGAAAGGGAAATGTTTGCTATGCATGTGTCACTGTCTCTCATTATGGTGGAATGGCATTTCAAGAGTCAATTTGATGCTGGAGTTAAAGTCAAAGCTTAGATGGCAGCAGCAAAATTACACTGGCATCACTGCAAGTCATGAACTGAGCCTCTGCAGCTGCGTCCCAAATCTCCCTAGCAACCACAGATGGCATTGTCATGAAAGTCCACAAGCTGTGGACAAATAAAGGTTTAACATATAACAGCTAGGAAAGAAAATGAGACTTAACTGCAAAGCAGATTTGGTGATGTGTGTGAAATTGTTTGGATGTGGCTGCTGGCACGGGGTGTGACATTATCTTAGTTTCTTGGCCTTCTACCTCTGTGCCTGAACTAAGGCAATGAGGGTGGTGGGACCCATTGCATTTAAAGAGAACTGAACCTAACATCATTAGTAAAGTCTCCAGTTAGATTTATTTTTTTTTCAATCTCATGGTCAGTTAACATTGGCTATTCACTTTTTTGCCCTCATTCCAAAAACTCAAGACAAAACAATACTCAAAAGCACTTAAGAATATACACCTTTATTACAGTAACCTGATAGCTGAGTGGTTAGGGAGCATACTGTAGGCCGTGAGCAGAGAATCCCAAGTCTAATATAAACCAGCCAGGCAAAAGAATAGAATAGAATACCTTTATTTGTCACTGAACAGGTGTGCAACAAAATTTGGAGCATCTCCCTGAAAGATACATAAAATTTGTTCCTCTCGTTTATATACCGGGTTAATCTTGTTATGTCAATGTGGTGTGGCTCATATTTCCTGTCACAAAAGTATGTTTTAAGGGTGCCAGGGTGGCTCAGTGGTGCAGGCGGTCCAGGTTTCTGTCCGACCTGTGGCCTTTTCCTGGGTGTCTTCCCCTCTAAAGTATCTCTCTCCCCCCAACTTTCCTGTCTTGCTTCACTGTGCACTATCTAATAAAGGCCAAAAAAATACATCTTTTAAAAAAATTTAAACTATGTTCATTTCCCAGTAACTAAGGCTATAAGACCAAAAGATGTAAAAACACCCACAGAAAAGCTATTATCATTTCATCCCGCAAAGAAAAACACCATTAGAAGTTGTGCAACAATAACAAAAGAGCAACACTTCTTAGGGTGTCACAGCACATTATTTGTTGAATTAAAAAAAAAAAAAAAAAAAACACCTCTTATGCCTACACAGAAATTTATAATGATGTTGAATAATGGTAATGCTGCAACAAAAGAACAAGTTGCATTGTAGTTTTTGTTGATTAAGAAAGGTCTCCAGTACCTTATATGCTACCCTGCATTTCAAGAGCTACTCTGCCACTGATGAAGAGCCAGGGACCTTTACTATGGCTTCTAGCAGTGAAACTTGTTATTCCTACTAAAAGGCAGCTTTGTGAGCCTTTGTGAAGTTGCTGTTCACGCTTTCTTATTTTGTTCTCATTCTTCTTTCTTCTTTCCTATTAAACATTTGTAAGGTGTACAATATAATTTTGAAATACGGATAAAGCTATCTCTAAACAATATTTTTGTGTCGAGCCTCATGGCTACTTGAAACTACTTGATGAAAACAGTGCCCTCATTTTCCCTTTTTACTCAGGAGTGCTTGGCTTTTCTTGTGATTAGGTTGGATTCAAAGGAATTTAAAGAAAGAGACGAACTGTGTTAAAGCCTCCACAGTTCTATCATATGCACGATGAGTACATTAAATGAACAATAAACAGTATTCCTAGTTTCAAAGTTTTGCGACTAAATTCTGTAACATCACTTGCTGATCGTTTCCATAGAGATAACTCAGCCAGGATATCTGTTTTCCTCTCTTTATCAAATGGCAAACCTTAGATAATTTAGTGTGCCTTTAAATACTCAGTACATATATACAGTGTGTTTAAATGCCTACACAGTACAAGCATAGCCAATATTTGTTATGTAACAACAATATTTAGCATGTTTATCGTCCAGCCCCAATAGCTTAATGTATATACTTTCAGGGCTGAGAGCAGGTACACAACAGTGGGGGTGGTTCTCCAGTGCAGTGATTCATTGTTGAGAGTCCTGGAGGTGTTTTACTGTACATGCTTAACTGAACAAAACACTTGTTTTAAGAGATGCCCACTTGATGCCCACAATAACCTGCACTCATATTTTTTAACCTCTAAGCTGAGGTTTAACTGGTCCAGAATGTGTGTAGTGCTATTTAATCTCCATCCTATGCTTTAAAATTGTGTATCTTCACATTTTACCTTTATTTTAGTTATAAAATATCCTACATTTGGGTGGTTCAGATTGCATTTGCTTCTCTTTATGATTCACAGTGACTGGCACATTCTCTCCTAACCCAGACACTTAGCCTCTTGTGGACTTGCAGCTTTCGTGTCTCAGAAATGTGTCATCTACATTCATAAGTGTTCAGCCCTGTAGTCCACAGTCTACACAATGGGATTCAGCCTTGGTGTGAGTGACTCACTGCTCAACATTATGCATACTCTACAGACTCTGCAACTGCTCATCTTTATTTTGTAGGCCTAAATCCATAAGCAACAACTTTCAATTGCTGTTCGGGGAATTAAGAGGCAGCTGTTGCAAATATGTTACCAAAACAATGCTTCTGGCACTAATAGTCACTCGTATCAATACAAAATGATAACAACAACACTGCAAAATATGATGTAAATCAATTCAAAACTGATGTGCATAGATGTTTGTAATGTTCTTCAGCTGCAAGCAGCGGTTGACATTATTCCCATGTCTGTGCTTCACTGGGCTGAAAATATGAGTCAGAGTGAGTCAAGCTATAGATAGGCACACATTAGAATATGACAAATCAGATGTTTAGGCATTGCACTCAGAAGTTGTGCAAGATTTTAAAATGAGCTGTTAGACACAATGTAATACAATGAAATCAATATAGCAATTTCTATTCTGAAATTTCTTTTTACTCACTCGCTGACACATACATATATATCTGGAATGAATAAATATCAGATGATATTAAGGTCAGGCTCGCCTAGATTAGCTCACTGCAGATAAGCAGTATGCATAATGTACGTGAGCAGAGCTCTTGCAAACTGTTCCTAGAAGCTCCCAAAACAGCTGGAGAAAACTGAGAGAGCAGAACAAGGTTCACCCACATCCATTCCTGACAAGAGATACCGAGAGGGCACCAGCCCTCCTGCTGATGAGGACACGCCTACTGATTATACAGTTTATGATTAAGAGAAATGATTGGCATTTGACATCTGCTATATGCTGTATGTAATGTTGTTTTGTCTCTGCTGCATGTGGCATGTGTCTGCATGTGGATCTGTACTGTGGATGAAGTTCAGTCAAATTCAGGTGATCTAACTACTCCTCTTACCGTCACCTTATTTATTCATATAGTGTGATCAGATTTTCAGCAGACCTTTTTCTGAAAATATTCTAATTCTGCCAAATAACTATTTGTTTTTTAATCCCACATGCAGTTAAATTAAAGTTACACAAACTAGCCCATATCAGCACAATTTTGTGGATCGTGTTTGGCCTCGTGCCTTTCTGATAATGTTTTAATAAACCACAGACATGGGTCAGAAATGTCACATGAGAAGCAGAAATTAGCGATGCCCAGCAGCAAGTAACTACTTTTAAACAAATTTCACTTTGAAAGATGCTACAGCGAAATTTGGTTTCTACTCTTTCCAAACTTTTCTTAATCTTTCTTTCTTTCTCATTATGATTTTCCATTTTACAGTTTGTGCACCAGACGGTAGTAAAATTGAATTTTTTGTGAACTTAAGGTCAGGACACTAGCATCAGCACAGTTCTTTGTGCATTTACTCTTGATAGATCATATTCATTCAGCTCGATATTTTTACCCCAGTCATCACACAGTTTGAGAACAAGTGACATAATGATACAGACTTGCACTGTCAAGTACTGCTGCACAAATAACATTTTGTTCCACTATAAATAGGAATATTGCACATATAGACAGCACCATAACTATATTTTTTACTTCTTGAGTTAAGACTGTCAAGCTATATTTATGTGTGCATATTATTTATGTAACTCCAGGTTGTTTCTGATTTCCATGCCAGAACTGTTGGAGTGAATGTGGTCCAACAAGGCATGTGATTTGCTAAATGCTTGGCACTTAGTTCAAATAAAATAAAAACTCTCACCTCACCCAGTTTGCACTGTGAGCTTCAAAGCAAAGTTGGTCCTGTGTCAGTGTATAAATGATTGTAAATGCTGAAGTCTTCTTTTTAATGCTTGAAAACAAATCAAGTAAAAGCAATACAAAATGTAGTAGGGGTTACCACTGCAACCCTCCTCAATCACCATCATGACGGGGCTAACCTGTGGCAGTGGTGGGTTCAAGAATACAATGGTATTTCCCTTGCACATGGAAGGAACTTGTTTTACAAGTATAGGAACACTATTAAAAAAATAAAATGGCTAATTCCTAGCAAATGAACTTACAACTTCACCTTCACTACTTACAGACATTAAATGCCCCAGAAGAGTATCCTGTCATGGACTTCTGTGGTGCATTACCAGTAAAAGCCTTTGGCATTTTAATTTTGAAAGCCATCCAAAGCTATTATTGTCATTGTCAACAAAGTCTTCTGAAAGTAATAGGGATCCTGTTTGAAACCTCTTAAATATACTCCTGAGGTAGAGCAGTCATCTTTGCTGACAAGAACAATCATTGCATGTCAATTGAGACTATAATTACTGCAACATTTAACTCTTTATTCGCTCAATGCACCATTCACCAGAATCAGGCACACTGTTATTGTCACACATTTGAAATGCCTTAATGACATTTCTAACATCTGATAGCATGAGTGCTGACACACGCAGAATCACACAGCGCACACAGTGACTCAGTAATACAGTGACTCATAAAAAAGCATTACCTCACACACAGAGCAAAGGCACATGGCTTATATTTTCACATACTGTGAAAATATAAGCCATACATTCACTCACTCACTCTCTAAACATACAGCAAGACTGCTTGTCAGCAAACAAACTGAAAACTATCATTTCATGCAGTTACTCCGTTATTCTCTTTCCATGGTAGGGCTGTATGTATAATGCACAGGGCTGTCACTCCACTACTGGAAAAAAAAAAAAAAAAAATATAGTGATGGACCCTGGATGTCAAATTCACTTTAAGCTTCATGCAACATGCTGGTGGAGTCTCACACACAGACCTCAGCACTAGCTGTGAATGTAAACTAGGTTAGAGTATAATGTTGCTGCAGCACATGTCTTGTGGTTAAAACAAGCCCAGGTATGTGCAGTAGGTTGTACAGTATGCCAACATTTAACCCTTCAAATAGTAGATATTTACCTTTGGTCCTTGTGTGTGAGATCTGAGTTTTAACCATCCAACAATCTGTGAGATCCAAATACTCCCACAAGGTTTTGCAGAGATTTTTCCTGATTGTATGACTCTTATCTGCAAGCCAGCCATGCATTTTCCCATCAAAGATTTGTCTTCTGGTTTGTCTGCTTGTTTTTGTTCTTGGTGTAAGGCCACAGAGAATGTGCTCAGCTAACTTTCCTGAGTCTGCTTCCACCCACACCTCCTTGTTCTGGGTGCAGCTGCATTGCCCTTCTCAGCCAGTGGAAGGATCAACACAGGCTGGGCGGGATAATCCCCATTGTGCTAATCTGAGAGACTAGCCTCTGGGATGCCACAAAATTGACTTGCTGAAAAAGCGAGCTTGCTGCTCAGTATGAGCCTGCCTGACCACAAAACATAAACAAACTGGCTTTTAGTTATCTTGCCATTGTGAATGGCCTTACCTCACTAAAGCAGAAATGATACAAATTGAAAGAGACAACCTTAGGCCTAGGAAGAGGTGAGTCATTTGAGTTTTGTCCATATTTTTTCCTCTAGGTATAAACATGCCACACTAGCTCTAGGAGATGTTAAGCTGACAAACATAACTTCGGAAATAGCAAAATGCTTATTACAAGAGTAATGAATTTATTGCACCACATTTGCCTGATATCAGACAGAATTGTCAACTCATTGCACACTGCTTCCATCTTCAGTGTGACATTGCCACTTGAGGCGATTTTCATGAGGGAGGGGTTTTGATTTCCCCCTAACAAATTACTAGAGACCAATGCATTAGCTCAGTCAGTTATTTTTATATGTTAGTCAGCACTGATGTGATCCCACCAAACCTTCTACTTTTGAAGGGATTTTAAGAGTGAAGCAAAGGGAGACAAAATCAAACTACAAAGCCGGGCGATCTTAAGAATGCATGCTGGTACACATGGACTCCATTATGCCTCTTTGGTTCTGCTGCGCAGCTCAACAACAGTGTTGCTTCCACCACTGGTACTGATTGGCTAATCGTTAGTCCTCATGTGGTGTTCATTTGACCGATTGTTTTTCATCTGAGAAAGTGCCGTTTTATGCCAGACAATTCAGTTAACTTTTTTTTGCTTTTATACCTGTCTTGTCCAGCAACTTAAGCAATAAAATTATTGTTTGCATGCGCCGTTGTGCCAAACACTTTTGCTGTGCCAAGAGGAGCTGTATTGTAGGCTCCTCTTGGCACAGCAAAACATGACAGAGCTTTTTTTTGAGGGGGGGGCACCTGAAAGAGAACACAAGATTATACAATAAACACACACTTGTTCTGTTGCTAGTTTGTGTGCATGTGTATGTGATTGTGTGTGTGTGTCATGAAACATACTTGATAATGAGAGTGAGAAGCCACAACAATGACCCCCTGGAACATTTGGGGCAGGCAGGTTGTCCACAGCCTCCTAAGAGCTCTGACCTCTATACTGTGTAACACATAAACCACTTTTCTAATTCCAATTCATGAAGATTGTCATGTAAAGCTGTGGCAGCTGAGGAGCACAGCTGAACATGATTACAGAGACAAGACAAGGGGAAGGAAAATTAAACACAAAGTGCACAGGACAAGGGACTGTCAAAATAAAACAGGAAGTAACCAAACAAGATACAAACACAGACCTGACACATAGGGAGGCTGGCACACAGAGCCACACCTAAACATGATTAAACAGAAACACAACACACAGGGAAGTTACCGGGAAGTGAAACTAAACACAAGATGCGAGACCAGGGACTAAAACACGAGAAACAAAACAGACACAGGAACACAAACAGAACTGGTGGACGTGGGAATCAAAACCATGCATAACTAAAGAAAGGCTTAAGCTGCAAATGCACAAAAACAACATAACCCCTAATGCAGAAAAACCACACAATGAAACAAAAGAAGCACTTAAGGAAAACAACACTCAAATTAAAGTCCAAAAAAAAAAAAACAAAGTAAAAAAAAATGCTGGGTCAACGGATCCAGGATCGTGACAAGGATAGTTTTCTTAGTGATGATAAAGTGGTAAGAATCTCTGGCTCTTTTCCACAGCATGTCTTTTGTCCTCTCTCTCTCTCTCTCCCCTCAGCCCCAACCGGTTGCAGCAGATGACTGCCCCTCCCTGAGGCTGGTCCTCCTGGAGGTTTCTTCCTGTTAAAAGGGTGTTTTTTCCTCGCCATTGTCACCAAATGCTTGCTCATGAGGGGTCGTTTTGGTTGTTGGGTTTTCTCTGTAATTATTGTGGGGTCTTTACCTTACAATATAATGTGCCTTGAGGGGACTGTTTTTTGTGATTTGGTGCTATATAAATAAAATTGAATGGAACTGATGTATTTGCTCCTATGTCTAATTCACTTACAGTACCAGTCAAAAGTTTGGAAGCACTTACTCATTCACATGAATGGGTGAGTGTGTCTAAACTATTGACTGGTATTGTACATCACTTAAATTCATAGTGTGTGTGAGGTTGGGATACAGCACCTAAACCATGTGGATAGGTCTTCACATATCCACTGTCAGAAGTTCTGAACAGGCATACAAGACCATGTAGCATGCATATAGTTCTCAGCAGAGTTACCTGTACAGTGGGTGTATATGTTTGAGTGTGTAAGGCCCACTTGGAACATACTTTGTCCTGTACGGTGTGTTCTATGGAGAGATTTATATTATACAAGTTGTAAATTTAGACTTTTGGTCATTTTGAAGGTGTTTAAACAGAACGTTCGATCTGGATTGATGGAGAGATCACACTCCCATTTTGCTTAATATTTTCCTGTATGATGGACTTCAAGTTTTAGCTGAAATTTATATTTTGATATAGGTTGTTGAAATGAAATAAAGTTTCTGTCTTGAATAACATGTTCTAGATTTTTTAAACTCTTATCATGCCATGACGGAACATTCAGTACTTTCTTTTTCTGACAAATCGCTCCAGGAGCTCCTTTGGTAACTGGTTGTTGACGCTGAAGTCTCTTCCTCTCAGCTCCCTGCCACGGGGGCTTAACCAGTTCTTTTTGTTTGAAATGTTCGAATTTGGCCACAATCAGTCAGGGTCTCTGTCCATTTGGTTGCTTCTCTTCCAGGCAGTGGAAGGTGATGGTCTTCACGGTGTCCTCTGGAAGCTTCAGGTGAGCTTGGATAAACCTTTTTACTGTTGCTTCCGGGTCTTTGTTCGCCTTCTCCGGTATTCCTGAAAAACAAGGTTACCCTTTATGCTGCGGGTCTGGAGCTTGATAACAGTTTCTTTAATTTTTAAAATTTTGTTGTGAGAGCTGAGAGCCGGGTCACTCCCTTGGTGAGGAATTTCACTGACTCCCTGAGAAAGGCATTTTCCACAGTGAGTGTTTCCACCGGGTGCTAGCTGAACTTTACAGACTTCCGCAGAGCCTGAAACTCTTTGTGGAGGATTTTCAGAAGGGCTAGGCAGGCATCATAGCTGGACAGTTTTTTATTTATGGACTCCAAAATGTCCACCATGCTGCTGGTTTGTGGAGAGGCCATCTCCAGGAAATCTTCAGGGCGGCTTCTCTTAGTGGATGTAGTTCTTTTGCTGGTGGAGGAAATAGGCGTCTTGTCCGGTTTCCCCATGATGACTTGCTCGAAACACTCGTCAATGTAATGCTATAAACTGTCCAGGTCTTCGCCACCGTCCTTCAGAGTGCTGGAGATAATAGAAATATAGCTAGAAATATATTTTTATTACCTTTACGGCTGTCTAGTAGTAAATTGGTGGAAAAATGTATTACTGCCAAGACTCACCTGAAGTCTAGCGTTACTATAGCATAACAACACCTAGTGTCGCCTCAGTTAACTTTAAGGAGCCAACCAACTCAAAGGCAAGCAACTTAGTAGGCTGCAGAGATAGTTTTGGTTGATGAAACCTATTAGCTTCAGGCAACAGGAAACATTCAGGTTTGGACATGTCTGGACTTGCATGCAGAAATATTCATAATTAACTTGCTTATGTAAGCTTAGTAAGCATGCAAGCTGAATAATTGTCATATTCAGACATCCATGTTTCTTTGTATGATTGAATATCAGCCTTAGGCTGGTGAGCATGACCATTTCTCCCTTTGAGATGATGTTATTCATAAATTGAACAGTCTTTGTTATTTTTTCATTAATTAACATGCAGCACGAAAACTGCACCACCACAAATTAATCATGACCTAAAAAAAAGAACAGACTGCAGTTTTGCATTTGGCACCTCGCAGCAAACTAGTCTGCATCGCGTTTTAAACATGGCTTCCAAGTGTAAGCACTCAGTAATCCTTCATTATCACTTTAGTTCTTTACAGCTCTCATTTAACAAGCAGAGATTTTTTTTTAAACAGTGATTCTGGGGGGGCTTTACAGGGGTCCCTGTGAGGTTCACAACCTCACACATGCTGCCCTTCTGGCAGAGTCAGCAGGCAGATTTTCATGAGGGTATGTGTCTGCTATTGTCACCAGAATAGAGCCACAGCACACTCTGTTCTGCTGAAAAGTAGTTTATAATACAGTTGTAAGAAAAATATTCCCTTACTCTCAGACTATTTCAAAGACACATACCGCTGTATTTATCTTTAACTATTCTTAGATAAATTAACAAGATGGCGCCGGTGAGGTCAGCAGCCGTCGTACCTGCTCCTACGCTTTGTTTGTATATATTAGGTTTAGCTCTAATTTTGGACTTTATAATTCCGCCTGCTCTGTGTCATATCACGTATGACAGACAGACTCTTTTTAATATCAGAATACAGCACTCTGGCTGTATTCTGACACCTTTTTCTCCCGACCCGACTTGGCCTCGGGAGATACTGCGTTTCCAGTGGGCCAGCTCAAACAAAGGACCCAGGTCACGGACAAGGCCCCGAGGGAAAAGAGCCGGCGTAAGAGAGAGGCTGCGGCGCAGAGCGCACCAAACGCCACTGCCGAGCATCCTGTTGGCTAATGTCCAGTCACTGGATAACAAGCTGGACGAACTCAGGGCCAGGATACAGTTTCAGAGGGACATAAGGGACTGCAACATCATCTGTCTCACGGAGACATGGCTGACTCCCCTCATACCGGACCACGCCGTACAGCCGTCGGAGTTCTTCAGTGTTCATCGCACGGACAGAACGAGTGAGTCTGGAAAATCAAGAGGAGGAGGTGTGTGCCTAATGATTAATAACAACTGGTGTGACAGTAGGAATGTTGTCCTTCTGAAACAATCATGTTCACCTAACCAGGAGCTCCTAACCCTGAAATGCCGTCCCCACTACCTGCCCCGCGAGTTTACGTCGGTCATCTTCAGCGCCGTCTATATTCCACCTCAGGCGGACACAAACACTGCACTATCCGAGCTACATGAGGCGATTTCCACCTATCAGGCTAACCAGCGTGATGCGGCTCTCATCGTAGCCGGGGACTTTAACAGTGCAAACTTGAAAAAGCTGATACCGGAGTTGATTCAACACATCGACTGCCCCACCAGAGGAGAGAGGACCCTAGACCACTGCTATTCTCCATTCAAAGATGGCTACAAAGCAAAGCCTCTTCCGCCTTTTGGGAAGTCTGACCACACCTCTGTGCTTCTCATGCCGAAATACAAACAACGGCTCAGGCAGGAACCCCCTGCTGTGAGAGAAGTGACACGGTGGTCTGATCAAACAGAGGCCGCTCTGCAGGGTGCGTTGGATTCAACCGACTGGGACATGTTTCGCAGCAGCGCGGGCGGAGACATCGAGGAGTTTACGGAAACTGTTGTGGGATTTATTGGGAAAGTTGTTGAAGACACTTCACTTAGGAGGACCATCAGGACTTTTCCCAACCAGAAGCCGTGGGTGGATAAATCTGTCCGCGACGCCCTGAGGTCCCGCACCGTTGCCTACAACTCCGGCCTCGCCTCTGGGAACATGGAGGACTACAAGGTTGCATCATACAACGTCCGCAGAGCGGTGAAAGAGGCAAAACATCGCTACGGCCGCAGACTGGAACAGCAACTACAACAGTCTGACCCCAGGGGACTGTGGCAGGGACTACGCACCATCACGGACTACAAAGCACCACACACACACACCCGGTGAGTGCCGACGCTTCTCTGGCTGATGAACTCAACATCTTCTTTGCGCGCTTTGAGTCGGGAAGCCGACAGCCCGCTGCGCTCCCGGCCGGAGGGGCGGAGACACTCACTGTGACGGAGCACGACGTGAGGAGGGCGTTTAGACGTGTAAACACCAGGAAAGCGGCTGGACCAGACGGTATTAGCGGACGTGTCCTTAAGACCTGCGCTGACCAGCTGGCACCTGTGTTTACACTGATATTCAACCTCTCACTGAAACTGTGTGTGATTCCCACCTGCTTTAAAAAGTCCATCATAGTCCCTGTCCCAAAGAAACCACACCCCAGCAGCCCCAATGACTTCAGGCCCATAGCACTCACCTCTGTGGTGATGAAGTGTTTTGAGAGACTCATCAAGACATTCATCACCTCCTCACTGCCCACCACCCTCGACCCACTACAGTTTGCATACCGGCCAGACAGATCCACAGACGACGCCATATCCTTCCTCCTCCACAAGACCCTTTCACACATAGACACTGGTAAGGGGAACTATGTGAGAGTGCTGTTTGTAGATTACAGCTCAGCATTCAACACCATAGTTCCCTCCAGGCTGGTCTCTAAGCTGCTGGACCTGGGCCTGGGCCCATCCCTGTGCAGGTGGGTTCACAGCTTCCTGACCAGCAGACCACAGGTGGTACGAGTGGGTCACCTCACCTCATCCTCCCTCACCCTCAACACTGGATCCCCCCAAGGCTGTGTGCTCAGCCCTCTGCTGTACTCACTGTACACCCATGACTGCGAGGCCACGTCAGAGTCCAACGTCATCATCAAGTTTGCTGACGACACTGCTGTTGTGGGACTAATCTCTCACAATGAGGAGACAGCCTACAGGAGAGAGGTCTCCCGCCTGGAGAACTGGTGCCAGGAGAACCACCTCCTGCTCAACGTCAGCAAAACAAAGGAACTGATCGTGGACTTCAGCAGGAAGCAGCAGAGGGACTACCATCCACTTGTCATCAGTGGTGCTGAGGTGGAAAGAGTGGACACCTTCAAATACCTGGGAGTGACCATCTCACAGGACCTGTCCTGGACTCATCACATAAACATCACTGTGAAGAAGGCCAGACAGCGTCTCTACCTCCTCAGGCGGCTGAGAGACTTCAAGGTCCCACTCAAGGTGCTCAGGAACTTTTACACCTGCACCATCGAGAGCATCATGCGTGGGAGCATCACCACCTGAATGGGAAACTGCACCAAGCAGGACTTCATGGCCCTAAAAAGGGTGGTTCGTTCAGCTGAACGGACCATCAGAACCACCCTCCCCAACCTGCAGGACATTTACACCAAGCAGTGCAGGCTGAGGGCCATGAAGATCCTAAAACAGCCCAGCCACCCCGGACACTCTCTCTTCTCCCTGCTCCCATCAGGCCGGCGTTACCGCTGCCTGAGGACTAAGACTGAAAGGTTGAAGAAGAGTTTTTACCCACAAGCCATCCGTCTGCTCAACTCTGAGCCCTAACTGGACCATTATTGCACAGTGTAAATATTATAATTTAAAAAGTGTGTATAGTATATAGAGTATAGTGTATAGTGTGAATTACTTTTTTTTATTTTTATTCTTCTTATTTATATGTGTGTGTATATAAGGTTGCAGGTACAAAATACATTTCACTGTGCATTGTACTGTGTATAACTGTGCATGTGACAAATAAACACTATCTTATCTTATCTTATCTTAGAACAAAGGAATCCTAAATCATTACCATTATTACTAATTTGCACTCTGTAGTCACTTTCTATAAGAATATGAAACTGGCCTTTCTTCTTCTCCTTCTGACACTAATCACTGTGTTTATATCATTATTGGCCTCACAGTAAGCATAATCTTTAGTAGTTACACTAGGAGAGCCTTGCAGCTTAGCACCATCAAAGTTTTAACTTTTTTCTCAAGTAAATGACACTGTGCACTGAAGCAAAAAGAGTAAAAAGCTGTTAGCACCAACGTACGCTTACAATTATGCTACTCCATCTCTGTCTCCATTTTTGTCTGACGTACTTCATTTAACTGGCAGCTAAACTTTTCATTCTGAATCAATATGCCAAGCTGTCCTCCACTGCTGCAAAGTACATGCTGAGCTTGTGCTGTTTCATCTACAGTATAGTCCATTTTTTAAAAAGTGTCATTTGTGTTTCACCATTGTGTGGATGTGCACCTAAAATCAATCCAACTATGTTTTGCCCAGTGGGAAAATGTCTTTTTGAGCATGACTGAAAAAAAAAAAAACAACCCACATAAACACACTACTTTGTACAGGGAGCTGCTGTTTGTCCCATGGGATGATTATTGTTTCGAGAGGTTGGAAGGTTTTTGACTTCTTGACTGAGAAAGGCATTTCCCCTAGGACTGAATGTTGAGAAAACACTTTGCTGCCAATCCCGCATGCCAGCCAATCATTTGACCACCACGGCATCCCACTGAAAATCAATGGCAAAAAAATTGTTCAGATTTTTTTCCTATCAGGGGAAAAATCTCTTTCACAATATCACAGAAAACATTTAGTCTTACCGTTTCCCCTAGAGGTGTCAACACAGGGAAAAGTGCTTAGGAAATATACCAATAATCCAAGCTGGCATTTTTTTGTTTTGTTTAAAATCTGACCTGGAAAATAAGTCAAGTTAGTCTGTTGTGTACATGAAGGTGGCTCGCAACATAGGGATAACTACATTTTTCAAAGCATACATCATTATTCAAGTCCCTTTTTAAACCCTGCAGGGAAGCACCCTCAAGAGAGACATATCAATTATATTTTGGCTGAAACACTGGTCACTAAAGGCGCTTTGTGCATCATTGTGGATAATGTAAGTGCAATATTGCAGAGCATAGTTCTGAAGCCAGCTCATTTTCATTCGGGGATTGGGTATCCCTCATTCATACGATGATTGGATTTGTGACATGCTCTCCACTTAGGTAAAAGGAGTGTAATTATGGGCTTGACCTTTAGGGGCATTTTCTCAAAAGTGAGAATAAAGCTGTGATTGGTTGAGTTTTGTAGATTTCATGAGCCGCACTTCTCTTTCATGAGGTTAACCGATGTTGAAATGATGTACACCAGCACATGAAGAGATTTCTTTTTGTCTTTTTCATTTTAAAATCTAATCACATTCCTGTATAAGAGGGTCGCCCTTCTCTCCAGGCATTCAAAATCCAACGACTGATTGTTGCAGAAATGTATTATTGTTTATTAAAGAAAAAAAAAGATTTTGCCACTGTTTCCAATTGCTAAATTAATTAATTATTAATATGTTTGTGAAGACTTTTATATCTCATACTATTTGCTATTTTCTCATAGAACATAATGTTTACGTTTTTCATAATTTTCTTTATTATTATGTTATTCCATGAGCTTTTTATTTTGCTTAATTTATTTCAGGGGGCATGGTTTTCTTCTGGGACCTTCCTTCCTTCCAGATGCAAAGGTGGAGAGGCTGAAGGAGCCCTGCAGCAACCAACAGGAAGTGTCCAGGAATTATTCAGGTGCTTTTACCTTTTTTACCCTTGTGACTTTAAATGGCACTAAAATATGTCTGGACGTACCATAGGCCTCATATTATGAAAGATTTTGGTAAGAACAAGTCCATAATCCCTGAGTGATGCATGAAGCCTCTAACAAGAAGTGCCGTTGATAGCGTTTCATGTTGGAGCCTTTAAAAGACAATTGTGAATGTGTCTGAGACTGTTTTGGTTCAAAGAGCATTTGGTAACAGTGTTACAAAGATGTTTCAGTATTCATTGCTTTGAATGGGACAATTAGCATAAGACGCTAAACCTGTCACATGCTAGATACTACAAAAGAGATGCTTATTTGAGTGGCAGTTTATTGTTTCTGACAACACAGTGCTCGACTATTTCTTTGACACAGTGCACCATTTGCTGGCAAGTCGGGTGTGCCATTTCTAGTGTGCTGTGACTGGATTTTGTGGCCTTAGCCAGAACCAGTGTAAATAAACTCCACCAAAGGAAGGTGTGCTTTATCACCTGAATTTGAATTAAAAGGAAACTGGCACCTTTGCACTAGCACCTGCTACTATAGTGATATCACAATCAATGTAAGCAGATATTTTCAGTTTTTTACAGAAGGGTGAAACCACATGTTTGTATGCAGAGAACACTTGATGCTCAGAGGCAGTCAGACATCACTTAAGTGTCTCTTTATATGACAGCCTCTTTTCTGGGGGCCCTGTTGGCAGGGGGTCACTGTCCTCCCAGTTCACCACACTCACTGACTGACTCTGATCCGCAGATCTGCACAGAAAGCTGTTTGGATAACTGTCAGCTCTCCCTCTGCCTCACTGCCATCAAAGATGAAGGGTCATTTTTCTTAATCTCACTATGACTCTGCTCAAGACATCTCCCTTCAAAATGCAGAAGGATGGTTTCCTGACCTCCCACACACCAGCTCCTAATAGATGGCTCATTTCTGAGTGACAGTCAATCTGGTATTTGTACTGTATCTTTGTATTTTTGGTGGGTCCATCCCATAGAATAGAGTTTATGTTAAATGAAGTTCAAAGCATCAAAACCATATGCAAGGGGCACACAGCAGACAGCTTAATCCTGAATGTGTTTGATACCAGTATGTAATTTATTTATTCTCCTACTGAAAATATTACCCTTTGCTGTAGTGTACAAACAAATACAGAATCACATTACATAAACAGCAGAGCAGACACTGTCGATTTCATATGCCTGCTGGTTTGTGAACATATTGAAGCTTGTCTCAAACATGGAGTTAAAGAGCGCTCCAGAAAAGGTCCAAATGTTATGGATAGGGATACATTGTTTTATCTGCCCAACATCCTTCCTGTTGACAGGAGATAGAGTGATAAAAGGATGAAAGACTACAAAACAATGAGCTATTTACTTATAATGAAGATCCCCCCCCCCGGCAGGGGGCATAGGATGAATGAATATCAAAGTTTCCTGTTTGTTTATTTTTTCTAACATCAGAGTCAGCATTGGCATATTATTATTTTAAAACTGGTATCAGCCCAGAATTTCACTGTGCTGCATCCCTAATTATAGCAGCTTCCTCTCTTCCAGAAGCTACTATTAATCAACCTCAGCCAGAGCACTGCTAAGCATTTCTCCCTTTGGGTGAGGGATTGATGTCACCTAAGCTTAGTTTATCGAGCGTGAACCTGCTCTTCTTGCCTAGCGAGCACTAACCATGGAGCCTACTCTTCTGTCCAACATCTTCCTGTAGCTACTGAGAGGCAAACACATTTCTTCTATGAAAGGTAGCAGAGCTATTCCCAAGGTGCACCACGTGGCAGTTAGGCCCTGACAGATAGAGTGATAGGATCATATCTGATGTACTCTGGTGAAATGTTTGTTTCAAAAAGCATAATTTAAAATCTTCAGTGGGCAAGTCACAGTCAACCCCCCCCCCCCCCCCCCCCCTACACATCCAGTAAGCCCAATGGAAAAGACTGCCCTGTACCAAAGGTTGAAAACTATTCAGTATTTCAGTTTTTATACATACAGTTATTTCCCTCTAACTATTTTATTTTTTGCTACAACTATATTTTGTAAACGTCTTAAAATCTCAAGACAAAATCTTCACTATGTTTCTTCAGTTGACATTCATTTCATATTTGTAGTCACCTGAAAAAAAAAAACAACAAAAAAACACCATCAGTGTCAACACACATGAGACACTCACACAACTCAACCTGGCTGACAAGAAATGATTGATTTTTAAATAGAGATGTTATTGATCCTTATCCAGAATGTAAATGAAAGCCTCCTCTACATTGCTCCTGACAGCCTGCGCCGCTTCTATTAGGGAGATGAGAGGGAACGTGTGAAAAATGAAGACCATCTGTCTTGATGCTGCCATGTCCTCTGTATGCTGTGTCTGTTGTAAACAACTCCATTTGTCAAGTTATGATGAACCTTGAACTGTCATAACACACACCACATCCACGGAGCTCCCCAGCCTACACAAAGCAAAACTTTGACTGGTTTGTGCTCAGTCAAATCTTAGTGGTGATGCAACTCCATACATCTTTTGTGGACCGATCACGCACAGATAACAAAGGTTCCAAAGGTTACACCCTGAGTCCAAGAATAACAGACGAAGAAAAAGATACTTGACTTTGAGTGTATGCTGAGATAATAATATATATTACAGTATGGTGAGACTAAGCCCATGCCCTTATTATCCCACTTGGGGCACAAGGGCAACTCCACCTTCACCACACACATACGTACACATACACACAGTGAGCAATAAAACCCATGTTCTGTTCTCATTCACTCAATTCCCCACTACAGCAGCTAGCTAGACAGCTATACATACTATTGGTATTTGGCAGCTATAATATTTTAAAATAATCCAGTGAAGATGGAAGTGGGAGTGGCATAAATTACTAAACATATCAGACATACTCAACAGTAAGCCTTAAAGACAATGACATAACGGTCTTAAATCTAACGTCTATCTAATTACTCACCAGGAAACAGTTAATCAACAGTTTTTATTATATCCACAGCAATAGCACAAAAGACTACTTTATCAACTAGTTTTAGCTTATTGTAAATATAGCAGCAAAATAGGCTTTAAGAAGCTCGTCATTAAGTGAGTTGCAGCACTGTCATGAAAAGGCACTGGGTGTTGCTGTTGTAGATGCAGTGACAGCATTGCAACTGACATCAAAAAAGAAAGACTGTGTGTATTGTATTAGGTCAAATATAATCCAGTATTGGGTGCACCTTTTATAATAAAAGCTGATTACATGCAAAAATGCAAGAATATTATTCCACCTACATTAAACTTAATCCATGCTGTATTTCTGTCTCCCAAACTTCAGCATTGGCCAGCATTGGTGACTGACTTTAGCCAATGGCAGTGGTCAGTGTTTATGTGTTGTAGCAATTTTCCACTGGCTAAATATTCAAAAACAGAGTGATGAAAAGCTCAAACAAAACTAACCTTGACCTAAAAAAAATGGAAGTAAACAACAACAAAACTGAAACAAATACAGCTGCATCCCTAGTTTCTGGCTAAAATTTAATTAACATTTCAGGAATCTTTGGAGGTAGTAACGGTAATGTTTGTCAGATCTTGATTTTGTAACATTACAATTTTTCCTGGTTTAATTATTCTGTGATTGCAAATCCCACACCTTTTCAGGTCCATTTAATTGCCCTTTCAATATTTTGCTGCAGCACTACTGCAGCAAAATATTTTTGTTGGGCAAAAAAATGATTGCTAGCTTAAAGGCCTTAGCCTTAAATCCTTTAAAACTGTGTCTGTGATTATTTCATAATTTTGTCCTTCAAAAATTTTACACCTTATTTTTCACAAGCTGCTTGATCAAAATAGTAGAGCTGTTAAAAAATACCATAAATGTCATTTTTTAACCTAAAACTTCATGACTTTTCCTAAAGTGGCCCAAAATACACAAAAATGTAAATATTTAATCATTTTATATTGTTGTGCAGGTGCAAAATGTTTTTATACATTGAGGATGTTCCAGGTCAAATTTGAACTCTCCTTTGAGATGATGTTAGAGTCACCAGTTCGGGTCAGATCAAAGAAAATTGTCATGTAACACACGGTGGCAGACAGGACTCAAAAACAGCACTGAACTTAAATGAAACAGCTTTATTTGCTGAAAACTCAGGGCAAAAACAGAACTGGATTGGAGCCAGCAAAACAAACTAGAAAACTCACTAGGAAACAAAAAGTCGGACAGACGGAGGACACAGCGGGAGGGAAACTATTACGCCAACGCATCAAAAACTAAACAAGGGACAGATAAGGTAACGAGAGGAGCGGAAACATCCGGGGAGCACAGGTGATCAAAATTACACTGATGAAACAAGGAACGTAAAACTAAACACAATGCACATGAAATGGGACCCTAACACAATAAGTCAGGGAATGACCAACAGACTCACACACCCAAACTTGACACCAGGAAAAGGACAATAAAAAAAAAACACAGACACAGCTGGCTTCACACATGAGGGGCTGAGGACACAACACAGAGACAGGCAAGGCTAGGGTAGACACAGAAACAAAACATGGACTTGATACAACACAGGAAGAAAAACTAAAGATAGAACACATAAGACAAGGGACAAAGACACAGAGGGACAAGACAATCGGTGGAACACAGAGATGTGGGAATCACAAGAAGAACAAAGGGAAACAGGAATGAAATACAATAGCTACAACTATAACAAACTAAGGATCAAAACCAATAAGCAAACTGTGAACACAGAAAAAATATAAAAATGAAAAAACAAAACACAAAACACTGGGCAAACAGCCCAAGACCATGACAAAAATGGTGGTTTTGGAATATGAAAACTGTGAAAGTGTACATGGGACAGTGATTACAGAGTTCAAGAGGGACTTTGTTGTGGAAACTGATTTTCCACCACATTTGTCCAGCTTCCAGAGTCAGTCACCTGGTGGTCTTTGAAAAGGTGAAGTAGTAAAACAGAGCTCAGAGGGTGCCTTGACAAAGACATGAGATTTGCACCTGCAAGCACAAGCGCTCTGTAATGTGACTAAATAGTTTAAAAATAAACAAATCAGAATCAGTTTATTCTGAGCTAAGTGAGATTGAAACAGGTTTCAAAAGAGAGGTTTGGGGGATGCGTAGCTATTGTGACATTACTAAAAAATGAAAGACAGGGAGCAAAACAAGTCCAAAAACTGGGTTCAGGTTCAGGCTCTGGACTCTCCAGCACAGGTGGAGAGGGACCCTCGGGATCTGGACTCCCTGGCTCTGATGCAAGTGGAGGCTGCTCAGCACAGCCTGTTGGCATCCATGGTGTGGCAACACTCTCTCGGGACACTCTGAGATGGAGGCTGGGGCTGTTCAACAGGGCTTGCAGTCACTTCTGACAACTGGGGCTGCTCACCAGGGAATTCATGCAGAGACTTGAGCTTTGTAGGACCAATTAAAAGTCTTTGAGCTGGCCAGGGCAAAAGCAGGCAGAAGGAGCCCGGCATCAGCAGGCGCAGGCAGGAAGACTGGCTCCAACTTAACAAGATTCCTAGGCTGGACAGGATTCTCCAGTTGCTCAGGGTGGATTCTCAGGTTGGACAGGATTGGACAGGATTCTCATCCCCAGCCGACTCTGGGGATTGGGATCGGTGGCGTGTTCACAGCTGACTCTGGAGGCAGAAGCCGGGGCCTGACCACCCTCACCCTTGGAGGTGGCAGGGTGCTCAATCTCTGGGGCTGCTGGCTCAGGTTCAGTCTCTGTCTGGCGGGATAACAGCAAAAGCAGGCAGATGAACAGTCTGGAGGAGGGACCAGTCATCAGTAAACACAGGCACAGAAACAGCTGTGCACCTAGCAGCCCTCATCTTAGGTGTGGGAACAGATGTGGTCCTGGTGTCAGTCGCCCATGGAGAAGGCCAAGACTGGATGTCCAATCCAACCCAGCTTTATTTATGAAGCACTTTAAAATCACCTACAGGGTCCAAAGTGCTGTACAGTAGAACAATAAAATACATAAAACAACTCAGTAAAATGCATTAAAATACCTGAGAAATACATTATATATGTGAGGAACCCAAAATATTTAAAAAACACAGCTCACAGAGTCAGTGTTTACTTATTGTTAAAAGCCAAAGAAAAAAGGTGAATTTTTAAAAGTGATTTAAAGTGTGCAAATGATGAGGCCTGTCTAATATGCAGTGGCAGATCGTTCCAGAGATTTGGTGCTGCCACAGCAAAAGCCTGGTCCCCTCTGAGCTTAAATGTAGTTTTAGGCACCATCCAAAGCAGTTGGTCTGCCGACCTGAGTGACCGGGTGGGAATATAAGAGTGTAGTAGCTCAGAGATAAGGTGAGGAAAGACCATTTAGAGATTTAAAAGCAAATAAATTTTTTTTAAAGTGGATCCTAAAACAAACAGGTAGCCCGTGAAGTGAAGCTAAAACAGGTGAAATGTACTCATGTTGAGGATGTCGACTGATCTAGGTGGAAAGGCTGATAAGGAACTGGCTTGGGTGTGGAGCCACTGCTGCTGCACTGAAGGTGATGAATGCCATCTCAAGGTCTATACCTTGTCTTAGAGGAAGTGGACTGAGGAAGGTGAGCAATGGCAGTCTTAGCAGATGGAGGAGAGAGCTGAGAAGCAGAGTCTGAAGCATTGTTTTGAGGATGTTTTTCTGGGACTCCTGGAACAAAAACTCCAGGCAATACTCCAAACATATCAGCTGTTACTCCAGGGTGAAGTCTGCTGGTTCAATCTGTGTAGCGTCATTCTGTCTTCTGTTGTATGTAGAATGTGGACCCAAGGCAAACTGATGGTGGCTTAAATATAAAGAGGTAATTAAGGAGAGGGAACATAGCTGGGGAACAAAAGGCACAGGTGAACTGAATCAAACTAATAGACAGGGGGGGAAAACTAAATACAAGGAAACATGACTAGTAAAATAAAACAGAAAGTAATCATAGCAAAGGAACGCCTAACACAAAGACAAAGATTTGTCAAGATACAAAGAACACAAGGAAAACTATAGCCAAAACACTAATTGTCCTGTCTCCCTCCCCTCACCCCCAACAGGTCATAGTAGGTGATTGCCCCTCCCTGAGCCTGGTCCTACCAGAGGATTCTTCCTGTTAAAAGGGAGTTTTTCTTTCCCACTTTCGCCAAGTGCTTGGTTATAGGGCGGTTATTTTGACTGTTGGGTTTCTCTGTAATTATTGTAGGGTCTTTACCTTACAATATAAATTTCATTGCGGTGACTCTTTATTGTGATTTGGTGCATTATAAATAAAATTGAACTGAAATGGAATTTAATTAATAACAAAACTAAAGAGATCTATTATAAAAATAGTCCAAAACTCAAAATACCATACAAAGGAAATGCAATAAAGATAAGGCAACACCAGGAACCAAGAACTCGAAATACTCTGGAGGTAAGACAAAAAGCGAGCTCATTTCTGCTTACTACAAGCACACCAGATAAATACAAAGGAAAACATGAAGGAGAAAAACTCAACAGACTAAGAATCAAACCAACTATAATTGAGCATAAACACAGCTAAACAGTCCAAATACACAAAACAGGACCATGACAGAGATGAGCTTTTCCATCACTGCCAGCTTGGTTCCAAAAAAATAGATGGAATGAGAGTGGGCGGGTCTGAACATGAAATTGTATATTCACTGGCTAACAACCTGTGATTGACAGGTTGTTAGCCAATGACCGTGTGACTTCATATCACATATAATCCTCTATTTTAAAACATAGTATAACCAAGATTTATAAAATAGACTATTTTTTTTCCAGTATGACTTGAAATAGTGAGACCATAAATGCAGCAGAAAAGCATTTACAAGGTCAGGGGACTATTTTCCCATACACTTCTATGGGGCACTTTGTTTTTGCAACCACAGCTATTGTCATCTGGTGGCCTTCAGACAGAATGCAGGTGGAAGGCATTTGTGCATTGGCTTCATTTTTCCGACCTCGAAGCTATGTCATGGGACATTATGCTGTGTGATAATAAATATATATATTTTGTTAAAAAAAAAGTGCTGTGAAACCTAAAAAAATGCACTCTTATTGCTCTCTGAAACATTAATTAAGAATGAATCATCCATTCATTTGTCAGGCTGTTTATCCATTCTAAATAGATCAGTAGTTCAAAATTTGATATAGCCACATACATACAGTATTATGGGGGAATTCTTAGCCCGGGTCAAAATTGACATGAACTATGCTGTAAGGGCAGGAATTATGAACAATATATAAGGGTTAAATTATTACTATAGCTGAAATGAAGTTTAACTGAAAGAATGCAACCACTGAAAGTTACATGATGTGATGAGCCAGAAATAAACGTGCCTCACTTTGCTGAACTCAGACTGCACAAGGCACACAAACCCAACTATAGGCAACTGTTTTGGTTTGTCATCAAGTTACTCATGGAATTAATTAGCAGCAGCTGAAATGAGCTGCCACCAGCAACCGTTTTAAATAGTGGAAATAATAGTCGGCCCCAGCTAAAATGAAAAACTACTTCCCAAATGTTTTGTACACTGATCTTTTTTAATGAGAAAGGGAGAGAAGAAATAATGGATCTGCTAAGCTAAGCAGCTTAGTGAATTTTGCTAACCTGGGAATCAGAACAATGAAGAGTCAATCACCAGAGTAACCAGTTCTTTTTTTTTTTATTCTTCTGTTCTCGCTCAGATGCAGTAAATGCCACTGGTTTAGAACTGGACAATACATAACAAATAACAATAAGGAAAGACCCACATTTTAAAAGGGACTTTTATTTTAGCAGATACACATTGATTAAGACATAGCTGGATCAGACCTTATGCCAGTACTTAGGAACGGTTTAGGAGATCTCCATCATATCATAATTATTGACCAGTATGGGTAAAATAACTTTTTTTAGACAACTATTTCATTTGTAGTTGAGGAAACTCATCACATCCTTTCCAGTTGATTTATTTATTGGTATTTTGTGCCTTTTTGTATAGTGTTAGTCACGTCTGTGGAACTTATTTAGGTTCTAATCAATGCTAAGGTTATACTAAATTGATTAAGTGACTGCTGCTGTCTCTTCCCTTGGACACTGAGTCAGAAACCTTTTTCAGAAGACATTTTGACTCCTCATAGCAGGATAAGCAGGTGGAACAACTAACATTTAAAAGTAAGCATACCAGGAGCTCTCAGTCTAACGCCAACCTCTGCATAAATTTGAAAAATGCTAAAAAAAAAAAAAAGTGGCGTGAAAGAGGCTGGGCTGGGGATGGGCTGAGGAGGGGGGCCGTGGATATGTGAGGCAAGAGTTGCTCAGTGACATCCCAAGGCCATAGGAAAATGGAGAGCAACACTGAATCGCAAGGCATCTATCTATGAAAGTAAAAGGCTCTTTCGAGGTGGAGGACTTTTCCTCTCCAAAATACCCTGAAGCAGACATTAGTGTGGTGGAGGACCATGCTGGTCCCAAGCCGTATCAATTTGAGCTGTTGGTTCCAGGCCCGTAATGCCCAAAGCTGGAGATCGCTCTCTGTTTTCCTCTCTCTCACTATCCAGGGACTGTCTTGCCATCTGCAACTATTGTCAGGCCATGTGATGGTCTAAGGGGAAAGACTGCAGTCCCGTGCTACAGCAGCAAAAGCATAAATCAGAACCGTTGTGCAACATTTGGAAAACACTGTGCCGAAGATTTAAAAACAAAAAGTAAACTCCTGTAAATGATGAGTCTTGTGCAACATACATTCAAAAGAGAGTAGTAATGTAGTCTAAGTAATAAGGGAAAATTTTAATAACTTGGTGCTCTTGTACTGCATTCTCTCTCTGTTCTTTATAGCTTAACAATAGATTTCAAATAAAGAGATTAAATTATAAAGGAGTTGCACAATTTGAATTTTAGACACTGGAAAAATTAAATGCTCTTCTTTTCATAACTTGTGCTTAAGGTTGTATTAATATTGAGGTCAAAAACCAGTGTTAGATTTTACCTCGACCTCACTGGTGTGGCCCAGAAAAGAAAGCACTGTAATCATGCATTTAAACAAGAATCATGCATTTGCATCATAACAATACCTGGGCTAGTTCAAATATAAAAAAAGGGCTGTTTCGATTATTACATATACACTTCTGAAAATTCCTACAGCATTATATATAAAAATAGAACTTGGGGTTTTTTTCTGCATGAGATTAGGTTGTTTTCCCTTTGGTAGGGCACTAACTGTAAAATTACTGCCACTAAGAGGATATCAGATGAACAATTTCCATCTTAATAACCTGAAAAAAAATTATAAATCTTTTCTCAGAAGTGGGGGATGTGTTTCTATTTTACAATTCAGTCATTGCACAATTGAATACCTTCACTCAGTAACTACTTACTGGATTGGATGGCCTATTTTTGAGCACGCAACACTCATTCTCCTCCCCTCAAAACATGTGATATGATCACATAGCCTCAAGCATGTTTTAATGAGTTGCTGAACAAAAATAACTCTTTTTGCTCTCCATGGTGAGTATAGACTTATTAATCAAAAAAATAAAATGTCTCAGTTCACCTCACTGTATCACAAAGAGTTATTTTTAAAGACATTTCAAATAAAAGGCCTATAGTAACACATATTCACATCAGGCTTTGGATGCTTCAAACCCAAGAGTAAACTAAGAAGGAAATCACCCTGTCTGTTATTCAGGTTCAAGGAATGCGAATGAGCAGTGTTTCCTCTTCACACTGGATCTCTGTTGCTTTTGATCAAGTTCCCAATCACATCCATGTCTGACCTGTTCAGACTCCAGCCCTCTGTGGACAATCATGCCATTTCCGCTAGCAATTTATACCTCCTGACAGGTTAGGGGATTGAATGTGCAAGACAGTGTCCAAGTAGTTTCTGCCAGCAAAGACCTGCTCCATCAGAAGGAAAACTTTTGTTAGAGGTTTTGGGTAGCAAATGATCATATATTCACCAGCACAGTGCAGTTTTACTCCCTCAGCAGCAATATCATTCAGTGTCTAAATGAGAAATTGCCAAATGTTTTTGCATCAAGAAAATCCATTTAGATACACATTAGGCCAAAGACCCCAATTTCATTAGCACTTGTTCCAAACCTCCTCATCTGATATGATCTTTTTTGGAGTTTTGGAACAAAATTATTTAACTATGTGCACAGAATTATTCAGCAGTTTGCACTGTGCAGAGAGTAGGAAGTAATGTGGGCAATGATGCTTGTGATCTGAACAATCATCATTTTGCATAATCGTTTTCATGATTTTTGGGGTAATGAATAACCTTTTTTATGTGATTTGGTACCTGCAGACCGGTGATGGCCTCAACCTGCATTTTGAATCTCACTAAAAACTGAATACAATAATACAAAGTCTAAATAATCCCTTCTCTGAAATACATCTCATTTCATTGCGAATAAATAAATAATAATAATAATAAGAAAAACTGAAAAGTGGTGGTGGTTCTGGCTTATTAAAACCACCAAGGAGAGCGTGGGTGCAGCTTTTATTTGAGTGAGAGCAATTAATATAATTTAAACTATTGAAACTATTTTCAGAAGTAGTGTGGTGTAGAAAATAGTAAAATTGAAGTAAAGTTGCAAAGTCTTCTAAAAAACCTCACCAAATTTCAAGTGGGACAGTGTTGTCATTTTACAAGCACAAATATTATATTCAGATTTGTAGTATTATGGTGGAATGCCACCATTTTACCACACTTGACATTTAAACAATAGATTTGACATAATATATGTTCACATCATATCATACAATGTGCTCATAACAATGCACAATATTGTCACTGTAGTGCACCTACACAGTTACACGCAATGTAGCCTCACTTTCCTGTTTGTAGCCGACAGGAGTGGCACCCAGTGTGGTCTTCTGTGTATTCTTCTTGTAACCCATCTGCTTCAAGGTTATGCGTGTTGTGTGTTCAGAGATGCTCTTCTGTATACTTTGGTTGTAACAAGGTATGCTGAAGAGTTGTTGTTTGAATTTGAGTTATTTCTATCTTTTTATTAGCTCGAGGCAGTCTAGCATCTGACCACTGACTTCTGGCATCAACAAGGCATTTTTGTCCACAGAACTGCCACTCACTGGATATTTTCTCTTTCTCAGTCCATTCTCTGTAAACCATGGAGATATTTGTGCAGCAGTTTCTGAAATACTCAGACTAGCTCCTCTGGTACCAACAACCATGCAACATTCAAAGTCACTCAAATGCTCAGTTTGGACTTCAGTAAGTTGTCTTGACCATGCCTACATACCTAGCTGCATTAGATTTGTGTTAACAAGAAGTTCCTAATTAAGTGGCCAGTAAGTGCATGTCCCATTACTCAGTTTCTGTGTTTTTCAGCCTGTAACATTACTAGTATGATGCCATATAGACTATATAGTGACAAAGAGTCATTGTAGAGTCCAGTTACTGTGCCCTCAGTCCAATATTAGAAAATGAAGTAAGATGAAGGCCAGAGAGTGTATTCCAAGACCCGGAGCGCACTGACTAACTTTCTCTGCATATGTGATGGCTGTCTCCCTGAACTGCTGCACCTAGCAGGCATGTTATATCCATATAGACACTGTTGCTATGGCACTACTACTGCCAGTCCACAGAAAAAAAAGAATGCCACAGAAAAGAAAAAGTCCTTCACTGGTTGTTCTGTTAATTTTTAAAATAATAATAGTAAAAAATATAACTTAGACTGGGCTTCTGCTATGACTATATAGTACACGTGTAGCTACCCTTTTTTTTCCTTTTAACGTTATTTCTAAAAGAGTTTAAAAAAAAGGCAGTGACATAATGAGATATAGCTCAGACATTAAAACTATTGTGGTTTTCCATGTGTGAATCATATCCAATTTGGCACTGGATATGATTGGTACATGGTACAAACACCATTGCTAGGGAAAAATGTGTATTCCCTGAGTGGTTGGGAGTGGTTCCTGGAGACTGCTGGCTTTCACTGGGTGAACTTGGGTGCAAGAGGCACCCAGGAGGCATCCCAGTCAGATGCCAGAGCCAACTCAACTGGCTCCTCTTGATGTGGAGGAGCAGCAGCTCTACTCTGAGCACCTCCCGAATGGCTGCACTCCTCACCCTACTGTATCTCTAAGGGAGTGGCCAGCCACCCTTCGGAGGAAGCTCATTTCTGCTGCTTGTATTTGCAATCTTATTCTTTCGATCACTACCCAAAGCTCGTGACCATAGTTGAAGGTAGGGATGTAGATCAACCGCTAAATCAACAGCCTTGCTTCTATGTTCAGCTCCCTCTTCACCATGACAGACTGGTGCAGTTTCCACATCACCGCAGATGCATAATATGGAATTATATTTAGGTCAAAAGTCAAAAACACAATCCGCTTAAATAATTTAATTTCACGGGCGCAGGAGTACATTCACATTCGCTCATTGAATTTCTGCGCGCGTAGAACTTAGAGCCACGCACAGTCACGTGCACAAAGAAGCCAGTACGCAGGCGAGACTGTCTGCTGTGCACACTGCAACAGTTTCACGCACCCGCGGGTGACTCTCTGCAAGAAGAACAAAATTCTATGCCAGCTAAGAAACTGACTTTTGACCATCTGGGGCGGAGCCCAAAGGATTCACAAGCCACACTTGGTCACTTTAGAATTGATCACACCCACAAAGCGAGGGCCTTAACCTTGATTGACAGCAGCTGTTACAGGAAGAAAAAGTTTGAACACTGCCATAAGATAAAGAGTGTCCACTGGTAGCAATATCACCTCAGCTAGAAAAAGAAGATTTAATGAAGTAAGTATATTTTATTTTGAATACAGGCCTCTATAACATTCACAAATGGTATTGGTTTCGAAGAAACAGTTGTGCAATGTTACCTAACAACTACTGCGCTGGGTCTGTGGATGCTGGGTCTGTCCAGCATCCACCTAATTCAGCTCACCACCAGGTGGTGATCAGTTGACAGCTCAGCTCCTCTCTGCACCCAAGTGTCCAGAATATATGGCTGCAGATCTGGTGATACGTCTACAAAATTGATCATCGACCAGTGACCTAGGGTGTCCTGGTTCCACATGCACTTATAGACATCCTTATGTTCAATCATGGTGTTCATTATGGACAAACTGTGGTTTGCACATTAGTCCAATAACAAAACACCATTCGGGTTAAGATTGGGCAGGCCATTCCTCCCAATCACGCCCCTCCAGGTCTCACTGTCATTGTCCACGTGAGTGTTGAAGTCTCCCAGCAGGACGATGGAGTCACCGGATGGAGTACCCTCGAGCACCCCGCCCAGCGACTCCAAGAAGGGTGCGGACTCTGAACTGTCATTCGGCACATAAGCACAAACAACAGTCAGGACCTGGTCCCCAGCCCGAAGGCGGAGGGAAGCAACCCTCTCGTCTACCGACATACAGGCAGCAAATCGGGGGGATACAAGGATACCCACCCCAGTTCGTCGCCTCTCACCGAGGTCAACTCCAGACTGTAACAGAGTCCAGCCCCTCTCCAGGAGACTGGTTCCAGAGCCCAGGCCATGCAAGCCTCTTTCCCACCAACAGGGTTCTGGAGCCGGAGCCGTGAATTGAACCGTTAGGCAGGTTTTCCACCGCCGAAGCACTCGGTGCTCGGCCGAAAAACGGGTTCAATTCCGGCCCCGCAAACTAGTTGGTCTGGAACCAGGAACCCGTGCCGAAAGCGGCAGAGGGGCATGACTCTGCCGACTCAGCATCAAGTTTTCTACCATATTACATGTGTATTACATGAGAAAAGTGAAGCGATTTTCACGGCTGTGAATTAGGTTGGGCTCTAAGGCTGAACTTGCTGCTTTGTATCAGTTCATATCACAGATAAAAGGACACAAAGTACGTACTTGTCGTCTTGCTCTAATCGCTGTCTGTGTTTACCTCTGTGCTGCACACAGATGCTGCAGTAGTTTGGTTTGGACCGTAAAACGTATTTGCAGCACAAGAAAGGGGAGCGTGTTCTCCCACGTTTGTGCACTTCGGCTTTCGTGTCTAGACGAGGACCCGCCCACGCTCATACGTAAAGGAGCACTTCACAGAAACGCGGTGGGAACGCGGGCCCGTTCTTAATGGTTTTGCCGGTTCCTTGGGATCGGCATGGGAACTTGCTCCGGCTCCGGAACCTGGGCGGTGGGAAAGTAGCAGCATTGAGTTGAGCCCGACTATATCTAGTCGGTATCTCTCAACCTCACACACTAGCTCAGGCTCCTTCCCCACTAGAGAGGTGACATTCCATGTCCCAATAGCCAGTCTTGATAGCCAGGGATCGGTCTGCCAGGGCCTCCACCCTTGGCCACCGCCCGACACACACTGCACTCAGCCCCTACGACGCCTCCTGCGGGTGGTGAGCCAACAGGAGACCCTACCAGGGGAACGAGCCCCTGGACAACATAGCTCTTGGGATCACTGGGACGCACAAACCCCTCCACCATGCTAAGGTGGTGATTCACAGAGTTGTGCCATAGCCAGCCAATATGATTTAAAAGGCACAACTTTTACTTTGAAGGCAAACAGTCTCCACTTTGGTTTGGTTTGTGTTTGTTTGTAGACAAATCCATTGCTTCCATTCAAACTATGACCGCACAATATACTAATGACAAATCAATCACAAGCTGGTTTTTGTCAACTGGTTGGGGAATACATATTTTTCCCTTGTGACATGTGGTTGCCAGGGGTCACTGACAGATATGAGGGCCTGCATGACTGGCCCTTTAGCAGTCATTTTCCTTGCAACTGCCATCAACGTCCACCAACCTCTTGCAACCAGTTGGAGAATACTGATCTTTTCCCTCACGACTGATAGTTGTGAACCTCAATAACCTCAATCATGAAAATCCAAAGTTACCAGTACAATGTCAATATGACTACCACCACATCGTTTTATCATATTTTTGTTTGTTTGTTTTTAAATTTTTGCTGAGAACCACCTGTTACCGAACATCTTGCTTACTCTCCCAGCAGTTCAATACCTTTTAAGCATCCAGGACACATACCATACCAATGCTAAACAAAGGCAAATAACTACTTTATAATGTGGTGTTAGTGTGTGTAAAAGAAGGTAAATGTACTATTTATGTTTTCATTAGTTTGGATAAATACATTCCTGAATTTGTTATGCTTTCCTGTCTCTCCCTCTTATTTCTCGTTAGAGCTGTCAGACATAAATTTAATGAAGGAAGTTGTTGATGGTTCTTTGATGAGCAGAGGATCAATCCTCTGAGAAGGAAAATAGCCCAAAAGCTCATCAAGAAATAAGTCGGTATATATAAATTTTTTACACTAGTTATTGTAATTCAAGCTCTATTCACTTCATGAAGTAACATGGTGATCTGTAATCAGCAGATGATTTGTCTGAACTGTGCTGGGTATATGGTCATCATAACACATACACTGGGTTAGGCAAGGTTGACAGTTGATTAATGTCTTAATTATGGAATTGCCATGAATGTGCAGTGGACTCTGAACATGATTCACTATAGTCAGTGTTTTTGTACACAGTTGCATTGTGCACTCTTCTGTTTCAGGTGCATGTGCTATCCTGAATATATTAACTATACCTGTGCTGAAATAAGACATTTGTGTTTCCAAGGAGAAAAATTGTTTTTCTGTACTTTTCCACAGTTTGTAACCTGGTGACACGAGCTTTTATCTGTTGGACATCTAAGGAAACGGCACATCACAAACATGAAAACCTAATGTCATTTCTTTAAAACTATTATCTTTCCTTCTAAGAATAAGTGCATGTTTAGTGAGAACCTGTTTCACTAGAGATGGTCAACCACTTCTTATTGTCTTAGCTTTTCTTGTCTTAGCTTACATGTGCCAAGCAGATGAAGGAATTAAAATAAAGACTTCTTTGTCATACAATGCCTATTCAATGGATTCTTTTTCCTTTTAATGATAATAGCAGTAGCAAATTAACATTCAAAGCCTATTTAAGTTTAGAGTGCTTTGTTTAGGGCTTGTAGCTCAACATGTAGGGCTGGTTAAACACAAATTGCTCTTTTGATCAAGGGATTTAAATCCTGTTTAATTACTTATTTTTAAATTATTGTTCCTGGTTTATATTGTCTAAAAGACAAGTTCTATACACAGTACACACAAATATACATACATACCGCATATATGGCGTTTGATATTTTGAAAATCCCAGCAATAGGTTAATGCAGCAAATCTGCTTTTGCGTGAGCTTGTCCCTGTCTCTCAAACAATAGATGACAAGGAATAAGAAGTTGTTCCATTGCTTTTAATCTTCACAGTGACATCATGGTTCGCGGATGACCTTCCTTCAGTTTCCACAGGGAAATCTTTTAGTTCTGAGTTTTCCTTTGGTAAAACAAGAGCACATTACGCCAGGAATAGAAGAAACCCTTACAGTCTCCTGAGAATCAAATAAACAGTCACTTTAACTTACTGTAAGTGGACAACAAGACAGTTGTGTTCAAATGACTGTGCCAAGAACACAGAAAATGAATCCACATAGAATTACAGTTGTAAATCACCTCACTTATTTTTTTTTCTGTATGTATACAAGTGCTGTACTTCTATTTTATTTACGGGCCAGTTTGGTAAAGTTATTCCTATGTGTTAAAGAATTAAAACATAAACACAGATGCAAAAACACAAATATAAGCTGTGTGAAAAATAATTACAGCAAATACTACACACTGAAATTGCCACAGTGGAGTTTACCTTGCTCATATGCATTATTGCTACTAATATGAAATGAATATCATCACAGTAGTCAGTGATGCACTAATGAATGCAATTATAACCTGTATTGATGCATTCGGCTTTGTATTTTTGCCTTTCTGTTTGAATGAAAACCAATTGTGCTTTGTCCATCCAATGAATTGCTAACCTTATTCAAATCATTGCAGTGCTTTCCTACTTTTTCGAGGCACATGTGATGTTAGGCTTTTTTCACAGTTGATCAGTTTGGTAACACTTCACAATATGGCCTGTGAATAAGGCCATAAGTACCCTGTAATTATGCCCAAGTATTTTACAGGACTCTACAATGTAAGCAAACTTAAGTTCTATGCAATTTCTGGGACTAAGTGCCATAAGCAACCAATCTGTTGTTTTTTAAGATTAAAGTTTGGTATCTCTCATTATTTATTGTTATATTTAAACAAAGCAGCAAAACCATCTAAAAAAATACATATATATATATATCTATCTAGTGCTTGGGGGTTCAAATTAAATACTTTCTTTGTTACTCTAGCAATCTGAATTAACTTTGTGAGAATGAGCCAAAGCAAGGATGAAAAATAAACAGCGGTGCGTGAACAATGATAATTCATTAATAATGACTAGCTTATATTTATTGAACCCATGTTAAGTATACTCCACTATATTTCAGAATTTGACTACCGTCATACAGTACCATATTCTCCTGATATTACAATTGTTAACTGATCTGTATGTAAATGAATGTACTGAAATCTAGATACATGCAGACCAGTGACTATATAAAAGTTACTGATGCAGACAATTTTTAGAATTTTTGTTAACATTGACAACCTATAGATCACTCTGAAAATATAAATATTGTATGTTCTTCCTTATTTTGTTTTTCTGAAGTAATTTCAATTTCTTGCTTTCCTGTTCACTCAGATAGCTTGAGGGTAATTGAGTTCACATTTTATACTAGACCCTGTAAAAGTGCAGTGAGTGGAATGGCTGATTTGACAGTAATCAACTGATTAGCATACAACCCTCACTATACCATACCACTTAAAGTGAGTTATTAAAAATTTTCAGATCGCCTCCTGCCAACAATGTGTCACCTACTGCTGTAGCAATTACACCCAACATACCAGCAAACTAAGATTTTTCAGCCAGAAAGCAGTCATTATCTTCCATTACACACAAAAGCTACTCAGCAAGCTTAGCTTGACAACCCACCGAAACATTACCGTCCTCCAGGATAAAAAAATGAATAAATAAAAAATTAATTAAAAAAAAAAAGTTCTTGTTTCTGTAAAATGAACATTATTGTCCCATTGTTGATAAGTGTGTCGTAGACAGAATGTGAATATATCTTTAGTGATATTTTTGAGCAAGGAAGAGAGCCTTTCAAAGGGGATTGCGGTTACTAGGCAACAAGCAGCTGAACCAATTGAGGACTAAAGCAAAAAAAAAAAAAAAAAAAAAAGTTTCCCTCTCTCAATCATGCAGTCTCTCTCTCTCTCTTATACAGTCTCTTTCTTACACATGTGTAAGTCCGTGCATTTCCTGCAACCAAAATCCTGTCTGAATGGGGTTTGACCGTAGATAGGGGACTTAACACATTTCTTATGCTCACGTGTAGGATTTATGTCCAATTGAAACTGAAAGGAAAAGCTCAGATAGCAGAAAGGGTACACAAGTGTTGGTAAAAATCCATATTGGTATGCTTTTGATATAGTACCCAGTTTCTCTTTCTACATTCCCTTCTGGAACAACTTAAGGGGCTGAAAAGCAAATGTGCACATGTTGCTGATACAACCTTAAACCATAAAAGAAAAAAAAGATAACATAACTAAAAGAATGAAGCAAACTATGTTATCTGAAAAAGTCTGAATGAGTATTATCAGCGCTGGATGTCCAGGTTGTCTTGTTTCCCTGTTGAGAAGCTTTTTTGTTTTTTGCCTTTGCCAGCACACAGACAATTAGCCACGCAATATGGCCACAGTAATTGAACACAGTGCTGTGATGATCCAGTCTCCAGTCATTTGAATCTCGACATTATTTTTCTGTTGTCTCACCTGTCATGGGATAAGACTTTAAATATAAACTGATGATCACTGTGAACAAAAGTGCTTGCATCAGAATCATTTTAATAACTTCTGTGTATGTACGGAACAATACCCCACAACCATTATTACTAACAGTCCCTTACACGGCTGATTCTTAACATCCATCCAACGGAGGCAGGGAAATGGTGTAGACAAATTTTTTTCTTTATTTCCCAACTTACAAAGCAGTGGTCTAATTTCTGCACTAAAGACATAATGCCCATTGATGAACTGTATGCAAACGAAAAACCTGCAGGGTTGTGTGTTATCTCCTCCTGGCTTTCAGTTAATTTCCTTTGTTTTGTAGTGTTTGCACATCAATTTTGAGCAAGTCATGTCAGGTGCACGGACAGCAGCAGGTATTGACTGGTGGAAAAATCAACACCGACTGACTGCTGGGAATGGATAATAACACCTGGAGCATCCTGTAAGCATTTTTTCTCCACTCACTGCAGATGCTACAGCTGCCACAACTGCCAGTGTAACAATAGCAAAATCTGCATTCACAATGATAGGGGCCCTAAGCCCTCATCATCTATCCATTCAGGTTTTGGACATTTGATTTTTGTTACTGTTTCTGTTATCTCCTCTGAAGATGTTTTTCCTTGTAGACTCAATTTGACATTTCAGGAAGATAGGGAAACGTACTTTTGACAAAGGAAAGAGAATGAACCTTAATCCAATTTAAAGAGCTATCAAAGAAAAGGTCTGTTTAAAAAAGAAAGAAATTGGCTGCAGAGCACACACATAAAGAAAGAGAATGATTAAAAGAAGTCTTATGCCAAGACAAATCCTCTCTACTGTCTGGAATCAGACAACATTAGGAAACTGAAAAAATATGTGGTTTTAAAATGGAAGCACGACTATAGCAGATTGAAAATTTATGATCAAGGATTCTTTGGATGTTTGACATCAAGGGCGGTTATGGCACAAGTTGCTCTTAATAAAAAGACAGGAAAAAAGTGTATCTAAAGGAGCTGGTGTATTTTAACATATTTCTGGTCATATAGAGGTTTAGTTTAGAAATTTGTTTACACTGCTTCTGCATCTAAGCTTTGGAATATAAAATCCTAGTTATGTAAAAATGTTTTTAATTAAACACTACAATTAGACTGATATGATCAGACTAGTAAGGCTGAGTCAAAGCATGCCTGAGGTTGAAAGAATGAGTCATAGTTTTATGCAGTGTCTTGTTAAATGTCAGGACTTTGGGTTGGCCTTGAGAAACTACTGTTTTATACATAAATGCTAAAAAATATATCTTTGTTTATGTGTTTCTTAAAAATATAAACCAGATTAGAGGGGAAGGCCTAAAATAGGGACAAATCTTGGTTTAGATTTGCAGAATGCCTTAATGTCAGTAAAGCATCTTGGCCCTTCAAGTCCTGTAAACGACAGTTAGAAGCTTCAACGTGCATTAGAATGTATAAACACAAACAAAATAGTGTTTGATGACATACAAAGCATTGCTCTATTTACTTTCACTTGAAGGGATTGAAATGATGCCAGAGCACAAACTGTCTTGTAAGTCATGTATTGACACAGCTCTTGACATTTCTTGTTTTTATTAGTGATTCAGGGCCCAGTTTGCTAAGCACTCAAGCACATTTTGCATACTACCCTTTTCACACATGTACACATTCACATCCAGGGGCTACATCAACAGTATTTCCTATTGGCAGCTGAGAACTGACAGCCTGGATCTGAGTTCCTACCTTGAGGGCATCTCAATGAATGTTTATTTATTTATTTATTTTTTAAGTATTAACGAATAGCAAAACAAAGAGAGTCGGTTGAACAGCCTCTTTTTTCTTTTTGTGCCGTGTTTGTTCATGTTCTTTTCTAGTCTTTCAGGTTGTTGCATTGGGCTGATAATACTGATATTAACCAACCTATCAAAACACTTTGGGGTACTGGGCCTTGCTCAAGGCTCAAGCAACTTAAAGCAAATTAATTTATTATCCTATATTGTATTTGAATACATTAAATCTTAATATGTTCACCGAGTCATCTACTTTCATAGATTGAACCTTCTTGGCGTGTATCTTACTATAACATAGTAAATTCTTCATACACGATCAAAGGCTGAGCAACCAAAATGCACACAGGTACATTTTAGACCGCTGAAGTTGCTTATCTATATCAGATATAATAACATCATCATGTTGCCTAGCAACTACCTACCAGCAGGCTAAAATGACCCATTTGTAGCATTTATGCACCTTTAATGCCTTAGAATGACATATTATTATTTAATTTCAGGACAGTAACATGTCATTTGTATCCAATAAACTTGAATTATACATGATATATTATGACATCATCATGCTGCATATATATATATATATATATATATATATATATATATATATATATATATATATATATATATATATATATAAAAATTCTTGATATATAAAAAAATTCTTGATATAAAAAAAAATTCTTGATATATATATATATATATATATATATATATATATATATATATATATATATATATATATATATATATATATCAAGAATTTTTTTTTTCTGAATGTTTTTATCTTTAGGCAAGAAAAAAATGCAATTAAAATTTTGTTTATACACCTATTTTTCATGGAGTTACAAATATGTCCACTCAGCTGGACACCATGCATTTGACTTGTCAACCAGAGAAATGTGTATTTAACACACCAATAACAGAAAATGATATTGCATCCTCAGATCGACTGTCACTATTGCTAATATTCACTAATCCTGATTCTGTTAATTACAATCAAATAACAAATAAAAATAAAAAAGCAACTCCCCCTGACTGGCCAATCACTAGCAGTGTATGGGATGATCACAAGCATCCACTGTGTTGACTGATATGCAACTATAACAAAACACATTCACAAGGGAACAGATTTGAACAGCCGTCCACTGTAGTGACCACTATGCATGAAAGGGATATATATATATATATATATATATATATATATATATATATACTAAGAGCAGATCATTAAAAATAAATGCATCTTTTGAATGGTACATTAGCCCTTTTATTATTTCACTCATTTTATTTGTTGATGTTGTTGAAGAAAATATATTGTCAAAGCTCAGACTAGGTATGAATGTCTTATTCAGTGTGGGCACATTGGTTATACAACTGGCAGCAGGTGCAGCCAGTATTTCATTTGTATGCAGGGCAATGGCTAAACATTTTTATAACTTAAAAATATTTTAGATAAACGGAAGAACATGGATGGATGTATGGATAATTACAGCCAGCAAGAGGATTATTTTTGTAACCAGTGGACCAGCCACTTTGAACTAACCACCTGCCTGACATGATGATACATATTTATGATTTGACAGCATTTCTCAAATGCTAACACAACAACACTCTGTAAGTAAATGCCACTAATGTATTAGAAGCTCCACCCTGAGCAGCAGTTTAAATTAGACTTCTGGGTAAAACCACATGTTTACTTCAGCTGTTTGCAGAAACGGGGGTGGAAAGGTTCCATGTGTAATGAAGGCCCTATACAGCCTCCATCAAAGTAATGGGAAGCATTTCATTCACATGTAAATGAATGTCTCATTGATGGCTCTTTAAGTACCACCAGCTTGCAATTTCTAGTTAGCATTCTTCAGAGATTAAGAATATGCAGAAAGAATATGTATTAGCTTCAAAGTTTAAGTTAAGTTCCTGGTTTAGTTACAATTCAGCATGAGTATTCAGAATATTTTTTCAGAATAAAGTAAAGGCGTGAAGTTTACAAAAACTGACAAGTTTACCTTAGTCCACACAGTTTGAACTCAGTGCCCTCAGGTCATGTAGATATTGACAGTATTTCAAACATGAATCACAAAGTGGGATGATATTTTCTTGAGGGTTTGAACAGCGCAGCTATGTTCATGTGAAGCAGTTTTGCTCATGTGTTTTATTGCTGATCTGAAAAGACTCATTTTTTTGCATAATCCTTTCTGCAGTAGATATTTGAGATTAGTTTTTGCAACATCACATGTACAGTGTAAAAATGTAAGCTTTACAGTATCTTACTTTTCACTTCAGTTGGGTTTTTTTTTTCTATTATTATTTTGTTTCATTTATATTTGATCAAACAGAAAAAAAATGAGACATGGTTTGTGGATTTTAAGGTGTTGGCACCTCCCATTGGCAGTCTATCAAAAATACCGTGGCACACTAGAAAGTAATGTTTTGTATTTTCACTGTACCATGCATTATGAATTACATTTTAGAAAAGGTAGTCAGGATTAAGCAGCCAGAATTTCAAGCCGTAAAGAATTGTGCGTTAAATTTGAGGTCCCTAGTGGGCCATGTGGTTCACACACACAAAAAAAAAAATCAAAGTGTGTTGTTAACTGCACAGCTTGTAGTTATGATTGCAGGTCAACAATCATAATGTCTACAGTACAGTTTATTTATGTCTAGGGATATTGTCTAAATAGGAATTTTGTGTCTGTTATTTTCAATTTCAAACATTTTATGTTACTCAGCAACTTTTCTGCACTTATTTCACAACAGCAATACATTAGAACTATGTGGTTATCTGAAAATAATATGCAGTTTTAAAATAGAATATTTTACATGCATGAAGCCTATAGCAAAAAATGAGGTGTGGATATCACTGTTGTGCCATTGCTTGATAAAGTCTTATATTTAGCTTTTCCAGGTGAAATAGCCATATTACTCATACCAGACTGTGAAATAACTCCAGTGATAGGTTCAGTATGTCCATTAAGATTATTTTGGACTCTCTTTTCAGCATCCACCTCAAACATCTTCAGTGTTCGATTGAAACCTGCCTTGTTTGCCAAAGTAGGCATTTCCTTAATTTGTCTTCAGCTAGTGTTCAGCTATATACTATTGAATCAGCACCAAATTAAGCAGTTTACAAGCAGAGGGAGTGAGCTGTTGGGTGTTGGCTTTTCTGCATTCTCCGCTAACACAAATATTTTTATGGTGAGGGTGAATGATGATTATGGGCACATTTATAAAGGGTGCTGTAGCTCAGGAGACTACACCAATAGTTATGAGAGACTGCAATACTGCTGTGAATCTCTTGAGTAGTTCTGTTGGAAAGCAAAATGTTGCCCTTGAAATTTCTGCTGCTCAAAGTTCCACATTTTTCTCAGGAGTCTTTCAGTGGACAGATCTGAGCCAGGTCCTTTTCAAACTTGGACAGTTTGGCTTAACAACCGGAAAATAGACTATTAGCTTCTGATTCTATATAGTGCGTGTGTGTGTGTGTGTTTGAGAGAGCGAGAGAGAGAGAGTGTGTGTGTGTGTGTGTGTGTGTGTATGTGTGTGTGTGTGTGTATGTGTGTGTACGCACGTTTGTTTTTCTGTTTTGCTGGGGCCCATGACTTGACATATCAGTCATGCTGTGGGGACCAATTTTTGTTTTTTGTATGTAAGAGAACGAGTGACAGACAAAAAAATGTTGAGTGGCAAAACAATAACTTTGTTACCAGAAACAGATGCTGCTTTTCTCTCTTTGTTCCTCATATCTAGTATAGAAAAATATATCAAAGCCTGTCATGTATGTCAACTATCCACTGTAAAAAAAAAAAAAAAAAAGTTCATATTTACAAGTCAGATAATGTGATCATATTTTAAGAACAAGTCACAGATTTTAGGTTTCCTATACTGCAATTTTTTTTATTGCCACTGTTTATGAAAGGATCAAAAAAATGTTTATTTACCTACCGTGTCAATGTTAATTTTAGTCACCCCAGAAAAAAAAATAGAGCTTGAAAGAAAAAGAGAACATTAATGAGTCCATGCATCTATGCATCCTCTTGAATTATAAACATTTTTTATGTAGCCACAAACAGGACGTTTAAATATATATAGGATATATACAGAATATTACAATATATAGATATAGCAACAGTCTCAATAAACTAAATTATGTCCAATTCTATGCATCTGCTGTAAAATTGAGATTTTTCATGTGAAGTTAATGTCCTTTTATCAGACAATGATGCATTAAGTGTGATTGAAGGGTCAGGCATGGGCTGCTGCTTCCAGCATTAGGTGCTTCTGGCTACAGCTGGCATGAGTTAGCTTTTCCTCATCAATGATTTCATAGCAGTAAGGAAACTGGGGCAGAGACAAGACTGTTTTCCATACTGGCAAGACTCCTGAATTAGATTTTATAAGCATCTGCTCACTGGGATAGCTCAATATGTCTCCAAGTTGGGGTGCACTGTGTGAATAGCAACCCTCCATCTAACCACTGCAGCCTGTTCACGTGTAGATGGAAATGATCATTAATGCGTCATGAAAATCAAATGTCTCAATAAAAGAATAGAGCTCTGCAGTTGAAAGATGACAAAAGAGCTGGCTTCTGATGATGAATCGATGCAAGCGTGTGGTTGCACCTGCTGCAACGGCCTTTGATGAATATCTGGCTGCTGTTGCTGTAGCCCCACAGGAAAATATAATTACAAGTCTTTAATTTCCTCCATCTTGAGTGTCTCACTATGTCCCAGGGAAACCCAGTGTCTGGATTCATCACATGCTTATTACTACAGGTCGTATCTCCTGCCCATGATGATCTGCCCTCTTTGACCCTCCTCCTCCCTCTATTGCTTTCTCCATAAAAAAACAATGACTGCTTCTGTATCATTTACAGCATTCATAATTAAAATAATGCATGTTTTGATTTAGGGGGTTTAGGCTCATAATCCGAAGCCTTGTTTTTATTTTAAGCATATGCAATGTATCTACTATATATATATATATATATATATATATATATATATATATATAGCGTATTTCTGATATGCCAGAATTTGTGAGAAAGAGAAAGGCCCACATATTTTTCTTTGGGGTCATTACGCTGATATAATGAAAAAGCCGTAGGGAGCTGATTTATAATATTTCCCATGCTGTTTTTCTTCCCCCACCTTTTGTTTCCATTTCAGTGTATACTACAAATGTGTTTACTCAGCTTCTGGGTCTGATTAGATTGTGTTTTTTTTTAATGTTGCTGTTAAATGTGTACTTTTGTTGTTAAACGGCTTTTCACAAGCTGAAACAATTGTTTTCAAATATATATTTACAAGAAAAGACACGGTAGCTCTATGAATATGTAAACAGTCTTATGCTGTGTTTGTCCATTTAACCTTAGTCATCAATATAAAAAGTTAAATACTCACTAGAAAGTTTGGAAAGTTAATTTTGCATGCAGGACTTCATAGTAAATTCACATATATAAATCCTCTGGATATTGTAAACTCTAACCATCTGGGACTTGATACACATTAAAGCAAATGCCAGGACTTGTACACAACTACATAATATGCTCATGGAAATAACCCCATTAAAGAATGATTTAACTTTTAATACCTCTGCTTTAATAGTGTTCATATGTCATTGATTGAACTGGTGCAGTCTTAAAAGCTCTGCCCAACATATTGGCGTAATCGATGCAGTGAATCCTCAGGGTGTCAGAAACTTGTAACCAAGACTCAGACCATCTGCTTCTGCAACAGTAAATGTCAAATGAATGAATAAATATGCTAAATGGCGTAGGAATACTGTTTGTCAACATGACAACACCCACACAAGCAGTGCAGGAATTATGATCCGAAGTGTCTTTGTCACAACTTTGAGAACTGGAATCAGTTGACCTGTGACATCATTACCTGTGACAAAACAAAGCACACAAACTAGATTTTTTATATACACTGTACAATTTTAGTGTTTTGCACCTTGCAAATTTTCATTTTAAATTTTTAAACCAATTTAAAGTCTAAAATGATCTTAATTTTTTTTTTTTTACCTCTCTGTGGCCAAAGAAAAGTTAAAAAAAAAACTTTAAATTCCCTGAATCTACTTTTTATTCACTGAACAGATAAAACTACTACGCAGGAAACAAAATCATATGCTGTGATGAAAATGACTGGACATATATTTTTCAGTCAGTCTCGCATTTTATTTTTTATATGTAAATAGAATGTGTAGAGTGTTTTAGTAGGTTCAAATGCTGATATTAGTTCACCACAACCAAACCGTGCAGCCTCTGATGCAGGCTGTTCAGTGAAGCCAGGCTTTGTTTTTCCATCATGGTGAGGGAATATAAGGTAACTTACACACACACACACACACACACTAACCAAAGGCCAGGCGTCTGTCACCATTTGAACTAACTGTACTGCTGACGTCGTAATAAAGAGGCTTGATGTTTGCAGTAGTTTTGAGGATACTGAGTCAGCTTTTTTTCTGTTGGGTTTGGGGAAGACTCAGAACTGCCTAATTCTGGCATAATCCAAAATAGATACTAAGTGGGGAAAATAATAGATAATAAATTCAAATACAGTAACAACAGTAAAAAACAAAACAAACAAACAAATAAAAAAACTGGTTTGGAGACAACGTTAGAGAGCCGAGATTGAGATGGTTTGGACATCTCGCCTCTCTAACAGGTTCAACAAAAAAATGTTGAACCTGGAGCTGTCAGGCAGGAGGAAAAGAGATAAACTGCAGAGGACATTTATGGATGTAGTGAAGTAAGACACGCAGATGGTACATATGACAGAGGAGAATGCTAAGGATCGGGTGAGATGGAGGCAGATGATCCACTGCAGCATCCCTTAAAGGGAGCAGCTGGATGTATCATGGTCCTGGCAGGCCTTGGGTTTCCTTTTTTCACTTCTCTCTCTCTTTCTACTCACAGGTGGAGATGTCCTGGCCCAGAGCTGGCCCAGAGCCTCCCTTTTCCTGGGCACTTTCCTCCACACCTGTTCTGCCTTCGTTTATTAGATCGTGATATTTAAGAACCAATCTTTGCTGCTGCTCTCCACCAGATTGTTGTCACCTCCAAGATGGTAATCAGGCTTCACATGTCTCCAGTTAGTACTTGGTGTTTTATGCTCTTTAATCCTGTTCTCCAATTACTGAAGCCAGAATTGCTGCCCAACTTCCTTGGATCCCTGTTGCTTTGAGAAGACTGCATGTCATATCCAATTCCTCTTACCTGAGCTTTCCAGCTGGTTGTTTCACCTGTAAGAAAAAATAATCAGCTGTCTCTTATCCAACCTTCACTGAATTTCTTTTCCCCTTATTCTGGAAACTTGTCTGCCAACCAGCTGCCCCTCAGAATCACAACAAATAAGGTCTCTGATTCTAAGTACAAAAATTTGCAAGATCATCTCAAACTCACCTTGGTTGTCATTAATGACCTCTCTTCCATCTGACAGAAACTTCCATCCCTTGCCAATAGAGAGACCTCCCACCAGAACAACTGACCTGCCTTTTTATTACACTTTTTATCCTTGCAGTAAAATAAGTAAGACTGCTGTCAGCTTCTGAGTCCTGCTTATTGAGTCCAATCATTGGTTAAATATGACAATTTGTTCTAATGCAGTGCTGTTGCACTACATCTTTTGCCTTTTATTATTTTACTCAATCTCATTCTTAACTGGTGTTATAACTGTAGTTGAATATTTTCTTTAATTAACATCTATGGTGATTTAAATTCTGTGCATATTTATTGTTTGAGCTCTGCAAAAGATGACTAACTACGTAACCTCTTTAACATATGACGTTTTGAATGTTTTTGAACTGTGGGTGAAAGCCAGAGTACTTGCAGAGAACCTACACAGAAGGCCCCAGCAGCTGGTGGATTCAAACCCTGGACCTTCTTGCTAGAAGTAGACAGTGCTAACCACAGCATCACTGTGACACCCCAGGTGGTTATATAGATAACAAAAAATAGAAATAAAAATGTCAAACAAACAAACAATAATAAATAGATGCTAGATAATAATAGTGCAAAGGTAATAAAAGTATATTATTATTTGTTATGTTCAGACTCAGATTTATTGTCATTCATTATGAGACATAATGTGAATGAAACAATTTCTCAGGTCTTGGTGTATGAGGTAGGTCAAACATAGAATTAAAGTACATAAATAAACTAGGATAAGTAAAATAGAAGTACTAAAATACACTAAACTAAACTAAAACAGTGTAGCATTGTTCTACTGTAGCATCAACAACTTGGAATGGCTTTATGGTCAAGCAGAATAGCAGCAGCAGGCCTTTTTCAGTGGAGTTGTTCACTGATCTCATACTTTGACACCAAGATACTGTATGTGGATACCTGGCAAACACAGTTACCAGTCAGTTACCAACTTTACATCCAATGTTTTGTTTTGAGGAGCCAGACAACAAAAATAAAAAAACCTAAGCTGAAGTGTCTTTACATGGAGCACATGTACATGCCCAGACAGAGCTTCCAGTTGTAAATCAGTTTCATACCTATATGCTCAGTTGCTGATAGCTTCTTCTGAATGGCGTCTCACACTTCACTTCATCTGCACATTCTGAAGGGTGTCAGCTGGCCCTCATTTAAAATCATCTGGCAATTCTCCTGAAGCATGGGAGATGAGGATGTCAAGGAGTAGAGATCAGCAACTTTGCTTGATGAAAGGAGCACTTCCTATCAAACACGCTGTAAGATTATTGCTGATGACACATCAGCAGGGTCAATAGGAGAAAAGTGTCCTCCCTGGGCCAATTGACTCACTTAATCAAGAGCTGTGTTGGAGCCCCACGCTGCACGTTGCAGGCTATGATGATGTGAGGAGGGTTCACCTTGTATTTTGCCTTTTGAGAGGTGAAAATACTCTTGATGTGAACTAATTTGAAGATCTCGGAGGGACATTTATCAACAGATTACTTCAGATGCATGTAGTACAATCAAATCATTGAATATAATCATCTCTTCTCCAAAGGAATGTATGTGGCAACCAGAGTACATCAGTCTGTGACACCTGATAAAAAATATAACGGAAGGTATTGATTGATACTAACCGCAGATGTCAAAAAGGTTTAAATTAATTTACTTCTTAATTAATTGTTGATATATTTTTCATGGCTGTCAAAACATGAACATTTTGGTTTTTAATTTTTTGTAGGTTTTCTGTCTAAAATGAGACAAAAGAACATCAAATCCATGTGCCTCACAGAGTGTTAAATAAACAGGTTGAGTCTTAATGCAGGCAAAACCAGGACGTGACTAAGAGCTTGGAAAGGTTTTGTGGGTGATGGCCAGTGTGCAGCAGGGATGAGTCAGCTAAAGGTCATGCGGTTCGAAGATGTTGACACCGGTGCTTATTTTAAAAAATAAAGCCGTATAATGCAAGTTTCAATAGGCTGCAATGACAGTGAGAAAACAAACTCAAACATATGAAATTAGTCTACTTTATCACAATCTGCAAAACATTTTCACCTACACACTAATCCAGTGTACAGATTCTGCACTTCAGGAGAGCAGACTAAGGTACCCAATGCTGCTGATATATTTTGTTTTTAATATATATATTTTTTTCACCTTTTTTAAAGCTTTAGTCACTGCTTCCAAACCCCTGGGTTGGGACTCCCAAGGGGTCACAAGATAAATTTGGGTTGTAACATGATGAATAACAAGGCAGGGATAGAGAAACAACATTTTTGCTACAAGAATTGTGTTTTTTCCCTGTCATTTCTCAAATAGACCATTTTTTCTTATTTTACAGGTCTCTTAAACCTGACAGTCAGTGAAGGAAATATCACTATTTGGTTGAACTGCTGACAGCTCATAAACAATCCAACACAACTGTTCCACCGTGTCAACATCTAGCTGAACAAAGTTCATAACGACCTGATCATTGCCAGAAGTGGTGTTTACTCTGACATACACTGGTGATGCAGAATATTAAAAAATCTGATATAGTTCAGTACAACACTGTGCTACCTCGATGGTGAAAAAATAATCAAAATAACTCTTAATATCTCAGAAACTGTAAAAATAATAATAAAAAAAAACTTTGCAGGCACTATAAAAATAAACTCTACATCAGATAATAATATGGGTTTTACGTTACTTGATACTCATGGATATTTCCAGATTTTCTGCTATAGGTTCTTTTATAACACTGGCCTTTGCATGCCAATGACCCAACCCCAGGGGTCTGCAGTTGAATGATGAGATCATGCTATATATGATTGGTTTGCTTTTAGGTGCCAAGCGGATGCCTTAAATTCAGTTTGATCAATTTATGAATTAAATGTAGCCAATTAAAATCCCAGGTCTCTCAGGCATCTGTTTGATGCAAGGATCATTACAGTAGAGTCAAAGATAGTCAGTGTATTCAGCATACATACAGGAATGCTCAGGGGCTGAACGAGGAAATTAATAAACCTTAAAAATTACCGCTATCTGTGAAAAAGACTCAGATGGACAGATACGGACGAGAAGCAAGATGGCACGTCGCTGGTTGCAACTTCTCCACCGTCTAATTATTTTTGTGGATATTTTCTACCCTACCTGCTTCAGGCACAACAATGATGGAATTCCAGGGATGTGAAATGCCTGGCACGGCAAATTGCTTGGCGGTTCTGGTCTCCCCACGTACTAATGCCTGCCAGGTCTCTTCACTGTAGTGATAGGCCCTCTCTAGTGAAAGCCTATCCCTCAATTATCCTGGCAATAAAACCAGGGCAAGTCCAAGCATATAAATATCCGTTCCCCACACCATGAATGGACAAAATTACTTACCCAAGAAATGCGTCTGGATGTTCAGTTGAACTTTATTTATTGCAAGTATTTGTTTTTGAGCTTGAACAGGCCCTTGTGAATTTGGTTAAATAGATAGAGCATCAATATAATAAAGAACATCATGAAATCAGCCAACTGGAAACTCAGCTGAAACCGTTATCCACACATCAATAAATATAAAGATTTGAAGTGTATTAGAAAATGAGAGATGCAGACTTTTCCAAATGTAATATATGGTTGTATGATCAAAAAAATTAACTTTAAACAACCACAAGTTGAAAAAAATAAATATTTAAAAATCAGAGCAATGTACCTTCCCAAAGCAATAACTCTATTAGAAGTGACACTGGAGCTACAGCAATTTAAACATATGGTGGCTGGAAGGAGTAATTCTCTAACATTGATCCCTGAGCCAAAGGAAAACCACTTGGACATTGACCAGCTTTTCTGGAGTTTTTCCTTCGGGCAACACTGTTTATTTCAGGGGAGAGTTGGGCAGCAATTGTCCTGACCTTCAGTTTCAAAGTGATGCTATCACAAGACATGCTTTTCCTTTCACACTCAGCCTCAGCTGTGCTCTCATTCCACTGCCTTAATCCAAGACCTAAAAGATGCTCATCACAGCTGTGTAGATTTAAGAAAACAGATCTTAAAGTTTCTTTCCAAACACATATTTGCTTTAATGTTGCTTTTCATAGCCCTGAAATGCAACTACTGTACGTTAACATTTTATGCTGAAATATTCAGTGCCACTCAAAGTAAGGAGATGCTCATATGTTAAAGGATATAGCAGCTTGAGGGCTTAGGTAGCTATATCAAACATCTGGAACACATTTGGAGAGAAGGGTAACCAACCAAAAAAAGGAAAAAAGTTTTCCATCACCAACAGTATGTGTATGAATTTGTATAGCGATGCTCATATGGTACAATTTGGTTAGAGTTGACACAATTTGTTAATTAATTCCCATCTTACCTAAATGCTTAAATCTTCTTCTTATTTGAGTTGCTGCAGATATGTTGTGACACTTTCATGACATTCGTGTCACACAATTATGAGACACATTTTTTGTGACATGTCACCCCTTTTTGTTCAAGGCATCTTTCCGAACAAAGCATCAAACATTAACATCAAACCCTGCCAAAAATCTTGTTTGGGAAGCTTTAGCATTTTTGTATTGGTCTTTGATAGCATGACTAAACTGAACAGCAAATGAAATGCATTAAAAGGGGCATCTTCAGAGTATGTCAGTACCCTATTAAGTTTAATACAAGGCATAGTGCAAGAGCAAAATAAAAATGTAGAGATAAAATAAACTTATACTCTTTAAACTTTAGCATTTGAAATTAGATTATTAAAAAATTTTTAAAATGTCAAGATGATTTCATACGTATCAAGTTCATTTACTGAGAGGTGACACTGTGATTAATCAGCACATTTTTTCACAAAGGTTGAATAAGTGCATGTGGTAAAATTTTCACACTCAAAACACAACCTGGCTATTTTTCCCATTATTTATCAAATCAATCCTTTTTTTCTTCCTTTTCAAAATATGATACTATGCTCTCTCTTTGAAGAAAGAAGGAATTTATCAAGTTATATCACAATGATGGAAAATGTTTATAGTACCAGTCATTTGCGTGTCCAAACGTCTGACTGGTACGGTGCCTCTTTCAGTCTATTTCAGTTGTACGTCAGCTTCTAAAAGGAAATGTAAAAAAATAAGTTAAAATTGCTTGAAGGCATCTACAGTCTTGGGGAAAAGAAAGCACACTGTCAATTCTAAGGCTTTAAATATCAGTACATAATAAAAAATGATCTAGCCCTTACCAGGTCTTAAAATGAGGTAAGTATAACCAGAGATGAACAACAACGCATGGCATATTACACAGTGTCATTGTTTATCAAAGACTAAGTCAAGATACAGAAACAGTGTGCAAAAAACTAAGTACATCCCATAATTCAAAGCTCGTTGAACTATTTTTAAGGGCAATAACTTCCTAAAGCATTTCTATCGGTTTGAGGTCTGAACTTTGAGCCACTGCAACCTTGATTTTTTTTTTCAACCATTCTGTTGTAGATTTGCTGGTGTGCTTGGAATTATTGTCCTGTGCATTGCCCAGTTTAGGCTAAGATTTAGCTGTTGGACAGATGGCCTCGCATTTGACTCTAGAATATTTCGGTATACAGAGGAACTGATGATCAACTCAGTGACTGCAAGGTGTCCATGTCTTGTGGCCCCAAAACAAACCCAAATCAGCACTCCTCCACCACTGTGCTGAATGTTGGTATGAGGTGTTGGTGCTGATATGTTGTGTTTGGTTTTTGCCCCATGTGGTGTTGTGCATTCTGAACAAAAATCTCCACTTCGGTCTCATCTGTCCGAAGGGCGTTGTTTCATAAATCTTGTGGTTTGTTCAGATGCAACATTGGAAACCTACATTGTGCTGCTATGTTCTTTTTAGAGATAAGAGGCCTTCTCCTGGCAACCCTTTTAAACAAGTCATATTTGTTCATGAACACTGAACACACTTAACATGCTAACTGAGGCCTGCAGTGCCTGAGATGTAACTCTTGGATTTTTTTGCATTATCTCTCATCATTGCACGATGTGATCTTGGTGTGAATTTGCTGGGATGTCCACTCCTGGTAACTGTATTGAATGTTTTCATCTTGTGAATAGTCTCTCTCACTGTAGAATGATAGACTTCACATTTTTTGGGAGATGACCTTATAACCCTTCTCAGATTGATGGGCAGCAACAATTGCTTCTTTAAGATTACTGCTATGTCTTTCCTATTGGGCATTGTGTTAACAAACACCTGAATGCTTGAAACCAGCAAACTGCCTCAATCAATTGCATTCGATTAGCAGGACCTGGCTGCTACTACTGCTCTGAATTCCTATGGAAGTAGTATGGACGGACTTCATTTCTTTGGCTTAGTTTTTGTAGCGACTTGGTATAATATGTCATGTGTTTTAAGACCTGCTAAGGGCCAGATTACTTTTATTATGTCTTGACACATAAGACCTTCGAAATGATAAAGAATGTAGGTCCATTTTTTTTTTTAAAACATCATAAAGATAAAACATTGGCAACAGTGGTAAGGAAAGGGATACTAATTGAAACTATGACCCAGTGTTGTGAATCTTTTTTCTCTTTTTTTCAGCTTTCCAAACATTTACAAATGAATGTAATTGAAATCAAAACACTTGCAAGCTCTGCAAACAAATTCAGAATCAGGTGTTGAGTAGTCTTTAAAAAAAAAAAAAAAACAGATTGTGATGGTTAATTGACCAGATACATATTTTCTTGTCATGAAAGTTGCAGAGTGTACAGATCAACAGTAAAACTGTGTATTCCCAGCAAAACTCATCATTAAATGTGTGGGTGTGTTATGTCACCTGAATGGTGTGGTAAGAAATGTGACTCAAAAGATTTCCCACAACAGATGTACTGTTGATGTATCTGTTGTTTTGTGTCAGCTTTAAAGTCTCCCACTATACCAGAACAGGACAATAACCCACATTTCTACAGTTACAATTTGCTGATTCAGTGCCTCCAATTATTTGCTTTTCACAGTAGAAGTCAAGAGTTTTTAAATGAACCATCAGGTCCCTTTTTTATATTCTGTTCATTATTTATTGTTTATTTAAACCACCAACTAAATTTAAAAGAGTAAAGCATTAGAACAGACACATATTTTACAGTGTATATATTATCACAATGTATGCACTGTACCCAGTCTCTTTAATTTACAGAGAAAAAAATCCACTGACTTGATTCATCCTTGACATAATAGGGCTTCATTATGTTCTTTGTCTAGTTTCTTATTTCCACATCTCCATTGTGTGTGTTGGATTTGCTGTTATAACACAGCTACTTAATCACAATTTGGTGATGAGTATTTGAGCTTGTGATTGGGAGGATACCAAAGTGGAGACAGTTAATGGGGCAGAAAGCAACCCTGTCACGACTCAGAAACAGACAAGGGGTGGCACCTGTCATTGATTTCTCTTCCAAATTACCTTCAGGTTTTCTCAGCGGTCTGTGGTGTAATGCAAGGCTGGCCAGATTTGTTATTGTCCCTGAGTATAGGTATGTAAATGCAACTCCCTATTCATTCTTTGAAGAAACAAGACTCCTGGAATGAACAAGACCAGTTTGGTTTTTCTGTTCTTCTTAAAGTGGCTTTGCATACATTTATGGATTTGAGTATCTTTGTGGGCCTGTCTGTGTTTTTTAGTATCTCTGGGGTTTCTCATGTTTTCTTGTAGTCATTTTATGTCACTTCAAAGACAGCCTGGACCTTTGGTCACTTTGGCCTTTAACCACTAGTCCAGTCTCTAGTCCATCCATGAACTGACATGTTCTGCTATTAATAGGTATACATTATCTCAGGGATGTGTGCCTTAGTAGGTACAGTCAGGTATCTTACTGTACTTCTGTGCTGCACTGCATTCAATACTAACACTTTTTACAAGTAAATACAGCAAGCTATTCCTACACATATTTCATGGAATAGCAAAGAAGTCATTACAACTGATGCCAAGGAGTTGGAAGACCTTTCTCTTGGCAGACTGTTAGACTCCATTGCTGCCACATGCTGGGTGTCTTTTTGAGATCTTAATAGCCCAATTATCACAGCTCTGGAACAGATCAATGGAGACCTGCCAGCCAGGACTCCCTTCACAATGGGGGATGGGAAAGGTGTGACAAGATGTACGAAGACCCTTTGAAGAAGGTGACAGGTGCAGTCACTTCGCCAGAAGTCCCTCTTTCTCCAAAAAAGTAAGGCTGTGACAGAAAGCCATTTATACATAAGACACAATGGATGTATTACATGCAGTAAATTTACTATGCCACTGTTATATGGCAGTATGCAGCTGTTTTTCTTGCTGTCAGTGGTGAAGTCTGGAGGAGAATTTAGAGTATAAAACCCAGTGGCAAGTTTTGTAGCATTATGCCTTTCTTTATTTAAGTACTCTACATGTTTAGATTATTATATCAGGCAGTACCAATAGAGAAGACCGTGGTCAGTTCCACATACATCCTTCAGCCAGAGTAATAAGAAACTATATTCAACAACAAGAGGAAGAAGCAGCCCTGGAACATATGGTATAAACCCCAAAAAGCTCTAAGCTCAACATAATGGAGTCAGTCTGGGATTACATGAAGAGAAAGAAGCAACTGAGGCAGCCTAAATTGACAGAAGAAATATCAAAGAAGCTAAAGAACAATCTACCAGCCAAGAGTCTTCAAAAACTAGAGCATGTGCAAGTCTAACCAGGTGTGAGACTACACACATAAAACTGGTCAAATTTATTTTTCTTTTTGATTTACTGCATTTTGTACAAAGTTAAATATACTAATGTACATTAATTCACAAAACTAGGTTTGCACCATTGAACCCAACATGAAGTGTGGCTGATTAAAGTCCATATATAACTACTTATGCTGTAATTTATAGCATTATGATTGCCCAATCTAATACTGTGGATTTATTAAGACAGAAATGTGGTGCAATCTGATACGAGCATTTTTAGAGCACAAAAGCTGTCTGTATGCTCCCATCTTCTTGACTGTGAATTTTTACTCTGTGACTGAAGTTCTATTATAAACGTGCTGGCCCTGGTTTTCCATGTACTAAAGAGATAGGTCTTAGATATTTTTTTTAATCAGATTCACTGAGATCAAGCTTTCTATATTTATTCATAGTTTCTTAGTCTATTTTTTTGTAAATATAACAATGAAAAGGAAAAGCTCTTAAAAGAAGCCATCTGTTCAATGTCTGGTATTGCATTTTTGATGAATGCAAAAGTTAAAAGTGAGCAGCAATATCTGCTCACTCAAGCAGCCTAATCTATCTTATCCTAGTTTGTTTCAATCTGATTAGAGGTTGTTTAGCTCATAATGTGCGCATGCAAATTATCCAAGTGCATCTTTGTTCTTTGCTCATATACTGTATAAGCAGTGCAGTGCTTCACAGTCATGCAGTTGGTACTAGCCCAAGGCTCTAGATGTGCTCTGCACTTAGCATTGGGAAATCAATGTTCATTGTGCATCTTATACCTGAGTACAGGGGAGCCACTCAGAGCTGTAAATTGCTGCTTTACTGGAGCTGTGATCTCACACAGTGAAGACCTCTACCACCATTTTCTCTCACATTTGGCTCTAGTTCATTACCAGCAGAGGAAGGTCATCATAACCTAGGACTCTCATGAGTGGTATTAGCTAGTATTCATATGGTTGAAGAATCTGCACTGGCTGATAGTATTATTAGACAGGCAGGGAAAAAAAAGTTATCGAGCTATAATTACAACCCACTCACATCTTCATGTGAGTTCAGTTTTCTGAAGAAAATTCTGTCCCTACTCCCACTGTTTGCCCCAAGGGATGATTCATCACCTTTAAAACTGACCTCTTCAGCTCTTTATTTGTTTCTTCTGACTGAATGACCAGCTGACTAATGCAGACTGTCATCGCAGCTTTTCAGCCATCGTGATTCCAAACAACTTGAGACTAACAACTTTTACACAGTTTTCCTTAGTTGTTCATATTGCAAGTTGAAATGGGAAGAAAAGACTAAATGTGAATGGGATGGGATGTGTGACTTTCAAACTGTAGATGTAAACATGTCCAAAAGAATATTCTACTAATTTAGCATTTAGTGCTGTAAAGATGCCAGACAGCTAACGCAAAAAAAAAAAAAAAAAAGAGAAAAAATAAAATATAAATAAAAAATATAAAATATAAAAAATAAAGCAGCAGAACTAAAAAGGGCCTACTACCCATTTTTCTTGTCAAAACCTGGCACATAGCACATACTGTAGGTAATCCAGCACATGACTGTGATGTGGTGGATCACTGATGGTTTGATTGGAGACTAGAATGTTTTATGTTAGGAGAGAGATAAAAAGCAGAGATGGTGAACAGGCTGCAGAAGTTTTCTAACCCCCCCCTCTTTATTTTTATCTAGCTCCACACTCAGATTTTTTTTTCCAGGAAGCCTTCAGTCCCAATTATGACTCATGTGACAGGGCAAAATCAGACTGTACACAGCTCCTTCTGCAGTCACAAATGGCTTTATACAATGCATTTCACATATGTTCTCCTTTAAGATCTGTAATTAGACTTGATGTGGGAAATCTGTCATTCTGTAAAGTTTAATGACCATAATTTTGTCTGGTGTTGGTTTTGTAGAATTTGAAGCGTTAATTACAGTAGCAGTATTTCTTCATACTGCTCTAGGAGTAATGCTCCATATACTAAGAAGCTTTGCAGCCATTTCATTAGCTGAATATCTTTAGGTGCCATCATAGCTACAATGAGCAGATTGTGCAGCAAACAAGTTTTGCCCTCAGGCTTGTCAGAGCGAGAAGGATGATACTGAGTCAAAACTTGGTGAAATGCTACCATTGTCAGCAAATGCAGAATATTGCAGCTCTCTGGAGAATCAGACACCAGTCTTACAAATGCTGATTATAACAACTGGAATTGGATTCTGAGCAAAGCATCAATCTGACTTAGCTTTTTGTAGTGCTCATTCTCCCCAAACCTCCACCGGGGACCCAACAGGGTTATAACTAGAATCTGAAGATTACTACCTACAGTTTTGTGATTCTCCCTAAATGGAAGGATGTTGCAAATTAAAACATAATAAAAAATATTATTCAAAATTATGTTCAGACATTACTAACACCCACAGTGTGTGTTTGTAATACCTTGTGGGTGCTAAATGGGTCAAGAGTGAGAACAGGAGGGCTAAAAAGGAATAAAGGCATTTCTAAATGTTGCCTGTCCTCAATGCTAATTTGGCCTTTGTGGCACAAGAAAACAATGGGGTGAAAATAATTTAACTGGCTGTCTTCAGCCAGAGGAGATGAGAAATAATGAGCAAATAGCAACAATAAAAGTAGAATAATACCAGGATTAGCAGTGGCCTCACAGGCTTCTGTCCAGCTCGGTTTATTATTTACAAGTTGTGTTCTGTGAGGCCTGCAGCTGCAGATAATAATATTGTCTTCGGTAGCAAAAGCAATAAGGGTAAGCAGAAAACTTCAGGCACACCCCACATCACTCTCCCACTCCCTGGTGAAATATGTGGAGGAAGGAGGAGAGGATCATGGGTAGTCATTAGTGAGCTGGAGGTGATGCTTTTTATTGTTTATTGCTAATTCATCTAGTTTGAGGGGAAGATGCATCCTGGTGTGATGCTTGGATGCAGGAATTTAAGTGTGACTTCCTTGCATAATTTGTAAGAAGCTGCAACTTTTTTTTTTTTTTTGCATAAATGACTTAAAGATGAAGCTTTTTTGTTACAACTTGCATTTAAGCTTATTCAGAAATGTTGAGGAGTTTGGACAGATTGAAAGTATTTGGAAATATCAGAACAATACATGTTCACAGCTTTTTAAAAAAAAGCCTTTGTGTTCACTTCAAAATGCTGGATACATGGAATGCCTTGTGAAACGGAAAGTTTGATAGTGTACGTACTGTTCATCATTTGGTACTTTATACTTTATAGAATGCTTTGGACCCATCAATCAGATGTCTCCTTTGTTCTTTGGACTAATGTACTAACACATGTTCCCAAGACAATGGTCTGAAAGTTGAAAAAACAAACCCAAAACAAAACAGTGAGATAAGCTCTTTCAGTATTTTAGAACACAACAGTGCTTCAAAAGCAGGTCATACATAGATCTTTGGCTCAGTGTGTTGCATTGATTTCTGTTCCCTTAAGATGGTTTTCAGCTCCATGGTGAAGTCTGGCACCTTCGGTCTCGAGAACAACTCGAGTGTGGTGATTAGTTACTCACAGCACACGCAGCTGCTCCTCTTCTTTGACTGAACCCACTTTAAAATCCCTTTGTGTTAGAATCTTTCGCTTCATGAGAAGTTCATTTGCTGGCCAGTCCTCAGGGGTCACATAGACCTTGCTGGCTGCCGAGGGGATTGCTGCAGGGCAGGGGGATTGAGGAGAGAGCACACATAAAGCGAGGGTAGCTGGTGGGCTTTCACACCTCTGCAGCAAGTAAAATTAGAATCACGATGACCCCTTTCTTTCTGAATCCGATGACTGCGAGAGGCTCCTTTCAAAAACAAGAAAGCTCTATATGCTAGCAATATCATTTTCTTGCATTTGCATCCAGTTTATAATTTCCTATATTTTTCTGGGAATGTACAGTAAACATGCATTTATAAAACTGCATGAACTGTGTAACAAAGCAGACAACCAGCAACAAACGTGGCTAATGTTTTTAAGAACTGTAATGAGACTTGTGTTGGCTTTCCCTACATGATATCCGGTTAATAGATGAATCATGTAAGCACATTTCTAATAAATCCACACAACTTTTGTTTCTAAGCAGAGATTCATTAGTAATTTCACAGCATGAACCAAAACAAAGCAACCCCCCCAAAAATGGAATGAAGAAAGCATATATTTAGCAAAATTCAATAACTCATTTTAAACATGTTTTTAGTTTTGCCTCCGACTGTGTAATTTAAGGTTATAAATGTGCGTGCTGATTTTGTAATTTGCTTACTGCCATTAAGCTGTACAAATCAAGACTTGCATTTACCCAGTTTCAATCCTAACTCAAAGATACACACATTTCAAAAGAAGTTAGGACTTGAAAAGGCATTTTTTGTTAAGTTTTCCACATGTACATGCAAGTTATTTCTTTTCTTTAAGGCTGCACTTGATACAGAAGTGTCTAACTAAACTAACTGAACTAGTAATTGAAAGGAAATAAAGGACACAATTAACACTTTTAGCAGCGTTCTGGCATTTAGGTCTTAATCTATTTGACATGGAAATGCAATTATAAAAGGTCTTGGATGTGAAAACCACATGAAGCACAATTTTTCCAAATTAAATCAAGGAGGAAACTCAAAGTGCAACTGCAATTGTGACAGACAGCTTACAAAAAGAAAGAAACTGATGTGCAAAGCAGCACCTATGCTAGAAGAACGTTAACGAAATAGGAACCTAGCGGAACAAGAGAATTTATCAAAACATAGTTGCAGCATGGAAGAAGGGGGATACCAGATGACTGCATAATTACTGACACTAGCATCGTTATTACAGCAACCTATGCTGATGGGTTGTCTATAAACACAAATTTGATCTTATCATTTGCAATTAACTGTGGCACAGGCTGTCCTGAAGATCTGATTTGAGAAACAAATCTGATTTGTGTGCTGTCTGAACAAAGCCTTTATATATATATATATATATATATATATATATATATATATATATATATGACTTGGTTAAGTGGTTAAGGACAGTCCAGCACTTAACTAACGTAAATGTATATATAAATCAGGGAGGGACTGTCTTGGATTTCTGGACATTTACGTAATATCCACTGGGAACTTTCTTTTAGACCCTTCTTTTTGTCTGTGGCTTAACAAAACACTTGGAAACACCACTTTGAGTTTATGTAAATTATAACCAGTTAACCTGAAAACCAACTCTCCAATTAACCCACTCTCTTGGATTGTCTGGTGAAAAATGTAAACCTAGGGAATCTTTCATATTCCAGCCATCTATCCCAAAAGCTTTCAATAATATGTTAAGTGCATTGTATGGTAGGTGTATGAATATTTATGTAAGAGACATTACATTAGAGAACTTTAACATTAAGGCGAGAGTCACATTGGTGTTTTCTGACAAAGTCGATTAAATAACAGTGATTTTTCTTTTTGACATTGTTGCTGAGACACACGAACACAGAGCGTAACAACAACCAATGCACATGTTACAGGGACGGCAATATTTCACACTTAGTGGACAGTGACTTTGATATAGTGGACTGTACATATATCCTCGTGTATACATTAAGCATGGTCTTACATCACCTTAGGATTTGATATAATTTTATCTTCCCACAACTCTTCCATAAACAACTGTATGTAAAGATTTTTTTTTAATTAGATTCCCACAATTCCCATATTTGATTCAGGAAGTCTCGAATAAACACAGCGTTTCTTATCCCTCATCACAACTGACAAAGTAAAAATGTATGGCACTGAGGCAATCCACTCTTGACTGCCTATGGCTCCCATGAGAGAGCATTCTCCCCACAACAATGAGCTACTTAGACTGCCAGGCGACACAATGCTTGTGCAAAGAATAGAGATAAAAAAGACAAGTTAGAAGTGGGAGGAGGATGAGGAAAGGGAGAAGGAAAAGAATGTTATAAATTTAATAGAACAGATGTGAGACTTACTGCACTGGACTGAATGAAGAGATCATCTATAGCATTCAAACGCTGAATGAAAACATATGATGGAAATTAAGCGACAATTAAACAGATTATTTGTGCTATGTCACCATATATTACAGCACAGACATACAGTCATGTGAGGAAGAAAAATTTTTCACATGACTTTGTGCAGTTCTGTGAAAAAATAAGTACACCCCATAATGCAATAATTTGTAGAATCACCTTTAACAAAGGATTCATTTCCTGTATGACTTTATCAGTCTGTCACATTGTTGTGGAAGAATTTTGGCTCTCTTTTTCTCTTGGTCACTCTTTTTACAGCGTTGCTTTAGTTGCTTGCGGGCATTCATTTATGCACATCTAGGATTTCAGCTGGGTTGAGGTCTGGCCATTGCAACACCTTGATTCTTTTCTGTTTCAGACATTCTGTTATAGTTTAACTGATATACTTGTCCTGTTGCACGACTCAGTTTCTGCTAAGTGTACAGATGGCCTCACATTTGACCCTAGAATGCTTTGGTATACAGAAGAGTTCACGGTTGACTCAATGACTGCAGCGTGCACAGGCCATGCAGCTGCAAACATGCTTTGCTAATATGTTTGTTTTTTGCCAACTGTGGCAATATGCATTATAGCCAAACTCAGCAAACTTCACTGTGATCTCATCTGTCCAACATACATTTTTCCAGAAATCCTGTGGTTTGTTCAGATGCAGCTTTGCAAACCTAAGGCATGTTGCCATGTTCTTTTTAAAGAGAAGAGAAAAATATGCAATGGTTTAAACAGACTAAATCCATTTATTCCGGGAGGACTTCAAAAATATGTAAATGATAAAGTAACTGTAAAGAAAATTGCTCTTAATTACATGCTTATGCAGAAAAAAAAAACCCCAACTGTGTGTGCTGGTGTGAGGACTCTTAAAAAATAAATTAACCATAAAAAATATTAACCATAATTTTTAAAACTTGAATATTTTCAGTTTACATGGGGATTTACAAAAAGGGGGGAAAATTATGTGTAAAAATATTGTATCATATGGCTTTAATCTCGTTTTTATCTGTGGTATATGTGATTTTATTATTTCATCAACCAAAATGTGCTATTTTGAAATTTATTGTTTTCAGTAATTTGTAATCATAGGTGGTCATGTTTAGAGAATAAGGAGCTGGCTTCTGAGAGAGAAGCAGATTAACACCGGTAAAACAAAACAAGAGAGGACCTCAGCTGAGAGCCGGCTTAACTGGACCATGATGCTAATGAATGATCTGGTGTAGAGTGGGTGCCACATCTGAGACAGATATACTCCGTTTTTGTGATTAGATAATGCAGGACAGGTTTGCCAGCAGAGGACTGCAGCCATGGTATATGTACAAGCTGACAGACACACACAGGAAAAAGATATGTATGGGGAGCCAACAGTATGGCGTCAACCTTCTGTATTGAAAACAACCATAATGGGGTACTGAACAAGGTCAAAGTTAATGTACAGAAACATTTATTTTCTACTCCACACATCTTCTAAATCCATTAAGATTTTAACCAAATTTTTAGTAATTTCAAGCTGTTGTGACATCAGTCATACATGTACAGATATGTGTGACCGAATCAATAAATTAGATGTAACAGGAAGCCTTATTATTAAATGTGCTTCTCCACTGAGCAGCATAAGTAGATTCTTTTTGCTTGTCTGAACTGCAGATCTATAGTGACCTTGTGAAGGTCTAAGCAAGCACAGAAAATTAATGAATTCATCCATTTCTTGTGCGGGAGGTTGAATCAGCATTTTATTTTTTCACATAATATGAACATATTTAAATGTTTCAGCTCTGTCCATATCACATTTTATTGCCTCCTTCTTGGACAGTGCATCCATGGTCAACAGTGAGGGTTATCTCCTCAGGCTGGTCTCTGGACCCTTCATCTGCCCCGCACTATTTTAGTGGGTCCATTAAAGAACTTCAATTACAGTCATTTCAATGACCTTGACATAGTGAGGTAAAAAAATCAATACCCCCCCCATTTTTTCTAATTCATGGAGGTCACTCCTCTCCCTTCGAGTAAACCCAACTCTCTTTGTTTTACAAAGAATTGCTGAGCTATATCTTCCTCCTGACAAAATGCATGCCCGTAAAAGTAGAACAGATTTATTTAATCTCCTTCTTGATAATTTGATCCATACATCAACCCTTCTGGGCACCAGTGCACCGTGTAACACAGAAATATTGACAAATAGAAGGTTATTGTCACCTGCACATTAAGGGGTTTCTTTGATATTGCCTTGCACGAAGCACTGGCTCAGCGTTGTCACAATATAGCCACGTTTCTGTAGTTTTGAGGGAGAGTCACTCATTGATCATAAATAGGGTTACTGGATTTTTACAGAAAAAAAAAATACTGACACAAACAATCCATTCAAAACATTTTTCACTGTGTGGGCAGAAGTTCTCAACACTTGTGTAAATTGGCCCAGCTGAGTTTAAGTTACAACAGAATACAACACCATGGAAACAAGCACCATACAGAGCATCCACTCATCACAACAGTAACAATCCCAAAACATCTGTGTGCCAAACTAAACTGCTTTCATTAAAAAATGAATAATTAAAAAAAAAAAAGAGAGAAACTTGGCCTTATTTAAAGGAACCAGTTTCTTCTCTCAGGCAAACGTGGGAGACTGGCATTTTCAGACTTATTACTGCAGTCATTACAGACTCCCTCGACAAACTAACAACACTGTGAAATTGCCAGAATGCTGTCCAATGTTCCTGGTGGATTAACCTCCAAGGACTCATTACAGCTTCGTGGATTTGTTCCTATTTTTCATTTTGAGACTGACCTCACATTAAAAACAGCTTGCTTAACATGAACTCTATGACCCATGTTTCCTGATAAGTCACCTCCTGTGACCTCTTGTAATTGTGCATATAATTATTATCCTACTTGATCAGGGAGGAGGACAGTGGCAGGACATCATTCAAAGATTAGGGATGAATGGCAGGATGGCTGTTTATTTGCACAAAGTGCACGACTTCACGACTGGGAGATTATTTTCCACCCATTGTTGAAATAAAACCAACAGTGATTGTGGGAGATGTAGATTGTAGCTTTTGCTAACCACGCTGTTACTGTCATCTTGAAACCAAATTTAACACAAGTGCAAAAATCACTGGAACTTCATGGAGCTTTTTAGTCTCACTTATGCAGCTGTTTTGCATCAACACAGATTTCATACCTCCTGCAGATTTCCTCTGCAGCCCCAAACTGAAAACAGATATAGTTAACAGCTTGGTGGTGAGAAAAAAAACTTTAATCAAACAGGTTGGATATAATTTTCCCAGCTGTTGGTGGAGACCATGGAGACGACTAAAACAGAAGTAAAGGAATGTGGAAATGTGACTTTTATTTTCTTTTAAACATAAAAACACAATTAGAAATGAATGACTTGTTTAAACAGATGTCAACTATAAGTAAAGGCAAATCTTGGCAGAATCTTAAGCTATGGTGTAACAACTGGGCTCTTGGTTTGAGCAGTATGTTTTGCCCCCCCATGAAAAAAACGCAAAGCTTTTCTTTAAATGACTGTTTTTCTTTAGAGCTAAAGAAACATGAATAGATGTTTGTTCCTGGCATCTTACATAAAACAATTTTCATGAGGATATATTTTCTTTTGGTAATGTTCCTGTCATATAAACATGGATGATCACATTGAAATTAAACACGTCAACCTATCAGTGTATATACATACTGTATGTACATGACTGTTGATCCTGTGTTTAAATGCACATACTGTACACACACACACACACACACACACACACACACACACACACACACACACACACACACACACACACACACACACACACACACACACACACGAATACTACAGCGCTTCTTCTAAATAACTGAAAGTGGTCTTTTAACCTCTACACCGCTGTTCCACCCATAAAAATGAACCATATGAATATTAATATGTTTATGTTTATTCCTACATCTGATAGTAAGATGCAAAGAATAATTTTATTTTGATTTATTTCATGTTACACAACCTCACTTAAGAAAGTATCAAAAATCCAAAATACCTCCCTGGTTAGATACACACTTCCTTTTTTGTTTCTACATGGGGTTGTTTTTAACTCCTCTTTGACTCCAAGTCCTTATTTGACCATGGAGTTGCATGAGGACATGAGTTGTACTTTGCCCATTTCATGTTTGGCTTTAAGGCAAATGAAACGAGGGGGGAAAAAAGAGCTGACATAGAAATTTTAATATGATGCTTATTTATTTAGTCAAGAAACACCATAATGAGCTAAAATACTGTAGATGAACAAAAATGTGTTTTTTTTAAATCATTTTCACTGTGGTGTTTTAATGCTGAGAAAAGAAGATATAAAAATTGTTAAAATGATATGTCATCATTTTGTTTTCTTCCACATGAAAGCAAAGGAAGCTTGATCTGCAAGATAATTAGCATTAGACAATTTTACATTTAAGATGGCAACTGTCAATTTGTTTTATTGCCTACAGTGTTTACATGTGGACTTCTCTGACTTTGTTCTCTAACTGTAGTAATTTAACAAAGATGTAAAACATTTTTGGAATGCTTGTTTTCCTGTTATTAATGTTTGTTTATATATTTGTAAATCATTCCAGTAGTTCACGTACAACAGCTTCTGCAAAGAGTCTAAATTTCTTGGGACGCTACTGTTGACTTCCCCATTTAGTATTCATCTATGTGATGCTCCTTTCATTTGAATACTAGGTGCCAAGTGCAGTTCCTCTGTTCATGAATAACTCATGTGTTACCCAGGGGTTTTTGTCTAATCTTAGACATTTAAGGAAAACACAGTGAAACAAAAAGAATGTGTGGATTTAGTCTAATTTAAATGAGCAACCTCATTCCTTCTTCAGAACAGTTTCAAAGCTAAATTATATTTGTAGTTTCTTTAAGTAGCTACCTTACTTAAGCATTGAATTGGAATATTACAGGGCACCGACCAGTTCTTATTCTTATGTATACACAGGAAATAATTTTTGATTGGTATAACTCTTTGACTCCAGTAGATTGTAACCAGGGGTGGACTTTACTGTGAGGTAAGGCAACAGACTGCAGTCTTTGATAAAAAGGGTTTCTAAGAGCAATAGACATAATCCTACCTCCTGGAGATGACATTTATATACTGCTGATTTTTAGCAGTAGAAAGCTGCCCAGATTAAGTTTTTATCAACATGAAGCAATGCTGAGAAGACTGAATATTTTACCCGAGCTTGTAGGACAAAGACATTATATATATATATATATATATATATATATATATATATATATATATATATATATATATATATATATATGTATATATGGTCCTGCACAGCATCTTACCTGTTCCCAGGACTGCGTTTTTCTGGATAAAGATCTCAAATGTTGTTCCTGGAATCTGCTGGAGCCACTCTCCCAGTTTGGGGGTCACTGCCCCGAGTGTTCCAATTACCACGGGGACCACTGTTACCTTCACCTTCCACATCCTTTCTAGCTTCTATCCTCTGACCCCTTGGTATTTTTTCAAGTTTGTGGTTCTTCTTCTTGATGCTGTCATCACTTGGTATTGCAACGTTTATCATTACAGCTTTCTTCCTTTGTTTGTCCACCACTACGATGTCTGGTTGGTTAGCCATAACAAGTTTGTCTGTCTGTATCTGGAAGTCCCACAGGAACTTAGCTTAGTCATTCTCAACTACCCTTGGGAGCGTATCCCATTTTGACCTGGGGATTTCCAGGCTGTACTCGGCACAGATGTTCCTGTATACTATGCCAGCCATTTAGTTATGGCATTCCATGTATGCCCTGTTACTTGCTGTTACTGTATGTGCTGGATTGTCTCAGGGACATCTCTGCACAGCCTGCACCTGGGGTCTTGCATGGTGTGGTACACCCCAGCCTCTATTGATCTTGTGATGAAAGCTTGTTCCTGTGCTGCCATGATTAGTGCCTCTGTGCTGTCTGTCAGACCAGCTTTGTCCAGCCATTGATAGGATTTTTACTATATCAGCCACTTCTGCTGTGTACATGCCGTGCAGAGGCCTGTCTTTCCATGATGGTTCCTGTTCTTTCTCCTCTTCTTTCTTGGATTTCTGCCACCTGAGGTACTCACTAAGCACCTGATTCTTTGTGGCCATCTTCCTGATGTATTCCTAGATCTTTGTTGTTTCATCTAAGATAGTGGTTCTGACACTCACTAGTCCTTGGCCTCCTTCCTTCTGGTTAGTGTATCTGGATGCTGGATTTGGGGTGAAATCCTCCATGCATGGTAAGGAGCTTTCTTGTCTTGATGCTGGTGGCTTCCATCTCCTCCTTTGGGCAGCTCATTATCCCAGCAGGATATCTGACAACTGGCAGGGTGTAAGTGTTATTTGCCTGGATCTTGTTCTTCCCATTCAACTGACTTTTCAGGACTTGCCTTACTATCTGGAGGTACTTGGCGGTTGTAGTTTTCCTAGCAGCCTCTTCATGGTTCACATTTGCATGTGGGATTCCAAGGTCATTTTAGCTTTCCTCAGTGTCTGCAGTGTTGCCTTCTGGTAGTGCAATCACCTCAGTTCTGACTACTGGGACTCAGATATGACTGAATATCTTTGTCACCACCCGACAACACTTCTCCAGTCCGAATGACATTCCCATGTCATTGCTGTAGATCCCAGTAGTGTGGATCAGTGAATTGATATATCATCCATGTAGAGTAGGTGGCTGATGTTTGTTCCATTCCATAGTCGGTATCCATAGCCAGTCTTGATGATCTGGCTGAGGGGGTTCAGGCTTATGCAGATGCCTGACAGGAGCTTCCATGTTGTGCTGAGGCACGTTATTGGCTGGTAGTTGGATGGGACCGGACCTTTCTTGAGATCAGTGTTGATTTCATTGACGAAATATTTTCGTCATAGTTCTTGTCAATGATTCTTTTATTCATGACGAAAACGAGACGATAACGAAATAAAAACTACCTAAAAGGATAAAAACGATGACGAAATTAATTGACACTTTCGTCAACAAATGAAAACAAAATGAAAATGTTTGGCGGGGACGACATCCAATCAGAACTTATTTAATTTTGTGACAGGGTGGGACAAGTTAGGAAAACATCCAATCAAACGCACAGTTGCACAAATTTTCTCTAAACCCAGGAAGACCAAACTAGCCTGTGATTTGTCTTTACTTCCAATAGAACTAAGTTATGTAAACAATGTCAGCAGGGAGAAAGAGAAGCCGATGTATGGTCACATTTGTCCTTTGACGTTGTGACAAACAAAAAGATGTGTAAACCATGTGGGGCGAATATCTCGGGTAAAAACACAACAAATCTTAAATGACATCTGCAAACCAGTCACCCAGATCTCCATGCAAAGGTAAGCATTTTAATGTCATGCAGGGTAAAGTGTTTTCCCCAGTTGAGCGTTTGTGTTTAGAGAAAATCACCACACCGCGGTGGATTAGCCTTTCCTAATCTTAGTCCTGAACACTGCCCTGTACCTTTCAGAGCGTGTCCTGCTGTAAAATGCTCGTATTATCTTAGTAAAGAATGATCAGGTGTGTGGGAAGCAGATGAAACGCTAATTTTAATATTATTAATAATATTCCATAACTTTTATTAAATGTTTAATTTTGTTTAAGTGTCTATAATGACTAATTCAAGGCAACTGAAGAAAAACCAATTTTACAACCTTTATATTTTAGTCGACTAAATCGACTGTAGATTTAGTCGACTATATTCTTCCACTAATTCGTCGACTAAAACTAGAGTAAAACTAAAACTATTCAGATGACTAAATTATGACTAAAACTAAATTACATTTTTGCCAAAAGACTATGACTTAAACTAAATCAAAATTTGCTGTCAAAATTAACACTGGTGGGGATCCTTGGGAATCAGGCTCGCCTGGCCTTCAGTCAGACATTCCAGGTGTGTCTTAGCCTCTAGCATCTGGATTATTTGTGCTGCCAGGTGCTCATGGAATGCAGTTAGGTTTCTTTATCCAGGTGTGGATCATGTCAGGGCCTGTTGCTCTCCAGCTCTTCATATATGTGAGACTCTTGCTTGGATGTCTGCTACTGTGATGGTTACTGGAGTCTGTTCAGAGAGGTTGCTGTGGTCTGCTCTTAGATCCACAAGCCATTGAGCATTGGTGTTATGTATTGCATCCTTCTCCTATATGCTCCTCCAGCTCTTGGATGGTTCAGCGGAGAACATCTGGTTTATCAACCTGGCTTCTATTTGAATGCTATACCTCTTCAAGCACTTAGCCAGGACTGTGAGTCTTTGCTTGGCAGTTTCAAAGGTGTCAGGTATGGACAGCTTGTTGTACTTCTTAGGCACCCCTTTCTTCACCACACCTTTCTGCAGCTCTGATAGCTGCCTAACTTCCCACTGTGCTCCCTTGATCTTAGTCTCTAGCCTCCATACTGCCCCTTGTGGCTGTTCATCTTATAGCCAAGTGATTGGTTTCAGTGATGGTTGAAGTAGGGATTGCATTTGTATCTTCTAGTAGACTTTCAGAGGTAATCTTGGTAATCAGCCTCAGTCCATGTTTACAGCTTAGCAATGATCTTATCTTTCAAGTCAGTGAGGATGATGATATGCCATATCTTTGTTCCAGTAGCCCACTTATCAGTATATCCTGGTTCCTCAACACCTAGGGATTTCCTATTGTTCCAAAGACATTAGTGTTGCCACTACACCATCCACCTATCCATCCATCCTTCCACTTACTTATCCAATTCAGGGTCACGGAGGGGCTGAAGCCTTTCCCAGCAGTAATAGGGTGAGAGGCAAGGTACATCCTATGCAGGTCACCAGTCAGACAGACATTTACATTTACACTGACATTCACACCTATGGGTAATTTAGAATCACCGATAAACCTAACCCCACTAATTGCATGTACCTGGAGAGAATCCACACAGACACTATATATAAACATTACACTACCATCCCACTAATGTGATATTAGTGTCACACAATTTATGCTTTCACTGCTCAGTGTTGACTTATTTGTGGTAGATGTCACATACAATAAATGCCTCATTCCTTGGTTTATTCGTGAAAGTCAAATTAAATGCAAACCTCCTGTATTCATGATTTGAAAGTTAACCAATGAAAAGAAGTGATGAGTCATCAGAATATTTAACTCAACATGACAAGCAGCAGGAAATTCACATGCACTGTCAATTTAAAACAGACACACATTTAGCTCATGAACATAGTAAAATAGATGACTGTCAAACAACTGTTTGCATGTAGATAAAATGAACTGAAACCAATATTTGCTCAGAAACTAGACAAAAAAATCCTGATATAGCTTTGTTGTGTGCTTTAAAATATGGTTAGCAATAAGGGTTAAAAAAAAAAATTTATAGTCAAAGTGCTAACACAAGGTAACACTCAAAGTACGATCCTTTGTGAATTGCTTTATAACATTCAGCAGCCGCTCAGCCTGAACTAGAACAAGGTTGTTTTCTGCTCTGGTTGACGATGAGATGCATTTTGTTACCATCTCTAGCCATGGGGCAGCAGACTCCTTGTTCTGTGCCCATCTGCACCTATTTCTGCTTCATCTTTCTGGTAAGGCAGCAATATCCATGAATCAGATGCCTCTCCAAAGGTACCTCATGGCTATGACTGCAAGTCTTCCAAATGGGTGCAGCTGTCCTGGCAGGGTGCCTTATAGTTAAGCTGAGATCTGCCTGCACAAGAGGCCTTTCTCTCTGTGGTCGGTTCCTTAGGTTTCTGCTCACGACATGACACAGGGCTGCTTTTTGTCTGAAAGGAAATTTAGCCTGAAATGGTTCAGAAGGTCATTGTAATAGAAATAGCATAGTGTGTGCTGTATATACTGGCCAAGATATAAAGGAAAGTAATGGCGTAAAGATCTGTGCACTTATAGTATCTCACTAGGAATGAGTATGTATTGAAATTTCTTGGTTGACTACTTGTAAAGTGTGATCAGATGTTTAAGTAATAGTAAGAAATTCAATTCAATTCAATTTTATTTATATAGCACCAAATCACAACAGTCACCTCAAGGTTATATTGTAAGGTAAAGACCCTACGATAATTAAAAAGAATAAGAACAGACAAACACAATGTACTTGAGCAAAACAATTGCAATCTTTGCTTAACCAGCCAAATACCCCAATTAAACATTTACAGAGCTATTTAAAATGTAACTGGATGCTTACTTTTGATTACTAGCAAAAGCTCCTTTGGCAGCAATAATCTCGAACAAGTGTTTCTGTTATGTGCACAAAGTTTAGGAATCTTTTTGGAATAGTTTTACCTACATAACCACCTCAGCTTACTCATATTTTTAGGATGTCTACTGTGAATGGCTCTTGAGGGAATTCCACAGAATTTTATGATCTGGACTCTGATTAGGCCATTACAAAGACATATTGTGTGTTAAGTCAGATTTACTTTGATACCTTGAAGTCATTCACCTGTTTCAGCACTAGAAGTATACCGAAGTTACTCAACTTGAGCTGATGCAAGGGCCATACTGAAGTTAACCTACACCTACTCTGAAAAAGATTGAACATTAATTTTTCTCTCAGTGATGGTGAGCTCTACAGGTACAGAGATGACAAAATAACTTCAAATTATGATGCTTTTTATTTTTACTATGCTTTACTATGTAAATGACATTTCCATATTGGTATGCAGCTCCCTTTTTACACTTTGCATTGTCTTGAATGTTCTTCACACATAGTTGTTGCTTTCATCAGTCCACAAAACATTTACTGAGCAGGTATTAAGGCGCTCTGTGACAAACGCCAGGCACACATTGATAACCTTAAGAGTAGTTGTAAGCCATGGACATCTGCCTGGTTAGTGGTTTATGCTTTGTTGGATCATAAACAGATGAAGGCTCCGACAGCTGGTTTAAGTCTTAGGCTGATACCCTTGCCTGCCCCCCCCCCCTTTTTTTTTTTTTTTTAACCTGGATGGCCACTTAGAGAAGCCATGCTGATGAATACAAACTCCTTGAACTTACTTGGTGAGCCCATTCATCTAAACATACATCAGCAGTTTTTCAAAACTTTCTAACATTTCTTTTATGGAGTCATCAGGAGATGGTTGTTGTGAATATCAGACTCAACAGCTTTGCCCTAAGCTGCACCTCCAATCTTGACTCCAACTGATGGTTATTGATATTGTTAACCCCATATGTGGTAACTTTCTAAGTAAGATAAGTAAGAAAGTCTCCAATAAATATCTAGGGTTGAAATTTTGAATTTCCAAGTATTTCAGTAAGGGCTTAAGCTAGGGTTTCACTTATTTTCCCCAAACTACAACTGAATGTTTTATCGTGCAATATGGACAGCGATGCAGTTATCTTAGTGTAAAATTGCTTCTGTCCAAAATCTGAAGATCTGACTCTTTTCAAGCAAGCTTATGCCCAAAAGCAGGGTAATTCCTAAACATTTTTCATGCCTCTGACTAATAACAAAACAAAGAAAAAAATGGGGGGGAAAAAAAGCCTTTTTACCTCACAGCAAGAAGGTTCTGAGTTGCAATCCAGTGGCCAGCTGGGGCCTTTTTGTATGTAGTTTGCATATCCTCCCTGTGCCTGCAGGGGGGTTCTCTCGGGGTATGGCTTCCTCCCATTGTCCAAAGACATGCTTGTTAAGTTTACTGGTGATTCTAAATTGATTGTAGGTGTGAATGTGATTATCAGTGGTTTCTGTGTCTCTATGTCAGCCCTGCAGTAGACCAGGGTGTACCCTGCCTGTTGCCCTATAACAGCTGGGATAGGCTCCAGCCCCACTGCAACCCTGAACTGTATAAGCGAAAGAAAATGAAGAATGAGTAATGAAGCAAAACAAAACAAAACAAAAAAGAATACTAAACAGTCATTTATTTAAATTTGAATATTTGATTTTTTAAATTTGATTTGATTTGAATATTTTGCGCATGTTCCCAAAAGACTATTAAAACATTGAAAGAAATTACAAAATCTAAAAGGGCGCTGTTCCCAAGCATCTTAAGTTTTCACAGCTCTTTGAAACTTGATTTGATGAGCTGTAAAACATCGTTTACCTTTTTTAAAAAGATTGAGATGTACACACATCACTCAAAAAGCCACATTAAATACATCAGACAACAGTGTTATAATATATTCACAGTTTCATCACACTGAGAAAAAAAGCGCATTTGAACTTTCTACTTGAATTTAAGGAGGGGAAAGAGAGAAAAAATATGTAACATAAACCTCAATATCTGGTTCATTGGTTCATTATGTGAACAAATTAGGTTTAGTAGTCATAAAAATAAGTGCATTACTAATCCTTACAAAAGTGGGAGAAAGGAAATTATTAAAACATTCTTTTCTAAGACTCATCCTTCTGAGGAATGTGTCAGGAGTTCAGCTAATTTGCACTGTTTTAACTCGCTTATTAATAATCAAAGAGCTGCTTTAAATGAATAATATAGTTACAGTCTTTAAAATAAGAGACACTTCTGCTACTCCTTTTTATTGTATCATTATCACAAAAGGCCTTAACAAATTGTGCTAAAATAATCCATATTTAAAACAATCAAGCCCAACAACAGTATGTGTATGTATTTGACAATTGTACACATAAGACATTTTGACACATATGTTTATCGCTAAGTTATAGTTAAGTTAAAAAAGCACTTAAATCAACTATAAAGCAAGCTATGAAGTACAGCTGTGATATCTTCTGCCACACAAGATGGTTCACTGAAATGTGCTGGAGGTCTCATTAAAAATCCATGATGCATAATTCCAAACTGGGAATAAAAACATGGAAATGACTATCAGACTGAATTTTGAACAGTAACAATGAACCATGTTTGTCTTCAGTATATCTGGAAATGTATGCAGGTGTGGGACTTCTATAATCCATTCAAATTTGATGTAATCTAATACAGACTGTTTGGATTTTCTCCATCTTCATCTATTGAAAAGTTTGCAGTCGGGTCATTGAAAGACTCAACGTGGCCTATCATAGGTGGTGGATGACAATTTCGACCAGTTTTGCCTGCATGTTGCACTCTCTTTCATAATTACTCACAGTCATTCTCATATGAATTATATTATCAAATGAATAAAAAACTGAAATGCCTAAATGCTCCGAGAGATGTATTAATTTAACTTTATTAGTAAAAATGACTTTGTCCCTTATCCATGAGCTCTTCCTGCCTCTTGTGTGCACAAATTTGGAATTAACGCTAGCTTTAAGAGTCACTTTTTCTCACAACGTATCCACTATTGTGCATTAAGTCACTGCAGGCCAACATACACAGATGCTCCCCACTTCTTGTTTAAGTAGCACGAGAGGACAACTCAAGGTTAGAAACACTCACCAGCCACTTTGTTAGAGACACCTGATCAACTGCATGTTAACGCAAATATCTAATCAGCCAATCACATGGCAGCAACTCAATGCATTAGGCATAGTAAAGACAACATGCCAGAAGTACAAACTGACATCAGAACAGGGGGCTTTATGTGACATAAGGGATTTTCTGAACATCTCAGAACCTGCTGATCTACTGAGATTTTTCTGCACCAACCATCTCTAGGGTTTACAGAGAATCATCTGAAAGAGAGAAAATATCCACTGAGCACTCTGACTAAAAATGCCTCATTGATGGCAGAGGAGAATGGTCAGACTGGCAGAAAAACAACAGTAATTCAAATAATCACTTGTTACAAATAAGGTATGCATGGTCAGGCTCTATTTATTTTTGTATATGTACATAAGATAATCAGTGTTAGTAATCTCTTAAGGAGCTTTTTTGAAAGAGAATAGGTGAGTTTACAGAACAAAAGTTAAATAAGAGCCTTCGCTGGCAAAGCCAGGGCAAAGGTCAATACTTAGAAAGTGAATACATGCCTTCTAATATGGCAGGTAACAGGTGTATCAGCGGTGATCTCCCAATGTTAAAGGGTTATTGAAACTGAGATTCTTAGGCTGTGAGCCTTACTTGTAAAATGCAATAATGTCCTGAGACAAACCTCACTGAGCAGTCACAAAAACAATATTACTGGCAAGGATTTAAAAGCAGAAAACCAATAGGACTGAGATGTTGTATGTCAAATCTATTGAGATATTAGCCTTTTGTATTAGCGTTTAAAAAAGTTGTAAGCATACAATGAAAGAGTAGTGTCAATGTACTATGCTGGATATATTCATTTAAAACTAAACATACCCTACAAACGCAGAGAAAGAGGCAGCCATCTTATCTTACCTAAGCTGGAGCCAATGCAGAGTTTAAAAGAATAGATTATAATCTAGTGAGATTTTGGAAACACAAAATCAGCCTGATTTGTTAAACAATATCAAAATAAGGGAAATGCAACTTCTTAATTACTGCTTCAGGTGCCATTTACATGGTAAATTTGTACAATCATTTTGGTTATACAAAATATTAATTCTATTTTAGGCAGTTAATAAGAAACTCCCATTTTCTATTCCTGATTTTTTTTTCTGCAGATTCACTGGCTTTACTTGGGAGTAGTTCCTCTACAAATAGATGACCCACATCAGCTTAAACCCTCAAAATATCCTGGCTGATGTTCTGCACCTTTAAAAAAAAATGAAGGTTACCATAAATCCTTGGATCAAACCACTTCAGTGAAATATGGGGGAAATTCATCTTAAAGGCCATACAATCTCATAATTGGTCCCATTAAATGAACAAACTGATTTGCCCCAAGAACCCCCCCCCCCCCCCAAAAAAAAAAAAACCTGCCAAAACAAATGAAAAACAAACAAAACAAAACAAAAACATACACAGGGATGGTATCATTGGTTTTACAGTACTACACATTTAACTCAACATGAATTTAAGTGCTCCACATGAATCACTTTACCACACACTGCCTTGCTGAACATTATAGCAGAGAACTCTGCTTGAATTCGCATTGGAAGAACATACAACTATGCTGTTAACATCAAGGTCTTTCTATGTGTTTATTGTGGCCAGTTGTCAATATTTAACAAACTAAACTGATATTAGCATGCAATTTGTGTACTGCCATCTTAGGCTTTATGGAAAATGGCAAACATACATTTACAGTATATAAATATTTAGTGATGACAGAACTAAAGAGGACAAAGGGAATTAGTGATCAAAAGTCTGTTTTTTTGTTTTTCGTAATGATCTTGGTATAGTTGTCAGTAAATATAAGCATGCTTTAAAGCTAAAATCACATCTTGTAAAGGGCATTTTAAAAAATTAGCATGCCCATGCTTTTATGAACACTGAAATGACTCTTGATTTGTTTAACTGATCCTCCTGTTCATACTGACTGCCAAAAGACCCTTTCTTAAATGGATTTCAGTATTAAAGACACTAGAGAAAAAAAAAAAAAACATTCAATCAAAGCTGTGTCACATCAGAAAACAGTTATTTTCCAACAGTGATCTGTAATGGTTTTGGAAGGTTGAGACAAAAAATATCCTCCTGCTGATGTTGTTGTCGGATCAGATAAAACCTGCATGCATTGTTCTGCAAGGCAATTACAAATTCTATTTCATGTTTAAATGGATGGAGTTGTGGAAATATGCTGGTGATTGGTTAATGAAGTGTTTGAGGCTGACCAAACAGACTGAAAGATATACACTGCAATCAGCAATTAACCTAAAAATACATGTCTGGAATATGGGAGGAAACCTGGGAAAAAAAAAAGGCATGGGGGGGTAAATCCACACAGAAAGACACCAGCAGGCAAAAACTCAGTACCTTGATGCTATAGGAGGACAGTGCTAAATATTGCACATGTAACACCTTAGTGGTTTTGGACCAGATAACAGGTTCGGCTGTAAGAGAGCAGTGTTAGTTTTGGTACGCTTAGAAACACAGACCAGGAAATAAGTTTAAATTGGCCGGCAAGGATTTATTTACACACATCAAAAATAATAGACATTTAACAGACAGAAAACACAATGTCATACACCGTCCCAGTGTATAATTCCTTTTAGTTCTTTTGAGTTAACTCAGTGATCAAGAAATCTATTTTAGTTCTCTAGTTTCAAGATCTATTTTGGTTTTGGGTTAATATCTACTTCTATTAAGTTCCATATTAGCACTCAATAGTCTCAGTGTTTGTTATGTTTAACCAACAAAATAGTTCACATTTGCAATATCATCACAGCAGTACCACAGATGGTCATTCAATATTAAAATAAAATATTTGAAAAGGTACAAAACTCAAAACTATTCAGCAGAAGGCTGAACGGACTCTTAATACAAACAAAGTCTCTTTTTCTTTCTTCTGTTGTTCCTTCAATTGTCCTGAATTGTTAATCCTGTGCTTGTCTTGAATCCACTGCTGTCTGCAGTAAAGGATAAATCCTACCAGTTTGGATGTAAACCATCAATTCCCAGCAGATGGTATAGTTCAGCAGATCCACAGTTCAACAGGTTCGTCGGCTCGCTGTATTGTTTCACCGCATATTAAGTCTAACTTCAGTACTAGCTCAACTTTTGTTCACTATTTCTCCAATCCAACTTAAATGGCCTAATGTAAACAACATAAAATATTAATAAATAAGCAAAGTAAAAGATCAGCTGCTTTAAATATCAGCCAAAAGTTCCGTTCTTCCTTAATTGGTGCTCATAAGCTAGTCACCTTCCAATTGCAGAGCAGAGAAAAGTCCAAACACAACTTGTACCTCAAATTAACACATTTGCACCGAAATATCCAGCTTTTAAAACATAAACCAAAATAAATCTGCTATTTTAGCTTATAGGGTTTACCAAATAATACATTTTATAGACTTACCAAGTCCCATTCATCTGAAAAGGCCAGCATAGAGTGAAAAAAAAAAGAAACTTCTCAAACTTGAAGAAAAAAAAAAAAATAGCGGAGGCTCTACTTCTGAGCTCTACTACTGGCTGCTGCCAGTCACATGGGCTATGCAGTGACACTTTCAGAATAAAAGCTCACCCATTTACAATTTCAACCATATATAGACATACACATTTTTTTTTTTTAAATCAACCAATAATCCATGGATTGCATGTTTATTTGTTTTGTTTAAACCAGTTTTTAACTCAGCTGAAATGATAATAAAAATAAATGTTTATTAACAGGTTTCATCAAATGTACACTGTTACCTGGGTTACACACAAACCAGAAGTGAGTTCCCCGGTTATTAAAATGCACTTCTGAACTGCCTGACGTGCCCTTTAAATGTGATTAAAGAGCTCTTGTTTATTAAAATGAAATCATGTCAAGCAAATATGGAAGAAAAATTGCATTCAAGAATGCCAACATAATAGTGTCAAATATTTAAAGTGTGTGCTATCTAGGTTTAGTACTTCAGATAGTTTAGTCTAAAAGAAAGAAGGGCTCATGCTCTCTCTGTGTGTGTGTGTGTGTGTGCGTGCGTGCGTGCGTGCGTGCGTGCGTGTGTGTGTGTGTGTGTGTGTGTGTGTGTGTTTTGACTCAGTGGAAGGGAACAAAGAAAAGACATTGTATGTAGGCCAACTTTTAAAAGCTACAGGCCATCAAGCACAGGTGAACCTCATTTGACTAATGAGCAAACACTCTACCAGGTCACTGCAAGAAAGGAAAAAGATCCACACTTCATAGTGATTTTCCTGCTAGAATCAACAGTGTAATGCATTTTGAAAGACGTTACAAAAAATGTGCATGGTCATACCTGAGAAACTTTCTTTTGTGAAAATAGAACTTTTAAAACGAACCAGTAGATTAATTTAATTGGTGTAAAGGTTTCAAAATTCAAGTGAAAATGTGAAATGAAGTGAAAATGAACCCAAATTGAAGTGCAGGGGGGCATTTTACAAACCACTTCCCACAGGGGAACCAATTATTTGTGGCACAATTTGTTTTTCAAGTGAACACATAAATCGTTCCCCCCTTTTTCCATGTGACATTAAATCCAAGAAATCAAATCCAAGGCAGACACAGAATGAACTAGCTTTGCCTTTTCACACGTGCATCTCTTTATAATCAGTGTTTTTTTTTCTTTTTTGATTTAGTAGCCACGTGTACAGTGTGTTTCAACATGTCTTCATAATACTGTGTCTACAAACCATTCTGAGAAAAAAAAAATGCTTGTAATTATAATTGCACTTTTCACCTACAACTTTCTGCCTCCTGAACTCACACCAAAAACACATTTATTTAACTCTTACTATAACATTCCTTTTAATTTTTTTGTGTTGCTGATGACCTGGAGATTTCTACAATTCTAATAGGTTGTGATGTTTGAATGATACTCAGCTGGGACTAAGGCGCCCAAAGTGTGACAAAAAAATATCATCTGTACCATTATACTATCAGCAGCAGGCTGAACCACTGATACAAGGCAGGATGGATTCATGATTTCATACTGTTTACATCAAATTCTGACCCGACCATCCGAATGTTGCAGCATAAATTGAGATACATCAGACCAGTCAACATTTTTCCAATCTTCTATTGCCCAAATTGTAGCATCAGTTTCCTGTTCTTGGCTGACAGGAATGGCGCCCTATGTCGTCAGCCATAATCAGCTTCAAGGTTCGATGTGTTGTGCATTAAGAAATGCTATTATGCATACCTTGGTTGCAACGACTGGTTATTTGAGTTCCTGTTGCCTTTAAGCAGTCTGACCATTCTCCACTGACCTCTGCCATCAACAAGGCATGTTTGGTCAGAGAACTGCTGCTCACTGGAAATTTTCTCTTTTTCAGACCATTTTTCTGTAAACCCTAGAGATAGTTTAACCAGCCAGAGGCAAAAAAAAAACCAAAACAGTGCCATATTTCACACACAAGAACATGGCCAGATGATGACTGTGTTGCAGTACAAGCTAGTTAGTTCAAAAACAAGAGTGTATACATCTTTTCTTTTCTTTGAACATGTCATCTCAGTTGGACATCAGCTGTTGGTAAAAGTTTATATTTCTGAATGCCATCAAAAATAAACAGGATATTCAAATGAGTGACAAACTTGAATGCAAAATAAAATACTTTATCATACGTGCATTACATTTGTTTTAATGAAAACGAGAAAGATTATTTGAAAAGGTAAATAACTCTCTTGCATAGAAAATGATAGCAACTGGTTCTTTTACCACAAGGATTACATGGTGAAAATGAACAGGGCTGGCAGCTGTTTTACACTGAATCTGTGCAGTGGAACGTGGAGGTACAAGGAGTGGCAGGAATGATACATTTCCTTCTAATCAGCTAAGGTTAAATGTCACCATGGTGTGGTTGCTCAGTGGTTAGCTTTGTCACCTTACAGCTAACATATTTCATGTTCTCCCCGTGTCTGTGTGGGTATCCAGTCCAAAGACATGGAGGACACACTGTGTGAGGAACCAAAAAGGAAAACAATACTTAACTGAAATATTCTGAAAAAAGTAGTAGTTTCAAAATGCACTACAGTGTACAATATGTTGTCTGAACTGAAATGTGTTGAAGCATATAAGAGAAAAACTTAAAGCTCTAGATCTCTCAGCATGTTACTGCCACACAACAATTTCAGATTATTATAATTTGCTATTAAAGGGATTTTGTTAGGGCACTCAACCACATCCAGTTCTTTACTGCAAATCCTGTACTGCAGTATTGACCAAGCAAAGACAATTGAAGGAGGTACACTATGAAGGACTGCATTACATTTTAACATAATAAGCTGGGAATGGGAATTGTTCTGTAGTTTTCATTCAATCAAATTAGAAATATTTTGTTTGTGTAATTGCTCTTTTAACTAAAAGGATTTTAATTTGACTCTCACACAAACTGTCTTTGTTCACAACTCATGACTCGTTGTGGTGTTTACTGCATCACAGTAGAACATGCTCTGCACAGAAAGACCAGAGTCGGCTGGTGGATTCGAACAGAGGACCTTCTAGCTGTGAGACAACAGTACTCAGTGCTTTTTTCTGACTGTGTTAGAGATTCTAATTCATCAGATATTCCATTGGATTTTGTCAAAGGGTAGAGGCAAACACTGCGCAAGCAGTATCACATTCAGGTGCACATAAATTTCTGATTTAAAGTGTGCAAAACATTTTATAGTCAAATCAGATTCCCATGTATACATGTGATGTATACAGTATGAAATAATATCGGCAAATTGAGTTTGATCCAGAAATCCTGTCTGTGCACTTGGTAATTGTTGATTTATGTATTGTTCACCGGAATCAATTCTAGGACATCTATCTAGTGACCTGGAAATCAGAAATGGTCACACTTAAATATTTGTGACTTTGATGTTAAAATTCATGAAGTAATTTAACAGCAGGTGTAGTTTTTATGACATTTTAAAATTTTGAATTTCAACTGAAACATCAATTTTTGTGACAAATAAATGAATATGTTTGAAAGCACACACACACACACACACACACACACACACACACACACACACACGCACACACACACACACACACACACACACACACACACACAAGCACTGGTTAAACAACTAGCAACTTTCTGAATTTTGGATGGATTGTCACCTCTCTTCTTTTTGACATGTGCGATCTTTGTCTTTGCCAGGATGATTCAGTTTCCTCTGTGTTAGACAGGCTAAATTAAGAGTGCTTGAAATAAAAGGGGTGTAACGGTCTAATTTGTATGAAATAATCTGACCTTCCAGTCATGATAAAAAAGGGCCCAACACACATCATGAACCGACAGAACTTTGCTTTCTCCTCTTTCCACAGCATGACAAATTTCTTGCTGAAACGATGTGGTATTGTAAGAGACCTTGAAAACTAAGCAACAACCCTGATGGTATGAATGAGCCGTGGCAAACTGCGTTGCTTGGTTTCAGCTCACAATACAGTAACAACTGCCTCTGACGCATTCACAAATGAAGACGGATTGCATATGATGACACAAGTCAAGTTTAATTCACTCTTTTGCCAAAAAGGGAAAGAGCTGAGGGACAGAGATGTATCACATGGGTTGCAAGTTAACTCAAGATATAATAAAGGCCAGAGATGTGGCTTTGATCTTTTCTGATTAAGAGTTGTGACATGCTCTTGGTCCTGAATTGAGCAGGTTCTTTGCACAGTGGCACAGGAAAAAACAGAACCTCACAGACTAAATAAGGGGTTCCTGAAATCCTGCTTGTAGAAAAGGAAGAAGATGCAACAACAGGATAAAACTATATTATTCTTCCCAGATGTGTTTAATTTACATGGGAAAAGGCTGCTATCTGAGACTGGTATGCATCGTAAATGTGTTATCTCTCCACAGCACAGGTGGGGTCAGCTCATTTTCAGTGCAATCAATTTAAAATGTCGGCAAAAATTCACTTTTATTTTCGACATTTGGAACATTGAATCTTATTTATTTTTCAGCAGGTTGGATATATGATGAACTAGGATTGCAGTCACCCTGCAAACTACTCCATTGCACAGTGCATTCCTTTGTCAAGAATTCTTATTCTTGATCTATACTGACCTATAGCTTTTTAGAAGATATACTGTTCTTATAAACACCAAAATCACACTATATATTTGTTGTACTGCCACCACTGTAATTCAACAGCGACAGATATTTATACTGAAATACATTATATATATTGACATGTACTGTTTACACCACTTCTCCGCAAATCGCCACCTTATGGTGGTGGAGGGGTTTGTGTGTCCCAGTGATCCTAGGGGCTATGTTGTCTGAAACCTTTTTCCTCCTGGTAGGGTTCCCAAGGAAAATTGGTCCTAGGTGACAAACAGCAATTCCAATGACCCTTATAAAAGGAAGATCAAGGGAGCATTTACCCTGCCCGGGATAGGGTTAACATGGCCAGAACCTGGATCCAGGTTTGGGAAGTGTGCTCGAAGTTGAAAACCTGGTGGCCATGGGGCCCGGCTGGGCGCAGGCTGAAGAAGAGACATAGACCTACCCTCCTGTAGGCCCACCACCTGCAGGAGGCCCTGGCGGACGGATCCCTGGGTATTGAGGCTGGCTACGGATCATATCCTCTCTGGTGGGGAAGGAGCTTGACAAAGCTGTAAAAGCAAAATTGTTGATGTACTGCTTGAGCTACAACCCTACCATCACCTATGGTCACGAGCTTTGGGTAGTGACTGAAAGAAAAAGATACAAGTGGTAGAAATGAGCTTTCTCTGAAGGGCGGCTGGCCTCTCTCTCTTATAGATAGGGTGAAGAGTGAAGTCCTCCAAGTGGGGCTCAGAGCAGAGAGCCGTTACTCCACCACATCGAAAGGAGAACGTTGAGGAGGCATCTAACTAGGGTGCCACCTTGGCGCCTCTTTGATGAGGTGTTCCGGGCATGTCCTATTGGGAGGAGGACCTGGGGTAGACTCAGGACATGCCGTAGAGATTATATCGCTAGGCTGACCTAGGAATGCCTTGGTATTACCCTGGATAAGGTGGAGGAGGTTTCTGGGGAGAGAAAGGTCTGGGTTTCTCTTCTTAGGCGGCTGCCCCCATGACCTGGCCCCGGATAAGAGGAAGGAAATGAATGGATGAATGAATTGATGGTTGTTTACAGCAGGTACATATAAATTTTTTTAATTTTATTTTTTATGCATTCCCAAGTTTATTCTATTGTTTGTTCACGTCTTCCTTTGGCAATCTTTATATGATGAGAGGAAAATCACTTGCTTTCCATGTGATGCTACTGTACCTGTTGTGTTTTGAATTATTGTTTCACCATTTTAGTTTATATATATATATATATATATATATATATATATATATATATATATATATATATATATATATATATATATATATATATAAATGAGACAACAACTTCCATTTTATATTAAAAAAATGCAGCAGAAAATATTTGTCTCTCACAAAGACAAATGAGCAGAAGAGAAATGTGGTTTTTTTTTTTGTTGTTTTATTTAAGCACAGCAGTCTTTTAAGGGCTCCATTTGTACACTATGTCTTGCGGCACGTTGTGAACCCTGTAACAATAATGTACAATTTTATGCTTGGCTTAGAGTGATTGAGATCAGGGGTTAAATAGTAACAACAGAGAGCTGTTGTCATTTCAAGGTGCTGGACGTGTGCACAGATGGCACTGACAGCCATAGGTGGCACCGAAGCATTAGGTATGGGGTGGTGTTGGTGGTGCATTTATGTGTATCATTAATCTATTTATTGATGCATTTATGTAAGTGTCCATGCAAATTACATTCCTGCATCACTGTGTCACATTGAAAGCCTATTTGTACAAGCTTCTGAAGTGTAACTGCACATACTGCTTGCCCTTCTGTCTGTCTGATGTAAGCCTGTGATTTGTATATTGTTAACAGTGGCTATTTAGCTTAGTAGGTTAGATTGTATTGTTAGTGATGTTAGAACTGTAAGTCTTAAATGCTGTCTGTCCATTGTTTGTCATGTCGTTCCCCACTGGTATAACATCCAGGAGGAAACTGTGTGGATGCTGTCACAGCATATTGTTCATTTCTTGATGGGCCAAATGTTGGTGAAAGGTCTTGAATGCAGGCAGATCAGACCAGGTCACTTGGACTCTTCCACTATGAAGTCTTGTTGTAATAGAGGCATTATGCAGTTTAGCATTATCTTACTGAAATATGCAAGGCCTTCCCTGAAAAGGATTTATTTTTTCTTTCAGCACTGGTGGTGGCTTTCTAGATGTGCAAGGTCCCAGTTACATACACCAATGCTTCCCATACCATCAAAGATGCAGGCTGAGAACAAGCTGAATGGTCCCTCTCCTTTTTATTCTGGAGGATGTGAGGTCCATATTTTCCAAAACTAATTTAAAGTTTCAGTTTGTCTGGCCACAGAACAGTTTTGCCCTTTGTCACAGTCCATTTTAAATGAGGTTTGGCCCACGGAAGACAGAAGAACTGTTTCTGGATCATGTTCACATATGACCTCCTGCATTTGTAGATGGCACGACAAACTGTGGACTCAGACAATGATGTCTGGAAGTGTTCCCAAGCCTGTGCAGTAATTACTGACTGAATCATGCCTGTTTATATGGCAGTGCTGCCTGAGACCTAAAGATTATGGATATCCAATGCTGATTTTCAGCCTTGTCTTGTGCACAGAGAGATTTTTCCAGATTCTTTGAATCTTTTGATGAGATTATGTATTAAAGATGATGGGTCTTCACAACTTTAAGTTGAGGAACATTATTCTGAAATTGTTCCACAAATCAGTTTTGCTGATTGGTGATCCTCTGCCCATCCTCATTTCTGAGAAATTCAGATGCTTTTTTAAATACCCAGTCTTGTTACGGACCTGTTGCCAATAAACCTAATTAGTTGCGAAATGTTCCTCCAGCTATTTCTTACCATTATACCATCTCAGTTTAAACATTTGATATGATATCTGATTAATATATGGTTTTATGAAACTGCATTCATTGCATTCTATTTTTATTTACAATTTATACAATGTCCCACCTTTTTCAGCATTGGGTTCATATATATTTCTAAAAAAATGAAATGAAAACTTGTGGAAACAGTGGAAACTTGAGTCAGGTTCTAATAGTACATGTACACTGCTCAAAAAAAATTAAACACTTTTAATCAGAGTATAGCGTCAAATGAATTAAACTTCTGGGAGATTGGTCTGGTCAGTTAAGAAGCAGAGGGGGCTGTTAATCAGTTTCAGCTGCTTTGGGGTTAATGAAATTAACAACAGATGCACTAGAGGGGCAACAATGAGACAACCCCCACAACAGAAATGGTTTTACAGGTGGAGGCCACTCACATTCTTTTCCCTCCTCATCTTTTCTGACTGTTTTTTCACTAGTTTTGCATTCAGCTTGGGCCAGTGAATGGTAAAATGGACGGGTTCTTATATAGCACTTTTCTACTCAACTTTGAGCACTCAAAGCAATTTATACAACATGCCTCATTCACCCATTCATACAAGCACTTCTTTCTATGCTTAAATGCATTCTACAGTATCTTACATTTACATGCATTCATACTCTAACGGTTGCATTGGAGAGCAACTTGGGGTTCAGTATCTTGCTCATGCAGACTGGAGCAGCCAGGGATCAAACTGCCAACTTTCCGATCAGCATGTGACCTACTCTACCTCCTGAGCTACAGCCACTACTGGTAGCATCAGGCGATACCTGGACCCTACAGAGGTCAAGTCAAGTCAAGTCAAGTCAAGTTTATTTATAAAGCACATTTAAAACAACGACGTTGACCAAAGTGCTGTACAAGATCTGTAACCCCAAGGACTATACTAAATAAAAATAAAAATATATAAATAAATAAATAAAATAATAAAATAAAAATAAATAAATAAAAACATTAAGAACAATAAATAACATAAGAAAATTAAAAATTAAAACGTTTAAAACAAGTACCATAAAATACCATAAAACAATCATCTAAAAGGAGGTAGCACTGCAGCCAAATGCCAAGGAAAAGAAATGTGTTTTTAATAGAGATTTAAATGTGTGTATCGTCTGAGCTGTGCGGATATGGAGTTGCACAGGTTGCACAGAAGGTTTGCTGTGTCTCCCAGCACAGTCTCAGGAGCATGGAGGAGATTCCAGGATACAGGCAGTTACTCTAGGAAAGCTGGACAGGGCTGTAGAAGGTTCTTAACCCATCAGCATGATTGTATCTGCTCCTTTGTGCAAAGAGGAACAGGATGAGCACTGCCAAAGCTCTACAAAATGACCTCCAGCAGGTCACTGGTGTGAATGTCTCTGACAAAACAATGAGAAACAGACTTCATGAGGATGGCCTGAGGGCTCGACATCCTCTAGTCAACCTCTTGCTCACTGCACAGCAACGTGGATCCTGATTGGCATTTGCCATAGAATACCAGAATTGGCAGGTCCCATGACTGGTGTCCTGTGCTTTCCACAGATGAGAGAATTTTCACTCTGAACACTTGTGACAGACGTGAAAGGGTCTGGGGAACCCATGGAGAATGTCATGCTGCCTGTAACATTGCTTAGCAAGACTGGTTTGGTGGTGGGTCAGTGATGGTCTGGGGAAGCATATCCATAGAGGGTCACACAGACGTCTACAGGCTAGGCAATGGCACTAACTGCCATCAGGCTGTGGGTCTTCGGTTCCTCCTGATGTATGGCAATGCAATCATGTGGTGAGAGTATGCAGGCACTGCCTGAAGAATGACGTAACTGATACCACTGACTGGCCCCCACGCCTGCCTGACCTAAATCCAACAGACATGTTTCGGTCCATCCACCGCCGCCAGGTTGCACCTCAGACTGTCCAGGAGCTCAGTGCTACCCTGGTCCAGATTTGGAAGGAAACAACATAAAATATTATTTTCTCTTCTACTGATTTTGGCAGAAACAATCATATTTGCAGAAACAATGATATTTGCAGCCCTTTCAAGTAACCTTCTAAGCAATATCTACACCTTGTGAAACTTGTGAAAATTTGAATTTTAAGCTTAAGAAGTGCTTACTTATTTGTCTCTATGACAAATGTCCATGCTTCTTTGATTTGGACAATGAAGAACCTGGTTGTGACCCAAAGTTGTTTTTACAATATAATCATGGGAATTCACTTCTTCCACGCTAAAACAGCAGCCTTATTGCTTATCTGGCTGTTTACTCAGACTCAGGCTCAGCTTTAATGTCGTGAATGAAATGTAGTCTCTCAGGTCTCGGTATAGTAGTAATATACTATAGTATAGTAATAAATAAAATAAAATTTAAATAAGTACAGAAAAAATAAATAATAAATAAATAGATAGCAAAACTAGGATAAGTAAAAATAGAATAAGAATAAACTAAAACTAAAAAGTACAGCAGCATTCTACTATAGCAGAAACACCTTGGAATGGTCTTAAGGTGCAGTGGTGAATAACGAATAGCATCATCCGTACATGTCTGTTTCTGACACAAGATCTCTGCAGCTTGTTGAGAATGCTGTGGGTTTTTTTTTTTTTTTTAACCTCCACATTCTCCATTAATTTCTGCCAGCATTCAGTCCACTACCTTCCTGTTGCATTTTGCATCCAGTTCAATTCTTCAGTTCTTGTGGGCACCTTGAAGCCATGGTCATACCGTATCAACCAACGTACTGTCACATAGAGGACCTTTTGGTTACTCATCTCAGTCTTCTGTGCTCTAGCCTTGGATAGGTAAACAAACTCCCTTCTAAAATCAGAACCCCACAGTCACCGACAGTCTTTTCTTGTGGACTGGAAACACTCCCATGCACCATGCTAACAGTTACTAAAATCTTATTTTTTAATTAACCTTTTGTTCACATCATTGCAAAATGCATTAGACAAAGGTGTTTGCTAAAACTGAATTGATTTTCAGTGTCTGTATGAATGACAATTTGAAATGTGGATTCTCTGACTTCACCTTAGATTTGAAAATGTTAAATGTTAAAAAGTGACTAGTAATGCTAATATAGAGAAAGGAGAGGTTGCTGTAAGTGGGTTTCCTGACACAATAAATTGCAATTAGGTGGACTGTGAATGATACTGGAGGAAGCGTAATGATCGAGTAATAATATTACAATACCAGAATCCGCTTTTGCAGCCAAGTTACAAAGCAGTAAGTAGGGATGTAAAACATCCCAAGGCATCTATTGAAAATAAAGAATAAGTGAAGTGGGAAGGGTAAGCAGATTCCACCGGATCATTGAGACCATGTAGTGTGTGGGAAGGAAACAGACTCCTAAGAAGGGGTATTGATGAATTATGTACAGCATAGACAGAACAGAATTTTTTTTTTTTTTAAGGAAACCAAATTGCTGTTGTGATGTTTTAGAGATCTCCAGTTTAACTGTGAGCTTTGCCGCAGATTTCTGGTTAATTCTTCAAGAGTGGTGAATGATGTAGTTTTCTTCTGGGTGAGGACAAAGCAGCTGAACAAAAACATGACTGTGACGATACCTGATAAGGGAAGTAGTACAGCAGAACTTGAATTCACAGTCTATGACAGAGAACAAAAGAGTTTTAAAAGTGGAATATATGTGTTAGGCATACCCCATCGTCGTCGGACATATTTTTCCACATTTATCTGATGACATTTGATAGACATGTTGGCCCAGTTTCCCGTACAGGGATTATGTCTAATCCTGGACTAAATACTTTTTCCTATTGTGGTCTTCATTGAGTTTTTCCTTTTAGTCTAGGACCATGCTTAATCCATGACTGGGAAACCGGCTGATAATGTTCTCAGGGAAACAGAAACTACTGCATTTTATTACTACTTAGGTCTCCTTAGAACACTGACTTACATCTTTATAGCTCCAAAAGACGCTGGAGTCATTTTCTTTAGGTTTCTGGTCTGTGTTTACTTGATCATGCCAGGTCATGTTTGTAAATGAGACCTAGTTCTCAAACATTTTTACCTGGTGAAATAAAGTTTAAAAAAAAAAAAATCATATCACAAAATGCTGGATTTGTCAATATTACAATCATAACCACATCTCAAAGGTGTTCTGTTGGATTCAGATCTTGACATAGTTCATGACCAAAGGGAGTGTAAATGTCCGTTCAGTGAGACAACAACACCACTGCATTATTGTGCATGAAAGGTTTGCCACTGCATTGAACAAAGTGCACTGCACTGTAAATGTGCCAGACTGTCCTGAACTTTGACCGCAGCACACTATGATGTTGTGTGACTAATAGAAAATAAAGACTGACAGGGGAAATTTCAAGACATTGGAGATTTAGAAATAATAAAACCAAATTATTTGGCTCCAACAATCTTTTTTTTTAATTAATTAATTTATTTTGAACTGGCCAGATTGAGACCTTTTAGATCTTAATTGGATCAAGCTTCTGCTGGGTGTCTGAACAAGCCCAACAACAAAAGGCCCCCACTGGGCCTCATGCCTGTTCCAAAGGTTCAGAGCTGTTCTGGCAGCATGACACAGACCTACACGTCCGTGTCATGCTGCTACGCATCACACAGGTGGGTTTAATGTTGCAGTTTATCAGCATGCACAGCAGATGACAACTGACTATCCTGATCTGGTCTGATGCTAATGTGGTAACAATAACAATAACACATCATTGCTATATAATATCTTTACCATTATCAGTACTTTTCATTACATCAAACCAATCCATAATTGTATAATTTTTTAAGTAAGTAATTAATTAATAATCATTATTAACTAATAGCTAGTTACAGTAGTTGTTTGTGAATTAATATGGCAGGTTTGGTAATCCTGGCTTAATTTTGTCTTTCATGTTTTTCATTTATGATATCATGAAACACCAATTTTTTTAAGGCCACTTGTTAATTACATTGTTTCCACAGAGAGTATCTGGTTGAATTCATGTTTTAATTAAATAATTTTCAGGTATTTAAGGAATCATATGCCTCTGCATCATAAGCAAGACCAATGATAAAAACTTGATGTGACATTTAAGCATTTATGAGTACAAATTATAAACTTTTCTTGAAGGCTGAACTTTGATTTAGTTTAAATTACTCTTGGATTCACAATGACATAAAGATTCTTGCCCACACCTCATCTCTTCTACTCTATAATGAATGATTCAGCCATGACTTTTAGATATTTATATTGTTTAATAAATCACCAAAATCTACTTCTAGTAATAAAATGCTTCATATAAAATTCATAGTTGTGGACAATGGTGCTATTTCAATTGTATAAACAATTATTTTATTTCACCGTGAGGAAATATTGCTGTTTCTTCTGGTGGGGAGCAGTTTAAAACTTTGTGTCTTTGCTTCAATTTATGGGTCCATTCATCATTAAACAATTACATAGGCAAAGAATTCAATTTTCTTCCTCTCATTTCTTTTTTCATGACTTGTGTTTCCCAGAAAGGGCAGAAACATAATTACAGAATGCAGCAACACGCTAACAAAGAAATATCGACTGCTGGCTTACAGGCAAACGTTGAGTGTAAATTGTGAAGGGGGTTTTTGTCGCTAATAATGTTTTTTTGGTCCATTATCCTGGAGATGTATTTCACAGCTGCCTTGCAGTGTGACAAAGGTTTATATTTAAAAAGAAGGGAATAATTCTTCTACTTTTTCAGTCCCTTGAATTTACCTTTGTTTTGGGCGAAAAGACAAAAGAAGCTGTTTCACTAGCAGATCAACAATGGCACAGTGAAAAGGAGGCAGTGTGCGTTGATGCTTTCATAACGTGCAAAAAAAATAATTTAAGCACCAAGTGCTGTTTTTCATTAGGAACACACATTTATTTCATATTAGTGAACGCTTGGATGTTTGTAGAAGATGCATAGCAGCAAATGCATGCCTTCCTCTTTTGCAGCCAGCCACAATTTTTGGACGTTAGGTTGGAACTGGAGTCGGCTCACATGGGAGCTCATTTGGCAGACCAGCCTGCCACCGGGGAGCCTAATGAAAGCACACACAGCCAAGACTTCAGCTACAACCAGCTCCACTCTCCTGTGAAACCAAAACCACACAGCCTTCGTTTTCTACGCTCTCTTTTTCTTATTTCACTTGTATGCACTGCATTCTGTGGACTGTGGAATCTGGTAACCTATCAAAAATGTGGTATGTACTTTAAAAACTACAGAGATTTCAGTGAGCATATGTTGACCCCCCCCCCCCCCCCCTTTTTTTTCTATTCCTGGGAATGTTTGTTTTGCAGATATGTGTATTTATAGAGACTAGAAACATGAGCCCTCCTAATTTTTCATGAAAAAACAGCTTATTGATTCATTCATTCTCAGCCAATGTTTCAGATGCATGTGATTTAGCTATAGAGACGTGTGTGAATGTGCAAGGCTCAATTTATATCTTTGATTCGCTACATGAGACAGTTTCTATAGTACTACTGTTACAGAATAGGGCATGATTTCAGGGTCTGCTCCCATAGCTGCAGAATAAGGTTAACATTTTTAGATTCAAAACAAATGCATCTACTGTAGATTGACCTGACCAGGATTTACCCCACCCTATCACAGCTGGGGTAAGCTCCAGCCTTTTAAAAAAGACAACCACTCCAGTGAGTGGTTGCTGGAGGTCACTGGTTGTTGCTGAATGAAATTAGTGATGCACCAAAAGCCTCTTTACAAGCAACAAAGCAATCATAGATTGCTGCAGTTGCCAGTAGTTTGCAAGGAAGATGCCAACTTGTGTGCAAACGCTCCATAAGCACTCGCTGATGTAGTAAACTGTTTGCTGTAGAATGTTCACCTTCAAGAGCAAAAGTTGTGATTCAGCACTGCAGTCAACACGTTTCGATGGTGGAACCTTTACTTTGAAGGGAAACAGTCTCAGTTTCCAGTTGTACTTTTCACGGTTTCGCTCAGAGCGCAGCTGGCAAGTGTTTGTAGATAAGGCAGAGTGTTCCATATAAACTAAAGGCGGCTTGTGACCAAAACAATTGCAAAGAAATTTTTGTCATCCAGCTGGGGAATATACATTTTCCCTAGTGACTTATGGTAACCATGGGGTCACTTCGGTCTCTAGGCCTGTGTGACTGGACCTTTAGTAATCAACTTCCCAGTGACTGCCATCAACCTTCAGCAACCATTCGTCAACTGGTCATGCAATACATATTTTTCCACATTGACCCTTGGTTGCCAGATATTTTGGAATGGTCTCTAGACCTGTGTAATTAGTCCCTCATTAATTTGATCTTATTTTGCCACCATGGCTGTCACAAATCCAAAATGGCAGCCAAGATAATGTCACACCTATTGAGGTAACCGGTGTTACCACACAAAATAACAAACATACTGAACATCAGCAAGTTAGCATTATCATTGTGATCTTGCTAATGGTAACATTACTGTGCCAGGTACCATCACAACCAATAGACTGTTGTATTTTTTCACTGAATTTATAACCAGTTATGGTACATGGTTATATGTTGATAGCCTTTCTTTGTATTTAGTTTAATCTCCATTGAATCACAAATTTCTGACTTTTCCTTCAAAAAATATGCAAATGAAATGTCACAAAGTAAACATATGAATCAATGCCTTTGATAAGAAATAGCTTCAACCATGTATTATGATCCTCTTTGAAACAATGTCTTCTTTTTATAAAAGCAAAGATTTCTAAAGGAAAAAAAAAATTTTTCCCTACATGTTTTATTGATAGCTGATAATACATGGAATTACCTTTTGAAGTGTCTCTGCACTTTCTGATTAAGAGTTATAGTAATATGTCAGTCTGAGCCAAGAACTGCATTAGTCAAATTAGGCTCAGACTCTCATCTTTTCTGAAAAAAATTTATCCTCACTAATTAGTCTGAAAATAAGAGTGGTCAGATCAGTCAATAACTGATAAGAGGGGGGCAAACCGCCACAATGTGCTAACAGCTTTTCACACGCAATTCAAATGCTTCGGTCCAGTCTAAATGCATTCAATTATAATAAATTGATCAGCATAAAACCAAAAGGGTTATTAGGAACATATCCACAGAAATGCACTTTACATATCTGTCAATTTTATGCATGGCTTAACAAACAGGATGTTTGTGTATTTCAAAATATTCATTTTGAATCATATCTGAGTTGCTATAGTAACATACGGGGCATTAATTAAGACTGTTGCCTAAGTAGGAATGAAACTGAGGTGGCACAATTGTGCAGCTATCATGCTGCCTCACAGCATGTCCTGTGTGGAGCTGTCTGCATGGTTTCCCCACAATCCATACATGGATGTTACGATAATTGTTGCTTATGAACTGAGCGTGAAAGGTTTTATGTGGACCGTCTGTGTTTTTGTTCATATGTTCATAAAAGCTAAGAATTTAGGATAATGAAATCTCGAAAAATATCTTAAAAAGCAAACTAAACAACAACTATTAAAATACGTGCTCACTATATGTTCAACAAACAATGAACAGTATTTAATTAATTGAACTAGGCACTATTGCAATAATTCTAAATTATGATGCCACAATAATTATGTTTGCGAAAGTTTGTAGTATTGTTATTCTCTATAGTAGCATAAAGTGTGTTTGAAAGAATGTGGTAATGAGAAAAATAAAAACATTCAAAGTTGGCTGGCAGAGGTTTGTTTGAAGACTCAAACAAGTCTCCAAAATTAAATTCACTGAATACGTTCTCCTTCAAGTTTTGTTGCTTTTCAGAAGAAAACAGTTTAGAAGACACAAAGGCAAAATAAATATAAAAGCCCATATATGAAGTATAACTGTGTAAGTTGTATTATAAGAAATGCCAGGGTTTTTTTTGGGTGGGGGGTATTTTTATTGTTTTGGTTGTGCTAATGCAAATGTATGACACCTGTGAATTCATTCTTCAAACGCTCACTGCTCATGACATTGTACATATACATATTTTGCTGGGCTTTTTGGGTGGGCACCTTCCACAAGTTAACTTGTTAGAAAGTAAATTTAATTAACATTAGAGGTGGGACTTTTACGTGTTAATTTCGATTAATTAATGAATTAAAAATTTTAACGCATTTTAATTGCACTTTGCACCGTGGAACGTTTCTCACTGCACGAATTCCAGGCATACAGATTATATCGACACATGATGTCCAAATTCAGGGGTCGCATCCTACGTAGTCCTTCGCAGCCCACGAAGACCGCAAAGGCCGGAAGTGAGTGGCTAGCCTTCATATCAGCGTCGCCTGTCCTCACCTCAGCGTAGCTCATGTCGCCTAGCAAATGTGAGTGCGAAGCACAGCTGTGGAAAAGCAGCTGGTTAAACGGAGAATTAACTTTTTCTCCTCTTTGTGGTTTAATTTTAAGTCTTTAACTCAAAATAAGCGGTTAAAAAAAGCATAACACATTTCAACATCAAGGAAAACAGCTGAGCGAATGATTAATTTCCAACTATATTAAGTGAGACATTAATGTTGAATAAAAATATCCAGTTATGATGCTTAACTTTAATTTCAGGAGTTTGCTTATCACAGGAGCACTTCCACCCTTCGTCGGTCTGTGTAGTAGACTGGTGGGAAAATAAACAAAATTTTGAAGTTTAAGCTTATGTATATTGATTCATTCATCAACCAAACTTAAATTAATATTTCTCGTGTTAAATATTGACTGGACTAAAGCATCCGCCAACTCCTGGACAGTCTGTGGTGCAACATGACGTTGGTGGATGGAGCGAGACATGATGTCCCAGATGTGCTCAATCGGATTCAGGTCTGGGGAACGGGCAGCCAGTCCATTGCTTCAATACCTTCATCTTGCAGGAACTGCAAGCCACATGAGGTCTAGCATTGTCGTGCATTAGGAGGAACCCAGGGCCAACCGCACCAGCATATGGTCTCACAAGGGGTCTGAGGATCTCATCTCGGTACCTAATGGCAGCACTGGCGAGCACATGGTGGGCTGTGCAGTGCTCCAAAGAAATGCCACCCCGACACCATTACTGACCCACTGCCAACCGGTCATGCTGAGGGATGTTGCAGGCAGCAGATCGCTCTCTCCACGGTGTCTCCTGACTTTGTCACGTCTGTCACATGTGCTCAGTGTGAACCTGCTTTGATCTGTGAAGAGCACAGGGCGCCAGTGGCGAATTTGCCAATCCTGGTGTTCTCTGGCAAATGCCAAGCGTCCTGCACGGTGTTGGGCTGTGAGCACAACCCCCATCTGTGGACGTTGGGCCCTCATACCATCCTCATGGAGTCGGTTTCTAACAGTTTGTGCAGACACGTGCACATTTGTGGCCTGCTGGAGGTCATTTTGCAGGGCTCTGGCAGTGCTCCTCCTGTTCCTCCTTGCACAAAGGCAGAGGTAGCGGTCCTGCTGCTAGGTTGTTGCCCTCCTACAACCTCCTCCACGTCTCCTGGTGTACTGGCCTGTCTCCTGGTAGCACCTCTAGCCTCTGGACACTACGCTGACAGACACAGCAAACCTTCTTGCCACAGCTCACATTGATGCGCCATCCTGGATGAGCTGCACTACCTGAGCCACTTGTGTGGGTTGTAGAGTCCGTCTCATGCGTGACAGTGAGTGTGAAAGCACCACCAACATTCAAAAGTGACCAAAACATCAGCCAGAAAGCATAGGTACTGAGAAGTCGTCTGTGGTCCCCACCTGCAGAACCACTCCTTTATTGAGTGTGTCTTGCTAATTGCCAATATTTTCCACCTGTTGTCTATTCCATTTGCACAACAGCATGTGAAATTGATTGTCAATCAGTGTTCATAGCAATGTCCACATTAATACACATTAACACACTGAAAAAAAATGTATGTACAGACTATTTATATCTGTATTATTTTGATATTAAATTACAAAAAAACTTTTGCTAGTGTCACTGGACCCCAAAGAGCTGATTCGCTGTCCTGGAATCCCTGACCATTACTTATACATACCAGTATCACAACCCTTATATAACTCCAGTGGTCATCCCCAGAGGCTGTGCAAAAGAAACAGCAATTTATGAATTGTGTTCAACATTTAGGTAATTTGTTCATCTTTGTGTTCAGCTCTACTTAAATTTTATTGCTGTAGCTAACACATTTTAAAAAGGAACATTTTATTTTGAAGACAATTTGCATCTGTTTTCAGCTTATGCCACGCTTGTGAAATTTTCATTGTACAGGTTGAGTAATGGAACAAGCTGAATTGTATTATGTCTTCCTCCAAAGTGAGAAAGGGAAAGTTTACACAGACAGCAGCGGCATTCGAAGAATGAATTCACGGATGTCATTACACATTTGCATTAGCGCACGTAGGACAATGAAACTAGTAAATATCTCCAAAGTGGGCATTTATTATTACACAACTTCTACAGCTGCAAATAAACTACAGTATATTTAATATGCGGATCTGTATGCCCAAGAAAATGTAATACTCCTTACTGTAATGCATAATCTATGAATGCACCTGAGCCTGTCAGTCATTTGATAAGCCCACACCACAACCAGCCAGCCAAATCGAAGTAAAGCACGTGTGGATCTGATAACCAGAGCCTAATACTTGACATAACAGGGAAATGATATAATCTAAGTACAGTAAATTACTTATGTAATCTTATAAAATAAAAACAAAATTACAAAATTAAATATGAAAATAAACATGTACATTCACAGTAGGGAAAATGTTATTGTAAAAAAAACAAAAAAAAAAACACTTGTATATTGATGTTATATTATAATTGATATTTTAAATGAAACAAAATACAAATTATATTTTCCATTTATCTGTCTTACACTGAGTTTACCCTGTACACCAGTAAATGCTTTTTAAAACTTATGATTTAATTATTCATATGAACATTTGGAGTGGATTATTACAGCTGTGTATTACTGTAACATATCAGTATTTTCTAGTGCCGTATGTTGGCATTTGAAAGCAAGTAAATTTCTATAAATATACCAAGTAGAGGCTACATAACTCTGCGTGTTAATGATTTGAATGTTAAAATCTTTGTTAAGTTTTGTAGACTGCAACAAAGAAAAAGGAATTAGCAACAATACACAAATGATTAAACTGCTGTCCATCAGTGAGGCTGAGGAGAAGATGATTATATTTTATGCATTTAGTCAGACACTTTGGTACAAATACATCTTCATTTATTTCACATACATATTTTTTACTTTTACTTTTGAAGTTTTCACAATCTAAATGATTCAACAACAAAATGAAGAACTACCACAACAAAGTCCAAAATTCCTACTGGGAAAAATGATGCAAATGTCACTGTAGTAAAATTGACACATGTAGTTTGCCAACTAGCAAAGGTACAGTTAAAGGAATAAAAAGAGACAAAAGAGGACAAAAAAGTGGTTCATGTAGGTTGTCTGACCAATAATAATTCATCTTTATGACATTCCAGGTGTTATCTTAAATCCTGAACAGTGTTTGAGGACCGATTTTTGCAAAATTCTTAACACTTTTCATAAATAAAATAATCTTCTTTTACTTATATTGATAAATAATGTATATTCATTAATATTTAGGAGTCAATTGGGGAGCAGGGGACAAATACTTAGCCATAGAAGCCCTTCCTGAATCAATGGAAACTTCGAAATCCTGAAGACTGTTCTTGTGGAACATTTAGGATTATAGCAATTTTGGCTAATGCATCCCATGAATATTGCTATGAACTGTTCTTTTGAATCATGTACATACATGTACATAATGAAGCATTAGGTGCACATATGCAAAATATAGAACATAGGAAATAATGGTTTGTTTCATTGATTGGTTCAGTGAATAAGCATGGCGCAAGACTAAACAAAGTAGGTTATAGCTTAGATACAAATTTGTACTGTACATTGTTCAGCTGAGTCTGTAGAGCCAACCCAAAACTGAAGGGTTTTGGGGCATATAAATTTCAAAAAGCTGATAACTGACACTTATTTCATCCAGGTCCTCATGAGAGCAACTCATCCGAGAAGTTTCCCTGGTAGCAACAGTGTAAATCCTTTTAAAACTTTTTGTATTTGAGACACAGTATTCAAGAACTATATCAAGATCCACAGATTTAAGGTAATGCTCATCATTTTATGATGCCCCAGTGTTTTTTCACTACCACTCTCCCCGTAGCAGTGAGAAGGTCAGTCATTCTCTTTTCAAAAAAATACACTGTACTTTGGGCTTTTCCACAATCCAGACTCTCAGATCTATAAAAGAAGTCACATCATTTTCATGTTAAAACGACGAGGACCAGCTTGTCCCTCTGCTGAGTCAACATTAGTGCCATTAGACTTTGATCGAGGCACATACTCAACATCTATATTGTTTTTATGTTTTCCTTTTCCTCTGCTCCAGACAAAAAGAAGCAGGAAGCAAAACAAGACAACTCCCAGGAATGTGAAACAACCCATAGCTGTTGACACTAAAATAGTCTTAAGGTCCAAACCAAGGGTCACACTAGTCGTCCCATTGGCAGTGGCATTGTTGGGATCTGTGTAGTACTGGGTCCTGTTAGCATACAGTGATCCTAGACTTTTCACTGCCAATGATGTCATCAGGGTGTCATTTCCAGCAGTGTTGGAGGCAAGGCAAAGGTACACTCCGCTGTCTTGAACCTCTGCTGACTTGATTTCCAGTGTACCATTGTTATGGACCGTTACTCTACCATGGCTCCTGCTTGTCAGCACTCGACGACGTGGGGACAACCAAGACACAGTTGGCCTTGGTGTCCCATCAGCACTGCAACGCAACATAGCCTGCTGACCCTCATCTACAGTAACTGTTTGTGTTTTATTCTCACGAATTTTCGGTTTGGTACATGTAACATAATAAGACAGAAGAGTCTCCTTAAACTCCTTAAAAGGCCGACCACGAATACCCTCAGGTGTGCTGCATTCTGGCTGTGAATCCCCAAAGAAGATGGAGTGCCTTTTCTGTAGGATCCACATGAGGCGACAATCACACACTAAGGGATTGTTGTCAATGAGAAGAACCTCCAGAACCTCAGGAGACTGAAAAACACCCTTTTCCAATGTGTCCAGTCGATTGTGAGAAATATTGAGAACTCTGAGACCCCGCAGGCCTTGGAAGGCATACTGTTCAATGGTGGTCAGCTGAGCTCCAACTATATGCAGCTCCTGCAGCCGAACCAGTTCCATTAGCATGCCCCCTTCAATGTGCCTTATGCGGTTGTAGGATAGATTGAGATGTGTCAGGTAGGGAAGATGCTTCAGGGCTAGGTAAGGGAAGGTTGACAGGTTGGTGCTGGTTATAAACAGTGTTGTCAGGTTGAGACCATGCAGGGCATTAGCTGGAACATGGTCTAGTGAAGGCCAGTTATCAATTTCTAAGTGCCGCAATCTGAATAGCTTTTTGAATGAGTATGGATGTAAAGTGCTAATGCTGAGGTATCGTAGATGCAGGCTGACCAGGTTGTGAAGGTGAGAAAGAGCCTCAGTGGGTACAACTGTAAGGTTGCACCTTTCTAAGGTTAGTGTCTCCAGGCTTAAAAGTCCACTGAATGCACGGTGAGAGATGTAAACCAGATCGTTGTCACCCACTTCCAAAAACCTAAGATTGTGCAAGTCTTGGAACATATAATCCAGGAGAATGACAATTTTGTTGTCACTTATATCCAGTCGGGTAAGATTGGTTAAGCCTGTGAAGACACCCAGAGGAATGAGCTTGACACGATTGCTCTTGAGACTGAGCGAGTGCATGTTAAACAGGCCATTGAAGGCTCCAGGCTCAACATAACTGATAATATTTCCACTGAGGTCAAGTTCCTCAAGCCCAGGGAAGGCAAAAAAGTCATCAGGGTTGATCATTGTCAGCTTGTTCTTACTCAGGTCCAGGATCCTGGTTTCGGTTGGGATGCCATCTGGGATACTGGGTATGCGCTTGCGGTGACAGACAACTGCCTTGCTCTGCGCTGAACACTCGCATCGTGAGGGACATCCCAAGGTAGAACCCACAAAAACAGCCACGAGGGCCAATCCCAGGAAAGGCTGCCAGCATGAGATGACCGTGTGCAGCATGACTTTGCTCATACTGTCGACCATTCTGTCACGGTTCTGCAAGACAAGAAAAGAACAAAGAGAGAAAGAGAGAGAGAGATTAGCTGGTTCCTCATGACAGACTTCATTTGACCTGTGTTCCAGTAGAATGAATTGTCATAAGTAATATGACATTAAATATAATTAGCCTCATAGCATAATTGCCTAACTAATTTTAAGGCAATCATAGGCAATAATGCAGAGTGAATCTATAGTGTTAGCAAATAAATATTTTTAAAAAAAAAGCACGTTTTAAAAAAAATGAGAGTCATACAGACTCTGGAAAACTTAACACAACCTGGTCTATCTCATTGGATGGATTTATGGATGGTGGTTTTTCATGCAGAGGTATACTCATATATATCATACAGCACATACTGTACAGTAGATAAGCTAACACACTGCTTGCAACAAACAGACTGGGTGACAGGTTGCAATGATGGCAAACCATCCCTGCCTCATTTGGTGTGTCATGGGGTGTGCTAAATTTAAACGATGACAGGAATAATCTGAATTTCACCTCAGGCATTTATGCTGACAGATTATGGTGCAAAGATAAGATGATGACATACTTATCTGAAGAGACACATTATGTGAACCTAAGAAATCCATTCAAATTGCTAAAAATATTTATGTTGCTGTAATAAAGTATTTATATGATAGAACATATTTGTATATGGAAGTGGCGTATAAAAGTCACCTTTCATATTCATTATATTTAAAGTGAAATATTTATCTTCTGATTTAATTTTAATGATATTAATCAGAAATCCAGTATGTCAAATTATTAGAATATTTTATTTTATTCTAAGTCAACAACTATTCAAACAGTCAGAGGAAGCTCATTTTTGATTGTGTCTACAATCTTATTTTTTTTTTTAGTCACTACCCAGAGCTTGTGACCACAGGTAAGAGTTGGAACGTAGATTGGCCTTTAAATCGACAGATTCAGGGTCAGCTCTCTCTTCACCATAGCAGACTACTACAGTGTCAGCATTACTGCAGGTGCTGCATCTGTCCGTGGATCTCCTGTACCACTCTTCCCTCACTCATGAACAAGTCACCAAGATAAACTCCTCCACTTTGGCAGCAACTCATCCCTGAGCTGGAATGGGTACTCCCCCCTTTTCCAGCTGAGAACCATGGCCTCAGACTTGGAGATGCTTATTATCATCCAGCTACTTCACACAGGTGCAAACCATCTCAGTGTGCGCTGGAGGTCACAACTCAGTGCAGCCAACAAAACAACATCACCAGCAAAAAGCAGAGATAAGATCCTGAGACTACCAAACCCTCCATAGATGAACAGAATTGGTGAATGTCTGACTTAACGCTGGCAGTGCAAACCAAGCTCTCACTGTGGTCGTACAGGAACCTGAAACAAATAAGTACAACTAAAGCTAACCAGACAACAGTGTGTTAAAGTACTCAATTTGCCTTTTGCTCAAGCTCAAGGCATGCTAGCATGTGACAGGAGGAGCAAACAGTTGCTACTTTCCTGTCTCTGTTTCAGGAGTTAAGGTAACACCTTTGTTGAATAGATCTTTCAGTTGAACATAGGACAATCAGCAGGTGGAGTTTTCCTCACTCCCAGGAGGATCATTGCTGCTCAGATTGGGGCTTGTATTGTATCAGCTCTCCTTTTCGTGTATGGCATGACCAGGGCATGCCTCAGCTCTGTCAGTTATAGTAGACCCAGCAACGTTTCTAACATTCTAATAACTACCAGTCTGGGAAGTTCCCCATCCAGATGAGGAAGGCAGCGATGGCATTTGAGCCTCTTTTTTTAAAATGACTGGATAACCCCCTGGATATGGAGCAGTACTTTAATTTACGAACCATGGCAAATATTAAGTGAACAAATAGTTCAATTTATTAAAACTACATAAGTGGAATTAAATGCTTTTGAGTGGGGTCCCCTGGGACCCTGAAGCATTAGCACTAATAAAAGCAGAAATAAAAAACAGTGATGTCACATTATTAGAAAAAATTGACCAAATCATAAAAACATACCTCTGGGGTCTGCACAGACCCCTGTCAGTAGAATGAGGGTTAATACAGAATATTTGAAAGTTTACCTTTTTGAATTAAATAAAAAAAAAACAAACTTTTTTTCACAATATTATCATTTTCATAAGTAAGAAAAATGTAAATTATGTAAATAATTTACATTTTTCTTTTCTATAATTTGCCATAAAACCTTTTAAGTATTATTCAACATTTTAAGATGATTTTAAGAGATGTACAACACAACAAAACACAAGTATATTTAATCAAGATTATTTATTCAATCTAAGTATTAATATTTATATATTTTTCTGATATTGAAAGCCTGTTTAATGCTTTAAAAGTCATTAGCAAGATTAGAAAGAAACCAGTGGCTCCATAGACATTTGCCTAACACATGAAAGATCCCCAGTTTGAAACAGGGTGGAGACACAGTTCCCAGGGAAGGTTGCAAGTAAGGGAGCAACTGAATGAAGTTAGCCTGATCATCAATCCAATCCAATAAACAGCGCTTCACTGTTTTGCATGTTCTCTTATGCTGAACCTTTTTTGTAAATTACCAACTCCCCCAGTTTTAGCTTATAATATTTCCTGGATGGCAACATGAAAGGTGAAAAATAAAGGGTATAAATTAAGTTGTAGCTTTAAGACAATAAATTAAAAAGACCAATGTGGTGCAGGAATACATTGCTTCTATGGAGCCCAGTGACTGAAAGAGAGGAAAAGCATTTCAAAAACCTTGTGATTTGTTACTGATTGGTCAAAAGCAGTTGATTGTTGACTGTACTTGTACAAGAAACAAAACAGTCAGGAACACAGAGAGACATACTGGATGTAAAGAAAAAAACTTCCAAACACAAGATCCAAATTAAAGTCAAAGCTATCTACCACTGACACTACTACACATTAAGTGAACACACAGCTCCTCTTTACACACACACACACGCACGCACGCACGCACACACACACACACACACACACACACACACACACACACACACACACACACACACACACACACACACACACACACACACACCTTTAACTCCTCATTTTTTCCCTTTATTTAGGCAGGATAGTCTTATAATTCTAAATCTTAAAACCACTTCAAAATATTCAGCACAATCATAAGTAAATGAAGCTGATAATAAATTTAACATGGCAATCAACCGATCATTTCTAGATACACAGGGCAAAAATGACTGTAACACACACATCTCTAAACAGATTTTTATTGTGTGCAAATCTTTCCACATAATAGCCGTCTTACACACTCTGGCTGTCCACATGAATTGCAGCACAATATGATTTGATGGTTTACTAAGAGGGTGTCTAATCAGAATAATGATTGGAATTCTTTGTAACAGTGCATAATCAGAATAAGAGTGAGCCTGTTATGTGACCTAGTCACCTGCACACTTCTGAATGAGAGAGCCATAGTGCATCAAGTGCACCATCAGTTGCACCCACTGAAGTGTGTCCTGCATAGGAGCAAATGCTGCATAGAATTAGGCAGATACCCTAGGGCTATATCCACAAATAACATTCCAGCTATCTGTTGATTCACAGTGGATTTTTGTGTGGAAATGTACCCCTCAGTGCTGGGTGCACTGCTTATTTTCCCTTTCCTTGCAATTTCCTTTATAATTTAGCTGCAAACAGTGCCATGAATGTGCAGTGTGTTTTGAGCTGTTTTAGTTTATTAATTGTGTGTTGGTCATGCCTGTTTTTTTGGATTTCTTTCTAAACCCTTCTACTAGAACATGTGAATACATCACTATGGACGATCCCAAATGTGACCATCACTGAAAACAACCAGCTGATGTATCCCATTGAACAGCCACAAGGAGTACTACCCTGCATGGAAAAGAAATCTAGAGGGTAAAATCAAGTTAACCAGCTATCATAGCTGCAAAAGGGTGTGATGAAGAAAGGGGTGCCTAAGAAGTATAACAAGCTGTCATTACCTGAGGCCTTAGAAACTGCCAAGAAAAAAACTCTGATAACTGCTTGAAGAGGTATACCAGAGAGATAGAAGCCAGATGCCAATAAACCAGATGTTCTCCATCCAAGATGCACTCTCAGTGTCATGGGAACAATATGAGAACAACTCACCCCCTCACACCAAGACTTAGCATATGGGAGAAAGATGCAACACACAACAACAATACTCAGTAGCATGTGGATCTAAGAGCAGACCACAGTGACCTCCCTGAAATTGATCCAGTAACCATCAGAGTGGCAGACATCGAAGAAAGAGTCTCAAATATGAAGAGTTGGACAGCACCAGGCCCTGACATGATTCACACCAACTGGCTAAGGAAACTAACTGCACTCCATGAGCACCTGGCAGCACAAATAAACCAGCTGCTAATGGATGAGACACACCTGGAATGGCTGACCATAGACCAGACAATCCTGATCCCCAAGAATCCCCACAAGGAATCAGTCCTATCCAACTGCTGGCCAAAAACCTGCCTCAGCACAATTTGGAAGCTGCTGTCAGGTAGCAAAGGTGAACAGGCACATGGCTCCATTAATGAACGGGGCCAATAAAGGAATTGGCAAATACCAGAGGTGCTACCAGCTACTGGCACAGTAGATACAGCATTCACTCGAGAGTGTAAGACCAAATTGATCAACCTGTGCACCGCCTGTATTGGTTACAAGAAAGCCTATGACTTGATGCCTCACACATAACATACCCTCGTGGAAATACCAATGACTATATTTTTACCCTAGATATTTATAAATTTTAATCTTGTGACATGTGAATTACATATTTTATTGAGTGCAGGTACAAAATACATTTCACTGTGCATTGTACTGTGTATAACTCTGCATGTGACAAATAAATAAATAAACCTTATCTTATCCTATCCTATCTCATCTTATCTCATCTTGATCCTGGAATGCGTAGAACTAATTAAGATCAACAGGATCCTAAGAACCTTCTTTAGGAATTCAATGGGGATGTGGAAGACAACACTAGAGGCCAACTTCAAGCCAACTGCACAAGTCACCATCAAGTGTGGGATTTACCAAGGAGATGCTCTGTCCCCACTGCTGTTCTGCATAAGCTTGAACCTTTTCAGCCAGAGGGAAGGTAATCAGAACTGAGGGAACTGCACTGCCAGAAGGCAACATTGCAGACACTGAGGACAGCTACAAGTACCTGGGAATCCCACAGGCAAATGGGAACCATGAAGTGGCTGCTAGGAGAGCTGCAACCACCAAGTACCTGCAGAGAGCAAGGCAAGTCCTGAGGAGTCAGCTGAATGGGTAGAACAAGATCTGGGCAATCAACATTTATATCCTGCCAGTCGTAAGATACCCTGTTAGGATAATAGACTGACCTAAAGGAGGAGATAGAAGCCACTGAGATCAATCATGAGCTTAGTAAATACCTCAGGCAGCAGAAACCCAAGAAAGAAGAGGAGCAAGAATAGGAACCATTATGGAAGGACAGGGCCCTGCATGGCATGTACCACCGGCAGATAGAAGAAGTGACTGATATCAAAAAATCCTACCAATGGCTGGACAAAGCTGGGCTGAAAGACAGCACCGAGGCACTAATCATGGCAGCACAGGAACAAGCTCTGAGCACAAGATCAATAGAGGCTGGGGTCTACCACACCAGGCAAGACCCCAGGTGCCCCTGAGACAATCCAGCACATAGCAGCAGGGTGCAAGATGCTAGCAGGCAGTGCATGCATGGAACACCATAACCAAGTGGCTGGCATAGTATACAGGAAGATCTGTGCCGAGTTCGGCCTCCCGAGGTCAAAATGGGATACGCCCCCAAGGGTGGACACCAATGACCAGATACAGACAGACAAACTTGTGATGGCTAATGAACTGGACATAGTAGTGGTGGACAAGCAGAGGAAGAAAGTCGTAGTGATAGATATAGCAATACCAAGCGATAGCAATGACAAGAAGAAGCAAAACGAGAAGCTTGAGAAATACCAAGGGCTGAGAGAAGAGCTAGGGAAGATGTGGAAGGTGAAGGTAACAGTGATCCCCCCGTGGTAATCGGAACACTTGTGTCAGTGACTCCCAAACTTGGAGAGTGGCTCCAGCAGATTCCAGGAACGACATCCGAGATCTCTGTCCAGATGAGCATAGTCCTAACAGTCCAAGATACTGCGCAGGACCCTCAAGCTCCCAGGCCTCTGGTAGAGGACCCGAGTTAGAAGAAGGACAAATAACGTAAATAGGGTGAGTGGGGAATTTTTTTCCTTTTTTTAAATACAGGGCCAGTTTTTAACAAATTTTATATAAGTTCAGTTGAGTAGTGAGAGAGAATTAACATTTTATTTTGGTTCTACATATATTTTGTTCTACTGAACATAATTTTTATTAAGACAGCTGTTTCATATAAATTATGTTCAGTAGAACAAAATACATGTAGAACCAAAATAAAATGTTAATTCTCTCTCACTACTCAACTGAACTTATATAAAATTTGTTAAAAACTGGCCCTGTGATAAAAATGGTATAAAAAAGCCCCCCGACCTTAGATTTTCAAGCATTTTCATTTTATCTCAATATTCTGGAAACTTCCAGTGACATTCACCAATAGTCCAACGGCAGAAATCCTGCAATGCACTGTGAGATAAGTCTGCATAGTGAAGGTTTTTCTATAATGTGGCCCCTGACCCACATTAGTGCAGGGTTGGTTCCTGAGAGGGGGATGATAACAGCTAATGTTGTCTGACTCAGCATATATCTGTGAACAGACATTTTGCACGGGTGCTGAGGTCACATGAACAGTGCCATCAACCCAGCCATATGTACGCAAATGGCTCAGTGTGAAGAGCAAACTTATAATGCTGTTCATGGCTGTTAAATCATAATTTGCTCTTCTAGTATAACAAATACACGAGAAAACCTTTTTCTTAGTCCATTTCTGGTAAGCATCCTGTTCACATCACAGACTGATTTCTATATGAATCGCCTAAAAACATTCAGGGCACTTCCATCCCATGTTACTTCTTTATTTTTCAACACAGCCTGAGGCAAACTAGTGATAGGATGAGTAGGGATGATGTCTGACTGCCAGAGTGGCAAAATACAGTTACACTATTAGTCACAATTTCACTCTTTCCCTGAAAGGCTTTCTGGTTATAAAGAAATTGCTTATATTTCTTCATCATCAGCTGCACTTGTACACTATATAGACGCTATTAGTCTTGTCAGAATAATAGTGTAACTCAGAACTCTTGACACCGTGTCCAGGTAAGTGAGTGCTACAAGAGGTTTTATCAAAATGGGATCTAAAGGTGAGAGTGTTGCTACTGTATACAGAGGAATTGCAGTTGCTCCCTGAGTAGCTGACTGATGGGTAATTGCAGAATTACAGAAAGTTTATGGGTTTTTTTTTTTTTTTTGGTATGGTCTCGCTACAACAATTTCATTTTTCTTACACTTTTTTTAAAAACATTGTCTTGTGGCATTTCCACAGAGACAACACGAATCAAATGAGTTTTAAAGTCCATTAAGTGATGGTGAAAATATGTAATCAAGAAATTAAAACCTTAAATCTTGAAAAAGTAGCGTTTAGGTTCAAATTATTATGCCTATGACTATTTAAGATGTTCATGTTTCACTAAATTAAACACTGTATGAAAGCAAGGAAGCAAAATAGTGAATAATCAGAAGGGTATTCATACTGTATACTCTTCTAATTATTTACTGTTTATTTACATGTAATCAAGGTCATGTGATGACAAATGCAATGAATTAATTTACTCTAAAACTACAAAGACATTAATATTTCAGCATAAAAGTCCAGCACTTAAAACTGTGAGCTTGTTTATTTAGAACATGATGAAACTGTAGAAGAAAAAGTGCAATGTACATGTATTTACTCTTCTCTAAAAGCAAAACACTGAAGCAAAAAAAACCCCCAAAAAACTCCAGTTTAGTTGTGTAGTGTGTGCAGTTTCCTATGTTCTTTGCATTGATTAACAAAAGTTAAAGACAATACAAATTGCTGTAAGCATGACCATTTTTGAACATAGTATATCCAGACTATAGCTATGGTTCTAAGTGACCTTTTGAGTCTAGCAGACAGAAACTCGTCATGATTGGCTTTGACACGCCTGTTCATTTATTTGTCTGTTACTCCATGAAAACATGGCAGCAGGCAAATTAAGTCTAGCAAATCTTGGGTAAGTTTACACATAATTATCTCTCTCCCCGCTGAGAAGAGCGGACACCCACCATCTATGTTTGATTTCACATTAGTTACCAACTAATTAACCACAGAGCTCCAATAAGTAGTTAATGCAATTATGCAAAATGATTGATTAATTCACTCAATTGTAGACCTTATTGTACAGGAGGCTGACTATATGTGATCTTGGCAAAGGAGGAGAGTAACTTAGCATGCTGTGATGGAAGTGTATTTTGGAAAAGCACAGTTAAGCCTAATAATACTTCACTTTTAAAATCATATGTTTCTGAAGTTATTTAAATGCAGGGTGCTGGGGCATAAAACCTGTCCAGGATTATATAAGCTGTCGGTTCACGTAAAAACCATGAAAATCAATGTTGGTATAATATATGTTTTTTAGACTGTATGTCACCGGTTGACTTTGTAACTGCTTGGATTCCTAAGCTGTAATCCTGCAAAGTGTTGGTTGTAAACATTTTGCTTTGGTATTTATTTGAGGGGTAAGTTTGCACATCCTGAATGGTCACAAGGCACTTCTTATTTTGCCCGAGAATTTCGAGGATTTAGATAACAACTTGGCCTCTGTGCAATCAACCAATGAAAAGCCACTTGTGAAATTTCCCTGCCTCTATCTCCTCTGGAAAGGTTTTCAGACTGTGTTTGATGTGGCCCCCAGGCACTGATCATCGAACATAATGTGATTCTTCTTTACACACACACACACACACACACACAAAAAACCTCTATGTGTTTATGGTGGATGATGGGAGACAGTTGCTTTCTTTACCCAGCAATTATTAACACTCCTTTAAAAAAGCATAATCAAAGTGTCAGAATTGAATCTTTCGACTTCCTTCCAAAGGAAGAGCCACTCCAGAAGGCAGGAAATGGAAGAAAATGAACTCTGACAGTTTGAGCAAAGCTGCAAAGGAATGGGGCAGTGTGCAGAGTAAAGCAATAATAAAAGCAACATTATGTGTAATCATGCAGGGGAAGTATGTGCTACATACTGGGTGCAGCAGGGATGCAGCAAGCACTCTTGTACATTAGCATCTGACATGGCTGCCCTCATGTCAAAGGGTCTAGTTCATTGTGAAGTTGTTGGTTATAATGTGAAAAGAATATGAGACTCTTTCAGAAAGTGACAAAAACATAGTATGTAGAGTTACAAAAAAAAAAAAAAACTATATACACACACTATTACTACACCATGCCTCCACCTACCCTTCTGCATATTTATGTATATTCCCTCTAAGCAGCGTTTCTATAATCATGAAATGGTTCATTCTTGCTTTTTGAAAAAAAAGAGGCTACACAAAAGCAAAGTGTTTGATGGCTTAATTTCCCGGATAACTACAAAATAACAGCATAACCTCATAAGGGTCATTGTAAGGGAAAGTTATTAAATCATCATTTTATTTTAATGAGGCTTATATCTTATAATGATGCTACCCTGAAGGAAAGATGTTATTAACTTGCAGGTTAGTTCACAGTCAGAGTGCGCAATTAACCCACCTTTTCAAAAGAGCATCGGCACGCAATCAAATGGGATCATAATGAGAGGAAAGAGATTGCAATGCTCTTTGGCTTATTCATTATTGAGAGGGTCTTTGCAAAGGGCAGTGAGGCTTTAAGGTGAGCCTGCCAACATGCAAAATAACACTGTACTCCTTTAATAAACCTCTGTCGATCTGACTTCTGATGCTACAGAATGCCTCCACAGGATGTGACCTGGATACAATTAAACAACTCTGCCTCCTTCAATTTTGCCAAACACAAATAATTAAGGGAGGAAAGCAGCAATATGTCAAATCAAAGAAGGAATAGGAAAAACAAGAACAATGTCAGCTGCAGCTGTCTTGTTGACTCCTAATGCATGCAGATGGCAGTGAAACAATCTAAAGTCATTGTTGGTAACTGCTCTATTTTCACAACAATTTTCATAAATTGTTTTCAGCATAGCTAACTGTACAATTCATTAACATATACACTGCAAGAGCAACATAATTATAGTCACATGACAGAAGAAGGCTTTGGGACCTAGAGACCTTAACAGTGAGGATCAACAGCCTTGGGGCAATAGCAGGCTTCTGTGCACAAATTACCCTTCTGCTTGGCTTGCAGAGCGACGTCAAAGCTCAATTAATCCATGTTAATTAGAGATAAACTTGGTAGATTGAGCCAGTTGCTCTTTTTTGGTATCTGATAACCCTTAACTTGGGAAAGAGTCAAAAAAAAAAAAAAAAGACTGCATCAAACAGTCAGATCTCGATTGGCCACCGAAAAAAGCCTCTCAGAGATGAGAGTTAATCCCATCTATAATAACTATTAAAATTCTAAACTTTGGAGAGAAGAAGGAGCTTGTAAAAGAAAGGTAACAAAAACTTGGTAATTAAATGGGAGGATAAAAATAAAACAGTGACAATATGAGAGGGCTTAATACGGTCTGGGGAACAGTACACTGTCATTTCATTACATTTGTGACAAGTGGGGGGAAAAAAAAAAAAAATCAACCAATTTCTCAGTTCATTAGAGACATGTGCTACGTATTAAGAGCTTTACTGCAGTATATTTTCTGAATAAAAAATGGCACCCTCCCTTATCCAACATAAACATTACTGCACCTTTATACCGATGCTGAAGTGCCTTATATTACCACTTTAGCAGGTCAGAATACTTCAACTCTCGTTGCTTGGGCCTAAAGTAGCTTATATGTTCCAGAAATGCTTTAAAGAAAGACACTTATTTTCTTATCTAATGCAATAATCTAGAGACATTTATGAAGAGATCAACAGCATATCATTTACTACCTACAACTTAGCAACCACTTTGACAGATATACTATTATGTACACACTCTATGTCCTATGCATATTCGTTTTCACAAACTCTATATTTGTTGTTTAGCTCACTAACCTACACTGAATAGAAAACCAATAAATGTATAAGACAACACAAGTCCTGCAGTATGAGCATTAGACAGGTATTTATATGGGTGCATGCTAGTATATAATTATACATTATATATAATGAATACACAAATAAAATACAGATGCATGATGTTACAATGTACAGCTATCAGAAACCACATTTTAGATTTGCCATTTTTCACTTCACATTTCAGGTTATGACAGTAAGTCAGTGAAGCCTGGGGAGATTTTCTTTTTTTTCCACCTGCTACTCCCCCTTGAGAGATTAGCCCACAACAGTACCTCTGAATCTGTGAGCTATGCTGGTTCTTGCTCAAAGGTACAACCAGCAGAGTGTGCACTGCTTGCCAACAATAAGACTTGAACCTGCATGCTGCAGGTGTACTAAACCTGCTCCCTAATTCATGTCACAGTATTTTCAGAAACAGGTGAAGAAGGGTAGGAGCGGGAAAATGAAGAAAGAGGCCACTTTAAAGTCTTTTTATTAATCCTTTCTCTTCTTTAATGATTTCATCATAAACTTGCATAACCAGCAAAGACAGTCTCCAATTTTCGTCACTCATCTCTTAAATTTTCACTGACCTAAACTGTTTTCTTAATCAGCCTCAAGTATAAAGAGCATTTTTAAAACGATAAGCAGAACCTTGAGTGAATTTCCACCTTCTCTGGCTTTGAACTAAAAAACCTTGTGAGATAATTTGTGTGAACTGATTAAAATGCATTTGCAGCCGCTGTTAACACATTGTGTGGGCTCCTGAGAGCCCTTGTGCATTCTCTTCTTGGACCCCCGCCCCTCTGTGCCTGGGCAGCCTACATCAGGTCTGAGTCAGGGGGTGTTTCATCTGTACAATGACTCAACAACAGCGAGTTAAAGATGGCATGCACACACCTCATCCTATATTTACATCAATGTTCTCATAAAAACTAAATATACCATAAAGCTTGTAAACACTGAAAATGCTTCATGATAAACAATGAAGCAAGATGAACAATTTGCTATGATAAAGGAAGACACATACTGCTGATTCCATAAATGCCTGTAGCAAAAATTTAGAAGAAAACAAACAGTATGACTGCACCATAATGAAAGCATGAGCTCTCCTATTGCCAAAAGTGCATCAGTTTAGACCACGTAACTCTGCTGAGAGGATGCTTTTCAATATTAAAAAAAGAGACGCTATAAACATCTCAGTCATACTGATAAAATCACAGTATATCATTAACAACATGATATTGTTACGTTTTGCCCAAGCTTTGCAAATTTATCACAAGCAACTACTGTTGTCATTTGTGCATAATGCACCATTCAGCACATCCCGTCTTCAGCACATCCACGAGAGACCACTGAACGAGCTTTTTGTGGCCGAAAACAAAGAAATGCGGAGATAAAATTTTAACCATTTTTGTAACGCACAGAAATTATTCATGATGTTAGCTAAAAGGAACACATGCAGCTCCAACATACCCATGCATCTCTGTGATGTCCCAACAGTCTGTCAGTACACTTAGCAGGAACATCTTGTGTAAATATCTGCAAGACATCTCTCCATCCCCTTTTCAAAATCAAAATGAGTATACAGCTTGATCGTTTTAAATCTTATTCTCTTATGCCACTGTTTTCTCCTCTCATTTCTCACTGTGTTTCGTTTTGTCTCCCAACCTCTCCATCCCTCCTCTTTGGTTTTCTCTCTCTTCATCCAATCAAAAGATCTGGCCTCTGACCTTGCTTCTCAATGCCATTAAAATTCTTTCAGAAACGCAGCTTGTAGCACCTTGAAAAAGACTAGATAGCCTTATTCAGTCCTTGATATTTGCTTGTATGTTTTTCCTCTTTATGTGCTGGTGTGAGGTATATTGTGAGAGGGGAAATACAGACACATTTAACTGTTTAGCCTCACACTGGCCTTTTATACAGGGCGGCGTGTTGTATTTTAACACTTGACCCAAAAAAGTTCTAAATCAAAATACAAACAAACAAACAAAACAACAAAGATTTAGATAACTAAATAGCACTGGATGCATGTTAATTTTTAAGAATCAAATACATTTTTGTTTACTTTTATAAACATCTTTGCATATTCCCATATGTCCAGTGCTAGTTCTCCTAAATGTAATTTCATTATTGTTGTGACTTGCACATTAGTATTACTTCTCTGTTTCTTATGTGGAAGTTTTCTTTTTCCTCCAGGAATTCTCTTCTATTTTTTTTCTTCATCTAAACCAAAGATCTCATGATGGGGATTTTTTTCTTTATTTACTACACTGTATAACCTGTTGAGGCAAAGATGGGACTATTCATATAAGGTGTTTATTTAATATCGTTAAATAATTTAATATTGTTCTTTGGATTAGTCTCAAGTGTCATAGTGAGATAACAAAAAACACAAGTAAGAGGTCTAGATGTTGTCATTGTCATTACTTGTAGTGCAGTATTGAACTCCACTACATGATGTTGCCCATAACAATGATTCTGTATTGGAATAACATAAATGCAACATTTTCACTAATACAAGTTTACAAAAAAAAAAAATTGCTCATAAAGACACAAAGGTTTGCCTCAATACCTCGCTGCATGATTACTACCCAGGGGAATTCAGACAACAGTGCTAATCTCACTGAACAGCTGAACCCTGAGCAGGGGGTTTTACAAAGGAGTAATGGACCCCTCGGAGGACAAATCAAAGCCACAATTTGAGTGATTTGACTGTTTCTATAGCTTGATTATCACTCATCCAACATGGGTTGCTGTGGTCCATGCAAGGAACACAAAACTTTATGGGTTATTGATCAGGTCACATGATTCAATTGATGGATAAAGCCATAAAACAGAATAAAAGATACAGCAGGTGGAAAACTCCAAAATAAGAGTCCTGTTCATTCTTTTCCAGACTTCCTTAATCGATATTGCATTTATGGCTCTTAATGCTATTAACTTTCACTTCGAATAGTGTGAGATCTATTTATTAAAGCTTCCATCATGTTTACAATATACGAGTGGAATTATTCATGACTGCATTTTCTTTTTACTTTTTTATTGGCTGGAATTTCCCACATCAAATACTAATTTAGGGCACGTTAAATGATGACACACATATACTCTTAAATACTCACACTCACATATATTATAATGAATAATTACACCATCAGTCATTTTCTTCCACTTATCCAATTCAGGATGGTGGCAGGGCTGGAACCTATCCCTGCTGTCATAGAGTAAAAGGTGGGGTATGCCGTAGAGACCAACAACCACTGACACTCACAGTCACACCTACAGGCCATGTAGAACTGCCAGTTAACTTAGCATGAATTTCTCTGGGCTGTGGGATGAAGCCGGAGTACCCGGAGAAAACCCACCCAGGCAGTGGAAGAACATTTAAACTCCAAGTCAAGTCAAGTCAAGTCAAGTTTATTTATAAAGCACATTTAAAACAACGACGTTGACCAAAGTGCTGTACAAGATCTGTAACCCCAAGGACTATACTAAATAAAAATAAAAATATATAAATAAATAAATAAAATAATAAAATAAAAATAAATAAATAAAAACATTAAGAACAATAAATAACATAAGAAAATTAAAAATTAAAACGTTTAAAACAAGTACCATAAAATACCATAAAACAATCATCTAAAAGGAGGTAGCACTGCAGCCAAATGCCAAGGAAAAGAAATGTGTTTTTAATAGAGATTTAAATGTGTGTATCGTCTGAGCTGTGCGAATATGGAGAGGTAGATCGTTCCATAGCTTTGGTGCTGCTGCTGCAAAAGCTCGATCACCTCTCTGTTTTAGAAACTCCAGCCAATAGCTGGCTGGTGGATTCATACATGGGCCTCTCTTGTTATGAGTTGACAGTGCTAACCACTGTACCACCACACTGCCACCAAATGATTACAAATGACCTTCACTGTAACTGATTTTGTAAGATATGTATTCATCATTTTAATCTGCCCTTCGTAAGTCTACATTACTGTCAGCAAGACAACAATGCATAGTTTGCTACACACCTGAATGTTCCTATTCTTATCTCTGTCAGTTATTATATCATTATGTAGTACACTTTTACTAAAGCACCATTTTCCCACTAGAATTGCCTGGATACATTTCTTGGTTACAATTTCTAAGAAATTTCTGTGTGAGCAGAAACATCAAAATCCCCCAAAAAACATCAGTATTGGCACCAGCTTCAAAAATCCAGTTTGGAGGCAGGTGTAACATTATCAAAGATAATTAATCAAAGAATAGTAAATCCTTACAGGAATGGCAGACGAAAGACAACGATACAGAATATGATAACAAACTAAGTGACAATAAAACGGTTAAAATTATAAAATTGTTTAAGTGGCTTTTTGGTCTGCTAGAGCTCATGTGTTCTTCACCACATTTCTGAACTGATGATATCTCTCCTTACGCAATCAGGAATTGTGATTTTAAGCTATATTTAAGAAGTGAGACATATAGCATGTACTGTGAATCATACTATCTGAACGCACTCTACAGTAATGACTGACGTAGCTGTGATGTTACCATGATGTAAGTTTATGTTTTCCTTTCAAGAAACAAGCCAAACTTCCGCAACAAAATGTATCCCGCATCTGTGCTTAGGTTTATGAATAATTATCGTGCCATCGTACTTTTCAAACTCAGTACATTTGAATAATTCATTAGGAAAATCCTGGGTGCTCTCACTCTAGCTTTCACCAAAGTCTCATTTGGAACAATTGGGGAAAGCAAGTGGTGGGAGTAAAATGAAAAGAAAACACACACAAAAAAATTGAGATCATTGAATTTCAGCACAAATCTGTCAGAACTTCTTGTCAAAGGCAATAGCCACAGGCTTTGCTCAGTCAAACATGCAAGAGTAGAATTGTGTTTGCATTGCTGGTGGGTGCTCAGGTAATGTCACTGCTTAAACAGGGTTGACTTGTGAAAACAGCACAAAAGAATGTAACCAGAATTTAATCAAAATAAACATGTTCAAGTTTAATTAAATTGCTTTCTCAGTTGCACATTGCCTCCAGAACAAACAATGGAATATGATTACTGGAAACAGCTAAAAAAAAACCAAAACAAAAAACCTTTGAAATATTAAAATTACAGGACTTCATTAGAGTGTAGTACTGTAAAAAAAATACAAATAAATAAATAAAAATAACTACGCTATAATAAATTACTTTTGTTTCAAAGAATATATTCTCAAGTTTGTTTACTTATATTAAACAAATGGCCTTCTTCAGGTGATTGTTATTGTCACGGTATTAGGTGTACATGTCTTGCTGTGAGGGAAACACCCTCAGTACTAATCACTAAATTACACCCAGTCCCTCAAGGATCTCATGTTTATGCCCAAGATGACGACTTTAAAAAAAAAAAAAAAAAACATTATTCTTAAATAATAGATGATGTTTGTGGCCATTTGTTTGCTGAATGAAAAGAGAGTTTATTTTTCCATTTTCATTCACTAAAGGACAAGTGTGGAAGGATGGATGTTACTGAGTATTATATCCAACAACTTCAGGAACATAGATGACTCAAATTTTTAGCACACCTGCTTAAAAAACACAATATTTGAAGTCAAAGTACCTTCGGTACGTATTCAGTTGATGTTACAGTTAGTTTTATTTATTTAACTTTATTTAAACAGGTAGTCCCACTGAGACTCAATGTCTCATTTGCAAGAGAGACGTGTTTCAAACAAGCACAATAAAATTAGTGCTGTCATATTTGTAGATAATCCATCAACTAAGTAATCTAAAAGTTCCTCTACTTTCTCTTACTTCACTTTACTCTGTTGTATGTTTTCTTGTAGTTGCTTTCACAGTGAACACAGAGCAGTGAGAGAGCATCTGGATACACCCAGGGACTGTATCTACACGGCAGTAGTTTAGCTAACAATAGCCCAGGGTGATTAGTTTAAGAACTAGGAAAGGGGTGAGGCGGGAAAACTAATATTCTAACGGTATTCTATCTGTTCAAGGTAACTTCAGGTTGCAAAAAACTTCAACCTCATGTAAACAGACACAGTTGCAAACCAACAATCAATTTATGTACCTTACTGCTTTGTTTACAGCCCATACACATGACTTCAATAATAGCTGGAATCAGATGGTTAGAATAAAAAAGTACCTGCATTAAATGCAAGGCCAAATAGACCGCAAGTTTCAAACAAAGCCTTGAATTTCATGCAGCTACGAGCATTATTATGCTCCTTTGCCTGTGATGGCATTTCTATAATTATGAGAAATAATTATTTCATGTTTACTGCTTTCCACCATTTCTTTAATTGAAAGAGAAAACAAACGAAAAATAACCTATAGGCTATTCATGCAGAAATCTAGTATTTCATAGAAAAGCTTATAAAAAGCTTAGCAAATTCTCAATTCAGCATCATCTGAATAGTGAAATAGGTTTTATTTTTGTAACTGTTACAAGAAAATGACAGGCAACTTTTTCTAATTTGACTTAATGACTTCTTTCCTTTGTTCTGTTACTCTCATAAACTGAAACCACATAGAAAGTGTGCACTGTTCCTTTAAAAAAAAAAAAAAAAAACTGACATACTTTAAGACAATCCACCAAAATCTTAACAGATATTTAATTTTTGATATGAAACGTGTCTTTATTTAAAGACCTTTGATTGATGAAGCTGATGTGATATTTCACCTTTGTTCATTATATAACTGTACTACATAAATGTAACTGTAATATATATTCAGTCTGCAGGATCAGGTCAAGATGTTGTCAGATGTCGTGGAGAAATGGCAATTTTATAAATTACCCAGAATATCATTACATGTCAATATGTTGGTTTCATCATTTGGCTATGGCTCTTTGGTACAATCATACTTAAACACTTAACAATGCATTACACTAGTGCAAGTTTTTGAGTCACAGTACTTTCAAGATCATATCATGAAAGAAAATGAAAAATATTACTAGTGGAATATTGAAAGTTAACAGTTTTATATACTTACATACCGTTGAATGGTTTAGGGAGAGAGTACTTAACCCCATTCAGGACATAGTTGCCAAAATTCAGGGGTCAAAATGTATTTTGATTATTTTTATTTGTTTTATCTAGGAACCTCCGATCTGATAACTGACCCAGTAACATATGAAAATTAGAGCCAACCAAAATTTCAATCATCATTTTTAGTTTCACTGACATTCATTTTGGGAGCATTTTGGCAGTGTTAGCTCAAGCTAACGCTACATGTGGAAGAATCAGCTGAAGAATTATCTCAGAAATTTACAGTCACTGAGATGTGAAAGCGCATTGGAACGTTGTGTACTATATGAGCAGACAATAATGATTACAGCAAATAAAACCTGTTTCAATGTTAATGTTGGGCTGCATGGGAAAATTGATCTTAGCAATTTTAAAGGTTATGCTATCAGCTTGCTTTGAAAATTTTCCCAAAATTATATGAGGGAAGCTCTTTGGTGATCTGCCCAGTGTATCTGTGCCATATGTCTAAATCCAGCAGAATCAGATGATCTGATATCAATCTAAGTGTTTAGAAGCGCTCTGTCAATCAGTTCTAAAATGGTATCAAATGTCAGCATCATTGTAAAAACACTTATTGATTTTCAGGGACAAGGGCAGCCATTTTAAAATTTTGATCTGATTGGCGTCCTGGCTCTGGCCGCCCTGGCTTAAAGACAGAATATATAAAAGTGTTTTATTTTATTACTGATAAAAAAAAAAAAAAAGGGTAGATGGAGGGTAGAAAATGTCATGTCTGTGATTTTTTTCAGTTTTACTCACTAGTGTAAGCAAACTAGTAGGTATAGGAAGCTGACTGGGTGCTCAGTCCAGCTCAGTATAAAGGTGATGATACTGGCTCACATTTTATATTTATCTAGTCACAAGTTTGCAAAAAATATTAACTTTAAAAGATAATTACAAAAAGCATTTAAGAAACAAATATGGGGGTCAATTTCTGGTGTTTGATAAACTCATGGTATATTTTAGATGATAAGTAACAAGAAAAAGCAGCACAGATAAATACTTCTTGATTTTATGTCAGAAAATGATAAACAGTAAAAAATGAAGAAACCAAAATACATATTTAGCAGAGGGTTTGTGATCGTTTGTGGTCCAATTTGGCCGAGGAAGTAGATTTAGAGACACTTACCAAAACAATTCTGTATTCTTCTAGTAGATGTGTGGAGAACTGCGATTTCTCACAAGCACTTCCTCGCATTAAAAGTTTGTTGCTACCTGGAGACCTGGGCTGGGTTTCGTCAAGGGTCTGTTTGTTAAAGATAAGCCGAAACCGACTCTACTGCAGACAGACCCTTTTGCAAAGAAATCATTAACATGGCCATTTCTCATGGCACTTCACTGATTTCACCCAACGTTTTCAGTATCCTGAACACTGAGGATGTCTACTTAAATTAATGACTTTCTTGACTGCTTGCAGGCAAGTGATGGGGAAGTTTATAATCTTTTAAGAAGGCTGAAAGGCAATGCCCAAAGGAGGGAATGGCTAATAATGTTTTATTATAAAAACAGATTAAATTAATCTTTGGATTAATCAGTTGCTCTATGGACTCACCTACAAAAATCTTATTATACTACTATCACAACACTACTATTACTGAGACAGTCTTTCAGTAAGCAAATTAATATCCATGCACCTCCTTAAACCAGTAGCTTTAATATATTTTCCCCAAAATTAAATTCATATTTATGTTTGGATGTCATTCATTGTGTTTGTTGGTGAAACATGTTTAAGATCAGCAACAACAACAACAAAAAAACCTATGTAGGATCGCTCTGAGTAAAGATATGGATCATGAGCTGTGAGATTATCTGCTGTGGCAGCCTTTTTCATAAGGCAGCTACACTTTATAGCCTCAGTCGGGTCAACTCTTGCTACAGCTCACAGTCCATCTGCTGATGTGTGCTGACAATATCACTGGTCCTAGTACAAACAACATTGAAATACCTTCACACCTGTTTACTCACTCAAGAATTAAACTAATTGTACTCTAGCAGAGACACAGGAACACTTATTTTCCTCTCTGAGCGCTTTGGCCATGTTTGTATTCACAAAAGGCTTAAACCTGACTTGTGAGCAGATTCAGCAGGAATATTATTACTAAGCAAACACAACAATGAATTTGAAACCTTTTTTTTTTTTTTAACTGTAAATTAAGCTTAAAGCTAATGAAAAAAAATTACAAATTACAGAACTGTATGTTAAGAAATGGAATGAGGCATTTATGATTCATTGACTGGTAAAACTAAATTGTTATGTCTAGCACAAAGAAGGGGAAGACCACTTTGACACAACTTAGATTTCACGTGTCTCCACTACAGGGAAAGCACTTTGTTTTTAATCTAAAATTCCAAGTATCAAAGTGATACTTGTAAAGTAAACTAGTGGACTGATCAGACCAGGAGGATTGTAGTAAATTTCAACATAGATAGTGACTTATTGTCATGTCCTGGGCCGTTGGCCCAGCGTTTTGTGTTAATAGTTTATTTCCTGAGTTTGTCCTCCCTGTATGTTTGTCATGTTCCCAGTGTTGTGACTTGTCTGCGTGTTCCTTGGTTTATCACTTCCTGTTTTATTTTGCCAATGTGATTTCCTTGTGCTTTGTGTTTAGCTTTGCTTCCCCTGTGTAATTAGTTTCATTTGCCTCACCTGTTGTTCCCTGCTGTTTCCTCTTGCCCTGATTACCCATTGTGTATTTAAGCCCTCAGTTTTCATTTGTTCTCTGTCGCGTCGTTGACGTTGTGTGTCCGTGTGTTTCTGTGTTCCTGTGTTCCCGTGTTCCCTGCGCCTGCCCTTCGTCTCCCTGTGCCTCCCTTCCAAGGTTTTTGTATTTTTGTGTTTCCCCGGTGGAATAAACGCCCTTTTAAGTTACCCCTGGAGTCCTGCGTTCTTGCCCTTCCTTGCCCGTTTCCTCCCCGGCCATGACAGAACGACGCGACCAAACTATGGACCCCGCAGATATAAGGACCCTCTCTGAGCAAGAAGAGAAGATCCAGGAGCTCAAGGATTTCTCCGAGAGAATTGTTCAGGCCCCCACCAGTCACCACCGGTTAATACAATTAGCTTTCTGTTGTGGACTTATTTCGTCCTCCACCTGGCTCCTCACCCATCCTGACACCGCTTCACTTGCCCATTCAATAATCATGCTCCGAAAGAACCTACAATATGAACTGCACAATATTGGCCGCCCAGTCCAGGGCAGGGACTCAAATTTTTTTCTTCAAGCCATCACTAATGCACCTCTCCTGCAGCCAGACGGCTTATCCTCGTCTCCTCCTCTCCATGGCCCCTCATCGCCACCGGCACTGCCTTGCTCTCCGGCCCTGCCATCTTCCATTCCACTCACCTCTCCCCAAGACCCGAGCGGTATAACGCCGCGGACATTGTCACCGCTTCACGCACAGGCCACCACCTCCGTGAGTACCACCGGGCTCGATATTATTGCGGCAAGTGATGAGACTTTTTCCCACTCCACCGTCGCGCAGCCCGACCTCTGTTGGCTGCCGCAAGATGTAGAAATCATTGATTCTCCTCTGCTAGTGGACATTCTGGATGCAGAGAATCGTGCCTCCCACTCCAACAGAAAGCGGAGGAAGCAGCGCACCCGGCATCGTCGCGCTCCCCCACGGTCGCGCTCGCCCCTGTCTGCTGTGATGCCAGCTCGTCTCCAGGAGCCCCAGGTTCCGCCAGCCTCTGTGAAGCTCTCTGCACCCGTTCCTGTTTCGCGGGTGGGGGCAACCACGGACGGGCTGACCTCTGCGCCCGTTCCTGTTTCGCGGGGGGAGGCAGCCACGGACGGGCTGACCTCTGCGCCCGTTCCTGTTTCGCGGGGGGAGGCAGCCACGGACGGGCTGACCTCTGCGCCCGTTCCTGTTCCGCGGGGGGAGGCAGCCACGGACGGGCTGACCTCTGCGCCCGCTCCTGTTCCGCGGGTGGGGGCAGCCAGGTCCAAGCCTTCACAGCAGTTTTCAGTGTCGTCCACAGTGCCTCTTCAGCCTGTCTCTCAGTCAGCTGTAGCTCCAGCCACCTCCCAGTCTCAGTCAGCTGTAGCTCCAGCCACCTCCCAGTCTCAGTCAGCTGTCGCTCCAGCCACCTCCCAGTCTCAGTCAGCTGTAGCTCCAGCCACCTCCCAGTCTCAGTCGGCTGTAGCTCCAGCCACCTCCCAGTCTCAGTCAGCTGTCGCTCCAGCCACCTCCCAGTCTCAGTCAGCTGTCGCTCCAGCCACCTCCCAGTCTCAGTCAGCTGTCGCTCCAGCCACCGCTCAGTCTCAGTCAGCCTCTGTAGCTCTCCCCGCTTCACCTTCCCCAGAGCCAGCTCTCCCCGCATCAGCTCCCTCAGCCTCAGCTCTCCCTAGCTCTCAGTCTGTCTCCACGCAGTCAGCTCTCTCTAGCTCTCAGTCAGTCTCCACGCAGTCGGCTCTCCCTCAGTCTGCTCCCACGCAGCCAGCAGCTCTCCCTCGCCCTCAGTCAGCTCTAGCTCCAGTCGCTCTCCCTCGCCCTCAGTCAGCTCTAGCTCCAGTCGCTCTCCCTCGCCCTCAGTCAGCTCTAGCTCCAGTAACTCTTCCTCGGTCCCCAGTGTCAGCTGTTTCAGTGCCCTCTCAGTCAGTTCCCTCAGCCCCTGTCTTAGTTCCTTCGGTTTTGGTCCCAGTTCCCTCAGCTCCTGCTCCTTCTGTAGCTCCAGTTGTGTCAGCTCCCTCTCAGGCCCCAGTGTTAGCTAGCTCTCGGTCTGTTTCCACGCAGCCAGCTCTCCCTAGCTCACGGTCTGTTTCCACGCAGCCAGATCTCCCTAGCTCTCGGTCTGTTTCCACGCAGCCAGATCTCCCTAGCTCTCGGTCTGTTTCCACGCAGCCAGATCTCCCTAGCTCTCGGTCTGCTTCCACGCAGTCTGCTCTCTCTCGCTCCCGGCCTGCTTCCACGCGGCCAGTCGTCTCCCGGCCTGCTTCCACGCGGCCAGTCGTCTCCCGGCCTGCTTCCACGCGGCCAGTCGTCTCCCGGCCTGCTTCCACGCGGCCAGTCGTCTCCCGGCCTGCTTCCACGCGGCCAGTCGTCTCCCGGCCTGCTTCCACGCAGTCCCCTGCACCTCGGCTATTCCTCGAGCAGCCCCTGCTGCTCAATAAAGCAGCAGTGTGCCCTGTTCCGCGGTCCCAGCCTACGCATCCGGTGCCTCACTATGTAGGCCCCGTTCAGCCCATGGGCTCAGCTCACTCCAAGCCGATGGGGGTCTCCGCTCAGTCCGAGCCAGGGGGTCCCGCTCAGTCCGAGCACTCCGCGCCAGAGGGTCCCGCTCAGTCCGAGCCGATGGGGGTCTCCGCTCAGTCCGAGCGCTCCGCGCCGGAGAGTCCTGCTCAGTCCGAGCCGCCAGAGTCCTCAGAGTGTTCCGCTCAGTCCGAGCCGCCAGGGGGTCCCGCTCAGTCCGAGCCGCCCGGGGGTCCCGCTCAGTCCGAGTCTTCGGAGTGTTCCGCTCAGTCCGAGCCGCCAGGGGGTCCCGCTCAGTCCGAGCCTCCGGAGTCTTCGGAGTGTTCCGCTCAGTCCGAGCCGCCAGGGGGTCCCGCTCAGTCCGAGCCTCCGGAGTCTTCGGAGTGTCCCGCTCAGTCCGAGCCGCCAGGGGGTCCCGCTCAGTCCGAGCCGCCAGGGGGTCCCGCTCAGTCCGAGCCGCCGGAGTCTTCGGAGTGTTCCGCTCAGTCCGAGCCGCCGGAGTCTTCGGAGTGTTCCGCTCAGTCCGAGCCGCCGGAGTCTTCGGAGTGTTCCGCTCAGTCCGAGCCGCCGGAGTCTTCGGAGTGTTCCGCTCAGTCCGAGCCGCCAGGGGGTCCCGCTCGGTTCGGACCTTCCGAGTTTCCTGTGTCCTTGACCGCCCTGGGCTCAGGGGAGTCCGGGCATGTTGCGGCTCTGGTGTGTCTTCGTCGTCGCCGCCGCTGGGGGCGCGGTCGGCCTCCAGTGTCTTCTCCTCGTCTCCGCCGCCGCCGCTGGGAGCGCGGTCGGCCTCCAGTGTATTCTCCTCGTCTCCGCCGCCGCCGCTGGGAGCGCGGTCGGCCTCCAGGGTCTTCTCCTCGTCTCCGCCGCCGCCGCTGGGAGCGCGGTCGGCCTCCAGTGTCTTCTCCTCGTCTCCGCCGCCGCCGCTGGGAGCGCGGTCGGCCTCCAGTGTCTTCTCCTCGTCTCCGCCGCCGCCGCTGGGAGCGCGGTCGGCCTCCGGTGCCTGCTCCCCGTCGCCGCCGCCGCTGGGAGCGCGGTCGGCCTCCGGTGCCTGCTCCCCGTCGCCGCCGCCGCTGGGAGCGCGGTCGGCCTCCGGTGCCTGCTCCCCGTCGCCGCCGCCGCTGGGAGCGCGGTCGGCCTCCAGTGTCTTCTCCTCGTCTCCGCCGCCGCCGCTGGGAGCGCGGTCGGCCTCCGGTGCCTGCTCCCCATCGCCGCCGCCGCTGGGAGCGCGGTCGGCCTCCAGTGACTTCCCCTCGTCGTCGCCGCCGCCGCTGGGAGCGCGGTCGGCCTCCAGTGATTCCTCCTCGTCCTCGTCGCCGCCGCCGCTGGGAGCGCGGTCGGCCTCCCTCGTTGGGACTTTGCTTTGTGGCCCCTTGGCCCCTGCGGCCTCCTGTCCTGTGTGTTTTTTGTTTTGGATTTCCCACTGACTCCCCTGAACTGTGGACTGTTTTTTCCCCTGCTGTTTTTGTTTTGTCATAGCTCCTGAACTGTTCCTTGTTTTGACCCCCTGTTTTGGACATTGGAGCTCTCCGGCCTTGTGCTGTCGCTTTTTATTTAATACGTTTGTTTTTTGTTTTCTCATCCCCATGTTTTGCTCTGGTTTTTGGACTGTTATTCAGCTTGTGCCATTGCTTTTCTTTGTTCTGTTCCTTTTGCTTATTGTTTTTTGCCCTTGTGCTCTTCCCTTGCTCCAGTGCTTCCTTGTGTTTTTGGGTTTGTTCCTGACTTTGTTTGCTCCCTGGCTGTTTTTGTTTCGGGCCCTCCTTCCTGGTCCCCCGCCTCCCGCCCTTGTCTGGTTTTGTTTCTGGTTTTGGCCGTCGGGAGCCGGCCTTTGAGGGGGGGGGTACTGTCATGTCCTGGGCCGTTGGCCCAGCGTTTTGTGTTAATAGTTTATTTCCTGAGTTTGTCCTCCCTGTATGTTTGTCATGTTCCCAGTGTTGTGACTTGTCTGCGTGTTCCTTGGTTTATCACTTCCTGTTTTATTTTGCCAATGTGATTTCCTTGTGCTTTGTGTTTAGCTTTGCTTCCCCTGTGTAATTAGTTTCATTTGCCTCACCTGTTGTTCCCTGCTGTTTCCTCTTGCCCTGATTACCCATTGTGTATTTAAGCCCTCAGTTTTCATTTGTTCTCTGTCGCGTCGTTGACGTTGTGTGTCCGTGTGTTTCTGTGTTCCTGTGTTCCCGTGTTCCCTGCGCCTGCCCTTCGTCTCCCTGTGCCTCCCTTCCAAGGTTTTTGTATTTTTGTGTTTCCCCGGTGGAATAAACGCCCTTTTAAGTTACCCCTGGAGTCCTGCGTTTTTGCCCTTCCTTGCCCGTTTCCTCCCCGGCCATGACACTTATTTTGCCATGGAGTTGCTGCTAGTTTTTTTTTTCTTGGTTGTTCTTCCTTTGTATTCTTAAGTGAGTTCATCTCTCATTTAAAAAAAAAAAAAATACGTGTTCAATGTTTCTATTTTTTCCTTTGTGCTTATTTTGAAGTTACTTAACTGTGTTTATCTGTGCTTTTGACCGTGTACCTAACCCTCAGTAGTTTGACTTCATGGTTTCTTAAATAATTCTGTGCATATATAATCCTGCATCTTTCCCTCTAAGATGTCAAGTTTGCCTGCTTTTGTTCTCTCGTTCTACATTTTCCCCTATTATCCCCCATGTTTCTCCATGAGTGTTGGTGCTGCTCGTAGTGGATTTCAGTTTCCTCATTGATTTCTCTTTTTTTATTTGATTGACGCTCATTTGGATTTAACTTTGTTCATTTGCTTGTTTAAACCTGGACTCCTTAACTGTTTTTTGTTATTATGCTTCTGTGTACTAAGTGTATTAAAGTAACCCATTTCTGCCTTCTACCTGCTCTAGTGCCTTTTTCATTTTAGTCAGTTTTGTGAACGTAACATTAGAACGGCCAACGCAGGTCATGTAACTGTTAAATTTAAATTTATGTCAGTGAAATTAACAACAGGTGACTTAAAGTGGGAACAATGAGACAAACACCAAAACAGGAATGGTTTTTCAGGTGGAGGCCACTGATATTTTTCCCTAGCATTTGGCTAGGGTCAGTGTCACTACTGGTAGCATGAGACAATACCTGGACCCTACAGAGGTTGCACAGGTTTGCTGTGTCTGCCAGCACAGTCTCAAGAGCATGGAGGAGGTTCCAGGAGTTACTCTAGGAGAGGTGGGCAGGGCCGTAGATGGTTCTTAACCCATCAGCAGGACTGGAGGAGGAACAGGGTGAGCACTGCCAGAGCCCTACAAAATGACCTCCAGCAGGCCACTGGTGTGAATGTGTCTGACCAAACAATCTGAAACTTTAAAGGGTGGGCCAATATGAACATAAAGCAATTAGTTTAACATCTCTATGTTTTTAAAAATGTTTTGCAGTCATCATCCCCCTGCAAATGCGATGTTACATTTTCTGTTTGTAAGTTGCTCATAGTCAAGTCAACGGTGACAAATTTCTCATTTTAAACATTTTCATAATATTCACCTTAACTTAAATCCATACCTTGTTAAAGCTTATCTATATTTAGAAAGATTTCACAAGAATTAACAACTTCTTGACGAAATGACTTCTCTGCCATTGCTGCAGTTGTTGCAGGACCCCCACATTATTTTATTGGCATCATTTCAAAAAGCCAAATCCATGGTGGTATGAGAAAACAGATTTTTTGCTCATTTGCTATGAATACATTCTAGTTTGTGTTTTTTTCCCTCAACCACATATTATCCTTCAAGAAACAGACACCCAGACCGGACAACAACTTAGCCCTGAGTGAACTGAAGCATTTTCAGTACTGATCTGTTTTTGGTTCCAGTGTAAGTATGCACAATCATCTTTGCTAAAAATAACATTACAATCCTGTACTTGTTTGAAGGGTTTGCAGGGTTGCTTCCAAGGACAATGTCACGAAGATGAAAAAATTCAGGGGAAAAGGTTATTGGTTGCAGTCTATCGGGGGGGGGGCATGACAACACAGCCAGAGGGCACTACTGTGGCCAAATTATCGTCCAGATGGTCTGAATAGGTATAATTTCCAGCAATTAATTATTAAATGTCCATGTGCACCACATGGCCAGGATCCCTAAAACAGGTCCCCTGTTATTATCAAATGGATCAACTAAGATGACTGCTTTGATGCATGAAGTTAGGGTTTAAAAATTACTATTCTTATAAAAGACACATTGTTTGTAATGTAAAACAACATATTTTTCACATTTTATATATTTCACTATCATTAAAATTACTTTGCATATTAAACATGCAATGTAATTTTACTAATGGCATCACTGGTAGCACGTGCAAGCGCTCAAAAGTAAGCAGTCTCTTCCTTGTTGCTGAGAACATCCCGTGAACCTGGAAATGACACACAATGCAGCGCACTCACTCAGATGTTATTGGCATAAGAATCAGCCCCTGCTACTTGACTCCTTTTGCCAGATTGGGTCACATTTGACATCTCATATATTGAATGACAAAGACCCATTATATGATCTGGCAAATCTAAAGGGTCTTCTGAAGTACTTAAAACCTATTTTCTTTAGACAAAAGTCAGTATATTTAGTTGAGCTAGTAGGAGAACTGTCTGTGGTTTCTCATACAGAATTCTAGTTTTATTACTAGTTCACATGTTTCTAGCTGCCATAGGGAAAGAAGCAGAGTACACCCTGGACAGGTGGCCAGTCTGTCGCAGGGCTAACACAGAGAGACCAACAACCATTCGCACGCACATTCACACCTGCAGTATGGGAAATTTAGGATTAACCACCACCCCCGCAACTCTGAATTGGATAAGCAGAAGAAAATGGATGGAGAGATGGATGGATGCTCACATGTTTCACAGTTAGAGATTGCACATTGCAGTCTGTACAGGGGTGCAAAGTGCAGTGAAGGACAAAGAGTGAAGGGGGGTATTATGGAAATTATTTATAATTAGGGGGTGCAAGTTAAAACAACACAACAAAGCACTGAGCTTGTGTGATCACTCAGTCACTGAGTCATAAATGCAAAATACAACCATCTGTACATGCAAAGAAGGTCAATCTTACAATAATGGGACTTCACTTTTTGACAGTGAGCATGACTAGCTTTGTGGTATATTTTGTACATGGTCTTATTCTAATGACTAATTTACATATTTACACTTTAAGACACTGCTGTGGCAGCCCTGTTCTGTGTAGCAGGCCAGAAAGAATTGTGATAAACACAAAGACATCTTAATTCAAAATATTACCCATAGCTTAAGAGAAAGGCAAACATTGTCTTGCCCTCTCTAATATAAATTACCCTGATGAAGCAGACCACAAAATCAAGAAGGTATGCATTTTTATGATCCCTGGAGGCCAGAAGATGTGACATTGTGAAGAACTGGTTATTTAGCCTTGTGCAACTGAGGGTATTTTATTTTATTTTAAGAAATCAGCTTTTAAGGGGATTCATTAAATGTGTCATCCACCTTAATGTCATATTAGCATGAGAATACCATAGCCACAGAAATGTGACTATAGGGTTGAGGCTAAAAGGTGTTACGTGGAAAGCCGACATCAGTGAATTATTAATTATATGTGTGCTTTGTTAGTCAACACCTTTACAAACACTATTCCAAGATTTACACGGACAAGACATGGGGCCACACCTCAGTGTTAAGATGATCCTTATTAAAAGTGCGTGTGAACTAAGTGAAACATTAACCTGAAAAAGGCGAAGCTCAATAAATTACTCATTACTGACCTGTTGCTAAAAATGGAAAACCTGAAGACCTGTTATCAGCATGAGCTGAGTATGTACAACTTCTTAAAAGCTCAAAACTAATGAATTATAATATCAGCAGGTGTCTTTTTATTCCCTTCATTAATGCATATGAAAGCAATTATCTGTTCAAAATGAAGGATTCCTGATGTCTTGCACACACCCCATGGCCTTCAGTTTTGTGTTTTCCACAATGATGCTGTGATAATTCGCTTTCACCGTAAGAGCTTAGTTTTTGCTCAGTCACTCAAACAAAAGTATCGAATTGACTCATCAAATTCTCAAGGTGCAGCCGAAAGCAATTACGGAGCATCTGGGTGGAAGAGCTATAGCCAAGGCCTTTTTCTTACTCTGGCCCTAATAGAGGCTTGGCTTACAAACAAGATGAATCATGCTCTTCTTTTCCTTAAGCCTCAGCATTCTGGTGAAACCTTTCAGACTAGCATTGTATACTCATAACACCTCACTGCAGGAGACAGTGGGAAGATTAAGCCTAAACCAACATGCAGAAAATGCCCAGTTTTAAGGCCAAAAAAGGCTCTTGGCATTTTTTTTTTTTTTTTACACTCAGTTACATTTAGTTGCTGTTAAAAACACATGCATCTTTTGTTCAAAGAGTTTTTAATGTTATTTTTCTTGTCACATGTTAATAGGTGTCTGACTCATGTAAACAAACACTACAGTTTAAAAGGTATGTAGAATGTAGAAAAGATGAATTAATGACTCAGTGTACTATTGTTCCCTGCTGCAGCATCCTATTCTTCATCTGCTCCACATCAACATATGAGTAATAAGATAACACGATGGGCACTACACATAAAAATTATGTTGTAAAACGGAGGAAGCACAGCAAGGCAACGAGACACAAAGCTTATTTCCCACAAAGGGCACTTGCCATCATGATGTTTCTGTAAAGTTTGGTGTCACTGGCACAGATTTAACAAGATGACATGGATTTACACCCATCTGTGTCTGAGTCAAAAAATAAGCATTTGTCTGAAGACAGACAATCTCACAGCGGTGCGCACAGTGTTTCAGGCAACCAAGGGAGCAATCCAAAACCCTGCTTAAAGCATTAAATATAAAAGCAATATTATAAATCTCACAAACAGTAGAAAACACAGAGCAGAAACGAGGATTATTGGACTCCAGGCATCTAAATTAGGCTGCAGAATGATTTTAGCACCTCATCTAAAGTAAACGTGTACACAATCCAAAAAAAAAAAGAAGAGGATTACATTGAAATGAATGAAGCTATGACTTCTTCTGACGACACATCCCTCTTTTTTATTATCAGTCGGAGATTATATTCACAAATTAATCCATTCAAAGTTTTGTGCTTGTAAGATTAGCAATGCAATACACAACTTATAAAAGCAGTGTCTATATAAATTAACTCCAGTGACCTTAACAAATTGGAGACATACTTCTGTTTAATTTTTTTTTTTTTTACAAAAATATAAAGTAAAGATGTCTTACCACAGTAAATCAGTGAATAGCCATCTGATACCAATGTTCCACAAAGTAAACTAACCCACAAATAGTCCTTTAGAAAACACGATCCTCCGTTTCATCTTGTGTGTTTTCCTCTATCTTGGAGGGAAAAAAAAAGTATCAGTGATGAAGAAAACTGAGCCACAATTGACTTGGTCGAAATTGATAAAAAAAAAAAGCCAAAAAACATCTGCATTAGTTATTCAGTTTTCTTGCACTTTCAAATAAAAACATCAAATAAACTTTGCAAACACTACCCACTACAAGCAAACAAAGAAGATTCAATAGGTCTGTTTGTCTGCTAATGCAATCAGAGGCTGCTAGCTAGTTACCTAGTCTGGTTAATTAACCCCCAGAGGTTTAGACAGAGCAGAGGCTGCAATCTCGATAGGCCTACTGGGCTCAATCAAGACCACAAACTGAACATTGTATATGGCATAAAACTGTTGTAGTAAACACATTCTCTTCTCTCTGCCAAACCCTGGGGAGCTCTTAATCAAACCACAATGTCGGTGCCTGTGCACAAAATGAAGAGAAGAATGGAGAGAAAATATCTAAAAGTGTCTGAACTTACAGGCTTTTGGCCTTTTATTTGACATCCACTGTGACATTTTAGCTCCGCTTCCCCAACTGAGACTGTTTTTACCACAAGAAAGCACAATATATTGTGGGGATTTTACTTCATCTTTAATTATGCGCTTCACCTTGTATGCTATTTTTTCTCACAGATTTTGCATAACGCAATTAGGGCAATTTCATTGATCTATGTTTCATCATTAAACACAGATTGTACTCATTAGCAATCTGCTCTAATGTAACTGTTCTCCCATTTAAATGCAATGCTACAGAAATCATGGGCACGGTCTGACCAAACAGACAGACTGACTGTGCTGTTGCTGAAAAATGCAGACTTGTTCAATTTTTAGTTCAGTTACACTAACGAAAGACTGACTCAAGTTATTGAGGCATGCTGAGTTATTTAAAGCGCTTCAAAAGTGTTTGGAAATTTCTAAAAAGCATGACTGCAGAACCATGCCTTTATTATTATACTAGCACAGCCCCAGGACCTCTTGTGGTGGTGCTGGGTCTATTCTGGGTTGCAAATTTCTGGGTGGAGCTGAGGGAGACTGGTGGAAATGTGAACACCTTGCCAATGCGCTGCACAGCTATTTAAATCTGCGTTCTTATTGACCCGTGCTGCTGATCACTTTGCCTGTGTCTATGCCTGTGCAGTCTCCACATCATGCACCTGGCCCGGTTCCTTTTGTTTTATCCTTTGCACTTACAACACGCACCATGTCCCTTCATTGCTTACACGACTTGATAGCGACTTGTGGACTTTCTGTTTACATCCATTAAGTTAAATAAATATTTGTTCATTTTTGTTAATTTGGCAGTGCATCTTCCTTCTTCGTTTTGGCATGGAAGGAAATGAAACTGATGAAGAATAAAAGGGCACGGGATATTAGAAGACATACTTGTGCAATTTATTGTGAATCTATTCAATAAAGGTTTTGTAGTAAAAGAAAAAAATAGTTGGTAATTGACATGGGCTGAATAACAGTAGCCATTTCTCTAATTTCTCACTAAGTACATAAGTGCTAAAAATCCCCAAAAGACTATGTTTCTCTTCAAAATATTACTGGATGTGAAGCTATGAAATGGACAGGTGGGGAGAGGAAAACAGTAAAGGTTCCAGTAGAATCACCAGAGCTAAACAATTATCCTTAATCAAGACTTTCTTGTAAATCATGACAAGGTCTTGCCCCCAAATTACCCAAGACAGGCACAAAATAAATATTTAATGCCTTTTTTTTTTTTTTTTAAATGATGAGGCTCAGTAGCAAGCATGCAAAACTGTGTTCTGAAGATCTCCACAAGTTGGAGAGGTGGGGTTAGGACAGCATTGAGGATTCCAGTGAAATACAAGCTCACTGACCAGAATGACTAGAAGAAGGAATCTTCATGCAGTAGCGTTAAACAAAAGTTTTATATTACAATTTTGTCATAAAAGTTTAGGTTGAAATTAACAATTTAAACCACATTAAAATCACCAAAATGGGAATGTGTGGAAGAGCCACAAGCAAGACATCCACAGAAAACAAGCTGTTTTAATTTGATCAGTGCTTTGAAAGAAGTGGAACATACTGTATATAATTGTATATTATTTGATATTCTCCAATATTTCTAGCTTTTTAAATGTGCAGTCTTAGCGTTAATATGAGCGCTGCTTACAGGTCTAATGTCATGCAGAATTACCTTTGTATGGAGCATTTTACTTTAAAATCTCTACACCTATAAGATGGTCTAAGTTGTACATATTGTATTGTATAGAATAAAGAAAATACACAATACTGATACACTGATAAGAATAGCACTCTGACATGTGGACAGGAGTAACTCAGGATCGAAAAGCCTGTTCTTAGTGTACAACCATCTCAGAAAGACAAATCATCTAAATGATGATTTGTTTGCTTCCTCAACCTCCCTCCTCTGGAGACTCTGGGGATCTCCAATAATGCATTTCATCCTTTGTTTCTTATAACCAAGAGTCACAAATCTTTCAGCCACAGGGGGCTTTGTCACTTGAATATAAACAACTGCTAAAATAATGCTTAATAACTGATGCTAGTAGTCTCTGGTTAAAGAATGTGCTTACTATTTTTAATCCACTTTCACAAATTTCCCCTAGGCTACATTTTAAAAATCCCAACAAATTCTCTCCATACCAAATATATCAATCTGTACATTTGTAGATTTACAGGTTGATATATTTGGTATGGAGAGAAATTTGTTGCTTTTAAAGAAAACCTCTTATTTCTATTTTTGAACCTGTCCTTGTAGAAAATTGGGGATTGGATGGTGTTGAAAACAATTTACCCTCCTGGGCCAACAAATGCTACCAGTGTAGGTCTAGGTGTTCTTGCAATTCTGTAAAACAGTTTGGTTTTATTTAATTTTTAATCAACAGAGACATTATTTTTACTGTTTTTTGGAGCATTTCATGTTTTTTAAAGCTGTCACTAGGAATCAGATAATACGTTATTCACTTATTATTTTAAAAGCAAAACCAGCTCTCTCTGTTATAGATGTAGAAAACATCATTACTATGGTACCATGCCTAAAAAGGAAAGGAAAGGAAAGGAAAAAAGAGAGAGATACCTGCAGGAATATCAGATTTCTTAGATTGTGGGTACACAGATCTGTTAAATCTGCCCTCTACTCTGCATGTAGCCACAAAGTAATTAGCACACAGGCAGATGGTTGTTTATGGAATGTGTAATTTCTTTGTAGTTACAGTGTGTAAAATTTTCTCTACTAGTCGGTAGTAGAGTCGTCAACTGAGTTCTGTTTTCGTACCCCTCCCAAATCAAGTGCATAATCCTAGCTATGGTGACTGCTATAGGACAATCATGTTTTAGTCAGCCAAGAGAGATCAAAAACATCAAATTTAGATTGTATCTCACTTCTGACCGATGACAGCAATACTGAGGTGAGTTGTTGAGGATATGCTGAAATTTTCTATCAGTAAGCACTGCTATTCCAAATATATTTATTAATTTTAACTTTTTTAAAACAAAATACAACCCAAAAGCTCAGCAGTACATTCTATAGAAAAATAAATAAATTATAATTAAAAAAAAATAATAATAATAATCAGCAAGCACTGCTATTCTTGCTGCTGTTAGCCTCTGTTAGCTGCTTTGTTAGCTGGTGTTACTGAAACTGTCTGTGAAGGGGATGCAACATTATTGGACTCTGATGCTCAGTGAATTAAGTCTCATGATGAAAGAATGTAAACAAACTGTTTATTGGAGGGAAACTGTGATTTTTAGGATACTCAAGCCTAAGATTAGCTGGTATAATATGAGCAAATAACCAGCTGTTATCAGTTATATGGGCCTCCGATGGGAGGGTCCAAATCTAACCTGCTGACAATAAGTAACAATACCGGAAATAAATAAATACTTTTCCCATACAATAAAGCCCCAAAGCCCCAACATACCTGACAAACCTCATCCTAACTGATCTATTTCTTGTGATGTGAGCACAATGTTAGCTGACTGACCATTTGAGTTACACTAGAAATAACAGAAAGAATGCAATTAAACATATTTTGCATATATAATATGGTGAAGAAGTAACAACCCTCAGTCATAAATTTAATGTACGTTTTTCAGTTCCTCTAAGATCCCCAAAGGTTTTATTTGGGATCTTTGGCACAGTTCAAAGATTACTTAGAAAAGACCAGCTTCATGAACTAACATTAGAAAAATATTAAAACGGATGTGGCTCCTTTTACAAGTCAGCTAGCCAGTTTTCAAAAGCCAAACACTCAAAGGTTAGATTTTTTTTTTTTAAATCATGGATAATCAATGAGCTATAACAGCTTCCACAAGTCTAAGCCACGCCATATGTAGGATCTAGTCAGCATACAGGAAAGAAAAGGACAAAAAAACCCATACCCAAAAAAAAACAAAAAAAAAAAAAAACATAAAAGGTTTAGTGTGTGTGCATGAGGACAGTTTCCCTGCAAATGCATTGATTATCACTGCTAACGAAATTTATACTTATCTTTTATCAGCTCCCAAAGGTGAGGTTAACTGATTTTATAAAGGCTGTTAAGAAAAAAAAATCAAATTGTCATCTATATTATGGGCATCATTAGATATAAGTCAGCCATAGATCAATATAGTCTTTATTCACAATATTACACAAACACAGCCAGAGACATAAAAACTGTTACGAGGGTACAGCAAGAGTTGAGACAAAAAACAAAAAAAAAATTCAGAGCTTCGTCTTTAGCCCCCTTCTATGCTCACTTTGCAATGCTGCTGCTTAGTTATCATATCTCACACAGTCGGGTTCAAGAATGCAATGCTGCCTTTATAACTGTCATTTCCAGGTGGATGTTTCCCACAAGCTAGAGGAAAGAAGAAACATTCTTCCTCTCTGTGACATTCTGTCCCCTATGAGATATAACACCTTCCATCTGTAAGGGAAAAAAAAGAAAGAAAAGAAAGAAATCTGATTTGCCGAACAGTTACCTGTCCGACAACACAGTGGCCACTGTTCAGACCTGTAGATTTGCTCTCAGCAGTCATCGGATCACACCTTACAGCTCCAAGCCCATGTTCTCGCTCCTCAAGGCAAGACCACTTTGACACTCTCATTCTTTGCCTTTTTTCATTGGCTTCTTGACTATCACAGCTATCTGTAATGGCCAAAAAGAGGAATGACTATCTCTGTATTTCTGTACTGGAACAAACAAGAAACCTCTCATTGTTCCCCAAGTGTATCCCTCACAGTGAAGTGTTTAACAGTGACCAAGGTCACTATTAGTTCTGAGACTGTCTAAATTCTAAATCTGAGATTTGGATGGCTGTTATCTTTTGTCCATAATAGCTTTGGAATAATAACATATTGTAATATAAACTGTGATAAAACGAGCCTCAGTTTGCCCTCCTCAATGTGATCCATCAGCTGTGGCAGGGAACATTGTGCCATATTCACTCCTACAGATGAGATTAGGTCGCCACTGAAAGATGCACTCATCCACCTGCGACTCCTCTCTGGAAATGTCACTGTGACACGAGAGAAACTCGAAAACCTTAAAATGTTAAGGAGTTCTTTTACGAACGCTTGTCCCAAAAAAAGCTTTTCCCATTACTTCGCAGCAGTGAGAGAATTCGGAAGGTGTGTGGTGTTTCTCCCACATTCAGAAAATGAACTAATGCCCAGCTAGCAAAACAAGACATCATGATTATTGGAGTCGTACAATCAGCCCACAAATTCTGTGCTTCTGCACGAACTGACTTGAGTTTTTGCCATTGGCATAATGTAAACAAACAATAAACATGAGCTGGGAGTAGATACAGGTATGAGCTAAGTTCTTTAAATCTAAAAATGCAAATGCACTCTGAAATGTAAGGCTGTTACTATGGAAGTGGCTTTATGGTATTGGTGCATTTGTCACAGTGATTGAATTTAACCTATGGATTGTAAGCATCGGATCATAATTGCCAGCAGAAGAGCACAACAAACCATCTATTTGACTGAGACATAATTTCCATGTTCACCCGTTGATGAAGCAGTTAGATATATATACATTCCTTCTTTCACTGATATACAAAAAGTTAATGATGAAGCTAAGCTGCAGGAGATGCTTTCAGACACAACTATCAAACAGTGTTTCCTGTTGTGTTTTAACTTCTGGATACCACCTATAGGATAAATAGCAAAATCCCAATCTGTATTTTTTCTGCGTAATTTCCTGGCCCATTAATGCTGGAAAACATATATATTTTATATTGTGTGTGAAAATGATAATCACTGAGACATACTGAAGAAATTGCAACATTCATGATGCATACATGATAAACTGCATAAATCTATTGGAAATTCTTTCTCTTTTTTCTACTAGTGAGCGCTGTGCTTTCTCATTAAATCAGCAAGTCTGTTTCATTAAGTGTTTTATGACTGACTGTAGAGGCACATCAAAACAACTAAATATTTCCAGCGGAGATAAGAAAATATGAAAACATCAGGTTCAGGTACTGTTAGCACTCAGTGGCATTTATGTGATTAGTAGACGTTGAAATTATCAGCTCTGCCCACTGCCTGAGAGCAGCGCCCTGCCTTAAAGATCTTTCCCATTCAATTTAACGGCATGTTGCTCATGTCCTCTTTAACTATTTGGCTGTGCCATTTTGAGGCAGCGCATCACTTCTGCTTTCTCATTGGCCAGGACACTCTACAGTCCTAGCTGAAGATGGGTGACCGTTACCTCCCACCCAACTCTGCCGCTTCACTTAGCTCAGATTTAATTAACTCCAACCAGGCTTACTCCCAAAGTGATAGCTGCAGAGGACTGCCCATTGGGGATTTTTGATCAAGCAGTGGACAAGAATACAAACTAGGGCTTCAAGCAGTAGGAACACTGAATCACAACCTGGTGATTGTGATGCCAAGGCTAGTGAAATGCATACTCTGCTCTGTGGACAGAAGCTTTCACATCCACACCCAACCCTTTATACTTGTGGCATCCCTAGCCTCACTCCTCTCAGATCCCTCTCTGATATTTCACTCTTGTGCTTAATTAGGCCCCACACTTAAACAATACTCTCAGCCTCTGAGGGTCTGCTTTACCAGCACAAAGAAAGAGAGCAGTGGAAGAGAGAAAGGGGTGGGAGATGGTGGGGATTCATATTCAATTCACACAAAACTACCAGGAAAAACAAACGAAAAAAAAACTCTCTCTTCTGCTGACACCCCATTATTCACCTCTGACTCAATGGCACCCCTTGTGGGTGTAAACCAGATGACAAACACATGCAGAGACTGGGGTTGATAATACATATAATATGTGTTCGACATAGCAGTGTGGTTTAATGCTCTATTTAAAGGGATGTGAGAATGTCTTCATTTAAAATGACTCTGTCCGTATGTTCTAGCCTACGTTCTTCCTGGATACCAAGTGATCCATGAGGACTCCTCCACAACAGTGTCAGCAGCACTTGACAAATGTGCTAGCCCTGCAAAATGCTTGTACAAGCACAAACATATCTGGACTATTTATCTTCCTGCTGGAAAATTTATCAGAATATGAAAGCATATCAACCGCATCCATTTTGTTTGGAATCAAATCTGACAATAACAGGCAGACATTGGGAAGATGATAGATGGCAAAATCTAGAAGAAAACAGAAAATGGCAATTTCACACTAAAATTATTTTATGTTTAATATCCGGTTGGTTTCCTTCCAGCTATTCACATTTCAGTTGTGCAGAAGCAATTCTGAAGTTTGATGTCCCATGAAACAACTGTGGTCAGAGATACATCACTGACTCAACCTCAGTGTAAAATATTTTGCCCTATGGATAGATCACCTTTCTTTAGCTCTAAAATTTATCAAGTATACCATGCAAACAAATAAACTCTTCTCTGGCATTTGATGAATGCACAGCTGTAAATGTTTGTGAGTTTACTGAGGGTGCTTTCTGTTTTTTTCTTTTTCTTTCCACGAAATGCGAGTGTGTCTGTGTTCCTCGGAAGACGTGTCCTGGTCTTGACCTGTTACCCAGCTTGTACAGTTCTTAGAAGAAGATATATTTGATGTCTGTGAGCCTGATTATGTCTAAGAAGGTTGAGCATAGCTATTCTGAGAGAAACGCTTTTTTTTTTTATCCTTTTATTTCAAATGTAACTGAAATTAATTATCTAAAAAATTAAACAATTTTTTTTTTTCTGGTCTGTATCATAACATTCCTGTAAAGACTGTGCATGTGTGTGCATTTAGCAAACCTAGCATCAGAACAAGGAAGAAAGGTGATTTTAATTGACTTTGAATGTGGCATGCTTGTTGGTGCCAGACTGGCTGAGTATTTTAGAAACTGCTGATCTACTGGGATTTCCCCACACAACCGTCTGTAAGGGTTAGAGAGAATGGTCCAAAAAAAAAAAAGGAGAAAATGTCCAGTTCTCGGGGTGAAAATACCTTGTTGATTCCAGAGGTCAGAGGACAATAACCAGACTGCTTCAAGCTGATATGAAGGCATCAGCAACTCAGTGTTGTGCATCTCTGAATGCACAAAATGTCAAACCCTGTAGCAGATGAGCGACAGCAGCAGAAGACCACACCAGAAACCACTCCTGTGAGTGAAGAGCAGGAAACTGAGACCAAAACTGGAGAACAGTGTGTTGGAAAAACATCATCTGGTCTCATGAATCTCAATTTCTGCTGTGACATTTAGATGGTAAGATCAGATTTTGGTGTAAATAACATGAAAGCTTGGATCCACACTACCTTGTACCAAGGCTTCAGGCTGCTGGTGGTGTATTGATGATGTGGGGGGATATTTTTGTGGCACACTGTGAACCACTTAGTACCAACCCAGCTACATTTAAACACCACAGTTTATTTGAATATTGTTGCTGACCATGTCCATCCCTTTATGACCACAGTGTACCCATCTTTTGATGGCTGCTTCTAGCAGGATAACACACCATGTCACAAAGCTCATATAATTTCAAATTGGTTTCTTGAACATGACAATGAGTTCACTGTGTTCAATGTTCATGGCCTCTGAAGTCACCAAATTTCAACCCAATGCAGCACCTTTGGGATGTGGTGGAACGGGAACAGACCAATCTGCAGCAACTGTGTGATGCTATCATGTCGATATGGACCAGAATCTCAGAGGAATGTTTGCAGTTCCTTGTTGAATCTATGCCGTGAAAAATTCAAACAGTTCTGAACACAGAGGAGGGTCCAACCAAGTGTTAGCAAGGTGTAACTAATGAAGTAGCTGGTGAGTATGTATTTTTTTTATTCACCTTTAACTGAGCAAAATGTGTGAGTAGCCATTATCCAACTTGATAATTATAATTCATTACTTCACAGTTCTGCAAATTATGTTTAATCTCACCTTGACACTAACTACAGTCCCTCTAATGCCCTTAACACAGAGCTGATTCTTGAATGACAAAAGCAACAGGATTCCTAACTGTGCTGTTCTAACACTTACTGTCACTGTAGCACTGTACTGTATAGAGTAAGTGGCACATTTTTCACTCTGTCTGTTCTCAGTGAACAGCTTGAAGCCTTGCTGGGCACATTAATCCTCCAGGATGGGGCCCTTTAGAATCATTTATTCACAGTGAGAGGTAAAGCACAGAGAAGTCAAAGGTCATTACTTGGTCAGCCCAAGCCTGGAGCATTTCCATCAATGTACTCTCTCCATCTGGGTATGAGGCTACAATGACTGAGGCACATATTACTGGGAGTAGCACTTTCTGCAAAATTGTGGTCACTGGTATCTCAAGCAATGCTGTTGCAGTTGGATTAGCATGTCCCATATGCTGTTGAGTGCTTACAGTAACTTGAGTTGACAAAATTCATGCAATTACATTTAAAACCTAAATGCATTGCTCCAGCAGCATATGTATTGCAGTATTGATCAAAAACCTTCAGCAAGAAATTCCACACACATGCAGTTATGTTATTCAGGGTCAAGCACTGTAGTACATAAGAACTCTAAGGCTAAACTCTCTCTGCCAGGAAGCTTCCTATTCATAAGATGGGAAACAATAACAGCATGAGAGAGTTCCAGAATATTTAAATAGCCTGAAGAACAATTCATGATTTCACATAATTACTATTCATGGATGTCTACTCAATATGGGAGGAATATTGAGCTTTTCTTTGCAAAGACTGGGTTTTCAGTGGCACAAATTCATTCTGTAATGAATGTGGTCCACTCACATATATACTGAAACCTTTTCAACCAGTTTGCAGAGTAAATCAAGTGTTTCGAATTATTTATAGATAGAAATGATTTTTAGTTTTGTCAAATGCTTAAAACTTATCTAGAGTTCCATCTCTTGTCCTAATGTAAGTATTGAAAAATAGAAGGAAAAATGCATTCACTTAAAGCTTACAGAACCTGTCATACTGTGGTTTGAGGTACTTTCATGTCTAAGAACTTTCACAGTATTCTTGTTATAAACAACAAAAACAGTGGTGCTGTTTTCTGTAGTTCATAATCCCTTGTTCTGTCTCCACCCATCTTCCATTTTTGGCATTGTTTGTGCTTCCACTATAACAACTCATCTCCATGTGCTCTCAGTAATTTGCCATTACGGTTGCCTATGGGGCCATAAAGCAGAAACATTGATTGAAATAGACAATGATAACTATGGCTGGGTTCTATCTTGGTCCACAGGAGTGTGCACTGAGGCACATAAAAAAAGATATGCTTCTTCCTTAAAGTAATTCTGATTGCAATGGGAATGGCTTTAAATCTATTCCAATTGAATGTGGATGTGCAATTTGTTTAGTGATTTTCTTTTAAAGTTTCCTTTCTGTTTTTTTGCCTTTTGTAAATGAAGAAAAGGAAATGGAAGAGAGGCAATTTACATGTTTCTTGGGTTGGATTTAAACTCAGACTGACTCACTTAACCATGACGACACCCTAAACGTTGTGTTCCAGCTAAAGATGTGAAATGATATAGAAGACCTCAAATGTTACCTAGTGTGGAACAGGGTCAATTCTCAAGTCAGACACTGCCACAGGGTTTTCCCACAAACATTACTACTTTGCTATTTTTATCCCCTGATTCAGGAGAACTGTAGAGTAGCAGGGGCAGAGGAGGTGCAGGATCGCAGAAGGGTGCTTTAGTCAACAGACTTAGCCTAATGTATAAAATGTATATATATAAAAAAAGAAATTCTAAACATTTTTAGCACCGTGCATTAGAGGGGCTCTGATACTCAAGTGGCATGATGAGCCCTACACTCACAAAGTCAGAGATACAGGTTAAAAAGGTTTGTCTGGAGTTGTAATACACTTGAATTGTGCCCTCAACTTTAAGATCTAATGCTTTATATAACATTCCATCACATCCTCATAGAAAGCGGACCATCTGGAGAATGCAGACTTGCTCTGAAAAGTTCTTTTCCAAGTGAAAACGGAGCCACATCTCTGTCATCGCATTGCACCTCAGGCAACATCCTCACTCTCCATCTGAGTGCAGTAGAAATCTTAAGTGCTAGAGGACTATTTGAAAACCTTAAAAGCACACATACTTGCCTTTGTCTCCATATTACTTGCTTTACCCTTTTACATAATCATACAACATTCATTCAAGTAGCGAAAAAAGTGAATTATTTTTACTCAAACCAGATTCCACCCATCAGTTAGGTATGAGCCTTTCTGCAAAAGTATCAAAGGTTGATATTCCTACCACAGTTATTACCACGGTGCAACTGTGAGATGGGTGGGGGTAAGCAAAGATGAATGTACTCATTCAGCACTCCACCCCACCATTCAATTCAGGGGAAGTGTCCTTGTATGTGTAGCCGCTCTTGAAGGATATGCTTGTCTGACTTCTGAAGCTATGCATTGAAGGAACAGGCAGCAAGCAGACAATCACAGAGGAGCTGAGTGCGTCCATTAAGGTTGTCAGTTAGCATGGGCCTTGATTAATTGCACACTGCATAGTTGCAAATTAAGGTAGATCTCAACCCCATTCCCCCCGCAAATAATTAGGTAAGAATAGATTGCCAGAGAGAGAGGAGGGTGAATATCGGGTGCCTGGTGTCACTCACTCTGTCTTACATGCAATAAAAGCTCTTACACTGTGTTAAGCATGGGCAATAATTGTGTGTGTAAGTATCATGAGGAGTACTGTATATTTGTGCAAGGGTGTGGTTTGTGTGAGTGACTGAGGGTGAAATAATGGTGCTGATGGTGAATGCAATTATGTCTGCCCTCTGTGAACTGAGAGTAAGCTTTGTGAATAGAATGTCTGCTTGCATATGCAGGCATTTTTTTTTTTGTTACTGAATATGTGAAAAGAGAAAAAAAAAAGAAAAAAAAGAGTAATGCCAATATATGTAGAAGTGCATTGCAGATGGCACTTTTATCTTTTAAGTAACATTACTGGAGCTGTGGTTACACATGTATTTTCAATGTGACGTGTACCTTTTGATCATGCTGGGGTGCATTAACTGTCAAGTTCCACTGCGGCTTTTAAATCCAGTGCTGGTGTTGAATCCAACACAGCCACAACCTGAATTCAACTAACACTGGACTCTGGGGAAAGGTGAGCACAATTTTAGCACAATCGAGACATTCTTGTTCTTGCGTCAGCAAAGCTATAGCCCACAGTCAACACTCCCAACACTCTGCAACAATTCCTCAGCGGTGACACAATCCCACCAGCTATGGCCTTGATCTCAGAGCAACAATCTTTTCTCTCACTTCAGTGATACTAAAAAGTCTGGCTCTTTGTACCAATCCACTATTAATATACATATAACACTGTCTGCCATATTTTAAGTCCGCTATCTCCTGTCCATCCAATGTAACTAATTTGCTTCAGTTTTAATCAACTCAGCTGTCTTCACTTGCCCCAAAAATGACTCATGCTTCATTTCCATTCATATTTAACTCCAACCTGAGTCAAGATTTCAGGCTTCAAAATTTTCTTCAAGTTTCTGGCTTATGTGCACGAGGTACATGCTGCTTGCAATGCATGCCAGGTATAACTGCATATGAATAACAATGTATTTTATTCCATCATTTTTTGTACACTTAGGCTATATGCAGGATGAGTAAGAGAATATTTTACATTTGTTGCAGTTATGTCTTATCATTCTGCTTGGGTGGGCTGACTTACTGTAAATGCATATACTGTATGTAGGCATCTTTATCCTACTGGGATGAGTTTGTATGTATGTCAGTAATTATTCATTTAGACTGCATAGCTATAAAACTGCACAGCACGATTAAAACCAAGGCTAAGTACACAGCATGTAGCATTTGGACCGATACGGTAAACAGAAAGCACTGGTCTGATGTGTGAGGACTGGACAGTGAAGGGGATGCATGGAAAGATAATTTTTTTTTAATGTGTTGATCCTGCAGGGAAGGACATTGAGCCTTCTCCCAGCTGGACCGAGCTTAATCTTCTTACAGGCCATTTGTGTGGAGTCCATTAAAAATGGAGTCTCCCTTTACAAAAAAGCCTTTTCTTTAACTGTTGGTTAGGCTGCTCACTTGTACGCTCCCACGGGGTTAGGTAAGTGTTTACACACACACACGTGCGCGCGCGCTGTGTATGCGAATATATGCCTTCTGTATCTGTATTTCTTTTGATCAGGGTCAGTCCCTCAGAATAGCAGTGGTAATTAACCTTAACACCCACATACTCATTTAATCTCTGTTCCTAGTGCATCATTTTCTATCCTCCCACACACCCTCTGTGACTTTTAATATCAAACAATAAAGCAAAAGAGTTTATGTACTATAATCAAGTTCTATGAAAATAAATCTCAAGATTGTTGATTCAGTGTTATTAGGTTACTGAATGCTGAAGTGACCCAACTACACATACACCAATTCTTCGCCAACCAGTGTTTTCATGAAATATTAGTTAATAGAAGCAATTTTTTAGAAGGCAAGAGCCAATTTTGTCTTCAGTGGATGCCAACTGCACACTGGCAGCAACAATTATATCTTGACAACAACTGATGTATGGTCACAGAGGTAAAAGAAAATTCTGTAGCGAGCCAGGCTGTAGAATGATAACGTCTAATTACATTTGCCCAGCATCTAGTCAGCTAGTTCAGAGTTAGGTCAAACAAAGGGGCAAAGGGTCAACAACCTCTGCCTTCACTGTCCTCTTCTATAAGAGGCTCCATAGAGAAATGTTTTGAAAATACTCTGCCCTGATATGGCCCAGTGGTGATCAGAGAAGGGGAAAAGGGTCAGAGTCTGTCAGACTCTCGAGACAAAGCCACTCACAGCACTCATAGCTGTCTTTTGGGAAGAGGTACTCGATAAAAGTAAATAGGGCATGCGCTGCCAATTTATAGGCATAAATCAGTCAATAGTTGGAGGGCAAATTCTGATTAGACAGGCCTGACCATGCAACATTAAAGTGTGGAAAGATGCAAAGCAGTCTGTTCGAGACATATTTCATTAGAGGATAAAGCCCACTGATTTTCTTGGGGAGTTTCTTGGGGATGTTATGGGTTTTTGAATTGGGGCTGTCTTTGTCATGCTACCATGTCTCTTTTGCTTTCTCATAAAACAACAAGCTATTTGCTACACAGCCAGAGCTTAAAAATCACTGTCAACAGATCTCAGCATGTGTTTTTCAAACACTGATCAAATGGCTTTTGAGATGTGGATTTCCTAGGAAGTGTACATTGTTTTTGTTTTCCAATTTGAGCAGTGGGTATAATACACCTTATCATAACACTGGAACTATGAACTTCAAATTATAAAAGAAAAAAAAATGTTTATATATATTGTGCCATAGATAGAGTGTTTGTAGGACAGCATGGTGAGAGTCATGCAGTGTGACAAAAATAAATACAGAAGATATGCCACAAGGGAGCACTATAATAAAAGAACTGCCGGGACGAGAGGTAGATTATGGCTTAGCTTGAACATACTACAGTAAGATGGTCGTGCTCGTTGGTGTGTGCGTATTTGCGTATTTTCTGTACTTGGGTGTGCTGTGTCTGTCCTGTTGACAGGGCCAGAGCCAACCAAGATGCAGCTTGAATTCTTGTTGCTCGATCAAAGTCCCTGGAGTAATCTCTTATAAGAACAGAGCGGGGACAGGCAGAAGGATGCCCATTTCATTCTGCAGTGTATTAAATCCCTACACTCACAAACCAGTATATTCCAGTGTGGCAATGTAATTTTGTACTGCATGTGGATACAACAAGCAAAGAAAAAGGGGAAAAAAAGTATTCATAAGACTGGTGCTGACACTAAACCAAGATTGGAATGAAGAATAAAGGATGGCAATACGCCTCAGTGATTGGCCAGTGGAGGAACTCCCCTGTGTCCAAGTAGATATGTCTCTCCTTCTCATCATGGCCGGGCAATTTTGTCCTGGTTATAGCTCCTCCATCTTCTCCCAAGCTACTCCTTATATCAGCATTTCAATTTCCTCCCTTGTGCAGGCACTGAGTACTAACCTACTTCAGACTTTCTCTGAGACCAGAGAGAGAGGCAGCGAGAGGGAGAGAGGGAGAGACGACAGAGAGCGAAGCTGAGGAACTGCTTGGTTCTCTCTTCAGTCCTGTTTCCGGTTTCCCCAAGGTGTGTGGATGTAGATTCAAATAGAAAAATGCCCAAAGGTGATGTTGTGGTTAAGATGTCTGCCTCATGAACTACATACACCCGTTTTCCCAAAAGCCTGCCTACTGACAGTACTTCCTCTCCTGTGTCTCCTCTATTGTCAGGGACTGACTAACAACTACAAATACCTAAGAAAAACAGACAAGTAACTGAAAAACTCGTGTCAAAGAGAAATAATTGATGTTTGCTTTAGGCATATGGCAGTTAGGCTTTTGCATGATGTTATCTGTCTCCAAAAATGCTGTACATCTCAATGGTCATTTATAATCATTTCCTGAAGTAAATTTCATCAACCTGGAAAATAAAAAGCACAAACCCAAGTTACATTTGATCAGATCAATTTGATTGTATTTTATTAGATTTGCTAACACGTGCAATCCCACCTTTTCAAATGCCTACAACTGCACTTCTGTGATATTAGGTAATAACGTTCAAAGAGGAGACTGAGAGAAATGTTCCTGACATAGCTACAGTAGCTACAGTAAGCCACCTGGAGGCTCTGAACATTAGGGGACTCTATCTTTCTTTGCATCTTCATTCACCCTAATGGTTAATGCCAAGACCAATAACTTTCCTCTACATTATTGTTCTGAAATATGTATATCCCTGTTGCTACAATTCTTTCCTTCCCACTTCTTTGGTTGCATCTTTCATTTCTGCAGCCCCTTGACAATATTTTTGCGTCATTCTCTATTTTCAGTTTTCTCTGACTGCTTGCTGTGTATCACTTTTTTTTTCAGTGACCCAGTGCTTTCCCTTCCACTGTGAAACCTAGGAAATGTTATTCTTCCTGTTGCCCAGTAGTAATGAAACATTTATTCACTTATAAGATTTCTCCCTCCAAATCTTCCTTTGAAGTTGTCCTTAAAAATACTTCTGCACAAGCTCGCAGCCTTACATGTCCCCTAAAGGACAACAAACAGAACCAGAATGGAGGCAAGACTTAATCAAACGCTACTTTGAATGTGCATCAATAGTGAGGACTTCATCTGTAGTTGGTCGCTGAGACAATGCAGCTCTAGAATAAAAATGTTAACTGATTCTGCAAAAATGGTTGAACATTTATATAATGTGTAGGGGCCTGCTGAGCGGTACCGCTCTATGTCTTCATTTAGGTTGTCACACATCCTATGAACCACTGTATTTACCCAACCAGTTGGGCAACAACTCTGTTCCATTGTAGTTCTGAATTAAATGGAACTTTATGGAAGTACTACTAAGTGCTACTAAGATATTGTCAGACCCCTAAAAGCACACTGATAAATTCAAATGCAAATTATGATCTCAAGAAGAAAAGCACTCTTTCGTGTGGTACTGCTGTAAGTGTACCGCAATACATTTAACCCCTAGCCTCCATCACTTCATGACTGAGATGCAAGGAAGTAAGATGGAGGCTACTTATCTGCATCCACAAAACCATTTGGGACTATGAATGTCCTCATACCTGCTGCCACAGCCTCCAAGTGCTGCCTGAAGTGATGTGAAGGTACTCTCCCCCTATTCTCAAAGTGGGACATTGCTTCTCCCCAGAGAATGTAAAGCTCCTAGCAAGTGTCTGCTTTTTTCCTCAGCTGTAGTGTCTCTCAAAGTCTGCCTGACATTTAAAGGATTTGAGCCTTAAACTATCAAAGGGTGGCATGGCTGGGACTGTGGGAGAGCCGTGGCTTCAGCCCTGAGTTTGATCTGGCTTGGGGCAGTATGGGTCAGTATCCCAGATTAGGCCTGCTTTGGGAGACACTGCCTCAGATAAACCCATAGAAATTCAGGTATAGCAAATAAGTCCTAGCAGCTTCTTGGCCTAGATAGACAGCTATGGGGCAAGGGTCTGAATTCATTACTGGCTAACAGATGCTTTATGTGAGTAATATGGTCACAGTGGGTGTAAGCACTTATGCCAAAATTGTAAACTTGATCTCATTCCCTCATTTCTGTCCTAAACTTTTTTCCACAACTTGAACATAAATGCACTGCATGTAAAATACAAACAACAGATTTCCTTCTACTGAGAAAGTAGAGAATATGTGTCTCATTGCTGAAGAGGTTTTAATTCTTAGCAATTCATAAGGGGTTAAAAAAAAAATCACCTGAGTTGACTTGAGTGATCATAAAGAAGTGTCTATGAGAGAAAACTACAAGATAAAAAAAATATATATGTGGACGAAAAGGCACAACAATATTGTCATCTATCCCTGTAAAGCCTGGTCTCAACCCTGGCTTACATAACATCATGAGAAACAGCTCCAACATCCACCTTTCTCTCTAAAACACAGTGGAACATGCTGCAGCCTCCCAGATCAAAACCGTGTAGAATCCTAATGACCTCTCTGAGCTGTACTAGACTGAATCCCACTGATACTATACTATAGCACTCTGAGTTACAAGTGAGTCAATCCTTTTCTAAAACTCTAAGCTCCTTACTAGCCTCATCCTTCAGGAATTCAGTGTCTTAGCACATCATCAAATAGATTTTTATAACTTTAAGCTAAGGGAATGTATGTGTGTAGGATTTTTAATGCCAACTGACAACTACAGTATCATAAATAACAGAGGTTGCACAGGATGGCTCATCAATACGTGCTGTTGCCAGAAGGTTTGCTGTGTCTCCCAGCACAGTCCCAAGAGCATGGAGGAGATTCCAGGAGGCAGTCACTTACTCTAAGGTCCTTAACCCATCAGCAGGACTGGTATCTTCTCCTTTGTGCAAAGAGGATGAGCACTGCCAGAGCCCTACAAAATGATTGCCAACAGGCTGCTGGTGTGAATGTCTTTGACCAAACAATCAGAAACAGACTTCAGGAGGATGGCCTGAGGGCCCAAAGTCCTCTAGTGGGCCCTGTGCTCAATGCTCAGCACTGCAGAGTCCAGTTGGCATTTGCCATAAAATACCAGAATTGGCAGGTCCACCACTGGTGACCTGTGCTTTTCCCACATGAGAGCAGATTCACCCTGAGCACATGCGACAGATGTGAAAGGGTCTAGAGAAGCTACCATAAATGTGTTGGGTCATTAATGGTCTGGGGAGTCATATCCATTGAGGGGCGCACAGACCTCTAAAGGCTAGGCAACAGCACCCTGACTGCCATTCGGTATCGGGATGAAATCCTTGGACCCACCGTCAGACCCTATGCAGGTGCAGTGGATCCTGGGTTCCTCCTGCTTCTTGACAATGCCTGGCCCCATGTGGCGAGAGTATATAGGCAGTTCCTGGAAGGAATTGATACCACTGACTGCCCCCTGCACTCACCTAAATCCAATAGAGCACCTCTACGACATTAGGCTTTGACCCGTCCGATGCTGGCAGGTCACACCTCAGACTGTCCAGGAGCTCGGTGATGCCCTGGTCCAGATATGGTAGGAGATTCCCCAGGACACCATCTGTTGTCTCATTAGGAGCCCAGACGTTGTCAGGCATGGATACAAGCATGTAGGGGCAAACTACTGAATTTCATTTTGAGTTTCTGCAATAAAATTTCAGCAAAATAGACTAGCCTGCTGCATCATTTTTTCACTTTGATTTTCAGGGTGTCTTTGAATTCAGCCCTCTGTAGGTTGATAATATTAATTTCCATCAAACAACGTGACACCCTTTCATTTGTAACTCATTACCCAGTCCATATCAGTATAAATATCCAGCATTACCCCCCCCCCCCCAATATTTTTGAGCAGTATATTTTCATACCATGTAATAACAACTGAATCTCAGCTTTCATTGGAAAAAGACGTCCTTGACCAGTATCTAGTTATTTCTATTTCAAACAAAAATGTGACATCAGAGCTGTTAGTGCTTTATGAAAGTGACTGTGGCACATGTGCACTTAGTAGAAATAGTCTCAACAGTCTCCATGGCAACAAAAGACCAACTTTCTAGATTTCCAAAAAAGTTAATTATCTGTGTTATTTCCAGTTTGGATCAAAATAACTTGGTCTATGTATACATACACAGTACTACTAGTACTACTACTACCACTAATAAGAATAATCACCCTTACCTGCACCAAGGATAGTAGAATAAAAGAAGAGAAAGAAATTATTAAGGCCTTTAGGAAAATATTAAAAACACAACAAATATCAGTGGTAGAACTATATTTTAACTATTCTTCTTATCTTTTACACCTCAGAAAAAATACAGAATTCTTGCATCTCAAAATGAATGCATAATGGCCAGAGATACACACAGATTCCCATGATCACTTTCCTAGTAAACACCTTATGACACAGTGCAAACACATAAGAAAGCCTTAAGCTTTCGTCGGTGGAGCCACCCTGCACAGTTCTATGTGACAGTGGGATTTAAAGGGTGGTTAACTCCTAATTGGACTTTAGTGACTGCTGATGAACCAAACCTATTTAAAGATTAACCCATAAAGAACACTTCAAGAGATGGAATTTAAACCCTCCTTAAAAAGAAACATGGCAACTAAATATGATTTTAAAGCCCGCAAATAAGTAGTTTAATGATTTAAAAGCTTAAATGGTTGTTCGGTGATAGTCTCTATAAAAAGCTTTGGCCAGCAGGTACTGTATATATCATGTGGATTTACTCTTAACCATTAAAATATAGATGCTGAGGATCACATTTTACAGCAGCCCTGGCCCAGTCAGCTCAGCCAGGCAGCCTGTAACCAATGTGGAGAGTGGAAAGTGAGTGTATAGGGTGAAAAATTACACCCTCACACCTGTACTCACCCATATATCTTTCATAGAGAAGTTTTTTTTTTTTTTTTTGAATGGAGTATACCAAGAGCAGATAGAAACACTGGATTGAGATGTGTGAAGGTGGGCATGTGGGTTGGTGGAGCAGTGAGATTTTGCACTCTGTCTGGGCATCCTATTGTGTTGTCTCCTATGACTGTTGTGACAATGATAATTCTTAAGGAAAGCGAGTCATTCACTATTCTTTATTGCGGTACTGAATTTTCTCATTTACATTTCCTAGAACTCAGAGACAGGCAGAACACCACAGAACATTACCTCCAAAGGTCATAAAGATAAGTCGGGGTAATTATTTTGTGGGTTTATGAGTGATAAGCACGTTGCATGCAACTCCGGCAAATTCAATCAAACCAATCATGGACGATAATGCGACAATAAAATAATTAATCGGCAAAGTTTCTTTGTATACCTAATGATGAGACAACAATTATATATTCCACGCAAACACTGGAGTTTTAATAAGAATGAGCAGTACCGGATGTAATTCAACAGACGCATACATAATTAACAAAAACAAAAAAGTAATAAAAAAAATAGAACAGTGCTCTGGCACTACCTTTTACATTTCATTCACGTCACAATCCTCTGGGATATTTGCACTTTTTAAAAAAAAAAAAAAACATATTTAAATGAACAAAACACCTTTGTGACTTCAGTTTTTGATTATGCATCCAAATTAGTAAATAAGTTTACTTAACATTTTTCATCAAATGGCTTCCTCCTGATGTGGCTGACTTCACTGGTCTCTTCTATAACAACAAAGTAAATAACATCAGGCTACTCAATTCATTACTGTTCTATGAGCAAAACAATATTAATAAATTGATGGCAAGTGGTTTGGACTTCTTTCCCACTAGTATAACTACTTTGGCAAAAAAAAAAAAAAAAATTAAATATACAGTACATATTAAGTTGCCCAGAGTCAAAGCAAAATGATTTAGCTTTGAATGATTGTGTGATCAGAGAACAGTAGTAGGCTGCAGTAATTTCCAGCTATACAGCGCCAGGTCAACTCGCCTTCCATAAAAAGCCTCTTGTGGTCTGAGAGAGAACCCAACAAAGCGTTAATTACCCGGGCAACAGTGGAGAACAAGGTAAAAGGCGTGTTAATGAAATACTAATAAGGTTCCAATTTGAGTTCCTCGGCTTTTCCATTCTCTAAAGTGATCTCAAGGACTTCAGTTCTTTCATAGCTGGTCTCTGTTATTTCTAATTACTATCACTCACATGACAGAAGGCAGTTTAGGAATCATTATTTCTGGCAAATGAATCCTTTGTGTGTTGTCCTTTCACGGAGGACACACAGACCGGTTTACTGGAAGTCAGAGAGAGAGACAGCGACTGAGCTCCAGCTAAAGTCCTAAAAAAAGCACTGCGTCATTGTCTCATCAGGTATTTTGCTTCCTCCATTGTTTTTGTCAACAGTTGGGGAAGACAAGAACCTAATTTTTGAGGTCTTAAGAGGGAGAATGTTTAATGTTTTAATTTAACTACTGTAGTTTGGACAGTAGCTGCATTTCGGTAGGACATTGAGGCAGGGCTAAGTGGATGCTCATTTTCCTTACAACTACAGAAATACTTGACTTCAAGTCTTCTGAGTTGTCTAGTAACTGTAAATCTAAGGTTAGGATCTTCAAGAAAGGTAATGGAATTTCCACTATGAGCATCCTGCAGGACCAAACAGCCATTTCACAAGACTGTGCACCACAAACAGATAACATAAGTCAAAAGGAAACTCTTCAACTGTTGGAGTGGAGCAAGTAGAGGAAAGCAGACAGGGATGGGAGCTATTCTCAAAGACATTTGAAGATACGGCAATTTCTCTGAGGCAATCATTTGATGCTCTCCTTCTGTGATGGCTGAGTGTCACTACTTTTGCGCTCCCATCACTCAAGTGCATCCAGCACTCCAAGAAATTGATTGTTGGAGGATAGGGCTGCAATAGTGCACATATAAGAAAGTATACATCTATCCTGAAATAAAACAGTTTCTTTTAGCACTGTGCAACTCTGTCTAAAGATGGATTTCTTGTTGATGGCTTCAGTATTAGCTCAGCACTGTGATGCAGTGATTTTATTCTATTTATTCCCCACTTGACACAGTTGGAATAAATGACCAGTCGTTGTGCCATATTGAGAAAGTAAGACACACACAAACGATGAAGAAAAACGCTTCAAGGAAAGAATAAAAGCAGTTTTGCTGCAGAAAGGTCAACTGGTCAACAAGTCATTTTTGAGATCTCCAGTCTCACCAAGTACACGAGCATGTTTCTTTGTGTTTAAAATATTTTATTCTACTAAGTCCTAAAACTTAATAACCACCTAACCTAGACTAAATCGCCATGTTTCTTTAGACAAATACAAAGATTATGATATTGATTTATATAGTATGTGTATATTGTCAGCTCCAGCAGACCCTTAACAGCTGTCGTACTATCTGCTCATATTACACAGCTGAGCTCTGTGAACCTCTCATCCAGTACAGCTCCCCCATATCAGGTACAGAAAAGGATTAGTTCAGCAAATTACTTGCCTCCTCTGAGCAAGTCCCCAGTAATAATTGCAGGTGCCACTGCAATGATTAAAGTATACTGCACAGCGAGAGGTTTTATTTTTTGATACCATACGCTATGCACTGAAGTGACTGAAGGTCAGAGAATGACTAGTAAGTAACATTTTTCAATTACTAGAGTCTTATGATAAACTGTCTTTAAAATCATTCATTCTCTCTCTGTAGGGTCACGTGGAATTGTTAAAAACAACAAAATCACATCCAATAATTTCTGAATCACACCATCAATGCCTGCACGTCACAACTGAATATTTTGATTTTCTTTGAAAAAGGAGAATAAACTCTTAGACTGGGCTAAATTGTGAAAGTCAGAAACGCAGAGTTCAGTAAGTCATATAATTAGACCCTTAAGACTCTTTGTTCTCTGCTTTCTGGCTGGCACAGTGTGTCTAGAGACCCTGCATTGCTTTCTTTTTGTCAATATGAATTATTTTTTCTCATGCTCATTTTTTTTTTTTTTGAAGACTTGTTGTGAACACAGATATGCAGTGATTTAATGCTGAAAAGGCTTCCAGTAAAAGCCTTTTAAACCTACTGTTCTCGCTCTCTTTTTTTCACCCTCTCCATTTGGCTCATAAGACAACACTTGGGCAGACAGTAAGACTGTGTTTGCAGTACTTGCACAGTTAGTGGTCGATAATAACTATGATGATAATGGGATTCTGGCTAGTATCACCCACAGCTGATGGCATAAAATGTGATTATCGTTTGACATTCAAGAATGGCAAATGGTACCGTAAGACTGTCACTACAGCTGTCTGCATTATCATTACCCCACCCCCCACCCCCGGAAAGGGGTATTGTTTTTGGTACGTTTGTCTGTCTGTCTGTTTGTTAACAATATTATAGCAAAACTAGTCTGATTTACACCACATTTGCATAAAATATGGCCAGTGACCCCTTTAAATGAAATTTTTGCTATAATTTGGTCAAAGTAAAAGGTCACATTTTTCTGAAAATGTTGTGAACATGATAACTTCATAATTTCATACCATAAATGCATCTACTAAAAATCTCGGACGACTTAGTTCTTACCATAATAATGCCACAGAAAGTATTTTCAGGGGTTTCAATTTATGATTATTTTAGCATTTCATATTCCTGGTTCTTACTTAGCCATTTGCTAGTCACTAAGACTCATATGCACCCCATTAAGATCTAATGAGATGTGGTAATTATGTGTTCTAGAACTTCCAGGGGATTTGTGCCACCTAAAGATTCTTCTGCCAGGAGGCTGAGGCACAGCACTGGCGGCTGACTTTTGTTCAGTCGCTGAAAGCATCTTTTCATGCTTGAATTTGTTTAAAGTGAAGCTGGGCCGATCCAGATTCTGGATTCATGGGCTCCTTGAATTTAACATTTGAAACTCCATTTACATTCAGTTTACATTCAGAAAATGAAAGTTATTTTAGCTTAGCTTTTTAAACCTTGGAAAATTATGGGCATGGACAATAGGACCTGTGTGTTATCTCGGTGATTGTTTGGAGAGTGGCAAACATTCAAATCAGCTGAAACAAGGTTTATGTATCAACCTGTTAGATGGAATTATTTCGCTTTTGTATTTTTCTAACTAAAATAAAACAATTTTTCCTCCTCTTGACATATCATATTTCAACTTGATTTTCTAATAGATACTTTGAAATATTGTTTTACAATAATAAGAGGAAAAAAAATCAGCCCTAAATAATTGATTACATGACAAGCTGTATTTAAGAATAGTGATTCTTTTACTTAAACCCAGAAACAAATGTGAAATACAAGAAGTAGGCGTCATTTCCTACAAAATGCAACAAGACAAACATCAGAATGGAGATGAACAGGGAGGGCATTGTGGCTCATTCAAGTGATGTTGTCTAAATTGTTTGTCAAGGTAGAGGGTGTTCTGTTAGTTGGCTCTCCAAAGCATTTCTCTTTTGCACCCTCAGCATGATATCTCCACCACACTTGGCTCTGTGACACTGGATTTAAACATCTGCAAAACCTTCTCCAGGCTGGAGTGGAGAGAGGAGACTCTGTATGTTCACAATGTCCCCATCTCAACAGCAATAAACTCAAGACTAGAGGTCAAGAATATGGATTAGCTAATTACCAATCTGTGATTAAAGTACATTAATATTCCACTCAGTTATACACAAGATATTCCAAAGACTAGATATTACCATTGATATCAACACATTTCTGCTATAGGCTACATTTGTGTGTAGTCTTATCTTGCCAACTCCAAGAACTCTTTAGAAATTGCATGGGAACTGCTACTGAATCCTAAATATAGCATGTATGTTTTTTTTCTTTCCTAGAGAGATGGGAAGGAAGAGATGGGCATCTGCCTAGTTTGCATTCTGCACAGGCTGGGCGATTCAGGGCCTGTCAGGCAAGAGCTCTCTTTCTCTAAGGTGCCTTTGAGAGCTTGGGAGAAAGAGATGCATGTGAGGAGTTCTGAAGTAGTGTGAACTTCACACTCGCCTAATCTCTACTCTGGATCCGTCTGTCGTTCAGCGGAAGCACCAGCTAGCGGACCTGGCACTAATTCAATCACTGATTCGTGATTGGCAGGGGAGCAAGCTGTAGCCCTGGGGAAGTAAAAAAAGTCCCTTTTGTCCTTAAAGAAAGATAGGGGGTAGAAAGGCTGTCTCCCTTTAGAACCAAACCAGTGGTTGCCATCTGTTGGAGCAGGAACTTAAAAGATCAGAAAAAAAAAAGGCTAGAAGAAGGGAAGAGTATACTATCTGTTATGCCCTCTAAATACAAGCATAGCCATTGTACCCCTATATATTTAAAGAGTATTGTCGCTATCTTTCTCTTTAGTTTTTTAAAGTACATTTTGAAGGACTATTAACTGCTGCTGTAATGGTTGGTGGTGTGACGGAGCGCCACCGTGGTCACTGATTACGGGCAGCGGACATGAAAGCGTCTCCACCAGCATGCCCACATTTCAGGGGTTATTTACATCGGCAGTGGGAAACGGCATTATCTTCATAGGAGACAGGTAAAACCGCAACCACCGCACAGCGCTGCCGAAAGCCGGTAGTGAGTAGTTTTATGGTTTTGTTTACTTACGGGTCCTCAGGATGGGGTGCGTAGTCTGCCGGGTGCCCGCTATTAGGGGAGTCGGAAGCGCAAGACGAGCCACAGCGCTTCCGGTGGTTAAATGGGAGGTTTGCGCGCACATTTGGGGTCACGTGAACTGCATTATTTTGTTTGTTTGGTTATTTTTCCTTTTTTTTTGTTTTCTTCCCCAATGGACCTACCTGTTTAAGTTACCAGTAAATAGTTATGTCAATGTATTTCCCTTGTTTAATTCATTTACAGCATAAATGTGAAGACATACTGCCTAGAGGGGAAAAATATCCGAATTAATGCCTAGTGGGAGGGGCAACTGGTTTAAAAGAGGGCTCAGTAAAGCAAAGAGTCAGTCTGCTGATGGTTGCAGTGAAGGTAGCATGTTGATTGTAGCACCATAGAGTTGGGGAGAAGCGGAGTTCCCAGTAATGTGTAAAATACTTTATTTTTTTTCCGTATTGTTTTTTTGTATTGTTCCTGCTTGGTGTTACTGTAAATAGTTTTGTGCACTTTGGGAGGCCGGCTAAATAAAAATCCAGTCAGAACTTTCCGACTACACCATCAATTTTTTTTGTGAGGAGTTTTTTCTGGAAAGAACCCCGTGACAGATGGTGTCAGGAGTGGGATGGCTAGTCGGAAAACAAAAACCCGCCATCCCGTGAAGCGCACAGGCCTGCGCTCTCAGCGGGGAGGTCTCCATGAGGAGAAAGCCCTCCGTGAAGGACGAGTCAGCGTGGGAGACAGCCCCCACATCGGCTTCATCCGCAGAGGATGATGACGTAGAACCAGGCGTGTCAGGGCTGGCAGCACCTAGGCCGTCGTCCATGCCAGGTGAAACTGATGGAGAACTGCTGGCCATGATGAGGGATTTCCTGGCAGGTCAGCAGAGGAGGGAGGAGGTTCTTTTGGCTGAACTCCGAGGACTGAGAACCTCTGTCCGCCCAACTGGGCAGGGGCAAGGAAGTCCTGCTCACCCACAACCCGGGGAGGACCGGGCCGCTGAAATGGCAACCCCGACTACAGTGACGGCAAGCAGTCCCCGACTGGTCCTGCCTACACCTGCACGCCAGTGGCCACCCCGAGATCCTGCAGAGGAGGCCCCCTCTCGTCAATCCCAAGAACTGAGCAACCAACTGGACCAACCAACATCAGAGGGTAGGCACTATGCAGGCCCAAAGATTCCCCCCTACCAGACAGGGGAGGACATTGAGAACTATTTGCTACGTTTTGAACGTATGGCCAGAACCTGGAGATGGCCAGAGAGTGAGTGGGCTTGTCGACTGGTTCCATTGCTTTCTGGGAAGGCGCTGGAGGCCTACACTGCCATGGATGAAGACAGAGCTCATTGCTATAATGACTTAAAAGGGGCACTGCTAACAAAGTTTGACATTTCACCTGAGACCTACCGACAGAGATTCCGGGCCCACCAGATCCCACCTGGTGAGAACCCCACGGAGACGTACTACCGCCTTAAGGGACTCTACAGGCGCTGGATGCGGCCGGAGCAGCACACCAAGGAGGAGATTGGAGAGGCGATCATCTTGGAGCAGCTACTTCGAGTGCTTCCAGGAGAGTTGAGGACCTGGGTGAAGGAGCATGAGCCAGCGGATGGACTAACGGCTGCTAAGTTGGCACTGCAGTACCTCAACGCGCATAAAGGAGTTCCAGCGGCACGTTCCATGGGGGCAGCACCTCGAGCATTGCACCAGATGGCCCAGCCAGGCCCAACCAGGAGAGAGAGTAACCCGAACCCGTCCGAACACACCAGACCAGCCCCAAACCTGCGAGCTTCTGGTAAGGATATTGTTTGTTATTACTGCCAGCAGACAGGCCATAAAGCTTCTGTGTGCCCCATACGCAAAGCTAAAGTCACCGGGGCTTGCTATGCACCTCGACTAGAGATGGAGCCCACCGGGGAACAGAGATCGGGACGGCAGCACTATAAAACTGTAACTGTCAATGGTCAGCAAGTAGCTGCTTTGTTGGACTCTGGTAGCTTCATGTCCTTGGTCAAGCAAAGTCTGGTACCAGTGAGCAGTGTAGACTATGGTAGACAAGAGACCATCTTGTGTGTTCATGGTGATAAGCATGTGTACCCCAAAGCTGAGTTAACAGTGACTATTGATGAACAACCCTACATTTTGTCAGTTGGTGTAGTTCAGAACTTGCCAGTAGATGTCATCCTGGGAATGGACTTGCCTGTACTCCCAGACTTGCTGCGAGAACAGGAACAGCAAAAAGAAACTGATTTGGGGAAAGGGGAGAATGATGGAGTGACTGTCTCTGGTCCAGTGATGACTCGAGCCCAGACAAAAGCCTGTGGTCAGCCCCTTCCAGATCTCGACAGTAGTCTGTGTGAGGGTGGCACCAAGTGGCCAAGAAAGTCCCGTCGCCAACGCCGCTTTGAAAAGCAGCTATGGATGACGGGACCAGACAGGACAAGTTCCACGTGGGAGGTACCTAATAATATTGCCGTGTTACAAAGGGAGGATGATGCGTTGAAAAACCTGTTTGCTAAGGTTAATGATGGGGGAGTGGGAGGTGTCCTGGGAAATGAAAGGTTCATTGTTGACAAAGATGTGTTGTATGCAGTTGACGGTGAC